>NC_143581.1:89024828-90470401 GCF_048544385.1 Mastigoproctus giganteus
TGTCGTAAAATTTGCATAACAACAACAAAGTTAAGTTTAGTGCCCTCAATGATTTCATTTCTCTTAGCCAGGTTTAAATTAGGATGAAAAAACACGAAGAAAGCATAAAGATAAAAATAATACAGGATTCAACTTTGTTTCTGACACTTCTGATATTCTGTGAATAGATTTATAGTTTCAGAGGAGCTGCAGGTCTTACTGCATGCAGGAAAAAAAACCATTAGGTAAAGAGAATAGTGAATAACATTGGAATTGATTTTTTTGGGGAGGTGTGCTAAGATGTGAATCTAACTGAAGTAAGCTGGAAGAGACGCCAGACCTTTTGCTTTTAGGGCATTAAATGTCACACCAATTCAAAAGTAATAGCAATGCCCTTAACTCTAACTCTTTGACCATTACTTTTTATTTTAGCCTTTTCACAATCTTTAAGTTCTTTAAGTTAATTCTGTTTTGGTAGCAAATATTGCTATTAAAACAGAATCTTTTTCTTGCTCAAATCACACACACATGAGGGAGCACAAATTCAAACTGCAGAAGGATGCAGAAATAAGCAATCTGGTTAATAAATATTCCTCAAAAGGAAAGCAAATCATCACACTGCAATGAATATTTGAATATGTGAGAGAGCCAAATGACATCTTTGCAGGTGGATGCTGATGATATTGTCTTCTTTGTGATTTAAATTCTAAAAACATCTAGTCTAGTCTCATACATCCACAAGATCCTACTGTTATCATTGTAAAGGTAACTATTTCTCTGATGGCTCTAAATAAACAAAGTGTTTATAAAATTCGGAACTCTGCTATTTAAATACAGCTCCTGTTTTCATAAATGAAATATATAGTCCTAGTATCAGTGTTACCAGGACTATATAGTATTCTCATTCATATTATTTTTTATGCACTGAAAATATTTTCAAATCTCACTCCTACTCTACTGATCTGCTTATTAGAGGCTTCACGAGAAGTCAACCCATTCAACTTAGTGATTGTACTTTGAAGAAAGTATAATAGCTTTCCCCCCTTTTTAATTGAAAATGGAAGACAAGTCCCTGTTTATGAGAATTATTTTGAAATCCAAAAAAATAAATAAAATATATTAATTAGTTTCTTGGTGCTTTAATCAACTGTTAACTTAGCTGCAATGAAAGTATATCTGTTATTGTGATTCATATAATAATTTTTAATTTGAACATATGTTAGTACACTTGCCTAGTATTACAACTTAATATCCCCTGCAAGTGAAGCATCTGATGAGATATTTATGAGTATTTTCTAGTTAAAACCAGCAATTCTTCCTTGTAATTAAATTTTTAGAAATAAGGTGGTTTTATTGCAAATTGTAGTTAAGTTTAAGGTCCAGGGCACACGCCACAAAATAACAAAATATGTATTTAACAATATTTTGATGGATACCAATTTTTCATAAAAACCTGAAAATAATTGACATTTAATTAACTAAGAATTAAAAGAATCATGTTTATCAGTAATATATTTTTTAGATATATATTCTATCAGTCTATCTGATAGAATTTAATGGTTAAGAAACAGCACTGTAAGCTACTATATAAAATGCAGATAATTATTACCTATTGCTTGAGCTATTTCAGCTGGTACGTTGTTTCCTGTTAAATCCAGTTTGTTAATAGTTTTGTTAAGCAAAATCCCATCAAGTAAAGCCTTGCTTCCAAGCAGACCTATGTTGTTCCAGCGCAAATCTGTTATAAATACACATACAAGATTTATAACAGAATTATCCCTAAACATTCACATTACATATTTTAATTATGATAAAATTAATTAATTAAATTAAAATTAAATAAATTATGATAAAATATATAATTATGAAGTTAATTCAAAAAGTTTCTATGTTGACTATTATCAAATAAGGTAGTGGCTTTGAATTTTATGCACAATTAATGTCATTCTAGGGCTATGTACCAAATTTTATCAGTTTCTTAATGTGCCTTTCTGAAATATAAACATTTGCATTATAGCATTAGTAGACGCATATGATGCAAGAAAGCAAGCTTATGCAGCAACAGCCATAAAAAAAAAAAAAAAAAAAAACTTCCACTTCACCCCTCCGTTCATTCGAAATACCTGTCCAGCTGAGCCTTAAATTTATTTAGGCTCCCAACTTGCGCAACAAGGGATGAAAGTCTGTTCCATCAACCAACCACCTGCTGGCAAAAGGAAAATTTCCACACATCTATCCTACATCAGTCTTTCCTCAATTTGAATTTATGCCCTCTCAGGTGATTATTCTGAGCAAGAGGAAGAATCCCATCAGCATTGAGTATGCTCAAACCATTCAACACTTTATACACCTCTATCAGATCACCTCGCTGGTGCCTAGTCTCCAGACACTGTAATTTGCAAAACTTAAGCCTTTCTTCGTAAGAGCAACCTTTGTTCTATTCACTAATCTTGTTGCCCTTCTCTGTACTCGTTCCAGCAGCTCAACATCTTTCTTGAAATGAGACCTCCAGACCTATATACAGTACTCAAGGTGTGGCC
Organism: Mastigoproctus giganteus; assembly: GCF_048544385.1. Lineage (NCBI taxonomy): Eukaryota > Metazoa > Arthropoda > Arachnida > Uropygi > Thelyphonidae > Mastigoproctus > Mastigoproctus giganteus. The sequence continues at coordinate 89,027,348 of NC_143581.1, forward strand.
TGACCATTGCCTTATACAAGGGAATAATCACCTCCTTATCCCTGCTAGAAAAATTCCTGTATATCATTGACAAGACACCATGAGCTACTCTTGCAGCCGGTCTACACTGCTCAGAGAACTTCATATCTGCCTGCACAATTACCCCCAGGTGCTTTTCATTCTCTACCACTGTCAGTGTAGTACCACAGAGTTGATACGTTGCTTTGGGGTTGCTGTTTCCCATATGTAGTACTTTACATATGTCAATGTTAAATCTCATATGCCACCTCTTGCCCCATCTGCTCAACCTTTCCAGATCCTGTTGTAGCAGCATACCATCAGTAGTGTCCTTAACAACCCTGTCAACCTTTGTATTGTCTGCAAACTTGGACATTAAGCATGATATACCATCATCAATATTATTTATAAATACAGAAAACAATAATGGACCCAACACTGAATCCTGAGGAACTCCACTACTAACATTAGTCCACGATGAGCAGTGTCACTGATTACCACTCTCTGTCTTCTCCCCCTCAACCACCCCTTTATCCATAGCAGCGATTTGCCTCCAATGTCACGCTGCTCCAATTTGTGCAGCAGTCTTCCATGTGCAACAGTATCAAAAGCCTTTCTAAGATCCAAGTATATAATATCAAAGTTATTCCCTGCATCCAGTTCTTTTGTGACTGCATCATAGTATCCAATCAAATTGGTCAGGCAAGACTTACCTTAACAAAACCATGCTGTGTCCGAGCTATAACTGAAGTCTTGTCTAGATGATCCTACAGTGCTTCTTTAACCAGAGCCTCCATTAATTTTCCTGGAACAGAAGTTAAACTCACAGGTCTATAATTACTTGTGTCAGCCTTTGATCCTCCTTTGTGAACTGGAGTCACATTTGCACATCTCCAGTCTATGGGTACCTCCCCTGAGTCCAAGGAAGCTCTCATAATTATGGCTAAGGGTTTGCTTACTTCCTTTGCTGCCTCCTTTAATATAACTGAATAGATCCCATCCACCCCAGGTGCCTTTCTCGTATTTATCTTCAACAATTTCTCCTCCACTTTACTCTCAATTATTAAAAGATCATCTAGCTCACTGCCAGTGTTTACTTCATCTATGGCATTCCCCTTACTGAATAACTCCTCATGTGTGAATGTCGATGCAAAATATTCATTTAGTTTGTTAGCCACCTGAGCAGGATCATCAACAGTTGAACCATCGATATCAAGTGGACAAATCTGATTCATCCCCTTCCTTCTAGAGTTTACATAAGTAAAGAACTCTTTGCTGTTTTTCTTTGCATCCTTTGCCAAAGATTTCTCATAATCTGCCTTTGCCTGACTAACCTCCTTTGTGACTTGTTTACAGACCTGCTTATATCTATCATAGGCTTCTGTGTCACGTGTTAATTTGTATGTATCCCATGCAATTTTCTTCTCGATGTGTCTCATTAGTTCATCAGACATCCATTTAGGCCTAAACCTTGAACAATATTTCTTAGTTGATATGTAACGCCTAGTAGCTTCCAAGACAAGTTCCCTGAATGCTTCCCATTTTGAATTTGCTGTTGGTAACATCATCAGTTGGTCCCACTGTATAGAATTTAAATATTGTCTCAGACCATCGTAGTCGCCTTTACGAAAGCAATAACCCTTCCCCTTACCCTTGATGGTAGTTACCTCTTTGAGTAAATCCTACTTCAGCACACTGTGATCACTGCCACCTAATGGTTCCTTTATCTGCAGATTCTTAACACATGAAGAATCACTATTGATAATCAAATCAAGAATATTACTCCCTCTAGTTGCCTCCCGAACATGCTGATGTAGAAAACAATCATCCAATAAATTCAAAAAAGCCTTGCTGGTGTGTGAGTGACCAACGCACAAATTACAGTCAATATCTGGGAAATTAAAATCCAACATTATAAGACTCTCTGATTTACTGACCCACTCTATTTCCCTGTACATTTTCTTATTATACTCATCAGAGTCATTAGGCCTATAGCACACTCCTACTCTCAATTTTGATCTCCCAATGCTATGTTACACCAAACTGACTCGACACTGCACTGTCCAGTGATGTCGACTGGCTTCAATTCCTTGGATTTTATGTGTTTCTTAACTAATAGCATAACCCCTCCTCCCTTCCTATCCTCTCTATCCTTTCTGTAGACACTGTATTCCCCAAGTTCCAGTTCTGCATTCCTTATATCTTGGGATATCAGAGACGTGTGACACCACGTCTCTGATATCCCAACAATATCCGCCTTTGATGCTTTGAGCAATACCTCAAATTCATCAAATTTATTTACCAAACTCCTAGAATTGGTGTACAAGTAAGTATACATGCACCTGTTCCTATTCTTTGCTACCCTAACACAATCCATGTGTTTACTTGTACAGCAATGACTCCCAGTAATCTCTGAAACATCCTGCGTCATGTTTTCCAGGCTTCTGCTCATTCCAATAGAAGAAGTGCAAGAATCACTTTCACCTCTGCCAGTGGCTACTGTTAATCTATTAGTCCTTGTCCCTCCAAGCTAGCAGTTTTCCGACCAACCTAACACTGCCTCGATAGTATCAGCAAACATTCTTGCCCCCTTTCTATTTAAGAGTATCCTATCCCTTTAAAGCAGTCTTCCTATTAACAAGTACCGACCAGGCTGAAAAAATTCTCCCCCTTCAGCCTCGCACAATCGTTCCAGGGCCGAATTGATCGACAAGGCTCTCATCATATACTCCCTTCTATCGTGTCTGGGCAGAATTGCAGACACTTTCAAATTCAACCCTAATTCACGGCTCATTTTCAACGGTGACCTGTACTTGTTAAGTAATTCTGCCGGTCGCCTACTCTTAATATCATTAGTGCCAACGTGTACAACTATATCACCTTTTGTGCCCTTAAAAGATGATATCTGCTCTACAACGTCATCAACCTTTGCCCCTGGCAGACATACCCTGGTCCTGTTCTACCTATCCTTTTTACAAAGCATGTTACCCGTTTCCCTGACAATAGAGTCACCAACAACTACTAGTTCCTGTGGGACCAGCGCATTCTGCCTTGGGGGTTGCCGCTGTGTTGCATGATGACCAAGTGCAAGCTCTGGCGTTGATGTGGGCAGCTGAGAGCCTGATGGGCCCCTGAATTTAGTTCCCTTGAGGGCATCCACCCTGTCCTTCAAGCTCTCATATAGGCCCATTACAACGCTGAGTTGTCACCTGATTTCGTTACACTCCTTGCATCACGCACACCAAAGACATCCCCCATGGCAATATCATGTCCCGTACCCGAATGCTCCACAAACATCATGCAAGCTGTGCATTTTAAAAGGCTGTGATTCAGAGGGCAACTGTCCCCTTCAGTTCTCCCGAGCCACAGAACTCCCATTAGCTTGAGCCTTTTGCTTTGCTGCTCTGGTCTGAGTCATGATTTTTATTTAATTTTAATAAAATTTCAATTTCAGTACAAAAGTATAACCCTAAACTTGTATCCCAACACAGTTATAACGCTATATATATTTTTTAGTGTCATGTATTATTTACGAGTTCCCTTTATATAACGTCCGTATCAAGTTATGTATTAATTAATTATGTAATCTAAGTCGTTATATGTATATAATTAATCATTTGTAATCTAAGTCGTTATATGTATATAGTTAAAAGTATGATTTAATTGACAACGAAGTTTAACAAAATTAATAGATTTTACTGATTAATTGACAATATCCAGTTGACAATATCCTTACTAACGCTATCCAGTTCGGGATGTAACGTATCATATAACATAGGCAGCAAATTACGAACGTTAATCTACGGATACTTAAATATTAATTAACTTCCAAAAATCGCTGTCTCAATTCAGAATAAACTAACAATCCTCACTAGGTCTATAAGCTACTTATAGAAAATAATTTGATGTAACAATTGGTCAATAAAGCGGCTAAATATGGCTAAAAAACTTCTCGTTCAGCGGAGCTGCAACTTGTAACACGTGGATTTGATATCCTTACCAATACTTTTATGCAATTACGAGGCCGAGTAAAGAATAAATACACCATATTAATTAGAAAATCACAAAATAAATAATGCTATACTACTAAATTTAAATCAAAAGTTTTAGAAAAACAATAATTTGAAATCAATAAATAAGAAAATCCACTTAGCGGCTTTGAACACGTCTGGCTCCCACTAGCCTCGTCAGGCTAGTGGGAGCCAGACGTGTTCATTTATATGAGGTAGGTCAACAAAGACAGAAAATATTATGACATCCTTCTGGTAATGACAGCTAAGGTTGCTATTTGTAAGCCTAAAACTCTGGGTAATTCTGTGACAGCAAATTCTGCAACTTTGCACCACTGGTACTGTTAGTAAACATATACAGTGAAACTTCTTCTAACGGACACCTCTCGTTAATGGACATTTTCAAATTCCCCAACTCGCCTCTATTGGTTTTAACATGTTTGCAGCTTCTGTCTAGCGGACATTCTCTGTAACGGACGCGGACAGGCAATCTGCACTGTTTCGTTTAGATTAGCACTTAATTTGATCTCCCCATAATGGACAGCGGGCGAGCTTGCGGCCCTTTTTCTAGGAACTTTTCTTCCACGTATTGCCTCAATCGTGTGTTTATTTTCTATTTCCGATTCTCTGAATTTTATCAAGGTTTATGTCGCGGTTCTAAACCCTTTTTCAAGAATTTTAAGGCACGTGTAAAACTTCTGATGAATTCGGTGTGTGCAGGGGGGGGATATGGTCGGCCTTTCATCTTTTCAGTTTCAGTTTTCAGTTTTGTTCAGTGTCGTGCGAAGTGCACAATGTCTTCTCGTAAACATTTAACTTCAAAAGATAAAGTCAAACTCATTAATGCGTATGATCGGCAAAAAAATAGTGTTCGCACACTCGCTGCAAAATTCAAAATTGGGAAGACGCAGGTAAGCAACATCCTAAAGAAAAAAATTAACTGCTCAAACAATTTTGGCAACACGGAAATGATCAGGTTCAAAAATCATTCCCGAAAACTGTTGGACTTCAAATTTGTCGCGCACGTGCTAAAAAAATTCCCATTAATGGGCCTATTATTAGGGCAAAAGCTTTGGAGGTTGCGAAATCTATGGGAGTAAATGAGTTCAAAGCTTCTGTGGGATGGCTAGACAAGTTCAAAACTCGGCATAAAATTTCTTGGAACACCGTAAATGGTGAAGGTGGATCTGTTGATACTGGGGTTGTAACAGAGTAAACCGTCAAATTGGAAGATTTATGTCGTGATTTTGAAGCTAAGGATATTTACAACTGTGACGAAACAGGGTTGTTTTTTAAAGCTCTTCCTGAAAAAACAATGAGTCTAAAAAACGAAAAGTGCCAGGGCGGAAAAATTTCTAAAGAACGCTTGACTGTACTACTGTGTACAAATATTCTGGGAGACTTTGAACAACCTCTTGTTATAGGAAAACCACAAAATCCTCATTGTTTCAAGGGCATAAAGTTGAATCTTGAATGTTGATTGGAAGTCTAATAAAAAAGCGTGGATGACACAAGATATCATGAGCGAATGGATAAGTCACTTTAACCAAAACATGATTTGTCAAAACAGAAAAATTATTCTTTTCATGGATAATGCTGCATCTCACCCGCACATTGAATTGTCCAACATTCAAATAATTTTTCTGCCACCAAACACATCCGCAGAGTGTCAGCCCTTGGATCAAGGGATAATATTTTAAACTTCACTACAGAAAACGTGTTTTAAGACATCTCATTGCAAACATGAACGATGTAACATGTGCGAGTGACCTTGCAAAGAAAATCAGCATCCTAGATGTGATTCAATGGATTTCCTCTTCAGTAAACGCAATTAGAAAACCAACTGTCGTGAACTGTTTTGTAAAGTCTGGCTTCTCAAACGCAAAAACTGAAGTTGTGAACAGCAATGTCGAGCACCAAGAAGAACAATAACTTCATCTATTGATAATGTACGATACTTCAGCTACAAGTGACCCTGGCTACAAAGATATAGACTCGAATCTCACTACAGAAGATGGTGCTCTAGATATCAATGACATTATCATCGATATTTTTCAAGAAGTTTCTCATGAGGATGAAGAAATGGAAGGAGGTCATTACGTCGAAGAACATATTAACGACGAACCACTGATGAAAATAGAAGAAGCGCTCATACAAATCAATCGTTTAAAAATGTTTTTCGCCGCTGAAGTATCTTACTGAAAGACTTTCGATGGTTTCTTCACTCCAAACAATTGTTGAAAACAAAATTTTCAGCCGGAAGAAGGTGCAGAAGAAAATAAGTGATTATCAGTGAAGGCAAAAATATCGGGACGATAAAGAAGAGGATCCCAGGTCAAGACAGTGAGCCAGGTCAAGACAGGCCCATACCCTACTAGGAGAAGATATAGGGGTAATGTGTTAGTTGTCTGACGGCACCGAGGGAAGATATAGGGATAGTGGGGGGAGCACCATCACCCCTTCGGCCAGGGAAGGGGATGAAAGTGTGCTGGGCTAGCACTCAGCGCAGATCACTGATGCAGATAGCAACAGAGCTGTGCTTTTCATGCAGCATCCTAGTCGGTGGGATAGGGTCCTGGGATTGGGTCCCATCTGTGGTTAATGGTCACATGGAGGTTCCTGCCAACTTCAATGTGGAGTCATGTCAGGTACATGGTCCCTACCAAGTTTTCAAGTTATAATGTTCAATGTCCTATCAGTTGGTAGACAACCTTGGGACAGGGTCCCATTCGTGGTTGATTTTACATTGCCAAGTAGTGGTGAGGTCAGTTTCAGTAGCATTAACATTAGTTGAGGAGTCAAATCCAGGTCAATGGTCTTTTGTGGGACAGGGTCCCTTCCATGTTGGTTGGTATTTATTCTTTAGGATTCCCTGTTTCTACCATTGGTCTTCAGTCCTAAGTTGTTGTTTGGCTCCCTCATTGGGCATCACTGAGATGTTTTTTTGCGACCACTGATTTCAGTTTCATTGCCAGTTTCAGTTTCAGGTTTAGTTGGTGTTACCTTCCAGCATCGGCGCCTCCGTAGCCAGGTGGGAAGGAGCAGCAGTGCGTAGCACACGCTTCTTGATTAGACCGGGGTTCGAGCCAGTCACCACCAAATACGGAGCATGCGGAAAGGTCAGGGAATGACCACCGCACCGGAGCAATATGGCCTTAGTTGCTAATGCTCCTAAAAAAAAAAAAAAACCAAACCTTCCAGCATCTCCTGTGTCATAGGCATTGTCTTACTATTATATTATTGTTGATTGGTGGTTTAATCTTGTCAATCACTATGTGTTGCGGTTAGTATTTTTCTTCTTCCAGAATGCTCACACAAAATCTATAAATGTATCGATAGCTACTTCGTCACCAGGAAGATTACCATCAAGACCCTTTATCACAAAATCACCAGACCAATGTCTAGAGGCTGTCCTCAGGGTTCTATCTTGGGCCCAGACATTTGGACCATGAACTTGGATCAGTGGCTCTCTAACAATTTTGATAAGACTACCATGTTGTCGTATGCAGACTACTTTATTTTAATTGTCATAACAGCATTTGTATTGTTGCTCGCTCAGTAAACATACAGTGGGTGTTACCGGTCAGGAGTATAAATTGAATCCCATGGGAGATTGAAACCCTCCCGAAGTGGAGGGGGGTAACCTGACCTTTTTTCTTTAGAATCACTGGTGGACTAGTGGATAAATTGTTTATTTAAAAAAAAAAAAAAAAAGCAGGGGTAAAGGCAGCCCACACGAGAAGCACGGCAAACTTCGAAAAAGTTTACCGGTGAAACTATGTTACGAACACTTTTTACGATGCCAGAACTTCCAATATGACTCTGTTCGTGATTCAATTAGTTAATTCGATTGGTGATTCTAAAGAAAAAAGGTCAGGTTACCCCCCCACTTTGGGAGGGTTTCAAGCTCCCGTGGGATTCAACTGCTAGTCCAGACCGATAACGCCCACAGTCTGTTTACCGAGCGAGCAACAATACAAATGCTGTTACAGCACTTTTACCGGTAAATTTCATTGAACTTTTGCATGCTTCTTGTGTGGACTTTCTTTACCTTAGTCACCATATCCTCAACCAAAACATTGCTGATTAAAGATATCCTCCATATCCATAGGCCACCTGTCATCTAACTCCAAGGTACATCTGTCAAAATGCACACAACTGTAAAATACCTCAGGACCATTTATGATCTAGGTGTCCTTCTAGATCATAAATGGTCCTTCATGCCACATCTTGATTATATCAAGGATAAGATCAAGAGATACATGGCCACGCTGGCCTATGTAACCAGAACAGACTGGAGACTTAAGGGAAGAACTCTCAAGCTCATATTCAGTAGTCTTCCTCCCGACTGTTTCATATGGTGCCCCAGTCTAGTTTCACAGGGTTGAGGAAATCACCCTCTCCAAGAAACTAAATGGTATTCATCGTCTCTTTCTTCTCCAATCCACAGGAGCCTGTAGAACTACCTCCACCCCAGCACTCCATGTCATTTCCAGAAATCTACTTTTAGACCTCTATACTGCTTACTGCAACCTCTTTCAGTAAGCAGTATAGAGAAGGAACATACAAACTACCTTCATCGGTATTTCTGCTACTACCAACACCATCCTTGCAACCGAGAAAAAATGACTCTAGTCTGAAGTTTCCAACCTCTGGCAGTCCCGCTGGTCTGCAGGGCTAAAGGACGAGACCACCAGAAAATTCATTCCAGATATTGCTTTCCTCACTAAAAGTCTTGGCTCACCCCAAACTTAGAGACCACTTTTATGCTCACTGGGCACGGATCTTTCAAAGCTCGTCTTCATCAATTTGGTGAGGTGGATGAAGACACATGCATCTGTGGTGAAATGAACTGCAATCACCATTTGCTCGACTGTATGGTTTATTTGGATCTGAGACAACTCCTCCTCCTCCTCCAAAGCAATTTGCCTGCTCTCCAGCACCTACACTCATTGATTGAAACTAGTGAAATCTTCAATATCTTCACACACTACCATACTGCCCTTTTCAAGAGGAGGAGACACCTTATAACTACTGCTGCTCTGCTGTCCCACTGGAACCTGACTAGGTTTCTCTTGTGTGCAACCTCCTGGTTGTCCCTGCTCGCTCGCACTCTCTCTCTCTCTCTCTCTCTCTCTCTCTCTCTCTCTCTCTCTCTCTCTCTCTCTCTCTCTCTCTCTCTCTCTCTCTCCAAACTTGGGACCATCCTCATGTAAACCAAGACCACGAGAGGAGAACCTCGGTGGAAGATTCTTCCACCGAGGTTCTCCTCTGGTGGTCTGCTACCCCTAAGGTAGGGGTAGCAGACTAAATAAATAAATAAATAAAATAAATAAAAATAAATTAAATAAATAAATAAAAAAAAATTTTTTTTTTATTTATTTATTTCTATTTTTTTATCTATAATTATTTTTAGTTTTATTTTATTATTATTATTTTTTTATTTCTATTTATTTTTTTTTGTTTTTATTTCTATATTGGGACCTCCCTTCCTCGAGATCCCAGCTTTTCCTCTTCCCTTTCTTACCTCCTTCCCTTTGCCCCATTTCATTTCTTGAGTTCTCTCCTTCCTTACTCTGCTGGGGGATCAGACTCCAACAGGAGTACTGCTACTGACCCAGTCCGGCTCCTCGTGCTGTGGACGGATGCTGAAATGCCTCTTCCTGGTGACGGGGCCTTCCAGTAACTGAGAGGCCAGATGAACAACACGAACAGCACTATATCCATGGTACATGCTCTACTCACACGCTCATCTGGCCTTGACAGATTTTGTTTCTTCACAGTGGCACTTTTTTGCTCTTTTGTGGGGGACCACTGGCACCGCTGACAGATACACACACTGTCCACTATGTCCACATAACATACCTATCACTTTAAAGTCAGCACAGACTAACCAACCAAGTTGGTTAATAAATATTAAGTATTAAGATACTTAATATTTATCGTCAACTTTTTCAATTCTCATATGTTTCTTTCAAGTGCACAGAGTGAGCTACTGGAATTTACCCATAATTATTTTCATTGTGGAGCAACACACTTTTCAGATTCCACTTTGATGAGTCAATAAAAAGTTTCCACTTTACAGGATTGTAACAAATTCCTAAATAGTTCATTAAGTCATTTACATAACTGAAAAAAATCCATAAAATCAACCTCAGAAAAATAGGGTTCTAGCAATACGTTTGCAATTCCTATTGCAAACTTATTGCTGGAAACAATATAGTGTGTACTTCAAACATTTAGTTCTCAATAAATAAATTACATAAACAAAGTGTATAAATATTTTTATTATAAAATTTAGTTAGTTACTGTAACAACCTACATTATACCTCTCACAACAACGATTTTGGTGAAAAATAATTATCTTACTTCGCTAAAACTTATGTGATGCAAAAACACATAACTGGACAAAATGGTCCAAGTGATTTTTCATATATATGTAACAGTAGTTTCAGAGGGAAATAAATGACATTTTATTTTAAATGTACATTTTAAAATAAATGATATTTACCTAAATTTTCTAAGGTTCCATTTGTGCGGAGAACGCAAGACAAATCACAAGCTGATTGATGATTTATCTGGTTGTTTCTCAAATCTAATTGCTTACAAGAATAGAAAAAAAAAAATTCAGATTACCATTAGGTCACATAAAGAGTTCGCACACACACACACACACACACACACACACACACACACACACACACACACACACACACACACACACACACACACACACACACACAGTGATGGCCACATAAATTTTATCCCCCTCTTAAAGTTCAGGCATAATTTTGTTTATAAATGTGAGTGATTGAATTGTCTGCTAAAGACTTGTGATAAGTGGTCAGACGACATATCAATGTTGTAAGAAGCCGTTATAATCCGGGATGAAAAAATGACTAATCTGGACTAAAGAACATGCTAATTGGATAAGTGAACAATGGGAATGTGTAATATTCTCTGAAGAATCCAAATTTACCCCCAAAGATCACATGGTAAATTCTTTATTTGGTGTAGATCTAACAAAACATATCACCTTGATTGTATTCAATCAACAGTAAAGTTTCCTTTGGGCCAGATGGTTTGGGGATGCATAACAAGCAAAGGAGTGGGCAGAATACATTTTGTAAATACTACTGTTAATGGTGACTACTAAAAAATCTTAAAGCAGACTCTTCTGCCCTATGAGAGTATCTTTCAAGGAACAAATTTTTTTGAACATGACTCTGCATCATGCCACACTGCACTAAGGTTAACACAACATTACATAATCATTTAATACAGTTTCTAGTTTTAACTTATTTCAACATTGACTGTTTTATATATATTTTTTTAATCTTTAGGCACAGTTAATGCAATATTGCATGGCCAGGAAATAGCTATGATTTGAACCGGATCAAAAACTTCTATGTTTTCCATCTGGTTATGGGACAGAAAACTGCTAAAAAGCCATTTTGCAAGGAACCATTATTCACATCTAGTACCATGAACTAAGCAGCAATTATATCAAGAATCTAACACAATGCATGCCACATAGTTGCAAGCAGTAACTAAAGACTGCAGTGAGCCAACAAAATACTAATACCTGTTAGAGAAAACCTAATGGTATCACAACCATATTTGTTTACTGCTGGTATATTTTTTTTTCCATAATAATAATTTCAAATAGTGGTCACAATGAAAGGGCATTTGTATGATCCACAGTGTATTTCTGTGATTATTTGTAAATAAATATGTCTAAATAGTTTTTTCTTTAATCAATAAAAAAATGCACAATCATTTTACATCAGTATATAAAAAATTTGAGGCCACAGGGGCAATAATTTCAATTTTAATACATGTTTTTGGAAGAAAATTTAGTGATGCAATTAATGTGGCTACCACTATATTATAATACACTATACCACTATATTATAATATATGGCACTATATTATGATTCACATACTATAAAATTCTGCTTAATGCCGGTTTATTCAACACTATAGAGATCACTTTATCATGACACCCAAGCTCAATTTATATTCAGCAAAGCTCATTTTAGTACGACAGCAATTTTTATACACAATTACCTCAACACATCAGCGCAGTGGAACAATGGTATGCATTTTTGTGACACATTGCTAGTAGCACAATTTTAGTTCCTAAAACACTTGAATGCATTGTATTTTGTAAATGATGTTACGAAATGAAATGTTATTCAAGTAAGAAATAAGCAACAGACTTTTTAAATAAGAAATAAGAATTAATTAAGAAATAAGCAACAGACTTTAATTACCGAGAAAAAAAAATTAAAAAATATTAGCATTGCAACTTAAGTTGGATCCAGTGAAGGCATCAAACTTGACTGATTTGTGGAAGCCCTAATGCAAGCTGCATCTACACTAAGAAAAATTCTCAAGAATACCAAAAAAATTAAAATACAAGCATCCCTTTTCCTGAGTGCTCTTAATTGGAGCTAAAATCAGAGTGCAAAATGAATCCATATAATGAAGGAGAGATTTATCCACAGGAAATACAGTAAAGCATCAGTTATCCGGAATAATTAATGTCAAACCTCTTCTGGATAATCAAACGTAAGCTAAAATTAAATATATTCTGTTATAATGTTTGTTATTTGGTTTTTTAGGAGCCAGATGCCCACCTGGCTACTGAGGTGCCCTGTTATAATGTATTAAGGTAAAATAAAAATACTTTAAATTGCATGAAAAAAAAATGAATTTAATTTAAAAAAATTATAATAATAACTTATACATAAAAATTTGCACATTTACATATGTATGTATATTCAGATTGGTATTTTATTTACTGTAAATTTTATGTGGAAAAATATTTAAAGTAATTTTTTTAAATAATGTTCAATTGTTTTTTGTTTCATTTGTTGTGACCTTTTTTTTTTTTTTTTTGCTGCTAAATCTCCCACAATATCAATTTGATTATATCGCATTCTTCCTGGTTTTCTGCCCATTTTACTGGGGTTTTTTTTGTTACCGAGAAAATAACAAATCCAAACTTTCGGGTCAATATTATACTTACTGAATCTGGAACTAAACTAAACATAATATGAAATGAAGAGAACAAAATTATTATTATTATTATTATTATTATTAGCTATATGGTGCAAGGAAGCCTGAGGCTTATGCTGCACCAGCCAAAAAAAAAAAATTCCCCAAGTTACCCTGAGAGAGAGAGAGAACTAGAAGGGAATCACCAAGAAAGAGAAGAATGATGATATCCAGCTCAGGACCCTGGGTGTGCCAAGCCCATACCAGATGTGAGCCCCTGTGGATGTCATGGAAAACTGGGTTCAGGAAGAAGAGAGTGACTAAACTCTATCACTCATGGTTTCTTAGAAAACCCATCAGTCCTAATCCAATATTTCATCAAATATACAATGTAAAAAAAACCAGATAGAAATACTCTCATAGCATAATAAACATTTGTCTCAAATACTACCATTAATAAAAAGAAGGAGAAGAAGAAGAAAAATCAGCCTTTCAAATTATTCCAGATAACTGACTTCTGGATAACCGACATTCTACCTACTGTAGTGTAAATAATTTTAACCTTTTTTTTTTTTTTTTTGCCATAATCAGTTTTTTTTCTGACTGATTTTAAGCAAATTTCTCTACATAACAATATAATGTAAGAAAGATATTTAAACCTTTATTTGAAGCATATAAATTGTGCAAGATGACTTACCTTAAAATTGCAGTACCTTGTGTGTATATATATATATATATATATATATAAACATGCATATACGGGTAACCCTCGAATAGCACGGTTATTAGGTTCCTGTAAAATGTTGTTGTTTTGTGCGAAACCATGTTATAGGGACTAAGAAAAAGTACAAAGGGGGGGATTATGTTCCAAAAGCTAACAAAAATACACTATTTCATTAACAAAATGTTAACAAAACTAACAAAAATACACCATTCTAGATTTCATGTATCTTCTGCTCTCTTTTAAAAATCAGTAATCTGGGTTTGTTTGCTTTTGCTTAATAAATCTTTGTCAATTTCATCGTATGGAACTAAGCATTTTTGAACCTCCCTTTTGAACTTTGGGCTCCTTTCATTCAAGAATCTGCAATCAAAAAAAATAAGATTCTAATTGCTCGGCTAACTTTATGCCTTCCCCTATGCTTTTTAGTGTAAAATTTGGAAGTTTAGAATTTTCATCTGCGATATCATCATCTGAATTGATTTGATTTTACCTCCGATGCCATTTGTACCAAATCCGCTATGCTGACTTCTTTTTCTACCAGTATTTCTTGAACGTCTTCAGTAATCATATCTTTTTTTATTTTTTAGGAGCATCGGTGACTAAGGCCATGTTACTCTGTGTATATTGTCTATAAATTGCATATGTCCTGAGGTCGATTTTCTGTTTTTCTGGACGAAAAACCTGAGTTTCCAGGAGAAAAAAACTATGCTACCCTCGCCCCCACTAACTCAGCAAAAAGACTCAGAAAAAATTCTTCCCTTCATCGCCAGGATTCGAACTCAGGTCTTTTCCAGCCGGTGTGGGGAGGAGGGCGATTCTATCAACTGTGCTTACCCACAAGGGCTTCAGTAGTCATATCATCAAACCTTCCTTTCCTACCAACGTAGCAAGTTCTACTATCACACCAATTCTGTTTTCTGCCCGTTCAATCAATATTTCCTGAATGAATTGACTTTGGCCATACATTTTTCCACATGCATTTAATGTTGACAGTTTTACTTCTTTCAGTGATAAAGCTATGATTCTGATACAGTCCACAATTGAGAAATGTTTCCATGCCTCCATTACTTCAATAGGTTCGGAATCAATTTTTTCCGAAATCGATTGTAACAATTTTCTGATGGAATGAGTTTTAAAGGTGGATACAATGCCTTGATCTAACGGCTGAATGAAAGAAGTTCTATTAACCCAGTACAACTGTGCCATAGGAATATAACTTCAACCTTTGCATGACTTAAATCTTTTGGATGGCCTGGTGTGCTATCAGATAGTAATAAAATTTTGAAATCTAGATTTTTCCACAAGTTCAACAAATACAAGTTCAATAGCACAGAACGTAACACAGGAATTTCCCAACAAAATAAAATACACAGATTTCTCAATAAATTTTTTTTGACTAGTGAGTCAATAGTGGGGATTCAAGAAAAGTTGAAAAATTACATCCAACTTCCCCCCACACAAAAGCTCAAAAATACCCTGTTATGCGAGGTCTGCAGCAATTTATCCATCGTTTTAGAGCAAAACCATGTTGTAGAATAGAAGTACAGTGTTATATGGGGGTTGCCTATGTGTGTGTGTGTGTGTGTGTGTGTGTGTGATAAGTAGTATGTGGTAAAGAGAGTAGTCTAACGAAATTGGAAAAAATACAGATACCTGTAAAATAAAAAAAAAATAACAATAATAATATTAAAGCTACTTAATGCTGCAAATTCGATGATTTTAACATCTTCTTCAAGGGGTAAGTACCTTTAATATTATTATATTTATTTTACAGGTACCTTTGTATTTTTTCCATAGTAGCACTCTCCCAAACTTTAGAATGTCCAATTTAATTTCTAATGGCAAGTTTTCCCATACTAATTGAGGTGTATAAGGCCTTGAACGGATTGAGCAAGCTCAATGCTAATGGGATTCTTCCTCTTGCTCAGATAATTCACTTGAGGGGGCATAAATTCAAATTGAGAAAAGACAGTTGTAGAATTGATGTGTGGGAATTCGCCTTTAGCCAGCGGGTGATTGATAGCATTAGCATTAGCATTAGCATTAGTAGAGGCATTTGATGCAAGAAAGCAAGCTTATGCAGCATCAGCCAAAAAAAAAAAAAAAAAAAAAAAAAAAAAAGTAACATAAATAAATAAAAATAACCACTTCCACTTCACCCCTCTGTTCGTTCGAAATACCTGTCCAGCTGAGCCTTAAACTTATTTAGGCTATCAACTTCCACGACAAGGGATGGAAGTCTGTTCCACCCACCAACCACCCGCTGGCTAAAGGCAAATTTCCGCACATCTATCCTACATCTGTCTTTCCTCAATTTGAATTTATGCCCTCTCAGGTGATTTTTCTGAGCTAGAGGAAGAATCCCATCAGCATTGAGCATGCTCAAACCATTCAAGGCTTTGTACACCTCTATCAGATCACCCCGCTGGTGCCTAGTTTCCAGACACTGTAATTTGCAAAACTTAAGCCTTTCTTCGTAAGAGAACCCCTTTGTCCCATTCACCAATCTAGTTGCCCTTCTCTGTACTCGTTCCAGCAGCTCTACATCCTTCCTGAAATGAGGCCTCCAGACCTGTATACAGTACTCTAGGTGTGGCCTGACCATTGCCTTATACAAGGGAATAATCACCTCCTTATCCCTGCTAGAAAAATTCCTATATATCATTGACAATACACCATGAGCTACTCTTGCAGCTCGTCTGCACTGCTCAGAGAACTTCATATCTGCCTGCACCACCACCCCCAGGTCCCTTTCATTCTCTACCACTGTCAGTGTAGTACCACAGAGTTGATACGTTGCTCTGGGGTTGCTGTTTCCCATATGTAGTACTTTACATTTGTCAATGTTAAACTTCATTTGCCACCTCGAAGCCCATCTGCTCAACCTTTCCAAATCCTGTTGCAGCAGCATAGTGTCAGTAGTGTCCTTGACAACCCTGCCAACCTTCGTATCGTCTGCAAACTTGGACATTAAGCCTGATATACCATCATCAATATCATTTATAAATACAGAAAACAATAAAGGCCCCAATACTGAACCCTGAGGGACTCCACTAATAACATTAGTCCACGATGAGCAGTGTCCATTGATTACCACTCTCTGTCTTCTCCCCCTCAACCACCCCTTTATCCATAGCAGCAACTTGCCTCCAATGCCACACTGCTCCAATTTGTGCAGCAGTCTTCCATGTGCAACAGTATCAAAAGCCTTTCTAAGATCCAAGTATATAATATCAAAGTTATTCCCTGCATCCAGTTCGTTTGTGACTGCATCATAGTATCCAATCAAATTGGTCAGGCAAGACTTCCCCTTAACAAAACCATGCTGTGTCCTAGCTATAACTGAAGTCTTGTCTAGATGATCCTGCAGTGCTTCTTTCACCAGTGCCTCCATTAATTTTCCGGGAACAGAAGTTAAACTCACAGGTCTATAATTACTTGTGTCAGCCTTTGATCCCCCTTTGTGAATTGGGGTCACATTTGCACATCTCCAGTCAATGGGTACCTCCCCTGAGTCCAAGGAAGCTCTCATAATTATGGCTAAGGGTTTGCTTACCTCCTTTGCTGCCTCCTTTAATATAACTGGATAGATCACATCCACCCCAGGTGCCTTTCTTGTGTTTATCTTCAACAATTTCTCCTCCACTTTGCTCTCAGTTATTACAAGATTCTCTAGCTTACTGCTAGAGTTGAATACACCTCTGGCATTCCCCTCGCTGAATAACTCCTCATGTGTGAATGTCGATGCAAAATATTCATTTAGTTTGTTAGCTACCCGAGCAGGGTCATCAACAGTTGACCCATCGATCTCAAGTGGACCAATCTGATTCATCCCCTTCCTTCTAGAGTTTACATAAGTAAAGAACTCTTTGCTGTTTTTCTTCGCATCCCTTGCCAAGGATCTCTCGTAATCTGCCTTCGCCTGCCTAACCTCCTTTGTAACTTGGTTACAGATCAACTTGTATCTATCATAGGCGTCCATGTCACGTGTTAATTTGTATGTATCCCATGCATTTTTCTTCTCTGCCATATGCCTCATTAGTTCATCTGACAACCATTTAGGCCTAAACCTTGAACAATATTTCTTAGTTGGTATGTAAAGCCTAGTAGCTTCCACGATAAGTTCTTTGAATGCTTCCCATTTTGAATTTGCTGTTGGCAATATCATCAGTTGATCCCACTGTATAGAATTTAAATACTGTCTCAGTCCATTGTAGTCGCCTTTACGAAAGCAATACCCCTTCCCTTTACCCCTAATGGTAGTTACCTCTTTGAGTAACTCCCACTTCAGCACACTGTGATCACTGCCACCAAGTGGTTCATTTATCTGCAGATTCTTAATGCATGAAGAATCACTACTGATAATCAAATCAAGAGTATTACTCCCTCTAGTTGCCTCCCGAACATGCTGATGTAGAAAACAATCATCCAATAAATCCACAAAAGCCTTGCTACTGTGTGAGTGACCAGCCCCCAAATTCCAGTCAATATCTGGGAAATTAAAATCCCCCATTATAAGACTCTCTGATTTACTGGCCCACTCTATTTCTCCGAACAGTTTCTTATTATACTCATCAGAGTCATTAGGCCTATAGCACACTCCTACTCTCAATTTTGATCTCCCAATGCTTATGTCACACCAAACTGACTCGACACTGCACTGTCCAGCGATGTCGACTGGCTTCACTTCCTTGGATTTTATGTGTTTTTTAACTAATAGCATAACCCCTCCTCCCTTCCTATCCTGTCTATCCTTTCTGTAGACATTGTACTCCCCAAATTCCAGTTCTGCATTTCTTATATCTGTGTGACACCACGTCTCTGAAATCCCCACAATATCTGCCTTTGATGTTTTGAGCAATACCTCAAAGCAATACCTCTTTTGCAGTGGAGGTCAGCAACTTAAATAAGTTCAAGGCAGAACTATACAAACATTTAGAGTGAATGGATGGGTAAAATGGGAAGGTTTTTTTTTTTTTTTTTTTTTGGCTGATCGTAGCCTAGTGGTCAGGCGCGCGGGTGCATAAGTACACGTGCCTTGAGTGACCGGGGTTCAAGCCCGTGACTGCTGAATACGGTGCTGTTTCTTGTATTCTGTCTATCTTGTGAACTCCTCTGATCATTTGGTCGTCCCGGAGTATAAATAGAAAATTTATTTATTTATATAAGCTTGCTTTCTTGCATCATATGCTCTACTAATGCTAATATGTTTTCACTTTCTCCACATTATTAGCACTAGATGATTCACTTTTAGCATTAGCATTAGTAGAGGCATACAATGCAAGAAAGCAAGCTTATGCGGCATCAGCCAAAAAAAAAAAAAACGCTCACATTTCACCCCTCCGTTCGTTCCAAATGCCTGTCCAGCTCGGCCTTAAATTTATTTAGGCTATCAACTTCCACAACAAAAGACAGAAGTCTGTTCCACCAATCAACCACCCTCTGGCTAAAGGCAAATTTCCGCACATCTATTCTACAACTAACTGTCTTTCCTCAATTTGAATCTATGCCCCCTCAGGTTCTTAATCTGAGCAAGAGGAAGAATCCCATCTGCATTCAGCTTGCTCAATCCATTCAAGGCCTTATACGCTTCAATCAGATCATCTAGCAGGTGCCTACTCTCCAGGTGCTGCAATTTGCAGAACTTAAGCCTTTCTTGGTAAGAATAAAAATGGTGTGATTCACAAGTAATTCCTCCAACAGATGGTAGTACAAAGATTATCCAATAGGTTGAAAGGTTACAAGTAACAACCAGTTTCATTAGTGGTGTTAGTTCCATGTCATGATTTTACAATGGAATGACAAACAAATATCAAATTGATACCCGAAATAGAGAGTCAATGCTGCGTTCTACATTGAGATGCTTCAAAGATTAGTGAAGCACATTTCCCTGGAGAGGCTGCAATTTTCAGAGAAAGGCAGTTAGTTACTGTTGCACCACAATATCCCCCTACCCATTCTGCACCAATCGTGAAACATTTCTGAAGAAAGATGGCACTGTACAGATCAATAATTTGCCCTACTCTCCAAATCTTGTACCAGTGGACTTCTTCCTCTTTCGCAGGGTAGTAGTGGCATGTGATGCAAGAAAGCAAGTGTATGAGCTTGTGCAGAACAGCCAAAAAAAAAATTTTTTTTATTTACAAAACAATTCCCTCTAAATGTTTCTCCAGTTCCACCTAGAGTGCCTCCGTAGCCAGGTTGGAAGGAGCAGCAGTGCGTAGCACACACTTCTTGATTAGACCGGGATTAGAGCCCGTCACCACCAAATACGGAGGATGCGGAAAGGTCAGGGAATGACCACCACTTGATCTTTTTGAGGCCATTTAAAAAAAAAGAATGTTGAAACTACCTACACAGAAAATTAAAATCAATCATGTAGACACAAAATGCCCATAAACAAAACAAAGCAGTACTGATCACAAACCAAAACTAAATGCAAGCAACACTGCTAAAGCAATGTTATTGCATAGTGTGTAGCAAAACGCAATCCTTGGTCAGGAAATAACAATTCCTAGAGAAAAATTTAAGAAACAACACTTCAACACATTTCAGTTAATCAGAACACCTAAGCAGGCACTCTCTTTCCATTAACACTGCTGGAGAAGAGAAGAGAACATATAAAGTGCATATTTTTGTAATATGTAAAAAATGGCACGTGTGTCGTAGCATCGTATATGGATGCAGGAAACTTGTGCCATAATAAACAACTACAGAAAATTTAACACGGAAATGTAAATTACTCACTGACAACAAACAGACACTTTTTCTCCATGTTATAAATGAAATGCTTTGCAACATTTTGGTTGTAACAGCAATTCAGCAATTTTTCTCATTACTTACAATATCAATTAAAAGTAAATCTTTAGAGGCAAAATCAAAGAATACCTCTGAGGGCATGGACTGTAAATTACCATTAATTGGAATAGCAGATTGAAGAACATTAAAACAATTTTTTTTTTTTTTTCACTGGGCCTCTCAGACAGCCAATCTGCTAATGGGTAACTCCTCCAGGGTGTTTGGAGTGAATAGCAAAGGGACAGAGAGCAACTGGGTTGGGGTGGGGATATCAAAATACACATAGTTTGTTTTGTTTGTTATTTGGAGCATTAGCAACTAAGGCCATATTGCTCCAGGATATGCGGTGGTCCTGACCTTTCTGCATCCTCCATACTTGGTGGTGACGGGCTCGAACCCCGGTCTAATCAAGAAGCGTGTGCTACACACTGCTGCTCCTTCCCACCTGGCTACGGAGGCGCCAATACACATAGTGATGTACAAACTAACACTGAGTGAACCACACTGTAGCAGGAGACAACTGTATGTGGAAAAGTTTACAGTTCCCCGAATGCTCTCAGTTAAGTAAGTTAACCGGGGCACCAATAAAGATAAAGAAAGAAAGAAAGAAAGACTATTAAGTGTTTGATTTTAAAAATAATATTATCTGATTGAGAACAGAATTATCATCATATTGATCAATTAACTAGCTGGTGGGTAATTTACATTTACTTAATACTGTAATGTTCAGCTGGACAGACAACTTGAGTAGTCGACTGTCAAGTTGTCTGTCCAACTGTCTAATAAAGCTTTGAGACTTTAGGACCTCCATATTTTTTTACACTAAGTACTAAAGTTCCTGATAAGCCAATGCAATGTAGCACACGTCTAGCAATTTTTTTTCCTCCAGATTATATGTATTTAACAAATTTATGATAATCTTGATGATGTTGGTAAACCACCTCTTATCATTTCCAGTACACTCCATTCACTGTCTCCTATGGTCTTCCAACCAAAGAATACCAGAAGGATGTTGAACAATCTTGATGTTAAGAAAGCTCCAGGTTCTCAAAACCTTATAAGGGTAAGGTTTTGAAAACAAGTAGAGAAATACCACTTAATCCTGTTCTGTATTGTCTTTTTTTCACTTTCTTATTACAAAGGTGTTTCCCCTTCTGCATAGAAATTTTCTCATATCCAGCCAGTTCCTAAAAAGCATGACAAATCCCTCTCATCAAATTATTGTTCCACTGCACTTACTTCTACTCTTTCTATAGAAATGGAGAAATCAATTAACTGCCACCTATTAAACTATCTAGAAATCTTCCATCTGATCAACAATCACCAGTATAGATTTTGTCAGTGTTGATCCACTAGTGATATTGTGTCTTTTCTTACTCATTTATGGACAAATTCAGTGGAAAAGTTTCATAAAACTCAAGCAGTTGCTCTTGGCATTTCAACGACTTTTGATCATGTTTAGCATAAAACCATCTAAATAAGCTTCCATAATATAGTTTGCCAACTTTTTTTTTGTAATTGGGCATTCAGTTTTCTCTCTGAGTGTTCACTGCAGGTGATTGTAGATGACTCTCTGTCTTCTAATTTATCCACTAATGCTGGTGTTCCCCTGGGTTCAGTTCTTTCTCCCACTCTTTTCCTCTTGTATATTAATAACTTTCTCCCACTGACCAAAAATCATATCCATAGTTTTTGCTGATGACAGAAGACTGCATTCCACCTTCCAGTTTGAGAAATCTTACCCTGCACAAACAGCTTCGACTTCTCGAATATCCATTACCAATTCCTTAAATGCTGATCTCCAGGTAATTCTCCAGTGGAGCAAAGATAATTTAGCTGATTTCAATCCTTTTACAGCTCAGTCCTGTCTTACATCTTACAAAAAAAAAGGATTTTTCTGTTCCTGTGGTTATCTTCGATGACACTGATTTTTAGGCAAGGTCATATATTTATATAGGGGATTACTCTGACCCCTAATCTCTCTTGGCAAAAGCAGAATATAATTATTGCTTCCTCTGCATCTAAAAAACTGGGTTTTCTCTTTCACTCTTGGCGTACTTTTCTTCCAAACAGTTGTTCACTCTGTACAAATTACCATGGAATATTGTTCCCACATCTGGGGCAGTGTCCCCAAAACCTTTCTCAGGCTTCTAGATTCTGTTCACCAGAGGGCAGTTAAGTTAATTAATGACTCATCTTTCTTCTCTCCCCTCTGTCTCACAGACATTCTGTTTCTGCTGAATGCCTTATCTACAGATGTTTCCATGGACACTGTTCTTCTGAATTGGCTTCTATAATTCCCACTCCCACTTCCAAAATGTTCCAAACACATGCTGCAACCAGTCAACGTCCTTTTACCATCCAACTTGCAACTCACAGAACCAACTTTTCTTCTTCCTCATACATTAATTCGAGTTCCATTTCTTGGAACAACCCTCCATCATCATACTTATTTCTTGAAAATTACAATCTGCAGAAATTCATCTCTAATGTTGTCAACAAGTATCTACTTTCATCTTCTCAACCTTGAACCCATGCACAGTTCTAAGTACTACAGGTTCTACTTACCTCTCATGTCTGGAGTTTTTATTAAAAAAAAATAGATTATACTTAATGCCAAATTTCCAAAAGAAAACTGCTAATTCAGGGTGAGAGTTGATAGTCAAAACTTATCTTGAAGCATCTGATTCTGACTTTATGTTATTCTAAGGTTTAATAGATTAATTTGTTTAAGCCACTACTCTGTCGTATTGATTGATAAGAACATTTGAATTTTTCCAACATTGTTTAGTATTGATATATAGGTGAGACTTGGAGTTTTCTACATAGTTTTGCCGCAGTATAATCAGTATTAGGAGTAGATATAAACTATAATCTATATCAATACATACATATTGCTATAAATTATGGCACACTTATCTTTATCACACAGTATGTAACACACAACATTAATATTTGTAAATCTTTTCTTCGCATGCTGAAAGGGATTCTTGTACTGCTTCTATTGGAACATGTAGCAGCCTAGAAAGCAAGGTGCCGGAGATTTCAAAGCCTGCTGTAAGTCATCATGGAACAAGTAAATAAATTGACTGTGTTAGGATAACTAACAGTAAGACTATGGTGCATATATACTTGTATATGATAGTATGAACCACAGCTGTAATGCTCAATACGTTCTACGTTGATATCAATACTTGTAAAAGAATAAGAGAAGTTTACCTCAATATGATACATAGAACACTTCCGAATGATAGTCTCCAAAAATTAAAATGAAAACAATTAAAAAATCAAAAATCAACATTACAGTAAAAAATAATTAAAAATCAATTGAACACAATTAAAAATCAATTTAATGCAATTAAAAATTAAGTAAAAAATGAATCAAAGAATTTAACTAAAAAATTGCAAAACAATTTACCTTCCTGAAGCTGACAATGCTTTCGACCATATGTTGTGATCACAGGAACGAAAATTACTGAATAGGGTGAGCATGAAACTTAAATAGGGATTATTTGTCTTCGCACATGAGCGTAAATGACCACAAATCGGAGATTATATATGGCCAGCGAAAATTAACAGAATTCTCATGTAATTTACTTTTGACGGTTTCTGCAATTAATAGTCTTGTATTATGTTGAACACTAAGTATTTTGGCCTCGTTAAATAAAAGAGTATGTTTTTCGTTAATGGCATGAAAGGCTAATTGCGACGCTGCTGAACAAGAAGCACAAACTGAGGCCACGTGTTGATTAACACGAAAATTCAGAAAAAACTGCATAGAACCTTGATAAGACAAGTCGCAATCACCACAAGAAATGTTGTATACCAGGTCATTTATTTGTGTTGCGAATGAGGAAAGGACTGAGTGATTGTTCAGTATAGTGTGTAATTTCTGTATTGGTATGGCCAAAATTTTAAATTTGGTATCTTTAAAGAATGTTTGTGCCCTACAAGCTAGACTCAGTTGTATCAGATACCTACACTTATCTTGAAGTAGACCTGGCACTATTTATCAATTTGGTCAATCACTACAATAAAATGTTAACCACGTATCAGAAAAATGACTACATTACTATGGCTCAGTTAAAGGAATTGAAGGCCAGAACATACAATATTCCTGCACTTTTTTGGTCAGGTAAAATTACAGAAGACTTGATTTCCTATTCAGCCCATTGTTTCCTAGAGAAACTCGGCATTTTCATCCTTGGCCACACGTATGTATATATATCATTATAAAACAGTTTACAATTTGGGATTAAGAACTACAATACATTCTTTAATAACTTTAAGGACTGTAGACTTAGCGATAATGATAATTTATTCTCACTAGATGTTACCTCATTACATACAAATGTAAACGTTGAATACACATTCGATATTATTTGGGATATGTTAAATAATAACTCCATACATAATTAATTATACAAAGCTTCTTGTTAAGGAAATTTTTCACTTACCATATTTCCCCATGTATAAGACGCACCTTAATTTTGAGGCCCGAAATTTGAAAAAAAATGTATTACATAAAGTTATTGAACTCAAATTTTATTCATCATAAAATTCATACAACTCCTCATCACTGTCAAAACTCCAATCCATTAGCTTGTCCTCATCTGTGCCTGATGACGAATCACTGTCTTCATATATTGCCTCATCCTCAGTTCCATCTATGGCATTTGAAATGCCACACTTCTTAAATGACTTGACAACGATCTCAATCTTGATATTATCCCAGGATCTTTTCACCCAGGTACAAACTTCTCCTATAGTTGGTTTCTTCACTCTTCCTGTTGGTGTCAAATTGTCCCCAGAAGACTTCATCCATTGGTTCCATTCGTCTCTCATGGCAGCTTTGAAGGGTTTGTTAATGATGACATCAAGTGGTTGGAGCTGGGATGTCAAGCCAACAGGTATGACAGCAAGTTTTGTTTTTGCTCTGCAACAATCTTCTTTGTATTTTTTGTTATGTGTGCCCTGAACTGATCAAGCACCAATAGGGCAGATTTGCATAAGAGCCCCCCTGGTCTCCTGCTCCAAACTTTCTCAAACCAGATCTTCATCCCATCCTGATCCATCCAACCCTTGTCATGAATGTGGACAATCACTCCTCGAGGAATGTCTTCTTTTGCATTGTTTTGCATTTGAAAATCAGCATAGGAGGGAGCTTGGTTCCGTCAGCATAACAAGCTAGAACAACTGTATAATGGCTCTTTTCATGTCCACTTGTCTTCACAGTTACAGTTTTCACCCCCTTCTTATCAATAGTTCTGTTACTTGGGACATCAAATTGAAGGGGGACTTCGTCCATATTTGCAATCTGTCCCAACTCAAACTGATGTGTCTTCTGACATTGAATGACAAAACGATGAAATTCAAGGACCTTCTGCTCATAGCTTTCAGGCATCTTTTGGGCAAGTCTGGTGCATGTACGCATGCTTAGTCCATTCCGTTTCATGAACCTGAAGCACCAATTGTGTCCTCCTTTGAAATCAGTAACTTCTCTTTCATTAGCAATTCTTCTTGCCTCATGCTGAACCATCTTTGTGGACACAGGAATTCCAAGTGCCCTTTGCTCTTGCATCCATATCTTCAATTCCCTCTCTAAATCAGGCCATTTTGCTGACTTGCCTCTCATGGCCTTCTTCTGCTGTGGCGTTTTCAGTAGTGGCGTTTTCTTCTTCCTGTAGCCAGTCTCAGATTGTTTTCTCAGTTGGAGGAGGACCAAACTTACGTTCAGTAGCATGATTTCCATTCACTTTTGCAAACTGGATCACTTTTAA
Organism: Mastigoproctus giganteus; assembly: GCF_048544385.1. Taxonomy (NCBI): domain Eukaryota; kingdom Metazoa; phylum Arthropoda; class Arachnida; order Uropygi; family Thelyphonidae; genus Mastigoproctus; species Mastigoproctus giganteus. The sequence goes on from NC_143581.1 coordinate 89,053,660, forward strand.
CTTGAATTCAGCACTTTGTACGAAAATCTTTTCTGAGCCATTTCTGGGCAGAATGTGGCAAAACGTAACCTAATATGCCGGTAACAAGTGCGAAACAATGAGCGCAAAGACAACAAGCACAAAAAAGCAGGAAATGAAAGTAAAAAAATCTACAACCACTGTATAAGACGCACCCTGTTTTTAGACCCCAAATTTTTCGAAAAAAAGGTGCGTCTTATACATGGGGAAATACGGTAATTAAACTCTTAGTTAAAGCCAACTATATCATCTTTCGAGACAAAGTAGCACAAACACCTTAACAGATTCTTTAAAGATACCAAGTTTAAAATTGTGGCCAGGCCAATACGGAAATTACACACTATACTGAACAATTGCTCAGCCCTTTCTTCATTTGCAACACAAATAAATGACCCGGTATACAACATTTCTTGCAGTGATTGCGAATCATCTTATCAAGGTTCTACGTGGTTTGCTCTGAATTTTCATGTTAATCAACACGCAGCCTCAGGTCATGCTTCTCATTCAGCAGCGTCACAATTAGCCTTTCATGCTGTTAGCAAAAAACATACTTTTTTATTTAACGAGGCCAAGAATACTTAAATGTCCAACATAATTATACAAGACTATTAATTGCAGAAACCGTCGAAATTAAGTTACACAAGAATGCTGTTAATTTTCGTCGGCCATATCTAATCTCTGATTAGTGGTCAAAAGACCACGAATCAGAGATCGGATATTTGATTAGATATTAGACAAATAAACCATATTTAAGTTTCGTGCTCATCCCATTCAGTAATTTTCATTCCTGTGATCACAACATACAGTCGAAAAGCGTTGTGAGCTTCAGGAAGGAAAATTGTTTGCAATTTTTTCGTTAAATTCTTTGATTAATTTTTTACTTAATTTTTAATTGCATTAAATTGATTTTTAATTGTGTTTAATTGATTTTTAATTATTTTTTACTGTAAGATTTTCGATTTTTTAATTGTTTTTGTTTTAATTTATGGAGGGTATCATATGGAAGTGTTCTACGTATAATATTGAGGTAAACATCTCTTATTCTTTTGCAAATATATACTTGTATGTACACCAAAGCTAGAAGCATAGTAAATAACATTGATAAATTTGATGTGCTAGTCAAGTCATCAAATGCAGAGATTGTTGGGATATCAGAGAAGTGGTGTTACTCAGATATAAAGGATGAGGAATATGGGGAGTACAAGGTATACTCCCCCATATTCAAATATTCAAATATACAGAAATGACAGAGGACAGGTGGGTTATGCTCTTAGTTAAGAAGCACATAAAATCTAAGAATCTAAGGCAGTGCATCCAGTTGACGTATGTGGTCAGTGCAATGTTGAGTCAGTTTGGTGTGATATAAGCACTGGGAAATAAAAAATGAAAGTAGGAGTGTGTTATAGTCCTACTGACTCTGATGAGTACAACGAACAACTGTACAGAGAAATAAAGTGGGACAGCAAATCAGAACATCTTGTAATGAGGGATTTAACTTTCCAGATATTGACTGAACTTTGTGGATTAGTTACTCACACACTTGCAAGACTTTGGTGGATTTAGTGCATGACTGTTTTCAACGGTAACATGTTAGACAGGCAACAAGAGAAAGCAATACTCTTGATCTGATTATCAGCAGTGATTCTTCATGTATTAAGAATCCGTAGATAAAATAACCACTAGGTGGCAGTGATCACAGTGCATTGATATGGAATTTACTTAAAGATATAATTCCTGTCAAGGGAAAGGGGAAGGGCTGCTGCACCCATAAAGTTGACTATAGTGTTTTCAGACAGTGTTAAAATTGCATAGTGAGAAAAACTGATGATGTCACTAACAGCAAATTCTAAATGAGAAACATTTAGGAAATGTAATCATAGAAACTATTTGCCTATGATATTCTGTTCATCTGACATCTTAAATGGATTTCAGATGAACTAATAAGACATATGGCAGAGTAGAAAATACACGGGATTAATATAAATTATAAGGTGATACCGAGGCTTATAGTAGATATAAACTAGTCTGCCATCAAGTCAGAAAGCAGGTTAGGCAAGCCAAGGGAGATTATGAGAAATCTTTGGAAGAGAATGCAAAGAAAGTTTACATAAGTAAAGAAGCATAGAATTCTTTACTTATGTGATGATGATAATGATTATGATGATTTTTGGTTTTTATGGTGCAAAATCATAAAAGGTTATAATGTGCCAGGAAGAATTTAAATTTACAAAAATTGAGATTTTGGTAACCTTTGAAAAGATTACCTTGTCAAAAGTTGTATATATGTATATACATGATGAGTAAAAGGCAATATAACAGTAAAAATAAGTTTCCTATTTTATATATGCCTATACGTATTGACCATGTGTCAGCAATGTTTAATAAAATATTAAACACTGCTGACACATCTGACTGAGCCTTATATGGTCACTGTCAGATAAAATCTGACTGACCGTATAAGGCTCAGTCAGAATGGCCAAATGAAAAAAATCATTCACTTCTAAAATTTAGACATTCTGTTAAAACATGCTGAATAGATAAAACGGTGTCACATTGCTCGCACACATGAGCGTCATCGGCCGTCGGCAGAAAATAATGTGTCTGATGGCTATGTGGAACCAAGCAAGAACACTTTTCTCTTTATGATCTCTGCACAGATTAGACTGCCACAGTTTGATTACAGGCTTAATCTGATAGAGTTTGTTTGCTACCTGACCATGCCATGAATCTTGCCACTGTGAATAAACCTTATTACAGATTATTTGGTTGTAGTCTGTATAGGGGCGCCTCCGTAGCCAGGTGGGCAAGAGCGGCAGTGTGTAGCACACGCTTCTTGATTAGACCGGGGTTCGAGCCCGTTACCACCAAATACAGAAAATGCGGAAAGGTCAGGGAATGACCACCGCATATCCTCAAAACAATATGGCCTTAGTTGCTAATGCTCCTAAAAACCAAACAACAACAACAACATAGTCTGTATAGGGGACTGGCAGGCTGAGATTATTCATCAGGACTGCTGATTTGGCTGCAATATCAGCCAAATCATTGGCTGGGATCCAGAAGAAGAGGATGTCAAATCCACCTTCATGTAAAGAGCATATTGTCTGCTGAACCCAGGACAGAGTTGGATGATTGTTGTATTTCATCATTGATAGAGCCCAGAGTGCACTCAACGAATCGGTATATATAATAACCTGAAGATGTTGGCGGATTTTTATGTGGTCCAAGGCTAACTCTATAGCATGCAGCTCTGCAGTGTATAGGCTGCATTCAGGGGGAATTTGCTCGGATATACTATAGTCAGATAAACATGGTTGTTATTGTTATTTGGTTTTTAGGAGCATTAGCAACTAAGGCCATATTGCTCCGGGGATATGCAGTGGTCATTCCCTGATCTTTCCGCATCCTCCGTATTTGGTGGTCATGGGCTCGAACCCTGGTCTAATCAAGAAGCATGTGCTACGCACTGTTACTCCTGCCCACCTGGCTACGGAGGTGCCACTATAGTCAGAAAAGACAGCTGCAGATCTCACACAATTCTGACTTTGAGCCATCTGTATGCACAGGCAAGAAGTCAGAATTTTCAGCTCAGTGTTGTGAATAGAGCTCAAGGTAGACAGCAGGTGATTCATTTGCTTCGGACAGAAGCAATATGAATGGCTTTGGACAGGAGCAATATGAATGGCCTGATGGTGAATGGGGTCAAGCCAATGCAGTGCACTATTTCTGGCAGAAAAATATACCCAAGACCCTTAATCAAATTTTGAGCGTACAAGCGGACAGTACAGATAGAGTAAAGTGCATCTTCATTCCATCTATACCAAGAAATAGAAGAGAGAGTACAGAGAATGTTAAGCCCAATCATGCACTTTGTGTGTAGCTGACGAATGTCATCTTTTATCAAATATGAGTCCCAAGAATTTCATCTCTGCTACTACTGGAACGATCCTTTGTCCAAGTCTTAATTCAGATTCGGGATGAAGGTTATGCCTGCGAAAAAAAAGGTTGCAAACAGTCTTCTCTGGTGAGAACCTGAAGTCGTTATTTGTGGCCCGGGAGTGAAGGCAGTCAATGGCTTGTTGCAGTTGTCTCTCAGTATCCCTTGTGTTGGATGATTGAGTAAATATGCTGAAGTCATCGATATAGAGGGCATTCTTTACTGCTGGAGGAAGTTGTTCATTAATGGAGTTTACTTTAATGGCAAAAAGCATAACACTTAAGACAGATCCTTGCAGTACTTCTTCCTCTTGGAAAAAAGAGGGGCAGGAAAGGGTGAATCCTACTCGAACTTGGAAATGATAGCAGGATAAGAAGTTCTGAATAAAAACAGGAAGGTGACCTCTTAGACAGAGGTTATAAAGGTATTTTAAAATACCAAATCTCCAAGTTGTGTCATACACTTTTTTCCATGTCAAAGAAGATGGACACTAAGTGTTCTCTTTTTAGGAAAGCATCTCAAATAGATGTTTTCAGTCTAATTCAGTGTGGCTTCCGAAGACCTGTTTCTTCGGAAGCCACACTGAAAGCGAGAGACAAAGTTATTCGATTCTAAATACCATAAGAGACGAGCATTCACCATCCTCTCCAATATTTTGCACAGATAGCTAATTAGAGCAAAAGGATGATAGTTTTTCGGAGATTTAGGATCCTTTCCTGGCTTGACAAAAGCAAAAATAGTTGTCTTGCGCCAGGTGCCCAGAATGCTCTTCAAGGAATATTCTGTTGTACAGGAAGAGCAGAAGATCCATCGATTTTAGTGAAAGGTGTTTGGTCATTTCAAAATGATGTTGTCTGGTCCAACAGTGGTAGCCAGACAACATCCATTTCATAATGGATGTTGTCTGGTCCAACAGTGGGCAAGTGCTGTTTTCAGTTCATGGATGGTAAATGGTCCATTATATGGGTGGAAACCCTTTGATGTAAAATTAAGGGCCTGTTTTTCAGTTTTATGTTTAAGGACCAGAAACTCTTGGGAGTAAAATGATGTTAGAAATAGTTTTCCCCAAGAGCGTTCACAATTGCAGTAGAGTCAATTAGTATATCCATTATATTCCAGGACCAATGAGGGGTGTGCAGTGTATTTCCCTTAATTTTCAGGATTTTTTCCCAGACCACCTTAGCGCTGGTAGTCTGGGTAACAGAGAATGTGAAATGGATCAATTCCTTTTGACTCTGATGGTAGATGTAGATGTAGCGTACTTTAGCTCATACATGTTTAAAGGCTAATAGGCTATGGTAGAATATCTTCGAACTATCCCCCAAGCTTGATTTCGAGCCTTTTTTGCTGCTGTGCATTCAGCATTCCACTACAGGCTTGGGAAAAGGTGAAAACTGGGTGGGCGTTTTTGGAATTGCAGTTGCAGCAGCATGGATGACACTTTCTGTGATGTATGTAACTGCATCATTAATAGGCTCCAGACTGACTGCGGTGATGTCAAAATTTGCTAGATGTTGAAAGGCATTCCAGTCAGCCTGATCAATCTTCCACCATGGTAACCTAACAGGAAGACATAAATCTCCCATTAATTAGGATGGTTATCACAGGGAAATGATCACTTCCATGTGGATTGTCCTCCGCCTCCCGAGTAAGTGAAGGGAGAAGAGAAGGGGAACAGAGAAAAAGATCAATTTCAGAAAACATATGGGTAGGCATGTGGAAAAAGTTGTTTGTTTGTTTCCACATTTAGGAGAGCGAGAAGTCAATGTCTGTGAGCATCTACTCTATGACTCATCCCCTTCCACTGATGTTAGCACTACCTCACAGGTGTTATGTCCATTAAAATCCCCAAGTAGTAAGAAAGGAGAAGGCAACTGCATTACAAGACCATTACAGTCTTTCCAGGAGATGTCAGTTCCAGGTGGCAAATATATAGAGCAGACAGTTAGTTAAAACTCCACTGCAAACTGAATTGCTACAGCCTCTACGCTTGTTGTAAGTTGCAGAGGCTGAAATGGGGTCTGGTTGCCCACAAGGATTGCGACTCCTTGGTGAGCTGGGCCATCCTCAATTCTACCTTTAAAAATGATAGTAATGTTAAGGATCCTGGGGTCATCATTTGCCATTAGGTAAGTCTCCTATAGTCAAAAGCAAGATGGGTGCCTTGATAACTTCTGCATTTTGCTGGAATTCACAATTCCACTGTAGGAATTTAGCCATTACATTGGCTTAGTGGATTTATTAATTGGCTTCCAAAGTGCTGAGGGCTTACTGTTATCAGTCTTGGATTTATCTCTTTTGGGGAAGCATGAATGCTGTCCTGTGTCCATTTCCTCTTCCACAAAGAGTTTGAAGACTGAGTCATTAGGTACTTCTTTTGTTTCTATATCCATTTTTTCTTGTATCATCATTGGCAGTTGTGTTTTCTGTACTGTTACTTTTGTGTTTGATTTTGGTAATGCTGAAGCAGGAGGAGGAGGAACCGATATTGAAATGGCAGCTGACTGAGATTTCTGAGCTCAGTAAATAGCGAGCAATGGGCATAAATGACTCTTTCAGTGGCATGGTCATTTCTGTTTGAGTTTCAATTGAACATTTATTGCTACCTTTTCAGCATATGTTGCCGTATTGCTATTTACCAGTTTAACTGCTTTTCTGGCCTCATAGTATGAGACGTTCAACTCTGCCTTTAGTCGTTGTTTCCTTTTCTTCCTTCCACCTCTGGCATGCTCTAGAGTAGGCAGGGTGTTTGCCTTGGCAGTTAATGCAGGTGGGTTTTGAAGCTTTACATGATGTTGTTTCATGGTCCTTTGAACCACAGCGGGCACAAGCAAGAACATAATGGAAGGCCATTTGTAATGTCCACATTTTTCTGGCACATGAAGCACCTTAACAGGTTTGGAACATATGGACATATTCAGCCAGCTTTTAACCTCATTAGAAAATTGTGGAAAATCAAGACAGGATGATGTTTCTAGTCGAGATTAGATTCATATCCATACATACAAACATTCGGTTTGCAGTTGTCACTACTTATGATTTCAGTTCTGAACAGATCTCTTCAGACACTTCAAGAAGATCCCATTCAGATATCAAACCTCGGGATAAGTTGGGTGTCTTATGGGGGTGTTACTGTTATTGGTATTCCCCCAATAAGGGTGGCATATAGGAGCTGTTCAGATCATTTATCACACTTTGTTTTCACAAGGATATCCCCAGAAGATAGCAGTTTTACAGATTTAGGGGAACCTACAGGCCTTCCAAACCCTTCTGAATAAAGAAAGGTGACATTTTCCCATAGGCTTCTCTCCGGTGGAATGAATTATCAGGTATATAGATGCTGGACCTGATATCATTTCTGTTCTGGACTCTTTGCTGAAGTGGTGGTTTCTGCACTCATGTTGATGGCTTCTGGTAGGGACCATATTGGGGACCCAGAATAAAGATTTACATTATCAGGATTTATATTAGTTTTTATTGTGGTTCAGTGCCGGGATCCCCACCCACCACAGAGTCCAAAGGGCTGCTCACTACCCAGCAAGTACTAAATGTGCTCGGGAGTGAGACACCAGGGCTACCCAGACACCACACACACTGCCGCCAGTCTGAATCCTGTCCCTTGGACCATGAGGGTAGTGGCATGGCATTGGCACAGCTGACCCTTGCAGGCAAACCCACTAACCAATTGATCCTAGCCAGGCTATCCAGGACCAACCGTCTTGCCAAAGCAGGAACCAAAGGTGTGTTGAAGCCGGAACCATCAACTAACAGATCCCCTTTCCGAATTTCCACAGGTTGCAGTACAAGGCAAACATGTCAGATTCCTATGATGTTAGTCTGGAACCTAGGCTGTGCTAATCTGGCGGACCAGCCGCGTCACTGGGAGGTCCCCTCACCACATACAGGTGCCCATGTCGAGGGGCTTTACTTATGCAAACATTAGAGGAAAGGGCTGAGTGGTCCACTCAATATTTATGGTTAAACTGTTGATGATGCTGCTCAGGTTGAGGACAAACTGAATAAGCATTTTGCATCTATACTCATACACAACGAATTCCTTAGGAAAGTGAATTTCAGAGTTTTATCAAACACTAACAGGGAGTTAAATGATTTTGTAATAACTGAGAGGAAAGTGGAAGAGAAATTGTTGAAGTTAAAGATAAGAAAGGCACCTGGGGTGGATGGAATCTCTCTAATTATATTAAGAAAGGAGGTAAGCAAACCCTTAGCCAAAATTATGAAAGCACCTTTGGATTCAGGGCAAGTACCTAGGTGCAAATGTATCCCCAAATTCAGAAAGGGTGGATCATAGGGTGACATATATAATTATAGATCTGTTAGCTTAACTTCTTTTCCAAGGAAAATAATGGAATCACTGGTAAAAAAAAAAGTAATGCAGGACCATGTAAACAGGACTGCAGCTATACTTCAGACACAGCATGTATTTGTTAAGGGGAAACCTTGTCTGACCAATTTGATTGGATACTATGATGCAGTCACAAGGGCAGGAACTGGATGCAAAAAATAATTTTAATATCATATACTTCAGGAAAGCCTTTGATACCATTGCACATAAAAGGCCGCTGTACAAATTAGAGCAGTGTGCATTCAAGGCAAGTTACTGCTATGGATAAAAGGATGGTTAAGTGGGAGAAGACAGAGAGTGGTTATCAATGGAGTCCTTAGGGTTCACTGCTGGGCCCACTGTTGTTTTCTATTTTCATTAATGATTCTTAATGTCCAAGTTTGCCGATGATATGAAAGTTGGCAGTGTGGTTAATGGCAGTAATAATGGTATGCTACTGCACAACAGGATCTAGAAAAATTAGGCAGATGGCAATTGATGTTTAACCTTAACAAATGCAAACTACTGCATATTAGTAGTAACCCCAGAGTAACATACCAACTGTGTGGTATTACACTCAGGGTAGTGGAAAATGAAAAAATACCTGGGGGGGGGGGTAATTTTGCAGTTGTTGGATATGAAGTTCTGTGAGCAGTGCAGACAGGCTGCCAGGACAGCTCATGGGGGTTTTGTCAATGATATACAAGAATTTTGCTAGCAAGGGATAAGAGGTTGCATTACAGATTAAAACACTGTATAAGATAATGGTCAGGCAGCACCTTGAGTACTGCATACAGGTCTGGAGGCCTCATTTTAGAAAGAATGTAGAGCTGCTGAAACAGATACAGAGAAGGGTAACAAAACTGAAGGGAATAAATGAGTGCTCCTACCAAAAATCAATTCTGCAAATTGCAGTGCCTGGAGACTAGGCACCTCCGAGGTTATCTGATTAAGGTGTTTAAGGCTTTAAATGGTTTGAGCAAGCTCAATGCTAATCAGATTCTTCCTCTTGTCAGACTATGCACATGAGAAGGCATAAAATCAAATTTAGGAATGATGGTTGTAGAATAGATGTGCAGAAGTTTGCCTTTAGCCAGGAGGTGGTTTATTGCCTGGAACAAAATTCCATCTGTTGTTGTGTAAGTAGATAGCTTAAATAAACTGAATGAAGAACTAGACAAACTCTTTGAAGGAATGGAAAGTTTAGATGGGAAGGGTGTTTTCTTTTTGGCTGATGCTGTATAAGCTTGCCTTCTTGCATCATTTTCCACTACTGATGCAAATATTAATATTTCTGTTCAGGGTGAATATATGAATTTACGTTATATCGCCCAGAAACTTATGAAAGGTTGGGAGGGGACCTATATATACCCCAATGAGAATGATGAACAACCAATGAAGGTGAAGAAAAATGAATTATAATAATGGAAATAAAAATATGGATACCAGTGAATTGTTCTGACTGCTCTGTTATCCATTCTGAAGATGAGAGAAATCGCAATAAAAGATATGGAAGGACATAATGTAATATGGGAAGAGGAGAGAACTCAAAGGGCTTATACCCAACAGTCTGAGAAAAATGCCTTAATACTCAGTTAAAACTCATTTGAATGTTGCATTTCTGTAACCACTCAAAGTCAAACTGAGTCTTGAAAGGCGTCTTTCAAGTGAGCAATAAAACGACACAGAGTAAAAAAATATGTGGAGGTCCTAAAGTCTCGAAACTTTATTAGACAGTTGGACAAACAACTTGAGTAGTTGAGACCCGCTAATTTTCGTAAAATCGGACAAATGCTAATAATTTAATAATTTATAGTCATTTTTTCCTTGTAGAGTATTTGCAATCTCATTATGGATTTAAAATAAGCTTTGCGGACTTTTCTGAAAAGGGTAGTATGGACTATTTTTAGAAATTTTAAAGGAATATCAAATTTTAGGAATATTATATTTTATTTTAAGGCAGAAGAATACTCTTATCTGGGGTTTTCTTCAGGAATGGCTGCATCCGGGTGTTGAAATTGCAATTATATGGAAGGGGGACAAAATAAAAAGCCAACTTTTGTCCTAAATCCTTGCATTAGCATTTGTCCGATTTTATGAAAATTAGCGGGTCTCGACTACTCAAGTTGTCTGTCCAAGTGCGCAATAAAACTTGATGAAATTGACCTCCAATATAAAAATATCATTTATCATTCAGGTTCACACTGTTTATGACTTTCTTTTAAATGCCTGGTCTATTTGAATGTTTATTCCATGATCTGTTATGTTTAACTGAAATGATGGGAAAGATTCCTACAGGGACTATTTACAAATTATATAGTGCAAGGGGGAAGTCCTGAATATCCCCAGGAAAGGTACTTAGTTATTCAAAAATTACATAATGTGGAGAATCAACCAAAGGTTTACAAAATATCATGAGGGGGACTCAAATGTTAGCAAGATTTTTTTTGTTAGCAAGATTGCCTTTTTCATCAGTTCTGTCAAGCCCCTTTGTTTAACAAACAGATTAAGAAATATGCCTTCCTGCACAAATCTAGCTCAATCTTCAAACTTTTTTTAAAATTTGTCTTCTACTTTAAAGTACAGGTAGTTCCCGACTTTACCAGTTAATTCGTTCCTAGTGCATGCTCGTAAAGTAGGAATTCATTACCTATAGACATAATGTTAAAAACAGAGGTTACGTTCTCAATGGAATTAGTTAGCAAATTAGTTTATGCTTAAACAATGATTGATTTATTCAAAGAAAGGGAAAACATAGCCTGTAAAATCAAGCAAATTATAATAATAAAAAAATTATTTATGACTTACAAATGTTAAAGAATGGCTATTCTTCATCATCATCGACTAAATGCACACTGGTTTGTTGCACAAGGAATCGTCTTCTTCAGAAATGCTTCAAGAGTTATTTGTTTCCAAGATAATCTGCTGTTTTCTTTATAAATTTCAATAGCATGCATAAGCATTTTTTAACGGAACACACAAATTGCAACTAACACGATTTGCAAGGAGTAACAAGTTTACAAAGCTTAAAAAAAAAAAGGAACAAAGAGAAGATTCTAAAATTTTATTTATATTTTTATAAGATTGATTTCAGTAAAGGGGAAACACATTTCACCATAATAACGTAAAAAAACCACACAATTTCAGCTATTGGTATTTTCCAAATGCAATAACATGGAGTTTATTATCCGTTTATAATTGCTTTCAGTAACAGAAAAGCCCAATAAACCGGAAAGTGCAAACTGTTTTTATTGTTTTATGGAAGTGCCCTCCAGAAATGTGCTTTAGAAAAATATCACAAAGCCATTCAAAATTGGTTCTTATGACAGAACATATGATGACGATGAAAGTGTAGTGCATTTTAATGATTTTAATTGATAATTAATGCAATTTACACTATAAAGACACTATAAAATTTATTTACACTATAAAAGCAACCTTACAAGAGAGTTATATAGCAATTTATATACAATTATATACAATTTACGCTATAAAAACAACCTTATAAGAGAGTTGTATAGCGAAAATTTCAACTTCCGAGGTCATGGAACGGATTACGAAAAAAAACAATGTGTTATTGGGTGCATATTACGATATTTTCACAATACAATGATGTCTCTGGAATGGATTAATATCGTAAAGCGGGGTGTAGTGTATTGTATAGCTATGCACGTGGTTTAAAATTGCAGTATTTATGAATGCTTAGCATTCATTTTTTGCAATTAATGTTCATATTTTCGATTCTGTTGATACTTGATACTTGAAAAAAAAAAAAAAAAAAAAAAACTCGTAAACCCGGAAACCTGTAAAGTGAAAACGTAAAGCAGGACTTGCCTGTATCAACTTAACAATGAAATTTTTGTTAAGTTGATACTTTAAAGTAGAAAATAAAATGAAATAATATAAAATAAAATACAATGAAATAAAATAAAGATATCAAATTTAATTATGTCTATTTATCCAAAATCAAATACTAAAATAATAGTTAACAGATATTTTAATACGTACTTTGCACCTGGTGCCCAATAACCAGAGAATCAAAGTCAGGTTCCAGCTACATAAGGGTCATTAAAAGATCTCATTTTGCTGTTATTTCCAATTGCTTTTCTATTTGTACAGAAGACTGTTGACTGAACTGAATTCCTTCTCAGTTAGACATGAAGTAGGGAAATCTAAAAAGAGCAACAATACATCCTTCCACGAGCATGGTACAGAGAGGACATTTTCTTGTTTTGCCAAAGTTGCACAATCCACCTTAGCTGAAATTGGCTTTACACTCCTCACTATGAAGAAATTCTAGTGATGAAGGTGTGTTCACAATGTACACACCTACATAGGTGTGTATGTTGTAAACTCATCACATCACAAGAATAAAATTTTCATTGAACACAACCAAATTACCAAAATTAACATTTGTGCAGCAATAGTAATGCGCGTGGAGTTGTGTATATATATTTCTCTCTTATAACAAGGTAAAAAAAAATGTGGCCTAAAAATATCACTCCAAAATTCAACATCTGTTAATTGGCCACTAAACAATACACAGTAGTGCTACCAGCTCCCCGATGTTTTGCTATTCTAAACTAGAAGGTTAGAGTGGATGTTATGTCTCATTTTAGAATATGGGTGTACCATTAAATTTTCTTGTATAACTATTTTAAAAAAATAAAAGAAAAATAAAATAAAAAAAATAACATTTTGCAATCTGGAAATATAAGAAAGCAGTTAGTAAATTGTATCAATTAGCATTAGTAGAGGCATTTGATGCAAGAAAGCAGGCTTATGTAGCATCAGCCAAAAAAAAAAAATAAAATAATAAAATAAAATAATAATAATAATAAATGAATAAATAAAAATAACCACTTCCACTTCACCCCTCTGTTCGTTCGAAATACCTGTCCAGCTGAGCCTTAAACTTATTTAGGCTATCAACTTCCACGACAAGGGATGGAAGTCTGTTCCACCAACCAACCATCCGCTGGCTACAGACAAATTTCCTCAAGTCTATCCTACATCTGTCTTTCCTCAATTAGAATTTATGCCCTCTCAGGTGATTATTCTGAGCAAGAGGAAGAATCCCATCAGCATTGAGCATGCTCAAACCATTCAAGGCTTTATACACCTCTATCAGATCACCTCGCTGGTGCCTAGTTTCCAGACACTGTAATTTGCAAAACTTAAGTTTCCAGACACTGTAATTTGCCTTTCTTCGTAAGAGCACCCCTTTGTTCCATTCACTAATCTTGTTGCCCTTCTCTGTACTCTTTCCAGCATCTCTACATCCTTCTTGAAATGTGGCCTCCAGACCTGTATACAGTACTCTAGGTGTGGCCTGACCATTGCCTTATACAAGGGTATAATCACCTCCTTATCCCTGCTAGAAAAATTCCTATATATCATTGACAATACACCATGGGCTACTCTTGCAGCCCGTCTGCACTGCTCAGAAAACTTCATATCTGCCTGCACAACCACTCCCAGGTCCCTTTCATGCTCTACCACTGTCAGTGTAGTACCACAGAGTTGATACGTTGCTCTGGGGTTGCTGTTTCCCATATGTAGTACTTTACATTTGTCAATGTTAAACTTCATTTGTCACCTCTCAGCCCATCTGCTCAACCTTTCCAGATCCTGTTGCAGTAGCATAGTGTCAGTAGTGTCCTTGACAACCCTGCCAACCTCCGTATCGTCTGCAAACTTGGACATTAAGCTTGATATACCATCATCAATATCATTTATAAATACAAAAAACAATAATGGACCCAATACTGAACCCTGAGGGACTCCACTAATAACATTAGTCCACGATGAGCAGTGTCCATTGATTACCACTCTCTGTCTTCTCCCCCTCAACCACCCCTTTATCCATAGCAGCAATTTGCCTCCAATGCCACAATGCTCCAATTTGTGCAGCAGTCTTCAATGTGCAACAGTATCAAAAGCCTTTCTAAGATCCAAGTATATAATAGCAAAGTTATTCCCTGCATCCAGTTCTTTTGTGACTGCATCGTAGTATCCAATCAAATTGGTCAGGCAAGACTTACCCTTAACAAAACCATGCTGTGACCGAGCTATAACTGAAGTCTTGTCTAGATGATCCTGCAGTGCTTCTTTAACCAGTGCCTCCATTAATTTTCCGGGAACAGAAGTTAAACTAACAGGTCTATAATTACTTGTGTCGCCCTTTGATCCTCCTTTGTGAATTGGGGTCACATTTGCACATCTCCAGTCCATGGGTACTTCCCCTGAGTCCAAGGAGAGCTTCCTAATTCATAATTATGGTTAAGGGTTTGCTTACTTCCTTTGCTGCCTCCTTTAATATAACTGGATAGATCCCATCCACCCCAGGTGCCTTTCTTGTGTTTATCTTCAACAATTTCTCCTCCACTTTACTCTCAGTTATTACAAGATTCTCTAGATTACTGTCAGAGTTGAATACACCTTTGGCATTCCCCTTGCTGAATAACTCCTCATGTGTGAATGTCGATGTAAAATATTCGTTTAGTTTGTTAGCTACCTGAGCAGGATCATCAACAGATAACCCATCGATATCAAGTGGACCAATCTGATTCATCCCCTTCCTTCTACAGTTTACATAAGTAAAGAACTCTTTGCTGCTTTTCTTTGCATCCCTTGCCAAAGATTTCTCGTAATCTGCCTTCGCCTGCCTAAACTCCTTTGTAACTTGGTTACAGATCAACTTGTATCTATCATAGGCTTCTGTGTCATGTGTTAATTTGTTTGTATCCCATGCATTTTTATTCTCTGCCATATGTCTCATTAGTTCATCTGACATCCACTTAGGCCTAAACCTTGAACAATATTTCTTAGTTGGTATGTAAAGCCTAGTAGCTTCAAAGATAAGTTCTTTGAATGCTTCCCATTTTGAATTTGCTGTTGGTAACATCATCAGTTGGTCCCACTGTATAGAATTTAAATACTGTCTCAGTCCATCGTAGTCGCCTTTACAAAAGCAATAACCCTTCCCTTTACCCCTGATGGTAGTTACCTCTTTGAGTAAATCCCACTTCAGCACACTGTGATCACTGCCACCTAGTGGTTCATTTACCTGCAGCATGAAGAATCACTACTGATAATCAAATCAAGAGTGTTACTCCCTCTAGTTGCCTCCCGAACACTGCTGATGTAGAAAACAATCATCCAATAAATCCACAAAAGCCTTGCTAGTGTGTGAGCCCCCAAATTCCAGTCAATATCTGGGAAATTAAAATCCCCCATTATAAGACTCTCTGATTTACTGGCCCACTCTATTTCCCTGTACAGTTTCTTATTATACTCATCAGAGCCATTAGGCCTATAGCACACTCCTACTCTCAATTTTGATCTCCCAATGCTTATGTCACACCAAACTGACTTGACACTGCACTGTCCAGCGATGTCGACTGGCTTCACTTCCTTGATCACATTTATTTTTAAGAATCCGTGCAAAGAAGGATTACATTTCCTCTCTTCATAAAATGTTTCCAGTACTATTTTGTCCTTTAAATCTTGCTAGATTGTAATGGACTTTATTCTCACAACAGAAAAAAACTTAACTTTTCAACAAGTTGCCCACCAGGTATTGTGCTACTTTCAAACAGAGGGCGTCATCAAAAGGATAATCAGTCATTTGTTTAAAATATGATTCTACCATGACAGTCTCCTCCTTTTTAAACAAATGACTGATATGAGTTGCCACATGGTACACAAAATCCAAGGAAGTGAAGCCAGTCGACATCGCTGGACAGTGCAGTGTCGAGTCAGTTTGGTGTGACATAAGCATTGGGAGATCAAAATTGAGAGTAGGAGTGTGCTATAGGCCTAATGACTCTGATGAGTATAATAAGAAACTGTTCGGAGAAATAGAGTGGGCCAGTAAATCAGAGAGTCTTATAATGGGGGATTTTAATTTCCCAGATATTGACTGGAATTTGGGGGCTGGTCACTCACACAGTAGCAAGGCTTTTGTGGATTTATTGGATGATTGTTTTCTACATCAGCATGTTCGGGAGGCAACTAGAGGGAGTAATACTCTTGATTTGATTATCAGTAGTGATTCTTCATGCATTCAGAATCTGCAGATAAATGAACCACTTGGTGGCAGTGATCACAGTGTGCTGAAGTGGGAGTTACTCAAAGAGGTAACTACCATTAGGGGTAAAGGGAAGGGGTATTGCTTTCGTAAAGGCGACTACAATGGACTGAGACAGTATTTAAATTCTATACAGTGGGATCAACTGATGATATTGCCAACAGCAAATTCAAAATGGGAAGCATTCAAAGAACTTATCGTGGAAGCTACTAGGCTTTACATACCAACTAAGAAATATTGTTCAAGGTTTAGGCCTAAATGGTTGTCAGATGAACTAATGAGGCATATGGCAGAGAAGAAAAATGCATGGGATACATACAAATTAACACGTGACACGGATGCCTATGATAGATACAAGTTGATCTGTAACCAAGTTACAAAGGAGGTTAGGCAGGCGAAGGCAGATTACGAGAGATCCTTGGCAAGGGATGCGAAGAAAAACAGCAAAGAGTTCTTTACTTATGTAAACTCTAGCAGGAAGGGGATGAATCAGATTGGTCCACTTGAGATCGATGGGTCAACTGTTGATGACCCTGCTCGGGTAGCTAACAAACTAAATGAATATTTTGCATCGACATTCACACATGAGGAGTTATTCAGCGAGGGGAATGCGAGAGGTGTATTCAACTCTAGCAGTAAGCTAGAGAATCTTGTAATAACTGAGAGCAAAGTGGAGGAGAAATTGTTGAAGATAAACACAAGAAAGGCACCTGGGGTGGATGGGATCTATCCAGTTATATTAAAGGAGGCAGCAAAGGAGGTAAGCAAACCCTTAGCCATAATTATGAGAGCTTCCTTGGACTCAGGGGAGGTACCCATTGACTGGAGATGTGCAAATGTGACCCCAATTCACAAAGGGGGATCAAAGGCTGACACAAGTAATTATAGACCTGTGAGTTTAACTTCTGTTCCCGGAAAATTAATGGAGGCACTGGTGAAAGAAGCACTGCAGGATCATCTAGACAAGACTTCAGTTATAGCTAGGACACAGCATGGTTTTGTTAAGGGGAAGTCTTGCCTGACCAATTTGATTGGATACTATGATGCAGTCACAAAAGAACTGGATGCAGGGAATAACTTTGATATTATATACTTGGATCTTAGAAAGGCTTTTGATACTGTTGCACATGGAAGACTGCTGCACAAATTGGAGCAGTGTGGCATTGGAGGCAAGTTGCTGCTATGGATAAAGGGGTGGTTGAGGGGGAGAA
Organism: Mastigoproctus giganteus; assembly: GCF_048544385.1. Lineage (NCBI taxonomy): Eukaryota > Metazoa > Arthropoda > Arachnida > Uropygi > Thelyphonidae > Mastigoproctus > Mastigoproctus giganteus. The sequence continues at coordinate 89,071,263 of NC_143581.1, forward strand.
GACAGAGAGTGGTAATCAATGGACACTGCTCATCGTGGACTAATGTTATTAGTGGAGTCCCTCAGGGTTCAGTATTGGGGCCTTTATTGTTTTCTGTATTTATAAATGATATTGATGATGGTATATCAGGCTTAATGTCCAAGTTTGCAGACGATACAAAGGTTGGCAGGGTTGTCAAGGACACTACTGACACTATGCTGCTGCAACAGGATTTGGAAAGGTTGAGCAGATGGGCTTCGAGGTGGCAAATGAAGTTTAACATTGACAAATGTAAAGTACTACATATGGGAAACAGCAACCCCAGAGCAACGTATCAACTCTGTGGTACTACACTGACAGTGGTAGAGAATGAAAGGGACCTGGGGGTGGTGGTGCAGGCAGATATGAAGTTCTCTGAGCAGTGCAGACGAGCTGCAAGAGTAGCTCATGGTGTATTGTCAATGATATATAGAAATTTTTCTAGCAGGGATAAGGAGGTGATTATTCCCTTGTATAAGGCAATGGTCAGGCCACACCTAGAGTACTGTATACAGGCCTGGAGGCCTCATTTCAGGAAGGATGTAGAGCTGCTGGAACGAGTACAGAGAAGGGCAACTAGATTGGTGAATGGGACAAAGGTGTTCTCTTACGAAGAAAGGCTTAAGTTTTGCAAATTACAGTGTCTGGAAACTAGGCACCAGCGGGGTGATCTGATAGAGGTGTACAAAGCCTTGAATGGTTTGAGCATGCTCAATGCTGATGGGATTCTTCCTCTAGCTCAGAAAAATCACCTGAGAGGGCATAAATTCAAATTGAGGAAAGACAGATGTAGGATAAATGTGCGGAAATTTGCCTTTAGCCAGCGGGTGGTTGGTGGGTGGAACAGACTTCGAACAGAGGGGTGAAGTGGAAGTGGTTATTTTTATTTATTTATGTTACTTTTTTTTTTTTTTTTTTTTTTTTTTGGCTGATGCTGCATAAGCTTGCTTTCTTGCATCAAATGCCTCTACTAATGCTAATGCTAATGCTAATGCTAAATCAGAGTTTTAAAAGCTGTAATATACAGCTATTTGTTTTGTCTGAGTGGTCACTAGAGATTAACTGATGAGGAATGGGTTAGTTCTGAAACAGGCTGTCAGTCATGGTGACCTCTTCTTTAGCAAGCAGTCAGTTAAACTTTCGGGAAGGCCAACTGTTTGAAACTGCTGCAATACCAGAGCAGGTCATTACAAAGAAAAGTTTATTTTGCCATGAAAACTAAGACCATTGTATTCAAGTTGCACGAATTTAGAATAAAATTTAAGTGCATGCAGGAAATCTGAAAGAAGATTTACAATAAACAAACTAATTAAAAAGTATTAAATAATTTGATCCATGATTAACAAAAAGGCATTGTTGGCAAAAAGAAGACAAATTCTGTGTGTGTTCGGCATGCACTGTTATGAAGTCCTGGAAAACCTGTAACACAGCTTTCTCAATGATTCGAATTAGAAAAATCATCAGCATACAAAAAGATGTTAAACCATTTCCCTCAAAATCTAAGATGCAGAAATCTCTTGACAACAGGAAATTCAAATTCTCTTTTCAATTTCAGCATTTTTTGGAGAATAATCCAACTTTTCTAATCATGTGGTTTACAGATGAAATGCTTTTCATATTTATTTAATATATCCATTCCATAATGGAAACTCACTGCCACACCCAGCAATGCAATAAGTGCAATGTAGTTTTAGCTCACAGTATTACTGCACCAATTTTTTTCTTGATGATATGGTGATTGTTGATCATTAACCACATCTCCTCAAACAACATGCCACTCCTCCAAGTTATGAACACCCAAGTTGTTGACACCCAAGGTATGGGTGTCAACAATGACCAAACAAGTTTGACAGGAGAGGACTTGACAGAAAACAGCAATATGCTATCTAGTTATTCCTAGCTGGCATTTTCAACAATTGATGACTAATTGTTGGCTAATCAACCTTGTGTTTGGTTTCAGGCCACCAAACTCATGAAACTTTTTATATAATCTGCACGCAGACAGAAAGCAATAAATTTAATAGCTGTGAAAAGCACTGATGAAGAGTCTATACATAATATTTTAAGAGTCTATTAAAGATGGTTCTGAATGCCAGTGAAGCATGCACACGCATGGATACACACACACACACACATAAAAAGAGAAAAAAAAATCACATTACTTCTACTGTGTGGTACTAAACTCAGGCAAATGAAAAATGAAAAAGACTGGGGGGAGGGGGAATTGAGCAGTTAGATTATGAAGTTTTCTGAGCAGTGTGCAAACAGGCTGCCAGGCTAGCTCATGGGGTTTTGCCAATAATATACAAGAAATTTGCTATCAGGGATAAAGAATCAATTATCCCACGTACAAGACAATGGTTAGGCCACATCTTGTGTACTGTATATAGATCAGCAGGCCTCATTTTAATAAGGATCTAGATCTGCTGGAATGGGTGGAGAGAAGAGCAACAAGAACAAAAGGGGTGTCTTGCCAAGAAAGGCTTCAGTTCTGCAAATTACAGTGTCTGGAGAGTAGGCACCTGCAAGGTACTCTAAGTGATGTGTTTAAGGCTTTGAATCGATTGAGTAGGGTGTATGATGGCATTCTTGCTTTTGCTAGACTACACACATGAAGGGGCATAAATCCAAATTGAGGAACGATGATTGCAAGATAGATGTACAGAAGTTTGCCATCAGCAAACTGAAGGTGATTGACTGTTTATGGATAATTTGAATAAATTCAAATTATCCACTTGAGGAGAGGGATGGACAGGTGATGTGAGAAGTATTTTTTTTGGCTGATCCTTTATGAGCTTGCTTTCTTGCATCATTTTCCACTACTAATACTCTCCCAACATATATATAAGTTCTGAGATTGAGTGGTCAGGCACAGGAGTGCAGAAGCACATGCACTTTGAATGGACTATGGTTCGAGTTCATGTGATTGCTAAATATGGTTAATGATTGTATTCATTGTGAAAAATAATTAATTGCAAACTCTGCTGACTTGGTGTCCTTGGTGAAGTATAAACAAGAACATTTTTTTTAGTATAAAATTAAAAGTGGAGCATCTTTTTAATGAAAAAATCTGTATATTGAGTAGCACAAAATGTACTTCTAGTGCAGCTAATTTTTCCTTATTTTGGTAAATGCACATCCTGAATGTTCAACAGATGAATCAATATCAAATCCAATCCAGACATCCTAAAACATTTTAGGAAGGATGTAGAGTTGCTAGAATGAGTACAAAGAAGGGCAACAAGACTGGTGTGGCATGACCATTGCCTTATACAAGGGGATAATCACCTCCTTATCCCTGCTTGCAAAATTCCTGTATATCATTGACAAGACCCCCATGACCTACTGTGGCAGCCTGTCTGCACTGTTCAGAAAACTTCATATCTACACAATTATCCCCAGGTCTCTTTCATTCTCCACTACCCAGATGGTACATTTCTCTGGGGTTACTGCTACCTATGTGCAGTACTTTGCATTTGTCAATGTTAAACTTCAATGTTAAAACCACTTCTCAGCACATCTGCCCAACTTTTCCAGAGGGAGGTTATTTCCAAATGTTATAACCACCCCCCCTCAAAAAAAACCAACAAAGTACTATTTCGTGTATTTATTTTACTGACTAGAAACATTTTGTAAAGACTACCACTGATTTGATAAGGCTGGTTTTGAATTTCACCCCAAGGTGCTGCTAATCATTCCATTACTTCAGTTATTAATTCATTAAAAATCAATGAAATGGTGGAGGAAGTTGTTTATCTGGCTCTCCACTGTGAGCAATTTCATCTTGATGAAGGTGGCAGATCCATCTCATAAGAATCTTCATCACAAGCAATTTTTAAAGAAGTTGCTTATTCAGATAGTTGTCCAAAATAAAAACATTCTAGAAAAAAGCTATTGAATTCAGATGCAGAAGACAGTGAATTTCCATTCTCATTTTGTGACGAAAGGTGAGAATCTAAATAAGAAGAAAGACTTGTACTATAAAGTAACAAAAGTGTTAGAAGTGGGGTAAAAAAAGAAACAGTTTGGCATTTTGAGACATGCTCCTGAAAAAGAGGATTGCAGGACTGTGAAAGTTTCAAAACTAAGATTGTGAAAGTTTCAAGAAATGCCGCACACTAAATTCATGTTTTACCATGCGTGTGTGTGTGTGTGTGTGATTTGGTTTTTAGGAGAATTAGCAACTAAGGCCATATTGCTCCGGGAAATGTGGTGGTCATTCCCTGACCTTTCCGCATCCTCCATATTTGGTGGTGACGGGGTTTTACCATGCAGTTTTATATACTAGCTAAGACAAAAATAAGTTTTTGAATATCACATTTTGAATAGTAGCCATATTTTTGGATTTTAGAGGTGGATTATGTGGGGAAGACAGAAAAAATAATTCTGGACTGCAAAGGCTTAAAAGAGGGAAGAAGACTTTGACCAAGTAGGGGATTGTCTGCTGAAAACCAATTATAGCAGCATGAACATTGTAAAGCTCTTTACAGATGCACGTATTAGATGTAACACAACTTCAGATAATCCCAACAGAAATGCATCAGTGACTTAGGCCATTTTGCACTATATACAGGCGCCTCCGTAGCCAGGTGGGAAGGAGCAGCAGTGCGTAGCACACGCTTCTTGATTAGACCGGGGTTCGAGCCCGTCACCACCAAATACGAAGGATGTGGAAAGGTCACGAAATGACCACCGCATATCCCGGAGTAATATGGCCTTAGTTGCTAATGCTCCTAAAAATCAAATAACAAACAAACAAAAACAAACACTATATACATTATGTCTGCAAATTGCATGTATCCTGTGGTCAATTTGCCTGTTTGCTGGAAGAAAAACCCAGGTTTCTGGGAGGAAAAAACCATGCTCACACATCATTAATAGGATTTGAACTCAAGTATTTTCCACCCAGTGTGGGGGAGGATGCCAATTCTATCAACTGTGCCATACGTGAGGGCAACAGTGGCTGAACTACAATTTTATTGTTAAGTCTACAACGTGCATCTCTGAGGAACCTCATCTCTCAATGTATTTTTTATTCTCATGTATTCTTGTGGAATAGGAATAAAGGTGAGCCTTTATTCCTATTCTACATAAATTAAAGCTGTTTATAAGAATACTATTTTATATTCTTGCTGGTTTGAAGTAGTTATAATCAGTTCTCAGTGTGCATGTACTCCTTGGTGTTAGTATTTAATAAAAGAGTCTATTGAAAATGGATATCAACTGTTTATTTATCATATTACAAAATTATAATAGAGAGGCTGTTGTTACAAAGCATAATGGGAAGTAGGGAGGAAGAGTTAAAAATTCATATTACTTAATTTGTGAACAGTGATAGTAGCCATATAGTGCAAGGAAGCCACAGACTTTTGCTGCACTGGCTGGGGGGAAGGGAGGGAGTAGACAAGAAAATACAAATTATTTGCTTCCCTCCTCAAATAGGTTTATCCAAACTGTCAGCCTCAACCAACTGTGAAAGCAACCTGTTCCAGTTTTGTTTTAGCCAGTGAGGAACACCAGCTAAAAGAAAACTTTTTACAATCTAGTCTAAACCTCTTCCACTGTAATTTAAATTTATGCCCCTGAGTTCCGGACTTCTCCATAACTGTGAAAATTCCACCTTCATTCATTTTACTATCTCCTCTCAGAGTCTATAAACTTCAATCAGGTCATCTCTGAGGTGCCTGGTTGCCAAGCTCTGTAGCTCACATATAGTCTTTTCTCGTATGGTCACCCTTTTGCTGATCTCACCATGCAAGTTTCCCATCTTTGTACCCTTTTAAGAAGCTCAATGTCTTTTTTCAGATGAAGTCTCCATACTTGAACACAGTATTCCAGATGCGGTCTTACAATTGCCTTATAGCATACCACAGCCTAATTTGAAACACGATATGTACAATATATATAAAAACATGACTTCATAAAATGTAAAAGTGCAGCTTATTACAAAAAATTACCTTCAGAGCAGTATTTACTGTCAATCCTTCTGTGAAGATAGAAAATTTATCTGGTAGTAGTCCTAAGGCATTCCATTCTAAGCATAAACTGAAATTAAACATTCAATAAAAAAATAAAACAGTTTATTACTTGGAAACTAAAGTAGCATAAATAAATATTACTTGACTGTAGGAAGAACCAAATATTTCGCACAAACTTAATAAAATTTATACAGTTTTTCATTGCACAATTTTATGCAATGAAAATTGCATAAAATATATTCAAAGTACATTCAGGAAAAAAATATATTCTAGAAAAAACTGCATTTTGCACCATTTTTGCTTCCTCCCACTCACGAGTTTAAACTGCATGTACTTAGTTTTTTCAAATGAACTCACCAAAGCCAGATGTGGTTCCTAATATAATTCCTTCTGATCATAAAGCTATCTCTAAATATAGAACTTATTAATAGCCTTTTAGCTTCCTTAGGTACTATATACAATTTCAGAAAAGACATATGGATTGCTAAAATTAATGGTCTTTCCTAACCCCCTTAAATGACCTTCTCATCTCCAATAACATCAATTTCCTTTCTGCACCTTTATTTGCAATTCTTTGCAATATTGTGTATTCTCATGTCCCTTGAAGCAGACCTAAAATATCATTGTTGGTTCAACCACTAATCAGCTGAATAAAATTAAAATCCATGTTCCTTGTATTTTTCTCGAAACTAAACATTTCTGATTTTATCAGGTTTAAATAAATAAGAACTCACTGTAAAAAAAAAAAAAAAAAGTCTTCATTAAATATCATTTCTTCTATCAGCAGCAACTAGCATTACTCATGAAAGACCTAAGGCCATTCTGGCATCTGGACAACAGTTCCACTAATAACATTAGTTCAAGAAAACAAGTCCTCACTAATAATCACTCTCTGTCATTGCTACTCAATGATCCTTGTCCATACTGCTAAATTCTTCAATTTGTATAGCAGTCTTCCATGTGGAATTGCAACAAAACAAAAAAAAGTAAGGGGGGCTTGGCAGACTGTAAGTGGAAATAGACATCACTGCGATTTAAATTTGCATATTTGTGAAATGAATGAGTAAGTGTTCGGATGGTTTAGATCTTTTTACAGATAAGTTTGTTCTATTAGTTTGACTGTTCATGACATATTCAGTAGTAATTAAAGGTGGGGAGGATGGGAGGACATGGTATACGAAGTAATAAAATTTTTGGATATGATGTGCACAGCCTTAAATCCTTAATGAGGAGCATTACTCCCCCCCCCCCCTTCCTGTTCTGTCTTTTTTTTTTTTTTATACATTATACTCACCATTGTGCATATCTCTTATGTCTGAGGAATACCCCAAGTCTCTAATATACCATGTCCACATATTCTGACTTAGCCAGTACTTCAAATTCATCATAAATGTTTACTGTACTCCTAGCATCAGAATATGTGCACCCATTTTTGCTCTTAGTAATCCTAATAAAGAATGTATTTGCTGTCTCATGAGGAACCCCAGCAAGCCTATTAATCTCCAACACCCCTGTTGTGCAGGCTGCTACATGACAAGGCTCCCTTTCACCTCTGCCTACAACTGCTGTAAAATCTATTACTGTATATGCCCCCCAAGCTAGCAGTTTCCGATCCACATAACACTGTCTCAATAGCATTGGCAAATATTCTTGCATCCCTTCTATTTAAGTATATCCCATTCCTGTAAAAGGAGTCTCACCTGCTGATAAGCACAGATCACACTGAGAAAACTTCTAGAACTTCTCCAAGTCATGACCATCAACTCTGCTGAACTCTCTGAGCAGGGAGTCTGGCAAAGTTGAGAAGTAATTTCTTTCAGTGATCTACAACATCATATCTAAAAGTGAATTTAACAATGGCCAATCTTTTATTATCCTTGTTCCACCTTCCAGTAAAAGTATATTTCTACTTCATCCATTTTACTCATTTCCTATAAAATCTGATATAGCCTAATCAAGTTGCCCACATCCAAGGTTTCTAGCTGCCAAGCTCTGAATCCCACACCTTCTAAGCCATCACTCATAGGGAAAGATGCTTAGTGCTCCCTAGAATCTGGATGCCCTTTTTTGAACTCTATTGGTTTTATGTCATTTTTTGTATACAACTCCAGACTTGAATATAATATTCTGAGTGCAGTCTCCCCTCCTATTACCTTATATAGAGAAATAATGACTTTCCTTCTTGCAAAGGTTTAACAATTCATTCATATAACAAAATATGCACTCCTTGCCACCTGTTTATAATGCATAAATACCTTTACATATATTGTTACCCATCTTCACAGAAACACAAAAATTACACCTCCCTCCATAATCTATAAATTACTCTTGGGGTTCTGTTTCCCATGTCTAAGATCTTAGTTCTTGAAAAAGAACCTCGGCACTCACCCATTGACTACATCAGTCCACTCTGAAGGATACCCATTTATAACTACCTTCCATCTCCTGTACTACAGACATCTTCCTGATACAAATTTTCCTTGCATATCTATCTTCAGTTCATTAAAAAGGCCTCCAGAATCAGGAACTGGATAATTCATTTTTAATGCCACTAAACACTGACTCAAGACTGCATATATAACTTTATTTACAATAAAATAAAATAAAATATACTATACTATAAAAATATAAAAGTATATTTGAAAACTGCAATTAAAATAAAGTAAAATAAAAATGTATGTTACAATAATAAAATCAGTAAAAATCGCTAAAAAGATTAAAATCACTTAAAACCACTATACAAGAGCTTTCGGCAGCAACAGCTGCCTTCATCAACTGAAATGGTTATGGGCTATCCAACAATATATATATATATATACCTAATTGTATCCCAGCATGTCCACGATGCCACATGAGCATTACTTCCCGTGCACTGGAAAGAAACGGCTCGGGAATGAACCATTCTAAACTGCTCATCCCTCCCTAAAATGAGGGACTCGAAAAGCAGATGAATGCAACAACCCTTATCCCTATTAATGCTATATTGTCAGGACGAACATATTTGTAAGCCCTCTAGCCACTTCCAGTTCCAGAAACCCCCTAGTCGATAACCAACACTCCTTTGGCTGAAATACCATGCCCTGTTTCCCAAGCGTGTTTGGCTATGGCTGAGCTCCCATAATCTGCCATCTTGATGGCTCTATCATGTTCACCCAGGCGATCGCGTAATCTACGCTTTGTTTCTCCCACATAACACTCCCCACACTCTGGGCATTCAATCTCGTATATGACCCCACTGGTGTCACCGGTATCAATAGAATCTTTAATCCTCTGTGAAGTCTCCGACCAGGAAGCTGCACACAGCGTATCTGACACAAGAATAAAATACGTGCAATGGGTTCTGAAATACCCGGATAGTGGGGAATGTATGCAGTGGTCCTAGGTGTAAAAACATCCTTATAACAACCTACTGATGTCGTTTAAACAACCCTAAATAATGCCCTAGGGATAGAAACACATATTGAAGTCAGCCATAACCCGTCTAATCTTGTCATCCCTCTCCTCAGAGGAGGAACAATGTGACCCACCTTCCCCATCAAAGCTTTGACCACACTTTTCTTGTGGCCACCAGCCTGAGCCGATTTAAAGTGCGTGTACTGGCTGCAACACATAGGTTTTCTATACACCTTAGTTCTCAGGCATTGGCCTTCTCTGTACACATGCACATCAAGGAAAGGTAGGGCCCCCTCTGCCTGTACCTCCATGGTAAACTGAATGTAGGGTAAACCATCATTCAACCAACTGAGCATTTCATTATCCCGACCCCTCTCTTCTTGTGGCCACCAGAAGAGAGGTGGTGTATTACCGTAAAAGTGTCAATGACACTTTTACGGTAATACAGATTGTGCGCGGGTAGCTTTGGGAAGTGATGGTACTTTGGACTGTGAGGACATGTCTCAAGAAATCAGTTTATGTATGTCTAGTACCACTATGGTGTTTAGGAATATTATGTATCACCAGGTCTGCAGAGTGGCCATGGGTTTGCCCATTAGTGTGGTTATAGTCAATTTAGCTATGGAAGAGTTTGAAAATAGGATGCTGATGAACACTCCACCCCCCCCCCCAGTACGGGTGTGAAAGAGATATGTTGATGACACTTTACGGTAATACAGAGGGGTCAGAATAATGAAGTGCTCAGTTGGTGAATGATGGTTTGCCCTATATTTAGTTTACCATGGAGGTAGAGGTGGAGTGGGCCCTGCCTTGCCTTGATGTGTATGTGTACAGAGAAGGCCAATGCCTGAGAACTAAGGTTTATAGAAAACCTATGTGTGTCATGGCCAGTACATGCAATTTTAATCAGCTCAGGCCAGTGGCTCTAAGAAGAGTGTGGTCAAGGCTTTGATGGAAGGGTGGGTCACACTGTTCCTCCTCTGAAGAGAGGGTTGACGAGATTAGATGGGTTACAGCTGACTTCAAGATGGGTGGTTATCCCCCACGGCATTATTGAGGGTTGTTTAAAGGACATGAGTAGGGATTATAGGGATGTTTTTACACCTAGGGGCCACCACATACATTCCTTACTATCTGGGTATTTCAGAACCCGTTACACATATTTTACGCTCATGTCAGATACGCTGTGTGCAGCTTTCTGGTCGGAAACTTCACAAGATGGTGTCCAGGGTTAAAGATTCTATTGATACTAGTGACACCAGTGGGGTCATATACGAGATTGAATGCCCGGAGTGTGGGGAGTGTTATGTGGGAGACACAAAGAGTAGATTAAGCGATCGCCTGGGTGAACATGAGCTCAGCCATAGCCGAACAAGGTTGGGAAACAGGGCATGGCATTTCAGCCAAAGGAGCGTTGGTTGTCGACTAGGAGTTTCTGGAACTGGAAGTGGCTAGAGGGCTTACAAATATGTTCGTCCAGACAATATAGCATTAATAGGGATAAGGGTTGCCGCATTCATCCGCTTTCCGACTCCCTCATTTTAGGGAGGGATGAGCGGTTTAGAATGGTTTGTTCCCGAGCCGTTTCCGGCTCCAGTGTACAGGAAGTAATGCTCATGTGGTGTCGCGGACATACTGGGATACAATTAGGTATATAAATATATATATATATATATATATTGTTGGAGAGCCTGTAAGCATTTCAGCTGATGAAAGCAGCTGTTGCTGCCGAAAGCTCTTGTATAGTGGTTTTTTTTAAGTGATTTTAATCTTTTTAGCGATTTTTACTGATTTTATAATTGTAACATACATTTTTATTTTACTTTATTTTAATTGCAGTTTTCGAATATACTTTTATATTTTTACAGTATATTTTATTTTATTGTAAATAAAGTTATATATGCAATCTTGAGTCAGTGTTTAGTGGCATTAAAAAAAGAATTTTCTATCTTCAGTTTACATAATAAGCTGTCGTGGGGACTGTATTTTGTATGAAACTGTACTTCTAATAAGTGCATAAGGAGTTTGTCCTTCCCACCCAGTGGAACTTTCACTGAAATTTCGATGAAAGTTCAACTGGGCATTAATAAGGATTAACATTTTACAAATATAAATTTTGGTCATATTTTTGTATTATGGCTGTGGACTAAAATAAAACATATAAACTTGAAGTTTAGGAAAAGCAAACCAGAATCAGCATATTTAAGGGGGGAAAAAAACAAGATAAATCAGAAAAAATTTCTTGCCAGGTTAGGTCTTATTATCTGCACATAATTTTCTTGCCAATTGTACTTTCAACTATATTACAAATAATATATAAATATATGAATATAATAGTAAACAGTGCGCATTTTCATAGCTCCACATAAAAAGAGAGGTTTGCATATTCTTCTGCAAATTTAAAAGTAACTGAAATATCATTATGTCTTGTAAAAAAAATCTGTAAACACTTACTCTTGTAATGTATGATTATGTCGCAGTAATTGACCAAGTACATCTGCTCCCCGTCCTCGCAAATTGTTTCCCTAGAAATTATTAACTGACATAAGGGGAGAAAACACTACACTGCATTTGTAAAGTGAAAATTTCATGTAAAGAGATAAATGATCCAATATGCAGCACAGAGAAAATCTATAATGTAGTGATTCAAGAATACAGGCACAGAACTTGGAACTAGTAATTCAAACATATAATATTAATTGGCCATACATTGTAAGTTTTCTTTAATCTCTTGTTTGGCTGATAATTACAACAAATACAAATTAAAACCTGAATGTCTTCTAAGCAATACTGCAACAATGTGGACTTTCTTCCTGTAATGCAACACATGGCATTCTGTATATGTTATTCTTCATACCGCATTATACTTCTAATCGAGAGTAAGACTACTTCCCTAAGTCATAGTTTATTTGTCACCACCTTTCTCATAACCCTTACATTTTTTTGGTCTAAATACCTTAATATATTACTTTTAAAAAAATGTATTTCTGTTATGAAATAATTTTTTAAGGTAAAATATTGTAATACTTCTGTTTAAACAAGGAACATAAAAAATTATATGATATACCTTTCAATATAATTTCATTTTTACTTACACATACTGCATTCTCTTAATTATTAGAACATTTAAAGCTTCACAATATGCACAAGTAGCAAAAGTACATGGAATTAACAATATCTGTTATTTAAATGTAAGAAACATAAAATTAAACAATAAAATCTAGTAGCAGTAAAATAAGCAAACATCAATAACAAAATCAACTTAAGGTCCTTAAGTTAAGGTCCCTTAAGTAAAGACCTTCTTTCTAGATTTTAAGGAAGGGAATTAGTTTATTACATAGTCATGATCAAAGGTGGACATTATATTTTTACTAAAAAATGTAACCTAAAATCTATGTTACATCTAAAGTCGGTTTTGATTTAGCATAAGTTCTAGAAATTATTTTTAGCAAAGAGTTATTGAAGGCAGTCATAAAAATGAAAACAATACCTTCAAGGTTTATGAATATATAGTTTCATTAAAAAAAATGAAGCTAAGTTTGTGTTAGGGTTCTCAAAATGGATATTTACGATTTATGAATTATTTATGATTTATGAATTATCCAAACTCATTGTTATATAGGGTGAGCCATAAGTTATTTTACACTTTTAAACCTGAATATCATTAAATCGGGGCTTAGAGGGGAACAGGTATTCTGTGTGTTATCACACACTCAGTCTAAAACACTGATGGAACCAATAACTGTCTATTACAGAAGATTTAGGAGAAGTCCGGTTGGCCTGCCTCTCTAAAATCCATTCATGCACACCTTCTCGATGGTAAGCCCTGTTACGTCACTTAGGTTGCAACGAATGTGTAGAGTGATTCTCTTCAAGACGCCTGGTCAGCGTGAAGAGGAAAAGACCAAACCCTCCAGCATATGACAGCACGATGAAACAAATGGCCCTCAGTCCCCAGCGGCTTTCACTCCCCCTCTTACAGCAGGGAGAGGATCGGAATGGAAGCAGAGGGTGCTAAGAATCTCTGGGTACGACCAGGCAGCCATTCACGGAAACTGAACTTGGCCTGTTACAATGTAAGATCGCTCATTGGTGAAGACACGATATTAGAGCTGGAAAACAAACTAGAAAATATGAATTGGAATATCATTGGTTTGGCTGAAACAAATCACTTATAAGTTTATCAAGTGGAAATCTGTATACACCAATGGAAACAGTGAAAGGAGTGAAGGTGGAGTTGGCTTTCTGGTCCATAAAGATATAAAAAACAACATTTTGGAATTCAAAAGTACATCACCAAGGATGTCAAGACTAATACTCAAGATTTCTAAGAGATACAAGCTAAAGGTTATAATGATTTATGCACATAATTCAAGCCATGATGATGAAGATATTGAAGAAATGTACACCGAAATTGAGTCTTCTAGATGAGCAGAAAACCCCCTACACTATTATTATGGGACACTTCAATGCTAAGGTTGGAAAAAGACAAAACAGTGCAGAAAGGGGAACTATAGGAAATTTTGGAATTGGTGAAAGCATTAGTATAGGCACATGATGCAAGAAAGCAATCTTATATAGCATCAGCCAAAAAAAAAAAAAAAACCCCTTATTTCACACATCCACTCGCTCCAAATGTTTGTCAAGTTCTACCTTGAATCTATTTAAACTATCAATATCTATAACGGCAGATGGAAGTTTGTTCCACCAATGAACCACCAGCTGGCTAAAGGCAAACTTCTGCACATCTATCCTACAACCGTCTTTCCTCAATTTGAATTTATGCCCTCTCAGGCGATTATTCTGGGCAAGAGGAAGAATCCCATCCGCATTGAGTATGCTCAAACCATTCAAAGCTTTATATACCTCAAGCCGACCAGGCTAGCTGGGTGGGTAAAGTGCCTGCCTGACAACCCAAACGTCGCGGGTTTGATTCCCGCCTCGGGCTTGGATCAAAGTACTGCAAAAATCTTGGGAGATCCATTATGGCCACAGAAGCCTATGTGCCAACATCTACCAAAAAAAAAAAAAAAAAACCTCAATCAGAGCACCTTGCAGGTGCCTAGTCTCCAGACACTGTAACTTCCAAAACTTAAGTCTTTCTTCGTAAGAGCAACCCTTTGTTCCATTCACTAAACTTGTTGCCCTTCTCTGTACTCGTTTTGGCACAGTACTCAAGGTGTGGTGTGACCATTGCCTTATACAAGGGGATAATCACCTCCTCATCCCTGCTAGAAAAATTCCTGTACAGTCGGTCCTCGTATAACATGTGTTTACATTACACGAATTCGATCATACACGATTTATAAATAGGGGAACGTTATCTCATATAACACGAACCGAATTCGCTTATACACGATTCACCTTTGTGTTTACAAGAAATGGCAGTCGAACGCGGAATCACCCCAACTGAACGCAACACGATAGGAATGAAGAAGATTCTGAAAATGTATTTATGTGTTTTATATCAGTGAAGGGGAAACACATTTCACCATAATAACGTAAAAACCAACACAATTCCAGTTATCGATATAATAGCAAATGCAATTAGATGGAGTTTACTACCAGTTTATAACAGATTCCACTAGCAGAAACGCAACTGGAAATTGTTTTATGGTAGTAACCCCCAGAAATGTGCTTTAGTAAAATGTGAGGGTGTTAATAGTGTATCTCGGCCTTTACGGTGTTGTTTATTCAGTTGCTACACGCGCGCAGCTTTGTTTATGTGTATCAAGCGTGCCTCCTCATTTTGTAATTGTGCTTTATTCCCTAAAAATGAGTAAAATACTTAAAAGGTGTGAAAAGGAAGCGTTCTGGCTAAGACACTGCAGATTCAAAGAAAAAAAAAAAAGCAATATCGATAAACAGAGGCGGACTGGATCAAAAATTCTTAACCGGGAAAATTTATAGTGGCTTCATACTACGGTTTATGGCCAAAATCACACCGGCCTCCGGCCCACCGTGGTTTCTCCCGTAAGGCTTCTGTCCTCCTCTGTCGATAGAGAAAAAATATGAAATTGTGAAATGCTTTCAGCAAAATGAAAGGCCATGTGATATTGCACGTGCTATAGACCTAAATCAGGCAACGCCGAGAATTACAAAGAATGCAGAGAAAATAAAAACAACTTTCATAGCAGGAACAACTCAGTGTAATTAAAATCCATTAGATTAAGACACAAGAATTGGAAGAGATGGAACGGCTGTCATCTGTTTGGATAGAAAATCAAACAAAAAAGTTTGCTTACGATAGAAGCAAAAGCATTAGCAATATTTTATTACGACTTACGTATTATAATTTATACTTACGTATTATAAAATACGTAAGTATTTTATTACGACTATTTTATTTAATATAATAAATTTTTTACGAATAAAATACGTATTTTATTCGTAAAAAATACTTTTAAGTATTAAAAAATACTAAAAATACTTTATTATAATATTTTTATTACGTATTTTAATCGTTATAAAATACGTTAAGTATTTTATAACGATTAAAATTACCTGATTATTTATTGTTTGGTAATGTTTTGGTTCCAAATGTGTGTTCAATCTTGGGTGGTCGGCACCTAACCCTACATTTCCCATAGGGCCTGTTGTTTATATTGCACGATTTCGCATTGCACGAGGGTTTCTAGGAACGCAACTATCGTGCTATACGAGGACAGACTGTATATCACTGACAAGACACCATTAGCTAATCTTGCAGACGTCCGCAGTGCTCAGTAAACTTCATATCTGCCTGGACAATTACCCTCAGGTCCTTTTCATTTTCTACTACTATCAGTGTGATACCACAGAGTTGATATGTTACTCTGGGATTACTGCTTCCCATATGTAGTACTTCACATTTGTCAATGTTAAACTTCATTTGCCACCTCTCAGCCCATCTGCTCAACTTTTCTATATCCTGTTGTAGGTACTGTCATTAGTGTCATTAACAACACTGCCAACCTTCGTATCATCTGCAAACTTGGACATTAAGCGTGATATACCATCATCGATATAATTTATAAATACAGAAAACAACAATGGACCCAACACAGAACCCTGAGAGACTCCACTAATAACATTAATCCACGAAGAGCAGTGTCCATTGATTACCACTCTCTGTCTTCTCCCCCTTAACCACCCCTTTATCCATAGCAGCAATTTGCCTCCAATGCCACACTGCTCCAATTTGTGCAGCAGTCTTCCATATACAACAGTATCAAAGGCTTTTCTAAGATCAAAATATATGATATCAAAGTTATTCTTTGCATCCAGTTCCTTTGTGACTACATCATAGTATCCAATCAAATTAGTCAGACAAGACTTCCCCTTAATAAACCCATGGTGTGTCCGAGCTATAACTGAAGTCTTGTCTAGATGATTCTGCAGTGCTTCTTTAACCAGTGCCTCCATTAATTTCCCTGGAACAGAAGTTAAACTAACAGGTCTGTAATTACCTGAGTCTCCCTTTGATCCTCCTTTGTAGACTGGGGTCACATTTGCACATCTCCAGTCCATGGGTACCTCCCCTGAGTCCAGGGAAGCTTTCATAATTATGGCTAAGGGTTTGCTTACTTCCTTTGCCACATTCTTTAATATAACTGGATAGATTCCATCCGCCCCAGGTGCTTTTCTTGTGTTTATCTTCAACAATTTCTCCTCCACTTTACTCTCAGTTATTACAAAATCATCTAGCTTACTGCCAGAGTTGAATACACCTCTGGCATTCCCCTCCTTGAATAACTCCTCATGTGTGAATGTCAATGCAAAATATTCATTTAGTGTGTAAGCTACTTGAGCAGGATCATCAACAGTTGAACCATCGATATCAAGTGGACCAATCTGATTCATCTCCTTCCCTCTAGAGTTTACATAAGTAAAGAACTCTTTGCTGTTTTTCTTTGCATCCTTTGCCAAAGATTTCTCGTAATCTGCCTTCACCTGCTTAACCTCCTTTGTAATTTGGTTACAGACCACCTCATATCTATCATAGGCTTCTGTGTCACATGTTAATTTATATGTATCCCATGCATTTTTCTTTTTCTGCCACATGTTTAATTAGTTCATCTGACATCCATTTCTTGAACAATAAATCTTGAACAATATTTCTTTGTTGGTATGAAAAGAATAGTGGCTTCCAAGATTAATTCTTTGAATGCTTCCCATTTTCAATTTGCTGTTGGGAACAGCAGTTGGTTCCACCATATAGAATTTAAATACTGCCTCAGACCACTGTAGTCACCTTTACAAAAGCAAAAATCCTTCCCTTTACCCTTGATGGTAGTTACCTTTTTGAGTAAATCCCACTTCAGCTCACTGTGATCACTGCCACCTAGTGGTTCCTTTATCAGCAGATTCTTGATGCATGAAGAATCACTACTGATAATCAGATCAAGAGTATTACTCCCTCTAGTTGCCTCCCGAACATGCTGCTGTAGAAAACAATCATCCAATAAATCCACGAAAGCCTTGCCAGTGTGTGTGACCAACCCACAAATTCCAGTCAATATCTGGGAAATTAAAATCCCCCATTATAAGACACTCTAAGTTACTGGCCCACTCTATTTCTCTGCACAACTGCACATTATACTCATCAGATTCATTAGGCCTATAACACACACCTACTCTCATTTTTCCTTTTCCAGTGCTTATGTCACATCAAACAGACTTAACATTGCGTTGTCCATCAACATCAATTGGATGCACTTCCTTAGATTTTATGTGTTTCTTAACTAACAGCATAACCCCTCCTCCCTTCCTGTCCTGTCTATCCTTTCTGTACACATTGTTACTCCCCAAATTCCAGTTCTGCACTTCTTATGTCTGTGTGACACATATCTCTGATATCCCAACAATATCTGCCTTTGATGTCTTGACTAACCAGTTCAAGCTCATCGAGTTTATTAACTATACTGCTAGCACTGGTATATGAGCAAGTATACATGCACCTGTTTCTACTCTTAGTTACCCTTAAACTAACGGCCGACCGGGCTAGCCGAGTGGGTAAAGTACCTGCCCGGCAACCCAAAGGTCGCGGGTCCGATTCCCGCCTCGGGCTTGGATCAAAGTACTGCAAAAACCTTGGGAGGTGCAATATGGCCACAGAAGCCGATGCGCCAACAACTACCAAATCAAAATCAATCAATGTTACCCTAACACAGCCCATGTTGAAGTTAAACATAAAAAAGGCATTCTGGGGAAGATGGAATCTATTAAGTTATAATGAAGGAAGCAGAAGGGAAGTCAGAAAACCCTAAGCCATAATTATGAGAGCATCCTTAGAGTCAGGGGAGGTCCCCATATACTGGAGATGTGCAAATATATCCCCAATTCACAAAGGGGGTTCAAAGGGTGACACAAATAATTATAGACCTGTTAGTTTAACTTCTGTTCTGGGGAAAATAATGGAGTCACTGGTTAAAAAGGTGACAAACGAACAACTGTGTGGTACTACACTCAGGGAGGTGGAGATCAAAAAAGACCTGGGGGCAATTGTGCAGTCAGATATGAAGTTCTCTGAGCAGTGCAGACAGGCTGCCAGAGCAGGTCATGGAGTTTTGTCAATGATATATAGGAATTTTGCTAGTAGAGACAAGGAGGTGATTATCGCCTTGTATAAGGCAATGGTTAGGCCACACCTTGAATAATGTATACAGATCTGGAGGCTTCATTTTAGGAAGGATGTAGAGTCGCTAGAACGAGTACAGAGAAGGACACCATTTCCGCAGGAGCTCATGTCTGGTGAGTATGGGCTTGGCGCACCTAGGGTCCCCAGCTGGATATCATCATTCTTCTCTTTCTTGGTGATTCCCTTCTACTTCTCTCTCTATTGGGGTAATTCAGAAATTTATTTTTTTTTTTGGCTGGTGCAGCATAAGCCTCAGACTTCCTTGCACTTTATGGCTAATAATAATAATAATAAAATAATAATAAACAAGATTGGTGAGAGGAACAAAGGGGTGCACTTACGAATAAAGGCTTATGTTCTGCAAGTTGCAGCATCTGGAGACTAGGCACCTGCGAGCTGACCTAATTGAGGTTATAAGGCCTTGAACGGTCGGAATTATTCCATCAGCATTGAGCAGGCTCAATGCTGATGGAATACTTCCGCTTGCTCAGATTAAAAACCTGAGGGGGCATAGATTCAAATTGTAGAAGAGATGTGCGGAAATTTGCCTTTAGCCAGCAGGTAGTTGACTGCTGGAACAGACTTCCATCCGTTGTTGTGGAAGTTGATAGCTTAAATAAATTTAAGGCTGAACTAGATAAACATTTGGAGTGAATGGATGGGTGAAATGGGAAGGGTTTTTTTTTTTTTTTAGCTGATGCTGTATAAGCTTGCTTTCTTGCATCATATGCCTCAACTAATGCTAATGTTATTGCTAATGCTAAAGATTTACATTATCAAGATTCAGGTAAGTTTTTTTTTTCTTTTTTTGATTTATTGCCTGGACTCCTCCCTACACAACATGGAACCCAAAGAATACCCACTACCCTGCATACAATAAATGTGCTTAGAAGTGGTAGAAGTGGAATGCCAAGACTATCCACACCTCCACCATCCTGAATTGAATTCTGCCTCTGAGACCACGAGGGTAGCAACATGGCACCATAACAGCTGACCTTTGAAGGTAAACCTACCAGCCAATTGATTCTGGGCACCCAAGATCTCCAATTTTGTCAAAGGAGCCAAAGTGGTGTGTTGAAGCCGAACACCTCAGCCACCAGAATCCCCATTTCCGAGTTTACATGAATCACAGCACATGCAACACACCATACTCTTATGTTTGCTTGGAGCCTAGGCTGTGAGCACCGGATCCCAATGATGCTAAGCTTGAGGACCAGCATCATCACTGGAATGTCCCTTTACAAAAAACAAGTGCCTATATCAAAGGAGAGGTAGTTCAAGCTGACAGCTGGGGGGATTAAAAGGTCAACTGGATAGTTACCTATGTGAGGAGGGAAACACATACCTAGTTTACTATTTCATTATTATCATTTTATTTTTGTGGCTGGTGCAGCAAAAGCCCGGGTCTTTCTTGCACTATATGGATAATATTAATACTATATTATCACTTTACATTTCAGCCAGTCTACTGTAAGGTCAGATAGTAAAGGGCACTCTCAAAAATCCCAAACCCTATTTTGAGTTTTATTAAATTTTATTAAATGAATGAATAAAATTAATTTAATTAAATGTTGTGCATTGCTTATTCTTATCATAATTATATTTAGTTTTATTTTGTATTAGGCTATAGAGGCCTTCAGTAGATTTATAGGGTGGTTTCTCATTGTGACTTATAATATTATGTTATTTTCTTCAGCATGTCTAATTTAAAAATTGATTTGTTCAGCTCAAGAAGAAGGTGATGATGCTTGGTGTACTTGTATTGCTAATAAAGAGGGTGACAGTGAAGGCAACAGTAACAGTAATGCTAGTAAGTAGTAGTAGCAGTATCATTAGTGATACTGGGAACTTAATGAACTTTGGGACAAGTTTAAATTTAAGACAGGGAAGAAGAAATTGATAAGGAGGTTTTACTCAAGTTGGAATACTAAAAGAAAAAAAAACACCCCAATACAAAAGAGGTGGCCCTCCAAGGACTCTTAAATTTAAAGAACTGCCTGTTCAAACTGGAAATGCAGAAAAGATAAAAGAAAGAAATCTAAAATACAACTAAAGGGAGTTCTTTCTCAATGTATTATTCAAGTAACTGTTATGCGAGTTAAGATTACTGTTATAGAGACAAGTTTGCAAACTAGAGCTCCTCTTTCTAAATAACTTTAGAAAGATGATGTTCTGAACCTTTCCCATATGGAGAATGGATTTAATAAATTAAAGAATGTTAAGGTTGAGAAGGATTTTATTTAGTGACAAGAAAAGGGTCACTAAATTCAAGTATTTGATCCACAGCGAACTGTGGTTCACTGTAGGGTGAGTTAGAAGAAAAAGTCCTGAAGCACTTAGTGAGAAAAAAGTATTCAAAGAAAGTATAAATTGGAAGACAGACAAAATTTACAGCCCCAAGAAGACAACCCAAAAGACTGATGTAATTTAAATTTTTGCATATTCTGTTAAGAATATTTTGAATGAAGTTAATAACTTTCCCCCAAAATATTAACAGTTACAGCAGATACTGAGAGATTTGGCTCTAGTGATGAATGTACACATTTAATCACTTATGCACTAATGCTAGGAAATATAGTGGACAACTACTGGTAAAATCATTAAATGCTGATACTATAGATACAACAGGATTCATCATCAGCCATTTTCAATCCACTGCAGGATGAAGGCCTCTCCAGCAACTTTCCAGTTCCTTCTGTTTTGTGCATTAGCCATCCATTTACTACCCACAAAATCATGAATTTCATCTGTCCATCTCCGCCATTGTCTTCCAGGTTTTCTCTTAGCTCCTCTTGGGTACCATTCTGTTATTTTCTTAGTCCATCATGTCTTCGAGCTATGTGTCCTGCCCAAAACCATTTTAGTTCTTTAGTTTTGATAAGGATGTCCTTTACTTGAGTTTGCTGCCTAATCCATGTGTTTCTCTTCTTATCTAACAGTCTGATTCCCAATATAATTTGTTCCATTCTTCGCTGTGTAGTTCTCAGCTTCTCTTCCATTCTTTTGGTGAGTGCCCAAGTTTCACTTCCATAAGTCATGGTGGGGAGTATACATTGGTTCATTATTTTACGTTTCAGACAAACTGGGATATTGCTCTTCAGTATGTGACTATAATTCCTGAATGCTATCCATCCAAAATTTATTCTTCTCTTGACTTCCAGCCATTTATCATTATTACAGCTAATAACTTGTCCCAGATAAGTATATGACTCCACCTTTTCAATTACTGCTCCTTCAATCATTATATCCCTTTCTGTGGCATACTTGTTCATCATTACTTTTGTTTTAGCCATATTCATCTTTAGTCCAAAATCCTTACTAACTCTGCATAACTGATTCAGATTTTCTTCTAATTCTTTGGGATCGTGGGTTATGACCACAATGTCATCTGCAAATCGTAAATGGTTTAGGTACTCTCCATTCACATTGACTCCTTTCTGCGACCAGTCTAATTCTGAAAGCTTCCTCAAGGGCAGCAGTAAACAGCTTCGGAGATATTGTGTCTCCTTGTCGAACTCCTTTCTCAATTTTAAATTTGATAAAATTTAAATCTAGTCTAATAAAGGAGATAGCATTCTCATATATTTTCTTCAAAATCATAATATATGGGGTATCTATGCCTTGTCTTTCCAGTGCCTGAAACATTGCCTATGATGTACGGAGTCAAATGCCTTTTCACAATCCACAAATGCCAGGCATAATGGTGTTTTATATTCATTTGCTTTCTCCATTAGCTGTGATATTACATGAAGGTGATCCATAGTTGAGAATCCTGCCCTGAAGCCAGCTTGCTCTTTCGGTTGATTCGCATCAAGTATTCTTTCTAATCTGTTAGTAGTGACCCTTGTGAACAACTTGTAGACATGGGATAACAAACTAATTGGTCTATAATTTCCAATTTCTGATGATTTATCTCCTTTCTTATGCAGCAAAACTATGATTGCATTATTCCACTCCTTGGGCATCACACCTTTTCTAATGCATTTTGTAAAGAGTCTTGCCAGTTTTTGTGTCACGTCTCTTCCTCCAAATTTTAACAACTCTACAGTAACTTCATCTTCCCCTTCCCCGGGGCTTTCTGATTATTCATTTTCTTCAACGCATGTCTACCTCATCAGGAAGGATATCGGGTATGTCGTATTTGTTGCTAATTTGCAATCCATCTTCTCCACTGCTGGTATCACCCTCGCTCCTTGTATAATTCTCTATATTAGTCTTCTGCTATTTGAATTATGCCTTCTCTGCTATTTATAAATACAGCATCACTATTCTTCGGTTTCAGTATCATTTGTCTTTCTGTATCTATACTTCTCATGGCTGCTGATTTAAATCCTTTGTTTTCCCTTAATGCTTGTTCTACTTTTCTTGTGTTAAATTTTCTTATGTCCTCCCTGAGTCTCTTTCTAATGGCTTTGCATAACTCAGTATACTCAATTTTCTCCCTGCCAGTGTTTTTCTTGCTCTCCATTTGTCATCTTCAGTTTATCATGACAGGTGTTTCTTGACTGATATTTTCTTCTTTGGATTTCTTTTTACCTATAGGTTTCTTGGGCTTTATCACTTTCAGAGAGTTGTAATATTCCTCGTCGATAACTTGGTCCTGAACAGTCTGCAGAAGCTCAAACTTGTTCTTAAGTTCCAGTCATACTGCTTTTTCTCCTCTTCTGTTATCTCAAAGACTTTTGTATTATTTACTCGAGTCAGTTTTTTTTCTTTCTTTTCTTAGGAATGCAGAATTTGAATATGGTGATTAAAAAGTGTGCAGAAAGACATACATAACAGGAGTAGAAGATATTCTTTTCATTAAGAAGAAAATAGATTTTACAACGTGCAAACAACAGACAGGTTTGCAGTGTGATACTGAATTAGTCTGGTGTGCCATAAACACTGGGAAAACAAAAATGAGGACTAGAGTCTGTTATAGGCTAAATGACTGTGATTAATATAATGAACAACTATAGCGACAAATAGAATGGGCCAGAAAACCACACAGTCTTGTCAGGGAGGGTTTTAAACTTTCCAAATATTACTTGGAACATCTGGGTTGGCAGTTCACTCAATAGTAATAGAACATTTCTTGATTTGCTTAAGATATACATTGCACTGCAGTAAATTTAATTAAGTGATCATTACAAGAACCCATACTGGAACACTGTTGTTCCTTCATTTGTGGGGAATTTGAATAGATATGACAATCATGAAATTGCATCCTAAGTGGTCTGCAGTGCAGAAGAAAAAAATACTCCTTCCATCATGATACACTGACAAAGTGAAGCCAGGAAGAGAGTGTCCAGAAGGTCAGAAAAAGAGAAAGGTCAAGTGGTAAGTTCGCATCTTCTTCATTGGACATAAGGATTCGCTTTGATGCTAGCCATATCATATGCTGTAGGGCAGTGGGATCCAACCTTTTTCTTTACAGGGGGCCGTATTGTTTTTTTGTTATTTGGTTTTTAGGAGCATTAGCAACTAAGGCCATATTGCTCAGGGGATATGCGGGGGTCATTCCCTGACCTTTCCGCATCCTCCATATTTGGTGGGCACAGGCTCGAACCCCAGTCTAATCAAGAAGCGTGTGCTACGCACTGCTACTCCTGCCCACCTGGCTACAGGAGGCACCAAGGCTGTATTCAAAGTTTGATTTGTTTCATGGGCCGCACTGAGTGATTCTCAAGAAAAATTAGGGTGTTACATTCCCATGCCTTGTTACATGTAAAAGGAAGTTTCTACTTTCATGTTACCGTTTTTATTTTCAGGCTATATATAAAAAATGCAAATTCTCAAAACTTTTATGTGCAAGAAATCTATGTCAGTGATTTATTTTTTTAAAATTTTATTAAAATTATAAAAATATGACTTACAAAATTTTTTAAAAAAATATTTTACTTTTTTTTTTAATACCTTACTTCTGCTTTTATATGCTCGCTTAAGAAAATTTAAAACCTGAAAAGGATTACTGTTTTTCAATATTAAGGTGAATACATAAATATAACAACACATCTAAAATCGAAAATTTTATTAAGTACAATACACAATACAATTTGTTCAGTGAACAAAACTTAACATTTAATGAGATGATTGAGGCTGGATATTTTTAGATAACTGTTCAAAATTTGGTTGAAAATTCGTAATGCCAATTCTCAATATGGAATGAAGATGCTCATCTGTTATTCTGTTTCTTTTAAAATATTTATTTGATTTGATGAGTGAAAAAACTTGCTCACAAATACGTTGATCTGAACAAAGTAGCCATTTTCATGGCATTTTCTTTTATTAGCGGAAAATTTTCAGATGGGAGAGCCTTGTGGAATTCAAGTAGTTTATTTTTGCAGTCCATATACTAATTTTTGAAAAATGTTTTGGCTTGAAGATCAATAATTTCAAGCTGCAAGCTGGGATTGTAGTTTTTCAGCCATAGAAATAAATGGATTCTCAAACAAGCTTATGTCTTTTTCGTGGGATCTTTTTTTTCAGCTAATCGACTTTCAAACTTGTCAAAAAGTAATTTTAATAATGAGAGGCAAGGATTTTTTGGAAATGTGTGTTTCTTTTTTAGCTCAGTACAACATTCAAAGTGAACTAAATTGCCTCACTCAATTTGGGATTCAAATAATAACAACTTATTCTGAAATGTTTTGATGTCACCAAACAGACTAATATTCATTCAACTCATCTTCAGCAAGTCCACCTCCTAAGCCTAGGCTTATATGTGGATTATGCTTCTTCAGTGATATTATCTTAAGCTGTATACAGACCAATAGAGACCAATTTTCCTTTCCCTTGTAGTTTTAAATTAAGAGCATTTAAATGACTAGAAATGTCTGTAAGAATTGCAAGATCAAACAGCCACTCCATATTTGATAGTTGTTTTATTGGTTTTCTGTCATAAAAATATCGATTTCATGGCGCAGTTTAAAGAAACAATATAATGCTATGCCACGACTAAGACACCTCACTGAACTGTGTAAAATTACATCTTCGTATTCAGCTTCAATTTCTGAAAGAAACTGCTGAAACATATGGTGATTAAGGCCATGTGATCTTATAAAATTTACAGTTGAAATAACCACATTTGTAATGTGTTGGAGATCCAATATTTTTCCACAGAGAACTTCTTGATGCACAAAGTAAGTGAGTTCCAATTGGAGGTTCAGCTCCAATATCTATAATTTTCTTGGTTATTCTACCCATAAGCCCAATGTTTTTACCAGTCATATTTTTTGCACCATCAGTTGTGACTCTTACCAGATTTTTAATATTTAATTCTAACTTTTCAATAGAATGGCAAAAATTTTGAAAAAGATTTTCACCTGTAGTTGTTCCATGCATACTCTGTAGATCAGCTAAATCCTGAACTGGTACAAAATTAGCATTAATTCCACATATGAAGATAAGGAGTTGGGCTGTGTCATTTACATCAGTACTGTCATCCAGTGCCACACTAAGATATTTCATTTGTTTTATGGTTTCCAAAATTTGTTCAAACAAATTCTTTCCAATGTCTTCTACTCTTCGCATAATTGCTTGTCAAGACAAACTAATGTCTTGTATCACTGTTCATTTCTCCAGATAAATTTCTTCCACGACTTTTAACAAACACCATTTAACAAATTCACCATCACTGAATGGTTTACTTCAAAAGCGATCAAATGTGCAACTTGATAACTGGCACTTACAACAGATACATTTTTTGACTGATAAGTTTTCAGTGTGTTTTGTTGTTTTCTTAATTTATTTTGCAAATTTGAACACTTTTATTTTCGCAACACTCCTTTATATTTATCATAAGTGGTAGATGACTTTCATCAACCGGTGAAATACCACCACTTTGCTTATTGGAGGCTTGAAGTGGTGAAACCCATGTTTAGTCTCTAGAGCAAAGTTTCCGGCATCCCCCTCCCCCCATACTTCTCCTTCAAACCATACACAGTACTAAGTACTATAGGTTTTGATACCTTCGTGTTTGCAAAAATAAAATAAAAAAAAATAAGATTTATGCTTGGAATTATAGTGTCGTTTTAAATTATATTCTTTAAAAACTGACACAGTCTCCTTACACGCCAAACACACTGCTTTTTCATTGTACTCAATGAAGAAATAGTCTTCAGTCCACCTTTGATTAAAAACATGACACTCCAAATCGTCTTTCCTCTTTCAGGACATTTTTAAGGACGATTTTTGAATACAGTACAAATGAATAATAATTCAATAAAATGAACAAGTAATATCAAAATAATAGAATTAATTAATTCAAAATTAGTACATACATAACTGTATTTAGCGTACATACTTGTATGGCTACAGGTACACGTTTGGTACAGTCAAAGATGACTGCAAAATTTATAAAGCAGCTATATTTTGATAGCTGTGTATATAAACTTCGAAAACTAGTGTCGAAGCAACTTCGCATGAACATTCATAACATTAACCAGGGGTAATCCTTTATTGTGCATAAAGTAATAATGTGGGTAGTGGAGAATGTTTATTGCTTCAAATGGATAGAAAGTACTTGTCAATATTCCACCTGGAAATAAAAGTTAACTGCAATAAAAACAATAACAATAGGTGTTTTATTCTGAGAAGTCCCTTGCGGTAAAATCAAACAGGAAGTTACCCTTTATGTTATGGTGGGGGAATATATACTGTTTTCTGCTTCTAATAGATATAAGTATTTGCCGATATTTCCAAAGGGGATAATCTCAAGACAATGCAAATTAGAAGACAGAGTGGAGCAGTAATGGCTTGAAATCTGGACAGTATTCATTGTGTTATTTGTTATTTATTTATTTTTTTTTTTAGGAGCATTAGCAAACTAAGGCCATATTGCTCCGGGGATATGCGGTGGTCATTCCCTGACCTTTCCGCATCCTCCGTATTTGGTGGTTATGGGCTCGAACCCCGGTCTAATCAAGAAGCATGTACTACGCACTGCTACTCCTGCTCACCTGGCTACGGAGGCGCCGTATTCATTGTGGGGAAACAACCCCTTCTCGAGTAAAACCAAAAGAGAGAGAGAGAGAGAGAGTAAATCAATTTTTCAACAGGGTATATCTTTATATCGTAGCTCAAAACAGGAAATGCAGACTTTGAATGGTATATGAATCTGGATGGTGAAATTTTTTTGGCTTGTATTAAAAATGAATTTCTCCCTTTGTGATAACATCAAATGCACTCCAAAGATATATTGAAATATTTTGTAACAATACAAATATTAACAGTATTTTGAGAACAATCCGTTAGTCGTAGCGTTCTTTATATTGTTACAAAATACTGTAATTTTTGCAACAATACACATTACAAAAAATTATCCATTATTCACAATGGATGATTTTTTTATTCTTTTGTACACCATTTTTCGAAGTTTAAAACAGAACTAACAATAAATATATTTTCTTGAAATTTCGTTAGAAGATCAAATATAAACCCAGAAAACGTGATGTACCGATATTGTTTCCTAAAAACAATTACAATAAACAAACTTTTTTTAATCAAATGCACATCAGTTTTACAGTTTTTTTTTTATTTTTTTATTTCCAGTGTTTCCAATAGATGAATTTCCTTGTGTTAGTAGAATTTCATAATATAAAAAGACTCATACATAACTGCATTTAACATACATACTTGTATGACCACTGAACTGCAGGTGCACGTTTAATACAGTCAAGCTTGACGCTTGCATGTGTGTAATGCAGTGGCACGACTCTAAAATGCTGTTTTAGTCCACCTTCCCCGTGGGCCGTAGGTTGGACACCACTGCTGTAGGGAGTAGGGTTTGTTATTGTTTGTTATTTGGATTTTAGGAGCATTAGCAACTAAGGCCATATTGCTCCAGGATATGCGGTAGTCATTCCCGACCTTTCCGCATCCTCCGTATTTGGTGGTCACAGGCTCGAACCCCGGTCTAATCAAGAAGCGTGTGCTACGCACTGCTGCTCCTCCCCACCTGGCTACGGAGGCACCAGGGAGTAGGGAAGTTGCTCTGAAAGTGCTGGTGGTTGTGTTGTTACTTCTGGCAGAATTATCAACTTGGCTGCCATTGAAATCTGGAAACCTAATCAAAATGAAAGTTCAGAGCTTGGGGATTGTGATTATTTTTTTATAATTTTTTGGGTTATTCCAAGATGACTGTTATTTTGTCCTGGATGACATGCCATTAAAAAAGAGTTAGCCAGAATTATTAGTATTAGCTATATGGTGCAAGGAAGCCTGAGGCTTATGCTGCATCAGCCAAAAAAAAAAAAAAAATTCCCAAATTACCCTGAGAGAGAGAGAGAGAGAGAGAGAGAGAGAGAGAGACAAAAGTAGAAGGGAATCACCAAGAAAGAGAAGAATGATGATATCCAGCTCAGGACCCTGGGTGTGCCAAGCCCATACTCACCAGATGTGAGCCCCCGGGGTTATAGCCACTGATACCACTCTTCTTCCACTCAACCATCCCTTTATCCATAGCAGTAACTTATCTCTAATCCCACACTTCTCCAATTTGTAGCAGTCTTTTAGGTGGAACAGTATCGAAAGCTTTTGTGAAATCTAAACTTCCTGAAAGTAAATATACAAGTAGCCTCTGAATATATGAGAGATATTTCTTCAGAATAGCAATTATCAAACAACTACAAATTCTCATATGTACAAAATTGTTAATGGGAGCAACTGTTTTCAAGGATAGGATAGATTTAAACAGGACATGTCGAAGACTATTTCTTGAGCCTACTGGGGCAGTGCTTGGCGGACCAGAAAACTCTTAATATGGAGAGGGTAGGATATACACACACACACACACACACACAGTTTAACAACAGAGATAATGCTGATTCTTGAAGTGCTTCTATTCTGATATGCTGCAGCCTGGAAAGTAAGGAGCAGAGGATTGAAAGGCCTGCTGCAAGCCTTGCACCCCTACACCTTGCAGGTCCCCGGCCTGGCATAGTGAGACGCCAGATAGGAGAGGTACACACGATGGACAGTGACTGGAGGAGTGCATAGCAAGCAGTAACTTTACTATCCTGAACCTACCAAATCAACTTCCCACATTTTCAAGTACAATGTGGGAAGCAAACATTGATCTTACCCTTGCAAGCCGCACAATAGCAGGACACCTCACCCCCTGGGAGGTACAGGACCATTGGACCACATCTGATCATAGGGTTATAACCCTCTGTCTGCACCGAACCCTAATTCCAAGACAGATCGTCAGATTTCTCTCGCCAAGGTATGCCAATCCCAAAGCCGACTGGGATCTCTTCGAATGGACACTGATGATGGGAGCAGAAAACATCCGTACTGAAGGCCAAAACTTAAATGACCTCCAGCAGCAGGTGACAAAATTAATCACGGACGCAGCGGACATACCCATAAAAAAGAAACACCCAGCCCCCAGAGCTGTTCCCTGGTGGTCACCAGAACTAACTGACCTCAGACACAGAGCAAACAGAGCCCGAAAAGCATTCCAACGAGCACGCAGAACCTGGCCACAGGCGGAGGTGGATGAGTTAAGGTATCGCGAGGCAAGAAATAACTACACGGCCAAGATTAAGCAGAAGAAAAAAGAAACATGGGAAACTCTGGTCAGTGCAAATGGCAATGCTGACCCATGGGGAATTGTTTATAGAGTTGTCGTTAACAAGCTCCCAAGAGGGGAAGTGGTTACAGCCACCGAAACTGCACCGGGAAGTTATACCAGAAAATCATCAATTGACAACATATTAGACCACATCTTCCTACCTCAAACTGAACCCCAGACTCAGGAACAGAGAAAATTCCTCTTATTGTACCACGGCAGTTGAGCCCCCCCCCCCCTCCCTTTACAATCATGGAGCTGAGCATAGCAGCAGCAAACATTAAAAACAGGAAAGCCCCTGGTGACGACATGATTGAACCAGAGATGCTCAAAAAGGCAGTAGAGAAGATACCAGACATCATTCTAAATCCCTTCAATCACTGTCTTTCAGAAGGCTATTACCCTAATAAGTGGAAAACAGCAAGAATAAGACTTATACTTAAGAATCCAACCAAACCCCAGGATAAGCCAACATCGTATAGACCCATAGCTTTGCTTTCTACCTTGAGCAAACTTTTTGAGCGGCTTCTATACCGTAGATTAGAGACTCACTTCCAGGAAGCGAACATGATGTCGCCGAACCAGTTCGGCTTCAGAAGAGGACGCTCAGCGGCAGACGCTTTGGAAAACATAATTGAGGCAGCATAAAACTGCGACGTGAAGTATTTTCTCCTCATATCAATAGACTTTGCTGGCGCTTTTGATTCTCTCTGGTGGCCCGGAATCCTGGCCAGACTTCGGCGCGCCCAAATTCCAGGCAACCTTTTCGGCTGCCTTAGATCATACTTGGATGACAGAAGGATTACAGTGACTGCTCCCTTTGCCACTCTCTCCAGGCAGTTCCACAGAGGCTGCCCCCAGGGATCAGTTCTGGGGCCCCTTCTGTGGACTCTTATGCTGGATGAGTTCCTCAATATGGAAATCCCTAATATAAGAACGCAGGCATATGCCGATGATCTTATACTGATGCTGCAGGCTAATAGCAGGACACAGCTGGAGACCCATGCAAATCAGGCCATTTCTGTTCTGCAAGGATGGGTAAATGAGAACCTACTGAACATCTCACCGGAAAAAACACATTCAATACTCCTCAAGGGCTCCCTTGATCCCAGGAGGCCTCCCCAGATCAAGATAAATGGAACAGCCATTAAACTCCAAACAGAAGTCAAGTATCTTGGCGTTATCCTCGATAGACACCTCAACTTCACACCACATCTTAGTTACCTCAGAGTAAAATTCAGGAAATATTCCGGCCTATTCGCTAGAGTTACACGCAGAGACTGGGGTCTGAAGAAGAGGGCACTCGCCATCCTCTACAAGGCATTCTTCATCCCGGCACTGGCTTATGCAGCGGGAGCTTGGTCCGCTAAGGCAAGCACTGCTGTTAACAGAAGGAAATTGGAAACCATCCATCGAATAATTCTCCTCACAACAACCAGAGCGTGCTGCACGGGGAGCACCCATGCTCTCCAGGTCCTTGCGGGATGTCTCCCTCTGGACTTGGAGATTGTAGGCCGTGGGCTGCTGCACCAACATGCCAAAGGAAGGGTAATTACACATTTGGGATACACTACGGACCCAACTCTGACTAGACCACAGGAAAAAAGACGTCTTACAGACCACATGAGAACAGTGTGGCAGAATCGATGGAATGACTCCACTAAAGGCCGCATAACTAGAAGCTTCATACCAGACATTGGACGTGTTTACCCTATTTCCCCGACCTGGTACTCTCCTGGACTTCATATCACTTACCTGCTGACAGGGCATGGCTCCTTCAGGAAGAAGCTACACGATTTTGGAATCTCAGACATAGCGCAGTGTAGATGAGGACAAGAAGAAACTTGGGAGCACCTGCTCTATGAATGTAATATATATGAAGACCTCCGTGGCCTGCTGTTTACCAAACTACGCTCCATCCTTAGAAATCAGGAGGACATAGTGCTGCAGGAAGAAGAAAACTATAAGGCTTTCACGCTTTTCACTCAAAATCTCTTCACGAGGCAAAGAGCACTCCCACCACCCTGAAACAATGGCGACCCAGATCCGACACCTTTCCGGGCCTGCTTTATCTCCTTTTCCCGGTGGGGGGGACATCCCTGTCTCCCCCTCTCCCCTGCAAAACTCACTTTCCCTCTGGTGTGGCATGGGCATGCTCACTGAACATTTGGGGGCCACCTCCTCTATCGGTCCCTTTCTTCTTTTTCTACCCTCCAGCCTTCCTTCTCCCCACCCAAATCTGTCTACCTTCACAGCGCAGAGCCCCACATGTCAAAATTGTAACTACACCAAAATTGCTTGCCCGACACTTTTCGGCCAAAAATAAAACTCATCCAGCGTACAATCCATTCTCGCTCTTAAGGCAAATCTCTATGACCAAACAAAGCACCAACAGCGATTAAAGCAATGTTTCTTTTTTTTTTTTTTTTATATATATATATATATATAGGTCCTAGCCATTGAAATCTGAGGAAAGTAGGTGGCAGGACCTGCCAGAGTACTGATTCCTTATTGGTAACACCTGGCTAGCCTCCACGTGGCGTGGTATGGGCAACATCGGGTCCCATCAGGGGCCCAATGGCCAATAAGCCAGATGAACAATGGGCACAACAGACTACACTATACACGATCCACACACTTTAAATCTCTGGCTTGACAGGGTACTGTCACTCGATACAGAGAACACCACGGAGATGGGAGAAATCCCAGGAGCCGCAAGACCCTCAACATACCAAATACCCCTACACCTTAGAAGTAATTAAAATCATCTCTCTTTAAAATTAGAAGAAGTAATTCACATCACCTCTCTTTAAAAGTAGTTTTGTCCTTGGATGGATAAATGCATGCCTCTTTCAAAAGTATATTGTGATTTTTGAGCTAGCCCTTGATAATGACACTATTCAAAAAGTATTAGTCTGACTCTAGAGAAGACTTTTTAATGGATGTAAGGCTGTTTCAGTGGATTCTAGTTTCTCTTATTTTTAGCATTAGTAGTGGAAAATGATGCAAGAAAGCACGCAATAGTTTTTCTAGTTCTGCCTTGAATTTATTTAATTTATAAACCTCCACAACAGACAGAAGCTTGTTCCAGCAATCAATCACCCACTGGCTAAAGGCACACACATACATCTATTCAGTAACAGTCCTTCAATTTGAATTTGTGCCCCTTGTGTGCATAGTCTGAGAAGGATGAAGAATTCCATCAGTGTTGAGCTTGCTCAATCCATTCAAAGCCTTAAATAACTCAATCAGATCACCTCACAGGTGCCTAGTCCCCAGACGCTGAAATTTGCAGAACTGAAGCCTTTCTTCATAAGAGCATCCCTTTGTTCCCTTCGTTAATCTTGTTGCCCTTCTCTGTACTTGTTCCAGCAGCTCTACATCCTTCCTAAAATGAAGCATCCAGAACTGTAGCAGTACTCAAGATGAGGCCTGACCATTGCCTCACACAATACACATAACCACCTCCTTATCCCTGGTTGCAAAATTCCTGTATATCATTAACAGAACCCCATGAGCTCTCCTGGCAGCCTGTCTGCATTGCTCAGAGAACTTCATATCTGACTTCACAATTACCCCCAGGTCTTTTTTTCATTTTCCACTACCCTGAGGAGTGTAGTACCACACAGTTGATGCATTACTCTGGAGTTACTGCTACTAATATACAGTACTTTGCAACTGTCAATATTAAACTTCATTTCTCAGCCCACAGCCCTAACTTTTCTAGATCCTGTTGCAGTAGCATACCATTATTCCTGTCACTAACCAAACTATCACTTTGGACATTAAGCCTAATATGCCTTCATCAATATCACTGATAAATACAGAACTTAACAATGGAGCGAACTAGGGCTTGCATAAAACCGAGAAATTTCAAAACAGAGTTTAACCAAAGTTTACTCTTAAAACCGGTTTTAGAACCGATTTTCTCAGACTTAGGGAAAATAATTAAAAGCTTATAACACAGGTATTTATTTTATCTTGGGTAGACTGTACAAATCGCAATCAAATATTTTAAACAAAATCTATCACCTCTTATAGTAAAAAAAAATAAAAAAATTAAAATGTTCCAAAAAAAGTAACCAGCTTGAGATTATACAAAATTACAAATTGTATTCAAATCCTTAGAATAAAAACTATCTTCTTATATAGTAAAAAAAAATAATAGACCCTATAATAATAATAATAATAATAATAATAATAATAAATAAATAAATAAAAATAATGTGAAAAAAAAACGGCTTGGGGAAATTACTTTACTATTTATTGCTCAGCTTTTTTCTGAAAATGGTCCTTTAAAAAACACAGTATATTAAGCATTTTTCCTGATAGACTTGATCTTATTTTTGTGTTAAAGAGACCAGTGATCGAAAACACTCTCTCAGATTGGACACTTGTTGATTTAATGGTCAGCAGTGCTCTATAAACTTTCTCCAGCTTTTCACTTCTACTGCTAGTTGCCTCCAAAATTTTAAATTCTATGCTGATTTCCAATTCACTCGGATATTTTGAAGGCTCTTCAGTTAATCTCTTTATTACACTATCATACTCTAGCATGAGTGTATCTCCAACATCGGAACTAGACGAGGCTTTGTTTTCTTCTAAAAGAACAGTTCGTTTATTTTCAGTTTCTTCATTCAACGCTAAGACTCCTTCTGAACATTTGCAAATAATCTCTGATAAATCTCTTCAGCGGGCTTTTTCAAAACTTGCTTACTTGGAAAATCAAAAGTTCTTGAATCTGAATCTTCTTTCCTAAACTTTTTGGGGTTCTGTAGATAGCTCAGCAAAGCCACAGTTTGGCAATTTCGTCTTGCATTGCAACGCTGCTGCAAAAGGCTTTGGTGAAACTTTAAAGTAAATGGGTTTTCTGTTGTATCAAGCTTAGCAAGCAGAAATTCTATTGAAGACTCTGCTTTAAATAAGTCTGTATCTTCTGAGGTTATAGCCTTCAGAAGCATTTCAACTGGTAGCAAAGTTTAACGTAGCAATTCAAGTGTTTTCCAGTCATCGTCAGACACAGCTTCAGTTGACAGTACTGCACATAGAGCATTTGGAATGCAATTTTTCAATTTCAAAAATTTCTCAATCATATAGAATGTGCTATCCCATCTAGTCTTGCAATCTAATATAAGTTTATATTCTTTCCCATTAAATTCTGCTTTAACAAAATTTTGTAATATGTCATTTTTGGTAGGCGATTTTCGAAAAAGCTTGCAAATTTTTCTGACCTGTTAATAGTTTGTGCAATATTGGCCATCGGATTGAAAAAATAAATGAGCTCATCGGTAAAGTCGGTTTGATAAAGCATGCCTTGCTGTCTTTCTTCAACTTCTTCATCATCACTACTTTCTTCATTATTTTCATTGTCTTTGTGAGACTCAGAGACTGTGGCACCATAAATGATTGCTCTTTCATAAAGTACATCTATAACTGACAGATGTATACAATGGGCTATACATTGTTGATGATTAGGCGTAATTTGCTTGCCAAACTTAATCATCATTGCTGCTCCATCGGTGGTGCAGGCAACAATATCCTCATCCAAGCTCAAACCAAATTCCTTCAAGTGTCTATCCACAATTTGCTCAGTTCTTCTGCTATCAAGTGAACCATTAATCTCAATAAGACCTAACGACCAATGATTGTCTTTTGAATGCACATTTATATTCATATACCTTTTATTTTGTATAGACGTATATTCATCTAGAGTCAATGAATACCGTTACTTTAAAATTAAAAAAAAACATAAAGCAGTTGAACGATCCAGACAAATGAACAAACAAAAGAAAATGGGTGTAACAAAAAACTATATTCGAGGGCTAACTAAAAAAATATTTGAATCCGGTTTTAGAAGCTCGGTTTCGGTTTTAACAACTCAATATGAAAACCGGATTTAACCGGTTTATAAAAGCGGTTTGCAAGCCCTAGAGCGAACACCAAATGCTGGGGGACTCCAATAATAACATTAATCCATGAAAAGCAATGTCCACTGATTACCACTCTCTGTCTTCTTCCACTCAACCATCCATTGTGCATAAAGTTATGCACAATGCATGGTTCTGCATTCTGCCTTGTTATCAATAACAGTATTAATGAAGAGATTTCACAGTTCATCTGTTTCATGACTAAAGAGGGTGATTACTTTTAGGAGTTCACTTCGCATTCTTTTGGAATTTATAATAATTATTATTAAGTGGAGAGTGGTTTTTAATGCTTTTTAATGCACAAGATTAAAAGGCATACTGCAGAATAAATTGTGGGTAAATTTCTTTTCAACATTAACTAAAAGAAAGGTAAAAATAATCCATAAACCATTATCCACAGCACCAACTTGTCCCTAATGCCACACTGCTCCAATTTGTACAGCAGACATTTATGTGCAACAGTATAAAAAGCTTTCCTGAAATCCAAGTATATGAATCAAAATTATTTTTTTGCATCCAGTTCTTTTATGACTGCATCGTAGTATGCAATAAAACTAGTCAGACAAGATTTCCCCTTAACAAATTCATGCTGTGTCTGAATTATAAATGCAGCCTTATCTAGATTATCCTGCATTACTTCTTTTACCAGTGACTCCATTATTTTCCCTGGAACAAAAGTTAAATTAACAGGTAATTACTCAATTTCACCATTTGATCTCCCTTTGTGATTTGGGGATGCATTCACACATGTCCAGTCTGCAGGGAGCATCCCTGAAACAACAATACTCTCGTAATTGTGATAAGGGTTTGCTTACTTCCTTCACTACCTCCCTTAACATAATTGAATAGATCTCATCCACCCGATCTGACTTTTTTATGTTTAACTTTAAAAATTTATCTTCCACCTTCCTCTCGGTTATCACAAAATCATTTAGCTTTCTATTAGTGTTTAATAAACTTCTGGCATCCCCTTCCTTAAAGAATTCCTCATGTGTGAATGTAGATGCAAAATACTCATTCAGTTTGTAAACAATTTGCGCAGGTCCATCAACAGTTGAACTGACAATATCAAATAGACCACTTGAATACATCCCCTTCCTTCTAGCGTTAGAAGGAAGGGGATGTATTCAAGTGGTCTACTTGATATTGTCAGTTGGTATGAAGAGCCTAGCAGCTTCTGTGATTAATTCCTTGATTGCTTCCCACATAGAATTTGCTGATAGTAACATCATAAGTTGGCCACACTGTATAGAATTTAAAAACTGTCTGAGATAATCAGATCAAGAGTATTACTCTCTCTTATTGCCTCTCTAAATGCTGCTTTAGAAAATAGTCGTCTAATAACACAAAAGTCTTGCTAGTGTGTGAGTGACAAACCCACAAGTTCCAGTCAATATCTGGAAAGTTAAAATCTCCTATTATAAGACATTCTGATTTACCAGTCCGCTATTTCTCTGTGCAGCTGATCGTTGTACTCATCAGTCATTAGGCCTGTAACACATTCCTACTCCCATTTTTGCTTCCAAGTGCTTATGCCACACCAAACTGACTTAACATTGCACTGGCCACACATGTCTACTGGATGCACTGCCTTAGATTTTATGTGCTTCTTAACTAAGAGCATAACCATTCCCCCCACTCCAGTGGTGATAATCAGATATCGCCAGTGGAGTGGGGGGGGAATGGTTATGCTCTTAATTAGGGGCACCTCCGTAGCCAGGTGGGAAGGAGCAACAGTGCGAAGCACGTGCTTCTTGATTAGACCGGGGTTCGAGCCCGTCACCACCAAATACGGAGGATGTGGAAAGGTCAGGGAATGACCACCGCATATTCCCGGAGCAATATGGCCTTAGTTGCTAATGCTCCTAAAAACCAAATAACCAACTCTGCTCTTAGTTAAGAAACAAATATGCTCTTAGTTAAGAAGAAGTTAACTTACACATTGTATGTTAACCCTTAGTTAACATAAAATCTGTTATGTTATACACATTGTACAATATTCAAATTCTGTATCCCTTATATCAAAGTGCATCACATCTCTGATATCCCAACATCATCTGCAATTGATGTCTTGACCAGCACTTCAAATTCATCATATTTATTTACTAGGCTCCTAGCATTAGTGTACATGAAAATATACGTGAACACTAGTTACCCTAAAATAGCCTATGTATTTACTTATTTCATGATGACTCCCAGCAGTCCTTGAAGTACCCATACCTTGCTTTCAAGGCTGGTGCTCATTCCAATAGAAATAGTGAAAGAATCACTTTCAACTCTGCCTGTGGCTATTGTTAATCTATTATTCTGTTTATTTCCCCCCTCCAAGCTAACAGTTTTCTGACTCAACTAACACTACCTCAATAGCATCAGCAAATATTTTTGCATCCTTTCCGTTTAAGTGTATCCCATCCCTCTAGAAGAAGTCTCTCCTGTTAACAAGCACAGACCACACTGAGAAAAATTCTATTCTGCAAATGTGCAAATGTATCCCCAATTCACAAAGGGGGATCGAAGGGTGACATGAGTAATTACAGACCAGTTAGTTTAACTTCTATTCCGGGGAAAATAATGGAGTCACTGGTTAAAGATGCATTGCAGGATCATCTAGACAAAACTGCTGCAATAATTCAAACACAACATGGGTTTGTTAAGGGAAAGTCTTGTCTGACAAATTTGATAGGATATTAATGTGGTTACAAAGGAACTGGATGCAAAAAATAATTTTGATATCATCTATTTGGATTTCAGGAAAGCTTTTGACACTGTTGCGCATGCAAGACTATTGTACAAATTGGAGCAGAATGGTATTAAGGGTAAGTTGCTACAATGGATAAAAGGATGGTTGAGTGGGAGAAGACAGAGGGTGGTAATTAATGGGTGCTGCTCTTCGTGGACTAATGTTATTAGTGGAGTCCCACAGGGTTCGGTGTTGGGTCCCCTGTTGTTTTGTGTATTTATCAATGATATTGATGAAGGTATATCAGGCTTAATGTCAAAGTTTGCAGATGATACAAAGGTTGGCAGGGTTGTTAATGACAGTAATGGCAGTGTGCTAATGCAACAGGATCTAGATAATTTGGGCAGATGGGCTAAGAAGTGGCAACTGAAGTTTAACCTTGACAAATGCAAAGTACTGCATATGAGTAGAAGTAACCCCAGAGAAACGTACCAACTGTGTGGTACTACACTTAAGGTGGTAGAAAATGAAAAAAGACCTGGGAGTAATTGTGCAGGCAGATATGATGTTTTCTGAGCAATGTAGACAGGCTGCCAGGGCAGGTCATGGGGTTTTGTCAATGATATATAGGAATTTTGCTAGCAGGGAAAAGGAGGTGATTATCCCTCTGTATAAGGCAATGGTCAGGCCACGCCTTGAGTACTGCGTACAGGTCTGGAGGCCTCATTTTAGGAAGGATGTAGATTTGTTTCAGCGTGTACAGAGAAGGGCAACAAGATTGGTGAGGGGAATGAAGAGATACTCTTACCAAGAGAGGCTTAAGTTCTGCAAATTGCAGTGGCTGGAGACTAGGCACCTGCGTGGTGATCTGATTGAGGTGTATAAGGCCTTGAATGGGTTGAGCACGCTGAATTCTAATGGGATCCTTCCACTTGTTCAGATTACGAACCGAAGGGGGCATAAATTCAAATTAAGAAAAGACAGATGTAGAATAGTTGTGCGGAAATTTGCCTTTAGCCAGCGGGTGGTTAATTGCTGGAACAAACTTCCATCTGTCATTGTGGAAGTTGATAGGTTAAATAAATTTAAGGAGAAACTGGACAAGCATTTGGAGGGAATGGTGTGATTTTTTTTTTTTTGGCTGATGCTGCATAAGCTCATACACATGCTTTCTTGCATCACATGCCGCCACTACTACTACTACTACTATTCCGTGAGCCTTGCACAATCTCTTCAGGGCTGAGTTGATTGATAAGACTCTCATCATGTACTCTCTTTGATCATGTCTGGGCAGAATTGCATATGCTTTCAAATATACCCCTAACTTGTAACTTTTGTTAACATTGTCCTGTAAAAATGGCTGCCACAGCCGAGTGATCAGGCACAGGATAACTACACATGCCTTGAGTGACTTGGGTTCAAGCCTGTGACTGATAAATACGGTGCTGTTTCTTGTATTCTCTCTCTCTCTCTATCTTGTGAACTCCTCTGACTGTGTGGTCATCCCAAAGTATAAACAGAAAATTTATTTATTTACTTGTTAAGTAAATAAATAAATTAAGTGTATCCCATCCCTCTGCAGTCTGCAGATCTCCTACTCTTAACATCATTAGTGCGAACGTGTACAACAATATCACCTTTTGTGGCCTTAAAAGATGATTTCTGCTCTACAATGTCATCAACTTTTGCCCCTGGCAGACACCCTTGGTCCTATTCCACCTATCCTTTTTGCACAATATATTTCCCGTTTCCCTGCCAATAGAATGGCCGACAACAACTAGCTCTGTGGGACTAATGCATTCTGCCTTGTTATCAATAACAGTATTAATGAAGAGATTTCACAGTTCATCTGTTTCATGACTAAAGAGGGTGACTTAGGAGTTCACTTCGCATTCTTTTTGAATTTATAATAATTATTAAGTGGAGAGTGGTTTTTAATGCTTTTAATGCACAAGATTATAAGGCATACTGTAGAATAAACTGTGGGTAAATTTCTTTTCAACATTAACTAAAAGAAAGGTTAAAATAATCCATAAACCATTTTTCAAAACTGTATAATTTGTTTTCAGTAGAAATAACCTTGATTTCAGGCCATTAAAGCATTGGGTTCTTAGAGTAGTAATGTAGCATTAACTCAAGATCTTACATCATTTCTTCCTGGCAAAAGGAAGAAATGATTATCTCCTGTTTTCTTAAATCCTGTCTTTTACTCCTGGACAAAAAGGAACTATCAAAAAAGTTTTTCAAAAAAAAAAACAAACTTAGTTTTGTCCACTGAAAACTTGTTTTGGATTACAAGAAGCAAATTCAAACATTTAAAATGTTTGAATAAACCACTACTAGCACTAAATATTTTGATCTTAGAACTCTAACTAAACTCTGAGTCCTCAAAAAAAAAATCTAAAAGCTTTTTCTTGATTAAGATTGATACTGAGAGGCATGTTATGCTGGTACACAAAATAAACACGCAGTAGTCTATCATTGGCAATTCGACAATTAACATTGGCGAATGGAATGTTCGAACGGGGCACCACGTTGGACAAAAGGAAATCATTGCCCAAGAACTACTTAGGTGCAAGATATCAATCGCGGCATTATCCGAATTAAGGCTCACCGGGTCTGGAACGATGATCATCCAACCACCAGCACCTAATGAAGCGGTTATGCTATTCTACTCTGGTGGTGAGAAACGAGAAGCAGGAGTGGGCTTTATGGTCGATGCTCAGGCCACCAGTAGTGTGATCGCTTTCCAACCAATATCGGACCGCCTGGCAGTCCTTACTGTCAAGGGCACCATCAAGACCCATATTATCTCCGCCTATGCGCCAACTGAGACTAGCCTGGACCCGACCAAGAATGACTTCTACAACCAGCTCCAACATACGCTGGATTCAATTCCGCAGACAGAAGTGATCATCCTCGCAGGGGACTTTAATGCCCATATTGGCGTGGACAGATCTGGTTGGGAAACAACAATGGGCAAGTTTGGCCACGGGAAGATCAATGACAACGGCTTACGTTTGTTGTCCTTTGCCGCATCTAACAACCTAATCATTGGAAACAGCCATTTCCAGCACCCTCAAAAACATCAACTTACATGGCGAAATCCATCTGGCAAGGACTCAGCAATCCTGGACTACATTTTGATCAATGCCAGATTTCGCTCATCACTCATGGACGTTCGTGCCATGAGGGGACCTGATTGCGGATCTGATCACTACCTCATCCGGGCTAAGGTGCAGCTCAAATTACGGCATGCAAAAAGATCATCTCGGTCAGCCAAGCTGGACTGGAGGCAGCTAATGAATGCTGCCAACAAACAGGCATATCAGATCGCCCTATCCAACCGCTTCGAGATGCTGGCCGTGCCCGAGGATATAAATGAAGAAGAAAAGCAGATCTCTGATGCCATCCTGGAATGTGCCAAGCCCCTATGTCCACCTGCCCGACGTCGAACGCAACCATGGATATCAGACGAGTGCCTCGACCTCGTGGACAAACGGAAACAGGCAAAGTTGGTCGACTTTGAACGGTACCGGCAGCTAAACCGAGAAGTCCGACAAAGAATGACAGCAGAAAGAGAAGCATACTGGAACCAAGTGGCAGACGATCTTGAAGTGGCGGCATCCAAAAACGAGTATCGCACTCTCTACCGCACCCTCAGATGTCTGAGTGGAAAGACCAAATTGACTAGTGACAACATCAAGAATGCTGATGGGACCTTCGTGCGATCACCATCCGAACGCCTGCAACGGTGGAGTGAATTCTTCAAAGCTTTGTATAATCACGACCCACCTCAGGGACCGCCAGCAACAGCACTCTCGATCGACCCCCCTGAGGTCTCCATGGTCGATGTTGAGCCTACAGTAGAAGAAGTGAAAGCAGCCATACAATCCCTGAAGAATGGCAGGGCACCAGGAGTGGACCAAGTCACCACAGAAGCGATCAAAGCCGGGGGAAATGTACTGCTTCGCCGACTACACTCACTCCTCAAAACCATCTGGTGCACTGAACAAATTCCGTTAACATGGAGGAAAGCCATTATCGTACCGATCCACAAGAAAGGTGATAACCGGGACTGCAAGAACTACCGTGGCATCAGCCTCCTTTCCATCATCGGAAAGGTCTTTATGAAGATCATCCAGTCAAGACTGCAAAAACATCGCGAGCAAACCAGTCGAGAAGAACAGGCAGGATTTAGACCTGGGCGAGGATGCTGTGATCAAATCTTTGCCATTCGTCAGCTGATGGAGGAGAGGATCCGGTGTGGACAGCGAACCGTCATTGTTTTCATTGACTTTAAGTCTGCTTTCGACTGTGTCCACCGGCCTGCCTTATGGAAACTACTAGAGGTTGAACATGTACCTCGAAAAGTCATCACACTCCTCCAAACTGCATACAACGGTTTAACCAGCCAGGTGCGCATCCAGAACGATTTATCTGAGGAATTTACCATCCAAACTGGAGTCCGCCAAGGGGATGTAGCCTCCCCGTTGCTTTTCAACATCGTGGTCGACGCCATTATGAGGCAAGCATTCAGAAACAGACAGGGCATACAATATGACAAGGATCACTATGTGACTGACCTGATGTTTGCTGATGATAGTGCTATCCTTGCCGGTAACAACGCTGAAGCCACGGACATCCTCTACGACATTGCCCGCATTGCCCGGCCATACGGTTTGAAGATCAATGCTGGTAAGACAAAGGCCCTGACAACAGATGGGTCGCAAGCCACCATCTATCTCGAAGGCGTCCAGATCGAGCAAGTGCAGGACTTTAAATACCTTGGGTCGCTGGTCCAGGAGAAGAAAGTTGCATCCACCATGGAAATCCACAGCAGAATTGGACAGGCGGCCACTGCGTTCGCCTCGCTCAAATGGTGTCTGTGGAAGAGGACCAACATTTCCACAAAGACTAAAATCCGACTCTTCCGGACTTTGATTCTGCCCATTCTTCTTTACGGATCGGAAACATGGATTTGTCTCAAATTAGATTTGAACAAACTTGAGGTATTCCAAATGCGATGCCTGCGGCAGATCTTGGGCATCTCTCTTCGCGACCGCATCACTAATGATACCATCCGTGCCAGATGCCAACAGCAACCAACCATTGCTGACCAAATCCAGAAGCGAAGACTCAGATGGTTTGGCCACGTATGTAGAATGGGCACGAACAGAATACCATCCACACTCCTTTGGAGACAACGACCCACCCAATGGAGCATCCAACGGACTGCGCCTAGGAAAACGTGGGCCAAGCAAGTGGAAGATGACTTGAAGAGCCGACGTCTCGACCTTAACCAGGCCAGGACTGAAGCCATGGATCGTAAGGTATGGAAGAACATCACAGAGCAAGTCCGAAACCCTGCGGCACCTACAGCAGCATACTGGTTGCATGGCCAACCGCCTCCCCCAGCTGCCAGCTAAGGACCAAAGAAGAAGAAGAAGAAGTCTATCATACCTTACCAACAAGTTATCCCTACCTTTTACTAATTTAATTTCAGCCAGAAATTGTTTCAATATTATAGTCTTTGTATTTTTCAGCATTCTTAACTATGGTTCCTATCATGGTAGGAGGAAGAACACTACGACATCTAGCAACAATATCAGCAA
This sequence comes from Mastigoproctus giganteus, assembly GCF_048544385.1. Taxonomy (NCBI): domain Eukaryota; kingdom Metazoa; phylum Arthropoda; class Arachnida; order Uropygi; family Thelyphonidae; genus Mastigoproctus; species Mastigoproctus giganteus. The sequence goes on from NC_143581.1 coordinate 89,116,047, forward strand.
GCAAGTTCACCTTTTTGAATAACATTCAGGGCTGGCGCTGGTGTTTGTGGTGCCCTTGTAAAAGCACCTAATTTATATGGTCACACATATATATGCAGTAGCACATCTAACAGCACCTATTTTAAGCAGTGTCTGTGGCAAGTGCCTCACTTGCGCACCCCTAGCATCAGCCCTGATAACATTCAATTACAACTAATTTCAAAATAAAAAAAGTACATTGATCCTGTCTTTTACTCCTGGACCGCTTTAATTAATAATAATAAAAAAATAAAAAAAAAACATCTAATTTCACATCTAATGCATCACATTTCCTCTCTGAAGTGAAATGATGAAATTAAATAAATTATCACAAAGATCTCAAAAAAAGACTACAGTTAACAATGTTTTGAGCGGTACCAAAACAAAACCAAGATGAAACAAACAATATCACAAAGTGCAGCCAACTGCTTGAGACCCATAGCATCAGTTGTTTAAAGAAATACAAAAACAGATCACCCATGATGATTTCTAAACTTCCATGACAATGAAATCATCAGCGGTGTGGTCTATCTATTCAGTGGCAAGGGGAAAAACCAACGTCCTATATATTTATTTTTACAGTCACAAAATGAGAATATTTATCTTTGCAAACAACATTTGATTATAGTTTTTACTTTTGTGTGACTCAGGTATAAAGCACAATCAATTATGGTAAAATATTATATTTTGAATATACAAGTGAGAGAATAGATGTATCAGCAGAGGTCTTGTTATAATTGGTTAATGGCATACGAGTAAAATGAAAGATATTAGGAAGTGGTGAATGCAACTGAGATACCAAAGTTCAAAAATAACACAAATCCAAACCTTACCTTAAAATTTAAATGTTTCACTGAATTATTCTTGCAAAGACCCTGAACTATTAGCTCTAGTCCTTCATAAAAAAGCAAAAATTAAATAATTATAGTGATATAAAAAGACAAAATTTCTTATAATATAAAATATAGGGCAGGGCATCATAAGTCAGGCCATGCATGAAATTTTCATTTTTTATTCATTAAAAGATAAATGAGGAATCACTTCAACAATGATAAATCAGCAATGACACCAAGATGAAAAAAAAAAAAAAAAAAGTACACTGATCTAATATGATCACTGAGTTGCATGTTGAGCAGGTATATCTGGTCTCAATATAATACCAAATATATGATTCTGTTTTGTAGTTGCTTCTTTGTTCAGTTACAAATTAACTCAGATTGAACAAAAAACGTAGTTGTTAAAGCTAAATCAGTCTATAAGTGAACACAGAGGCAGCAATAAGAAATTTTATGTTTTATACATAATTAAAATTGTTTTTTATTTTAAATTTTATACTCTACAATGAATAAACTTTCAGTTGTAATGTGTTGCTAATGCTATTGTAGGAATAATCAATTAAACATTATTATCACATTAATAGTATTAGAGCATGATTCTATTTAAATTTCGGATTTGTGTGTGTGTGTGGTGTAATTTTTTATTTTGGTGGGAGGCATTATAGGCATTAAGGCCTAACAGACTGTCTAGCAATTAGTGTGCTAGCAGTTGTCAGTTCGCCTATTGATCTATGTTGAAAAATTAAAATGAAATAAAGTAAAGGAATATAAAAAGTAATTTTTTAAAATGAATATAAAAATTAGAGGAAATAGGAAAATTATTAAAGAATAAAAATAAAGTTAGAGAAGGAGGAGGGAAAAGGGGGTATTAGGAATATATTTAGGAAAAATTACATTCATTCATATGGCTATCTCTCCGCTACTTCCTCAGGGGCTTTGAGCAGACATACAGGCATAACAAATGAATGTCTCATGCATACACATTACTGTAGTCCCAATAACAGTTTTACTAACTTCACTATCATATTTAGTTTTAGGTATCCTAATTATGAAATAGCTGAAAATTTAATTTTAGATTGGTATTAACGGTAAACTGGGATTGGGACTCAAAGCCCAATGGGTATGTATCGGCATAAAGTACAAGGTATTTTTTATTTTGCCTGCATTTACCTGCAATCATTATGGATGGTGATCAGTATAAGAAAGGATTTAAATCAGCCCAGTGCCAAATTTATAGATGGTGGCTGGTGTGCCATCTGGTCTATTTGAATGTCTGGTGGTAATCATAATTATAATTGATTAATTAATTGATCTATTTATTTAGGACTACGTGTTCCCAATTTGTAGGTATTAAATATTACATTTGTAATAGTTCATTTGGGTTAGAGGTAAATAAATATAGGAATAAATTATATTTATATATTTTAATACAACTTTAAACAAAATTTCAATACTATATTAGTGATGTTATCCACTGGACAAGGACAAGGACTGATATAATCTTTCTACAGCATAACAGTCAACTTATGCCCAGTGGATTAACTATTTACATCCTCCCACAGTAGTGATTTTTATTATTACAGTGCATTGGAATTTATTTTGACTATAAACTGGTGGTGGGGTGAAGTGTAATTGTATATGTGATATAGTTTTGCTGTCAATTCTATAATTATCCAGCGAAATATGATAGGAAATAGTCTACTTAGGCTATATGTGTCCAAAGTAGTGGGATTGGCAGGCAGTTTAATACAGTCAGGATCAGCCTTAGAACTATTATTATTATTATTGTTGTTGTTGTTTTCATTTTAGGGTTTGAATTTGAACATTGGGTTACAACACGGTCAGTCAATGAGCCTTGTCTGAGGGCAATAAACCCGGGGGTCTAATGGGGGCCAAAGAGTTGCTCTGTGACCCTATCAGGATTAATGTCAGTGTGATGTAGGATTAAATTGGCTTGAATAGTTGCATTTATATGGAATCTGATAAACTTAACTGGTATTTTATTCTTAATTAAATTGGCTTTTAGTTTTATTAATTAGTCCAGCATATTGTCCCGGTTGCTCATTATTATATTGGTTTGAATTCTAATTATGTTGCCATGTATTTGTTTTGCTAAAAATGTCTCCCAGTTTGTAAGTTTAATAGTTTAATGGCTTGGAAGTTTAAGTGGTCACTTTTGTAAAAATGCCAGGCATAGACTTTAATTTCTTTAATTATGATTTTGCTATAGAGGTAAATGGCTTGGAAGTGGCTATTCGGATTGGTCCATTCAATGGTCAGGTCTAGGAGATATATTTCCGATGCCAATTTATTGAATTTATCACAATCGACAACTAAAACATCATCAATATATCTGAAGAATATTATGCTGTCTTTTATTTTGTTTTCATGGTAGTGCAAGTAGAGGTTGGCAATGGAACATGAGCTGCTCACTCTCATTGCCACACCTCTACTTTGCACGTAGATATAATGCCCATACGTATGTAATTGTTAATTACACACAATGTTATTAGATCTATCCAGTATTGTGTATTACAGCCTAGTATTTCCTGATATTCTTTGTAATAGTCAATTACTATTTTTTTTTTAGATTATCATGCAATATACTGGTAAATATATTTTTGAAATCGTAGGAGTACACTTTGCTGATATTATTATTTTTGACGTGTTCTATTTAGTTTCTATTGTCAGAAATGAATTAGGCATTGATGAGGTTGGTGGTTATTAAGCGTAGTTTAGCCTCCAGTTTTTTACTGGGGTTTTTAATGTAGCTTTTCTACTTATGGTAATGAATCTTCTGCCTACACGGACTTTATGGAACTTCAGGTATTATATCTACTTTGCACATAGATATAATACCCATAAGTATGTAATTGTTAATTACACACAATGTTATTAGATCTATCCAGTATTGTGTATTACAGCCTAGTATCTCCTGATATTCTTTGTAATAGTCAATTACTATTTTTTTTTTAGATTATCATGCAATATACTGGTAAATATATTTTTGAAATTGTAGGAGTACACTTTACTGATATTATTATTTTTGACGTGTTCTATTTAGTTTCTATTGTCAGAAATGAATTAGGCATTGATGAGGTTGGTGGTTATTAAGTGTAGTTTAGCCTGCAGTTTTTTACTGGGGTTTTTAATGTAGCTTTTCTACTTATGGTAATGAATCTGCTGCCTACAGGGACTTTATGGAACTTCAGGATCCAATAACCAAATGGAAATCTAGTATTATCAATTTTTAATTTAACGTTTTTCGTCCATGGCTATTCGTTTTTTTGTAATGGTACAGGATAGGGAGAGGAGTGTGTAAATTTATATGTTTTGCTATTGTTCAATTCCTTTTTGGGTGTGTCTCTGTAAATTATTTTTTCAAATTATACTGAAGTTATTATTAGCTTTGTCTGTGCTGATAATAACAGATTAATGATATATCTCTTTTGGGGATTACCCTGACTTCTAATCTCTCTTGGCACAAGCACATTACAAATATTGCTTCCTCTGCATCTAAAAAACTCGGTTTTCTCTTTCGCTCTCAGCGTTACTTTTCTTCCAAACAGCTGTTCACTCTGTACAAATCACAAATCTGCCCTACCATGGAATATTGTTCACAAATCTGGGTTGGTGCCCCCAAATCTCAGGCTTCTATATTCCATTCAGAAGAGGGCAGTTAGGTTAATGGTTAATTAATGACTCCTCTCTAATGGAGTCTCTCCACTCGTTGAAAAAAAATTAGGAAATTTTTTTTTTTTTTAATGATAGAGATCATCCCTATCTGTTTCTCTAAATCTACAAAAACCTAGTGGCTTGTCATTGTTTCTACCTATTGCATCTTGGCTGTGTATGTCACTCCTCCACTCTACTTAATGACTCCAGGTAACTTTTAGTTTCGGTTTTGATTTCCCTTCTTCTCTACAAGCCTATGGTATTGTTGTTGTTGTTGTTATTTGGTTTTTAGGAGCATTAGCAACTAAGGCTATATTGCTCCGGTGCGGTGGTCATTCCCTGACCTTTCCGCATACTCCGTATTTGGTGGTGACGGGCTCGAACCCCGGTCTAATCAAGAAGCGTGTGCTACGCACTGGTGCTCCTTCCCACCTGGCTACGGAGGCACCTCCTATGGTATTAACACCCATTTTTACTAATGCTTGCTTATACCAGAACCCTTTCTTTAAGGTTGGGCCTTACACACCCAGTAAGTTCAGTATTTTTAATGACTTTTTCTACACTTTTTTTTCTCTATACTACTTTTTTCTACTTTTTCTCTATTTTTTTCCCGTTCATAAAACTATTAATGCAATACGAGGGTGATAAGAACGCTGCCTCTATCCTCAATGCTATCACTATTTTCGCCTTCTTTTGAACATCTTTTCTCCCCTCCCCTAGAATTTACCATTCTCTATACCATTTGCTTGTCTATACTTTTTCATTACCTTTCACCCCTTCTGCACTTTACATACATTTGTATTATATTCCATATTACACTTCTGTAAATTAAACATTTTCTACTACTATTATGATAAAAGGCCACATATTTGCCCCTCTTTTTCTAATACTACAGACAAGTTTGGAAATGCAGTGCCTGATACATGGTCAGGAGTAGTCCCCTGATGAATTTCCTGGCTATGTATCATATTTTCATCTAGTATATTCAGATTTTGCATATTTGCCATCCTCTGATTCGACCTCTTGCTAAAATTGCCCTCCCATATCTGAATATAGAGTTATTTATTTACTTACTTATATATTCCTTTTTTTTTTTTTTTTTTTTTTATCCCCTCAGTCCCAGTTCATTCTTGCACCAGGTTTTTCAAATTCTTTCACCTGTTTAACCACTACTTCACTTCCACTTTCCACTATCCCTTAAACTTCTCTTAGTTCTGGCACCTTGTATGCTTTTCATTTCCATTTTCACAGACTTTATTTATTCTATAAACCGCACATTATTTATATATATATATATATATACTCAGTGATTACTGAATTATGACTACACCATCTGTAATGGACTATGCTACATAGACTGCAGTATAAAAAGCCAAACAGCTTCGTACACTAGAGCAATGTTAATTTGCATCTGATTGTTCAAGTCAAAGTGATAAAGTAGCAGTTATGGGATGTAGCAAAGATATCATGGAGTTTCAAAAGGCACAATTGTGGGTACTTCCATGCCAGAAACAGCACATCTTTTGTACACCTTAACCACAGCCCACTGTGGTTAAGGTGTACAAAAAATGGTGTCCAACAGGTCAAACCACCTCCCACCAACAGAACTGTCAAGGATTACTCAAGGCAGACATTCTGGTGAGCAAAGGGTGCAGCACATTATACAGGCTCAACAGCTGACATCAGAAAACAATACGGGGAATGCAAGAGTAGTACCTCAAATGACAATACACCACACACACACACACACACATGGGGTTCCACAGCAGGTGACCCAAAAGACACCCTGTCCTCACTGCTGACCATCGTTGACAATGAACGTTGTGGTGTCAACAATATGCTGGTTGTACAGTGGAGGACTGAAAACAAGTGTGCTGGTCAGATGAGTCCAAATACCTGGGGCTACAGGACATCTTCGTGTGTGGTGCTAGCAACACAAGTCCATGGACCCATCGTGCATGGTGCCCACTATCAAGGCAGGTGGCAGTGGTTGCTTAATATGGGGCATGTTTTTCTGGTAACAACTAGGACCTCTCATGCGTAGGGACAAATGATTCACTGGGGGAGGCCTACTGGCCGCTCTAAGGAGACCATATGCACCCTGCATTGGAGCATTTTTCCCCCAGACAGAAACAGGATCTTCCAAGATCAATAATACGCCATGTCGTTGGGCCTGCACTATACACAATTGGATTGAGGAACAGTGATGATATTAGCATCTTGATCGGCCTCCAAATTCCTGACCTCAATCCAACTGAACACCTGTAAGACGTTTTGGAATGGTAAGTGAGGCATATGGACATGCAACATCATCTATTCTGACACTGTGGAAAGCCTCGATGTCTGTAACTAGACCATGGCTGTAGTTACAGACATCTAGTGGAATCAATGCCTAAGCAAATAGTGACTGTTATCCATGCAATTGGTGGCCCAACACAGTATTAGGTAGGTGGCCATAATGCAGAGATCACTCAGTGTCTTTATAGTACTTTTTGCAGAAAAACTATTAATTCCTAAATATGACATTCCTATAAATGTATGTATATCATCAACTAGTAACGAAGATATAACTGATGTTGTCACATTGGACCATAATAAGTAATGACATGAATCTATGCATACTGAATAAACTGAAAATAGATTAACCAAATTTTATATATACATACACATTAACTAAAATATATAGATATAAAATTATATAAAACTAATTACCATCCTTAAACACTGAAAAGTACTTTGAAGGAAATTAACCCTTATCAATGAATAAATAAAAATAATTAGTGGAATCGCTATCTGTTTCTATGAAATGCATACCAGCATTGCAAAGCCTCACTACAAAAACTCAAAAGAAGTTATAGTGGAGTAGCATTATAGATAATAAGTTATAAAAAAATTTTAGCGTATTTTAATAAACATTAGAGACTGCTTCTACAGGGATGGGATACACTTAAATAAAAGGGGGTGCAAGAGAGTTTTCTGATGCTATCGAGGCAGTGTTAGGTGGGTCAGAAAACAGCTAGCTTGGGGGAGGAATTCACAGACTAAAATATTAAAAGTAACTGCAGGCAAAGGTGAAAGTGATTCTTGCACTGTTTCTATTAGAATGAGCAGCGGCCTGGAGGGCAGGATGCTGGAACTTTCGGGGACTGGTGGGAGTCATCAAGGAACAAATAAATACATGGGCTGTGTTAGGGTAACTGAGTAAGAACGGATGCATGTTTACTTGCATGTACACCAATGCTAGTAGTATAGTAAATAAATTTGATGAATTTGAAGTGCAGGTGTAGATATCAAAGGCAGATATTGTTGGGATATCAGAGATGTGGTGTCACACATATATGCGGTGCTGAATTGGAATTTGGGGAGTACAATGCATATAGAAAGAACAGACAGAATAGGAAAGGAGGTAGGGTTATGCTGTTAATTAAGAAACACACAAAATCTAAGGAAGTGCATCCAGTTGACATAGATGGACAGTGCAATGTTGAGTCAGTCTGGTGTGACATAAGCACTGGGAAAGCAAAAATGAGTCTTCTTCTTCCAGTCACATAGCTCCCTGAGGAGCTGTTGTGGCTACCAACAAATTCCTCCAACTGCATCGATCATGTGCTCTGTGAGATGCATCATAAAGTGTCATGTCCAGAAGTTCACTGATCCCATCCTTCCACCCAGTTGCAGGTCTTCCAGGCGCCTCCGTAGCCAGGTGGGAAGGAGCAGCAGTGCGTAGCACACGCTTCTTGATTAGACCGGGGTTCGAGCCCGTCACCACCAAATACAGAGGGTGCGGAATGGTCAGGGAATGACCACCGCATATTCCCGGAGCAATATGGCCTTAGTTGCTAATGCTCCTAAAAACCAAATAACAAACAAACAAACAAGCAGTTCTTCCTCTGCACCTCTTTCCCTTGATTTGTCCTTCCATTATATTCTTCAATGGAAAGTTTCCCCTTCTTACTATATGTCCAAAATCAACTTGAGTTTTCTTTTGTTGATGCTATGAAGAAGAATTTTAGGCCTGTCAATTTTATTCAATACCCACTCACTTGTTCTTCGATCCAAGTAAGAAATACGCAGTATTCTCCTGTAACACCACATTTCATGTGCCTCAATTTTCTTCCTGTCAACTCTTTTCAGATTCCATCCTTCACATCCATAAATGGCAACTGGAACAATTAACGAATCAATGATTCTCAGTTTCGTCTTTAGAGGCAGATCTTGATCTCTCCATAATTTTGTCAGATCAGTGACCAGCGTTTTAGCAATTGTCTGTCGTCTGAGCAGTCACTATTTTTATTTATTCTTGACCCTAAGTAATCAAATTCATCAACTGCTTCAATATCTTGCCCATTAACCTTCACTTTACTGGAACCGAGATTATCACCAATCACCATAATTTTAGTTTTACAAAAACAATCCTTTTTTCTTACTTGCTTCACATACTCTACTCAGAGTTTCTTTAAGATGACCTTAGAATTGCAAATTAGCACAGTATCATCTGCATAACGAAGGTTGTTTATCTTCAGTCCTCCAATTTTGAAGCCAGTCTCTAAATCTTCCAAAGCTTCATGTATGATATCTTCAGCATAAAGATTAAAAAGGTGAAGTGACAAAATACAGCCCTGCCTGACACCATTACCTATTTTAAAAAAATCCATGTTTCCCATGTTGGTTCTCACAGTTCCTGGATCTTGGTTCTCACAGTAGCTTAATCAGATGAATTATGTGGATTGGGAATCCCATATTAGTCAATGTTTCCCATAGTTTCTCATGTTGAACACAATCAAATGCTTTTGAATAATCTATAAAATGCAAAATGACTGGAACATTGAATTCTTTACATTTTTCAATAATCAGTAGACTTAAGATCTGATCTCTGGTTGTTCTGCCCCTTCTGAAATCTACTTGCTCTTCTGGCATTTTTTTTTTCAAGTTTTCTTGAGATTCTGTTTAATATGATTTTAAGAAGAATCTTGTTAGCATGAGAAATTCTAATAGTCCTGTAATTTAGCAAATTTTCAGATCTCCTTTTTTTTTTGGTAAGAGAATGAAAATTGATTTCTTCCAATCTGATGGCCACTGCCCTGTTTCCCAAATCTTTACAATCATTTTATGAAAAAACTCAGTGCCCTTCACACCTATAGCTTTAATCAATTCCACTGGGATTTCATCAATTCCAGGTGACTTGCCACATGTCAGTTCTCTGATGGCTTTTTCAACTTCTTTCTTCAGTGGAACTGGTTCACGATCACACTCTTCAAAAGGGGGTGACAGATCATTAGTGACAGCATGTGCTCAGAAGAGCTGCTCACAACATTCTTTCCACCTTCCTTTAATTGTGTTCTCCTCTGTTAAAATTTCCCCTTTGGAGTCCTTAATTGCATTAAGTTTTGGTCAGAACTTTTGTCTTAAGGACCTAATAACATCATACATCTTCTTAGTGTTGTTTCATTTGTTGTGGTATTTGATTTCTTTAGTTTTAGGCCTGCTAATTTTATTCAATACGATTGATATAATCCTGTTTGTCCTGACTTAAACAGCGCTTGATGACTTTGCTTAGTTTCTGAAACTCTTTGTTTCCTTGTACACTCTGGGCTTTTGCAGTTCTTTTTATGTTCAAAAGTGTAAAAGTGGTTCTATAATCCATGGCTTCCTGATCTTTGACCTTTCTCTAATGTATCTATATGCCAAATCCTTAATAATGCTTTTTGTATTTTTCCACATTTCCTCAGGCAGAATATTGTCATCTAGTTCTAATGGAGCTTGAAAACGATTGCCTGTTTCAAGTATATAATCGTTTGGAATATTTTCCACATCCAATCATCTAGGGAAAGCCTTATTCATGATCTTTTTTCAGCTTCAGCTTGAGAATGATGTGGAGTAGCCGATGATCACTGCTACAAACTGCTTCAGGAAGTGTTTTTTCTGTGATTACACTGGAACACCACCTTTGCTGATTAAGGATGTAATCAATCTGATTTCTTGTTTTATGATCAGGAGATTTCCGTGTGTAGAGTCTTCTTCGGTGTTGCTGAAAGCAGGTGTTACGTATGACAAGAGTGTTCAGATGACAAAATTCAGTTAACTTTTCAACGCTTTCATTTCTAGTGACAAGACCAAACCTACCGCATTCTGGACTAGAAGAAATTGTCTTGCCTACTTTTGCATTGAAATCACCTATGAGTATCAAAACATCCTTTTTTTGGGACCAGATCAAGAGTTCTTGAGATATTCATAATAAACGTCCATATCTTCATCTGTGGATGCTGATGTCAGTGCATATGCAACTAAAACTATGAGATTTACTGGTTGGCTTTGACGTCTAACCGTTATCATTCTACTATTAATAGGATTGTATCCAAGAAGAGACTTTGAAAATTCCTTATTCAAAATGACAGCCACACCATTTTATTTTACTTGTTACTTCCAGAAAAAACAACCAAAAACCCATTTCCAGTTTTGAAATGACCTTGTCCTTGTCATGACTTCGGTGGCTACTAAAATATCAATATTATACTTATCCATTTCATTGATGACCATATCCATCTTGCCTTCTTTTAAACTTTTCACATTCAATGTGGCCACACACATTTACACTCTGCTTTTTTAAATTAATTTTGCAGAGCACACAGTGGCATCCGGGATCTGGTTAACAGCAGATTTGGAGTTGTTTTTGTTGTTCTCTATGGCATCAGATACTGTGGTGGTATGCCATTACCTACCACATGGGCAATTTTGAAAGGGACTGGCTTTAATCATAGGAAGAGTCATCATGTATCCAACGATAAAGATATGCTTGGTAAGAGAAAGATACGTTTCCCAAGATATATGCTTGGGAAGAGAAAGTCGACTACAGCAGAGCTCTGCTTATAGCAGAAATGTTGATTACAGCTGGCTTTTGCCTGGCCACTTAGTTAGCATTAGAATTAGTAGAGGCATATGATGCAAGAAAGCAAGCTTATGCAGTATCAGCCCAAAAAAAAAAAAAAAAAAAAAAAACTTCCATTTCACCCCTCCGTTCATTCGAAATACCTGTGTCCAGTTGAGCCTTAAATTTGTTTAGGCTATCAACTTCCACACAAAAGTCTGTTCCACCAACCAACTACCCACTGGCTAAAGGCAAATTTCCGCACATCTATCCTACAGCTGTCTTTCCTCAATCTGAATTTATGCCCTCTCAGGTGATTATTCTGAGCAAGAGGCAGAATCTCTTCGGCATTAAGCATGCTCAAACCATTCAAGGCTTTATACACCTCTATCAGATCACCTCGCCGGTGCCTAGTCTCCAGACACTGTAATTTGCAAAACTTAAACCTTTCTTCGTAACAGCAACCCTTTGTTCCAGTCACTAATCTTGTTGCCCTTCTCTGTACTCGTTCCAGCAGCTCTACATCCTTCTTGAAATGAGGCCTCCAGACCTGTATACAGTACTAAAGGTGTGGCCTGACCATTGCCTTATATAAGGAAATAATCACCTCCTTATCCCTGCTAGAAAAATTTCTGTATATCATTGACAAGACACTATGAGCTACTCTTGCAGACTGTCTGCACTGCTCAGAAAACTTCATATCTGCCTGCACAATAACCCCCCAGGTCCTTTTCGTTCTCTACCACTGTCAGTGTAGTTCCACAGAGTTGATATGTCACTCTGGGGTTACTGCTTCCCATATGTAGTACTTATGGGAAGCAGTAACAAGTTAACATTTGTCAATGTTAAACTTCATTTGCTCAAATTTTCTAGATCCTGTTGCAGCAGCGTACTGCCATTAGTGTCCTTAACAACCCTGCCAACCTTCATATCGTCTCCAAACTTGGACATTAAGCTTGATATACCATCATCAGTATCATTTATAAATACAGAAAACAACAATGGACCCAACACTGAACCCTGAGGGACTCCACTAATAACATTAGTCGCATTATGAGCATGATGAGCAGTGTCCATTGATTACCACACTCTGTCTTCTCCCCCTCAACCATCACTTTATCCATAGCAGCAATTTGCCTCAAATGCCACAATGCTCCAATTTGTGCAGCAGTCTTCCATGTGCAACAGTATCAAAAGCCTTTCTGAGATCCAAATATATAATATCAAAGTTATTCCCTGCATCCTGTTCTTTTGTGACTGCATCATAGTATCCAATCAAATTGGTCAGGCAAGACTTTCCCTTAACAAAACCATGCTGTGTCTGAGCTATAACTGAAGTCTTGTCTAGATGATCCTGCAGTGCTTCTTTAACCAGTGCCTCCTTAATTTTCCTAGAGCAGAAGTTAAACTCACAGGTCTATAATACCCACTGTATAGAATTTGAATACTGTCTCAGACCATCGTAGTCGCCTTTACGAAAGCAATAACCCTTCCCTTTACCCCTAATGGTAATTACCTCTTTGAGTAAATCCCACTTCAGCACACTGTGATCACTGCCACCTAGTGGTTCCTTTATCTGCAGATTCTTAATGCATGAAGAATCACTCCTGATAATCAAATCAAGAGTATTACTCCCTCTAGTTGCCTCCCGAACATGCTGATAGAAAACAATCATCCAATAAATCCACAAAAGCCATGCTAGTGTGTGAGCCCACAAATTCCAGTCAATATCTGGGAAATTAAAATCCCCCATTATAAGACTCTCTGATGTATTGGCCCACTCTATTTCCCTATACAGTTTCTTATTATACTCATCAGAGTCATTAGGCCTATAGCACACTCCTACTCTCAATTTTGATCTCCCAATGCTTATGTCACACCAAACTGACTCGACACTGCACTGTCCAGCGATGGTGACTGGTTTCACTTCCTTGGATTTTATGTTTCTTAACTAATAGCATAACCCCTCCTCCCTTCCTATCCTGTCTATCCTTTCTATAGACGTTGTCCCCAAATTCCAGTTCTGCATTCCTTATATCTGTGTGACACCACGTCTCTGATATCCCAACAATATCTGCCCTTGATGTTTTGAGCAATACCTCAAATTCATCAAATTTATTTACTAAACTCCTAGCATTAGTATACACGCAAGTATACATGCACCTGTTTCTAATCTTAGCTACCCTAACACAACCCATGTGTTTACTTGTACCGCAATGACTCCCAGCAGTCTCTGAAATATCCTGCATCTTGTTTATCAGGCTTCTGCTCATTCCAATAGAAGCGCAAGAATCACTTTCACCTCTGCCAGTGGCTACTGTTAATCTATTAGTCTTTGTATACCCCCAAGCTAGCAGTTTTCCGACCCACCTAACACTGCCTTGATAGCATCAGCAAATATTCTTGCACCCTTTCTATTTAAGTGTATCCCATCCCTGTAGAAGCAGTCTCTTCTGTTAACAAGTACAGTCCAGGCTGAAAAAAATTCTACCCCTTGAGCCTTGCACAATCTTTCCAGGGCCAAACTGATCGACAAGGCTCTCATCATATACTCCTGCAATATACAACTGCAATGAGACTGGTCTTAATTGGAAGGCACTACCTCAAAAGACACTAGCCCCAATGACTGAACATATGGCACCAGGATAAAGTAATATATAGTAATGGCATATAGTAATGCCAGCAGTGGTCATAAATTGCCTTTGAGGAAAACAAAAAGGCTTAGATTATTTTAAAATATTAATTTAAATGCTTTGCCAGTTAAATATTTCTCACAAAACAATGCATGGATGAGCCAAGATATATTTCATGATTGGTTTCATAAAATATTTGTACCATGTGTAAGATCATATTTGGCTTCAAAAGGTTTAATCATCCCATACATGTATGTGATTTAAAAAACAATGATGCAAAATATCATGCCACTTTCTGCCAGCAAACAGGACATCTCTAATTCTGTGTGATTGAGAGTATGAAACGTCATTATCACAAAATATTCATTCAAAAACTTGTTTCGGGAAAATAAATTATATTTGATAGAGTTTTGGAAAAGCTACACTATAAAGAACAGAATTTTCAATGTCGCTGATGCCTGGAATGATGTTCCAGTTCAAACAATACAAAGAAGCTGGAATGAGTTGTGGCCAGAAATATATTCAACTGATATAGAACCCTTTCCAAAAGAAACTGAAATTTTTCAGTTATGTTTGAATCTTCATGTTCTAAAAATATTTCAATGGAGGAAGTAAGTGATTTGCTGGATATGGACAAAATGGACGTCGGTTGAAAAATTTTAGACGACGAAATTATGAAAAGAGTGACAACAATTTCAATGATTCTGATACTGAAGAAGAAGAAAAAGCTGCTGCTAATGGAACAACAAAAATAATTAGCCACTGTGAAGTTGAAACTATGTTGTCAAAGTGCACTGTTGTCAAATGTTATGCAAGTAGCATTTGCTACGCCCAAAAGGCTTGAGGGGTAATGAAACAAAAGAAATTGACTGACTTTTTTAAAAAAGAAATTTAATTATGTAATATTGTTTTCTTTTAAATTTCTTTAATGACATTAGAACAAAGTTGTATGTATGTAATATTGTTTTCTTTTAAAATTTTTATGATGTTACTAGACCAATGTAAGTCAAAATATTAAAAATAGGTATGCATTTAGATATCTGTACTATTATTTTTTGATGATCTGGTAAAAAATAAATAATAATTAAAGTTTAATTAAATTTCATTAGGTTACGTATTGTGTAATAAAATAAACGAGTTAGATGACTTGGTCTGTTGTATGTATAATGGTTTTAATGTACATATTCTATTATCCATCTATTCTGTTATCTGTCATGGTCTTGGTCCTGTACCCTGGCAGATAATCAAAGTTCTACTGTATATCATTGACAATACCCCATTAACTGCTTTGGCAGTCTTTCTGCACTGCTTAGAAAACTTCATATCTGACTGCACAATTACTCCCAAGTCTTTTTTTATTCCCTACCACCCTGAGTGTAGTACCACACAGTTGGTACGTTTCTCTGGGGTTGATTCCACTCTCTTGAGCATCCATTGATTACCACTCTCTGGCTTCTCCCACTCAACCACCCTTTATTTTATTGTAGCAACTTGTCCTTAATATCATACTGCTCTAATTTGTACAGTAGCCTTCCATGTGCAACAGCATCAAAAGCTTTCCTGAAATCCAAGTATGTGATATCAAAATTATTTTTTGCATCCAGTTGCTTTGTAACCACATCATAATTTCCAATCAAATTTGTCAGACGAGACTTTCCCTTAACATACCCATGCTGTGTTTGAATTATTACTGCAGTCTTGCTAGATGATCCTTCAATGCTTCTTTAACCAGTGACTCCATTATTTTCCCTGGAACAGAAGTTAAACTAACAGGTCTGTAATTATTCATCCTTTTGACCCCCCTTTTGTGAATTGTGGAAACATTTGCACATTTACAGTTCGTGGGGACCTCCCACGGGTCAAAGGATGCCCTCATAATTGCAGCTAGGACTTTATTTACTTCTTTTGCTGTCTTGTTTAATGACTGGATAGATCCCATCCATCCCAGGTGCTTTTCTTATGTTTAACTTCAACAGTTTCTTCCCCCACTTTGCTCTCAATTATTATAAAATCATTAAGCTCCCTGTTAAAGTATAATAAGCTTCTGTCCTCCACTTCCCTATAGAATTCTTCATATGTGAATGTAGGTGCAAAAGACATACTCATTCAGTTTGTCAGCTATCTGAGCAGGATCATCAACAGTTGAACCATCAATATCAAATGGACCAACCTAATTCCTCCATTTTCCTTCTAGACTTTATATAAGTAAAGCTGTCCTTGCTGTTTTTCTTTGCATCTTTTGCCAAAGATTTGTAATCTGCCTTCGCTTGCCTAATCTCCTTTGTGACTTGATTACAGATTAGCTTATATCTACCATAGGGTTCTGTGTTGTCTGATAATTTATATGCATCATATGAATTTTTCTTCTCTGCCATGAGTTCATCTGATATCCATTTAGGCCTAAATCTTGAACATTATTTCTTAATTGGTATGAAAAGAGTAGTAGCATCCAAGATTATTTCCTTGAATGCTTCCCATTTAGAATTTGCTATTGGAAACTTCATCAGTTGGTCCCACTGTATAGAATTTAAAAACTGTTTGAGTCCACTGTAGTCGTCTGAGTCCGATGTAGTCACCTTTAAGAAAGCAAAAACCCTTCCTTTTACCCATGATGGTAGTTATATCTTTAAGTAAATCCCACATCAGTATGCTGTGATCACTTCCACCTAGTGGCTCATTTATCTGCAAATTCTTAATGCACGAATAATCACTGCTGATAACCACATCAAGAGTATTACTCTCTCTCTGGTTGCCTCTTCAACACGCTGCTACAGAAAACTGTCATCCAATAAATCCACAAAAGTTTTGCTAGTGTGCTAGTAATGAATCCAAAAGTTCAATTCAATATCAGGGAAGTTAAAATCCCCCATTATAAGACATTCTGATTTATTGTCCCACTCTATTTCTCTGTACAATGGTTTATTATACCCATTACAGTCATTAGGCCTATAACTAGCCAGTGAAGCCAGTCGACATCGCTGGACAATGCAGTTTGGAGTCAGTTTGGTGTGACATAAGCATTGGGAGATCAAAATAGAGTAGGAGTGTGCTATAGGCCTAATGACTCTGATGAGTATAATAAGAAACCGTACAGGGAAATAGCGTGGGCCAGTAAATCAAAAAGAGTCTTATAATGAGGGATTTTAATTTCCCAGATATTGACTGGAATTTGTGGGTTGGTTACTCACACACTAGCAAGGCTTTTGTTGATTTATTGGATGACTGTTTTCTACAACAGTATGTTCGGGAGGCAACTAGAGGGAGTAATACTCTTAATCTGATCATCAGTAGTGTTTCTTCATGTATTAAGAATCTGCAGATAAAAGAACCACTCAGTGGCAGTGATCACAGTGTGCTGAAGTGGGATTTACTCAAAGAGGTAACTACCATCAGGGTAAAGGAAGGGTTTTTACTTTTGTAAAGGCAACTGCAGTGGTCTGAGACAGTATTCTATACATAAGATATATATACTATCTATACAGTATTATAGATAGTATGTAAATTCTATCATCAGTGGGACCAACTGATGATGTTACCAACAGCAAATTCAAAATAGGAAGAATCCAAAGAACTTATCTTGGAAGCTACTAGGCTTTACATACCAACTAAGAAATAATGTTCAAGGTTTAGGCCTAAATAGATGTCAGATGAACTAATATGGCAGAGAAGAAAAATGCATGGGATACATATAAAATAACACATGACACAGAAGCCTATAATAAATATAAGCTGGTCTGTAACCAAGTTACAAAGGAGGTTAGGCAGGCAAAGGCAGATTACGAGAAATCCTTGGCAAAGGATGCAAAGAAAAACAGCAAAGAGTTCTTTACTTATGTAAACTCTAGAAGGAAGGGGATGAATCAGATTGGTCCACTTGATATCGATGGGTCAACTGTTGATGATTCTGCTCAGGTAGCTAACAAACTAAATGAATATTTTGCATCGACATTCACACATGAGGAGTTATTCAGCAAGGGGAATGCCAAAGGTGTATTCAACTCTGACAGTAAGCTAGATAATCTTGTAATAACTGAGAGTAAAGTGGAGGAGAAATTGTTGATGATAAACACAAAAAAGGCACCTGAGGTGGATGGGATTTATCCAGTTATATGAAAGGAGGCAGCAAAGGTAGTAAGAAAACCCTTAGCCACAATTATGAGAGCTTCCTTGGACTCAGGGGAGGGACCCATGGACTGGAGATGTGCAAATGTGACCCCAATTCACAAAGGGGGATCAAAGGGTGACACAAGTAATTACAGACCAGTTAGTTTAACTTCTGTTCCGGGTAAAATAATGGAGTCACTGGTTAAAGATGCATTGCAGGATCATCTAGACAAGACTGCAGCAATAATTCAGACAGCATAGGTTTGTTAAGGGAAAATCTTGTCTGACAAATTTGATAGGATATTATGATATGGTTACAAAGGAACTGGATGCAAAAAATAATTTTGATATCATATATTTGGATTTCAGGAAAGCTTTTGACACTGTTGCGCATGGAAGACTACTGTACAAATTGGAGCAGAATGATATTAAGGATAAGCTGTTACAATGGATAAAAGGATGGTTGAGTGGGAGAAGACAGAGGGTGGTAATCAATGGGTGCTGCTCTTCGTGGACTAATGTTATTAGTGGAGTCCCACAGGGTTCGGTGTTGGGTCCTCTGTTGTTTTGTATATTTATCAATGATATCGATGAAGGTAAATCAGGCTTAGTGTCAAAGTTTGCAGATGATACAAAGGTTGGCAGGGTTGTTAATGACAGTAATGGCAGTGTGCTACTGCAACAGGATCTAGATAATTTGGGCAGATGGGCTAAGAAGTGGCAACTGAAGTTTAACCTTGACAAATGCAAAGTACTGCATATGGGTAGAAGTAACCCCAGAGAAACGTACCAACTGTGTGGTACTACACTTAAGGTGGTAGAAAATGAAAAAAAGACCTGGGAGTAATTGTGCAGGCAGATATGATGTTTTCTGAGCAATGCAGACAGGCTGCCAGGGCAGGTCATGGGGTTTTGTCAATGATATATAGGAATTTTGCTAGCAGGAAAAAGGAGGTGATTGTCCCTCTGTATAAGGCAATGGTCAGGCCACGCCTTGAGTACTGTGTACAGGTCTGGAGGCCTCATTTTAGGAAGGATGTAGATTTGTTTCAGCATGTACAGAGAAGGGCAACAAGATTGGTGAGGGGAATAAAGGGATCCTCTTACCAAGAGAGGCTTAAGTTCTGCAAACTGCAGCAGCTGGAGACTAGGCATATGCGCGGCGATCTGATTGAGGTGTATAAGGCCTTGAATGGGTTGAGTACGCTGAATTCTGATGGGATCCTTCCACTTGTTCAGATTACGAACCTAAGGGGGCATAAATTCAAATTAAGAAAAGACAGATGTAGAATAGATGTGCTGAAATTTGCCTTTAGCCAGCGGGTGGTTAATTGCTGGAACAAACTTCCATCAGTCATTGTGGAAGTTGATAGATTATATAAATTTAAAGAGGAACTGGACAGGCATTTGGAGGGAATGGTGTGATTTTTTTTTTTTTTTTTTTTGGCTGATGCCGCATAAGCTCATACACTTGCTTTCTTGCATCACATGCCACTGCTACTACATCATTTACTGTTGTTCTTCCTATTCCATAAACCAATACTATATGTGTAGCACTTTCACCTTTTCTTAGTTGATTATTTCAATTTTTTGTAATAATCCCTATACTACTCGTTTACATTTCTCTGTCATTTCAATGGGTTTACTAAATAAAAATTATTAAAATGTGAAAGAAGAGGTTAAAGTACAACTGTATATAGTGAGTTGTATACAAAGACTGAGTGGCACATAGCACCAATATCATAATGCATTACAGCGTAGTGGAGTTAAGTGATGGTTAACAGAGACTGATGGTAAATAGGGTGATGGACAATTGAAGTTCTACTGTACAGGAATTTTGCTAGTAGGGAGGATCAAAATTCTACTGTACAGGAATTTTGCTAGTAGGGAGGATCGAAGTTCTACTGTACAGGAATTTTGCTAGTAGCAAAGAGAGCAAAGATTGAGGATAAGGAATTGTTCACATATTAAATGCAAAGAGAAGAACAAACTGGATTGGACCCTTATCTAATGGGTCTGGGACAGGCATTTGGAGGATAGTATTAGATATTATAGTACTATCTGGGATAGTATTAGATACCCCAGATGAAGTTCCAGATGAACTCAACAGTTATTTTGCATAGAGATTTACAGAAGAAAAATGCTTTGTGTCAATGAGAGAAATCATGGGAGTGAAGTTGAAAAAAATGTAATTAATGATGATGAAATTTCACATCATCATTTAATGAAAAAACTTTCGAGCCTACAGGACAGTAAAGCTCCTGGGGTTGATGGCATATACCCTATAATCTTAAGGGAGGTGGCAAGGGAATTCATTGAACCATTGAGGCTAATTATGAGAGCATCATTGGAATTTGGAATGATTCCATTGGATTGGAAAAGTGCCAATGTATCTCCAATACATAAAGGTGGTTCTAAGTGTGAGGTGGGAAATTACCGGTTAGTCTAACTTCAGTAGTAGGGAAAATCATGGAAGTAATGATCAAGGGTGGAATTCAGGATCATTTAAATAGAAATGGAATTCTGAAGGATACTCAGCATGGTTTTATAAAGGGAAAAATCATGTTCAACTAATCTGGTTATCTATTTTCACAGGGTCGAAAGAGCTGGACTTAGAAAATAATTTCAAAATTGTTTATTTGGATTTCAGCAAAACATTTGACTCAGTTCCACATGAGCAGTTACTTTATAAGCTGGGACAAGTTGGAATCACAGGGAAAATATTTATATGTGTAGCTGGATAGCTTCAGGCAGGAGGCAGAGGGTTGTGATAAATGGTTATTACTCAGATTGGGTTGATATAAGAAGTTGGGTTCCCCAAGAATCAGTATTACGACCACTGTTGTTATTGATTTTCATAAATGACATCGATGAAGGGATAGAGGCCATGATGTCTAAATTTGCATATGATGTAAAGATTGGTAGAGTAGTTAATCACTGCCAAGCAGAGCTTCTTCAGAGTGAGCTAGACAGACTTCAGGGATGGTCAAAATAAGGGCAGCTATGCTTTAATCCAGTAAAGTGTAAGGTCTTACACCTGGGGAACAGTAACCCCAAAATAAATTATACACTTGGTGGAATTGAACTAAAGCCTGTAGTGAAGGAAAGGGACTTGTGTGTTACGATACGGTCAGATATGAAGTTCTCCAAGCATTGTGGACAGGTTGCAAGGAAAGTCCATGGTGTCCTATTGACGATTTATCGAACAATTGCTAGCAGAGATAATAATCCCATAATGGGACATCATAATCCCATTACATAAGGCTAATGTTAGACCACACTTGAAATACTGTGTTCAAGTATGAGACCACACTAAAGAAAGTCATTGTGCTTCTTGAAAGGGTTCAAAGACAGGTAACTCGCCTGGTGAGATCGGTAAAAGGGCATCCATATGAGGAAAGACTTCGAATGTGTGGGTTACAGAGCTTGGAAACTAGGCACCTTAGAGGAGACTTGACTGTGGTGTTTAACTCTCTAAGAAACATAAGTAAAATGAATGAGGATGAAATTTTCATGGTTATAAATGATTCTATAACTAGTGGCCATAATTTCAAGTTACGGGGGGAGATGTTTGGACTGGATTGTAGGACGTTTTATTTTAGCCAGCGAGTTATAAATTACTGGAATAAGTTACCTAAATAAGGGTAAGGGCTGACACTTTAAGGAAATTCAAAGGTTCAGCTGGATTACCTACAAGGAGGAGGGAAACAACACATAGGTTGTCTATTTCCTTTTTCTCTTATTAATTATTTATTTTTTAAAATTTTCTTCTTATTATTATTATTTATTTTATTTTATTTATTCTTGGCTGGTGCAGCATAAACCATAGGCTTCCTTGCACCTTATGGCCATTGCTAATACTAATACTAATTGACAGTAAACACTCCTTCGGCCCTCATAACAATCTCAAGTGATTAGGGCATGGAGACCACAAAGCATCAAAAATATTCCACAGTGATGCTGGCCCATATTAACTCAAGCAGATCCTGCAGCTGGCTAAAAGTGGATGCTTGTGGATCCTAGCTATGAACAACTCATCCCACCTCATATCTGAGAGAGATGCTCAATTAGGTACTGGCAAAAGGGCAGGCCAATAAAATATGATGAAGTCAACCCATCTCCCTGGTACCAATCCAAAATGATCCATTCCTTGTGACAATGGTGCATTAACCTGTTGGAAGTAACCATCATCAGATGCATAAAGAATGAGCTTGAAGGGAAGCACCAGTTCATCAACAAATGTTGAAACTGGCTGCAGAATTCAGGCGTTGATAAACTGGTATAAAGTAAGCTAATATACACTACAAAAACATCCATCACCAGCAGTTAATGCCAAGCATGATGGGGTCACTGATCTCACTGCTGTTGCAATAACCTACTCCTTCTATTAGCACTGAATAACTAGAAAAAGGATTCATCAAGACTATAGATTGTTTTTCCACTCCTAAAATGTTCAGTGTTTCTGTGCCCTGGGGTTATCTCAAAGTGCTGCTGCTTGTTTTTAGCTGACAAGAATGGTTTAGGTTTATGGTTTTATTGAGATGAGAAAGGCTATTATTTGCCATGACAAGATTATAAAATATTAAAAATAAGCTCTGGTAAGTTTTGAAAGAGGTTACCTCGTCAAAATATTATATAAGCATAAGGGATAAAAGGCGGTATATGGATTAAAAATATATGCAGTATTTTATATATGTGTATAATAAGTGGTAAGAATTTAAAAACAGCTGGCATGGCACATTGTCACTGTCAGATAAAATCTGACTGACTATATAAGGCTCAGTCAGATAGTTAAAAGCAGTAAAGCATGATTCATTAAAATCTATACAGTCAATTAAAATATGTCTAAGAGATAAAACAGTATCACAGGACTCAAATGTAGGAGGGTCACCGGCCTCTCAGAACAAAAGGAATGTGTCAGATAACTGTGTCCTATGTGGAGATGACTGCCATGGTTCCATTACAGGCTTTATCTGATGTAACTTATTTGTTGTCTATTCTACGAATCTTACCATTGGAAGCGTACCCTGTAGCATATTATTTGCCTGTAGTCTGTACAGGGGACTGACAGGCCATGATTATTATTGAGAATTGCTAATTTGGCTATCAACCAAATCATTTCTCCTTAACCCTATGTGACTAGGAATACAGCAGAAGCAGATATAAAATGTATGTTTCATACGTTTTATATCTGCATAAAAGAGGGAAGGCATCTTCTGCTGAACCAGAGCCAGGACTGGATGAGAATTGTATCTCAAAGCTAATGAAGCCTGTAATATGCTCAAAGAATCATAATATATAACAAACTATTGGCATATGCTGCATTCAGGGAGAATTTTCTCAGATATAGCAGTTTCTGGAAAGACAACAGCATATCCTACACACTATTCTGACTCAGTGTGCTGAATAGATCTGCAAGGAGACGTGATGGAGTATCAGATTTTGCTGTGTTCTTAAGGGAAAAATTGTAAGCAGGAACATGAGAACACCAAGGTTTACTTGGATGTTTGGGCAACCTTTTCTGTTGTTGTTGTTATTTGGTTTTTTAGGAGCATTAGCAACTAAGGCCATATTGCTCTGGGGATATGCGGTGGTCATTCCCTGACCTTTCCGCATCCTCTGTATTTGGTGGTCACAGGCTCGAACCCCAGTCTAATCGAGAAGTGTGTGTGCTACGAACTGCTGCTACTGCCCACATGGCCAAGGAGGCGCCAACCTTTTCTACTACTATATGCAAATCATATGTAACTTTCTACAAATATATACCTATCTAAATAAAACTATAACCTTAATAAATTTAATACAATAAAAAAACAAAAACCACAAAATTAACTTGACTATGACATGAAAAACAGCAGCTTAAACAGACACAGTCAGTGATGCAGTCAGTACGTACACACAGAAACACTACAAGTTCACTGATATAATTTTACTTAATAATTTTTATATATACTAGGGTGCTTTACCTCCTGCTCACTTTGTTCGCCCATCCCCGTGCACACTTTTCTACGTAAAATGTAGAAGTAAACAGAGTAAGTCAAATCTGTTCAACGTAAAAGACACACCAGTCGAAATGCACTGGTCGATATCTAATCAGGAAATGACCTGTGTAATTATTTACCTGGGCATTTGTAATGTGCGACATTCTCGAGGTGCGCCTCCGTAGCCAGGTGGGAAGGAGCAGCAGTGCGCAGCACACGCTTCTTGATTAGACCGGGGTTCAAGCCCGTCACCACCAAATACGGATGATGCGGAAAGGTCAGGAAATGGCCACCGCATATCCCGGAGCAATATGGCCTAAGCTGCTAATGCTCCTAAAAAAACCAAAACAACAAAACAACAACATTCTCGAGGTCGAATAAATATCATGGTAAACCTCCAGAACAGTGTACACCCTCCAATATGGTGGCAATCAAAACAGTGGGAAAGCAGTGATTGACAAGTTGTGACTCCCATATTTCGACAAATAGACAGGAACAAAGCAGTGATTGGCAGATGCCACTGCTTTAGCCGCCCATTGTCCTCATAGGGGTTTTTCCCCACATTTGCCACAGTTTTTAAATCAGGAACTTGTTTTCCCATTTTAAAACAGTGGGATGGAGGGATAAACACCCTACCTAAGCTAAGCCCCCCCCTCCTTGATGACACAAAACAATCAGAAAAGGGATGTGCCTTCACCTGTCAATTATCGCTGTCTTCCTCGCTTTCATCGAACTACCTGCCAGTATATATATACTATCCTGGACTTCAACTAATATCAATATGTAATTATATACCTGGGTTTAACAGGTTTAATAGGTTACTTAGGAAAAGGACTTTTGCTTCAGGTTCCAAAATACATGAGGAATATTGTTGCATCCAAATGAGCAAGACTAAAATATTTAACTGAAATATTTATGAACTATATAAATATTTAAAATATTTAGAAAATACGAAACCACAGTATTTACAAATATACAATATCCATTAATATACAAAAAATGTTATGATGGAACATCAAATATTAAACAGAGAATCATGTGCACGAGGTTGGTGAACGTTATGAAGGCAGTTGTAAATAATTAATTGCATTTGTAGTGACGTAATTGCCTCGCCCTCTACTCCCACTGGCTCGAATAAATAATCACTAGGAGGAAAACTTTTTTAATGTATAGATAAATATATATATATACAGGGTTTGTTTGATACAAGTTTGTTTGATATCTGATTATGCCACTTTTCAGACCACATCTCTGTACATATCCTACGTATGATTGGCTTGCAATCAGAAAAAGGAAATAATCACTAGGAGGAAAACTTTTTTAATGTATAGATAAATATATATATATACAGGGTGTTTCAAAAGGGATGGTCAATAATTTAAAGGTGAACTGTACAGACTACAATATGCAAAAAAAAGCGTAGTAAACATGGGTCCTTAAGTGAATCATTTTCAAGATTTGCACATTTCTAGTTGGGATCCACCACTGACAAGGTGAACTGTACAGAGTTGGGACCCACCACTGATTTGTTCGTTTAGGTTAGGTTAGATTATGCTCATTCCCTCTCTCAATGCGCTGAGATGTAGCAGGCATACTAGTACTAGTATGCCTGCTACATCTCAGGCATACTAGTGCTAGTCAAAGGATAGTCAAAATGGAAAGAGGTTACGCCAACGAAAAGTATGCGGCCATGCACTTCATGTATGGTAAAGCCAACAGCAGTGCACTCGGGGCTGCACATTTGTACCAAGAAGCTATTGTTGTTGTTGAAGTGGGATTTATTGGCGCAAGGGCTACTATGGCCAAAATGCACCTATAACTTAAGATTGTTGGTCAATATATGAAAGGATTTGTTCTAGAAGTGACTGTACGTTTATCATTTTTAGATATTTAAACAGTTCTGATAGATTGGCATCATCTCCAAGTATATGAGCTAGTTGCAAAGGTTTTTGTGAGTTGATTAAAGATCTGAAACATTCAATTCTAGCTGAATCATAGTGTGCACATTCAATAATAATATGCTTCACTGTAAGAATGGAACTACAATGCGAGCAGAGAGGAGGCTCTTCTCCTAGCAGTAAAAAAAGATGTGTTAGGTGCGTATGACCAATTTGTGCTCTTGCAAGCACGACCGCTTCGTGCCTGGTTAATCAGGAACTAGATCTCCATAGCTGTGGGTTTTGTTTTATTTCAAGAAGTTTGTTTGATATCTGATTATGCCACTTTTCAGACCACATCTCTGTACATATCCTACGTATGATTGGCTTGCAATCAGAAAAAGGAACTGGGATGGGATCGAGACAAGCAGGGTGTTTTGCTGCTTTGTCTGCACACTCATTTCCTGGAATTCCAACGTGGCTGGGTTTCCTGCAGAACATGACAGTCAGCTTATTTTTATTGAGGTGACATAACTGTGATCTGATTTGTGTGAGAAGTGGATGGGAATTTTGTGGTTTTTCCTGTAGGGCATTCATTGCACTTAAAGAGTCTAATCAATGGACACTGCTCATCGTGGACTAATGTTATTAGTGGAGTCCCTCAGGGCTCAGTGTTGGGCCCATTATTGTTTTCTGTATTTATAAATGATATTGATGATGGTATATCAAGCTTAATGTCCAAGTTTGCAGACGATACAAAGGTTGGCAGGGTTGTCAAGGACACTACTGACACTATGCTGCTGCAGCAGGATCTGGAAAGGTTGAGCAGATGGGCTGAGAGGTGGCAAATGAAGTTTAACATTGACAAACGTAAAGTACTACACATGGGAAACAGCAACCCCAGAGCAACGTATCAACTCTGTGGTACTACACTGACAGTGGTAGAGAATGAAAGGGACTTGGGGGTGGTTGTGCAGGCAGATATGAAGTTCTCTGAGCAGTGCAGACGGGCTGCAAGAGTAGCTCATGGAGTATTGTCAATGATATACAGGAATTTTTCCAGCAGGGATAAGGAGGTGATTATTCCATTGTATAAGGCAATGGTCAGGCCACACCTAGAGTACTGTACACAGGTCTGGAGGCCTCATTTCAAGAAGGATGTAGAGCTGCTGGAACGAGTACAGAGAAGGGCAACAAGATTAGTGAATGGAACAAAGGGGTGCTCTTACGAAGAAAGGCTTAAGTTTTGCAAATTACAGTGTCTGGAGACTAGGCACCAGCGAGGTGATCTGATAGAGGTGTATAAAGCCTTGAATGGTTCAAGCATGCTCAATGTTGATGGGATTCTTCCTCTAGCTCAGAAAAATCACCTGAGAGGGCATAAATTCAAATTGAGGAAAGACAGATGTAGGATAGACGTGCGGAAATTTGCCTTTAGCCAGCGGGTGGTTGGTTGGTGGAACAGATTTCCATCCCTTGTGGTGGAGGTTGATAGCCTAAATAAGTTTAAGGCTCAGCTGGACAGGTATTTTGAATGAACAGAGGGGTGAAGTGGAAGTGGGTTTTTTTTTTTTTTTTTTTGGCTGATGCTGCATAAGCTTGCTTTCTTGCATCAAATGCCTCTACTAATGCTAATGCTAATGTCTGTGTATATTATGACCTGGGTATTTAGAAGATCATTAAGGAGATTTAGAGCCATTTTGATTGCATATAATTCGGCAGTAAATACACTGCATTCACATGGTAATTGTACAGAAACAGTGGACGTAGGACTGATTACTGCAGCTCCCATGGATATATCAGTTTTGGATCCGTCTTGTATATCTGAAGACTGTGAGCATTGATCAATGCATGGTCCGCATGTAACTGTCTAAGATTGTGGTTTGATAGGGAGTGTTTTCCCCACTGTAGAAAATAGTTATCACAAAGAGGTATATACATTGCCCATGGTGCTTGTACTACATCTGCAGCTTGAAAGGGGGCGCCTCCGTAGCCAGGTGGGAAGGAGCAGCAGTGCGTAGCACACGCTTCTTGATTAGACCGGGGTTCGAGCCCGTCACCACCAAATACGGAGGATGCGGAAAGGTCAGGGAATGACCACCGCATATCATGGAGCAATATGGCCTTAGTTGCTAATGCTCCTAAAAACCAAATAACAACAACAACAGCAGCTTGTAAGATGTTTCCTAGACAGATGTTCCAATGTTTGGTTAGCTCTTGTAGCTGGATACCAGCAGGTTTGTTTTCATTTGGTTTATTTTTATACAAATTTTCCCACTGAGGTTCAAACAGATATGTCCAGATGGGATGAGAAGGGAGGCTATGTAGTTTGGCTGCATAGTTAAGCAGCAATACTTTTCTCCTAAGATGTAGTGGAGGTTCATTGGCGTCTATATACAAACTTTGCACTGGGGATGTCTTAAAGGCTCCTAAAGCAATCTTGAGAGCACTATGCTGGACTGGATTGAGCTGGGCTAGTATTGTCTTATGCGCAGAGTCATAAACTGGGGGTCCATAATCTAGAAGAGATCTTATTAAAGTACAATATAAGTGTAAGAGTGTGAAGCGATAGGCTCTCCATGTCATAGAAGAGATAACTTTGAGAATATTCATCTTTCTCATGCACTGAGTTCTCATTTACATTATATGCGCCTGAAAGGTAAGTTTAGTGTCCAGTACTAAACCCAAGAACCGGATATTGTTGCTAAGTGGTACTGGTTGGGCTCCTAACCTTAGCTCAGGATCTGGATGAAGCTGTCGCTTTTTACAAAAGTGAATAGCAGTTGTTTTTGTTCTGGAGAGGTGATAGCCATTGTGAGATGCCCATGACTCTATTTTGTTTATTGAGAGTTGCAGTTGGCGTTCAATGGAGCGCATATTTTGGGAATGGCAGGATATTGTAAGGTCGTCTGCATATAGATAAGTGTCGACATTAAGCGGAATATTATCTGTTGCATTGTTCAGCCTAACTGCAAAGAGCATTGCACTAAGAACTGATCCTTGTGGGACCCTTCTTCCTGAACAACTTTTTGGGACAGTAACACACCTGAAATGTTCTATTTTGGAGAAAGCTCTGTATGATTAGTGGAAGCTGGCCCCGAAGTCCTGTGGCATAGAGATTTTGAAGAATGCCATAGCGCCAGGTTGTATCAAAGGCTTTTTCAATGTCCAGGCAGACCATGACGAGATGTTCTCTATGGATAAAAGCATTCCGTATGTTGGATTCCGCCTTGATCATAAGGTCTAGAGTTGACCGATTTTTCCTAAAGCCATACTGATTCTTGTCCATTACCGAATAAGATTCTAGAAACCAGACTAATCGAACACGAATCATTTTTTCCATTATCTTACCAAGGCAACTGCTGAGACATATTGGCCAATAGTTTTGTGGATCTGAGCGATCCTTTCCAGGTTTAGGAAAGGATAGGACTATTGAGTGGTGCCAAGAATGAGGGAAGTAACCTTCTGAGAATAGCCGGTTGAAATATGCCAGTAGTGAATTGAGTGCTTGATTGTTATATGTTTAAGCATCATGTAGTATATTCCATCAGGCCCTGGTGCAGTATTCGCTGACCGGTTTAGAAAGCTCTCTAATTCCGGTAATGTAAAAGGTCAGTTATATGAGAGAGATGCCGTTGTATGAAAGTTTAGTTTATACTTTTCGCGTTGGCTTTATGCTGTTTGAAGCCAGGTTCATATGCTGACGTGGCTGATATTTGAGAAAAGCATTCTGCCAGGGCATTTGCAATATCCACTGAAGAGGAAAACTCTTTACCCTTCCAGCTTAGAATAGGCATTAGTTCTGGGAGGTATTTTCCATTTAGTTTCTTTATTTTATTCCATATTTTTCTACTTTCAGTATTTTTAGTAATGGTAGAAGCAAACCGGATCTAAGAACCTTTTTTTTGCTTTTCCATGCACGTAACGTGCCTTGGCTTTGAGTTTCTTAAAATTAATTAGGTTGTCGATTGTTGGGTGCTTGCGAAAAAGATTCCATGCCTTATTCCATTCTTTTTTAGCATCACGGCAATCACCATTCCACCAAATGTTGGCATATCTATGTGGACCGATTGTGACTTTGGGTATGGCACTGGTTGCAGCTGTTATTATCTGTGTAGTAATATGGTCGGTAACATCATCAATAGGATGGTTTTTTTAATAACTTGATCATCAAAGGAAATTGCATTGGTGAACTTGTTACAATCTCTTTGGAGAATTTCCATTTTATGGGACTGGTTATATGTGAGGTTCTGTTTGTTTGCAATTTGCATATAATCGGGTAATGGTCGCTGTTCGGTGGGTTATTTGAGACTGACCACTGAATGAATGGGAACAATTTTGGGGAACATATTGATAAGTCTATGGCAGTAGATACTAAGGTGGGAAAGTGGATATAGGTGTCAGCACCAGTATTTAATAATGTGAGATTCTGGTTATCAATAACTGTTTCAATGAGTTTTCCTCTTTTGTCTACCTGGGGAGATCCCCACATAGGGTGGTGCCCATTGAAATCTCCTAGCAGAATAAAAGGAGATGGAAACTGCTTTATAAGTTCCTCCAGCTCTTTCACAGTGAATTCTTTGTTTGGGGAAAGGTACAGTGAGATTAGGGTTAACATAACACTCAGATCAATTCGTACTGCTACAGCCTCTAATGTGGTCTGCAGTGGGATCTGTTTTGTAGGAACCTTGTTGTTGACAATTACGGCTATGCCTCCTCTTGTTGAATTAGTATCGTTTCTGTCCTGTTGATAGATACTATAGTTTTTGATCACTGGAGTCACTTGTGGGGTTAGATTGGTTTCTTGCAGGCATAGGATAACTGGACTATGTTGTTTGATTAGTTCATAAATATCAAAAATATTGCTTTGTAGACCTCTACAGTTCCATTGTATAATGTTGTGCATTATTTAATTTTAGAAGTTGTGTATGGTTCTGTCTGTTTTTTTATATCCTGCCTGTTTGCCTCGATCTAGTTTCATCTTTTCTTTTTTTGGAAAAGTGGGGCATCCAATTTCCATATCATATTCTACATGTAGATCTAATATTGGCTCATTCTGTAGGGTACTAGAATCAATATCCATATTTGCTGAGCATGGTTGGTCTGAACTGTTTGGATGTGATGCTTTTAATTTTGCAGTTTCTGGTAGGGTATCAGAAGCAGTTGGGGGGGGCTGTTAGTGGGGTACTGCTAGCAGAAGTTACTTTACATTGTTTTGTAGGTGACTGCTGTGGGGATGACAGCACTGATCGAGCCAATCAGTAATTGAAATGGATGGTGGTACTGTTACTGCCGTTTGTGTTGCTGTTGACTGGTATTTTTTGGTTGCTGCAGCATACGTGATTTTTGGCATATTGAGCATAACTTGCTTCCTAGCTTTCTGATAGGTGACCTTTTGTTCGACTTTGTACTTCTGGATCTTTTTGCCTACTCTCCAGAGTTCGCAATTTTTTGAATATGCTGGATGCTGGCCTTTGCAATTTGGACATTGTGGCTTTTCTGCAGTGCAGTCAGTTTGTGCATGATCTTTGGAGCTGCAGTTCGGGCATGTAGTGTCCCCTCGACATACTGTTTGCAAGTGTTCAAATTTTTGACACTTAAAACATCTGATTGGGTTGGGAATGTACGGACGTATTCGGCAATTTAGGTATCCGGCTTTCACACATGATGGTAAGGTAGGTGTATCGAATGTTAGAATAATGTTTCTAGTTGGAACAAATTCACCATCCTTGTTAATCATTATTCGTTTTCCTGGACGACTTTTTGCTCTTTTAGTTCTTCGACTATCTCATTTTCAGCGACATTCATCAGGTCCCACTCAGCTATTACTCCTTTGGAACTATTTAGTGTAGCATGAGGGGTGACCTGTATAGGAATTCCTCCAAAATTTGATAATTTTAGTAGAGCCTGAGAATGCTGATATTTCGCTGTTTCAATTAGTAGATCTCCAGATCGGAGTCTTTTCACCATTTTCGGTGAGCCAGCCACGCTTTCTAAACATTTCTGAATTAGAAATGGTGAAAGGGCACTCATAGGCTTGGATGAGAGAGAATGGAATATAAGGAATGTCGGGAATTCCTGTTGATTCTCATTTCTACGTTGTCTTTTGATTTGTGATACATCATGTTCGGTTTCGATCAGGTAGGTCATAAGTTGAGCATTTAGGCTCAAGTGCTGGATAATTGTCAAAATCCATGGTTGCTCCTTTTGGCCCCGGGAGGATAACTTTCCCCCCAGGTTACCGGCCCCGCCACGTGGAGGCAGGAGCGGTGCCACCAATGACCAAGCAATCAGAGGTTAGTGTGTTATATAAATTAGTTCAATATACAAGAAGAAAGGTACCTTTCCTTTCTTTTTTGAAGAGCTTGCTTCTTTATTCAGAAGAGCAGAAATGAAATAATTTTGCAAATAAAGACTTAAATTCTCAGTAATCTGCTGATTCTGGAAAAGTCGCTTTGAAGTTCACTTTTTTAATTCGCTTTGATCACTCGCTTGGCACTCGGGGCCTACCAAGAAGCATTTCCTGCCAAAGGCAGCCCAACAGGTGCACGTTCATCAAGATACATCAATGCCTTAGAGAACATAGGCGCTTTGCACATAGAGTATGAGCAGGTAGGCCCAGAAGCATAACACCTTACGTTGTGGAAAGGGTGTTAGAAAGAATAGAACAAAATCCAGTAATTTCAACAAGGAGGGTTGCTCTGCAAGAGCGTGTACTGAGCCATAGCAGTGTTTGGCAAATTTTACATTGCCAATTACTGTACTCCTACCATATCCAGCGTGTACAAGGTCTCAGCAATACAGACTGCCCTCCCAGAGTGAACTTCTGCCAGTGGATGCAACAACAGTGTGTCCAGAACTCCCAATTTTTAAACAACATTTTGTTCACTGGCAAAGCTGGGTTTACTTGTGATGGTATTTTTCATTTTTTAACTGTCACATTTGGTCCGACAAAAATACTAATGCAAATCACGAGTCACGGCATCAG
Source organism: Mastigoproctus giganteus (assembly GCF_048544385.1). NCBI lineage: Eukaryota > Metazoa > Arthropoda > Arachnida > Uropygi > Thelyphonidae > Mastigoproctus > Mastigoproctus giganteus. Next base: position 89,149,024 of record NC_143581.1, read on the forward strand.
CAACATTTCTCGTTGAAAAACATTTCTCGTCTGGGAAGGACTACTAGGAGACCGTATAATTGAACTACACTTTCTGCCAAACAGGCTAACACGAGGGCTGTACCTTCAGTTCCTGCAGAATGTTCTTCCAGACCTCCTTGATGATGATAATGTTCCACTTCAGCAATGCCAGAACATGTGGTTTATGCATGATGGTGCACCGGCACATTTTGATCAAGTTGTGACTCGGTATCTAACTAGAAGGTATAGTCAGCAATAGATAGGTAGATGTGAGCCTGTAATGTGGCCTCCCAGATCGCCAGACTTAATTAAATCCTATGGATTTTTGTATCTGCGGTCATGTGAAAAGCTTGGTGTACACTTCTGACATTAACAGTTGAGGAATTGCAGTGTTGGGTTCTGAGCCGGCCCGAGGGGGGGGGTGCGAACGGTGCGAGTGCACAAGGCCCCGTGCCGCTGACTGATTTTGCAAAATACAAATGGTTTCATTTTTTTTTGTTTTAATACTGTCGCAAAATCTAGCAACATCGTCATAAAATGGCCATATTTTTAATATACATAAGAAATAAAATGTCAATAATCATGTTATTAACATTATCTGAAAGCCCGCCAAGAATTCTCCAAAGAACACAGAAAAATATATTTTCTTTCAAATATATTTAAAATATCTCTCCTTACAAATAAAAATAATAATTTATTTGAGTTTCATTTGAAATTATTGAATAAATATTCCCCACAAATACGAATATATATATATATATATGACAGCTGATCGTACATCGTACATTTTTATCGCAATTCGCGAGGTGTGAAAATAAATAACATATTCGTATCTATTTCGCAACATGACTAGTAGAGACAAGGATGCAGGAAGGAAGTATATGTGTGTGGCTCTGATAAATTGAAAAAAAACAAAAAAAAAAAAAAAAGAGAGAAGAAATTATGGAAAAACAGAGGAACTCCCTTGCAAAATTTTAAAAAACCGAAGATGTGCAACAAACTGAAGAAACGCATAATTCACAGTTACTGCAAGATCAAACTCGCGGAAATGAAATTACGGCATGCGACATCCACGATCCTGATCATCATAAAGCCAGCTCTCGTCCTAATGAAGAGGAAAGCGATGATAAGAAAACTGTAGAATGGGAAGATAATCATGAAGCAGAGGAAAACTTACAGACGGAGGATTTTGTGTCAGCGTCGAACAAAGAACAAGATGAATTATTCCGAGGACCGCAGCTTCAAGAGAATCAACAAAGCAATGAAGACGAAAATGTCGATGTCATTGATTCTGGTACTTGGCCTGAAATTATAACTGATAAATTTAGAATGGCTATCATACAAAATGGCGTGACACAAGTAAAAAACTATGATTTTCCGAAAGATAAAAATAACAGGAGTTTTTCTAAAAATTATTATTTAAGAAAATTAACGAATAGGGAACGTCAAGAACAAAGGTGGTTACTCTACTCAAAGTACAAAGATGCCACATTGTGTTATGCATGTAAGTTATTCTCTTCAAATACTACTTCTCTGTGTTTAACTGGACTTAACAATTGGGTAAATTTAAGTTCGCGATTACAAAGTCATGAAAGATCAGAATATCATTTACAAGCTATGTACAAATTGTTACAACTTGAAAAGAATTTGAAACTTGGAAACACTATTGACAAAGAACATGAAAAAATAATTAAAAACAAAACACAGCATTTAAAATGTGTTTGTGAACGAATAGTGGCTGCAATTTTATATTTATCAGAGCATAATTTGGCATTCAGGGGCAGTAGCGATGCTTTATATAAACCGCACAACGGTAATTTCTTAGGTCTCATAGAATTACTTGCAAGATTTGACCCAATCATGAAACAACATTTGGATCAGTGCGTAGAATCAGCATCGCGTTCCTATTTATCTCATAGAATACAAGATGAACTGATTTCTGCTTTGGCTAAAAAAGTTAGAAAGGAAACAATAAATACAGTTAAGAAGGCTAAGTATTTCACAACTTTATTAGATTGCACTCCAGACGTAAGCCATCAAGAACAATTATCCGTTATTTTAAGGTATGTTAATGTAGATAACTCTGAAAGTTATGTGAGTATACAAGAACGATTTATTTGTTTTGAAACAGTAAAAGACTCAACAGGAAAAGGGTTATCAGCCAAAACTGGAAGCATATTAGAAAAGGAGGAGTTAGATTTAGGGAACTGTTGAGGACAGGGGTACGATAACGGAGCTGATATGAGAGGTTTATATAAAGGCGTGCAAGCACTTATCCTGCAAAAGAATTCCAAAGCACAGTATATGCCCTGCAGAAGTCATAATTTGAATTTAGTTCTTGGAGACATTTCAAAATCATCTTCTCTTGCAAATTCATTTTTTGGGACTTTACAAAGCACATAATATTTTTGCAAGTTCTGTGATATGTTGGGATATATTAAAAGAGCATGTCAAACATCTTACTCCAAAACCACTGTCAGAAACGAGGGGGAATGGTGCCTCAAAAAGTGTAAAATCTGTGAGATACCAAGTACTACAATTTTCTCTAGCTTTGAAATACCTTTATGAACATACCAGTGACATGAAAACGAAATTCGAAATCCAATCAATCGAAAATAAACTTACTTCATTTGAATTTTTATTAAGTTTGGTCATTTGGTATGACATACTGAATGAAGTAAATATTGTGAGCAAGATATTTCAAAATTCAAATATAGATATCGGTACTCCAAATTCACATTTAAAAAGGCCTTTTAAATTTTTTTGAACAGTATCGTGAATCGGGATTCAAATCTTCTTTAAAAACTGCAAAGGAAATAGCTGAAGAATTACAAGTGACATCTGAATTTAAGAATCAAAGAACTGGACGAAAAACAAAGCAATTTTGTTATGAAGGAACCGATCATCCTATTTCATCAGGCGAAGAATATTTCAGAATTCAATATTTTCTAGTCATAATCGATAGTGCGATTATTTCTTTTAAGAAAAGATTCGAAATTTAACACAAACATGAGACATCATGTGGTTTTTTATATAATTCGGATAATATTCAAAAACTGACTGAAAACGATCTTCTTAAATGTTGCAAAGACTTAAATGCGACCTTGCAAGACGATATTGATTGCATATAATAAAAAATTACTTGAGATCTAGCATTAGTCAAGAATGATTTACCTCCTTAGCCATTTTATCTATCGAACCCGAAATAGCCAAAAAACTAAATTATGATGATATTATCAACGAATTTGCTATAAAACATGTAAGAAAATGAAACAAAAATCACATATTGTGACCTTATTCGATTAAGTTGCATACCAAATTGTATTTTATAAGTATATGAAGCAACTATTTTTCTTATTTCATTTATTCAAGTTTTTTTGTGATTGAAATGTTAATTTTATTAAAATAATTTAATTATTTATCATTTTCATGTAATCCTTACTAAACTAATTTGTGCAATGTAATAAATATCAAAATGCAATAAATTATTTTGTTGTACGAAATTTGTATCAAGGCCCCGCAAGTCAACTTTGCACCGGGCCCCGCTTTTGTTAGGGCCGGCCCTGGTCGGATTGAAAGAGCCTTTCAGAAAATCAGAAATTACCCAGGAATGCCTGAGAGGATTCACAACTCAATGCAGAGAAGACTACAAAGCTGTGTACAGATGCAAAAACACCTTTTGTAACATTCTGTAACATGTAACAACTGTAAAATCCAGTGGTGTTGAAACCAAAAATTAAAAATGTATTATCTTATGTTTAATAAAACCACCCATAGTAAAGTATTCACAGCTTTTTTCTAAACTAGTGCTCCCATAGTCAGTGGCAGTCATAGTCAAATGTGCATTATCTCGAAAACGGTTCATTTGCAGCCAGATGTTCACTGGAACTTTTTTGCTTATTTTAGTTTTTACTTTTCTCCTTTAAATTATTGACCATCATTTTTGAAACACCCTGTATATACGTACCCCAATTTTCAATTTGTTTCTGATCCTTTCATTAACACTGTCATGTGTGAGTTTCTGAGCCATACATCTATTCACCCAAGTGAATTTTTTTAAGGAAATTTAAAGTTTGTAATAATTCAAAAACTCAGTTCATGTTTTAAAATATTATTTTTCTCCAGTTTTGACTTGATGGCTAAAATATTAGAGTGGAATTATTGTTAAAAATAAAATAAAAAAGTAATTTAAAACAAATTCATAATATTTAATTTAAAAAACAAAAAAATAATAAAAATCCACTAATGCTTAAAAATTTTTCTGTAATATCCTCTGTTTACAGATGTGTTATATGAGTCCATTTTATTAACTTCATGATCCAAATTCTAAGCAATTTCTTCAATTTTTATTTGTGTTAACAATCACTACAGTCAGCTTTGCTATAATGTGGTACATGTGTTCCTAAAAATCTCCGCATTATGGTATTTTGCGCATTAAAAACAACAGGACTTATGGAAAAATAGGGATGGGGGCAGAGCAGTCCAAAAAAATGTTCAGTCTGGTAAGTAAAACAGTAAAAAAAAGTTAGAAACCCAATGAAATTGCTAACACTTTCTAAATTTTTTTTTTCAGTTATGTTCTTTTCCAGTGCCGATATGTAAACATGTTTATTCTTCCACAGTGTCGATACTGTTGAAGAGGACAAAGAAAACTTTTTACACACTTCAACATTTTTTGCACCACATTCTAACTCACAAATAATTTCGACTTTTTTGCAAATCAAGAGACACTTTCTTTTGTTAGTAGACATGTTTCCAAAGGAAGGGTTCATTTCTAACTGATTTTTCTTTAAAATGCAAATTTTGTGTGCAGTAAAGTGATCTGTACACAAAGTTCTTAGAAGTCCCATTTCCAAAATTCTTAGAAGTCCCAAAATAAATTTATTGTTAGTGAATACAAGACATAAATAGCATAATGCAACATTGTATTGTATAGCCCCTGTCCCCGAAAGGAAACCAGTCGTCAATCTGATGTGGGTTCATGAAAGCTAAATCGCCCTTTTCACTTTTGTCTATTCCAAGAATTGAGTTTTTTCGATTACAAGAGCAATTAAGAATGTTTGCATAGTTACCAAAATTTGAACAATATATCCACGTAGTACGCTCGTTATAACAATAAGCGATCGTATGGGAATACACGTAAGTTAAAATTGTTATGGCTTTTTGCTCGTTACAGCCATGATCTCGTTATTTTAGTGTTCGTTATAACCAAGTTCGACTGTAATACATTAAAAAAACTTTTGAAAATATTTATATTTACTTACTTTTTAATTTTACATAACTGCTTTTCCACAATATTTATCTACTTTTTATCCTATATGACTAGAAACAATTCCATTTATGAAACTTAAAGGTTTCTACCAATTTGGGGAACTGATAAATGGATATGATGAATTTTCATTTAACTTACCATCTTCACAGATCATACAGTCACAGAAATAAAGCTCTGTTATATCCAGATCAGTAGAAAATAATTTTCCCAGTACTGAACACATCTGTAGGGACAGTGAGATAGCTGATAAATTCCATACAATTCCACTGCTGCTTCTTTAAAAGAAAAAAAAAAAAATTAAGAATTGTGTTTACATTAAGAAAAATTCACCTTAAAAAAATATGCACAGCAAATGTCGATAAGACCACAAGTATAACAAGTTATAACTGGAGCTAAATGGTTTTTTGTAATAAGTGAGAAGAAAGAGAAATTGTTGAAGTTAAAAATAAATAAGACACCAGAATCTACCCAATTATATTAAAAGAAGCAGCAAAACAAGTTAGGCAAACCTTTGGCATAATTATGACAATCCTTATAGTCAGGAGACGTTTGAAATTTGCACATCTTCAATCCTACAGATTGAAGATGTGCAAATTTCTCTCCTATACACAAAAGTGGAATCAAAGGATGAAGTGAGTAATCTCCTTCTGTTCTGAAAATAATGCAATCAACGGTTAAAGAAGTAATGCAGAATGATCATCACAGGAATGCAATTATACTGCAGTCAGGGCATGGATTTGTTAAGACCAATCTGATTTCGATGAATGGGCCTGGTGTACATAACCAATCTGATTAGCTACTATGATGCAGCAACAAAGAACTAGATGTAAAAAATAATTCTGACATTGCATACTTAGATTTCAATAATGTTTTAACACTGTTCCACATAAAATACTGCTATACAAATTGGAGCAATGTGGCATTAAGGGAAAGTTGCCACTGTGGATAAAGGGATGGTTAAATGACAGAACACAGAAAGTGGTTATAAATGGGTGCTGCTCTTCTTGGACTAATGTTATTTAGTGAAGTGGAACCAAAGAGCAAAGTCAAAGTGTCTCAATGTTCAATATTGGGCCCCTTATTGTTTTCAATATTTATTTACAATACTGATGAATATATATAAAGCTTAACATTCCAGTTTGCAGATAATACAAAGGATGGCAGGATGGTTAATGACAAGAATCAAGACCAAGGCAGACATGCTGAAAAAGTGGGAATTCAGGTTTTACACTGATAAATGCAAGGTAGTAGTAAACTCAGAATAACATGGGTAGCAGTAAACCTAGAATAACTTACCACTTGGGAAGTGCTACATTCAAGGTAGAGAACAATAGAAGACCTGGGGGTAACTGTACAATCCAAAATAGGGTTCTCTGAACTATAACAGTTCATGGGCTTCTGTCAATGATATACAAGAATTTCACCAGCAGGGACAACAAGGTAATTATCCTATTGTATTAGGCAATGGCTATGTCGCATCTTGAGTGCTACTATATACAGATCTGGAAACTTCATTTTATAAAGGATGTGGATCTGTTGTAATGGGTGCAGAGAAGAGAAACAAGAACAGGCAGGGGGCCCCAAAAAGGTACCCTTGCCAAAGAAGACTTCAGTTCTGAAAATTGCAGTGTCTGGAAGCCAGGCACCTCTAAGGTGATCTGCTGTTTAAGGCTTTGAATAGACTGCGTAAGTTAAATAAAGATGTCTTCCTTACTCATACGTAGACAACACAGTGAGAGGGCAGAAATTTAAACTGAAAAAGGATGGCTACAGGATAGATGTACAGAAACTAGTTTTGGCCAGAACAAACTTCCATCTGGTCATGTAGGAGTGGATAGTTTGAATAAATTTAAGTAAGGATTAGATAAATTGCTAAAGGGGGAAATACACATGAGGTGATGTGTGTTTTGGGAGGAGTTAAATTGCCACTGCTAATGCTAATACTAAAAGTATTCAGACATCCGCCATTCCTCTATTAAAACAGCTGCCAGTGCAAGTCTGAAAGAAGGCTGTTCTGACTCAGCTTAATAAGCATTCTAATTCATCCCCTAGGTCATCAACAGGGTTAAGGTCCAGGTTCTGACGGCAGTCTAATTCAGCAAAAGGTTCACATTCTGATATGGCTAGTGCAACTTTTTAATTCCACTGTCCATAAATGTCCTGTAGTTTTAGCATTGTTGTACTGATACTAACAGTGGCTATTACAACAATACTTTCACCTTGTTTGGAAGCTACAGGTGCGTGGCTTATGAACTTTCACCTAGTCTGGAAGTCACAAGAAAGTCTGTTGTATAATTGGTAATTGTTGCAATATTTCAAATATTCTGTCATATCTGTTAGAGATGATGCAATTGTTATAGTGTAAATATTGTATTGTTGTTGATCATTTTGGTTTTAACTTACTTCTTTGGAAACTCGTGCTTGTGAACTTTTACCTTGTTGGAAGCCGCAGGAATATGGTGTACAGGCAACCCCTGTATAACACGGTTTTGCTCTAACACGATTGATAAATTGTGGCAATCGTCGCACAACACAGTACTTATATAACACGGTTTTGCTCTAACACAATTAGAGAATTTCGGTAAACCTCGAATAACATGGTATTTCTGAGCTTTTGTGCAGGGAAAACCTTGCTATTATGCTGGATTTAATTTTAAACATTTCCACTCTTTTTTTTTTAATCCCTGCTGTTGATTCGCTAGTCAAAAAAAAATTATTCAGAAAGCCGTGTATTTATTTTGTTGGGAAATCCCCATGTTATATTCTATGCTATTGAATTTGTACTTGTTGAACTTGTGGAAAAATCTAGATTTCAAAGTTTTATTACTATTGGATAGCACGCCAAGCCATCCAAACGTTGAAGTTATGAAAGAATGGAATGAAGTTATGAAAGAATTGGCTGAATGAAAGAAGTTAATACAACTTCTTTCATTCAGCCAATAGATCAAGGCATTATATCCACCATTAAAACTAATTATATCAGAAAATCGTTACAATGAATTTTGGAAAAAAATCTGATTCCAAATCTATTGAAGTAATGGAGGCATGGAACATTTTTCAATTGTGGACTGTATCAGATCCATAGCTTTATCACTGAAAGAAGTAAAACCGTCAACGTTAAATGCGTATGGAAAAATGTATGGCCAGAGTCAGTTCATTCAGGAAATATGGTCGAACCTGCTGAAAACGGAATTGGTGCAATAGTAGAACTTGCTACGTCAGTAGGAGGGGAAGGGTTTTAATGATATGACTACTGAAGCCCTCATGGGTAGCACAGTTGATAGAATCGCCCTCCACCCCACACTGTGTGGAAAAGACCTGAGTTTGAATCCCATCGATGATGGGAGGAATTTTTATGGGTCTTTTTCACAATGTGGCTGAGTTAGTCAGTCTCAGGCGAGGGTAGCGTGGTTTTTCTCCCGGAAACTCAGGTTTTTTGTCCAGCAAAACAGAAAATCGACCCCAGGACATGCAATTTATAGACAATATACACAGAGTAACATGGCCTTAGTCACCTACGCTCCTAAAAAAATATAAAAAGATTTGATTATTGAAGATGCTCAAGAAATTACTGGTAGAAAAAGAGGCTGGCAAAGCAGATTTGGTGGAAATGGCATCGGAGGTAAAACCAAATCAATTCAGAGGATGATAGCACAGATGAAAATTCTAAACTTCCATATTTTACACTAAAAAGCATAGGGGAAGGCATAAAGTTAGCCGAGCAATTAGAATCTTATTTTTTTAATGCAGATTCTTGAATGAAAGTAGGTCAAAATTCAAAATGGAGCTACAAAAATGCATAGTTCCAGACGATGAAATTCACAAAGATTTATCAAGCAAAAGCAAACAAACCCAGATTACTGATTTTTTAAAGAGAGCAGAAGACACACGAAATCTAGAATATTGTATTTTTGTTATTTGATGATTTTGTTATATGATGAAATAGTGTTATTTGATGAAATAGTGTATTTTTGTTAGCTTTTGGAATGTAACCCCACCCCCCATTTTGGAATTTTTCTTAGTCCCATATAACACGGTTTCGCACAACACGACATTTTATAGGAACCTAACTACCGTGTTATATGAGGGTTACCTCTAGCTTATGCCCTGACTAGATTCAGTGTCAAATATGTATAATCATTAATGTCTGCTTTTTTATGAACTTTCGTTCTGGAAGACATAAGTGAGTCTTTTATTTGTGAACTTTGACTTCTGGGAGTTACAAGTTGACTGTGAAGATTAAATTTAAAATTCCTGGGTATTAATTGGAGGTTGATGTAGTTCCCCTGCTGTCGCTTAATCCTAAGGTCAATCATTCTTTGGTTTAGTAACTTATTCTGCTGGTAATGTCACTGTTATTATTACTGTAGCCTTGTGCCTTTTGTGTAGGGTTTGAATGTGGTATATGCATATTTAAACTAATTAATTATGCTGTATATGCTTTGATAATGTATTTGACGGTTATATTTAATTAGCTTTGATGTTCTGATGTCTAATCACACTGAGATTGTGGTGATAAAGTTGTTATTGAGATTTGAGTAATATACTCTATTTTTAACTTCTTGCTCTATCTTGTGTTCGACTTGAAGTATTTAAATATATTTAAATATATGTATTTAGATATATTTTAGCCATTCTACTGGCCATCTGGCTAGTTCAGCTGTTTACTTAAGGTGACCCTTCTTTTATTTTATGAGTGTTAATCTGTTAGAAACTGTCTATAGAACTACAGATATTGTTGATTGTTCTGTAGATAATTTTGCGTAGTTACATAGTTACTCTGCTCTACTCATTGGCTGTGTGGGATATTTGAAGAAACCAAATGATGTCATTATTTAGTGGTGTGGATTTCTTTTTTTTTTTTTTTTTTTTTTGACACTGATTCAGTGAAATCTAAAAAAAACAATACTTTTTTTTTTTTTTTCAGGATGAGCTGTCAATTTTGTTAACATGACAAAGAATGCTATTTGAGACACTGTATATGATAATGATGACTAAGATATCTACAAAAAATATTAAAGGACCTACACCATTTGGTAGAGGGAACCAGGAAGCTTTGTTAGCATCCCAAGCAGATGTTGTTGTTGTTTGTTATTTGGTTTTCAGGGGCATTAGCAACTAAGGCCATATTGCTCCGGGGATATACGATGGTCATTCCCTGACCTTTCCGCATCCTCCGTATTTGGTGGTCATGGGCTCGAACCCCAGTCTAATCAAGAAGCATGTACTACGCACTGCTGCTCCTGCCCACCTGGCTACGGGGGCACCCCCAAGCAGATGTAGTCTGAAGGGTTTACCTATGGGTGAGTGGGGGAATAGTTAAGGTAGAACTGGTGGAAAATCATACAGTTTATTACCATAATGGTATCCATTAAAGATGTCTGATAATTTTATTCAGAAATGGCTAAATCAGTTTGAAAGAGTGATTAAATTAGAAAGGAAAGCTATGGAAGACTACACTATGGTGGTCTGGGAAGGCAGCAGTTGTTATACAAATGAACAAACACCAGCACCTAATATTGTAGTGTAGGATATAGTTAATTATGAATTACAGGAGAATAAAACCAGAGACCTATGATGTAACCAAAAAGAGCATATCAGTTTGCAATGTGACTGCAAAATGTTTTAAATGTTTGGCATTTCCTGCATGCCACACTGCACTGTGCAAATCCCAAACTTTTAAAACATTTTTGTAAGTTAGTGAGGCATACAATAAACTTTTAAAACATTTTTGTAAGGTTTGAGTCATACAATTCAGAAATGTCCTGGGAAACCCTTTGCTGAGGTAATTATAGGGAGGGTAGCAAATGATTTGAGAAATGATGAAATGGTAGTAGATTTAGCAGTTATAGCAGTTTCTGGAATTACAAGGTTTTCAGGTGGTAGTAGCTAATCAGGTGGTTGGGGTTCCTGAAGAGGCAACTGAGAAGATTATGTATGCAGATGGGACACTAAACTTTCTGAGGCTGGGAGCAGCAATACTTCAGAGGAAGGGGGTCATGAAAGAACTACCCTCAAAAGTCTTTAAGAGAGCAATGAATGACATAAACATTCCATTGCAGGGGCAAGAAAAAGGGTAGCTAGGTTTAGTATTAGTAATGGCCATATGGTACAAGGAAACCTAAAGCTTATGCTGCAGTAGGCAAAAAAATAATAATAATAAATAAAAATAAAAAATAATAACAATAATAAAATAAAATAAAATAATTAATAATTAATAAAAGACAAGGAAATAGACAACCTATGCATTTCCCTCCTCGTGTAGGTAACTAACCAGCTGACCTTTGAATTTCTCCAAAACTTCACAGTTTGGGGAAACTGCCTCTACCACCCATGTAGGTAACTTATTCCAGTAATTTATAGCTAGCACGCTAAAATAAAACTTCCTGCAATACAGTCTAAATATCTCCCTCATTACTTGAATTTATGGCCCCTAGTTCTAGAATCATTTATAATTGTGAAAATTTCATCCTCATTCATTTTATTATTGCCTCTCAGAGTCTGAAACACCTCAATCAAGTCACCCCTAAGGTGCCTAGTTTCCAAGCTGTGCAACCCACATATTCGAAGTCTTTCCTCATAAGGACGTCCTTTTGCCGATCTCATCAGGCGAGTTACCCATCTCTGGAATCCTTTCAAGAAGCTCATTGTCATTTTTTAGGTGCAGTCTCCATACTTGAATACAGTATCCAAGTGTGATCTAACAATAGCCTTATATAATGGGATTATGATGTCCTTATCACTACTAGCAAATGTTTGATAAATTATTGATAGGACACCATAGGCTTTCCTTGCAACCTGTCTACAATGCTCAGAGAACTTCATGTCTGACTGTATTGTAACTCCCAAGTCCCTTTCTTTCACTAATGACTTTAGTTCAACTCCACCAAGTGTATAAGTTATTTTGGGGTTACTGTTCCCCAGGTGTCATACCTTGCACTTTGCTGGATTAAAGCATAGCTACTACTTTTCTGACCATCCCTGAAGTCTATCTAGGTCACTCTGAAGTCTATCTAGGTCGGTGTTCATTAACTACGCTACCAATTCCCTAAAGTCTATCTAGGTCGGTGATCATTAACTGTGCTACCAATCTTTACATCATCTGCAAATTTAGACATCAGTTATCCCTTCATCCCTTCTATCCCTTCATCGATGTCATTTAAGAAAATCAAAAACAACAGTGGTCTAAATACTGATCCTTGAGGAACCCCACTTCTTACATCAACCTAAGCTGAGGAATAACCATTTATCAAAACTCTTTGCCTCCTGCCCTGAAGCAATCCTACTATCCATCTAAGGATTTTCCCTGTGATTCCAACTTGTTCCAGCTTATAAAGTAACTGCTCATGTGGGACTGAGTCAAATGTTTTGGTGAAATCCAAATAAACAATGTCAAAATTATTTTCTAAATCTAGCTCATAAATAGCTAACCAGATTTGTTAAACATGATTTTCCCTTTAGAAAACCATGCTGCATATCCTTCAGAATTCCATTTCTATCCAAATGATCCTGAATTCCACCTTGATCATTGCCTCCATGGTTTTCCCTACTACTGAAGTTAGACTGACTGGTCGGTAATTTCCCACTAAACTCTTAGAATCCCCCCTTATGTATCTCCAGTACATAAGGGGGGGTTCTAAGAGTGCAGTCACTTGCAGCCTCCCTTAAAATTAAAGGGTATATGCTATCAACACTAGGCGCCTTACTCGCCTTTAGGCTCCAAAGTTTTTGCATTAAATAATCATGTGAAATTTCAATATTATTAATTACATATTTTTCAACTTCACTCCCATAATTTCTCATTGACATAAAGGATTTTTCTTCTGTAAATATCGATGCAAAGTAACTGGTGAGTTCATCTACAACATCAGCTGGGGTATATAATACTATCCCACCTTTCCTAAGTCCATTACATAAGTGTCCAATCTGATTTGTCCTCCTCTTCTCTGCATTTATATATGTGAAGAATTCCTTCTCTCACTCTTTCCTCTCCTTGCCAGCCTAACCTTTTTTGTGGCACTATTTAGATCAATCTGTAGCTGTTATAGACTTCAGTACTTTTTATTGCTCTGTAACTTTTCCATGCCGTCCTTTTTCTGCTCAAGTAATCTGGCAACTTCATTATTCATCCAATTTAGAATCCTCCTTGTGGAGTATTTTTTTAATGGTATACTAGGGAGCTCCGCCCCCTGCTCGCTTTGCTCACCAACCCCCACGCATGCTTTACTACATAATATGTAGAGGTATAACGGAGTAAGTCAAATCTTTTCTGCGTAAAAGACACACCTGTCGAAACACTCTGTTCGATATCTAATCTAATATACAAAAGAAAATAGAAAATGTAAGAAAAACTATAAAAAGTAAAATTTTGTGAATGCTGAGTGAATGAAAGTTATTATTAATTGCATGTTCTATCTTAGCTCTACACTGGACAGACTGATGGCTATGCAGGCCATCCAAGCTGACACTATGCTGTAGTTTTTCTTAGCTGGCATGGTGTGGGATGCTGACACTGGCCATTAGGGTAATCCCAAGGCCAGTGTGGGACAGAACTGCAAAAAACACACTCCATCAAAGGGATCTCTTTCCCTATGTTCTTTTATTCCTACTGCCAGGAGTGGTTGAGTAATCAATCCCCTTCCTCCCACCTTGGATGGCACCCCTACCCCCTTTTGCCTGGTGGTTCACCCCACCATCCACTTTCAACTCACACCCTCTGAACCAGGATGGGTGTCCTGTACCAGGGGTCCCCTTACTGTCTCCTCTTTCAAATCAGGTGAGTGCCTCAACTACAGCCCCCTCTGTTTCCTACCCTTTTAACCCACCCTCTGTCTATCTCCCCATTATCTCCTTTCCAATTTTTTTTTTTTTTTTCGGCACTCCTTAGATGCCTGGGCTACCCCAGGGTTTGCCCCGCCAGAGCTTTCTTCTGTCCTAATGTGTCCTGGACTGCCTCCCGGGGGCAGTGATAGAAACTGGGGGTGTTAGTGGCTCTCCATAGACTCCCAGGGCTAAGTGGCTAGAGGAACAACACAACCCACACTAATACTTCACAAAACACACCCTGGCCTTATGTATTCTACACAGAGTAAAAATGCAGATTTGGGGGAGACCCCTGGTGTCGATAGACAAAAAATACTATATCACTATGGTCGATATCTAATCAGGAAATTACCTATGTAATTATTTACCTGTGCATTTGTAGTGTGTGGCATTCTCAAGGTCAAATAAATATCACTATGTAATTATTTACCTGCGTTTACATAGGTCACTTAAGAAAAGGCCTTTTGCTTCCGGTTTCATAATGATACAAAGAGTAGTTTTGTGTGGTTCTTCATTTTTGCTGTCTTGTCTTAATTAAAATTTATCCACCTTATTAATACTGTACAGTATGCCAAAACAAAGTAATACTAAGGGGAGTGATGTTAATAAAAGGAAACAGCAAAGAGGAATAACAATGGAAACAAAATATGAGATCATAAGCAAACATGCAGCCAGAATGACAGTTAAAGGTCTTTGTGTGAAATGATGCTATTGTGAAATTTATAAAGAAAAGAGAAAACTGTCTTGGGAACAAACGAGCCAACAATGAGTGACATCAACAAGTGACGAACCATCAATGAGTGTCCAGTCGATGATGATGACGAATAAACATTCTTTAACATTTGTATGACATAAATAATTTCATTATTATTATAATTTGCTTGATTTTAAAGGCTATGTTTTCATTTCTTTGGATAAATAAATCATTTTTTAAGCATAAACCATTGTTTTGATGATCTTTATTTAACATTACTATGGTAAAATTTCAATGTTGAGAATGTAACATGTTTTTAACATTACGTCTATGAAAAATAAATTCCTGCTTTACAAGCACACACTAAGAACAAATGAACTTGTAAAGTCAGGAACTATCTGTATTTTATAATTGTCATTACTACCTGTATTTTTATTATTATTTTATTATTGTCCTATTACTAAGGGTTTATGAGTGCTAATCTAGAGCAATTCTACAGCAATGTCTGTTCTCAGAAAATGTTGCTGGAGAAATGCTCCTAAAATGTTCAGCAGAAGGGCAAATTATTATATTTAATAGGGGAATTCAAATATCACATCTGGAAGGGTATCCCAGGAATGAATCAGTTCAGGAAGCTTATGGGTGCATAGTGAGGTCTGCACTATCTTCAATCCAGTATCTTTTATGGATGGAAAGAGAAAGAACTGCTATTCTGAGGTTCCAGAAATTATTAATTAGATTTTAAATATTAGTTTGTAGTAGTTTAGATTACTTTCGACTATTGTGAGGGGAAGGGGATTTAATGTTCTAAAAGGTTTAGAGCTATAGTGTTTGAGTTAAATCGGGGTCATTTATCCTGTGTGAATAACAATAACTCAATACAAATTACTTAAAAATAAATTAATAGCTGCCAACTCTTGACTTTCAAAAAACTGGGGATCAGGTAAATATAAGCAAGAGGAAAGCAGACTTTTTTGGCCAACAAATGAAAAACAGGAACAAAATACTACTGTTCCATTTTTTTTTTTTTTTTTTTTTAAACAAAAAAACAGGAATAGTTTTTTTTTTTTCTGTTTGGCTCTCAAGAGCAATTCCAAAGCTTTGTCAGAAAGAGATCTGAACTCAGTTTCTTTTTCTTCACCTGGTTAAATGTTCTCTCACACTCGGCATTGCTATGAAGAATTGTTAAAATACCAAGCATGACAAATTAGGATTTGTTATATTTCAAACTTCACTGTGCACTTGTCAGTGTTCCTCAACGAAATATCACTGTAGTAAGAGGGAATGAGCCACAGGGTGATCGCTGATCTAGTTGGGTGGATGGCTCACTCCATGTGTGGCCTAAAGAGTAAACGAGCTGTAGGACTAGTAAACTAGGAAGGCAGGCCTACTTCTATGTGGCTGCTTCTGAGCAGTCTTCTCAAGAAGAGCTTTCAATGGAGTGGCAAGCATGTGAGATTGGGCTTATTAAAATCCATTGTGTGTGAAGGGAATGCTTACTAATGGCGGGGGCATGAGTGTTGTGTAGCCTCTTCTATTTCATTCGTGTCACATGCCTCATGTCTGTCTCTTTCCTTTCTACCAACTATTTGCCTTAGTCTACTATCCATCAAGGGCCTTTTTAAAGATTTGGAGTTTTTTTTTTTTTTAAATCCATCAATTAAAACCTGGGCCTGGGTAGTGGCATACTTTAAATAAAACAAAAATCTACTTTCTCTGCTGGACCAGTACATTTTATTTGGAGTAGTTAAATACCAAGGCAACTTTCAGCAGTGCGTTCACAATACAAGATTGATATGATAAGTAACAAACTTAATTTGCTCAATGCTACATACAGAATTATATTGTGCTCTTCATGTACAATGACAGTATAAAATCACAGTGGTATGGTAATAAATTTATGGTTCACACACTTAAAAAAATACTTCTTGTATTAATTATAATCCTACAGAATTACATAAAAGAAATAGCTTAATATGAAATAACATTTAATTTGTTCATATGTCAATACAAAGAAGTCAAGTCCAGGTAAATTTCACACCTCTACTGGAAAACATATGGAGAACCTACGTTCAGCACAAGTTTGCCAACAAAAGGTGTCTACAGGCTAATGAGAAGCCAATAAGCCTCGAAACATCTGTCCAGGCCTCTGATTTTTAAATGCATAGCAGATTTACCATTTTGGTGGTGCAATGCAATTTAAAAACATATTAGCAAATTAGGCTGAACCATATATGTCTAAGGTAGACATCACTCTGTATTCTCAGTATCATTTAAAAAAATCAGAAATGCAGTAGCCACAGCACCAACCCATCTTCTAATGCCAGCCAGTCATTAATCCATGAGTAGCCAATAAACAAAAAATCATTAATGATTATTCTGAACAGCAGTCATTCACAATGCCCTCTGTCCCCTGTCATGCAGCTATCCCATGATCCAGCTAAAAATCTAACCATTCCTTACACATTCCTATATTATACAGTAAATTCTTGTGTAAAATAGAGGCAAACACTCTGCTAAAGTCCAAATTACTTCCTACATCCAACTTAAGAGTGCACACAGTCAGTAATTTATCAGGTTAGTCAAACAAATTTCTCCCATTACAAAACCATACCATGTTTCCTTCAGAATATCCATTTCATATAGATGCCCCTGTATTGCATTTTTAATTATTGCTTCCACGGTTCTCCCTACTGCTGAAGTCAGACTGACTAGTCTGTAGTTACTGCTCTTAGAATCACCTTTATGGATTGGCAATACATTGGCAATTCTCCAATGATGCCCTCATAATTAATTCTAATGCTTAATCTTAGCCAAAGTACTCTCTTGCCACTTCCCACAGAATTACTCGTTACATGCCACAACTCCGGGTACCTTAATTCTTTTCAGGCTTTAAATTTTCTAATAAATAATCTTCTGTATTTTCAATATTGCTAATTTTAAACCATTCAGTTTAACTAGTAAAGATAATTGCACAAAGTACCTGTTCAATTCATCAGCATCATCAGTTGGATTATATAAGACTTTCCCCATATGCATTACATAAGGGAGTATCTGATTTTTCTCATACTTGAAAAAATCCTTGTTAACTGTTTCTTATTTTCTTAGCCTGGCTTTTCATAATCAGCTTTCACCATCTCAGCCTAGTCTTTTCCTTTGTGGTACTGTTACAGATCAACTTATCACACAAAAAAGGCTAGACTGGTGGAGACTGATTATGAGAAAAAAAATACAGTATAATCTCAATAATTCATCACCTGCTCAATTCATTGCACTGTTTATTTCATAGTTTTTTTTTCAAGTCCTAACCACTCTTCCATTATTATTTTTAAGTCCTGTACCCACTGTACTTCCTTTAATTTGCCACATCAGTTAATTCATCATACCTGTGAGGCATACAGTTGTGATGAATTAACAAATTACACTGACAAATTACTAAAATTATACTACATATTGTTTAACAGTTTATTTATAAATTAGTAAATGATTAAGTCATTCTGAATTAGGAAAACAGTATCACTGTACTATGTCTAATCTGCAAGTTTTGATGGATTAGTTTATCTGTTTTAAATAAGAATAATAATAATATTAAAAAAATCTTGGAAGGGGGACACTGCATCCTCACCTAAAAGACTAACTTAATTCCATCTGAAAAGGTCCTAATAAGATTCAGACATCAGCAGCAGGAGCTGAACAGGCATTTAAAAAAAAAAAAAGTATCAAATTTACAAATTCACTAAAACATGGAGCAAAAGCATAATTCATCATTTACTAACACTGTAAAAATCATAAAAATTGAAGTTACCTGGACAAGGCAGACAAAATTTCTTCCTGTACATCAATATGTCGTTCTTTGCACTGATAAATAAAAGCATTCCTAATGTCTTCCATAATAAACTTGTAAAAGTTCCTACAATAATAAAACAAATACACATACTATATAATTATCTTATTTAAAATTAAAAATGAGTAGGCATCTAATGTTAAAAAGGCAAAAATTCATACTGTATATGTGCAACTCAAGAAAAATAATAACACCATATTTTTGAAATTAATCTGAAATTTGTATTTAATATATACAAGATACAAATTTCTGGGTTAGCATTTCTTAAATTTTAATCTAACACACTAATCTATAAGAGAAAAGAGCCAACACATTTTTTTAGATTACAGCCTCTCCTTGACATACAATGTATACAATTTATGACAATCCAGACTTACAACAGTCATTTCCAGAAAAATATTTTAAATATTATACTCAGCTCAGAGTATGATGCAACCATATGTCTACCTCAGCTACCTGCGCTGGTATTAAAGGGAACATCCACACAGATAGCCCATAAAATTGCCTAAAATCATCAATTTCAAGTTAGATGCATTTTCTAACAGTTAATTCTATGCAACTGCATTCGAAAACCCATCTATCTATGTACATAAATCATACCTACAGGGACAGAAAAAAAATTAGAGAAATATCCTTTCACTTTGAAACCTAGCAAACAGACTGAAAGAAAATATGAATTCCAAGTTTATCAATTTCAGTTATAGCTCAGACACAGCATGGTTTTGTTAAGGGGAAGTCTTGCCTGACCAATTTGATTGGATACTATAATGCAGTCACAAAAGAACTGGATGCAGGGAATAACTTTGATATTATATACTTTGATCTTAGAAAGGCTTTTGATACTTCAAATTTTTCTGTACAATGAAACCTCACTAATGCTAACCATCTTCTTTTTCAAATATGTATTTATACAAAACAGACATTGTTTCTAAACAAGGATTTAATGATACAATTCTTAACTTATTCAGAATGACTTCATAATCACCTTAACACGGCAGCAGTGATGTAACACATGCCAGGTACTGTATTTCCCCGTGCATAAAATGCACCTTAATTTTGGGGCCCGAAATTTGAAAGAAAATGTATTACATAAAGTTATTGAACTCAAGTTTTATTCATCATAAAATTCATACAACTCCTCATCACTGTCAAAACTCCCATCCATTAGCTCATCCTCATCTGTGTCTGATGACGAATCACTGTCTTCATATATTGCCTCGTCCTCAGTTCCATCTATGGCATTTGAAATGCCACACTTCTTAAATGACTTGACAATGATCTCGATCTTGATATTATCCCAGGATCTTTTCGCCCAGGTACAAACTTCTCCTATAGTTAGTTTCTTCACTCTTCCTGCTGGTGTAAAATTGTCCCCAGAAGACTTCATCCATTGGTTCCATTCGTCTCTCATGGCAGCTTTGAAGGGTTTGTTAATGCTGACATCAAGTGGTTGGAGCTGGGATGTCAAGCTTCCAGGTATGACGGCAAGTTTTATTTTTTTCTCTGCAGCAATCTTCTTTGTATTTTTTGTTATGTGTGCCCTGAACTGATCAAGCACCAATAGGGCAGATTTGCATAAGAGCCCACCTGGTCTCCTGCTCCAAACGTTCTCAAACCAGATCTTCATCCCATCCTGATCCATCCAAAACCCTTGTCACGAACGTGGACAATCACTCCTCAAGGAATGTCTTCTTTTGCCATTGTTTTGCGTTTGAAAATCAGCATAGGAGGCAGCTTGGTTCCGTCAGCACAAGCTAGAACAACTGTATAATGGCTCTTTTCATGTCCACTTGTCTTCACAGTTACAGTTTTCACCCCCTTCTTATCAATAGTTCTGTTACTTGGGACATCAAATTGAAGGGGGACTTCGTCCATATTTGCAATCTGTCCCAACTCAAACTGATGTGTCTTCCGACATTGAATGACAAAATGATGAAATTCAAGGACCTTCTGCTCATAGCTTTCAGGCATCTTTTGGGCAAGTCTGGTGCATGTACGCATGCTTAGTCCATTCCATTTCATGAATCTGAAGCACCAATTGTGTCCTCCTTTGAAATCAGTAACTTCTTTTTCATCAGCAATTCTTCTTGCCTCATGCTGAACCATCTTTGTGGACACAGGAATTCCAATTGCCCTTTGCTCCTCAATCCATATCTTCAATTCCCTCTCTAAATCAGGCCATTTTGCTGACTTGCCTCTAATGGCCTTCTTCTGCCGTGGTGTTTTCAGTAGGGTTTCTTCTACCCGTAGCCAGTCTCAGATTGTTTTCTCAGTTGGAGGAGGACCAAACTTAAGTTCAGCAGCACAATTTCCATTCACTTTTGCAAACTGGATCACTTTTAACTTGAATTCAGCACTGTACAAAAATCTTTTCTGAGCCATTTCTGGGCAGAACGTGGCAAAACGTAACCTAATATACTGGTAACAAGTGCGAAACAATGAGTGCAAAGACAACAAGCGCAAAAAAGCGGGAAATGCAAGTAAAAAAAATCTACAACCACTGTATAAGACGCACCCAGTTTTTATACCCCAAATTTTTAGAAAAAAGGTGCATCTTATACATGGGGAAATACGGTACCTTTCAAAAATAGCCCTCGCACATTCCTGAAATTTTTTGTTATGGTTTTGCTGAAGCAATTAAATGAGAAGACCCTGTCAGGTGCTGCAACATCTGTGTAACACTTTTTCCATTTCCTTGAAATGTACTGTGGGAACTGACTTTGCCACAGAGTTTCAAAGTCTGTTTGTTTAACGTTTAAGATTAATAGCCTGTCCACTCCCACAAGTTAAGTACACATCTATGGTCACACAGGAGTTGTTTTTGAAAGATTTTCTTATTGTTTTCATGTAGAAGCTGCAGAAACATAACACAATATTCATTCAAAAATTGGCTATTCTATGGGATGCAAGATGAGTAGTATCACATGTCACACGTGAAGTGCACCAAATTTGAAATAATTTTTTTTTTAAATATGAAACTACAGTGTCGAATTGTAACTAATATGTACATATATTTTTAAATTTGTTTAGAGTATCTGTTCATATAATAAGCATTCACAGAAGCATAGATTTAAAATTTTGTGTACTTAATGGTCTTTTAACAAAAATTAGATTATATTTTTTGACTGATAATTTTTTTTTAATTTTCAAAATAATTAATGTTTTTAAAAAGGTTTGTACAATAAGTATTGCAATCTTTTAAGAAAACCTGAAAATACAGTATAATCCATAATCCATTCAAAAACACCAAAAATTTTTTCTAGAAATTAAAAAAAAAAGATTGGCACCTATTATTAATCAGGTGCCTCACCGTTTTGTGTAATAAGATTTGCGCTACCACTGCCAGGTTAAGGGAAATAAAATAATTTAAAAACAAAATTAAATGAAAAAAAAAAAAAAAAAAAAACATTAAAACATCCATATTATCAATGCCCCTGCACATCCTTCCAATGAAATTTTATCGAGCAATGACGGCAGTATTAGTACGATACAATCTTGACAGAACATGCCACTTCATATGACGGTTTCGGACATACCATGGCTATATCCAAACATGTCCTCCAGAGCAAATTATGAAAAAAAGTAGTGTGTTCAAAGAACTAGCAATTTCATAATGGAAACTGTAAAAAGTGAATACTGTATATACTCATATACACTGTACATCCTACTACAGTATTTCCAAGAGGGAAAATTAGCTAAAAATTGGCTGTATTATTCGCTGTAGAGTAATTTTTATAACAACAGTACTCATCAGAGACTACTGTAAACACCAAGTTTCTCCCCTCTGCTAGATGCAATACAAGACAGACCTCTGGAGGGAATATGGTTACCATTCATCAAATGCATTACATCAGTTGCAAAGTCAATTTTTGTAAACAACAACACATGACATCCTTTCTTCAACTGGAAGTAACATTTAGGACAGCAAAAACTGTTTAGGCCTGATGTAGCCCAGTGGTCAGGAGCGAGAGTGCATAGCACGCGTTCCTTGAGTGGACTGGGGTTCAAGCCCATGACTACTAAATACGATAAATATTTGTATTGGCCATTTATTGTAAACTCTACTGACTTGGTTATCGTGGCGGAGTATAAACAGAAAAAAAAAAAAACTAGACAAAAACATACGTGAACTGACAAGTGATTTATGGAGAAATCACATGACTTCACTTCAGCACAAGGCCAGACAGCTTGTTTTTGATTTTGTTTTCTCAAAACACAGTAAATTTTAGGGCATCAGAAAACACCACAAAATAGTAAATCAATGGGATTGAAGTAATGGCCACCAAAAGAAAAAAATATACAGCTGAAGAAAAGTTAAAGATTATCAAAAGAGTTAAGAGTGGCAAAACAAAATGCAGTGTATTTTGCAAGTATGGAATTTCAGAGGAAATGATCAGCAGTTGGATGAAAGATGAAAAAAAATTGCATTTATTTGAAGGCTCTGTAGAAGTAAGATGAAGTAGGCCTCCAAAGAAAGAAAACCAGACTTTGTGAAAACAATGATGTGGACCAATGCTTATGCAAGTGTTTTCTACAGACAAGTAGTGAAGCAATACCAATAAATGGGATAATTTTGAAAGCACAGGCACTTAAATTTCATAAGCTACTTCATGGAGATCATGACACATTTAAAACTTCCGAAGGAGTGAAAAGCACTGTACTATAATATAAACTTCTCCCCAACAAGTCACTAGATCTTTAAAAGACACCCAACAAAGCTGGCATGACAACTAACAAGGAGAAAATTACTCTTACATATTATGCACAAATAATACTGAAAATCACAAGCTAAAGGCTTTGTGCATTAGTAAAAGTCGAAGTCCCCAAGTGTTTTAAGCATGTCAACATGAAATTTCTACATGTGATTTATAAAAGTAGCTCTAACACTTGGTTGACAAGTGACTTTTTGCTTCATGGTTTAAAAGTGAGTTTGTACCAATGAGACGCTTTCCAAAAGCACTTGAAGAAAAGGTCTGTCACCAGTGGCTCACTGCCCAGCTCATCCTTCAGCTGATGTTCTGAAATAGAAAGATGGCAGATCACGGTCAGGTTTCTGCCAAGGAACAAAACTGCACTAGATGTAGGATAGACGTGCAGAAATTTGCCTTTAGCCAGCGGGTGGTTGGTTGGTGGAACAGACTTCCATCCCTTGTCGTGGAAGTTGATAGCCTAAATAAGTTTAAGGCTCAGCTGGACAGGTATTTCGAATGAGCAGAGGGGTGAAGTGGAAGTGGTTATTTTTTATTTATTTATTTAATTTTTTTTTTTTGGCTGATGCTGCATAAGCTTGCTTTCTTGCATCAAATGCCTCTACTAATGCTAATTCAGCTACGGATCTGGGCATTATTTGAGCCTACAAGGCCTACTACTGTGGTGAACTACTTGCAGGTGTTGTAAACTCAGAAATTCAATTCTAGAATTTCTGTAAACATTAAGACATTGCATACAATATTGCATTAGTATGAGAGAAAGTAAGCTCGACACCAATTAAAAACTGCTGGAAAAAATGTATTAGAAAAGACGAGATCACTAATAATAACCTTGAATTGCGGCATTCTCAGAACAAGAAGAAAAGGTTTCTTGTAATGTACTCGGTTGCAGTCTTGAAGCAAACAACCGGGTTGCTTGGATTCAGGTGGACGTGGAAGCTCCAGTTGCACATTACCTGAGCAAAGAATCTCAGCCTCTGTGAAAAGTAGAAAGACAATCAACAAACAGAAGGCCAGTGACATAGGGAGTGACTCAGAAGATAATGTGGATGACTTGTGTAAGGAATGAGCACCAGAATATTACATTAATGAGATCATGGCATGGTTATAATGTCAGAGTGATAGTGAACATTTTCATTTATTGCATCTGACCACTAATAAGAATTATGTACTGAAAAAACACTGTCATCAGTTCCATCAAACTAAATTACATGGCTATTTCAGAATGGATGCATAAAATTTAAGTCCATACCATCATTGTGTATTAGTAGAATGTAAAGGAAATGATATAACTGTTAATACTTTGTCTTTTAGTCCATATACTCATAAAACATTAATAAAGAAAGTATTTATTTACTAAGTAAAGTGCATTTATGTTAAAAAAAAATGGAAAAATAGTAAAATATTTTTTCAGCTATAATGTGCTTCGCTTATAATGCAGGAATTAAATCACATGAAATCACCATGTTAATTAAATCATCAAGGTTGCACTGTAATAGTATTAGTAGTGGCAAACTGTGCAAGGAAGCCTAAAAGGCATCAACCAAAAAAATATATATATTTATTCAAGCTACTCACATCCACAATGCCAAATAGAAGTATGTTCCAACAATCACAATCTGCCTTAAAGAAAATTTTCACATAATCTATCCTGCACCCATCCTTTTACAATTTAAATTTAGGTCCCCTTATGTGCAACATCCAAGAAAGAGAAATGATACCATCAGCATTTAGTTTGCTCGATCACTTTAACGCAGAGTTGGCTGCACAGGGTCTTCAAGAGCCCACAAGATTTCAGCGATGTTGTGCTCTTTGTCTACTTGGTACACACACACACACACACACACACACACACACACACACGCACACACACACACACACACACACACAGTTGAAACTCCCATTATCTATCAACAAAAACTGTTTTCTTTGATTTTGCCATTGAATATACCAGAAATCTTCATTGGTCATTGTGCAAAAATTAATACTGCACAATCAAGTTAAGTCTAGTATCAATAATTATAAGAATCTGGCTCATGTCCAGTTGTTAAAGCATGCAAATTTTTTTTTATTGATTCACTTGTTGTCAATCAAAAATAATAGATACAATATTCAAATAACAGCGATAAAAAAAACACACGTAAAGCACATATGAAAAAGCAAAGTGCAGCAAAGGTGTTTTTAAAAAAAGAATAATTAAAAATATTTTATTTAAATAAACAAATGAAATTTTCACAGCTATGTCCAGAAAAGCCTGATAACAAAAGTGACATCAAAAAGTGAATTATTTCTTGATGACTTTTTAAGATTATACATGGGATAATGTTTTACCTTATTAAGCAAAGGCATGAGGAAAATAAAATCACTGATGCACCCAGTTACAAGTTAAAATTATCAACATCCAATTATTGAAACACGTGATCTCTGTTTTAACAGCAAGCACATCCAACTGTTTATACTCTCTGGCTTCATTTTATTGAAGAATCTGACTGGGGTCCAATTGCTGAAGCAAGAGTGTTTTCAATTTACATATCACTTTCCTAGAGTAAAAATAAGTAACAAATAAGGGAATTATAAAAAAAAATCAAAGCACATATCTGAAGTACTACAGAGCAAGTTTTATTTTTAAAAATATTAATAAGTTTTTATATGTAAAAATTCATTTGTTACAGCTGTGTTCTAATTGATTAAAAATAACTGATTAAATTATAGAAGTTGGAGCAGTATGACATTAAAGGAAGTTGCTGCTATGGGAAAAGAGATAGTTGAGTAGAAAAAGACAGGGTGGTAATCAATGGACACTGCTCTTCATGGAGTAATGTTATTAGTGATATCATCAAGGGGTTCGTGTTGGCCCTAGTGATGTTTTCAGTATTTATCAATGAAAATTTCATATCAGACTTAATGTCAAAGTTTGTAGACAATACAAAGGGTGGTAGGGTTGTTAATGACAGTATGCTACTGCAACAGGATCTAGAAAAGTTGAGCAGATGGGCTGAGAGGTAGCAACTTAAGTTTAATATTGACAAATGTAATGTACTGCATATGGGTAACAGTAACCCCAGAGTACTCAGGGTAGTGGAGAATGAAAAATTCCATGGGTAATTGTGCAGTCAGATATGAAACTTTGTGAGCAGTGCGTACAGGCTGCCAGAGTAGGTCATGGGGGTCTTGTCAATGATATACAGCAATTTTACGAGCAGGGATAAGGAGGTGATTATCCCCTTGTATAAGGGGATAATCACCTCAGGTCAGGCCACACCTTGAGTACTGAGTACAGGTCTGGAAGCCTCATTTTAGGAAGAATGTAGAGTGGCTAGAACGAGTACAGAGAAGGGTAACAAGACTGGTGAGGGGAACAAAGGAGTGCTCTTACGAAGAAATGCTTAAGTTCTGCAAATTGCAGCATCTGGAGACTAGACACCTGTGAGGTGATCTGATTGAGGTGTATAAGGCTTTGAATGGATTGAGAAGGCCAATACTAATGGGATTCTTCCTCTTGCTCAGATTGGTCACATGAGGGGACATAAATTCAAATTATTATTGTTGTTGCTCTAATATTATTTCTCCCTGATTGGGGGTTCCACTCCGTGACAGGAACACGGAGTGGAACCCCCAAGTACACAGGGTGGTTGTAATGTCTGATGTTACTGCCAGACGAGGAAATCTCTGACTATCCTAGAAAGGATTGCGACTTTCTGGAATTCCTTGTAGGTAGTTCCTGGAGTTCCAGAGAGAGACCTTATAGGTCTCTCTCTCTGGGAGACCTATTGCTGCTAGGCTGCTACGCAGAGTCTTTGGTACCATACCGGTGGTTGACACGATGATTGGGATGGTTGATACTTCTTGCATATGCCACATCCCTTGATCTCTTGTCTCAGGTTCGTGTACTTCCTAATTTTTTCCTCATGGGTTTTCTGGACATTGCTAGTGTTCGGCACCGCTATGTCAATCAGGTAGGTAGCCTTTTCCATCTTGTCCACAAGGGTTATGTCCAGTCTGTTGTGTGGGATGGTCTTATCCGTTATTATGGCGCAATCCCAGTACAGCTTGTGGGTTTGGGTCTCTAGTACTGCCTGGCGTTCGTACTTGTAGTATGGTACACTTTCTTTGGTCAACTGGAATTTCCTCGCTAGCTTCTGATGTATTATCCTGGCTACCTGGTCGTGTCTATGAGTGTACTCAGTCTGGGTGATCACCTTGCTCCCCACAGTAATGTGTTGGATCGTTTCTGAGGCCAGGTGGCATCGTCGATATGTGTCATCTGACATTCCGAGCTGCTTTGCAATATATTTTCTATAGTTTCTGATGTTGACTACCTGGTCTTGGATGGCCAGCATGAATCCTTCAGTCTTGGGGAAGAGCGTCCCGCTTGTGAGCCATGCATTGGAAGCAATGGTGTCGATGTGATCTTAATGGAGGTCATTGTAGTGTCTGCCATGGAGCGTCTTCTTTGCCCATCTTTCTAGCTTCGTTTCTTTTACTGTCTGGGCGGGAGGTGTTTCCTCGCTTAGGTTGAGTGGAGTATACCACTTATCTATCTTCCTTATCGCCTGGTGGAGTGGTGCTGTGTTGTTCTCGAAGTAATCCTTCACGTTAACTATCGGTGTTTTGTGTTGTTCTATCAGGTCTATCAGGCCCCTTCCTCCCTCTTTCCGAGGTATTGTTATTCTCTCCACTGCTGACTTTGGGTGGTGTTGGCGACTCTTGGTCATCATTGTCCTTGCTTTCACATGATATCTTCTAGCTCGGTGTTAGTCCAATCTATGACCCTGAATGTGTATGTTAGTACTGGAGCTGCATAGGTGTTTATGGCTTTAACTGTGTTCCCTCCATTCAATTTTGCTTTCAGCACGCTTCTGAGTCTCTGATGATATTTTTTGGTCAGGCACTTCTTGATTTCCTTGTGCTCTAACTGCTCAGCCTGCATCATCCCTAGGTATTTGTAGGTCTCTCCTTCTGTCATAGCTTTGATCTCTTTACCAGTCAGCAGCTGTTAGTTTCGGCCAACTAATGTTCCCTGGTGCAGTGTGTGGGTCTTGCATTTTTCTAAACCAAATTCCATCCTCATGTCTTTGCTGAATTCTTCGGTTATCTGGAGTAGTACCATTAGCATTAGTAGAGGCATATGATGCAAGAAAGCAAGCTTATGCAGCATCAGCCAGAAGAAAAGAAAAAAAAAAAAAAAAAAAAAACTTCACCCCTCCGTTCGTTCGAAATACCTGTCCAGCTGAGCCTTAAATTTATTTAGGCTATCAACTTCCACAAGGGATGGAAGTCTGTTCCACCAACCAACTACCCATTGGCTAAAGGCAAATTTCCGCACCTCTATCCTACATCTGTCTTTCTTCAATTTGAATTTATGCCCTCTCAGGTGATTATTCTGAGCAAGAGGCAGAATCCCATCATCATTGAGCATGCTCAAACCATTCAAGGTTTTATACACCTCTATCAGATCACCTCACTGGTGCCTAGTCTCCAGACACTGTAATTTGCAAAACTTAAACCTTTCTTCATAAGAGCAACCCTTTGTTCCATTCACTAACTTGGTTGCTCTTCTCTGTACTCGTTCCAGCAGCTCTACATCCTTCTTGAAATGAGACCTCCAGACCTGTATACAGTACTCAAGGTGTGGCCTGACCATTGCCTTATACAAAGGAATAATCACCTCCTTATCCCTGCTAGAAAAATTTCCTGTATATCATTGATAAGACACCATGAGCTACTCTTGCAGCCCATTTGCACTGCTCAGAGAGAACTTCATATCTGCCTGCACAATTACCCCCAGGTCCTTTTCATTCTCTACCTCTGTCAGTGTAGTACCACAGAGTTGATACGTTGCTCTGGGGTTGCTGTTTCCCATATGTAGTACTTTACATTTGTCAATGTTAAACTTAATTTGCCACCTCTCAGCCCATCTGCTCAACCTTCCCAGATCCTGTTGCAGCAGCATAGTGTCAGTAGTGTCCTTGACAACCCTGCCAACCTTCGTATCATCTGCAAACGGACATTAAGCTTGATATACCATCATCAATATTATTTATAAATACAGAAAACAATAATGGACCCAACACTGAGGGACTCTGCTAATAACATTAGTCCACGATGAGCAGTGTCCATTGATTACCACTCTCTCTATTCTCCCCCTCAACCACCCCTTTATCCATAGCAGCAATTTGCCTCCAATGCCACACTGCTCCAATTTGTGCAGAAGTCTTCCATGTGCAACAGTATCAAAAATCTTTCTAAGATCCAAGTATATAATATCAAAGTTATTCCCTGCATCCAGTTCTTTTGTGACTGCATCATAGTATCCAATCAAATTGGTCAGGCAAGACTTCCCCTTAACAAAACCTTGCTGTATCCGAGCTATAACTGAAGTCTTGTCTAGATGATCCTGCAATGCTTCTTTAACCAGTGCCTCCATTAATTTTCCTTGAACAGAAGTTAAACTCACAGGTCTATAATTACTTATGTCGCCCTTTGATCCTCCTTTGTGAATTGGGGTCACATTTGCACATCTCCAGTCTATTGGTACCTCCCCTGAGTCCAAGGAAGCTCTCAAAATTATGGCTAAGGGTTTGCTTACTTCCTTGCTGTCTCCTTTAATATAACTGGATAGATCCCATCCCCCCCAGGTGCCTTTCTTGTGTTTACCTTCAACAATTTCTCCTCCACTTTACTCTCAGTTATTACAAGATTATCTAGCTTACTGCCAGAGTTGAATACACCTCTGGCATTCCCCTCGCTGAATAACTCTTCACGTGTGAATGTCGATGCGAAATATTCATTCAGTTTGTTAGCTACCTGAGCAGGATCATCAACAGTTGAACCATCGATATCAAGTGGACCAATCTGATTCATCCCCTTCCTTCTAGAGTTTACACAAGTAAAGAACTCTTTTCTGTTTTTCTTTGCATCCCTTGCCAAAGATTTCTCTTAATCTGCCTTCGCCGGCCTAACCTCCTTTGTAACTTGGTTACAGATAAACTTATATCTATCATAGGCTTCTGTGTCACATGTTAATTTATATGTATCCCAAGCATTTTTCTTCTCTGCCATATGTCTCATTAGTTCTTCTGACATCCATTTAGGCCTAAACTTTGAACAATATTTCTTAGTTGGTACATAAAGCCTAGTAGCTTCCAAGATAAGTTTTTTGAATGCTTCCCATTTTGAATTTGCTGTTGGTAACATCATCAGTTGGTCCCACTGTATAGAATTTAAATACTGTCTCAGACCATCGTAGTCGCCTTTACAAAAGCAATAACCCTTCCCTTTACCCCTGATGGTAGTTACCTCTTTGAGTAAATCCCACTTCAGCTCACTATGATCACTGCCACCTAGTGGTTCCTCTATCTGCAGATTCTTAATGCATGAAGAATCACTACTGATAATCAAATCAAGAGTATTACTCCCTCTAGTTGCCTTCCGAACATGCTGATGTTGCTGGAGTTGCTTCTCGGTTGCCGCGTAGAGCTTGATGTCATCCATGTACATCAGGTGGGTGAGAGTGTACAGGTTCTTTCTTCCTTCTTTGAGGTTATATCCACACTTGCTGCCATTGAGCATGGTGAATAGTGGGTTGAGTGCTAGACAGAACCATAGTAGGCTCAGAGCATCTCCCTGAAAGATTCCTCTTCTAATGGGAATTGGTCTGGTTGTCTCCATTTCGCCATTGTTGCTCCTAGGAAGTTTGTCACTATCGGATTGACCTTGTAGATCTTCAGGATCTATATTAGCCAGTTATGAGGTACGGAGTCGAAGGTATTGCGGTAATTGATGTAGGCCGTGTATAGGTTGCGGTGCTTCTTGATGGCTTGCTCCATAATTGTGGCATCTATTATTATTAGCCATATGATGCAAGGAAGCCTGAGGCTTATGCTGCATCAGACAAAAAAAAAAAAAAAAAATTTCTGAATTACCCAGAGAGAGAGAGAGAGAGAGAGAGAGAGAAAAGTTGAAGGGAATCACCAAGAAAGAGAAGAAAATGATGATAACCAGCTCAGGATCCTGGGTGTGCCAAGCCCATACTCAGCAGATGTGAGCCCCCTGGGGTAAGACGCCGACCGGGCTAGCCGAGTGGGTAAAGTACCTGCCCGGCAATCCAAAGTTCGCGGGTTCGATTCCCGCCTCCGGCTTGGATCAAAGTACTGCAAAAACCCTGAGAGGTGCAATATGGCCACAGAAGCCGATGCGCCAACAACTACCAAATCAAAATCAAAAAAAAAAACCTGGGGTAAGACAGGTGTAGAAATAGATGTGTGGAAATTTCCTTTAGCCAGTGGGTGGTTGATTCCTGGAACAAACTTCCATCTGTCATTGTAGAAGTTGCCAACTTAAATAAATTCAAGGCAGAAGAACAAGACAAACATTTGCAGTTAACTGATGAGTGAAATGGGAAGTTTTTTTATTTTTTTTTTATTTGGCTGATGCTATACAGGGTGTTTCAAAAATGATGGTCAATAATTTAAAAGTGAAAAGTACAAACTAAAATAAGCAAAAAAGTCCCAGTGAACATTGAGCCGCAAATGAACCATTTTTGAGATAATGCACATTTTTTGTTAAGATCCACCACTGACTATAGGAGCACTAGTTTAGTGAAAAGCTGTGAATCCTTTGCTAAGGGTGGTTTTATTAAACATAAGATAATATATTTTAAATTTTTGGTTCAAACACCACAGGATTTTACAGATGTTACATGTTACAGGATGTTACAAAAGGTGTTCAAAATGCAGTCCTTGCATCTGTACACTGCTTTGTAGTCTTCTCTGCATTGAGTTGCAAATCCTCTCAGGCATTCCTGAGTCATTTCTGATTTGCTGAAAGGCTCCTTCAACCCGACACTGCAATTTCTCAACTGTGTTAATATCAGAAGTGTACACCAAGCTCTTTACATGACTCCATATCATTAAAGTCTGGTGATCTGGGAGGCCACATTACAGGCCCGTATCTCCCTATCCAGCATTGACCATACCTTCTAGTTAGATACAGAGTCCCAACCCAAAATGTGCTGGTGCACCATCATGCATAAACCACGTGTTCTGGAGTTGCTTATGGGGAACATTATCTTCATCAAAAAGGTCTGGAAGAACATTCTGCAGGAACTGAAGGTTTGTTTGTTTGTTGTTTGTTATTTGGTTTTTAGAAGAATTAGTAACTAAGGCCATATTGCTCCGGGGATATGCAGTGGTCATTCTCTGACCTTTCCGCATCCTCCGTATTTAGTGGTCATGGGCTCGAACCCCAGTCTAATCAAGAAGCATGTGCTACGCACTGCGCCTTTGTAGCCCACCTGGCTACAGAGGCGCCTGAGGAACTGAAGGTACAGCTCTCCTGTTAGCCTGTTTGGTAGAAAGTGTGGTCCAATTAGACGGTCTCCTAGTAGTTCTGCCCAAACCATCAATGAGAAACATTGCAGATGTCGTGACTCGTGAATTGCATTAGGATTTTTGTTGGACCAAACGTGACAGTTATGAAAATTAAAAATACCATCACGAATAAACCCAGCTTCATCAGTGAACAAAATGTTGTTTAAAAATTGGGGGTTCGGGACACACTGTTGTTGCATCCACTGGCAGAAGTTCACTCTGGGAGGGCAATCTGTATTGCTGAGACCTTGTACACGCTGGATATTATAGGAGTACAGTGATTGGTGATGTAAAATTCACCAAACACTGCTATGACTCAGTACACACTCTTGCAGAGCAACGCTCCTTGTCGAAATTCCTGAATTTTGTTCTATTCTTTCTAACACCCTTTCCTCAACATCAGGTGTTATGCTGCTGGGCCTACTTACTCGTACTCTATGTGTGAAGCACCCATGTTCCTGAGGCATTGATGTACCCTGATGAACGTGAACCTGTTGGGCTGCCTTTGGCAGGAAATGCTTCTTGATACAAACATGCAGCCTCGAGTGCACTCCCGCTGGCTTTACCATACATGAAGTGCATATTCACTTTGTTGCTGTAACTTTGTGCATATGCACTTTGTTGCTGTAACTTCTTTCAATTTTGACTATCCCTTGACAAATACTAGTATGCCTGCTACGTCTTAGAGCATTGAGAGAGGGGAAAGGGAGAGAATGAGCATAACCTAACTTAAACAAACAAGTCAGTGGTGGGTCCCAACTCTGTACAGTTCACCTTGTCAGTGGTGGATCCCAACTAGAAATGTGCAATATCTCAAAAACGATTCACTTAAGGACCTTTGTTTACTAGGCTTTTTTTTTTTGCATATTGTAGTCTGTACAGTTCACCTTTAAATTATTGACCATCACTTTTGAAACACCCTGTATAAGCTTGCTTTTTTGCATCATATGCCTCTACTAATGCTAATACTAATGCTAAAAGTGGAATCAAAAAATAAACAATTTTGAATTATTCCTTGCCAATTTTTAAAGTTACAAATCTGGTAACTTTTTCCAAGTGCACATGTGATCTTAAAAACCAATGGCACAACAAATTAAAGGTTAACATTCACGTTAACATGTTCAATCAGGTCATATTGTACACCCAGTTTCTAGTGACAGGCGTAATCAAATCATTGATAAATATGCAAATTAGTCAATTATGAAATGTATAATAAACAAAATAATAGATTATGTGCAAATTATTTTATTACAAAACAGACATAGATGAAAAGAAAAACAAAGAAACAAGGATTCAATCCAATGTCATTAAAACTAATGATAAAGTTCTGTACCCACTCAGAGATTAATTCTACAAATGCACACACACACACCGACACATTCTCTCTCTGATTACATTATTACAATAATATAATCAACCTAATCATAACCTAATTTTCATATAACTGATTATTTCAATTATGAATATTGATTATATCCACCAATACCAATTTGACCTCCAGAAATGTGCTTTAAAAAAATATCACAAAGGCATTCAAAACTGATTCTTATAAATAAACATATGATAACAATGAAAGTGCTGTGCATTTTAATGATTAGAATTGGTTTTTTGAAATTAAAGCAGCTGATTCCACTATGGAATGATCATATTAATTGGCACCTACTTATTTCACTTTACGATGTGATTGGATTATGATCGTCTCCGACCGGACCACATCGTCCTTCCTCAGCCAACTGCAGTGTTTGTAAGCGTGTTGGCCGTGAGAGATAAATACCGTAGCTTCATCATCATCATCAGCCATTTTCAATTCACTGCAGGATGAAGGCCTCTCCAGTAACTTTCCAGTTCCTTCCGTTTTGAGCACTGGCCATCCATTTACTACCCACAAACTCATGAATTTCATCTATCCATCTCCACCTTTGTCTTCCAGGTTTTCTTCTAGCCTCCTTTTGGATACCATTCTGTTATTTTCTTAGTCCATCTGTCATCATGTCTTCGAGCTATGTGTCCTGCCCAAGACCATTTTCGTTCTTTAGTTTTGATAAGAATGTCCTTTACTTGAGTTTGCTGCCTAATCCATGTGTTTCTCTTCTTATCTAACAGTCTGATTCCAAATATAATTCGTTCCATTCTTTGCTGTGTAGTTCTCAGCTTCTCTTCCATTCTTTTGGTGAGTGCCCAAGTTTTACTTCCATAAGTCATGGTGGGGAGTATACATTGGTTCATTATTTTATGTATCAGACAAACTGGGATATTGCTCTTCAGTATGTGACTATATTTCCTGAATGTTATCCATCCAAAATTTATTCTTCTCTTGACTTCTAGCCATTTATCATTATTACAGCTAATAACTTGTCCCAGATAAGTATATGACTCCACCCTTTTCAATTACTGCTCCTTCAATCATTATTTCCCTTTCTGTGGCATACTTTTTCATCATTACTTTTGTTTTAGCCATATTCATCTTTAGTCCAAAATCCTTACTAACTGTGCATAACTGATTAAGATTTTCCTGTAATTCTTTGGGATCATGGCTTATGACCACAATGTCATCTGCAAAAATGGTTTAGGTTCTCTCCATTCACATTGACTCCTTTCTGCGACCAGTCTAATCTTCTGAAAGCTTCCTCAAGGGCAGCAGTAAACAGCTTCGGAGATATTGTGTCTCCTTGTCGAACTCCTTTCTCGATTTTAAATTTCCTACTGTCTTTGTCTAGTCTAATAAAGGAGGTAGCACTCTCATATATTTTCTTCAAAATAATAATATATGGGGTATCTATGCCTTGTCTTTCAAGTGCCCGAAACATTGCCTTATGCTATATGGAGTCAAATGCCTTTTCATAATCCACAAATGCCAGGCATAATGGTGTTTTATATTCATTTGCTTTCTCCATTAGCTGTGATATTACGTGAAGGTGATCCATAGTTGAGAATCCTGTCCTAAAGCCAACTTGCTCTTTCGGTTGATTCTCATCAAGTATTCTTTCTAAACTGTTAGTAATGACCCTTGTGAACAACTTGTAGATGTGGGATAACAAGCTAATTGGTCTATAATTTCCAATTTCTGATTTATCTCCTTTCTTATGCAGCAAAACTATGATTGCATTATTCCACTGCTTAGGCGTCACACCTTTTCTAATGCACTTTGTGAAGAGCCTTGCCAGTTTTTGTGTTATGTCTCTTCCTCCCAATTTTAACAACTCTACAGTAACTTCATCTTCCCCCGGGGCTTTCTGATTATTCATTTTCTTCAATGCATGTTCTACCTCATCAGGAAGAATATCGGGTATGTCGTATGTGTTGGTACTTTGCAATCCATCTTCCCCACTGCTGGCGTCATTCCCTTGCTCCTTGTATAATTCTCTATAGTAGTCTTCTGCTATTTGAATTATGCCTTCTCTGCTGTTTATAAGTACACCATCACTATTCTTCAGTTTCAGTATCATTTGTCTTTCTGTATTACTGCTCATGGCTGTTGATTTAAATTCTTTGTTTTCCCTTAATGCTTGTTCTACTTTTCTTGTGTTAAATCTTCTTATGTCCTCTCTGAGTCTCTTTCTAATGGCTTTTCATAACTCAGTATACTCAATTTTCTCCCTGTCAGTGTTTTTTTTTTACCATAGCTTAATTAACCCAATTCACGTCCTCTTGTATCCAGATATACAGCCAGAACCGCATTAATCCGGCCCCCGATGATCTGGACTTTCTGTTAATCTGGACTGGATTTTCAGTCAGGGAAAAAATTCTAGGCATCGAAAAAAAATATATTTCTGTTCACTGACATTTGGGAGAGGGTTTAAAATTTAAAACAATAAAAAAGATAAGCAATCAATAACAAAGAACACTGCACGCACAAATTGCAACTAACACGAAACTTAAAAGATGGGAATGAAGAGAACATTCTGAAAATTTATTTGTTTTTGATATGACTGATGATTTCACAGAAGGGGAAACACATTTCACCATAATAATGTAAAAACCCACAGAATTCCAGCTGTCGCTATTTTTGAAAATTCAATAAGATAATGTTTACTATCCATTTATAATAGATTGCATTAACAGAAAAACCTCATAAACCGGGGACTGCTAATTGTTTTTATTGTTTTTGGTTGTAACCTCCAGAAATCCGACTGGACCATGCAGTATGGTTGGAGACAATCATAGGGTAATCTCCAGTGCTGGCCTATTCAGTTGAAAACTGTACCTAGCATTGTCCATGCATACAAGCATTAATTTTGAAAGTGAGTTTCAAAGTTAAAGCAAAAAAACATTGAGGACAAGTAAACATCAAGTAAACATTCAAGTAAACTTCTCAAAAATACAGCCACTCCCCGATTAACGTAAGGGTTTGCATTCCACAGAACTCTACGTAAGTCGGATTTTAAGTAAGTCGGAATTAACCCCATGCTTTTGCAGCACTCGCAACTGTGCTCACTGAATTGACTGAATCAAAAAAGAAATATTTGATGAACACGTGAATAGAATTCTTTATTGTATTTATTAAATTTTTTATCTCATGTGCAGGAAAAATTACAAAAGTGTGCACTTTAAAAAATTTCAAAATTAAAAAATTACAAAAAAAGAGAGAAGACAGGTATAATGTTAGTAAGTTTTACCTCTCGAGCATCGCTGCCAGAATCGATGTCTCCGGCTGATAAGTACGCTGCTGTGGAGGTTGAGGGTTGTGGAGATTTAACTGGGGTCGGCTGCTGAACCTTATGAAAAAACATATTAACAGATGACTGGATGGTGGTTTTTTTCTTTTCATCGTAGATTTCTTTCTGGCAAGCAAGCATATCATTCACCCCTCTGTTAACACTTAAGAATTGTTCGCTGCCAGGATCCATCTTCTCAAATGTTGCCATTGCCATCTCTTTGGTGATGAAGCGTCTTGGCTTCTCATTTGGTTCATCTTGAGCTTCGCCAGCATTTTCTTCTTTCACTATCGCTGGCTGCAAGT
The DNA here is from genome assembly GCF_048544385.1 of Mastigoproctus giganteus. Classification (NCBI taxonomy): domain Eukaryota; kingdom Metazoa; phylum Arthropoda; class Arachnida; order Uropygi; family Thelyphonidae; genus Mastigoproctus; species Mastigoproctus giganteus. Next base: position 89,186,697 of record NC_143581.1, read on the forward strand.
CAATAAGTTCTTCGTTAGATAATTCCTTCTCTTCTTCCTCTATTAACTCCTCGTCTTTGGCATCAACCTCCAGCTGAAGTAGCTCTGCAACCTTTACAATCTTACCTGCAACCTCTTCATATGATTCATCTTTTTCAAATCCTTAGAAGCCTTTTTATGTGCCATGGGCACATTTTCTTCCATGTGCCATTTAAACAACTTTTAGTAAATTTCACCCAGGCCTTATTAATGTTTAAGATGGCATAGTCGATATTGTAAAATTTCTAAAAGTCTCTTAACATACAATTTTTCTCACTGTCCACTGCAGACAATGCCTGAGCAAATGTTTGGCATAAATAGTATGCTTTTAAATTTGAAATAACACCCTGATCCATAGGTTGGATGAGTGAAGTCATGTTTGGCAGTAGAAATATGACTCTCACATTCAAATTGAAATCATCTAGATGCATAGGATGTCCAGGAGCATTATCTATCTAATAGAAGCAAAATCTTGAAAGGAATGTCATTGTCTTTACAATATTTTTCAACCTTTTCAAGAATTTATACCAATCCTCAAAGAGAGATACCGTCATCCATGCTTTCTGGTTCTATCGGAAATGTACGGGTAAGGTGGCTTTATTGATGCCCTTAAATGCAGATTTCCAGAATGGTACACAAGCAGTGGTATTAATCTGTAATCTCCTGCTGCATTAGCTCCAAGCAAGAGTGTGGCCCTATCTTTTGAAGCCTTGAAACCTGGCATTGTCTTTTCCCCTCTGGCAATGTATGTTTGATCCGGAATTTTTTTCCAATACAGAGCAGTCTCATCAACGTTAAAAATTAACTTCGTTGAATAGCCGCCTTCATCAATAATTTTTTCCAACACATCACAAAATTTCTCTGAAACTGAAGAATTGGCACTGGCGACTTCATCGCATACTTTAATATTTTGGAAACCAGCACAATGCTTGAACCTATTAAACCACCCATTGCTTGCCACGAACTTGGCTTGGGTTTGCCGTACTTATCCTTAATATCATTATAAATAATTCTTGCTTTTGTTTGAATGGCCATTGGACTCAGGGGCACTAGCTTCTGAATTTGATTTTCCATCCATATTATTAACAGCTGTTCCATCTTCGATACAGCACCTGTTTTGTGATCACTGTTGATCTTAAGTGTATTGATCCTTTGTCATGTTCTTTTATACATGCACTATCCTTTAAAATAGTATTCAATGTTGAAGCAGCAAGACCTAATTCCCTTGCAATAGATTGTTATTATTATTAATAGCCATATGATGCAAGGAAGCCTGAGGCTTATGCTGCACCAGGAAAAAAAAAAGTTCCCGAGTTACCCTGAGAGAGAGAGAGAGAGAGAGAGAGAGAGAAAGAGTCAAAAGTAGAAGGGAATCACCAAGAAAGAGAAGAATGTTGATATCCAGCTCAGGACCCTGGGTGTGCCAAGCCCATACTCACCAGATGTGAGGCCCCAGATGACATACTTTGTCCTACTTCGTAATCATTTTTATCTTCATTTCTAAATCAATTTTGTTTCGTTTCCTGGCACTGCCACCACTTGCACTTTCTGTTGGTCCCTTTCCCTTCATCATTGTAATACGTAAACAGGAATGAAGAGAAGTTTCTGAAAATTTGTTTTTTTTTTATATGACTGAAGATGTCGGTGAAGAATACATTTCACCATAATACAGTAACATAAAAACCCACAAAATTCCAGTTATCGTCATTATCGCAAATGCAATAAGATCAAGTTTACTACCCATTTATAATTAGATGCACTAACAGAAAAGCCCCAATAATCCGGAAAGTGCAAATTGTTTTTTGGTCGTGACCTCCAGAAACGTGCTTCAGAAAAATATCACAAACGTGTTCAAAATTGAGCACCTTATTAACAGAATATATGATAACGATGAAAGGATAGTACAATTTCCATTATAAATATGACCTTTTAGAGATAAACAGCTTAGTAATATAGCGAAATTTTCAACTTCCAAGGACTTGGAACGAATTACAGAAAAAAAAAAAAAAAAACAATGTTACTGAGTTCACATTACGATATTTTCACACCTCCATTTTTCCTACAGATGTAAAATACGTTTCCATATATTTTTCAGTCTGCACCGGCCCGCAAAAACTTAAGTCGAAATTGCGTACGTTGAGTATTACATAATTCGGGAATACCTGTAGTTATTTTTGTGACGTAATTTTTTTTTTTTTTGTGTTTTAACTTTGTCTAATATAATGTTTTGTTTCTCTAATTGTTAATGCTCTAAAAACTTTATTGCTTTGTACAGTATTTTGTTTACTTACCATGTTCTTTTACTTTTTATAATTTTTACTTTAAAATATTGTTTTATTAATTTAATATAAAAATCAATTTAGTTAAAATTTTGTCATTTAGTAACTTTAAATAAAAACTGGTACGTTAAAGATAGCTTGCGGTTAATCCGGGCGGAGAATGGTCCCGTCACGTCATCAAGATTAAACGGGATTCTACTGTATAGTGAAATTTTCAACTTCGAGGTCTTTGATCGAATTACCAAAAAACAATGTGTTATTGGGTTCACATTACGATATTTTCACTATACGATGATGTCTCTGAAACGGATTAATATCATAAAGCGGAGAACTACTGTAGTCCTTTTTGTTTAGTGAAAAAAGGTTCGATTTTCACGAGACATCTGGAGGCATTCAAGCAAAACACCTGCCATTGGCAACGCCAGGACTGCCTTCTTCCTCCCTCTCTCACCGAAGTATGAAGATGTACCATAATCTGGAGTATTTCTCCATTTATTTAATTATTACTGTCTCCAGAAGCGCAGAGTGGTACGTTATCCCGAGATTAAAACATGGAAAAAGCGTTGTCCCAATGCGTTCGCTTAAATCCGCTACCGCAAACATGTATATACACTCCGTCAATCAGAGTGATATTTTAGTTATTTAATAATTTAACATATAATTCACATTACCTAAAAGTTTAATTATTACTGAAAATGGTTCTCTGGTATCAATCAAACTCCAATTTAACAGTTTTGGTTTCGAACACAACTCAGGAACCAATCACGCCATCTATGGATTTATATTTCCATAACAGGGTCATTATAATTTTATATATTTATTTTTATTGTTATTATTAACAACTTAACATCAATATTATTATTATTATTAGCCATATGGTGCAAGGAAGCCTGAGGCTTTTCCTGCACCAACCAAAAAAAAAAAAAAAAAAATATTCTGAGTTACCCCTGAGAGAGAGAGAGTTAGAAATAGAAGGGAATCACGAATGATGATATCCAGCTCAAGACCCTGGGTGTGCCAAGCCCATACCCACCAGATGTGAGTCCCTGGGGGTAAATTTTAATAAAAAAATAAAAATCACTTTCAATCTACAATGCCTCAGAATAAGTTATTAAATTTAGCAATAGCTATAGAAAATGAAATATGCATGACTTCGGATCAGCACAGAATTATTAGTCAATTAACTTTAGCCAAAGCCAAAAAATAATGAGCTTTATTTAAATTAGTTAATTAAAATAGTATTTCCATTATAAATTCCATTTGCTTTTTTTTATATTCAATTACATTATTTATATAATTAATAAACTTTTTTTCCTTAATATGTTATACATTTTTGGGTATGTGGGTATATATATATATATATATACCCTGGTGTTCAATGTCCATATTGCGCTTTATATGTCTGTAAATTCCGTGTATTTGCAATTTGTCGATTGCTGGACGAAAAACCAGAGTTTCCAGGTGAAAAAACAATGCTAACCTTGCCTGATAACGACAAATTCAGCCACTTTGTGAAAGAGGGCCATAAAAATTCCTCGCATCATTGACAGAATTCCAACTGAGGGTTTGCCCAGACCTCTGGGGTTGCACATTTCGGATAATCGCTACTGGTGATTATACCAAATATGCTATCCAGGAGGGCCCAACTGCAGGTAAAAGACATTGATTAATGTTTTTCTTGCATCATTTGCCACTGCTAATGCTAATATCTAAATATTAGTCTTACTTACCCCAGGGGCTCTCATCTGGTGAGTATGGACTTGGCACACCCTGAGTGGATATCATCATTATTCTCTCTCTCTCTCTCTCTCTCTCTCTCTCTCTCTCTCTCTCTCTCTCTCTCTCTCTCTCTCTCTCTCTCTCTCTCTCTTTTTTTTTTTTTTTTTTGGCTGGTGCAGCATAAGCCTCAGGCTTCCTTGCACCATATGGCTAATAATAATAATAATAAAATTTAGACATATTTAAAATTATATTTTAACCATATATACACTCAGTGATTACTGAATTATGACTAGCCCATCCATAATGAACTATGCCGCAAAGAACGCAGTATAAAAAGGCGAACAGCTTCTTATGCTAAAATAGTGCTAATTTCATTTGGTCGTTCAAGTCACAGTGATAAAGTAGCATTTATGAGATGTAGAAAATATAATACAGAATTTCAAAAGGCAATGACTGTGGGAGGACGTGCATCGGGTGCTTCTGTATCAGAAACTGCATGGCTAGTAGGTCCCTCACGACCCATTGTGGTTAAGGTGTACAGGAGAGGTTTAAGGTCGGTTGAGATCCCGGGCGCAGAAGAAAATATTGGACCCCTTAAAAAAAGAGAGAGACAGGGAAAATAAAAATACATGTTAACCATTTTTTTAAATAAATAAAAAATATTATGTACTATTAATGTTTTATTTCCAATAAAATTTGAATATAATATATTTATAATATAATTAATAATAGCATAATAATAATCACAAAGTTTTGAACTAATAGTTGAACATATTAGTTCAACTATTAAAAAAAAATTATTATTTTAGGGTTGCCCGTAATTAAATACATTAACCCGTATTTGTGTCTGTAAATTGCGTATGTTCTATGGTTGATTTGCCTGTTTTGCTGGACGAAAAAAACCCAGTTACTGGGGCGAAAAACCTTCTTATCTACGCCTGAGACCAACTAACTCAGCCACGGAGTGAAAAAATTCCATTAAAGTTCCTCGTGTCATCGACGAGATTCGAACCCATACCTTTTCCACCCAGTGGGGGGGCGGTAACGATACCACTGTGCTACCCGCACAGACTAGTTCAACTATTAGTTGAACTAATATGTTCAAATAATTTGTTGGGGTTTTGCGTGGGCCCAGGGCCCGCGCCCGGTGCGCCCGCCGTTAAATCCGCCTCTGAAGGTGTACAAAAATAATGTAGGAGCAAACTGCCAACAGAACCGTAAAGGTTTACGCAAGGAGATGCTAGTGCTGAGCGAAGGGTGCAGCGCCTTGTACGAGCTCAACAACAGGTTACTGTGAGCAGTTAATATCTCATTGCAACATGAGGAATGCAAGTAGAATATTCCAAATGAAGATGTGCTGCACACTCAGATATATGGGATTCCACAGCACATGACTCAAGGCACACTCTCTCTTCTCACCGCTGATCATCGGCGATGGCGAATGAAGAGATGTCAACAAAAGGCTGATTCAACACTAGAATATTGGAAACAAGTGTGAGGCCGGATGAGTCCAAATACCTGGACTCATCTGGATGTGGTTCCCAGCTGCTTTCATAAATCTATTTGAGTCCAGGAAATTTGGTCCAGCCTGCAGTCCATAACAACTGAGCTGCTAATAGACAATGAAAAGCTAAAAGGAATAAATGACGAGCTCAGAACAAAAACCTCAGTGCTGGAGAAAGTGATCAACACCTTTACTAAACTTACAGAGTCTACTGACCATGAATGTGTAGCTGCCAAGGATCCCACCACCTCTGAATTTCCCATTGGAACCACATTCTATGCTGGAGTTGTCAAATCTGGCATACCTAGGTCTTTCACCCATTCGAGGAGAGGACCCTATAGCCCTAGCCTGCAGAGAAGAGACAACAGCATCTCCTTCTTCTACGAGCGAGCGAAAACTCGGAATTAAGAACAAGCAGCGAGGTGAAACAGTTGATACAGAACACCATCAGAACATAAGAACATAAAGATAAAGTCCCTCCGGCCAATCAGAAATAAAGGAGTTCTGCTGGAGACAGCTACCCAAGAGGACCTGAGGTCCATTTCAGCCAGTTGCTCTCTGTCCACAGCTGGAGTCGCCATAGCCCCACCAAAACAATCCAATCCATTCATCATAGTGTATGATATACCTAAGGAACTGACAAACGAAGAGGTGCTAGAAGACCTGTTCCATAAGAATCTAGTAGACTATGGGTTTACACGGAATGAAGTGAAGACAGAGACTACCTTTAGATTCAGTACCAAATCTAAGTCTAATGCTACTGAACATAGAGTAATCAGTTTTAGTCCACGAATCTTTAAGTACATCCTCTCTTCGGAACAAATTTACTTAGGCTGCCAAGCCCACAGATTCCGCCAGTTCACAATAGTTACAAAATGCTTCCTCTGCCTTGGATATGGGCACACCTCCCAGAGCTGTACCCATAATACCCATCTTAAGTAAGGCGAACCAGTTCACTGGGAAGGCTAGAGATTTAAAAGTGTATGGATATTGTATGAGTGTAGTGTCGTGTATCGTTGCTCTTCTGGCCATTTAGCCGCTAGACCCCTGCTGGAGCCCAACGTTGTCACACTTGGCCCACTTGGTGGAGGCAGACCAGGTACACCAGTATTGAGAAATATTATTTACTCTGGCAGGTCCTGCCACCTAGTTTCCTGAGATTTCATTGGCTAGGGCCTATAAAAAAAAAAGAAAGAAAGAAAACAAGATAATAAAATAATTTAAAAAAAATAGGGGGGGATGGACGCTGGAATCTAGTTAAGCCGAAAGGGGTTCATGTATGCGGTGAGAATTTGGACACTTTTAAAAATTTTTCATTGTGTGGGGCGTCGCGGGCGATATAGGCAGAGTAGGGAGGGAGACTGAAGACTGGGGGGAAAGACAGAAACGATAGAGAAGGACGATGGAGAAGGCGACCCCAAGGCAGAACAGTGAGGCATGCCCGTGCCCCACCTGGAGAAAAATAGGCGGTGGCGAGGAGAAGAGGTTCTTGGCTCTTTGGTGGTGGCAGCAGAGCTGCAGTCTTAGTCAAGTTGTGGGAGGTCTAAGGATGAAGTCAGCCTAGCATCCAAGTTATAAGGTGTTAATTATCTTGTTTTAATTAGTCTGGTTCGTGAATCGCAAGTAGTGTTCTTCTTCTGAAGAACAATCCTTGGGCAAATCGCAAAAGTGCCCTATATTCCTCCTCTGTGTCTAGGAGATATAGCTCCTGGCCCTGCAGCGTATGTCTAATTCTGGTAATTAGGAGGCATCGTAGATCCTTGTAGTATTGGAATCTATGCATCAAATGATGCCAGGTCTCTGCCTCTCCACAGAAGCACACTACGTGGCTGAGTTAGTTGGTCTCAGGCGTAGGTTTTTCTCCCCAGTAACTGGGGTTTTTTCGTCCAGCAAAACAGACAAATCAACCATAGAACATACAATTTACAGACACAAATACAGACGTAATTAAATACACAAATAATGTATTTAATTACGGGCAACCCTAAAATAATAATTATTTTTTTTCTCCACAGAAGCAGAGAGGGCTATCGACCAGCCGAAAAGCTGTCAATTTGGCATTAAAAGGGCCATGTCCTGTTATCAGATAGGTTGTGTTCAGTCCTGGGAGGAACCAGGGAGGAGACTGGGGGTCTCCTTCCTGGGAGATCCCCAGTCTCCCGGGAAGGAAACACCCTTTCGATGTCTGGGATGAAATTCCTTGTGACCTCTCCCATGGTGGAGTGGGCCCATCTACTCTGCCATGCCTTACACAGGTGTTTAATCAGCTTGGGTTTTCTCCACCTTATGGTTGTTTGGGGTTGGTGGTGTGTTCCACATGGGTAATTTGTATTCCATTGGCAAGGAAATATATCATCGCTGTTCTAGCAGCTTCAAGTTCCAGTGGGAGAGCATCCGCCAGCACCTGGAGGGCATGTTACTCACTGTGCGGCAGGCACGAGTAAGCAAAAGGAGGACAGATCTGTGGATGGTATCAAGCGTTCTTCTGTTGACTGCAGTTGTGGCTTTCTGGTACCAGATTGGTGAGGCATACATGATTATAGGAAGAAAGGTGGTTTTATAGTAGAGGGATAGGGTGCGTTTGTTGAGTCCTCAGTCTCTCCTGGTAAATCTGGTGACGAGGGCTGAATAATTCCTAATTTTGCTTCTATGTGTTTCAAGTGCGGTTTGATATGAGAGATTGGGGTTCAGGATCACGCCCAGATATTTGATTTGGGTGTTAACTTTGAGAGTTGTGTTGCCAATCTTGATCAGTGGCGGTCTTCGCGTTTGTAGTTTTCCTTTCAGGAGCATTGGGCCGGTCTTTGCCAGAGAGATCTGCAAGCAGTGGGTTAAAGCCCATTCCTGTAAAACGTCTGGTCCCATTAGGGGCCTGGCGGCCAATAAGCCGGATAAACAATGGGCACAACATATAACACTACTCATGACCCACACACTTCTAAATCTCTGGCTTTGACAGGGTACTGTCACCGATACATAGAACATTCGCGGAGATGGGAGAAATCCCAGGAGCCGCTAGACCCTCAATATACCTCATACCTCCTGTAGTATTCTTGACCCTAAAAACACTTACACTTACACTTACTTACTTCCCTCCTCGCCATCCCCACTCTTCCTCCTGGTGGGGCATGGGCATGTCCCACTAATATTCACTTGAGGTCCTCTTCCCTATCGACCTCATTCTTCTGCCTTTCACCCCCCCAGTCTTCAATCTTCCCCCTCTCTCTCTTAACGCAAGCGAATACCCCAAACACCTAAATTTAAATGCGTTCAAATTAACTTTCGCCCATATTCTAGGCCTTTTTTATTCAAGCGACATCACCCTTTACAATTGAAATGAAACTAATTATTTTTTTTTTAGGTCCTAGCCACTGAAATCTCAGGAAATTAGGTGACAGGACCTGCCAGAGTAAATAATTATAATACTGGTGTACCTGGCCTGCCTCCACGGGGTGAAAGTGGGGCAACGTTGGGCCTCGGTAGGGGTCCAGCGGCTAAATGACCAGATGAACCACGGTCCACATCACTACATCATCATCATCATCAGCCATTTTCAATCCACTGCAGGATGAAGGCCTCTCCAGCAACTTTCCAGTTCCTTCTGTTTTGAGCACTGGCCATCCATTTACTACTCAAAAACTCATGAATTTCATCTATCCATCTCCGGCTTTGTCTTCCAGGTTTTCTTCTAGCTCCTCTTGGGTACCATTCTGTTATTTTCTTAGTCCATCTGTCATCATGTCTTCGAGCTATGTGTCCTGCCCAAGACCATTTTAGTTCTTTAGTTTTGATAAGAATGTCCTTTACTTGAGTTTGCTGCCTAATCCATGTGTTTCTCTTCTTATCTAACAGTCTGATTCCCAATATAATTCGTTCCATTCTTCGCTGTGTAGTTCTTAGCTTCTCTTCCATTCTTTTGGTGAGTGCCCAAGTTTCACTTCCATAAGTCATGGTGGGGAGTATACATTGATTCATTATTTTACGTTTCAGACAAACTGGGATATTGCTCTTCAGTATGTGACTATATTTCCTGAATGCTATCCATCCAAAATTTATTCTTCTCTTGACTTCCAGCCATTTATCATTATTACAGCTAATAACTTGTCCCAGATAAGTATATGACTCCACCTTTTCAATTACTGCTCCTTCAATCATTATTTCCCTTTCCGTGGCATACTTGTTCATCATTACTTTTGTTTTAGCCATATTCATCTTTAGTCCAAAATCCTTACTAACTGTGCATAACTGATTAAGATTTTCCTCTAATTCTTTGGGATCGTGGCTTATGACCACAATGTCATCTGCAAATCATAAATGGTTTAGGTACTCTCCGTTCACATTGACTCCTTTCTGTGACCAGTCTAATCTTCTGAAGGCTTCCTCAAGGGCAGCAGTAAACAGCTTCGGAGATATTGTGTCTCCTTGTCGAACTCCTTTCTCGATTTTAAATTTGCTACTGTCTTTGTCTAGTCTAATAAAGGATGTAGCACTCTCATATATTTTCTTCAAAATCATAATATATGGAGTATCTATGCCTTGTCTTTCCAGTGCCAGGAACATTGCCTTATGCTGTATGGAGTCAAACGCCTTTTCATAATCCACAAACGCCAGGCATAATGGTGTTTTATATTCATTTGCTTTCTCCATTAGCTGTGATATTACGTGAAGGTGATCCATAGTTGAGAATCCTGTCCTAAAGCCAGCTTGCTCTTTCGGTTGATTCTCATCAAGTATTCTTTCTAATCTGTTAGTAATGACCCTTGTGAACAACTTGTAGATATGGGATAACAAGCTAATTGGTCTATAATTTCCAATTTCTGATTTATCTCCTTTCTTATGCAGCAAAACTATGATTGCATTATTCCACTGCTTAGGCATCACACCTTTTCTAATGCACTTTGTGAAGAGCCTTGCCAGTTTTAGTGTTATGTCTCTTCCTCCCAATTTTAACAACTCTACAGTAACTTCATCTTCCCCTGGGGCTTTCCGATTCTTCATTTTCTTCAATGCATGTTCTACCTCATCAGGAAGAATATCGGGTATGTCGTATGTGTTGCTACTTTGCAATCCATCTTCCCCACTGCTGGTATCATTCCCTCGCTCCTTGTATAATTCTCTATAGTAGTCTTCTGCTATTTGAATTATGCCTTCTCTGCTGTTTATAAGTACACCATCGCTATTCTTCAGTTTCAGTATCATTTGTCTTTCTGTATTACTGCTCATGGCTGCTGATTTAAATCCTTTGTTTTCCCTTAATGCTTGTTCTACTTTTCTTGTGTTAAATCTTCTTATGTCCTCTCTGAGTCTCTTTCTAATGGCTTTTCATAACTCAGTATACTCAATTTTCTCCCTGTCAGTGTTTTTCTTGCTCTTCATTTGTCGTCTTTGGTTCATCATGACAAGTGTTTCTTGACTAATTTTTTTTTTCTTTGGATTTCTGTTTCCCTATAAAACCTATAGGGCTTTATCACTTTCAGAAAGTTGTAATATTCCTCGTCGATATCTTGATCCTGAGCAGTCTGCAGAAGCTCAAACTTGTTCTTAAGTTCCAGTACATACTGCTTTTTCTCCTCCTCTGTTATTTCAAAGACCTTTGTATTATTTACTCGAGTCATTTTTTTCCTTTCCTTTCCTACATCTATATCAAGTGTACATCTTACCATTCTGTGATCACTTCCAACATTTACCTTATTCAGGACGGTAACATCATTCACAATATATCTTCTGTTAGTGAGGATGAAGTCGATTTCATTAGTTGTTAATCCATTTGGACTCTTCCATGTCCACTTTTTGTTCACCCTTTTCTTGAAAAAAGTGCTCATTACTGACAGTCCTTGAGATTCTGCAAATTCCACAAGTCTTTCACCTCTTTTATTTCTTTCACCAATTCCAAAATTTCCTATAGTTCCTCTTTCTGCACTGTTTTGCCTTTTTCCAACCTTAGCATTGAAGTCCCCCATAATAATAGTGTAGTGGGTTTTCTGCTCATATAGAAGACTCTCAATTTCAGTGTACATTTCTTCAACCTCTTCATCATCATGGCTCGATGTTGGTGCATAAATCATTATAATCTTTAGCTTGTACCTCTTAGAAATCTTGAATATTAGTCTTGACACCCTTGGTGATGTACTTTTGAATTCCAAAATGTTGTTTTTAAAATCTTTATGGACCAGAAACCCAACTCCACCTTCACTCCTTTCACTGTTTCCATTGGTGTACAGCAGATTTCCACTTGATAAACTTATAAGCGATTCATTTCTTCTTCTTGTTTCAGCCAGACCGATGATATTCCAATTCACATTTTCTAATTCCTTTTCCAGCTCTAACATCACTACACATATACAATATCCATACACTTTTAAATCTCTGGCATTTCCAGCAAACTGGCAAATCCACCGCAATGTAAACTATGCGGAGATGGGGGAACCCTTCGTGCCGTCTGACCCTAAATACACTTTACACTTTACACTTTACTTTTTTTCTGTAGTATTGTCGAAGTTGGATTTGCAATGGCTTCTAGTTGGGCCCTGCAGTTATTGTCAAAATTAGGTCATCGGCGAAGGAATGTGTGCGAGCTTCTCCCAAATCCATGGCCAGGAACTCATCCAGAACCATGTACAACAGGAGCGGCCGCAGAACAGATCCTTGAGGGGAAACCCGCTGAAGACAGGTCCAGCCAGACTCCTGTATGGTGCATTTACTTGTATTCTTCTTCCAGACAGGTACGTTTTCATTATACTGTATAGATTCATTGGTATGGACGCTTTCCTGAGCCTGGCAAGAACGCTCGGCCACCATATTGTGTCAAACGCCCCGCAAAATCTATTGAGATGACTAGGAAGTATTTTCTGTCACACACAGCAGCATCCAGAAGGGTCTTTAGCGCATCAATGGTCGAGGTTCCAGGCTTGAAGCCAAATTGGTTCGGGCTTGAGAGTAGTGGTGTTGAATTCTTTTATGTAGCAACCTCTCTAGAAGCTTGCTTGCCACGGTAAGCAGGGCAATTGGCCGATACGACTCTGGTTTCTCTGGTGGTTTCATTGGGTGTTAGATGATCAACTTTCCGTTTGCTGTCTTCCAGTCTTCTGGAAAGGTGCCTGTAGAGAGTCATGTATTGAACATTTCTAGCTGTAATTGTGGTGCGATTTCGACTGTTTTCTTCACGATTTCTGGCTCCAAGAGATCGAGTCTTTGACACTTATTGTGTCTGATCTGTGCAGCTGTTGTTTGGAGTTCCTCAACAGTGAAGGGCGCCTCCAGTTGCTCCGTGCGGTATTCGTCATTGGCTTGGCAGATCTTATGCTGCTTCAGTGTGTAAGGCTGAACTAGTTCGTGAAAGATTGTGTTCAATATATTTCCTATTGACTCGTCCCACGTTGTGGCCAATGTACCCTGCGGTGTTATTGTTGATTTGATGACTTCACCTCTGGGGAGTTTGTTAGTGGTAATTTTGTACACCTCTCCCCAGGTTTCGTTGTTTTCTGTAGTGGAGACCAATTGTTCCCAGGCCTTCCGCTTGGATTTTTGAATGAGGTTGGTGTAGCGGCAACTTTTTTTATTGCGCTTCAGAAGCTGCTGTGATTTTCCTTGTGACTTCCCTTTGTAGATCATTGGGTTCCCTCAGTTGGCGTTGTTGTCGAAGGTGTTCGTTTGTAGCGGCAGTCAAATGTTCCTTGAACAGTTCCCAATCAGCTTTTTTAGTTGCAAACCTATTATTGACCTGTTTGATTAGCGGTGATCTGGTTATGGTTCGGAGGGTCTGGTACGTAATCACTCTGTAGTCGGAAGTCGTCCAGGAGTCCTGCACCTCCCAGTCAGAGATATAGCCGATGTTGTTGGTTGCTAGGATGACATCTATAGCTGCCTCCCACAGGGTATTACAGACGGTTGGTAGCTGATACTGGATTTCCTCTCACACGCTTTAAGTATGTGTAAGGCTCCTGGAGGATTATGATGTCGGCATTCACTTCATCCGCCTTAATTCTGAGTTGTTCTGCAACTGCTTTTAATCGTTGGGCATTCTGTTGGAGTATCTTGAACTTTGTAGAATTAAACGGTTTAGGGCGTTTCCCCATAGTCGATTCTGTTCTTGTATTGACTCTTTATTCTCGGGTATGTCGGGCAGTTAGGGTCTTTTATTGAGTGTGAGTGGTCCATCTTGTTAAGTTTGCAGTTGGAGCACTGTGGGTGTTTATCTTTGTTAGGACATGAATTGTATCGATACCCCCTCTCTGCACAATGTTCGCATGTGGCGGTTATCTGAGCACATGTATGCGAAGTGTGGCCGGCCAAATTCATGGCAGCGGTGACTTCCCCATACACCCTGGATTGATGTTTTAAAACTTGCTAAACCGTGGGGAGTAACTCCACTATCCAATTATTGCTTGTTCCATTTTTTGATTTAGTTGCATACTTTTGTTGGACAAGCCTGTGGGCTCCCGTTCTTCTTCAATTCCTTGAAGGTTTCTGGAAATAATTTCCTCCGTGAGTTGTTGTGGCGTAATGTCCTTGCTGACATCGAAAATTTTTATTGGTGGGCTCTCTCTTTTCGGTCGTTCCGCAGTTAACCCTAATGTAGAAATCTTGGAGTTGGAGATAATATTTTTTATGTCCTCTTCGGTCTCTATTTCGATGATAATTCTTATGTTCCTCGTCTTGCGTACTGATTTTATTTTGGTTGTTTTCAGGTCATCCTTTAAGCTAGTCATAATTTTTTTTTTTTTTTTTTTTAATTCTTCACTTGTACGTGTTGCATTGTCCTCAGTTGGTCTCAAGACTACGAGGTTTAGGTTTTTTAGCGGTGGGTTCCCCTTGATGGCACCACAGTTGTAGTCCTCAACATTTCTTTGCTTTGCGTGTTCCTCAGCGCTTGGGCATAGGTTGGAGCACGCTGTTGAATTTGGTTAGCTCCAACTTCCAGGAATGCTTCGAGCTTCGCGGTAGCTCTTTCGCAGTCCATGTGGGTCTTCATTAAGATTATTTCTAATTTGGAAAACATTGTTACAATTTGTCCTCTAAGGGCCGCTGACACTCTACTGCTTTGGACCTCTAGGAGATCCTCCAGTTCAGTTTTTAGGATCAGCGACTTATCCAGTACTGTCCCTTTAGGATCAGCTTGTCCAGCCTCACTTTCCTGGGTACATTCTGGAATCATTGTGAAAAGTCGAAATACCGGGGTTTCGGGATTAACGAGTTTATTTATGTATAGTCACACGCAGCACAGTTTGGGAAAAGAAACAAAATGATGGTCGTTACAAGTTTGTGCAGTTATTTAGCACCACGTAATGTCCGGGCGAAGTTTTAGGCTATCCATGTAGATGACGTGGGGAGGGGGGGCACACCAGAGTGAAAAATGCACTTAGAAGAGTGGTTCTAATTTTCCATTTCTTTGTGGTCATTAGAAATCAAAACCACAAAATTTGATTTCTGCTGAAATTGTGGGACAAAATTAGCCGTTCACAAATAGTGAAATGCAGCAGTCAAGGTCACAGCTGAAGGAGTAGATGCCTTTACTCAGTAATACCTGCCCTTGTGAGACAACGGAATGTGTAGCATTCCGTTGTCTCACAAGGGGGTATATATATTCCGTTGTCACACAAACCTCCCAATTCAAGTGCAGGGTATTTGCGTGGCAACCACAGTATAATTGGTGCCTCTCTCTCTATAGCCCTGCTGTCAGCCGCATGGTGACCAGTACGATCTGGCAACAAAGGATATAGATAGAAAACATAAATAACCTGCAGCAAAGTTCCCAGTAAATAAGCAAAAGTTTCTCACCTTGAGATCCACTATAGTAGTTCTTCTAATTAGTACACTTTTCATTAACTAGTAGGCATTGTAGCCAAATATTCATTGACAAAATCCAGGAGCGCGGAAAACGTGCATACACACTGGACGGCGGCTATACTGGCGATCTTGACATGTTCCCCATCTTGACATGTATAGTATCTTATGTAGGACGGTACCTGAACGAGAGTCCAATTCCGTCTTTGAACAATGTGATGTTTACAGAGCACTGTAACAGGCCAGAAATGTGTGTAATGTTATGTTCGTGCAGTGTGTGTGTGTTTTGTTGTGTTGTTTAATTGTTTCTGGCTGTTTTGTCACCAGGCAGGCGATCACCTGGAAGGCCACAACTGCGCATGAACCACGGCCAACCTCAACAGTCACTCACTGAATGTCCAAAGAGGGTTTGGAACGATTCAAAAGAACCCTGTGCCAGCAAGCCGGCAACAGCACACACACACACACACACACACACACACACACACACACACACACACACACACACACACACACACACACACACACACACACACACACACACACACACACACACACACACACAGGAGACAGGACAGCAGTAGACGAAGAAATAAGGATGAGAATAGCATTAAGTAAAAAATAAAAAATAAAAAAATATATATATACTGTATATATAAATGTATATAATAAAAAAAATAGAATAAAAAAATAAAATAAAATAAAACAAAATAAAAATAACAATAAATAAAATCTTTATCCATGTCTTTGCCCTTGTCTCTATGCAGTGCTGCCCAAAGTAGTCCACAAGGAGAAAAGGTGTATTTGCAAACAGAAGTAGTAATGTCATTTAAATGTGATCAGCAGGAACAAGTTCTAGATATAATTCTGAATTCTGTTAATCTGGAGTGGTGCCAGAAGTCTCTGGTAGTTGACGGTATCACTGAGCAGAGGAAGGATTCAGTTGCAGCGAATATTGATAAAGGGTGAGTCAGAAAAGTGCAGCATCTGTTAAAATCTTTGCGTGTTCTTGAAAACCACAACAATTTTGTATATGACGTGTCATCAGGACGACGAGGCAGCACACAGTTGCATTATGATTTATGATGTGTTTTCAGTCTGATTTCTTGAATTAACATTGAGGTTGAAAGCCTTCCTGCGATTAAAACCAGCATTGCAGAAGATTTGAAGGGCCTGGAAAATGTTGACAGAAATCAGTATCTTCTCACCTCCGGGACACAAGTTTGGTACTGTTGCCTTAAGAGCCAATCTTAGGTTCCCGTAAATGGAGCATTCAAAAAGTACGTGAGGAGAGTCTTCTGGTAGCCCACATCGACAGGAGACTGTATTGAAAAGTCTGAATTGGTAGAGTTTTGCATTAAGCGAACCATGTCCAGTTAGTATGTAGGAGGTAAAAAGTGATGGTGAAAACCATTTTCTGGTGCATGATGAAAGTAGTGCAGTTACGTCGAGAACGAAAGTTTTGGTAATAGCTCCTTTTTCGGCAGATTCCATTCTGCCAGGTGTTCACTAACAAATTCCAGCATCTGGTTCGCTCAGTTTTGGGATCAGCCTGAGGGTTAACAATGATTCCCTGGAACTCCGTGGAAATGCCTTTGCGGAAGTAAAAGCAAAACCCTCTAAACACAACATGCAGGTCAAGCGGTATAGTGCCTGCAAGAGTCTGTAGAGCAGGAGTTGATACTGTTTGGCAAACGTGAAGTAGGCTAAGACGAAAACAACTATTGTTGAATAGTGGATAACTTAGTTTGTACAGTTTCAAGGGCAGTACTTCTAAACCACAGGCTGGCAGCATAGGTTGTAATTGGGATTATGGCAGCATTATAAAATAGATGTAGGGTTTTAGTGTTCAATCCACAGTCCTGTCTGGTAATTTGAAGCAGTATTGCGGTAAAACTCTTAACTTTGAAGGACAGATGTTGAATATGTGAAGTAAAGGAAAAGCGGTCGTCGATGATAACACCTAAAAATTTGGTGCTTCGGACAAGTGGAAGTGATTTCTTGTCAAGATTTACAACTGGTGGTCTGCCATAGTCTAATTTGTGTTTAAAAATCATGATCTTCGATTTGGTTGGGGATAATTTTAATTTGTTCTTAGAAGACCAAGACGATAGTTCAAAGAGTACTTTATTGGCATAGAGTTCTAAATCAGACCTTCAGTTTCCATTCACTAAAATGATAATGTCATTTCCATACGCAAGTTGTTGCACATTTTGAAATTCAGTCGTCCTAAGCAGCCAATCATCGAGAACTAGGTTCCAAATCAAGGGACCCAAAATTGATCCTTTGGGGCAACCACGGGAGAGAGATCTGTGAATCTTCGTGCTTTAAGTGATGACGTTGACGGTGCAATCGGCAAATTAGTTTCTAACAAGTTTATAAAGCTCAAGAGAGCAATGATTGAACGGAGTCTACTGAGGGGACTCTTCCACCATAAAGTATCAAAAGCGCCCTCAAAATCGATAAAGATTGCCATAACGTACTTGGAAGTGCAGCTGTCAATAAGGTGGTGAAGTTCTAATAAGGCGGCTTTGCATCCAAGCCCTTGCCTAAACCGTATTGAAGAGAGGATGTAGAGCTTGTAGCTTCCTGCAGTGTGGTAATTTTATTAGCGATTAATCTCTCTAACACTTTTCCCAGGTGAGAGAGCAAGGCTATGGGGCGGTAGGATCTGCCATTATCTAGTGGCTTACCAGGTTTATGTAAAATCTTAAGAATGGCGTGTTTCCATTTTGGGAAACGTTCCAATATTTAAGCAGTTGTTGAATAATTTAAGTAGAACTTTGGGCCTTAGGTCATAAAAATTTTTGATAAATATATTGTCAATCAGGTCATCGCCAATACATTTGTTTGACTGAATTTTATTCAAGATTGAAGCAAGTTCCTCTGCAGTGAATGCACTTGTTTCTTCTAAAGGAAGGTATTTTTGGTTTAAATCTCGAATAGATAGATGGTGTGAAGTGTCAATAGTGAGATCATCATTAGGTAGCAGTTGGTCCAAGATGGCATTTATGGAGTCAGTTAGTGTAAGACTTTCCGTACTGTTGGAGGTAATGGAGTTAAAAATGTCACCGAGGATCATTTTAGCAGTTTTATAAATGACACCCCAAGGATTATTATTCCCAGACGTATGGACAAAATTGTGCCAGAATTTCAATTTACTTTCATAAATCAATTTTACGTATTTTCTTTTGAGAGTTTTGTATTCTTCATGTAATCTCTTGATTTCTTCTTGAGGCCTAGTATGCCGCTTGCGCTCCAAAATTTCTTCTGGCTTTATGTACAAGTTTCCGAGTAGAGGAAAGTTCGTTATTCCATCAAGGTGTGCAGTTAGTTTTTAGTTTCTTTTTATGCGTAGATTTCTGAATTGCAGTGATGATAATGTTTTGAATCTGCAGTGCTAGTTGTTCGGTGGTAAGAGAATTAAAATTTTCTAGGTTGTTTTGAGGCAAGTGAGAGAGAACGGAACGATTAAAACGATCCCATTTTATGTTTCTAAAAGAGTAACGTATGAGATTACGAAGAGGAAGAGTTGATCCCAGCAGGAAGACGATAGAGCGATGGTCACTTGTTGTTAGGTCAGTTTCAACGTGCCAGTCAGTTATATAAGGAGCAATACGGGTTGTGGCCAGAGAGATCTTATATATGTATAATGAGAATGCCAATGTATATAAAATTGTATATATATCTTCTTTGTAAATTTTGTATATAATTTGTAAATAATTGTGTGTTCAAATAAATGAAAAAAAATGGTGTTACATATAGAAAACTCGGAAGCCAAGTTTGAATTAGCAATCTTTGTCGATTTTGAGGGAGCTTTCGACACTGTCTGGTGGGACAGCGCTTTAGAGCACCTCCGGTCTGCCTCCTGTTCCCATCAATTATATAAACGTTTCCTTAGCTACTTCTCTGAAAGAACTGTTATCCTAAAATCCAAGTATCAACATGTCCTCAGGCCTGTCTCTCGGGGCTGCCCCCAGGGGTCTGTGGTGTGGAATCTGGTTCTACAGGATTGGCTCTCCCGTTCCTTTGAGAACACCAAAGTTCTAGCCTTTGTCGATGACCTTACGATCGTTGTGTCTTGAAAATCTAGGAGTGCAATTCAACATTACGCCAATCTGGTCCTGTCTGATCTCTCCTCCTCGGCAGCATTGAACAAACTCGCATTAACCTAAGTAAAACCAAAATGATGCTCTTTAAGCACAAGCTAGACTTCAGGCGTCCACCACAGGTTAAAATATCTGGAATTCGGCTACCCATAGTTATTGAAGCTACCAGTCTCGGAGTGGTAATTGACCACAAACTGAACTTCCTGCCACACCTCACCCATCTCAGATCAAAAGTCAAGAAGCTCTCTGGCTCTATTATTCGTATCTCCAGGAACGGCTGGGGCCTTTCCAAGAGGACGCTTCGTCTCTACTATAAAGTAGTCTTCCTGCCAATCGTCACATATGCAGTCGGTGCCTGGTTTCTTCGAGTTCTGGATAGTGGGGATGTTTTTAGAATTAAAAACCACATCCCCACTAAATTCCTTGACATCGACTTTGATCTTGACACTGACCCAAAAGCTGAGAAAGCCAGATGCTACAACGAGTTAGTGAACATCTGGCAGACCCTGCTGAGATACATCACAGGTTGGGGTGGTTATAGAAGATTCCTTCCTGATGTCACCTTTACATCCTCTAATTCTGTCCAATCCTGGTTTTCCCTCACCATGGAAATTTCCTTCCTAGTTACTGGACATGGTTCTCTTAATGAAAAACTTCACCAACTAGGTCTCTGCACGACTGACCTGTGCTACTGTGGCGCCAAGGAAACTGGAGGTGTCTCCTTTTTGACTGATTCTGTAGAGATTTGAGGCAAGATTCAGTGAACACCATCCCAATACCTGAAAATCAATTAGACCAGTTACTCCTAACCTCTGAACGTTTATTTGCTCTTCAGAACTTTGCTACAGAAGTCTTTGCTTGAAAGAGAGATCATATATAGTGATCAATCCCTTGTTGTTATTTGGTTTTTTGGAGCATTAGCAACTAAGGGCCATATTGCTCTGGGAATATGAGGTGGTCATTCCCTGACCTTTCCGCATCCTGTATTTGGTGGTCACGGGCTCAAACCCCAGTCTAATCAAGAAGCATGTGCTACGCACTGCTGCTCCTGCCCATCTGGCTATGGAAGCGCTCACCCCTGGCACTGGGCCTGAAGTAGATTAGACAATAGGGTTTTTTTCCTCCTTGCATTCTGTTTGGAGTCAGCCATTCCAGTCTTATTTTTATTTATTTATTATTATTTTAAAATTATTTTTATTTTATTTTCTCACAAATTTTTTTATTTATTATTCTATTTATTTTTTTTATCTTATTTTAATATTATTTTGTTTTATTTTTTTATCTTATTTTAATTTTGTTTTATTTTTAAAATTATTTATTTTATTATTATTTTTTTTTCCATAACCTGCACCACAGATGGTTCTGTTTTTTTTTTTTTCTTCTATTTTGTCTGCCCCTCTGGAATGTGCCCCCAGAGAATGCTGGCCTACCTGCTGGCAACATCAGGTGGTCGGAGTCTCTTTTGAGACAGTACGTGCATTACTGGGACTAGTTAACCTTCCTGTGGTGTGGACGAGTACCCAGAATCATCTCTCCAGGTGATTGATGCTTTTGAGTAGCCAAGCGGCCAGACACAACAGAACTCACAAACCTCCGTCACCCACATATCTGGTCCATTTGTAGTGATACTATTCTTCACAGAGATACTAGGTAGAGTTGAACAGACGTTCTAGGTGCCAGCCTTTACAAAAACACATCCACCTGGACTCATCTGAGAAACTGCTTCATGTGTAGCACAAGCAACACAAGTCCATGGACACATCGTGCATGGTACCCATTGTTTAGACAGGTGGCGGTAGTTGTTTGATATGCAGCCTGATTTTCTGGCAAGAAATAAAACCCCTAAAGGGCATGGACTAATGTTTCACTGGTAGGTCCTATCAGCAGCACATCAGCAGCAGTATATCAGGTCAGCCTTATACTTATAATAATGTTCATGGCAGGTCGAATATTGATTTGACTATAGTTACTCAGGGGTTATCCAGACGAATCTGTCATTGGCTTGTGAAAACGGACTATACGAATAGTGATCATAGATCTTTGGTTTTTCATATTAATTTGGCTGATTTAAATACTTCTTTAGATTTTGATAATTTTGAATTAACTAGATTTACTTATAAGAAGATTAACTGGTCTAGTTTTGCACGGGCAGTGGCTTTAGATTTTTCAGGAGACAATATGGTTAATTTGAATTTTTTAAATGCTTGTGAGTATGCTGCTTTCGTTCAGTCTTCATTGCTTAGAGCCCTCAGTTGTGCCTGAAGAAGACAACGAGTTAAGAGGCGAGTTGTTAATTGATGGAATGCGGAATTATCCAGGTTAAGGAAAGAAGTATTTTTATGTAGGAAGGCATATCAGAGGTATAGGCAGTGGGGGCTGAATGAAGCTCAATTTTATCATGCATGTTATAGGAATAAAAAGAAAATTTATTATAGGGCTAATAAATTTATAAATTAATTAAGTTTATAAATTAATCCCCAGATCCTTGGGGATTAATTTATAAACTAAGTATGAATAAAGTAAGACCTGGAGAGATAATGAATACCGTAATCGTCAATGGAGTGGAAACAACTGATTGGATTACAACAGTGCAGGCAATAACATCGGAGTTGTTTCCTCATGAGGAAGAAGGGGGGGGAGACAACAGAGCAAGAAGGCATCAAGGACTCTAATGTAACATACTTTGGGTCTGTTGATATTAGCTTATTTACTTTAGAGGAATTGAAAGAAAATTAACATTTCCAAAGCCCCAGGAATCGATTTAGTAGAGAATATCGCTGTTCTTAAAATGATTGAGCTTTATCCTAACATCTTGTTAAACTTGTATAATAAATGCTTACTTCAAGGTACCTTTCCTGGGATCTGGAAAGTTGGTTTGATCAAGTTGTTAGTTAAGTCGGGTAAAAAACCAAATGACCCAAGAGGGTATAGACCAATTTCGTTATTGGCCAATCTTGGCAAAGTTTTTGAAAGATTGTTATTTTTAAGATTGAACCAAGTCATGGATAAAAATGGTTTGACCCTGCCTTATTATAGGGCTAATAAATATGGTTTCAAGAGAGGGCATTCTACGGAGGATGCCATTAATGATCTCATGAATTTCACCAACCAGGCAGAGGATAAGTATGTGTTAGCCATCTTTATAGATTTTACTGGAGCTTTTGACATGATGTGGCATGAGAGTATTCTGTCTGCATTAAGGAGTATGCAATGTCCAGACTTATTGTATAGGACGATACAGAGTTATTTGTATTGTAGGAAAATTATACTGAAAGCTAAGCATCTACAGTTTAATAGGAATCTTTCGAGAAGGTGTCCTCAGGGGTTTGTATTGGGCCCACTTTTTTTGAAACTTAGTACTTAATTTATGGCTAGAACAATCAATTGAAAATCTGCATAAGATTGCTTATGCAGATAATTTGGTTTTATGTATTACTGGTAAATCCAGGGCTGTGCTTGAAATAAGAGTGGCCCAGGTATTAGAAAGTCTAGTGTCGTGGGCTGATCTGCACAAACTATTGATATCTACAACTAAAACTGTTATGATGCTTCTTAAGGGGAAACTAAATTATGCGCGACCGCCAATAGCTTTAATTAAGGGGAGGCAGATTCCCCTAGTATCTGAGGTGAAATATCTAGGTATAAGAATTGATGATAGATTATCGTTTTTCCCACATTTAAATTACTTACACGAAAAAATTAAAAAGTTTAGTGCAGCAATAATTCGATTAACACGGTCAGATTGGGGGTTGAAAAGGAAAGTTTTAAATTTATACTACAAGGCAGACTTCTTACCCATAGTTGCGTACGGAGCATCAGTGTGGTACTTCAGAGTTACTAACGTTAAATTTAGAATTGGCATTAGCATTAGCATTAGTAGAGGCATTTGATGCAAGAAAGCAAGCTTATGCAGCATCAGCCAAAAAAAAAAAAAAAACCCCACTTCCACTTCACCCCTCTGTTCGTTCAAAATACCTGTCCAGCTGAGCCTTAAACCTATTTAGGCTATCAACCTCCACCACAAGGGATGGAAGTCTGTTCCACCAACCAACCACCCGCTGGCTAAAGGCAAATTTCCGCACGTCTATCCTACATCTGTCTTTCCTCAATTTGAATTTATGCCCTCTCAGGTGATTATTCTGAGCTAGAGGAAGAATCTCATCAGCATTGAGCATGCTCAAACCATTCAAGGCTTTATACACCTCTACCAGATCACCTCGCTGGTGCCTAGTCGTCTCCAGACACTGTAATTTGCAAAACTTAAGCCTTTCTTCGTAAGAGTACCCCCCTTTGTTCCATTCACTAATCGTGTTGCCCTTCTCTGTACTCGTTCCAGCAGCTCTACATCCTTCTTGAAATGAGGCCTCCAGACCTGTATACAGTACTCTAGGTGTGGCCTGACCATTGCCTTATACAAGGGAATAATCACCTCCTTATCCCTGCTGGAGAAATTCCTGTATATCATTGACAATACTCCATGAGCTACTCTTGCAGCCCGTCTGCACTGCTCAGAGAACTTCATATCTGCCTGCACAACCACCCCCAAGTCCCTTTCATTCTCTACCACTGGCAGTGTAGTACCACAGAGTTGATACGTTGCTTTGGGGTTGCTGTTTCCCATGTGTAGTACTTTACATTTGTCAATGTTAAACTTCATTTGCCACCTCTCAGCCCATCTGCTCGACCTTTCCAGATCCTGTTGCAGCAGCATAGTGTCAGTAGTGTCCTTGCCAACCCTACCTACCTTTGTATCGTCTGCAAACTTGGACATTAAGCTTGATATACCATCATCAATATCATTTATAAATACAGAAAACAATAATGGCCCCAACACTGAGCCCTGAGGGACTCCACTAATAACATTAGTCCACGACAAGCAGTGTCCATTGATTACCACTCTCTGTCTTCTCCGCCTCAACCACCCCTTTATCCATAGCAGCAATTTGCCTCCAATGTCACACTGCTCCAATTTGTGTAGCAGTCTTCCATGTGCAACAGTATCAAAAGCCTTTCTAAGATCCAAGTATATAATATCAAAGCTATTCCCTGCATCCAGTTCTTTTGTGACTGCATCATAGTATCCAATCAAATTGGTCAGGCAAAACTTCCCCTTAACAAAACCATGCTGTGTCCGAGCTATAACTGAAGTCTTGTCTAAATGATCCTGCAGTGCTTCTTTAACCAGTGCCTCCATTAATTTTCCTGGAACAGAAGTTAAGCTCACAGGTCTATAATTACTTGTGGTCAGCCTTTGATCCTCCTTTTGTTCCTCGATTTAAACAGAAATTGTTATCGATTCAGTGCTCAATGCTTTATGTTATTTCTAATTTGTGCAGAACAGTCTCAACGAATGCTATGCAGGTTTTGGCCGGGCATTTGCCTCTAGACTTGTACATTGTGTATTGGGCCCTTTGTTATTACTTAAAAAAAGGCATAGTGGTTTCTTTCATGAATATTACATCTGATGTCACTATAGAGATAGCTAAAGCTAAGAAAAATGTTCTAACACAGTTGATTGGTATGTGGCAACAGAGATGGGATCTTAGTGCAACTGGGGAGGTGACTAGATTGTTTATTCCAACAGTTAAATTTACTTATGATAGTAACAACAAATGGTTTTTCCTTCTATGGTAACATCGTTTATTTTAACTGGCCATGGCTCATTAAATTTTAAACTACATTACTTTGGTCTAGTCAGCTCTCCTTTATGCACTTGCGGTCAACCTGAGACTTGGAGTCATTTATTATATGATTGTAGTTTGTATGTTGAACATAGAGGAAGGCTAAAAGTGAAGATTGGTAATTTAGTTAGAGGCTGTGAAAGTGACCTTATTGCTAATCAGGATAAATTTCAAGCACTGCAAGAGTTCTGTGTAACTGTTTTTCAACGGAGAAGACATTGGAATAATCTAATGATTACTATTTAAGATTTGGTTATATACATTTTGATTATTTGTGTTTTTTTTTTTTTCCCTTTTAGTTTGTTTATATTATGTGTGTGTATATATATATATTTTATTTATTTATTTTTCTTTTTCTTTTTTTTTTTTTTTTGCTGGCTCTCAGGTGTGGGCAGCCTGGGAGCGGGATTGCTGGCACCCACCGGTATAGCACTACTTCCGGTGGGTGCTGGATTTTTGTGCATGAGGCACTTAAAATAGAAGACCAGGCCCAGCACCAAGTGAATATGGGCGGCCATTAGGGTCTATTCGCCAACGGGGAGCGGCTGTGCAGGTGACAACTTCTCCCTGATGGCGAAGAGACCTTCCATACAGGTCTATTTTGCAGAGGTTCTGCACAAAGTCAACTTTATCAGGTGGAGATAGACGGAAGTCTAGGTGCCACCTTAGACATAATAATAATAATAATATCAGCAGCACATAAGAGACCATGTTCACCTTACAATGTCGAATTTTTTCCGGACCAAAACGGGATCTTTCAAGATAATAATGGGCCATGTCTCTGGGCCCGCGTTGTGCGCAAGTTTTTCAAGGAACACAGTGGGCATCACCCACCTTGACTGGCCTCCAAATTCGCCTCGCCTCAGTCCAATTGGTCACATATGGGATCTTTTGGAATGGAAAGTGAGGCAAATGGGCACTCAACCATCATCTATTCCAAACTGGTGGAAAGCCCTGCAGGCTGCATATACCTATGGAGGTCTCCAGACATCTAGTGAAGTCAAGGCCTAGATCAATAACGGTGGTTATCATGCGAACGGTGGCCTAACACGGTATTAATTAGATGGTCATAATTCATTGATCGTTCAGTTTATAATATACCTAAATATCAGTCTGTGATGGTAACACAACAGAACCGTCACCATTCTCCCCACACCAGGTAGAAAAGCCCGAGTTTGAATCCTGTCAAAGACGCGAGAAACTGTTATGGGACTCTTTCACTCTGGCTGAGTTCGTCGGTCTCAGGAGCAGATAGTAAGATCCCACCCCCGGAAACTTGGAGGAAAGACCTCGTGTTTTCTGTCCAGGAAAACACACGCAATTAAGGAACACAGGGGATTTCCTATGGAAGGTGGTGCTCGGGTGCAAATTGCAATTTGGTGCCCCCTTTAACATTTTCTTCATAATCTGAATGGCATCCCTTGAACGTTGTCGCCCGGGTGCAATACACCACTGACTTGGGGGTCACTTACTCTTTTTGCCCCATCTACTATTTCCGCCCTCCTTTAGTCTTGTACCCATGCAGAGATGGGTACCCTTGGTGCCGTTTGACTCTAAACACACTTTACACCCATACTCCACCTTATCGCATTTTTTTTTTCAGGACCTTGCCATTGAAATCTTCGGAAACTAGGTGGCAGGGTTAGCCAGAGTACATATTGCGATTCCTCTATACCTGACCTGCCTCCTGAGGGCGAAGTGTAGGCAACAGGGTGTCCACTAGGAGTTCAACGGCTAAACATAGGAACAACACAAGAAACTACACAACACTAACACAGGCTTATACTTGTTGAAAACCTCTGGCCTTCACAGGGTTCTGTACTACACAGAGTACACATCGCGCAGATGGGGGTACCCCTAGGGCCATTGGACACTTTACCCCTGGCATCCTCAGGACGGACCGCTCCTGCACGAACATAATACAATTGGATAGTTGAATTAATATTCCTGATGACCCTAGTATGACATTTATTTTTGTCTAATGTATACACCATGCTGCCACTTTATTAGGTAGATGCCTGCTGTCCACACAAATGGTTTGTCCCACAATGCAAATCACATGACCACAGTTGTGGATATAAATGCAGCAGAACAACCGTTATATCAGAACAATCAGTTAAGCATACAAGCCGTAGCAAGAATGGGGAAAAGGAGTGATCTAACGGACTTCAAACGTGGCATGGTAGTAGGTGCAAGACGTGCTGGACAAAGTACCTCTGAAACTGCAGTTCTACTGAACTTTTCACACACCAGTTTTAAGGGCACATCGAGAATGGTGAAACGAACAGAAAACATCCTCTCAACAGCACTCCTCTGGAAGAAATTCGCTTCTTGATGAGAGGATGGCTAAAATTGTGCAAGCAATCAGACGGGCCACAATGTTACACATCACATCAGAATACAACCTTGGTGCACAGAACAAAATATCGCAATGGACCACTAGTCACATATTGTCGCGAATGGACTATAACAGCTAACGGCCACATCGCATACCTTTGTTACCAATGAAGAACAAGAGAGCATGCCTCCTGTGGGCACAGCAAGACCAGCACTGGACAATCGAGGATTGGAAAACAGTTGCTTGGCCTGATCAGTCGAAGTTCCTGGTGCTGTTATTTGGTGTTTAGGAGCATTAGCAACTAAGGCCATATTGCACCGGGGATATGCGGTGGTCATTCCCTGACCTTTCTGCATCCTGTTTTTGGTGGTCACAGGCTCGAACCCTGGTCCAATCAAGAAGTGTGATACACACTGCTGCTCCTGCCCACCTGGCTACAGAGGTGCCGTTCCTGGTGCATCATGTTGATGGAAGGCTCAGAATTTGGCAAAAACAACATGAATCCATGGACTTGTCAAGTCTGATGACTACTGTGCAAAGTTATGGGGGCAGTGTTATGGTGTGGGGAGTTTTCTTGGCACACGCTGTGGGGTCCATTGATACCCATAGATTGACGTCTAAATGCCACATCGTACCTGACCAAGTGCATCCGTTCATGTTGACAGCTTATCCTGAGTCAGATGGTCACTTCCAGCAGGATAATGCGCAGATGCGCAAAACCCGAATCACTATGGAATGGTTCCAGGACCATGAAAATGACTTTTCTTTGCTGCAGTGGCCCGCTGAGTCTGCGGATCTCAATCCTATTGAACATCTTTGGGATGAGCTGGAAAGGACTTCTACACCTCCGTTGAATTTCAATGAAATGCATGACACAAACATGTCTGCATGGTACTTCTTTCCTGCACATTTTTTAGCATCTTATTCAATCCATGCCTAGACGAATTCAGGCTGATTTGAAGGCTAAAGGAGGCTCAACACGGTACTAGGTATGTGCACCTAATAAAGTGGCAGCACAGTGTATGTAATGATATAGGTAACAGTTATGTAAGGAACTGTTTATTTGACTCAAAGCGTAATGTGGAAAACCAGCATAGTTTCAATGTTTATTTATTCGTTGGTGAATCGTTTTTTTTTGTTTTTTTTTTTTATTATTATTTTTTATTTTCTGAATACAATCAAATATCTGTTTTGGCAGTTTTAGCTTATAATAGTCTTCGTCACACAAAAACCAATCCAAACTATTATATTTAGGCCACGCAAATAATTAAATTCATCTGCTGTGCTGAATTATGGCTGTTAATTGCATGTGTTCTGGTGGTCGATTTGTCTGTTTGCTGGACGAAAAACTCATTTCTAGGGGGAACCTTTCTGTCTATGCCTGAGACCGACTAACTCAGTCACGGAGTGAAAAAAAGCCCATTAAAGTTCCTTGCGTTATCGACGGGATTCGAACCCAGGCCTTTTCCACCCAGTGTGGGGAGGACAGTGACAATACCAGTGTTACACACAGAGACGCTCGTCACACAGCCCAAAATTTCAAATAGAGGGGATACACTCAGAGTGGAGTCATCGGACAGAGCTGTCCCTGCTTACCAATGGAAGGATCTGCCATTGAGCAACAATGTCACTGGTCACCAATGTTTACTCTGTTCATGTGCTTTGTTCTTATTATGTGCTATTTTCTTCGTAATTTACTTATTTTTCTTCGTAAATCAATTTTTGCTTATGCATTTTTGAAGAGATGGAGTGGATTGACTTTAGGAAAATACTATACAGGCGAATGAAACAAACAAAAATTCATGTGGTTTCACAGCACTGGACCTTGAGGTTTCACAGACATTCTCTCAGGTAGAACAAGTTAGGGCTTGTTACGTGGATGTCTAAAACCCTGATGAAACTGATATTCAGGGAACCTTTGTAAATGAAGTGGGCCGAATTTTGAAGATCTCTGCGATAGCCAAATCCTTTGGTTGGTTGGAAGTTGTAGGATTTTAGGCGTATCAGCAACTTAGGCCCAATTGCTCTGTACATAATAAGTCTGAAATTTGCGTGTGTTCTACATTTGATTTGCAATTAAAGGGAGGAAAAACACGAGTTTTCGTGACAAAAAAAAAAAAAAAAAAAGCAGAACACCCTCCTTGTGACGGAGCGAGGTAAAAAAAAGCTCTTAAAAATTCCTTGCTTCATTAAAGCGGTTCAAACTCGGATATTTTCAACCCATTATGAGGAGGTGGCATTTCTAACGACAGTGCTGATCATCATAAAAAATTCCTCTTCTTGCAACTTCCCCTGGTGAGATTGTTCTGTTCATTTCTCTGCTCCAATATTGTGTGTAGCACAGTGGTATCATCACCACCCTCCCCACACCGGGCGAAAAAGTTCCAGGTTCGATTCCCTTCAATTATGCGGGGAACTTTTATGGGCATTTTTCACTCCATAGCTAAGTTAGTCAGTCTCAGGCATAGACAGCAAGGTTGTTCCGCCGGAATCCCGGTTTTTTCTTCCAGCAAAGCTGGCAAATTGACCAGAAAACACACACAATTTACAGACACAATAAACATTAGATGAAATAATTTTCTGGGTGGCGCTAATAAATATATACACTAGTGCTCAAAGAAAGTGCATCACTCTTTTAAATTGTAAGTCGTCCGAATAACGTAAATAGATGGCAATATTTCTTACCGATTGCATCAGATAAGATTGATACGCATAGGTGATGACGTAATATTGCATCACCTGTTATTTTCAGCTATGTAAACACGCTCTGTAAGAGTTGCAATCATTCCTTGCTTGTGTCAGGATGGCGTGTTACGCGCAGTTGACGCCACGAAGAGTGCTATTGCTTTACACGAGGAAGGATGTTCTTCCCGTCATAATGCTTATAGTGTCTTGTAATCAGTTAACAGTGAGTAGATTTCTTTCCAAGCTGAAGAATACTGGTTCTGATAGGGAAAAAAGGAACCGGATGCAAACGAATCTCTACACCAAAACAAGACGGTGTTTTGAAGAGTTCATGCCTTAAAACCGTAAAGGTTCTTCGTGTGAGCTGAAAAGAGAATGGAAAGAGCAACAGGAGTGGTAGCAAGTGCAGTACCAGTCAGAAGACACTTCTTCAAAAAGGGACTTGTAGCCTGTCGTCCTAAGATGAAAAAGGCCCGATTAATTTGGTGTAAGGACTAAATTATTTATTAGGGTCACCCGTAATTGATTACATCTACCTGTGTTTTGTGTCTGTAAATTGTGTTCTCTGGTCGATTTGCCTAGTTTTGTTGGACGAAAAACCCGTTTCTGCAGAAAAACCTTGCTATCTATGCATGAGGCTGACTAACTCAGCCACCGAGTGAAAAAAGCCCATTAAAGTTCCTCGCTTCAATGGGATTTGAACCCCAGCCGTTTCCACTTGGTGTGGGGAGGACGGTGACAATAGAACTGTGCTACCCGTGCAGACGGTGTAAGGACAAAACCAAAACTATTATTTTTTTAGGTCACCTGAATAATTAAATTCATCTGCCGTGCTGTCCTATGTCTTTGTGTTCTATGGTCGATTTGTCTGTTTTGTTGGATAAAAAACCCCAGTTTCTGGGAAAAAAACCTTGCTATCTACGCCTGAGACAGACTAACTCAGCCACAGAGTGAAAAAAGCCCATTAAAGTTCCTCACGTCATCGACGGGATTCGAACCCGGGCCTTTTCCACATGGTGTGGGGAGAATGGTGGTGATATCACTGTGCTACCCACGCAGACTCGGTGTAAAGACCATGTCAAATGAACAGTGGAAGTGTTATTTTCTTGGATGAGAAATTAAAACTGCATGGCTCTGATGGGAGACAAATGATTCGCCGTATACGTGGTGAAGAATACCATCCAGTTTGTATGGTATCTACAGTGAAATTTCCTACCAGCCAAATGATATGGGGTGCATTCCGTATCGCAGAGTAGTTTATAAAAAGTTTAATAAAAAGTTTAAAAACTTTATAAAAAGTTTTAAATGCCAACAATTAGAGACCATTTCAACCTGCCAAGTAACTGCATCTTTCAATACTCTGCTCCTTTTCATCGGGCGAAAAGCGTAAGTAGACACTTCTGTGGTTACTTTAGCTTCATATCTACATTATAGGTTCAACAGTACCGTGTCTGCATTTTGTTACAGGTGAAAAAATGGTTGGAAGAATGGTCCATTACAACTATTAGCTGGTGAGGAAACAGCCCGGACCTGAATCCTATAGAGAATCTGCAGTTGCCAGGAAGAAACCAACAGACCCTACGTGAACTTCGGGAAGCTATAATTCGTGTTTGGAACCACAAACTATCAGTTATCTTCAGAAATTGATCTTGTCGAAGCCTCCACGATATGCTGCTGTCATCAGGGCCAGAGGCAGTTCAACTAAATATTAATTTGCACCTGATGAACTTTTAATTTTGTTTTCCAATTAAAATGATAATTGAGGGTAATTGTAGCAAATTGAGGGCTTCTGATAACATTTCAGCCATAATTGTTGTGTTTACCAAAACTGTTGTATAAAGGTTGCAAATGCTCATTTTGGAATATTTTGACAGCGCCTGTCAAATATTATTTAGCTTTGCCTTAACTATTAATATCTTTTGTTTATATCTTTTTGTGATGCTAGTCATTAATGTAACATACCATCACGAAAAAGGGTTAGAAATTTGAAATTCATAGGTGATGCTCTTTCTTTGAACACTAGTACAGTCAGTCCTCGTATAGCACGATAGTTGTGTTCCTAGAAACCCTTGTGCAATATAAACAACAGTCCCTATGGGAAAAATAGAGTTGGATGCCGACCACCGAAGTTGAACAATCCCATTTGGTAATGTTTTGATTACACACATTTGTAATCAAAACATTACAAAGCACAATAAATTATCGTAATAAAATACTTAAGTATTTTATTACGACTATTACATAATAAAATATTGCTAATGCTTTTGATTCTATCGTAAGCAAACTTGTTTTTTGTTTGATTTTCTATCCAAACAGATAACAGCCGTTCCATCTCATCCAATTTTTGTCTTAATCTAATGGATTTTAATTACACTTTGAGTTGTTCCTGCTATAAAAGTTCTTTTTATTTTCCATGGAATTCTTTGTAATTCTTGGCGTTGCCTCATTTAGGCCTGTAGCACGTGCAATATCACACGGTCTTTTATTTCGCTCAAAGCATTTCACAATTTCATATTTTTTCTCTATCGACAAAGGGATGCTCGGACAGCACGTCAGTCGAATGAAAAAATGCTCTACTAATTTGGCCTTGATTTAATTGCCTGAACAGTTAATAACAGTGGTATTTGGTATCATCAGGAAGAGGAATATTTAGTCTCCAAAATGAGTGTATCAGCTTCTGAAAGAAGTCATCAGGTAGTTATTTTATTAATTTTAGATCTGCATAAGCAACCTTACTGACAAAAGATTTTCCAACACAAGTAGTTCAGCTCGTACAAGGAGGGCCAATTAAGCTAACCCAAGGTCAAGTTAGGGCACATATTGGGGCGATACTTTTACCGCTTCCTCCCTGCCACTCCTAGCCGTATGCCTATTTAACCATCTGAGGTAAATACCTCAAGGGCAAAAACCCTTCATCCCACAGAATTGCCTCGTGTCGCTAAAAATTGTATAGTTTCAGGATGACAGGGGCTATTAGTGAAGCTATTAACTTGCTCCGTGACAAAGGAGACTTCTCCATACTGGATCCCTCCCAAGAACAAACCCCCAACGTGGAAGAAAATACAGGCACCACTAATTTGTCAGTAAACACCGATGAGTTTCTTCATCGGTGAAGAAACCTTTAGTTTCTTTGTTCCTGTGAAGAAACCTTTAGTTTCTTCACAGGAACAAAGTAAGACAAGGGAAACTACAAGTGTAACCGCTTCTAAGGCTAAATCAGAACATCTTGAATTTTCAAGTAACGTACCAATTTCTACGACCACAAATGTCGCTACTGATTCTTCACAAATAAAACATTTTAGTCTGGATACATTGACTAGGGCTGCTACTTCAAGTCAGGAAAATTAAAATACCAAACGTCGAGACTGTCTTACTTTCAGATCTTACTTACTTTCCTGCGAGAGGAAATTGAAACTTACTTATTATAAATGACAATGGTAAGGTTACAAAAACTGCCATCAAAGCTATTCTTCATTCTTGGAGCGGTCTTGAATTAGTTGTGAATGGCTTGATTACAGAAAACAAAGCTCTTAAGATGAAAATAAAGATGCGACAGATAAGAAGTGATGACTCAAAAACTATGCCCACACCTCTCATATGCTTCTGTGGCAAAATCTTCAACTTCTACAGAATTAGTTGATACTTCTTTGAACGTAGTTTCTCCTGAAAACTTCTCTGAGGCTACTGCACAATCGCTTGCAATAATTTCTATTAACCAAACAGACAGTCTGCAATCCGCTAATGTTAAACCTACTTCAACCAGAAAACCACATTTATTACTCCTAAAGGCATCTGAGAGTACTACTCTTACTACGAGCACTGATTTTAAAGAACGTGTAGTTAAAACCTTAAAGCAAGGCTTGAAAGAAGTCAAAGTTAAAGCTCTCCGTCTCATTAAAAACAAAGGCGTAATTTTAGAAACTGATTCATGTAAAGATTTGGATACCATCTCTTCCTCAAAAATCCTGTCTGATGTTGGAATCACCCCTGAGATACCCAAGAAATTGAATCCCTTATTGGTATACAATACTGATAATGATTTAACCAAAGAGGAAATACTTGATAATTTCTACTTCAAAAACCTGAAAGAATTTAAATTCACACGTGAAGAAATCTCACAAGAGATCACTTTCCGATTTAAAATTAGCTCCAAATCAAAGAACACTTTGAATTGGGTGTTTGACTTTACCCCACGTATTTTTTCAGCTATCTTTACTTTAGACAGGTTATTGGGTGGACCCCTCACCGATTTAAGTCGTTCACTGTTGTGACGAAGTGCTATTGTTGTCTTGCTTTCGGACACACTTCAAGCACGTGTAAACAAGAAAGACCTTCTTGTGGACATTGTGGCAAACTAGGCCATATCTTTGCTGAGTGCTCCAGCAAGGATCAACCGCCTGTCTGCATTAATTGTAAGAGGCACAAACATGATGCTAATCATTCGGTCAGAGATATCAACTGTCCTGAATACATAAAGGCTCAAGACACAGTAAGGCAACAAACAATTCCCTTCTAATATCACAGTGTTATTGAGTTCAAGCGTTTCCCAGTCAAATATCTTGACTGTCAACTTAAAATTTCTGCTAGCCAATGATCACCATTCACGCACCGTGGCAGATGAGCTACGTCGTGTATCTGAGGAGGAACTCATTGACATTCTCATTCTACAAGAACCATATCATAGAAAAGGCCGAATTGTCGGATATCCTTGCTCTTCTCGGATTTTACAACCGACTCATACAGATCCTAAGGTAGCCATCGTAATATTTAATAAAAATGTTGACATTTTACTCTTGTCCTGCTTAACATCACAGCATGCCATTTGCATTCAAGTCTAGAGTCCTAATCACTCGACTTATGTTATCTCAATGTATTGCCCCCCCATCATCTGACTTGATTCCTCACTTACACTATATTGATTCCGTATTCAGTTTATTAGGCCCTATTCCTCTGTTAATTTTACTCGACTCAAACTACAAGTCTGCATTGTGGCATAGTTCTTTCACAGATGCGCTGGGATTACTGCTTGGGGATACCATCTTCTCCCATCAGCTTACTGTCTTGAATCAACCAAACCAGCCATGTACCTTTTCTAATTCCCAGGGTGAATCAAATATAGACATCTCTCTGGCCCAGCCCGTACTGCTCCTTATATTACTGACTGGCACGTCGAAACTGACCTAACAACAAGTGACCATCGCTCTATCGTCTTCCTGCTGGGATCAACTCTTCCTCTTCAACAACCTCTTCGTAATCTCATACGTTACTCTCTTAAAAACATAAAATGGGAATGTTTTAATCGTTCCATTCTCTCTCACTGGCCTGAAGACAACCTAGAAAAATTTAATTCTCTTACCACCGAACAACTAGCACTGCAGATTCAAAACATTATCATCACTGAAATTCAGAAATCTACGCATAAAAAAGAAACTAAAAACTAACTGCACACCTTGATGGGAATAACGAACTTTCCTCTACTCGGAAACTTGTACATAAAGCCAGAAGAAATTTTGGAGCACAAACGGCATACTAGGCTTCAAGAAGAAATCAAGAGATTACATGAAGGATACAAAACTCTCAAAAGAAAATACGTAAAATTGATTTATGAAAGTAAATTGAAATTCTGGCACAATTTTGTCCGTATGCCTGGGAATAATAATCCTTGGGGTGTCATTTATAAAATTGCTAAAAATAAAATGATCCTCGGTGACATTTTTAACTCCATTACCTCCAACAGTACGGAAAGTCTTACACTAACTGACTCCATAAATGCCATCTTGGACCAACTGCTGCCTAATGATGATCTCACTATTGACACTTCACACCATCTATCTATTCGAGATTTAAACCAAAAATACCTTTCTTTAGAAGAAACAAGTGCATTCACTGCAGAGGGATTTACTTTAATCTTGAATAAAAGTCAGTCAAACAAATGTTCTGGCGATGACCTGATTGACAATATATTTATCAAAAATTTTTATGACCTAAGGCCCAAAGTTCTACTTAAATTATTCAACAACTGCTTAAATATTGGAACGTTTCCCAAAATGGAAACACGCCATTCTTAAGATTGTACATAAACCTGGTAAGCCACTAGATAATGGCAGATCCTACCGCCCCATAGTCTTGCTCTCTCAACTGGGAAAAGTGTTAGAGAGATTAATCGCTAATAAAATTACCACACTGCAGGGAGCTACAAGCTCCACATCCTCTCTTCAATACGGTTTAGGCAAGGGCTTGGATGCAAAGCCGCCTTATTAGAACTTCACCACCTTATTGACAGCTGCACTTCCAAGTACGTTATGGCAATCTTCATTTGTTATATTAAATATTCTTGTATAATTGTTATATTAAATTATTTTATATAAGTAGCTTATAGACCTAGTCAAGATCCTTGGTTTATTCTGAATTGAGACAGTGAGATTTTGGAAGTTAATTAATAGTTAAGTGTCCATAGATTTACCATTCGTAACTTGCTGCCATTGTTATATGATACATTATATCCCGAACTAGATAGCGTTAGCTTAGTATAGTATAGTATATAATATTATCAATTAATCAGTAAAATTTGTTAATCTCGTTAAACTTCATTGTCAATTATATTGAACTTTTTAACTAAATACATATAACGGCTTACATTTTCCAAATGTAACATAATTGATTAATACATAACTTGATACGGAAATTATATAACAGAACTCGAAGATAATACTCGATACTGAAAAAATATATATAGATATACAGGGTGTCTCAAAAATATTGGTACAACGTTTAGGGGAGATAGGTAACAGCTAAAGGAATGTGAATCGCATAGGAACCCATAACCGGAAACGTCACCGTAAGTCGGTACACGGCGCTTTTCATTAGTTCGTGAGAGGGAAAATTTCTGGTTTACTCATTCAAGCAGTAGCCGCTGCACGAAGCGCATGCATCAATATACGAACTGTGAGCTGGAAGACATGCACCTAGAGATTGGGTTAACAGAGGGCAATGGACGAGTCGCTCAACGAATTATGGAGAATGCTTCTCAGACAGATATGTACCAGACGTTTGTACTACACGCACAAACGCTGTTTG
This sequence comes from Mastigoproctus giganteus, assembly GCF_048544385.1. NCBI lineage: Eukaryota > Metazoa > Arthropoda > Arachnida > Uropygi > Thelyphonidae > Mastigoproctus > Mastigoproctus giganteus. The sequence continues at coordinate 89,223,893 of NC_143581.1, forward strand.
TGCGTGTGCATAAAAATTTCTGCGATTATGGGTCATTTAGAGGTAACAGGAGTAGTGTGGGCAGACCCCCGTTCAATGCGAACTCCCGCCATGGAAGAAAGTGTGTTGAATGCCGTCCAGAATAATCCTATACCGGCACGTGCTTTTGCCTCTGCCTTAGAAGTGTCTCGCTGTAGTGTACAGCGTGTCTGGCACGACGATTCTTAACACCCCTTTTATCTCCAAAGGGTTCAGTTACTGCTCCCCCAAGATCATCCTGCAAGTGTGGCTTTTGCACAGTGGTTTCTCCAAGAAAGTGTTCAAGACTTGAATTTTTCCGCCTATTTTTTTTCACGGATGAGGCTTATTTCACTCAGGAAGGCTTATTCAATAAGCAAAATGCTCATGTGTGGGCTCACGACAACCCACATGTGTGCCCCCATGTGGCACATCGCTTCACAATGTGTGGACAGGTATGGTCGGTGACTGCTTAGTCGGCCCATATCTGTTACCATCCCGCAGGAACTCCGCTAAATATCGGATCTTTCTTGAACAAGTTCTACCAGGTTACTTGACGATGTTCCAGCAAATGTGAGATGCAACATTTGGTTTCAACATGACGGGATGCCTGCCCATTATGGAAGGTGTGTTCTTGACCATTTGAACAGGCATTTTGGGCATTGATGGATTGGCCGTGGTGGACCCGTTGCCTGGCCCCCATGATCACCTGATTTATTGAGCCTTGATTTCTTTCTGTGGGGGCCCTCAAATCTATCATCTATGAATAGCCTGTGGAGACGGAAATGGATCTCGTGGTGAGATTCGTCTGTGCTGCTGCTGCTGTCAAAGAAACTCCAGGTGTGTTCGACCATGTCTGCCAATCCATGCTGCATTGGTGTCACGCATGTATCGCGTCTCGTGGTGGAACCTTGGAGCATCTGTTGTAACATCATGAAATGCATCCATCTCGTACTCCATTGTTAATATTATGTCAAATAAATGTTTGCCACTAATTACTGTCTTGTGTCATTTATGCTTCTTGTACCTCTGCTACTACTTTCCCGTGACGTTTCCGGTTATGGGTTCCTAGGCGATTCACATTCCTTTAGATGTTACCTACCTCCCCTAAACGTTTGTACCAATATTTTCGAGACACCCTGTATAGTATTATAACTGCATTGGGATACAAGTTTCGGGTTATAATTTTGTACTGAAATTGAATCAAAATCATGGCTCGGACCAGAGCAGCAAAGCGAAAGGCTCAAGCTAAATGGAGAGCTGCGGCTCAGGGGAGAACTTACCCTCTGAATCACAGCCTTTTAAAATGCACTGCTTGCTTGATGTTTGTGGATAAATCAGGTATGGGCATGATAGTGCCAAGGGGGATGTCTTTGTGTGTGAGCGATGTAAGGAATGTGAGGAAATCAGTCGACAACTCAGCATTGTTATGGGCCTATATGAGAGCCTCAAGGACAGGGTGGATGCCCTCGAAGGATCTAAATTAAGGGGCCCATCAAGCTCTCAGCGGGAACCCCCAAGGCAGAATGTGCTGGTCCTACAGGAACTAGTAGTTGTTGGTGACTCTATTGTCAGAGAAACGGGAAACATGCTTTGTAAAAAGGATAGGTGGAACAGGACCACGGTATGTCTGCTAGGGGCAAAGGTTCGTGACATTGTAGTTAGTTAGTTAGTTATTTTGGTTTTTAGGAGCATTAGCAACTAAGGCCATATTGCTCCGGGATATGCGGTGGTCATTCCCTGACCTTTCCACATCCTCTGTATTTGGTGGTGACGGGCTCGAACCCCGGTCTAATCAAGAAGCACGTGCTATGCACTGCTGCTCCTTCCCACCTGGCTACGGAGGCGCCGTGACATTGTAGAGCTGATATAAACTTTTAAGGGCACAAAAGCTGATGTACACGTTGGCAAGAATATTTGCTGATGCTATCGAGGCTGTGTTAGGTGGATCGAAAAACTCTAGCTTGGGGGGATACAAGGACTAATAGATTAACTAGCCAATGGCAGAGGTGAAAGTGATTCTTGCACTGCTTCTATTGGAATGAGCAGCAACCTGGAAAACAAGATGCAGAGTATTTCAGAAACTGCTGGGAGTCACTGCGGTACAAGTAAACACATGGGATGTTTTAGGGTAGCTAAGAATAGCAACAAGGGCAAGTATTCTTCCTTATACACCAATTCTAGGAGTTTGGTTAATAAATTTGATGAATTTGAGGTACTGTTCAAAACACGAAAGGCAGATATTGTTGGGATATCACAGACGTGGTGTCACACAGATATAAGGAATGCAGAACTGGAATTTGGGGAGTATGTGTACAGGAAGGATAGACAGGGGTAATGCTATTAGTTAAGAAACATATAAAATCCAAGGAAATGAAGCCAGTCGACATTGCTATACAGCGCAGTGACGAGTCAGTTTGCTGTGCATTAGCATTGGGAGATCAAAATTGAGAGTAGGAGTGTGCTATAGGGCTAATGACTCTGAAGAGTATAATAAGAAACTCTACCGGCCCACTCTCTACAAGAGAGCGGGCCGGTAAATCGGAGTCTTATAATGGGGGAGCGGGGATTTTAATTTCCCAGATATTGACTGGAAATTGTGGGTTGGTCACACACACACACACTAGCCAGGCTTTTGTGGATTTACTGGATGATTGTTTTCAACATCGGCATGTTCCGGAGGCAACTAGAGGGAGTAATACTATTGATCTGATTATTAATAATGATTCTTCATGCATTAAGAATCTGTAAATAAAGGAACCACTAGGTGGCAGTGATCACAGTGTGCTGAAGTGGAATTTACTCAAGAGGTAACTACCATCAGGGATAAAGGGAAGAGTTTTGGCTTTCGTAAAGGCAACTACGGTGGTCTGAGACAGAATTTAAATTCTATACGGTGGAACCAACTGATGATGTTACCAACAGCAAATTCAAAATGGCAAGCATTCAAAGAATTTATCTTGGAAGATACTAGGCTTTACATACGAACTAAGAAATATTGTTCAAGGTTTAGGCCTAAATGGATGTCAGATGAACTAATGAGACATATGGCAGAGAAGAAAAATGCATGGGATACATAAAATTAATGGGTGACATGGAAGCCTATGATAGATATAAGCTGGTCTGTAACCAATTCGCAAAGGAGATTAGGCAGGCAGAGGCAGATTATGAGACGTCTTTGGCAAAGGATGCAAAGAAAAACAACAAAGAGTTCTTTTCCTATGTAAACTCTAGAAGGAAAGAGATGAATCACATTGGTCCAATAGATATTGATGATTCAACTGTTGATGATCCTGCTCAAGTGGCTAACAAACTAAATGAGTATTTTGCCTCTAGATTCACAAATGAGGAGTTATTGAGGGAGGGGAATGCCAGAGGTGAGTTAAACCCTGGGAATGAGCTAGATGATTTTGTAATAACTGAGAGGAAAGTGGAGGAGATAGTGTTGAAGATAAACATAAAAAAGGCACCCGGGGTGGATGGGATCTATCCAGTTGTATTTATGGAGGCAGCAAAGAAAGTAATCAAACCCTTAGCTATAATTATGAGAGCTTCTTTGGACTCAGGGGAGGTACCCATGAACTGGAGAAGTTCAGATGTGACCCCAATTCACAAAGGAGGATCAAAGGGCGACACAAGTAATTATAGACCTGTGAGTTTAACTTCTGTCCAGGAAATGTAAGGAGGCACTGGTTAAAGAAGCACTGCAGGATCATCTTCAGTTATAGCTCGGACACATGCATGGTTTTAAGGGAAAGTCTTGCCTGACCAATTTGATTGGATACTATGATGTGGTCACAAAGGAACTGGATGCAGGGAATAACTTTGATATCACATATTTGGATCTTAGAAAGGCTTTTGATACTGTTGCACATGGAAGAGTGCTGAACAAATTGGAGCAGTGTGGTATTGGAGGCAAATTGCTGCTATGGATAAAGTGATGGTTGAGTGGGAGAAGACAGAGAGTGGTAATCAATGGACACTGCTTATCATGGACTAATGTTATTAGTGCAGTCCTTCAGGTTTCAGTGTTGGGTCCATTGTTGTTTCCTGTATTTATAAATGATATTGATGATGGTATATCAAGCTTAATGTCCAAGTTTGCAGACAATATGAAGGTTGGCAGGGTTGTTAAGGATACTAATGACAGTACGCTGCTGCAACAGGGTGCAGAAAAGTTGAACAGATGGGGTGAGAGGTGGCAAATGAAGTTTAACATTGACAAATGTAAAGTAATACATATGAGAAGCAGTAACCCCAGAGTAACGTATCAACTCTGTGGTACAACATCAACAGTGGTAGAATATGAAAAAGTCCTGGGGGTAATTGTGCAGGCAGATATGAAGTTTTTGAGCAGTGCAGATGGTCTGCAAGAGTAGCTCACGGTGTCTTGTCAATGACATACAGGAATTTTTCTAGAAGGGATAAGTAGGCGATTATCCCCTTGTATAAGGCAATGGCCAGGCTACACCTTGATTACTGCATACAGGTCTGGAGGCTTCATTTTAAGAAGGATGTAGAGCTGTTGGAACGAGTACAGAGAAGGGTAACAAGATTATTGAATGGAACAAAGGGTTGCTCTTATGAAGAAAGGCTCAAGTTTTACAAATTACAGTGTCTGGAGATTAGGCACTTGCGAGGTGATCTGATTCAGGTGTATAAAGCCTTGAATGTTTTGAGAATGCTCAATGCTGAAGGAATTCTTCCTCTTGCTCAGAATAATCACCTGAGAGGGCATAAATTCAAATTAAGGGAAGACAGATGTAGGATAGGTGTGTGGAAATTCGCCTTTATCCAGCAGGTAGTTGGTTGGTGGAACAGACTTCCATCCTTTGTTGTGGAAGTTGATAGCCTAAATAAATTTAAGGCTGAGCTGGACAGGTATTTGGAACGAACGAGGGGTGAAATGGGAGCGTTTTTTTTTTTTTTTTTGGCTGATGCTGCACAAGCTTGCTTTTTTGGATCATATGCCTCTACTAATTGCTAATGCTAATGTGATGGCCATTCTAGTCACTCAGAATACAGAAAGGAGAGGGTATTTGTCTTACTAAGACGTATAAATCAACAAGGGTGAAATTGCAGTTTGGTGACAGATAGAATGAGACTAATGTTATCATTATGCCAATGGTGATGCAGGCCGGAGTTGCCTCCAATGGTGTTTGTTTACTAACAGCGCTACTCCTCCATGAGCTGCATTAGAGCAGTTTCTATCTTTTCTCTACATGTTGAAGTGTTTTGTTATAGAAATTGCATTCGTCAGGTTTCTATGCATGCTGCAGCAGGGTTATATTCACCTAAGAGAGTGCATAGGTTATCTAAATTGCACAAAGTCTGCGACAATTCAATTGAATCACTGTGTGCATTGCTTGGTTTTAACTGGTGTGTTTGGTTGCTTACAGCAGATATTTTTGTTTATGCCCGTCTAGTTTTGCTTTTTCTTTCTTTCTTTAACCTAAGTGAAGGTTGGCCTTCCCATGTCAATGTCACCCTCTGCATGGATCTCAAGAACTGTATCATCTTCATTTACCTTTTCATAAATGTGCACAGTATTAGATATTAATTTATGCATTGCTTCTTTTAGTGCTCTTGGTTTATTGTTGGTTGGTCATTGGGTTTCTTATCTGGAGGGTTACAGGTGCAATTGCTTCTCGAGTAGCATATTTGGAGGCAGATTGTTCTTTTGATGAGGAAAGGAGTGATTTAGCCCAACCAGATATCAAGATATTTGGAGGGACTGAGCAGTCAGTCTGAGTTGCTACTGAGTGTAACCGTTGTGTGACTTGAAGCACAGCACATGTAAAAGACTTAGTAGGTACTGCAAAATGTTTCTTTGCTTCTTGGTATGACACTTTCTGCTCTATCTTATATTTTCTAATATTCTTTTCTCGTTTCCATTGAAGGCATTCCTTTGAGAAGGCAGAATGTTTGACGTGATAGTTAGGACAGCTTTACATTTCAGTGTTACAGCGTGCATACATTCTTTAGAATCGCAAGAAGCACAGGTGGCTAATACCTCTGCAGACAACTTGCGAATGACTAAATTTTTGGCACTTAAAGCACTGGACTGGATTCAGAATGTACAGTCTTATGTGACATCTAATGTTTGTTTTGGGATTTTATGGTGCATTAGCATCTAAGGCTATAATGTGCCAAGTCAAGACATCTAATGTAACCAGCTTTTATGGTGGTAGGTAGATTTGGTGTTTTAAATGTGAGTATCACTGTTTGAGTAGGGACAGGCTCCCCATCTTTTTCAATGATAATGCTTTTGGCATGCACCATGTTATGATCTTGTAGTTCGTGGACAAGTTCATTTCAACTAATAAGTCTCTGGATCTTAATCCCTAAACTGTTTTTGGAGGGCCAGCCACATTTTCAAGACATTTTTGCATCAAAAATGGGGAAAGCTTACTCAATGGTTGGTCTGTGGAGGAGTGCAGTATTAAAAAGAGAGGTGCGGTATTATCCGTTCCTTCATTTTTTTTCTCTTAGTGCTATCATGATCTAGATCGTGTTTATCTAGCTCTGGATCAAAAGATTAATAAGTGGACTGTTTTGTTTGTCCATCGTTGCTCCTTTTAGTCCTGGGAGGGTGGCTTTCTTCTCCCAGGTTTCCTGCCCTGCCACATGGAGGCAGGAGTGGTGCCACCAGTGACCAAGCGATAAAGGAAGGTTAGTAGTTAGTGCATTAGTCCTATGTACAAGAAGAAGGGTGTCTTTCCTTTCTGTTAGGTATGCTAACTTCTTTACTTTAGAAGAGCAAAATTAAAGAGCTCTGGTAAAAATTAAAAATAACACTATAATTATCAGCCCCTCTTTAAAGTACAGGCATACCTCGGTTAACGTTACCTCTGATAACGAAGCTTTGATATAACAAAGTCCGCAATTTCAAGCCCCATTTAACATAAAAAAAATATTCCAGTTTAATCACCTGAAATCTAAACAAACTGAAGAAATTACGGAAACCTTTGGGGCTTCTCGTGGTTGGTTCGAGAAATTTAAAAAACGGGCTAGGATTCATAGTGTAAAATTAACAGAAGCTGCAAATAAGTTTCCAGAAAAACTAAAGGAAATAATCGAACGTGAAAAATTTCCACCAAATTTGGTGTTCAGTGTTGACGAAAGCGGTTTGTTCTGGAAACGGCTACCAACAAAAAGCTTCATTTCTATTGAAGAAAAATCAGCTGCTGGGTTCAGAGCAGCCAAAGACCGTTTATCGTTACTCTTTGGATCAAATGTCTCTGGCGATTATAAATTAAAATTCTTATTAGTTTACCATTCAGAAAATCTGAGGGCGTTAAAAGGTAACATAAAAATGAATTTACCTGGAATATGGAAAGCAAATAGAAAAGCGTGGGTTACCAAGGAGTTATTTACTGATTGGTTTGTTAACCACTTTTGTCCTGAAGTAAAACGGTATTGTCAAAAAAACAACTTTGAAGAAAAAGCTCTTTTGTTGTTAGACAATGCTCCGGGACATCCTACTGATCTTAACACGTTGGACACATGCATTCCTGTCAAAGTTGTGTTTCTTCCAGCAAACACAACTTCCCTGATTCAACCATTGGATCAGGGAATAATAGCATCATTTAAAGCTTATTATCTGCGTCGAACATTTAAGCAATTTAACTGAACTAGAGGATAAAGAGGAAATGACAGTTAAAACTTTTTGGAAAAACTACACCATTAAAAACGCAATTGAAAACATTGATAGTTCTTGGAAATATATCACTAAGAAATGCTTAAATGGAGTTTGGCGCAAAATATGGCCAGAAGTTGTACTCGAAGAAGAAAATAACATCCAAGAAATTAGAAATGAAGTTATCGAGATGGCTCAATCAATAGGTTTTGAAAATGTCGATGAAGAGGATGTTAGAAATTTATTGAATGCAGAAGATGATGGTTTTTCAGTGGAAGATTTAGAAAACCTTGTTAGCAACGAAGACAAAGATAATGAAGACGAAGTTAAAGAAGTTCCTGCCTAAAAAGTGTTAACCAAAGATTTAAAAAGGTGCTTAAATGATATTGAAAACGTTTTAAATTTTTTAGTGAAAATGATCATGATTTAGGAAGAAGTTTTATTGTTAAGCGATCAGTGTTAAATGCAATAACTCCATATAGGCAATTGTTAAATGAAAGAGAAAAAAAGCATAAGCAATCAACTTTAGACTCATATTTTAAAATGTGATTTCACTTTGTATGTAAGTTGACCGTTTATTTAATAAAACTTTTCTTTGTTCGAAAAAAAAGCTTTTCATTTTCTTTACGTAGGAACGTATCCCTATTCCGGCCATAGTATTTTTACCTCTGAAAACGAAGTTTCGCTTAACGAAGTAATTTCGTGGAACGCATCCTATTCGTTATTCGAGGTATGCCTGTAAATTGCTTGGAAATCACTCAGAAATTGCTATAGTCACTCGCTTGGCACTTGGGGTTGGCTGGTCAAATGGAGCAGAAAAATATAGTGTGGGATAAGTTACAGAAAAGTACTGAAGCCTACAACAAGTAACACAATCTTTAACAAACTATTATGATATGGGGCAAACTCTTGTTAAAAGAGTCCAGTGCTATCTGGATAAACAATCATCACGTATAGCAAAAAGTAGTCCAAAACAATGTCTAGGTAGTATCTGGCAGTGAGGGGGGGTGTATTCCATGGGGATGACAGGATCCAGTGATGTCCATGATACCCCCCCCCCCCAATCTACGATACCACAGCCACTGGCCTGTTTTTGTCCAACTGTTCAGTGTGGTTTCCAGCTGTTCACCTGTTTGCCGTTGAATATGCATCCATCCATCAGCAAGATAGGAGTGGAACCTCAATTCATCAGACTGTTTGGATGACTGGAAAAGAGTCAACTCTTTTCCAGTCATCCAATGTACAGGAACAGTGCTCTGGTGCCCACTATAGGAGGAAGCATTGAGAACAGTTGAACAATATGGGCACATGAACAGGTCACTTACTCCACAGACCTATCTGTAAGGGAGGCTGCTGAATGGTGCTCAGAAATGTTTCTTTGTGTGCCCTGGCTTTGTCTGTTGTTAATTGAGGCATCGTGAGACATCTGCTATCCCAAATACTAAATCCTAACTGCTGTTCACCTCGACTGCCAACCAGTGGTGGTCTCCTTGTCACAGAACGCTGGGTGGTTGTGTGTCCCTTTTCAGATCATTGCCAATACATCTACGATGGCCCTCAAACAGCCGACAATGCCTGTGGTTGCTGAAATGCTGGCTCCTGACTTCCTAGTACCGCAAATCGTTCCCTATTCAAACTCCGTCGTGTCCTTCCCTTTTCCCACTGCACGGGCTTCACATTAAAACAACTGACAGGCATTACCTATTCTGTCACTATGTATTCTATGCTGGTTAAGAGTGACATCCGCATTTAGTAAAACCTAAATGTGGATGTCACTCTTAGGTATTGTCGGATGCATGGAGACAGGGTTGGTCAATGTTTTCGGCTCATGAATACATATATTCTGATCTAACTCCACTTGTAGCATTTTTTCAGTATGGTCCTATCTGATGCTGTATCAGATTGGTTTCTTGCATTGTTTGCCACTACTATTACTATATTTATTGAAACAAATTGTTAGAAGGATTATTAGCAATATAGTGCAAGGAAGCCACAGGCACTGGCCAAGAAATAAAATAAAATAAATAACTAAATAAAATTAAAAACTAAAAATAAATAACAAAAATCAATAATAATAAAGAAAAATATATAATAAATAACAAAAATCAATAATAAAAAATATATCAGCTGATCTTTAAATTTCTAGCTGTCAACCTCAATTACCTGTGGAAATAACTTATTCTAGTAATTAAAAACTTTCTGGCTAAAAAAAAAAACTTTCCACAATCCCTTTTATTGTAATTTGAATTTATGGTCCTTCATTTATTACTATCCCCTTTCATTGCCTTACAGACCTCAATCAGGTCCCTCCTATGGTGCCTGACTACCAACTTCTGCAGTCCACATATTTTTGCCATTTTGCAGAACTCACCAGACAGGTTGTCCATCTTTGGACCCCTTTCAAGAAGCTCAATGTCTTTTTATTTAGGAGCAATCTCCACAATTGAACACAATATTCAAAATGTGGTTTTATAATTGCTTTATACAGTGGGATTATGATCTCCTTATCTCTAGAAGAGGCGCAATAAGGCCTAAGTAGTTCTTGCGCCAGAAAACACCACAACAACATCTCTAGAAGCAAATATTCAATAAATCATTTATAGGACACCGTGGGTCTTCCTTACTGTCTGTCTACATTGCTTGGAGAATTTCATGTCTACCCAGATTGCAACTCCCAATCCCTTTCTTCCTGTTTTTAATTCAGCCCCACTAAGTGTAAAAGTTTTGCTGCATTAAAACACAGAACCACTTTTCTAACCATTCTTGAAGCCTATTCGCTTCACCCTGAACAAGTTCTACTTGGCACTGTTCATTAGTCACTTTACCAATTTTCACATCTGGAAATATTAACATCACCTCCCCCCATCCATTTGTCTGCAATTAATGTTGTTAGCTCTCTCATGAATATTTCTCTCTTTAGCCCTCACAGGTCCATCATTTCTGACCATGTGCACCCATAGATGGTGACTGTCTTCCCAGCCCACCAAGGATCTTTCAACAAGAATTCTCTATATCATTGCACTGGTTCAATAAGCATTCCAGTGAGTTCTCTATCCTCCAATTGCTGCCAAACTTGCCTGATCTCAATCTAAATGAACATGTATGGTGCATTGTGGATAAAAAAAAAAAAAAAACCATTGAATATCCAGCAATTGTGGGATACAGTGTGGGTTACTATATTTATGGACGTCCTTTGGCACTTATGAAGTCTATACATAATGTGTCCAGGCCATACTACACACTAAAGGTAGTATAACTGAGTTCCAGTTAGGTGCCCAGTTACATCAAAGTTATCACAGTGTATATCCCTGTTTGTTAGAGAACACCACTAGTTTTTAAGTAGTGAAAGTTATATACAGTTTTCTGATGGAATTTAAATATTCTATAATTAAAGAATTCAAATATTCCATAACTTTTAATATTTAAAATCTCAAATAATCTAAATACCTTTAGGTACAAAATAACTGCAAACTCAGTCCTAGTCTAAATCAAGGCAATATACTATAGAAAGGGTATAAGAAACTCAAAATATACTCTCTCTCTCTCTCTCTCTCTCTCTCTCTCTCTCTCTCTCTCTCTCTCTCTCTCTCTCTCTCTCATATACACAATAATGTAATATGTGTAAATATGTCTCCAATGAATCTAACAGGCATTCTCATAAAGAAATTTAATTATAAAATGCAACATTCACAAGGCAGATTTCAATCTACATATGTTCATAATATAATTAAAAAAATGAACGAGAAGTTTTGTGAAAATAAATTTATTATGAAAATTTTAATTAATGAGAGAAGGAATTTGAATCACTATAATGATGGATGAATAAAGGAAGGGTAGGTGTGTGTGTGTGTGTGTATGGGCACACACTCACATGCACCCTTCTTTTATTAGATATAATGTAAATAATTAATTGGAGAAAAATATTTCATGATTTTTTAAAAGAGTAATACATTTCTAAGGGCTTATTAACTTTCCAATATTTCTCGTTTACTTGGTCTAAAGTCATATTACCACCAAGGGGTAAAAACTGGCCAGGTGTAACAGCAATGTAAATCACAAATGGTGAACAATCAGAAGGTGCTTCAGTTCCCAATTCATCTTGTTGTTTGTCTAAAGCCAAGCGCATAGCCAAGTACTTAGACAAGTGGTCAACTGAAAATAAAATAAATAAATATTGGTAGTACGTGTGTAAAACAAAAATACACTGATCAATAATTAAACAATACTAAATGATTCAGAGAAAAGCAACTAACAAAAAAAAAAAAAAAAAAAGTAGCAGAATATGTGCATATTAGTTAATAAAGCCCACAAAACATAGGTATCATATTTAATCAAATTCAGTCATCATCCATGAAAAGAAGTATTGTCAGGTGCATCACCCTGAAAATTCACTCGAAGTGTGCAGTATCCAGAAAAACAACTGATCACTAACATTACCACCATTCTACAGAATAATCCCACTCATCTCTTTTATCTGCAGTACTATTACTCCCCACCCTGGTAAAATGATGCTCCTACCCCACAAGCTTAAAGGAAATGTTTAATATATATATATATATTTTTTGTTTGTTAGTTGTTGGTGCATTGGCTTCTGTGGCCATAATGCGCCTCCTAAGGTTTTTGCACTACTCTGATCCAAGCCCGAGGCGGGATTCGAACCCGTGACCTTTGGGTTGCCTGGCAGGTACTTGACCCACCTGGTGAGCCAGGTCGGCGTTTAATATATTACCCAAAAACACAGTCCAAATATTTCTCGTGGTTTCGCAAACAGGAATATTGTCTAGTCTTCCCCACTTACAACACTTTATACAATAACACGTAAGTGAGCAATTATAAACTGAATAACCAAAGAAAAATTTATCAAAATTTATCCAGTCCTCCACTAAGTCCACACAAGAAAAAGAAAGTTGATGTCCAATGGAACAGCATTTAATGTAATAAGTGAAAAACAACATTCCATTAACTCGGACATGCAAGTGGCAAATATTCGGCTAAGCAACTAAAAATTTGAAAATTAAAATATCCATTAAAGCGACATTAATGTAAATATTAGTATCCCTTCATATTAGCGTTACAAGTGACAGACACATGATGCAAGAAAGCAAGCTTATACAGAATCAGCCAAAAAAAAAAAAAAAAAAAACACTTCTCATTTTACCAATACATTCTTTCAAAAAGTTTGTCTAGTTGTTTCTTGAATTTATTTAAGCAATCCACTTCCACAATGACAGATAGGAGTTTGTTCTTCCAGCAATCAACCACCTGCTAGCTAAACACAAATCAGTTTGACAATTCAAACTATAACTCAGTTTTAATTTATGCTCCCTCAGGTGTGTAATCTGAGCAAGAGGAAGAATCCCATCAGCACTGAGCTTGCTCAAACCATTCAAGATCCCCTTGCCTGGTCTCAAGACACTGCAATTTGCAGCACTGAAGCCTTTCTTAGTAAGAGCTCCCTCACCAATCTTGTTGCTCTTCTCTGGTTGCTCCAGCAGTTCTACATCCTTCCTAAAATGAGGCCTCCAGACCTATATGCGGTACTCAAGGTGTGGCCTGACCATTGCCTTATACAATTGGATAATCACCTCCTTATCCCTGCTAGCAAAAAAATTCTGCATATCACTGATATGACTCCATGAGCTGCTCTGCTCAGAAAACTTCATATCTCACTGCACAATTACCACCAGGTCTTTTTCATTCTCCACTACCTTGAGTTTAGTACTTTTCAGTTGTCAATGTTAAACTTCAGTTGCCACCTCTCAGCCAAACAGCCCAACTTTTCTAGATCCTGTTGCAGTAGTGTACTGTCATTACTCTCATTAACAACCCAGCCGACCTTCATATCATCTGCAAATTTGGACATTAAGCCTGATATACCTTCATCAATATCATTAATAAATACAGAAAACAACAATGGACCCAACACTGAACCACGAGGGACTCCACTAATAACATAAGACCACGATTTGTTTGTTTGTTTCGGGATTTATTAGGCGCATCGGCAACTATGGCCATAGTGCGCCACATAAGACCACGAAGAGCAGTGTCCACTGATTGCAATCTCTGTCTTCTCCCACTCAACCATCACTTTAGCCATAGCAGCAACTTGCCCTTAATGCCATATAGCTCCAATTTGTGCAACAGTAACAAAAGCTTTCCTGAAATCCAAGTATATGATATCAAAATTATTTTTTGCATCCAGTTCTATTGTGACCACATCATAGTCAAATTAGTCAGGTAAATTTCCCCTTCCCATTCAGAATTTGTTGTTGGTAACATCATCAGGTGGTCCTATTACGTATATATAATTTAAAAACTGTCTGAGACACTGTAGACACCTTTATGAATGCAAAACCCTTCCCTTTACCCCTGATGGTAGTGACATCTTTAAGTAAATCCCTTTGTGACCACATTGTAGTATCCAATCAAATTGGTCAGACAAGGTTTCCCTTAACAAACACATGCTGTGTCTGATCTATAACTGCAGCTTGTTTAGATAATTCTGTATTACTTCTTTAACAAGTGACTCCATTATTTTCCCCAGAACAGATGTTAAACTAACAGGTCTACAATAATTGTTACCCTTTAATCCCCCTTTGTGAATTGGGGATATAACACACATCTCCAGTCTGTGGGGGCCATCCCTGAATGCAAGGTTGCTCTCATAATTATGGCTAAGGGTCTCATCCACCCCATGTACCTTTCTTAGATTTAACTCCAACAATTACTCTTACACTTTCCTCTCAGTTATTATAAAATCATTTAGTTGTACTAGGTTAATACAATTTCTTTCATTCAGCCATTAGCTCAAGGCATCATATCCATCTTTAAAACTAATGACATCAGAAAATCATTGTTTGCTATTTGTTTTTAGGAGCATTAGCACTAAGGCCACATTGCTCTGGGGATATGCGGTGGTCATTCCCTGACCTTTCCGCGTCCTCCGTATTTGGTGGTCATGGGCTCGAACCCCGGTCTAATCAAGAAGCGTGTGCTATGCACTGCTGCTCCTGCCCACCAGGCTATGGAGGCGCCAGAAAATCATTACAATGGATTTTGGAAAAAACTGATACCGAGTTTATTGAAGTAATGGAGACATGGAAACATTTCTCACTTGTGGACTGTATCAGAATCATTGCTTTGTGGCTGAAAGAAGTAAACCTGTCAACGTTAAATGCGTTAAAATGTATGGCTAGACTCAGTTCATTCATGAAATATGGTCGAACCAGCAGAAAACAAAATCGGTGCAATAGTAGAACTTGCTACATCAGTAGGAGGGGAAGGTTTTGTTGATATAACTACTGATGCCATCGTGGGTAGCACAGTTGATAGAATCACCCTCCTCCCCAAACCGGGTGGAAACAACCTAAGTCCGAATCCCGTTCATGACGGAGGGAATTTTTATTGGTATTTTTGGGTCAGGTGAGGGTAGCATGGTTTTTTCTCCCAGAAACGTGGGTTTTTCATCCAGCAAACAAAAAGTCAACCTCATAACACCCGCAATTTATGGACAGTATATATGGAGCAACATGGCCTTAGTTGCTGATACGACCAAAAAAAAAAAAGATATAATTACTGAAGACTTTCAGGAATTACTGGTAGAAAAAGAGGCTGGTGAAGTGGATTTGGTGGAAATGGCATCGGAGGTAAAACCAAATCAATTCAGAAGATCGATATCGCAGAAGAAAATTCTAATCTTCCAAATTTTACACTAAAAAGCATATGGAAAGGCATAAAGATAGCCGAGAAACTAGAATTTTATTTTTTGAATGTAAATTCTTAAATGAAAGGAACCCAAAGTTCAAAAGGGAGCTCCAAAGTTCAAAAGGGAGCTCCAAAAATGCTTAGTTCCATACAATGAAATTCACAAAGGTTTATCAAAATGCAAAATAAAACCAGATTTTTTAAAGAGCAGAAGGTACACCAAATCTAGAATGGTGAATTTTTGTTTACTTTTGGAACACCCCCCCCCCCTTTTTGCACTTTTTCTTAGTCCCAGGGCTGCGGCGTGGGTGTCAGCCGCCCGTCCGCAAACTTTCATAAGATTGCCCTCTACTAGAAAGGGTTTACAAAATTAATTAAAAATTTTATTATATATTTATTATTCTAATCACAGTACAATCACTTCAAAGTATTATTAAATTTATCAACACAAACAGAAAAAATATAAATAGGTCACAAAATAAATTTTCGGCAGAAAAAAAGATTACATAGTATGATAATAATCAGATCAACTTGTTAATAAGTATCACTAAAAAATAATTAAAATAAATACACATATAAGTAACAAAAGACTACATATTATTTTAGTATTCAAAGTACATTCAGTTCAACTTAATGTTCAATATATCACAAAAAAAAAAAAAACATATCTATATATATATACAGGGTGATTCACTACCAGTGCGACAAACTTGCAGGAGGTGTAGGGGGTACAAAGACGAATCGGAATCACATAGCATTGCAGGGTCTGAAATGCCTTCGTCATGCGGTAGAGGACATTGAACTGGAGGTCGCGTGAACAGCGATCCCACTGGAAGTCAGCATTTGCGAACTGTTTCTGTTGAAGAAACCAAGTAGCAAAAGTCCTCCGGAGTGAATAATCTGCAGGCACCAATGATTGGATGCTTTGCAGATGGTATGAATTCATTTGGTTTGTTGACAGTATCCTCCATACAGTGGATTAGGAAATACCCAATTGTTGGCCTATCGCTCGAGTTCTCTTACTTGGATTGCCTTCTGCAAGACGTAGGACATTCTCCTCATTGTCTGGCGTCTTCGTCGTTCGCTCTCGATTCATGGTATCTCTCGTGAAACAACCAGTCTCACGTAACCTTCTGCGAAAATTGTATGATGAGAAAAAACACATGCGAAAATTGTATGATGAGGAACACGCCTGTGCGGGAAACGTTCCTGGTACAAGCGCAGAGTGGCGCGTCTGTTACAGTCCGCAGCTCCATACGCGAGGTGCATGTCGGCCAGTTCAACATTTGAATACTCATCCATCCTACTGCCTCGGGAACCAGTTCGCAAATGCTGACTTCCAGCGGGATCGCTGTTCACGCGACTTCCCTTTCAACGTCCTCTACCGCATGACGAAGGCATTTCGGATCCTGCAATGCTATGTGATTCCGATTCATCTTTGTGCCCCCTACACCTCCTGCAAGTTTGTCGCACTGGTAGTGAATCACCCTGTATATATATATATATATATATAAGTAGGTAACAAAATATTTTTTCGGCAGCACAAAAATATTGCATATGTATATAAGTAACTATTAGTCTAATATTCTAATCTTATATAATATGTAATAACTATAATCAAATAGCAGTCTATTTGCACTAATATTTAGTAGTATGTAATGTAAATTTGTATTATATTTTTATATAATCACGGAATTTAATCACACACATTATAATTAAAATAACTACATAATTTGTACTCTTCGGGCTTTTGCTTCTACAAAATTCTTTATTAATGCACCAATGTCCAAATTATCCATAATATCATTTTCTATAGATGTTATAGATAAATCTGTTAAACATTCCTGTGCCATAGTTGATCGTAAATATTTTTTTATAATTTTAAGCTAAGCTTCCAGAAACTTCTTCCTAAAGCAACTGACACTGGTAGTACAGAAAAATTCTTAGGACTACTGAAATATTCGGAAACGCATATTGTAAATTGTTCTCATATATAAAATTATGAAATTATTCTCATATATAAAATCATATATAAAATTAACAATTTCTCATATATGAGAAATTGTTCTCATATATAAAATCTTGAGGAGACATTTCTTTTTCTATAAAACATTGTAAGGATTTGATTTCCTCAAAAAGAGTTATGCCGTCAATATCACGATCATTTGGATTTTTGTCGTTGCTTAATTTCATGTGCAAATCTTTGCAATGTTTTAATATATCTTCCTCATTCCATTCTTTTAACGCGTTGATATTAGCATTAGTAGAGGCATATGATGCAAGAAAGCTAGCTTATGCAGCATCAGCAAAAAAAAAAAAAAAAAACCCCACTCCCATTTCACCCTCCATTTGTTCAAGATACCTGTCCAGCTGAGCCTTAAATTTATTTAGGCTATCAACTTCCACAACAAGGGATGGAAGTCTGTTCCACCAACCAACTACCTGCTGGCTAAAGACAAATTTCCACATATCTATCCTACATCTGTCTTTCCTCAATTTGAATTTATGCCCTCTCAGGTGATTATCCTGAGCAAGAGGAAGAATTATGGACAATTTTAAACACTTCATTATTCTCTTTCAACAGCATAAACTTTTCAGTAAGAGATGACAGAGTAGCATCAAGTATCAAGAAAAAAGTCTATTTTAAAATTATCTTTGGCATTTTTTATAGGTTCATCCCTTGCTTCATATTCAAACATTTTTTTTCTTTGGTCTTTTTCGAGCCTCGGGAAAAACAGGGGCAATATCCAAAATATTCGCTATTTGTGTTGCAAAATTAATAACATTTTCAAAATTCTGGTCTGTTCTATTTCCTAGTATAATCTTTTAAATGATTTACAAGATGTTCAACATGTTCAGTAACTGTTTCTATATTACATGACGGGTTCTGCATCATTTTACTAATGACATTAATTTGGCTTAAAATTTCAGTTGCCACTTCTCAGCCCATCTGCCCAACTTTTCTAGATCCTGTTGCAGTATCATACTGTCATTACTATCATTAAAAACCCTGCCAACCTTTCTTCCATCTGCAAACTTTGACATTAAGCCTGATACACCTTCATCAATATCATTGATAAATATAGAAAACAAGAATGGGCCCAACAACGAACCCTGGGGGAACTCCACTAACAACATTAGTCCATGAAGAGCAGTGTCCATTAATTACCACTGTTTTCTCCCATTCAACCACCGTTTTATCCATTGTATCTTCTTCTTCTTCTTCTTCTTCTTCTTTATCTTCGCCTTCTTCCCACGTTTATATGGGGTCAGCATTTCTGTCCTTAATTCTTTTCCTCCATCCCTCCCTATCCTGGGCTTCCTCTCTCCTCCATCCTTCCCTATCCTGGGCTTCCTCTCTCCTCCATCCTCTCTCTCTCTCTCTCTCTCTCTTTTAAATCCTCTGCCACCTTGTCCTTCCATCTCAGCTTAGGTCTCCCCCTCTTCCTCTTCCCTATCACCTCCAACTTTTCACACCTCTCCCCTACATACTCCTCACTTCTTCGTTCCACATGTCCAAGCCACCTCAACCTGGATTCCTGCATTTTTTTACTCAGAGGTAAAAAAATGCAGGAATCTAGGTTGAGGTGGCCTCTTCCACTGCCTCTTCTATCTTTTTCTCCTGGGCCCTTGTAATCGCCCGTGTCTCAGCACCATACATCAATGCGAGTTTTATCCATTGTAGCAATTGCCCTTAATGCCATACTGCTCCAATTTGTACAGTAGTCTTCCATGTGTTACAGTATCAAAAGCTTTCCTGAAATCCAAGTATATGATATCAAAATAATTTTTTGCATTCAGTTCTTTTGTAACCACATCATACAGTTGAATCTCATTAATGAAAAGCTCAAGGGACTTAAATTTTCACGTTTTGTAATATGTTTTGTCCCCCAAAAGTGTCAAAATTTTACCAGATTTTTTTTTCTTTTTTGCACATACTCTATATCTAATAATAATAATAATAATAATATCAAAAATAAATACAACAATAAATTAATTTAAATTAATAAAATAAAATAAAATAATAAAAAATAATAAAAAAAAGCCTTGTCTAACAATACAGTAATAGGAATAATACACTTTTTAAAGATTTTATTTTATTTGTACGATAAACTAGGAGAAAAGCAATTTAAGAAAATTAGAAATATTGTACAGTATATATCTATATATATATACACTATTTTAGTATCACAGTAAAAAATTAATCTAAGTATAAAAGGAGGCATACAAACAATTTAACTTTTTGATAAATTAGTCTCTAAATTAAAGCAAGAATCCAATGTGCACTCAGACACTATCATATGCAATAGTTTTTTTCTTTATCAATGTTACTGCAGGCCAACACATTCTCCCACAAAAAGATGCCCAAAATGCATTGAGCAGTTTGGGCATCTTTGTTTTAGATGGCAGCATGTGCGTCTTCACTTTCACTGTCGGTTATTCACTGCTCAGCAGTTCTTCTGGTGTTGCGTTGTTCTGGTAGAAACTACATCATGTCCCTTCACAAACTCTTCAAATTCACCAACAAAATCCACATGCTCCTTCAAATTCCCCCCATTCCTCAATGTTGCTATCATATTAGTCTGCTGGACCATGTTTTCGATGACATTTGCTCCAAAACCACTCCTGAAGCAGCTGATTATTACACTTGATACAATACTGTCCCAAGTAATAACAAGATTATGGATAGCATCCAAAACCTTACAATTTGGCTGCAAACTGTTTCCTCCCTCCTATGTTGAGGATCAAGTACTTTATCAGGCAGGCACTATGTACTCTCTTGTGGTTATAAATAATGCCTTGATCCGGTGGCTGCATAAAACTGGTGGTAATGGGAGGTAAAAACAACAGCCATATATTTGTCAACTTAATTAAGTGTCTTGGCAGAACATGCTGTCCAACAATCCTGAATCATTAAAATGTTCCTTTTTTCTGAAGCCATTCTTCTATTCACTTTTGATAACCGAGACTTACAAATTTTAAATGTAAGCCAAGCACTTCTTTTGGCCTCATAATCACAGGGAGATTGGCTAACTTCTTTACAACATCTTGGCTTGGAAAACTTACCGATCACAAGTGGGCATAGTTTTGTACTGCAGCACATAACAGAACATGAGTCTTTGTTTACTTACTCCATCATGATAAGGCTCTCCTCAAACAGCAAACGTTTTGTTTGGCAGCAAATTATAAAATAAACTTGTCTTGTCTACATTAAAAATAATCTTTGCCTCATATTTTTCAAGAATGGACCGTACTGAACACAAACAACCTGTAGCCATTTCTTAGTCGATTAATCCAGACACGCAGCAAACATTTCGCGAAACCAAGTTATTCCTGTCTTTAACTCTTTGGAGCCAGCCACTGCTGCATTTGAAGTCACTAATTCCATGTTGCTGAGCGCCTTTTCTTGCAAAATTGGGCCTGATTTGCACACATTTGTTAGTACCACTCGAAAAGTTTTGTTCCAAGCTCCTCGTGTTTTGAACAAGGAATTTGTTTCCTGTCTTTTTAGAGCTGCTCCAGTATTGCGTACTTCTTCAGGTTTTTATTGGTTTTTCAGTATTGTAGAATGGCACAAGAAATAGATTATACTGTAGAAGAGACTTTTTTTGAACTGGTGTAACAATTGCAACTGACCTTTTCCCATAGGAGTATATGTAAACAAGTTAGAAAAACTGTTTTTATTCTTTTGTTAATTAACATCTCATCTTTCGCAATGATGTTTTTCAGAATACACTTAAGTTGTAGCTACCATAAACTGGTTTTGTTTACACAAAAGTAAATTCTAACAAGTTAGTGTTAGAATTCCACCCAGTTCCCTGCATCCTTCGGAAGCAGGGAACTGGGTGGCCAGGGGTAATAATTGGACATCTGTGCCAAGATTTATATTAAAAGTACAAAATAACAATATTTATTTCTCACAGGATGAAAATGAACTTTATAATACATATTAACTGAATTTTATAATAAATGAATACACAGTAGACTCCCGATTAACCCTATGAGACTGGACTTCAGGTCGGATAAACGAATGGCCAGTTGCAAATTAAATAAAAAAAAAATATACAGCATGTTGTATATAAATGTCTATTAAACATTTACTTAAATAAAAAATCAGTAATCTTCATTTGTCTTTTTGATTAAAATTCATTTTTTGAAGCAAAATCATGCCACTTTTTCATAAGAATTATATTAATGGCAGATGAATTATCTTGCTGTTCGATATATCTTATCGCAGTTACAAGCACTTTCTTTCCTTCTGAATGACTTATTCTTTTGTCATTTTTATCTATGCTCATGGCTTCTGGGTTCTCTGGTCCTTCATCTTCCGCCATTTCTCCTTGACTAACTGCTTCAATAATTTCATTGTCTGTTAACATTTCATTCTCTAGAATGTTATCTCCTACAGGCCATTTATCGATGTCTCTTTCTTCCAGGCCTTTGAACTTTGATAATTGTTTCAAATCATTAAGCAGAGCAATGTTGTCATGGTCTATCAGATCCTCAGTGCATGGCTCTTTGTCCAGATCACAGTTTGCGGTTAATTTTTTGACATCAGGCCATAGTTTTCTCCATAACCTCACAAATGTTGATGAAGGCATTTCCTCAAAAGCAGATGCCAACATGTAAACCACATCCTTGATGTTAATTTCTATTTCTTCATTGGCAATCTTCTCAAGAATTTCTGAAAGAAGTTTTCTTCTGTAATGCCTTCTCACACTAACTATCACACCTTGATGTTATCAGAAGATAGGTCGATGGGATGTGTTGGAGTGTTTTCAAGGACAAGAGTTAGTTAGTTAGTTATTTTGGTTTTTAGGAGCATTAGCAACTAAGGCCATATTGCTTCGGGATATGCTGTGGTCATTCCCTGACCTTTCCGCATCCTCCGTATTTGGTGGTGACGGGCTCGAACCCGGGTCTAATCAAGAAGCGTGTGCTACATACTGCTGCTCCTTCCCACCTGACCACGGAGGTGCCTTCAAGGACAAGAACAGCCAGCCTTGAGCAGTAATTTCAAATGCATTAAATGTGCTTTAACTATTAGAATGAATTCAGTTGAAAACCATTCTTCAAATAGAAAAGAATCCATCCAAACTGACCTCTGGGCTTTGTAGTAAACTGATAGAGCACTGAAACTTACATTTTTAAATGCTCTTGGTTTGGCTGACTTTTCTACAATGAAAAGGGGCAGTTTGTGACTCCCAGCAGCATTTGTACAAAGGGCCACAGTGATTCTCTGTTTATTCGTTTTGAAAACAATAGCGAATGTTTCTTGTGGTGCTGCTAGCATTTTCGTTGGAATAAATTTAAAATTTATGCTTGTTTCATCCAAATTGTGGACTTGTTCAAGAGTAAGATTTTCCTTCTGTATAACGTCTAAAAATTTTTGGGAAAATTCACTTGCAGCATTTTGATCTGCTGACAATTTCTTGCAGCAAACATCTAGATAACAAATTCTGTGGCACTTTTTCCAACGTGAAAGCATATTGCTCCGGGAATATGCAGTGGTCATTCCCTGACCATTCCGCATCAGTCTCATTTGGTGGTGACGGGCTCGAACCCCGGTCTAATCAAGAAGCGTATGCTATGCACTGCTGCTCCCTCCCACCTGGCTCGTAGGCGTCTTATGTGTAGTATCCAATCAAATTGGTCAGACAAGACTTCCTCTTAACAAACACATGCTGTGTCTTGTCTTGATGATCCTGCAATGCTTCTTTAACCAGTGACTTCATTACTTTCCCTGGAACAGAAGTTAAACTTACAGGTCTGTAATTATTCATGTCACCCCTTGATCCCCCATTGTGAATTGGGGATACATTTGCACGTCTCCAGTCCGTGGGTTTACACATCTCCAGTCAAAGGATGCCCTCATAATTATGGCTAGGAGTTTGTTTACTTCTTGTGCTGCCTCGTTTAATATAACTGGATAGATTCCATCCATCCCAGGTGCCTTTCTTATATTTAAGTACAATTTCTCCTCCAACCTTGCTCTCAGTTATCACAAAATCATTAAGCTCCCAATTAGAGTTTAGTAAGCTTCTGTTCTCCACTTCCCTACAGAATTCCTTATGTATGAATGTAGATACAAAATAGTCATTCAATTTATCAGCCATCTGAGCAGGCTCATCAACAGTTGAACCACTGATATCAAGTGGACCAACTTGATTCATCTGCTTCCTTCTAGAGTTTATATAAGTAAAGAAGTCTTTGCTGTTTTTCTTTGCATCCTTTGCCAAAGATTTCTCATAATCTGCCTTAGCTTCCCTAACCTCTTTTGTGACTTGATTACAGACTAGTTTATACTTATAATAGGCTTCTGTGTTGCTTGATAATTTATATGCATCCCATGCATTTTTCTTCTGTGCCACAAGTCTCATTAGTTCATGTGATATCCATTTGGGCCTAAACTTTGAAGGGTATTTCTTAGTTGGTATGAAAAGCCTAGTAGCTTCCAAGATTAAATTTTTGATGCTTCCCATTTAGAATTTGCTGTTGGTAACATCATCAGTTGGTCCCAACATACAGCTGTCTGAGACCACTGTAGTCACCTTTATGAAAGCAATAACCCTTCCCTTTACCCCTGATGGTAGTTATGTGTTTAAGTAAATCCTATATCAGTACAGTGTGATCACTGCCACCAATTGTTCCTTTATCTGCAAATTCTTAATTTTTTGTAGAAGAATAAGATAATTTTACCTCAATATGATACGTAGAACACTTCTGTATGATACCCTCCAGAAATTAAAATGAATATAACATTAATGCAAAATGATTACAGTAAACAATAAATTGAAAACAATTAAAAAATCTACTGAACACAATTAAAAATTAATTAAAAAATTAAATTAAAAAAAATTTTTTTTTAATTTTAACAAATTTTTAATAACAATTTTCTTTCCTGAAGCTGACAATGCTTTTCGACTGTATATCATGATCACGGGAATGAAAATTACAGAGTATGAGCAATAAAAGCAATGCAAGAATCACTTACACCTCTGCCTTTGGCTGTTATTAATGTATTAATCTGTGTATCCCCCGAACAAGCTAGTAGTTTTCTGACTCACCTAACACTGCCTCAATAGCAGCATCAACAACCCCTCATCTGTTTAAGTGCATCCCATCTCTCTGTAAAAATAGTTGTGTTAACAAGCACAGATCATACTGAGAAAACTTCCATCCCAAAAAGCCCTGCACATTCTCTCCAGGGCTAATTGACACGGCTCTCGTCACATACGTCTTGTTTATACAACCACCAGATCAGTGGAGTTTACAATAAATCATCAATACAAACAATCGTATTTAGTAGTCATGGGCTTGAACCCTAGTCTACTTAAAAGCACGTGCTAATGCACTCTCAGACCTGACCACTCGGCTACATCCAGCCTGTCATGTCTGGGAAAAATTGCAGGCACTTTCAAATTTAATTGCAACTCACAACATTTTCTCAACAGTGTGTCCTGTACTTGTTAAGTAAACTATCTCCCACTCTTAGTATCGTTATTACCAACAAATAAAATATCTTTTGTGACCTTTGTTGTTCAATGTGATCAACTTTTGACCCTGACAGACATACCTGGCCCTTCCACCTATTGTTTTTTTACAAAATATATTTCCAGTTTCCCAGATAACTGGAAATATATTTTGTAAATATAGCTACTATATTTACAAAATTTACAACAATAGCTACTACTTACTGTGGGAGCAGTGCATTCTATCATGGAGGATCAAGCTGTGTCATGAATTAATTTCCAGCATTATGCTGGGAAGCTCATGCTTGATGGTTCCCTAATTACCACACAAACTTAAGAGATAATGCTATGTTATTCTAAGATTATGATACTAAGTATTATATAGTATCGGTGTAAATACACCATAGTTAACCCATATATTTGAACTACATATGTAGCGTAGAGGGCATCGTTTTAATTGTATCTCATAATGTGGTTGCCTTCACAACGAGATAGCTACTATTGCATTACTTCAAATAAATAACGCTTCTCTAGTAGAGAAGACTACTGTTATTTAATTTCAGTGGTACCACCACCATCATCATCATCATCAAGTGGGCGGGCAGGTACCCAGGTAATACAAGCCATCACAGTTGTGAAGCTATATCCACATTATGAGAGATGCCAAAAGAGTGTGGTGGTAATGTATTTGGAAAATTAAATGCACAGGGCATAATCCTTATGGGTTTTGATAATTAACTATATAGTATCAGTGTAAATACACCATAGTTAACCCATATATATGCTATTATATTTCTAAATAATACTACTGACTGTCTAAATACCTAGCTAAATACGAAAATATACTAACCTACATGATTATTACTTTTGAGCAACTTGTTTTTACTACAATTTTAAAACATTGCAATTGCTACTATCATGCATTACAGTACAAGTTATTGGTTAGGACATTCACACTAAAATCAATAACAAAGACTCTATGACTATTATGTTGTAGCTTATTAAGTCCTTAGCTAAATTCAAAAATAAGCTAATGTACATGATTGAGACAATTACATTTATTTATTAAACATAATTTACTATGTTAATTAAGTAAAAAAAAAAAAGTCAAAATTTTCAGCTGTTGCATTCTATAACCTTGAACTAATCAATGTGATAACCCCAAACCAACTGATATGTCAGCAAAATGATAAACCAGGTACAAAATGAATACAAAGAAATTCAATAACATAACTACAGCAACAAAAGAAGAAGGGGTGAGAAGAAGTAAATTGCAACTAAGTATTGTATAAGGAATATGCTCTGAAAATAATATAAAATAAATGCCAAATAAATATTACTGTGTAACATAAATAAATTAAACCAGACCAATCACTGAGCTTCACTTTGTCAGAAGGCTAGAAGACCACAATAGCTATGGAATCACTGTATTTCAAATGTTAAACAAATCAATATTAACCTCTCAAATAAATTTGACCAATGGTGGCATTTATGCAACAGAACAGATCACAGTATCTATAAACCAATACCACACTGCTAATGGAGAACAATGTTAAATAAGAATTTGCTGAAACAAACTGCCACCTGGTGTGCAAGTGGGCAGTTTGAATAAATTTTAGGAAGAATTAGATAAATTAGAGTAAATGAAAACATTAGGTAGGTAATTTTTTTTAAAACAAAAAGGTACAAATCTGACTGATCCAAATTCAGGAAGAATGCATTCAGGAGTAGCTAGATTTGAAGAACTGAATTTGAATGACGACAGGGTGACAACAGTACAATTATTAGTACAACACATGTGTGAAATATGTAAAAAATTCATTTTTCTGTAGCTATTATTGGTAATAGCTACAATATGACTAAACAAACTGTAAGGCTAAAAATATTCTTTTTTTTATTACATGCTTATTGATGTTCTATATTCAGTAAATATTGTCAAAAAATATGATTTTTCAAATGAAACAAAAAACAAGACAAATATAAGTACATTGACAAATGTAAAATACTACATATGGGAAACAGTAACCCCAGAGCAACGTATCGACTCTATGGTACTACACTGACAGTGGTAGAGAATGGAAAGGACCTGGGGGTAATTGTGCAGGCAGATATGAAGTTTTCTGAGCAGTGCAGACAGGCTGCGAGTAGCTCATGGTGTCTTGTCAATGATATATAGGAATTTTTCTAGCAGGGATAAGGAGGTGATTATTCCCTTGTATAAGACAATGGTCAGGCCACACCTTGAGTACTGTATACAGGTCTGGAAGGATGTAGAGCTGCTGGAACGATTACAATATTAACTAAATATTGTAATCGTTAGTGAATGGAACAGAGTTGCGAAGAAAGGCTTAAGTTTTGCAAATTAGTGTCTGGAGACTAGGCACCGGCGAGGTATATAAAGCCTTGAATGGTTTGAGCATGCTCAATGCTGATGGGATTCTTCCTCTTGCTCAGAATAATCACCTGAGAGGGCATAAATTCAAATTGAGGAAAGATAGATGTAGGATAGATGTGCACAAATTTGCCTTTAGCCAGCAGGTAGTTGGAACAGACTTCTATCCCTTGTTGTGGAAGTTGATAGGCTCAGCTGGACAGGTATTTTGAACAAACGGAGGGGTGAAATGGGAGTGGTTTTTTTTTTTGGTTGATGCTGCATAAGCTTGCTTTCTTGCATCATATGCCTCTACTAATGCTAATGCTAAGTGTTGGGCAGAATGTTCTACAGAGTGAAGGAATGAAAAAGTTCATATGGGCATAGGTCCAGAAATGAATCACTTCAATGGGGTATAAAAACAAGACAATTACCTAGTACGACATTTCAGTGTAAGGGATGTTGTTATTGTTATTTGGTTTTTAGGAGCATTAGCAACTAAGGCCATATTGCTCCGGGAATATGCGGTGGTCATTCTCTGACCTTTCCATATCCTCCGTATTTGGTGGTGACGGGCTCGAACCCCGGTCTAATCAAGAAGCATGTGCTATGCACTGCTGCTCCTTCCCACCTGGCTACGGAGGCGCCCAGTGTGAGGGACAATTTGGTGCATGCCATCTTGTTGTGAAAGTTTGGTGAAAGACAATTGGCGGATACGGCAATTTGGTGAATAATGATGATTTGGTGCATGACAATTCAGTGTATCACATACAGAACAGAAATTTTAGTCACTTAATTAGGAGGAATGAAGAAATTTATAAAATAACAGAATATATTTTTATTAATTTATTTTGTGTAAAATTATTCAAGTCAATCCTACTTATAGGATGGAAATTACAGGCAGGAAACTGGGTATGCACCTATTGTCTTCAGCATAACTGTCTGTCCATACTGTAATACTTTATCATATGCTCAGATAATTATGCTAAAGACACAGGTGCATACTCAACCAATCCATGCTGCTATTCAAAGACTCAAGTGCATGGTTCATTTTGGGACTCTATTTTTTGTTAACTATGTTATACTATTTAAGAAGCACTTTAGGAACTTCTACATCGGGGGCCTGGATGCATCACACTGAATCCCATCAATGGGAGGAATTATTACAGCACATGTACAAATTGCCCCCCCCTAAGATTTTATAAAGTAAACAAGGCAAATGAACAATACATTATATGCAATTTTCAGCCAATATATACAGATGCCTCACAGCCTTATCTGTTTAGTGTAAAAATAAACATGCTTTTAACTATCCTTCTCCATACTTGCAAAGTGTTTTATGGCTTACCAACCATTAATCAATTGCATCGACAGCCTCTATGGGAATGCCCAGGGAATGTATATATTGTTCCCCATTCTACTGCCCTTAAGTCATCTGTGGAACTAACCTAACACTAGTTTTAACTGCTTTCAATAAAAAGTATGATGCAGATTGCAAAAACAAATGTTCTCCAGAACAACATACCACCATGTGAATTTCCTACAAATACAGCCTACAAAAGCAAAAGGAATCAAAATGAAACTTTACTTTCTGTTTTAGCAAAACAGAAAGTAAAATTTTTGACCTGTCCATGGTACTTTTTTAGAGGATCTCCCTAAAAAATAAAATGTGCATTAATTTAAAAAACCAATGTGTATAGTGCACTCTACCTAAATTTAAAAAGTACTACGATCATTATGTTAACCATTTACAGCACAGCATGTTAAAAGTTTGCATTTCTGATCTTCCTTTATCACACACCAAATTCTTGCAAAGAATTCACCAAATCATTGTATTCACCAAAACCATTGTAGCGACCAACTGTCTTTCACCAATTTGTCTCATGCACCAAACTGACATGGACTTGTCCAGAAATGCTTATTTCCTTATAGCCCATTTTCTTTTTCTTCACAGAATGAGAAAACGAAAAAGTTGAACCTTTTATTAAAGTATATAATGCACTCTGAGAACTTTATATCAAAGCAAAGTGTTTAAAATGGCCTTCTTGAGTGGCAATACATGCCTCAGAGACTATTGTCTATTGTCACAAAAACATGTTGGAAAATTCTCAGTGTTTTGAATTGCTTGACAACCATCCACATGGCAAACTTGTGCATTACAAATTGGGGCAGCATAAACAAGAGCCTTGAGGTATCTCCATGAGATTGTTGTGGTTGTTGTCGAATTTAATGACACATAGGCTGCCAGGGCCATATTGTGTCTTTCTGATGGTGAATATGAAATATCAGATTCATTAATATAACTATATTTTATGATATATTCCTATACGATTTAGGAAAGTAAACAGTTCTTCTTTATTAGGATCGTCTCCAAGAATCTGCAATAAATTTATTGATGACTGTGTATTAGCAATTGATTTAAAGGTGTTTAAGCAGATGTTTTGAAAGTGTGGACAGTCCATTTCCTTATAGCCCATTTGTGGAGAATGGCGAATGGTTAGTTGTACTTGACATGATGTACATTGGGGAGCACTGTCACTGGTTAATAGATACAGGTGAGTGAGGTGCATATGTCCAATTCTTAGCCTTCCTAAAATTGTTTTCCTCGTCTGCTTTTCCGGAAGCTGGAGAGCCATAGCTTTGGTTCTGGTTTTATTCGGTAAAGTTTGTTTTCTGGATAACCTCTCCAGATTATTGACCAGCTATTGTAACACGCTTTACAGATGATGGGTTTGAAATTGGTATATGGAACTTGACAATTCTGTAAAACAGAAGTATCTGGCTGTTTGGCTGCAGGATCTGCTTTTTCATTTCCTGCTATCCCAGAATGCCATGGGATCCAGCAGAATGTCACAGTTTGGTTTGCCTCATTACACACAAGTAATTTAGAATGGATTTGTTTTTATTACAGGGCAAGAGGAGTTGGTATTAGCATTTATGGCTGAGACAGCACTGAGTGAGTCTGTGTATATTAAAGCAGACAGAATTCGATGTTCAATAATGTGATCCAGAGCTAAGTTTATAGCATAGAGCTTATAGCATCAGCAGTGAAGATACTGCATTCAACTGACAATGAGACAGAAGTGCTGAATGACGGGAAGATTGCTGTAGCACCTACTTGGGTCTCAGTTTTTGATCCATCTGTATAGATTTTACAAACGCATGTGAATTTCTAATTCACATGCGTTTGAATTATAAAGAGTGTAAGTTGAATGTAACTGTGCGATATTGGAAGGAGACAGGGTGTTCTTTCCCCACTGCTGAAAGTAGTCATCATATATTGCACAGATATTTGTCCAGGGTGGATCTGGTGGTGTCATGTCCTGAAATACATCATTGATTTCTATATTCCTTGACTGAGCCAGTTCCTTAAATCTAAGTGGAGCTGGGTCGGTTTTCATTAGGTTTATTGTTGTAATCTCCACGAGAAGAATTCTAGTAATTTTAAATCAGTAGAACACTTAGCTCATCCTCCTCTATCAACCAAACAGCCAAAATACTTATTAACAAGAAATTCTCAAGCAGTGAGACTAAAATGTGCTGGAGTCCCTCATGCATGAATTCATTGGTCAATAGCTAAAATGTTTCTGTAATAAAATTAGTCAATTTTGACTAATATTAATGTGCTAAATACAAATATGACAGTTAAAATGTATTATTAGCACTTTTAATGATACTATATGCATCACTTTCAGCATGTTTTTGCTTGATTTTGGGGGAAAATTTAGTGTGGCAACACTGCAGCCATTAGTATTGAGTCACATTATTTCCTGTCTAGATGCATCAGTCAGTCTGTCCATGCTTCACTTGTTGTTTTCAACTGAGCAAAAACTTAAAATTTAGCATGTGTGTGTGTAAATAGTGTAGATAAATTTTTTAATGTTCATGATGAAGTGTGCCATTACTCCGATAATAAAAAAAGCATATAATTGTTATTTTGGTTGCAAGGTTGGGGCCCAAGATAAAAGCTTAGTACCTCTTATTTGATGCGATATTTGTGCTTTTAATCTCTGCAGCTAGTTAAATCACAAATGGCGCTCAGTGCCTTTTGCCATGTCTATTATATGGAGAGAGCCTTCAGATCATATAAATGACTATTATTTTTGTATGGTACCACCTCTTCAGCAGGGGATTTCCAAGAAGAAAAAGTGGACCTTAAGCTACACGAATATGCCATTTGCTATTCAACCAGGACCCCATAGAGAAGGATTTCCTGTTCATGAGCCACCAGCTGAATATGTTTTAGAATCTGAGGAAGAGTCAAGTGATGACTGAGATAAATTGCCTAAACCCTCCCACATCAACAGATCCTCATTTTATTTCCAAATTCCTTGTTCACCTTGTTAGGAATGCAACAGGAAAACAAAAAACGTGGCTGTTTTCTTTGCAAATGGGACAGTAGAGCACAATTCTCTCATTACACAAGAAAAGCCAGGCCTTCAAGGCAATCACTCAATCCAAGGATAAAAAATGTCCATTACAGTCCACTAGTTCAGTCAAGCAAAATCCTGTTAAAAATTAGGACTTATGAAAAATTTGTTAAGGCCATGGATCAAGATGGACCAGTTTTCAAATATCTCAAGGAAAATTTTCCCCGACTTAGTGAGGAGAAAATAAAGGAAGGCATGTTCCACATGCCTTCCTTTATTTTCCCACAGATATGGAACCTTCTCAAGGATGAAGAAAAATGCATGGGATGCATAAAAATTAAAATGCAACACAGAAGCCTATGGTAAATAAAGCTAGTCCACAATCAAGTCACAAAGGAGGTTAGGCAAATGAAGGCAGATTACAAGAAACCTTTAAGGCATACTATAGCCATAGCAGCTAATACCACACAAGAAATCTTTGGCAAAGGATGCTAAGAAAAACAGCAAGGACTTCTTTACTTATATAAACTTTAGAACAGGGGTTCTTAACCTGGTGCTCATGAGCAACATTGTGCCTTTAAAAATAAATTTTGCTTGCAACCGATCCTAAAATGGGTGCTCGTGCATTTAAGGGCACCAATAAAGCCACCCTACCCATGCATTGCTGATCGAACCAGAGAGCATGGATAACAATATCTTTCTTTGAGGATTGGCTTAAATGCTGTGGATATCCTACGCATCTAGATGATTTCAATTTTAACATGAAAGTCATATTTCTACCGCCAAACATGACTTCACTCATCCTACCTACGGATCAGGGTGTTATTTCGAAGTTAAAAGCATACTATTTACGCACATTTGCTCAGGCATTGTCTGCAGAAGACGGTGAGAAAATTTTTACATTAAGAGACTTTTGGAAGTCTTACAATATTTACCATGCCATCTTAAATATTAATCAGGCCTGGATGGAAATTACTAAAAGTTGTTTGAATGGTACATGGAAGAAAACATGCCTACGACACGTAAAAGGCTTTGAAGGATTTGAAAAAGAATCATATGAAGAGGTTACAGATAAGATTGTAAAGGTAAGATTGTAAATATTAGATAAGATTGTAAAGGTTTCAGATAAGATTGTTTGGCATCAACCTGGATGCCAAACAATCCACGTCTTTGGCATCAACCTCAGTTGGAGGTTGATGCCAAAGACGTGGAGGAGTTAACAGAGGAAGAAGAGAAGGAATTATCTAACAAAGAACTTATTGATTTGCAGGCAGTGATAGTGAAAGAAGAAAATGCTGATGAAGCTCAAGATGAACGAATTGAGGAGCCAAGATCTTCACCACCAGAGAGATGGCAATGGCATTTCGTGAAATTGCATCAGCAATGGCAAGGTTTGAGAAAATGGATCCTGACAGCAAACTATTCTTAAAAGTTAACAGAGGGGTGAATGATATGCTTGCTTGCTACAAAGAAATCTACGATGAAAAGAAAAAAAGCCACCGTCCAGTCATCCATTAATATGTTGTTTCCAGCCGAGCCCTTCTAAATCTCCACAGCCCTCAACCTCTGCAGTGGCATACTTATCAGCTGAAGACGTCGATTCTGGCAATGATGCTCGAGGGGTAAAACTTACCGACGTTATGCCTATCTCCTCTTTTTTTTTGTAATTTTATAATTTTGAAGTTTTTTAAATTGCACACTTTTAATAATTTTTTTTGCACATGAGATAAAAAATTGAATAAATACAATAAATAATTCCATTTACATGTTCATCAAACATTTTTTTTTTTTTTTTTTTTGATTCAATCAATTCAGCAAGCACAGTTGCTAGTGCTGCACAAACATGGGAGAAATTCCGAGTTACGCAGAGTTCCGCGGAATGCAACCCTTACATAAGTCGGGAAGTGGCTGTATTTAAAAATGGTGCTTTTTATTTCTTAACTTTCTGCGATATTCTACAAAAATTCATGCCAATCTTCGCTAGAAAAATCCTTTCTTTTGTTAGTGATTAGAGGAAAATTATATATATCATGACGTATTATTGTCAATTTGACATTTATTTAGTAAGAAAAGTTTTTACAAAATACTTTGTTGAGAGTACGATCATTGTTGCCGTAGTCTCACTACAGACCAAGGATAATGCTTCATGCAATTCTCAGTTTCTGGTTTTAACATGTTAGAACAGGTTTAAACAGGTTTCTGTTGGGTTACGCTCAGTTGCGATGCTTCAATAGGTGCTGTATATATGTAGTGCTGGCTTTAAAGGTAATGAAAGTGTTATAAGAAATCTTTTGATTTTGTGTGCAAATACTTAAATGTATTTTCTTTTAACAGATTTCCTAAAGTTACTAAACCCTTTGAAAATGGATAAGATTTTAAAAAGAATCCAAAACGTTGTGTTAATGATGCATTAACACTACCTTCGCAGTTGTCTCATTTAGACCTACACATTTCAAGTGCAAAGAAACAAAAAATTAAAAAGTATGCATTTCAGTCCTCTTGGGAATATGATTATTTGGTAATAGGTAATAATAGTGGAACTGGTGTAATTTGCTCATTATGTCAGGCGTGTTTGGCTGGTTATCAGAAGTCAAATTGTCAAAGACATTACCAAACATGCCATAGGAATTTTCATGAAGCTTTTCCCAAATTGAGTGATATTAGAAAACTTAAACTTCAAAGAGAAAAAAAAAATTGAAAGACAGGAAAATATGTATTTTAAATTTAGGTCAAGCTAATCCAATGAAGTTTATTTTATCAAATATAACTGCAAAGAATACGTTGCCTTACACTAGCGGTGAAATAATAAAAAAAATTGTGTAGTGTCATTGTTAGAAGTGCTTGCTAGCATCTTACCAGAAAAACAGAAAGCTACCTTGATTAGCTCCACAAAAAATATTTCTTCGAGTAATGATACAGTTTCAAATCGAGTTCATAAAATTGCAGATGTAATAGTCAATGATTATTAGGTAGAATCACAAGTTGTGTCACTGGCAAGTGATGAGTCGACTGATGTTTCGGGCATATCACAACTCCTGTGCTTTATTCATTTGATTCAACATGATGGCAGCTGTGAAGTAGATTTTTTTGCTATTTTGCCGCTTACTGGTCATACAACTGGAAAAGATATATATGACGCACTTATGATATTCTGATAGGTAAAAACAAAGGACTTATTGCTTATCTTAATAGAAATGAAAGGATACCTAATTTTGTACATTATCACTGTTTGATTCATACTGAGGCGTTGTGTTCACAAATTAAAAATCAAAAAGAAATTATAGGATGCCTTGAAGTCATTGTTAAAGTCATCAACCATTTTATTGCTAAATCCCTAAATTCTAAAATATTTTAGAATTATTAGACTTCTAAAAATATTTTTTGCAAGATCTTGTAAGCACCGCATTCTGATCTTATTACCCATACAGAGGTTTGGTGGATCAGTCATGGAAAGGCACTTTCCAGAATTTGGGAGGTCTTTGAAGAAGTAAAAGCTTTTCTAATAGAAAGCAATAAAGAAAATCTTTTAATGAAATTTTTACTGAAAATTTCAAGATTAGACTTTGATTGATGGTTGACATCTTCAGCCATTTAAATGAGTTAAATTTGAGGCTACAGGGAAAAGATAAATTTGTGATAGTTTTATACGAGGAGATTATTGCATTTAAGAAAAAACTAAATGTTTCAGAATCAAGTTTTAAAAGGAAATTTGCTTCATTTTCCTACTCTAAAAAAATGTCGGGAGGAAACTGCTAGAGAGGGCCCTTCATTTGTAATGAATGTAATCAAAGACCTTAGTGATCAATTCCAAGAAATATTTGAATACTTAAAAGAGCACCTCCCAGAATTTGAATAAATTATAAATTACGGAAATTTTGAAATCAGTAACTTGGAACAAATTTTCAATCAAGATGAAGTAGCAGCTGCCAAGTTAGACCTTATTGATATGCAATCGTCTTTAGCTCTGAAATGTCTTTTCCAACACAAAACTATTTTAAAATTCTGGGTTTCTTCTGATTGCAAAAAATGCCCTTTATTACAAAGAGAGGTGTTCAAAGTACTTTCTATGTTTGGATCAACGTACACATGTGAGTGCTTTTTCATTAATGAACAATATCAAAAACAAAAAAAGGACAAGATTGTCGACATCACATTTGGAAGAAAAGTTGTGATTATCTCTTCATAATGGAAAAATTAATTTCAAAGGTTTGGCATCATCTCTTCAAAATTAAGGTTCACACTAATAAGGTAATAAATATTAGCACCCAAATTTTAATTGAGAAATGTAATTCTTGTATGTGTAATATGGCTAAAAAATTTATTTAAAAAATGCATTTTTAATCTTTAAGCAAAAAAATTTAATATATGGTGCTCGCACATATTGTAAGCTGTAAAAACTTGCTTGCTTAAAGCAAACGGTTAAGAACCTCTGCTCTACAAGGAAGGGGATGAATCAGGTTGGTCCACTTGATATTGATGGTTTGACTGTTGATGATCCTGCTCAGACAGCTGGCAAACAATGAGTTTGTCAGCTTTCTGAGCTGAAACTGAAATTTTGCATCTACATTCACACACGAGGAATCCTGTAGGGAAGTGGAGGACAGAAGCTTATTAAACTCTAACAGGCAGCTTAATGATTTTGAAATAACTGAGAGCAAAGTGGTATATAAGAAAGGCACCTGGGTTGGATGGGATCTATCCAATTATATTAAAGGAGAAAGAAAAAGGAAGCATTAGCATTAGTAGAAACATATGATGCAAGAAAGCAAGCTTATGCAGCATCAGCCAAAAAAAAAAAACCCACTCCCATTTCACTCCTCCATTCGTTCAAAATACCTGTCCAGCTGAGCCTTAAATTTATTTAGGCTATCAACTTCCACAACAAGGGATGGAAGTCTATTCCACCAAACAACTACCCGCTGGCTAAAGGCAAATTTCCGCACATCTATCCTACATCTGTCTTTCCTCAATTTGAATTTATGCCCTCTCAGGTGATTATTCTGAGAAGAAGAAGAATCCCATTGGCATTGAGCATGCTCAAACCATTCAAGGCTTTAGGCTTTATACACCCCTATCAGATCACCTCGCCGGTGCCCAGTCTACAGACACTGTAATTTGGAAAACTTAAGCCTTTCTTTGTAAGAGCAACCCTTTGTTCCATTAACTAATCTTGTTGCTCTTCTCTGTACTCGTTCCAGCAGCTCTACATCCTTCTTGAAATGAGGCCTCCAGACTTGTATACAGTACTCAAGGTGTGGCCTGACCATTGCCTTATACAAGGGAATAATCACCTCCTTATCCCTGCTGGAAAAATTCCTGTATATCACTGATAAGACACCATGAGCTACT
Source organism: Mastigoproctus giganteus (assembly GCF_048544385.1). Lineage (NCBI taxonomy): Eukaryota > Metazoa > Arthropoda > Arachnida > Uropygi > Thelyphonidae > Mastigoproctus > Mastigoproctus giganteus. The sequence continues at coordinate 89,260,796 of NC_143581.1, forward strand.
CTTGCAGCCTGTCTGCACTGCTCACAGAACTTCATATCTGCCTGCACAATTACTCCCAGGTCCTTTTCATTCTCTACTGCTGTCAGTGTAGTACCACAGAGTTGATAAGTTTCTCTGGGGGTTACTGTTTCCCATATACAGTACTTTACATTTGTCAATGTTAAACTTCATTTGCCACCTCTCAGCCCATCTGCTCAACATTTCCAGATCCTGTTGCAGCAGCATAGCATCAGTAGTGTCCCTAACAACCCTGCCAACCTCTGTATCGTCTGCAAACTTGGACTTAAGCTTGATATACCATCATCAATATCACTTATAAATACAGAAAACAATAATGAACCCAACACTGAACCCTGAGGGACTCCATTAATAACATTAGTCCATGATGAGCAGTGTCCATTGATTACCACTCTCTGTCTTCTCCCCCTCAACCATCCCTTTATCCATAGCAGCAATATGCCTCCAATGCCACACTGCTTCAATTTGTACAGCAGTCGTCCATATGCAACAGTATCAAAAGCCTTTCTAAGGTCCAAATATATAATAATATCAAAGTTATTCCCTGCATCATAGTATTCAATCTCAGAAAAATTGGTCAGCAAGACTTTCCCTTAACAAAACCATGCTGTGTCCGAGCTATAACTGAAGTCTTGTCTAGATGATCCCACAGTGTTTCTTTAATCAGTGCCTCCATTAATTTTCCTGGAACAGAAGATAAACTCACAGGTATATAATTACTTGTGTCAGCCTTTGATCCTTCTTTGTGAATTGGGGTCACATTTGCACATCTCCAGTCTATGAGTACATCCCCTGAGTCCAAAAAAGCTCTCATAATTATGGCTAAGGGTTTGCTTACTTCCTTTGCTGCTTCCTTTAATATAACTGGATAGATCCCATCCACCCCGGGTACCTTTTTTATGTTTATCCTCAACAATTTCTCCTCCACTTTTCTCTCAGTTATTACAAAATATCTAGGTTAGGTTATTACAAAATCATCTAGGTTAATCATCTAGCTCACTGCCAGTTTACTTCACCTCTGGCATTCTGCTTACTGAATAACTCCTCATGTGTGAATGTACATGCAAAATACTCGTTTAGTTTGTTAGCCACATGAGCAGGACCCTCAACTGTTGAACCATCAATATCCAGTGGACCAATCTGATTCATCCCATTCCTTCTAGTTTACATAGGTAAAGAACTATTTTCTGTTTTTCTTTGCATCCTTTGCCAAGGATTTCTCATAATCTGCCTTTGCCTGCCGTATCTTCTTTGTGACTTGGTTGTAGACCAGCTTATATTTATCATTGGCTTCCATGTCACCCATTAATTTATATGTATCCCATGCATTTTTCTTCTCTGCCATATGTCTCATTAGTTCATCTGACATCCATTTAGGCCTAAACCTTGAACAATATTTCTTAGTTGGTATATAAAGCCTAGTAGCTTCCAAGATACGTTTTTTCAAAAATGTATCTTGGAACATTTCGAAAATTCAAAATGCTTCCCATTTTGAATTTTCTGTTGGTAACATCATCAGTTGGTCCCACTGTATAGAATTTAAATACTGTCTCAGACCATCGTAGTTGCCTTTACGAAAGCAAAAACCCATCCCTTTACCCCTGATGGTAGTTACCTCCTTGAGTAAATCCCACTTCAGCACACTGTGATCACTGCCACCTAGTGGTTCCTGTATCTGCAGATTCTTAATGCATGAAGAATCACTACTAATAATCAAATCAAGAGTGTTGCTCCCTCTAGTTGCCTCTCAAATATGGTGATGTAGAAAACAATCATCCAATAAATCCACAAAAGCCTTGCTAGTGTGTGAGTGACCAACTCACAAATTCCAGTCAATATCTGGGAAATTAAAATCCCCCATTATAAGACCCTCTGATTTACTGGCCCACTCTATTTCCCTGTACAGTTTCTAATTATACTCATCAGAGTCATTAGGCCTATAGCACACTCCTACTCTCAATTTTGATCTCCCAATGCTTATGTCACAGCAAACTGACTGGACACTGCACTGTCCAGTGATGTCGACTGGCTTCACTTCCTTGGATTTTGTGTTTCTTAACTAATAGCATAACCCCTCCTCCCTTCCTGTCCTGTCTAACCTTTCTGTAGATGTTGTACTCCCCAAATTCCAGTTCTGCATTACTTATATCTGTGACACCACGTGTCTGATATCCCAACAATATCCGCCTTTGATGCTTTGAGCAATACCTCAAATTCATCAAATTTATTTACCAAACTCCTAGCATTGGTGTACATGCAAGTATACATGCAGCTGTTCCTATTCTTAGCTACCCTAACACAATCCATGTGTTTACTTGTACCGCAATGACTCCCAACAGTCTCTGAAATATCCTGCATCTTGTTTTCCTGCTGCTCATTCCAATAGAAGCAGTGCAAGAATCACTTTCACCTCTGCCAGTGGCTACTGTTAATCTACTAGTCCTTGTATCCCCCCAAGCTAGCAGTTTTCCGACCCACCTAACACTGCCTCGATAGCATCAGCAAATATTCTTGCACCCTTTCTATTTAAGTGTATCCCATCCCTGTAGAAGCAGTCTCTCCTGTTAACAAGTAATGACCAGGCTGAAAAAAATTCTACCCCTTGAGCGTTGCACAATCTTTCCAGTGCCGAATTGTTCGACAAGGCTCTCATCATATACTCCCTCCTATCGTGTCTGGGCAGAATTGCAGACACTTTCAAATTCAACCCTAATTCACGGCTTTTTTTTTCAACAGTGACCTGTACTTGTTAAGTAATTCTCCCGGTCTCCTAATCTTAATATCAATAGTGGCAACGTGTACAACTGTAAGCAAACTCTTAGCAAGTAAGCAAACCCTTAGCCATAATTATGAGAGCATCCTTGGACTCAAGGAAAGTAACACAGATGGGGGGGGGGTTGCAAATGTACCCCCAATTAATAAAGGGGGTTCAAATGGTGATATAAGTAATTACAGACCTATTAGCTTAACTTCTGTTCCAGGGAAAATAATGGAGTCACCGATTAAAGAAGTATTCCGAGATCATCTAAACAAGACTGCAGTAATAATTCAGATAGAGCATAGGTTTACTAAGGGGAAAGTCTTTTCTGACAAATATCTGACAAATATTTGATTTGATGTGGTTACAAAGGAACCGGGTGCAAAAAATAATTTTGATATCATATACTTGGATCTCAGGAAAGCTTTTGAAACTTGATGCACGTGGAAGACTACTGTTCAAATTGCAGCAGTATATTAACTTCAGGGGCTCACATCTGGTGAGTATGGGCTTGGCACACCCAAGGTCCTGAGCTGGATATTATCATTCTTCTCTTTCTTGGTGATTCCTTTCTGCATCTCTCTCTCTCTCTCAGGGTAATTTGGAAATTTTTTGGTGCAGCATAAGCCTCAGGCTTCCTTGCACCATATGGCTAATAATAAATAAATAAAAATAATAATGGTATTAAGGACAAGTTGTTAGAATGGATAAAAGGGTGGTTGAGAGGGAGAAGACAGAGATTGGTAATCAAAGGATGCTGCTCTTCGTGGACTAATATTATTATTATTATTATTATTATTATCAATTTATTTCTCTGTTGAAAAGACACCCCTGGGACAGCCATTGGCTAGAAGGGTGAGAGTTACATTCTAAGGTGTGAAGCGGACCCATGAGCAAAAGGTTACAAAGTTCACAGGACGTTCACCCTGAAAGGTTGAATACAGAATTTTGGAATACATGAGTAATTATGATTTTATAATAGAATATTTACATTTTTGGCATCTTTGAACATCATACATTATTTTAAATTTTGACATCATCTTATGTTGGCATCTAAGTACTGAGAGTATATAGTTTTTTTAAGCCGAGTGGCTGTGCACTAGTTACAAGAGACGATAGGAGTTGTCAAAGACTTGCAATCTGTAGGCTTTTTTGTTACAGAGCTTTTCCAGTTCAATTCTTAGTTGATTGAAGAGTTCTATTATGTTTGCTGGAAAAAAGCGACTTAGGCTGTCCAGGTTTTTTTAAGTTGCTTTGAAGAGGAAGTCTTGTTTCAGCAATTCTGCTGGCTTCTTGAAGAGAGTGAAACAAGCCGTCAATACTGGGAGCGTCTAATATTCCTGTTAGCAGTTGGGTTAACATGAAAATGTTTCTTGTGTTGATTGTCTGTTTCCAGGGAGGAATGCTGAGATGGAAAGTAGGATGGCTCTAGAGATAGTAAATGGGTGGTTCGAGATCCTGTTCAGCCATCTCAAGAGCCAGTATTCAATACTAAAGAATGCTTTCAGGTTGCTCAGTGGGGCAGAGGACCAAATCTGTGACGCATACAGTGGGATGGGAAGTATACATTTCAAGATATACTTTTTAACAAGATCTGGGTTTCTAATGCCAATTAACTCCTGTTTGGAAGTCCAGAGTGCTGCATATGTTTTAGCTTTGATGTAATCAAAGTGCTCAGAGAATGTTAGTCCCTCATCCCATTTTAGGCCAAGGTCTATGTGCGATTTAACCTTTGGAACTTCACACCCACTTACCAGCATAGAGATATTGTTCCTGCTCTTTTTCTTTATAATTGTCATCTGGGCGGATTTGCTTGGGTTTAAACGTAGTCCAATACAATCGAGGTAATGCTCCAGTTCATTTATCGTGTTATTGGTTTGTTGATTTGTTTGCTTAACTTGTTGTAGATCTTTAGATTTGATGAAGAATTTCAGGTGATCAGCATATGTAATAAAGTTGTCTTTATGGGATGCAAAAAATGGTTCCAGAGCTGCAGCAAACAACAGTTAGGAGAGAATGCCTCCCTGTGGTACTCCCTGCGAAATGGAGTAATGGGCAATAAAATCGTCATTACGGATTATGAGACGTCTTTCCTTCAGAATGCTACATAAAATCTTCAGGAGATTGCCTTGTATTTTGAAGTAGAAAGATAAAATTTGTTCCAGAGTTATCGAGATATTGTCAAAAGCTGCGGATATATCTAGGAAGATAATATCGAGCTGTTCCTTATTGTTGAGAGCTTTCTGCATCCAGAAAACGGTCTCAAGGAGATTTGTGACGGTTAATCTTCCAGATAAGACGGAGTGTAGGTGCAGAGGACGATGCCCGAGGCAGTGTTGGGTGAGGGCTGAGAGAAGGGTCTTCACAAAAATGTTCAAGATGGTGCAACTTACGGCTATGGGTCTATAGTCTTTGGCATTTTTTGGTTTCTTTATTTTGGGAATGGGCCTGACTATGTAGCTGTTCCATGTACAGGGGAGAGTACCTTTTTGAATGATTTGATTGAATGCAACACCTCAATAATGTAAGGGCTGCTGATTTTTGCCATGAAAAGAGGGAAGTTATCAGGACCAACAGTTGCTTTATTAGGAAGTTCATTTATGGCTTTCATGAGGTTTTCTTTGGTAATTGTGATGGTTGTAAGGGATGTCTTTCTTAGTAAGTTTGAAACGGATTCTTCTTTTTCTACGATTCGGTGAAGGAGATCAGTTATTCTCTTCCTGTTTTATTCTGTTGCTAATTGATTGGGCATGGAAGGTTGTCCGAATGCCTTCTTGGACCATTCGGTAAATATCTCGGCAGTCATGAGACACTTTTTCCTGTTATCTCGAACAATCCTTTTTCCTTGTTTGAGCTTTGATAGAACATCTGGGTAATGCTTTTCCGCTTTATAAAGTGAGCGCAGTAGTAATAGAGGCATGTGATGCAAGAAAGCACATAGTAGCTTATGTAGCATCAGCCAAAAAAAAAAAAAAAACAACACAATTTCACACAACCATTCCCTCTAAAAATTTGTCCACTTCCTCCTTGAATTTATTTAAGCTATTAATTTTATTTGAATTTAATTTATTTAGATTTCTTGAAGCAATTCGATATGGTTAATTGCTGAAACAAACTTCCATGACAGATTGGAAGTTTGTTTCAGCAATTAACCACCCACTGGCTTAAGGCAAATTGCAGCACATCTATTCTACAAATGTCTTTCCTCAATTTGAATTTATGCCTCCCCCCCAAGGGTTTGTAATCTGAGTAAGCAGAAGAATCCCATCAGAATTCGGTGTGCTCAACTCATTCAAGGCCTTATACACCTCAATCAGATCACCTTGCACAGGTGCCTAGTCTCCAGCCACTGCAATTTGCAGAACTTAAGCCTTTCTTGGTGAGAGAACCCTTTCGTTCCCCTCACCAATCCTGTTGCCCTTCTCTGTATTCGCTATAGCAATTGTATATCCTTCCTAAAATGAGGCCTCCAGACACAGTATTCAAGGTGTGGTGTGACCATTGCCTTAGACAAAGGGATAATCACCTCCTTCTCCCTGCTAGCAAAATTCCTGTATATCATTGAGAACACCCCATGACCTGCTCTGGCAGCCTGTCTGCATTACTCAGAAAACTTCATATCTGACTGCACAATTGCTCCCAGGTTTTTTTCATTTTCTACCACCCTAAGTTTAGTACCACACAGTTGGTATGTTCCTCTGGGGTTACTTCTACCCATATGCAGTATTTTGCATTTGTCAATGTTAAACTTCAGTTGCCACTCCTCAGCCCATCTGCCCAAGTTTTCTAGATCCTGTTGCAGTAGCACAACTGCTGTATGTGTCTTCATCATTAAAATCTTTCCTGATTTCTGCCCAAACATGGTCAATCCATTCATTTGCCATTATTGGATCTGCAGATTTAGATTCCCCACTAATTTTTGCATAAACGATGTTATGTCGGTTTTTAAATCGATCTAGCCAACTGTTGTTACACACAAAATCATCACATCAAATTTTTCCCCCTTGAGTCTTCAAGATTGGACCATCTATTGAAAATCCAGCACTTTTTTGTGTGGTGAACCATCGAAGCAATGCTTCATCAACATTTCTAACCTTGTACTTTCTAAATTGTTTTTTTTTTTTAATCGGTTATGTTCTTTTCCAGTGCCGATATGTAAACATCTTTATTCTTCCACAATGTCGATACACTTGAATAGGACAGAGAGAGCTTCAACATTTAAACACCTCAACATTTTTGCACCACATTCTAAATCCCGAATAATTTCCACGTTTTCGCATATCAAGAGAGACTTTCTTTTGTTAGTAGACATGTTTCCAAAGAAGGAAGGGTTTGTTTCTAATTGATTTTACTTTAAAATGATAAAGTGATCTGCATACAAAGTTCCTAGAAGTCCTGTTTCCAAAATTCTTAGAAGTCCTGAAATAAATTTATGGTTCAGTGAATACAAGACAATCTGTAAATAGGGTAATGCAACAAGCGGAATGCTAATGCACTCTATTGTATAGCCCCCATCCCCAAAGGGCAAGGTCACCATCCAATGCAGGTGGAAAGCTAAGTAGTCATTTTAATTTTCGTCTATTCCAAAAATTGAGTTTTTTCAACTACCCGAGCAATTAAGAATGTTTACATAGTTACCAAAACTTGTTTGATATATATATATATCCGCGTAATACACTCATTATAACAGTGAGATTGTATGGGAATACGTGTAAATTAAAATCATTATAGCTTTTTGCTCATTACAGCCGTGATCTCGTTATTTCCGTGCTCGTTATAACCAAGTTCAACTGTATATCCATCAAACTGAATATATCAAGTGAACCCACGAGTTCCAAATGATGTATGGAAGGGTAAAATACCCTGAGATAAGACATTCTGATTTGCTAGTCCACTTGTTTGTATAGTTGTTCATTATACTCATCATAAATTTGTGATATCACAAATCTGTGACCCAGGCTGACTCAATAGGTGTGCCTACCAAACCAGTAGGCATAGGTTGCCATTTACACTGGCAACCTGTGCCTACTGATTGCTTTTTTTTGGAGTCTTGATGCATAACCAAAAGTAAACTCCCCTTACCATCTTGTCCATCCTTTCTATATACATTATAATCACCATATTCATATTCTGGATCCAAAACCAGGGTGGCTATTTTCCCTTATACCAATAATGTCAGCATTTTCTGACTTAATACTTCAAACCCATGAAATTTAGTTACTTTACTCCTAGCATTAGTGTATAATGCAAGTAAATACACACCTATTTCGATTTTTAGTAACTCTTACACAATCCATGTAATTGCTAGTCCCATGTGAACCCTCATCAGCCCTTGTAATTCCCACTTTCATGCTGCTGCTGCATATCACAATAAAAGCAATGCAAGAATTTGTCTGTGTATTCCCCTCCCCAAACTAACAGTTTTTAACCCTTGTGATAACCTTGCTAACTTCAGTAAATATTCTTGCACCTTTTCTATTCAAGTGTATCCTATCCCTATAAGAAGATTGTCTTTTAACAAGCACCAACCATGCCGAAAAAAATTCTACTTCTGAAGACTAGACAATCTCTCCAGGGCCAAATTCACTTACAAGGCTATCATCGAGAACTCCCGCCTATCATGTCTTGGCAACATTCGAAACACATTCAAATTCAGCCCTAAGTCATGGCTTTTATTATTAGTAGCAGAAGTAGTGGCAAATGATACAAGGAAGTAAGCTTATACAGTAGCAATAGAAAAAAAAAAAACAGCCCACTTCCCTGTCCTTTTTAAATTTATTTAAATTATCTATTTCCAAAACACCAGATGGCAGTTTCATCCAACAATCAAGTACCTCAGGGGCTGAAATCAAATTAGTGCACATCTATCTGGCAGCAATCATTTTTAAATTTAAGTTTGTCACCTTGGATATATATATATATATATTTTTTTTTATGAAAACCCCAAACACGAAAGGTATCAAAACCTATAGTACTTAGTACCATGCATGGGTTGAAGGAGAAGTATGGGGGGAGAGGGATGCCGGAAACTTTGCTCTAGAGACTAAACATGGGTTTCACCACTTCAAGCCTCCAATAAGCAAAGTGGTATTTCACCGGTTGATAAAAGTCATCTACCACCTGTATGATGTCCAAGAAAGAGTAAACCATCATCATTAAAGTTTGTTCAATCCACGTAAAGCCTTAAACACTTGAATCAGGTTTCCAAGCATGGCAGTTTGCAGAACTGAGTCTTTTGTGATAAGAGATCGCTGTGTTCTTGACTAATCTGGTTTCTCTTCTCTGCATCCTGTTCCAAGAGATCCACATCTTTCTTAAAAATGATGCTCCCTGATCTGTATGCAGTACATGAGATGTGGCCTCACCACTGCCTTATACGTGTACAATGGGATAATCACCTCCTTGTCCCTGCTGGCAAGTTCCTGTATATCACTGAAAGAACCCCATCAGCTGTTTTAGCAGCCTGCCCACGCTGCCCTGAGAACTTCATATCAAAACTGTACAATTACCTATAGGTTTCTTTCATTCTCCAGTACCTTGACTATGGTGAGGGAGAATTGGTATGTTATTATGGGATTGTTGCTGTCCATATGCAGTACCTTGCATTTACCAATGTTAAACCTTGAATGCCACTTCTCAGCCAATATGATTAATTTTTCTAGGTCTTGCTGCCTAGTATTCTCAACACCTCACTCTTCAGACTGCTGTACACCCCAACAGAAGCTGTGGAAGAATCACTTTCACCTCTGTTTGTGTAGCTGTTAATCTCTCTCTCTCTCTATCTCTCTCTCTCTCTCTCTCTCTCTCTCTCTCTCTCTCTCTGTTCCCCCCCCCCCTGCAGCTAGCAGTTTCCCAAATAACCTAATGCTGCCTTGAAAGCATCAGAAAAGGTTGGCATGCCTGAAACAGGGGTGGAAGAATTACTTTCACCTGTGTTTGTGCTGCTGTTAACCTCTTTGTCTGTTCTGCATCCCCCCCAGGCTAGCAGTTTCCCAAATAGCCTAATGCTGCCTTGAAAGCATCAGAAAAGGTTGGCACACCATCCATTTAAGTATATCCCACCCCTGTAAAAATAGTCACCCCTGTTAAAAAGCACAGACCACAATGAGAAAAATTCTACCTGATGGGTTCTGTAGGGCAAAATGACTGACAAAGTTCCCATCACGTACTCCCTCATATTGTCTTTGGGCAGAATTGCAGGCACTTGCAAATTTAATCCTAACTTGTGGCACTTTTTTCACTTCACCCTGCAGTTATGTAAATCCTCAGATCTCCTACTCCCAATATTATTAGTACCAACACATAGGAAGAATATCACCTTTCGTGCCCTTAAAGGATAGCTGCTCTACAATGTCATAAATTTTTGCCATTGACAGTATGTCTGTCATACTGACATACCCTGGTCCTATTCCACCTGTCCTTTTTACACAATATATTCCCTGTTTTCCTGAAAACAGTCACTGACAATTGCTGTCTCCTGTGCTGTTGAGGATATCATTATGTTGTCTGTTGCTCAGACATAGGTGGTAGTGATGAGTTGGGCAGCTGAGTGTTTGATGGGTCCCTGTCTTGAGCATCAACCCTGTTCTTCAAGCCTTCATACAAGCCCATGAAAATGCAGAATTTGTACTTAAACTACTCATGCTCTTTACAATGAATACACACACACAAAGGCATTCTCTTTGGCTGCATCATGTACAGCTAAAGGTAGTTTTGCAAAACACAAAATACTGATTTGCAAGAGTACTGCCAGTGACAATTCTCTCCCAAGCCAAAGCATTCCTGCTGCTTTGAGCCTTTTGTGTTGCTTCTCTAGTGTCAGGCATGGTTCTAATCTAAATTTAATTTTAAGAATACCACACAAAACTAAGAGATATATACACTATAACTGATTTTAGCAGCAGTATTTACTTATTATGCTTTTTAAGTGACATTATATACTATGTGATAAGTTATGTTATACGATTGCACTTCTACTGTTATAAATTTATAGTTTACAGACTTAATAAAAACACTTCTAATATTAACTACATCCTATGGAAAGAAAACTCTTAAATTGCATTTATATCAATCTTATATCAATACTATTCTATCCTTATATCATGATCAGGCCACATCTTGAGTACTACACACAGGTCTGGAGGCCTCATTTTAGGAAGAACGTGGTCTGGAGCAACAAAATTAGTGAGAGGAATAAAAGGGTACCCTTACTAGGAAAAGTTTCAGTTTTGCAAACCGCAGTGTCTGGAGACTAGACACCTGTGATGAGATCTGATTGAGGCATTTAAGACTTTGAATGGATTGAGTAAGCTGAATGCTGATGGAACCTTCCTCTTGCCCAGACTATATGAGGGGGTATGAATTTAAATTGAGGAGGATAGTTGCAGGGTAGATGTGCAGAAGTTTGGCTTTAGACAGCAGGTAGTCGATTACTGAAACAAACTCCCATTCTTAAATCTGGTGTTGCAGAGGTGGGTCGCTTGAATAAATTCAAGGAAAAAACTAGAAAAACTGTTAGAAGGTATGGAAAGGTGATATGACAAGTGCTGACATTTTTTTTGGCTGATGCCAGATAAGTTTACTTTCTAGTAAATTGATACTATGTTAATATCATTCCTATATTGGCACTATGACAATTGTGGCGGTATCATTCTTAAATTGATACAATAACAACTGTAGCTATATAATTCTTAAATCAATACAAAAGTAATGGTGGCATATTACACCTTTTTTGTGTTTTAAGCAATTTCAAAAAGCACATAAAGAAAAATTAACCAAATTTATTACATAAACACAGGTAATAAGTGCACTATTAATTTTAAACAGAAACATTAACAAAAATCAATAATTTTTAAGTAATTAAAAAATTCAATTTATCAGCTCCCAAAAAAGCAATCTTTTTCTCACGACACCTTGTACTTGTGAAACTTCCAAAATGCCTATGCTTAATATCATTAGTGTCAACACGCACAACAATAACACCTTTTGTGTCCTTAAACATTGATAATTGCTCGACAATGTCATCAACTCTTGCTCCTAGCACACATACCCTGGTCCTATTCCACCTATCCTCATTACATAAACTAATCCACACTTCCTTGACAACAGAATCACCAAGAATGGCTACCTTCTGTGGAACCAGAACATCCTGTGATCTCTCCATACTAGATGCATGACCCTGACAATAAAATTGCCAAGAATAGTTAAACCAGCACATCTTGTTCAATGGTAATCATTCCATACTGCCAGATGCATGACAATAGGCTCTAACATTAAGGTGGGCAGCTCAGCCTAATGAGTACTGATTTAATTCAGGCATGCCAACCTTTTGTTGGCCAGGGGCCATACGAGGCTTTCAAGGCATGACTGCAGGCTGCAGCCCTAACTAATTTTCTACCAAATTTCATAATTAAACATCAAAGAGATCTGTAAACAAATAAAATACAGTACATTCTTTATTAAATTGTAAACTTGTATAATGTAATAAATTATTAATTATTTTCCTATTTCGCTTTCACCTGTCAGTGAACTTCTGGGAGCCAGGCAGACTGTAAAAAAACAAAACAAAAAGGGCCTCCAGTACTTAAGATTGCAATGAAAGCAATAAAATTATAAAATTTTTATTCATTTAAAACTGTAGATGAAAAATTAAGGAAAACATATTTGTACTAACCAAATTTAGTGAGAATTTTCGGGTTACAATTTTTTTTACCAAATTTTAGCAAATTATTTTCAAGATATATGTCCGTCGTTGTTGTTGTTGTTTGTTAGATTTATTGGTGCATCAGCAACTTAGGCTATAATGCACTAATTACTGTCTGATATTTCCTTCGTTTTTCTTACAGGAGATAGCAGTTCAGATAAGGTGATATTTATGAATAAATTTTAGAAAAAGAAAAATGTCATCTATGTTCTCTCGATCTCCTAGGACACACTGCAGTGTTAAATGATTGTAATCATGGAAATTAGAGGAAAAAGCTGTTTTCCGTTCTTTTTGATATTGCGGGCATTCGATGATGATATGCTTTACTGTTAGTGGGCATAAACAATTACTGCATTGTGGAGGGTCACTGTTTGTTAGTAGATAGCTATGAGTGAGGAAAGTATGACCAATGCGTAATCTGGCTAAAATAGTTTCTTCCTTTCTGTTTCGTCTCATGCTGGATTGCCACTGTTTAGGTTCTCTCTTGATTTCAAAAAGTTTATTATTTTTCTGATCTTTCCACATGCGTGTCCATACTTCTTTATATATCTGTTTGATAAAGGACTTATGATCACTATAAGGAGTCCTGAAATTAGATGGCATCACATTTGTAGCAATTTTAGCAGCTAAATCTGCCTGCTCGTTTCCTTGGATTCCAACGTGTCCAGGGATCCAGCAAAATATTACGAGCTGTCCACGTCCATGAAGTGCTGATAACTGAACTAAAATTTTCTGTATCAGAGGATGACTAGGGAAGGATTTACCCTGTAGAGCATTAACAGCACTCAACGAGTCTGTATATATGATGGATTTAGCGTGTGAGGCTTCTTTTATATTCTCTAGGGCTAGTAGAATACCATATAGCTCTGAGGTATAAATACTGCATTCTGGTGGAAGCTGTCTGGAGATGATGCAGTTTGGTAGTACTACAGCTGTACCAACTTTATTACCATTTTTGGATCCATCTGTGTATAGCTGAATGAAGCTGCTAAACTCGGTGGAGTGAGCCATATGTATTTGTCTAATGTTGATATCGGGAATGTTATTCTTTCCCCATTGCTGAAAAAGTCTATCAATATGTACTGGAGCTATGGAAAGCCATGGCTGGGTTTCAGGGCTAGTATCCTGGAGCGTGTTAGAGAACTTCAGGCCCCAGCTTGTTATCAAAGCTTGAAGCCGAATGCCAGATGGTTTGTTGTAACGCCATTTAGTTTGATAGATTTCTCTCCATTTTGGCATGAAGAGGCATTGCCACATGGGATGATGTGGGAGACTGCTGATTTTAGCTGCATAATTTAGTAGTAGAGTTTCTCGCCTAAGGTGTAACGGTGGTTCATAGGCTTCGGTATAGAGGCTTAAGATTGGTGATGTGCGAAAAGCCCCCAGTGCAACTCTTAATGCACTGTGATGTACAGGATCGAGCCATTTCAATACACTTGGCCTGGCTGAATCATATGCAGGAGACCCATAGTCTAACCGGGATCTGATCAGTGAGCGATATAGATGTAACAACACGTAACGATCTGCACCCCATGACATAGAAGAAATTACTCTGAGAATATTTAGTTTTCTAAGACAACTTGTACGAATATGTTTTATATGTTCCAGAAAGTTTAATTTTTTATCAAATATTACACCAAGAAATCTAATACTAGGTTGGAAAGTAATACAATGAGAATCCAAATGAAGGTCTGGATCCGGATGTAAAGAACGTTTGCGACAGAAGTGCACAGCAGTCGTTTTTGGTTTTGAAAGCCGATATCCGTTGTTCTTAGCCCAAGAGACTATTTTGTTAATGGTGCCTTGTAGTTGTCTTTCAATAAGTCTCATATTTTTAGAATGACATGACATGGCAAGATCGTCAGCGTACAAGTATGTGTCAACTGTGTTAGGTATGCACTTGGTAATAGAATCAATCCTAATGGCAAAGAGTGTGGCGCTCAACACTGATCCTTGGGGAACTCCCTCTTCTTGTACATATGTTCGAGATAATGAAGAGTGGAATCGGACTTGAAAGAATCTATTGCCTAGAAAGTTCTTAATAAATTTTGGGAGATGACCCCGAAGTCCACATTTATGCAAGTCCTGAAGAATTCCGTATCGCCAAGTTGTATCAAAGGCTTTTTCAATATCAACACATACCATGACTAGATGTTCATTTCTCAGGAACGCGTTCCGGATATTTGTTTCGGCCTTGATAATGAGATCAAGCGTACATCTTTTTCTCCGGAAACCATACTGACTTGGGCTTAGAATGTTTTGAGTCTCAAAAAACCATGTCAGTCTGGCGTTAATTATTTTTTCCAATGTTTTTCCCAGACAACTGGTTAGAGAAATAGGACGGTAATTTTTGGGATCTGTGTGGTCTTTCCCTGGTTTCGGGAAGGCTAGCACATAAGAATGGCACCAGCTAGCGGGGTAATACTCTTCTAAGTAAATTCTGTTATAAAGTTGTAAGAGTACAGTTAATGATTCCTCATTTAAATGACAGATCATGGTGTAATAAATCCCGTCGGGACCTGGAGCACTGTTTTTCACTCGTGCAAGTGTATTACGCAATTCATTCATGGTCAGAGGCAGATTATAAGAATGAAGGATGGCAGTATTAAAATTTAGTTTGTATTTTTCTGTCTGGGATTTTAGCGATTGAAATGCAGGTTCATATGTGTCAACAGCTGAAAGCGTTTCAAACGTAGTACCTAAGGCATTGGCAATTTCTGTAGGTTCAGAGATTTCTTTCCCTTTCACAAGTAGAATAGGAGAAGTTGTCTGCGAGTATTTACCATTAATTCTTTTGATTTTTTTCCATATTGTAGAAGTATCCGTGGATCTGTTTATGGTGGAGGCATAATGCACCCATGCTTCTTTTTTACTCTCCCGTCTTATATGACGAGCTTTAGCTCTGACTCTCTTAAACTGTAGGAGGTTAGCTGTGGTTGGATGTTTTCGGAAAATATTCCAATATTTGTTCCTTTCTTTTTTAGCGCTGTTGCATGCTTCGTTCCACCACATTTTTGGATGAAGCCGGATTTTGGATGATGATTTTGGTATAGCAGTCTCGGATGCTTTCATTATTGTATCTGTAATGTAGCTTACTGCAGAGTCAATTGTGTGGGTTGCTATGAAGATAGCATCTAAGTGAGCTATTTCTTGGTATTTAATCCAGTTCGCCTTAGTAAATTTCCAGGTTGTCCTAATGTTACTCTGAGGAGTAGAACTTATACAGAAAGTACAGATGATAGGAAAGTGATCGCTACCGCGAGGGTTATTAGTAACAGTCCAGTCTATGAGAGGAAATATCACTGGAGAGCATATAGAAAGATCAATAGCAGAGGTTGAGCCAGATGGTAAATGCACATATGTGTGAGCACCAGTGTTTAAAATTGTCAGGTTATGTTTGTCTAAAATTTTTTCAATTATCTGTCCTCTGGAGTCAAGATGTTGAGAACCCCATAGCGGGTGATGGCCATTCCAGTCACCCATAATACAAAAGGGAGCAGGTATTTGCATTACTAAATTATCTAAATCAGCAAAGGTGTATGTATGATTTGGTGATAGATACAATGAAACTAATGTTATTGTGATTCCGAAGGTGACACGGACAGCAATTGCCTCTAAAGAAGTTTGCAGGGATATAGGTCTAGAGGGTACCGAGGAATTCACTATGAGTGCTACTCCTCCATGAGCTAAAATAGATGAGTTTCTATCTTTTCTATACATATTGTAATGCTTAATTTTCATAGATATTGCATTTGTGAGATTTGTCTCTTGAATGCATAGTGCAACAGGCTTGTATTCAGATAGGAGATCGTAAAAGTCGTCAAGGTTAGCACGGAGCCCACGACAATTCCATTGTATAACTGTATCCATTGTTTGGTTTTAGCTAGTGTCTGCTGACTTGCGTGAGGTAGTTTGCTTACGCCTGTCTATTTTTCCTTTATCCTTCTTTGAGAAGACTGGTCTGCTTGTGTCAATGTCACCTTCTGGATGAATTTCAAGAAATGTGTCATCTTCATCTGCTTTTTCATCAGTGTCCATGGTATCAGATCTGAATGTGTGTGCATCAGTTCTTTCAGCGCTCTTAGTTTGTACTTTTGGTTGCTGATTGATATTCTTATCTGGAGGTATTGTTACCGGCGTATTTACTTCTTGGGTTGCATATTTTGAGGGAGATGGTTCTTTTAATGAAGTAAGTAATGATTTTGCCCAACCAGATATAGAGATATTCGGAGGGACAGAGCAGTCAGTCTGAGTTGATATTGTGCATAGCTGTTTAGTAACTGAGGCGTATGTAGATGATTTAGTAGGGATTGCAAAGTGTTTCTTTGCCTCTTGATATGACACTTTGTTCTCTATTTTATACTTCTGAATGTTCTTCTCTCTTTTCCATTGGATACAGTCCTTAGAGAAGGCAGAATGATTTCCATGGCAGTTAGGACAGTTTTGGGTTTCACTATTGCAGTCTGTATGTGTGTGTTCTTTTGAACCACAAGAAGCACAAGTGACTATACCTCTGCACACAGTTTGCGAATGACCAAATTTCTGGCACTTAAAGCACCGGACTGGGTTGGGAATGTACGGTCGAACATGGCATCTGAGATATCCAGCTTTTATAGTTGTGGGGAGATTTGGTGACTTAAATGTCAATATGACTGTTCGTGTAGGGACAGGCTCTCCATCTTTTTTGATGACAATTCTTTTTGCCTGGACTACATTTTGATTGCTTAATTCAGAGACAAGTTCATCCTCTTATACATTTAGAAGATCCCATTCAGATATTACCCCTTTAGAGGAGTTCAAGGTAGCATGTGGGGTAACCTTTGTGGGAATTCCACCAAAGGCAGATATTTTCAAGAGTCTTTCAGCATGTCTGTGTTCACTCATCTCCACTAATAGGTCTCCAGATCTTAGTCGCCGAACCATTTTTGGAGGCCCAGCCACATTTTCGAGACATTTCTGAATCAAAAATGGGGAGAGTTTACTCAATGGTTGGTCTGTGGAGGAATGTAATATTAAGAAGAGAGGAGCAGAAAAATCTGTCCCTTCTTTTTTTTGTCTCTTAGCATGGGATTTATTCAAATTATCATGGTCGTCATGTCTATTTGGATCTGGATCAAGAGATCCATAGTAGGACTGTTTTGTGTTGTCCATAGTTGCTCCTTTTAGTCCCGGGAGAGTGGATTTCTCCTCCCAGGCTTCCAGCCCCGCCACGTGGAGGCAGGAGCGGTGCCACCAGTGACCAAGCGATAAGGTTGTTAGTGTTAGTGCGTTAGTAGATTAGTTTTATATACAAGAAGAAAGGTGGCTTTCCTTTCTGTTGAGTAAGCTGACTTCTTACTTTAGAAGAGCAAAATTATATAACTTTGGAAATTAGAAACTAACGTTCAACTACAATCAATCGCTCTTTTAAGAAAATCGCTTTCAAATCACTATAGAATCGCTTTAGTCACTCGCTTGGCACTCGGGGCCATATGTCCGTCAATCTTTATCTTGTTTTTGACTTAACTTTCATTCGAGAAAATAGCTGTTTGCAGTTATAGGTACTCCCAAACAATGAAGCATGCTTCTTAGCAAATCCAACAATTTTTGGAGTTTCTTCTACTGGAAGATTTGCATGAAATTGCAATAAAGAATAAACAGCAAATTTTTGTCTCAAACCCCAGGGGCACACATCTGGTGAGTATGGGCTTGGCACACCCAGGGTCCTGAGCTGGATATCATCATTCTTCTCTTTCTTAGTGATTCCCTTCTACTTCTAAGACTCTCTCTCTCTCAGGGAAACTCAGGAATTTTTTTTTTTTTTTTGGCTGGTGCAGCATAAGTCTTAGGCTTCCTTGCACCATATAGCTAATAATAATAATAATAAGTTCATTGCTTTTAAGTTCAATTAATTCCATCTGAAGTTCCTTTCTAGCCATCTCAACACGTACAATAAATGGATTTGAAAAAAAGATTTAAATTTGCTTCTTTCATTCTGAAGTCATTAAATTTTGAACTAACTTCGTTGTCAATACCTCATCAGCATAGAAAACATATTCAAACATCTTATGACTGGCTAATGTATGGAAATGGTAAGTGCCACCACTCCTAAGCTCTCTTACCCAAATCTGAATTTTACTTTGAAAAGCTTTAACGTGAGCATATAGTTCATGAATTAACTGCTTTTCTCATTGCAATTTCAGATTCAGATAATTTAAATGGGATGTAATGTCAATGGGAAATGCAAGATCACGAGTCCAGTCACTACTTTGGAGTTCTGGGACAATTCTGCTTCCCTTTCATTTCCATAAAGGTACAAATTTCTTCTTTAAGGCTATAAAATCATTGTAGCATTTTTGCTTTACTCAACCAATGAACCTCACAGTAGTATACAAGACTTCCATATTCAGTCTGAAGTTTTTCAAGAAATTGTTTAAACTTGGCGATGGTTGAATGCTCATGATTTTATAAAATTTATAATACACATAACATTTTCAAATGTAGCTGCCCTTACACGTAAAATCTCCTGGTGAAGTATACAGTAAAATGTTGTAAATTCTTTATCCACTAAGTTGAGAGAAGCTAATTTGGATTTTATTCTCGAAGCTAAGCCGAGCTTCTGCCCAACAATCGCAGGTGTCCTGTCCTGTCCTGTCCTGTCTGTTGTCACACTTATGAACTTATCAAAGGAGAGGTCAAAGATATCATTTCCAGTAACAATATCTTTTAGTGTTTGAAGGCAAAGCATTTCTTCTGTAACAGTGAAAGTACATTCAACTCCATATAAAAATCGCAGGTTGAGCTGAATCTGATACTTTTGTTCACAGCCAGTGAAAACGAATGAAATTCTGAAACTGCTTTGCTAAACTATCCTCTAAATCAGCTGCAACTTCTTCAACACGTCTTGTCACTGTTCATCAAGAGACAAGCTGATGTTCTCAAATCTTTTACCTTGCGGAAGGTCTATTTTTTTGTTCTTTTCCTTTACCCTAAATAAATTACTTCACTGAATTGCCAATTCTAGGATCTATATTTTACTTTAATCTTCTCTTGTTAATTGTTTCTATATATACCTATTATCTTAGGACTACAAATTTGGTGGTGGTTGTTCACATAGAGAACAATAGACCCCCCTCAGTTTCCATGCTGCTACCTGACTGCATAATACTTCAGAAGAATTTCATCTACAGAGGGGCTTTCCCCCAGAATTACTTAAATACAATTCTTTGAAAATAGCAGTGTCAGTTTCTTGTGAATAAAGACAAAATTTGACAACTACGCAATAATCACACAAAATATTTACCTACAATCTATAATGGCGATATGGGAACAAACTGAAAAAGGATAAACAACTTTTGTTTGTACCAAGAGTTGATATTATAGATGTTAAGAGGAAGACATAGTTGCAATTTGGATTAAATGCAACATTCCTGCTAACAGGCCATGGATTGGCATTAAGGTAAAAACAACTTGGGTAAAAGAATAGTGAGATGTATGCTTGTGGGGCACCTGAATTATCTGAACACGTCATGTTGGAATGTCATTGCTATCTTGATCTGAGATCTTCTAAGTTGGAAAGATCTATCAGTATACTGGAGAAAACAAGACTCTGGATTTTATTCACCAACAGATGTCTATTCACCCCAGGGGCTCACATCTGGTGAGTATGGGCTTGGCAAACCCAGGGTCCTGAGCTGGATATCATCATTCTTCTCTTTCTTGCTTTCTTGGTGATTCCCTTCTATTTCCATATTCAGGTTAAATAGGGAATTTTTTTTTTTTTTTTTTTTTTTGGCTGCTGCACCATAAGCCTCAGGCTTCCTTGAACATATGGCTAATAATAATATTCTCTTATTTCAATGATTATGCAGTTCACATGAAGGAAACGTACAAGAACCTACGGGTTCTTCTGCAAAAAATATGCCATCAAGAATAAAAATGGAATGTCTGTGCCGACCTAAAAGTGGTAGCTTTGCTGAGCAGGTTGAAAGGTGGATAGACTAAATACTGCTGTTTTTTATGTGAGTGGGACAGCTGAGCAAAGGATTACCAGGATAAAAAAATGGCCTGACCATTCAGAAACCACACCAGGACAGAAAAATGTAACACATCCTCCTCTGGTGAGGCCAAAGTAAATGAAAGAATTTTTGTTGGTCCTCAAATAAAAAGTGCTATTCCAAGAAGAGAAATTCACAAAAAAATTAACTGCTACAGAAATAAGAGCCTGAAAGGCATTCGAAAATGTCTGACGGAATTTTTTAGGCAATGAGAAATTGTGGATGAGCTAATTTTAGCATACAGAGAGTTGGGATGCAACATGTCGTTAAAGCTTTATTTCTTACATTCCCATTTAGACTGTTTTCCTAAAAACTCTTGGGAGCAGTCTCCGATGAATACAGTGAATGGTTTCACCAAGATATTTCTCAAATGGAAAAAAGATACCAGAGAAAATGCAGTCAGACTACTGTTGGAATCTCGTACAGGAGACACCAATGGATGACTACAAAAGGCAAAAAAATTACAAAATTAGTGTTTTGTTATCAGAGAAACATTTTTGTAAATAGAATAAGGTTAATAGCCCCATTGTTAAATATTTAGTACTGTATGCATTTTCTTAAAATATATGAAATATTTTTTACTAGAAACTTAGTGTTTGACTTTAATCTCTTCTCCCTTAAAACTGTTGGTGTTACAGCAATATGGTTGCCATATTTGAATTCAGCAATATCAAATTTACAAGAATCACCCTGCATTTTAATAGGGAACAAAAAACCAGTTTTTGCTAACAAGTGTAATTTATAATCATCCCATGCAATTTCCTTCTCTGCCACTAGTCTCATTATTTCATTTTACATCCATTTAATCTAAACCTTGAAAAATATCATTAATTGGTATAAAAACTTAGTAGCTTCTATGGTTTGTTCTCTGAATGCTCCCCTATTAGAATTTGCAGTTGGTAACATCACCAGTTGGTTCCACTGAAAAGAAAATAAAGCTGTCTAAGACCATATTAGTCATCTCAACAAAAGCAAAATACCCTTCCCTTTAATCTTGACAACATAGGTGACCCACGCTTAACGCTGATAATTCATTCCAGAAAAACAGAGCGCTAAGTGAATCCGGGCTAAGTGAGCGCCGCATTCCTATAAAGTAACATAAGTATTTGTGAGTTGCAGTCAGTGCCATAGGATATTTCCTAATCAATAATAAACTGTAGTAAAAAGATGCACAAATGTCGGTCAAAATATTTAATATTCAAATATTTGTACATATAAAATATTCTGCATTATATGTATATAATTATGGAATTATATGTATATAATTATGTGGTAATTACTTACGTATCAAAATTAAACAAAATTCCAATAAAAATCATGAATTTAACTGATCTAAATTGATTTTAATTGATGAATTTAATCATGAAAAATGTGTCAATTTTGGGCTATACTTTGACCCTCTTTCTGGTAAACTAAAAGGGGTTTTAATCTTAAATCCCTGTGCAGCATTCATTCTTTCATTCATCATCACTCTTATCAATCCACTACAGGATGAAGGGCTCTCCAGCAACTTTCCAGTTCCTTCTGTTTTGTGCAATGGCCATCCATTTACTACCCACCAACTCACGAATTTCATCTGTCCATCTCCGCCATTGTCTTCCAGGTGTTCTTCTAGCTCCTCTTGGGTACCATTCTGTTATTCTCTTAGTCCATCTGTCATCATGTCTTCAAGCTATATGTCCTGCCCAAGACCATTTTAGTTCTTTAGTTTTGATAAGAATATCCTTTACTTGAGTTTGCTACCTAATCCATGTGTTTCTCTTCTTATCTAACGGTGTGAGTCCCAATATAATTCGTTCCATTCTTCGCTGTGTCGTTCTCAGCTTCTCTTCTATACTTTTGGTGAGTGACCAAGTTTCATTTCTGTGTGGGTAGTATACATTGGTTCATTATTTTACGTTTCAGACAAATTGGGATATTGCTCTTCAGTATGTGACTATATTTCCTGAATGCTATTCATCCAAAATTTATTATTCTCTTGACTTCCAGCCATTTATCATTATTACAGCTGTTGACTTGTCCCAGATAAGTATATGACTCCACCTTTTCAATTACTGCTCCTTCAATCACTATATCCCTTTCTATGGCATACTTGTTCATCATTACTTTTGTTTTAGCCATATTCATCTTTAGTCCAAAATCCTTACAAACTCTGCATAATTGATTAAGATTTTCTTCTAATTCTTTGGGATCATGGCTTATGACCACAATGTCATCTGCAAATCGTAAATGGTTTAGGTACTCTCCATTTACATTGACTCCTTTCTAAGAACAGTCTAATCTTCTGAAAGCTTCCTCAAGGGCAGCAGTAAACAACTTTGGAGATATTGCGTCACCTTGTCAAACTCCTTTCTCAATTTTAAATTTGCTACTGTCTTTGTCTAGTCTAATAAAGGAGGTAGCATTCTCATATATTTTCTTCAAAATCATAATATATGGGGTAGCTATGCCTTGTCTTTCCAGTGCCTTAAACATTGCTTTATGCTGTATGGAGTCAAATGCCTTTTCAAAATCCACAAATGCCAGGCATAATGGTGTTTTATATTCATTTGCTTTCTCCATTAGCTGTGACATTATGTGAAGGTGATCCATAGTTGAGAATCCTGTCCTAAAGACAGATTGCTCTTTCGGTTTTTTTTTTTTTTTTTTTGGTAGTTGTTGGCGCATCGGCTTCTGTGGCCATAATGCACCTCCCAAGGTTTTTGCAGTACTTTGATCCAAGCCCGAGGCGGGATTCGAACCCGCGACCTTTGGGTTGCTAGGCAGGTACTTTACCCACCCGGCTAGCCCGGTCGGCACTCTTTCGGTTGATTCCCATCAAGTATTCTTTCTAATCTGTTAGTAATGACCCTTGTAGATGTGGGATAACAAGCTAACTGGACTAAAATTACCAATTTCTGATTTATTTCCTTTATTATGTAGCAAAACTACAATTGCATTATACCACTCCTTAGGCATCACACCTTTTCTAATGCATTTTGTGAAGAGTCTTGCCAGATTCTGTGTCATGTCTCTTCCTCCAAATTTTAACAACTCTAAAGTAACTTCATCTTCCCCCAGGGCTTTCTGATTATTCATTTTCTTCAACGCATGTTCTACTTCATCAGGAAGGATATCGGGTGTGTCATATGTGTTACTAATTTGCGATCCACCTTCCCCACTGCTGGCATCATTCCATCGCTCCTTGTATATCTCTATAGTATTCTTCTGCTATTTGAATTATGCCTTCTCTGCTATTTATAAGTACACCATCGCTATTCTTCAGTTTCAGTATCATTTGTCTTTCTGTATTACAGCTCATGCCTGCTGATTTACGTCCTTTGTTTCCCTTTGATGCTTGTTCTACTTTTCTTGTGTTAAATCTTCTTATGTCCTCTCTTTGTTTGTTTATTTGGTTTTTTTTAGGAGCATTAGCAACTAAGGCCATATTGCTCCGGGATATGCGGTGGTCATTCCCTGACCTTTCCACATCCTCCGTATTTGGTGGGCTCGAACCCCGGTCTAATCAAGAAGCGTGCGCTACGCACTGCTGCTCCTTCCCACCTCGCTAAGGAGGCGCCTATATGTCCTCTCTGAGTCTCTTTCTAATGGCTTTGCATAACTTAGTATACTCAATTTTTTTCCTGGTCAGTGTTTATCTTGGTCTTCATTTGTCATCTTTGGTTCATCATGACAAGTGCTTCTTGACTAATTTTTTCTTCTTTGGATTTCTTTTTCCCTATAGGTTTCTTGGGCTTTATCACTTTCAGAAAGTTGTAATATTCCTCATCGACATCTTGGTCCTGAGCATCTGCAGAAGCTCAAACTTGTTCTTAAGTTCCAGTACATACTGCTTTTTCTCCTATTCTGTTATCTCAAAGACCTTCGTATTATTTACTAGTCATTTTTTCCTTTCTTTTCTTACATCTATATCAAGTGTGCATCTTACCATTCTGTGATCACTTCCAACATTTACCTTGAGGATGGTAACATCATTCACGATATATATTTTGATAGTGAGGATGAAGTCAATTTCATTAGTTGTTAATGCATTTGGGCTCCTCCATGTCCACTTTCTGTTCACCCTTTTCTTGAAAAAAGTGTTCATTACTGACAATCCTTGAGATTCTGCAAATTCCACAAGTCTTTCACCTCTTTCATCAATTCCAAAATTTCCTATACTTCCCCTTTCTGTGCTGTTTTGTCTCTTTCCAACCTTAGCATTGAAGTCCCTCATAATGATAGTGTAGTGAGATTTCTGCTGATGTAGAAGACTCCCAATTTCGGTGTACATTTCTTCAACCTCTTCATCATCATGGCTCGATGTTGGTGCATAAATCATTATAAACTTTAGCTTGTACCTCTTAGAAATCTTGAGTAGTTGTCTTGACGCCCTTGGTGATGTACTTTTGAATTCCAAAATGTTGTTTTTTATATCTTTATGGACCAGAAATCCAACTCCACCTTCACTCCTTTCACTGTTTCCATTGATGTACAGCAGATTTCCACTTGATAAACTTATAAGTGATTCATTTCTTCTTCTTGTTTCAGCCAAACCGATGATATTCCAATTCACATTTTCTAATTCCTTTTACAGCTCTAATATCCTGTCTTCACCGATGAGCGATTTTACGTTGTAACAGGCCAAGTTCAGTTTCCGTACATGGCAGCCTGGTCTTACCCAGAGATTCTTAGAACCCTCTGCTTCCACTCTGATCCTCTTGCTGCTGTAAGAGGGGAGGTGAAAGCCACTGGAGACTTAGGGCCATTTGTTTTGTTGTTCTGTCATGTGCTGGAGGGTTTGGTCTTTTCCTCTTCACACTGACCAGGCTTCTTGAAGAGAACCACTCTACACGTTCGTTGCCACCTAAGTGACATAACAGGGCTTACCATCAAGGTGTGCATAAGTGGATTTTAGGAAGGCAGTCCAACTGGACTTCTCCTAAATCTTCTGAATTAGCATTAGCATTAGTAGAGGCATGTGATGCAATAAAGCAAGCTTATTCAGCATCAGCCAAAAAAACACAAAAAAAAAAACATCACTCCCATTTCACACCTCCGTACGTTCGAAATACGTGTCCAGCTGAGCCTTAAATTTGTTTAGGCTACCAACTTCCACAACCAGGGATGGAAGTCTGTTCCACCAACCAACTACCCGCTGGCTAAAGGCAAATTTCTGCACATCTATCCTACATCTGTCTTTCCTCAATTTGAATTTATGCCCTCTCAGGTGATTATTCTGAGCGAGAGGAAGAATCCCATCAGCATTGAGCATGCTCAAACCATTCAAGACATTATACACCTCTATCAGATCACCTCGCTGGTGCCTAGTCTCCAGACACTGTTATTTGCAAAACTTAAGCCTTTCTTTGTAAGAGTAACCCTTTGTTCCATTAACTAATCTTGTTGCTCTTCTCTGTACTCGTTCCAGCAGCTCTACATCCTTCTTGAAATGAGGCCTCCAGACTTGTATACAGTACTCAAGGTGTGGCCTGACCATTGCCTTATACAAGGGAATAATCACCTCCTTATCCCTGCTAGAAAAATTCCTGTATATCATTGACAAGACACCATAAGCTACTCTTGCAGCTCATCTGCACTGCTCAGAGAACTTCATACAAAGGGTACTAGGAAAGTTTTGCAATATGACGCAACAATGAATCACAGGAAGCTGCTTGTTGCTGCATGTTGAGACATGTTCATACGTGCATAGTAGCTGCCGCGCCAAGTCGATGGGCTCAGTTATTCATTAGTAGTGAGAGTGTAAAGTGCTTGCGATGGCATCGTGGTCACGAAATGAGATAAGGACAGTTTTGCGGTATAATTTTGTGCGTGGTTTAACCATAGACCAGTGCTTAGAAGAAATGACTCTTGCACTAGATGATGATTGTCCACATCGTACAACGATATTCAGGTGGTATAGAGAATTCCAAAGGGGAAATTTCACTCTGGAGGATTCTGAGAGGCCGGGAAGGCCATGAACGTCAGTTACGGAGGAAAATGTTACTGCTGTGAGCAAAACGCTTGACGAAAACAGACGAGTGACCTACCAACAGATACAGGATACTTTGGGCCTAAATGCACCAGCAATTCGTTCGATTCTGCAAGATCATTTGCACGTGAAGAAACTTTGTTCTCTCTGGGTGCCGCATCAACTGACTGAAGAGCAGATGACACAACATGTGACTTGGTGCCGGGAGATGTTAAAAAAGTTTGATAAGGGAGAATCTCGGTATGTGAACAACATCGTGACAGGTGGCGAGACTTGGCTGTACTATTACGATCTGCCGACCAAGGCTCAAAACAAAGTTTGGGTCTTTGATGATGACGACACACCCGTAACTGTCAAAAAATCCCGATCTGTAAAGAAGAAAATGATAGCTGTATTTTTCAAATCGAGTGGAATTGTGGAACGTGTCGTTTTGGACACGCAGAAGACAGTCACAGCTAAGTGGTATACTGAACAATGCCTGCCTAAAGTCATTGGATCTATGAAGAACCTGCGGCCAAAGTCAAGAATGGACACCTGGTACCTCCATCACGAAAATGCTCCAGCTTACCGCGCCAAAGCCTGCACCGAATATTTGACCACGACAGGACTGAAACTTCTCGAGCACCCTCCCTACAGTCCAGACCTTGCTCCCTGCGACTTTGCACTGTTCCCGCATGTGAAAATGAAGCTAAAAGGGAGGCGGTTTTCCAGTGATGAGGACCTTCTACGGGCTTGGGACAACGAGTGTGCTTTACTCCCTAGTGAAACTTGGCAGAACTGATTTAAAGATTGGTTTCGGAGGATGGAGAGGTGTATTGAATGTAGAGGAAATTACTTTGAAAAAATTAAATAAACAAAGCTGTATTGCAAAACTTTCCTAGTACCTTTGTATCTGCCTGCACAATTACCCTCCAGGTCCTTTTCATTCTCAACCACTGTCAGTGTAGTACCACAGAGTTGATATTGCTCTGGGGTTGCTGTTTCCCATATGCAGTACTTTACATTTGTCAATCTTAAACTTCATTCGCCACCTCTCAGCCCATCTGCTCAACCTTTCTAGATCCTGTTGCAGCAGCATAGTGCAGTAGTGTCCTTAACAACTCTGCCAACCTTTGTATCGGCTGCAAACTTGGACATTAAGCTTGATATACCATCATCAATATCATTTATAAATACAGAAAGCAACAATGGACCTAACACTGAACCCTGAGAAACTCCACTAATAACATCAGTCCACGTTGAGCATTGTCCATTTATTACCAGTCTCTGTTTTCTGCCACTCAACCATCCCTTTATCCATAGCAGCAATTTGCCTCCAATGCCACACTGCTCCAATTTGTGCAGCAGTCTTCCATGTGCAACAGTATCAAAAGCCTTTCTAAGATCCAAATATATAATATCAAAGTTATTCCCTGCATTCAGTTCTTTTGGGACTACATCATAGTATCCAATCAAATTGGTAAGGCAAGACTTTCCCTTAACAAAACCATGCTGTGTCCAAGCTATAACTGAAGTCTTGTCTAGATGATCCTGCAGTGCTCCTTTAACCAGTGCCTCCATTAATTTTTCTGGAACAGAAGTTAAACTCACAGGTCTATAATTACTTGTGTCAGCCTTTGATCCTCTTTTGTGAAATAGGGTTATATTTGCACATCTTCAGTCTATCAGTACCTCCCCTGGTTTCAAAGAAGCTCTCATAATTATGGCTAAGGGTTTGCTTACTTCCTTTGCTGCCTCCTTTAATATAACTGGATAGATCCCATCCATCCCGGGTGCCTTTTTTATGTTTATCCTCAACAATTTCTCCTCCACTTTCCTCTCAGTTATTACAAAATCATCTAGCTCACTGCCAGTGTTTACTTCACCTACGGCATTCCCCTTCCTGAATAACTCCTCATGTGTAAATGTAGATGCAAAATACTCATTTAGTTTGTTGGCCAACTGAGAAGGATCCTCAACTGTTGAACCATCAATATCCAGTGGGCCAATCTGATTCATCCATTCCTTTTGGAGTTTCCATAAGTAAAGAACTCTTTTCTGTTTTTCTTTGCATCCTTTGCGAAGGATTTCTCATAATCTGCCTTTGCCTGCCTAATCTCCTTTGTGCCTTGGTTACAGACCAGCTAATATCTATCATAGGATTCCATGTCACCCATTAATTTTATGTATCCCATGCATTTTTCTTCTCTGCCATATGTCTCATTAGTTCATTTGACATCCATTTAGGCCTAAACCTTGAACCATATTTCTTAGTTGATATGTAAAGCCCGATAGCTTTCAAGATAAGTTCTTTGAATGCTTCCCATTTTGAATTTGCTGTTGGTAATATCATCAGTTGGTCCCACTGTATAGAATTTAAATACTGTCTCTGACCATCGTAGTCGCCTTTACTAAAGCAATAACTCTTCCCTTTACCCCTGACGGTAGCTACCTCTTTGAATAAATCCCACTTCAGCACACTGCGATCACTGCCACCTAGTGGTTCCTTTATCTGCAGATTCTTAATGCATGAAGAAATTTAGTAGGTGGTAGATGACTTTCATCAACCGGTGAAATACCACCACTTTGCTTATTGGAGGCTTGAAGTGGCAAACCCCATGTTTAGTCTCCAGAGCAAAGTTTCCGGCATCCCCCCCCATACTTCTCCTTCAACCCATGCACGGTACTAAGTACTATAGGTTTTGATACCTTTCGTGTTTGGGGTTTTCATAAAAAAAAAAAAAAATCACTACTGATAATCAGATCAAGAGTATTACTCCCTCTAGTTGCCTCCCGAACATGCTGATGTAGAAAGCAATCATCCAATGAATCCACAAAAGCCTTGCTAGTGTGTGAGTGACCAACGCACATATTCAGTCAACATCTGGGTAATTAAAATCCCCCATTATAAGACTCTCTGATTTACTGGCCCACTCTATTTCCCTGTACAGTATCTTATTATACTCATCAGAGTCATTAGGCCTATAGCACACTCCTACTCTCAATTTTGATCTCCCTATGCTTATGTCACACCAAACTGACTCGACACTGCACCGTCCATCGATGTTGACTGGCTTCACTTCCTTGGATTTTGTGTTTCTTAACTAATAGCATAACCCTTCCTCCCTTCCTGTCCTGGCTATCCTTTCTGTGCACATTGTATCCCCCAAATTCCAGTTCTGCATTCCTTATATCTGTGTGAAACATCTCTGATATCCCAACAATATCTGCCTTTGATGTTTTGAGCAATACCTCAAATTCATCAAATTTATTTACCAAACTCCTAGCATTGGTGTACACGCAAGTATTCATGCACCTGTTCTTATTCTTAGCTACCCTAACACAACCCATGTGTTTACTTGTTCCGCGATGACTCCCAGCAGTCTCTGAAATATCCTGCATCTTGTTTTCCAGGCTGCTGCTCATTTCAATAGAAGCATTGCAAGAATCACTTTCACCTCTGCCAGTGGCTACTGTTAATCAATTAGGTCTTGTATCCCCCCCCCACAAACTAGCAGTTTTCCGACTCACCTAACACTGCCTCGATAGCATCAGCAAATATATTCTTGCACCCTTTCTATTTAAGTGTATCCCATCCCTGTAAAAGTAGTCTCTCCTGCTAAGAAGTACAGACCAGGCTGAAAAAAATTCTACCCCTTGAGCCTTGCACAATCTTTCCACGGCTGAATTGATCGACAAGCCTTGTCGATCAATTGATGAGAGCCTTGTCGATCAATGAAAGTGTCTCAAATTCTGTCTGGGCAGAATTTGAGACACTTTCAAATTCAGGCACCTCCGTAGCCAGGTGGGCAGGAGCGGAAGTGCGTAATACACGCTTCTTGATTAGACCAGGGGTTGAGCCTGTGACCACCAAATACGGAGGATGCAGAAAGGTCAGGGAATGACCACCGCATATCCTCGGAGCAATATGGCCTTAGTTGCTAATGCTCCTAAAAATCCAAACAACAACAATAACTATCAAATTCAACCCTATTTCACAGCTTTTTTTTCAACTTGTTAAGTAATTGTTATTGACCTGTACTTGTTAAGTAATTCCGTCGGTCTCCTACTCTTAATATCATTAGTGCCAACGTGCACAACCATATCACCTTTTGTGCCCTTAAAAGATGATATCCGCTCTACAACGTCATCAACCTTTGCCCCTGGCAGACATACCCTGGTTCTGTTCCACCAATCCTTTTTACAAAGCATGTTTCCCATTTCCCTGACAATAGTCACCAACAACTACTAGTTCCTGTGGGACCAGTGCATTCTGCCCTGGGGATTGCTGCTGTGTTGCATGATGACCAAGTGCAAGCCCTTGATGTGGGCAGCTGACAGCTTGATGGGCCCCTCAATTTATATCCTTCGAGGGCATCCACCCTGTCCTTCAAGCTCTCATATAGGCCCATAACAACGCTGAGTTGTAGCTTGATTTCCTTACACTCCTTACATCGCGCGCACACACACACACACAAAGACATCCCCCATAGCGCTTATTGGAGGCTTGAAGTGGTGAAACCCATGTTTAGTTTCTAGAGCAAAGTTTCTGGCACCCCCCTCCCCCCATACTTCTCCTTCAACCCATGCACGGTACTAAGTACTATAGGTTTTGATACCTTGCGTGTTTGGGGTTTTCATAAAAAAAAAAAAAAATGTCCTGTACCCAATTGTCCACAAACATCAAGCAAGCAGTGCACTTTAAAAGGCTGTGGTTCAGAGGGCAACTGCCCCCCCTCAGTTCTCCCCTGAGCCACAGCACTCCCATTAGCTTGAGCCTTTTGCTTTACTGCTCTGATCTGAGTCATGATTTCGATTTAATTTCAATTTCAGTACAAAATTAAAATCCTAAACTTGTATCCCAATACAGTTATAACACTATATTTATTTTTCAGTAAAGTAAAGTAAAGTGCAGCCATTATCAACCCACTGCAGGATGGAAGCCACCTCAACAATTCATGCTGAGGGAAATGGACCATAATCTGCCACGCTGGTCCAGTGCGGGTTGGCAGATCAACCGTATTCAGCAGTTAGGGGCTTGAACCCCGGTCTACTCAAAGAGCGTGTGCTACTGCTCCCGCTCCTGCCCACTCGGCTACGGAGGCCGTTATCGAGTATTATCTACAAGTTCCGTTTATATAACATCCATATCAAGTTATGTATTAATTATTTATGTTACGTTTGTAATCTAAGTCTTTATATGTATATAGTTAAAAGTACAATTTAATTGACAATGAAGTTTAACAAGATTAATAGATTTACTGATTAATTGAGCTTACGCTATCTACTTTGGGATATAATGTTGTATCTTATAAGAACGGTAAGTTACGAACGGTAAATCTACATACACTTAAGTATTAACTAACTAACTTCCAAATCTCACTGTCTCAATTCAGAATAAACTAAGGATCCTGACTAGGTCTATAAGCTACTTACAGAAAATAATTTGATATAACAATTGGTCACTAAAGCAGCTAAATATGGTTAAAAAACTTCTCGTTCAGTAGAGCTGCAACTTGTAACACGTGGATTTGATACCCTTACCGATACTAAGTAATACCTACAAAATCTCTATCTAGGTTAAACTTTAAACTAAGTATCGTAACTAGGAATATAAAGTTACTCTAGAAAATAAGTTAATATGCCAATTTAAGCTAATAAAACAGAAAATAAATCAGAAAAAACCTCTCTGTTCCAGCAGCGGCAATAAGCTGCGTCTGCACAGGCTACTCTCGTTCACAACTCTCGAAAAATAGAAAGATATTGGATTCTTAGTGTTTTAGACTGAGTGTCTGATAACAGACAGAATGCCTGTTCCCCTCTAAGCCTCTCAGTGTTACCACCCAACAATAAAGTCAACCGATCCTTTGCCACTTTGAAACCTGGCATGTTTTTTTTCTTCTTTCAATATGAAACTTCTTTTAGGCATTCTTTCCAAAAAAGTCCTACTTCATCTATGTTAAAAACTTGTTAAGAAGTATAACACATAATACCCCTTTGATAATTTTAACAAGTTCTTTTTTGAAAGTTTTGGCTCCTTGATCTGCACTTCGGCTTCTCCCTGGATTTTAAATCTATTCAATCAGCCCTTACTAGTTTTAAATGGTTCCACATTTTTTTTTTTTTAGGTGAGTTTTTTTCTTCAGATCATCATATAGTCTAACTCACACTCTCTCCCTCATTCTTTTTTTTTTTTTATAATATTTAACTTAACTGAATTCTGCATTGGATATTATCTTCAATGCCAGCAAACAGACTTTGATGAATTACTGAAGTACCACTGTTGGCCTGTGGGAAGTATCATTCGGCCTTTCTACGGACGACCCTGTGTCCCTGGCCCTAGGTTACCAGCTAGTGACTTAGCTATCGAAACAAGTGAGCATGAATGACAGTCCATACGTTTTTCAGATATTCGGGAATCTCTACAGGAAATAACGTCTACAAATGATTCATCTGTCTCTTCAGCCTACCAGAATTTGAATGACTAACTCTTGTGAAAACATCTTTCTACCCTGTCACTTGCCAATAATTAAGCCAAACAACTTATGCCTTAGTGCACCATCAAAAGATGCAATTACTGTATTCTATATGAATGCACGCAGTCTTGTAAAACATAATGATGAAATCCTCGCTCAACTGACATCATGGAATCTGCATCCAGACCTGATGGTTTTTACTGAGACCTGGTTCTCTCCTGAGATTTAACTCAAAATTCCAGACTGCTTTCTTTTTCAAAGTTGCAGAGGTGATTCAAAAGGTGGTGGAGTTGTTATTTATGTTCATAGTCATCTGCGATGCTCTACCTTTCCTATCTCAAATCTGCCTGATCAAGCTTGTGAACTGACTTTTATCCGCATTGCCTCTTTGGTGATCGGGTGTCTATACCGACCTCCCTCAGCTTCAGTTAACAGCTTCCTTGTAACTCTTGACAACACTCTATCTCATTTCACAAGCAAATCCCTAAGCCTTCTACTGATTGTTGACTTTAATATTAACATACTTCAAAGCTCTTCCTCTCAGGTGCAAGACCTCCTAGATGTCATTACTTCAAATGGTTTCTCTGTTCTTACTGATGGAGATATCCCGACTAGAATGGGAGAGTCCCACAATTCCCTTCTTGACTTCGCAATTGGGGAATACTCTCTCATGTATGCAATACTTGATACAACTATTTCGGATCATCGTCCCATCTTAATGGTAATTGAAAATGAAATAAATGAAGCAGAGATCATGCACACTTTCAAATCTGTCACTCTAGACTCTCTCTCTCTCAATCAGCTTTGTCACAACCTGCAGCAGTCAACGTGGGATGGAGTGCTTGCTACAAGTGATCCTGAAATTGCAACTAACACTAATTGCTTTTTTAAGCATATCCTAAATAGCTATGAAAAATACATGTCATATATCAGGAGACCAGGGAATAAAAAGGCCACCAGGTCAAGAGGGAAAATATGCCCATTCATCTCAAACAAGATTTGTAATATGTTAAAGAGACAACCTTGCAAGAATTGCTAGAGCTGTTGTTGTTGTTGTTGTTGTTTGGTTTTTAGGAGCATTAACAACTAAGGCCATACTGCTCCGTGAATATGCGGTGGTCATTCCTGACCTTTCCGCATCCTCCGTATTTGGTGGTGACGGGCTCGAACCCCGGTCTAATCAAGAAGCGTGTGCTACGCACTGCTGCTCCTTCCCACCTGGCTACGGAGGCGCCCATTGCTAGAGCAACAGGAATCGAGGCAGATAAAATTAAATACACAATGTACAGAAACAAAGTCACTGACTGCATTCGGTCAGAGAAAAGAAAATACTATAGTTCTCAACTTACAGGTATCATAACAAGCAAGAAAAAAATGGACAGTTTTGAACAAACTATTACCGGGAAGGAAACTGAAATCACGAAGCTATGTTGGAGATGTAGTTGAAAACGAGGTACTCATTTCAGATGACGAGCTAAAAGCTACTGCCTTCTGTAACCACTTTAATTCAAGTGTGAATAACCTCTTTCAAGACGAACTTGACTTCAGAGACAATGAAATGAGAGAATCTGCTAAGTACTCAATCAGAAACTCTTTTTTTATCGTTCCTCTCTCCGATCAAGAGATTTTAGAAGCAGGGAATCAACTGAAAGAAAAGGAAGCCCCTGGCTTTGATGAAATATCTCCGTCTCTGCTGAAAAAGGTCCTTAGCTCAATTCTTATGCCACTGAAGTATATATTCAATCTCTCCTTTCAATCTGGTAAATTCCTTTCTCAATTCAAAAAAGCAATAATCATCCCTGTTTCAAAGGGAAACCGTTGTAACTCCATCAACAACTTTTGTCCAATAGTTCTACTCTCAGTTTTTGCAAAATTATTTGAAAAAATTCTTCATAGCAGACTCATGGGTTTTCTTGAAGAAAATCAGCTCATCCATCAACAACAGTATGCTTATCGCTCTAAAAGATCCACTGATCTTGCAATTGTTGACTTCTGCTCAAGGTTCATTGATAGTCTTGAAAAGGGTCACTATGCTATAGCATTGTTTCTTGACTTATCTAAAGCTTTTGATTGCATAAACCATACTATTCTACTTAACAAACTCAATAACCTTGGCTTGAGAGGGAAAATTAACCTTCTTGAAGACTACCTTACCGATCGGCTGTTTGCCGTAAGAACAAATCAATCATACTCCGACATCTGTTATTTCTCCAGGGGAGTACCTCAAGGCTCACTTCTTGGACCTATCCTATTTGTTCTTTACATCGATGAATTTCTCTCTCTTCTTCCATCTTCTCACCTAGCAGGGGATGCCGATGATATTTCCATCCTAATCACAGATAAAGACCCTAATGAGCTTCAACTCAAAATCTCTGCCTTGCTTTCTGTGATGCATAATTAGCTTCAAAAGAATCAGCTTACACTGAATCCAGAAAA
Source organism: Mastigoproctus giganteus (assembly GCF_048544385.1). Classification (NCBI taxonomy): domain Eukaryota; kingdom Metazoa; phylum Arthropoda; class Arachnida; order Uropygi; family Thelyphonidae; genus Mastigoproctus; species Mastigoproctus giganteus. Next base: position 89,296,173 of record NC_143581.1, read on the forward strand.
ATCAAAATATATGGTGTTTAGAACGAAAAACAAAACACTAAATATTGATTTAGACGTAACATACAAAGAAAAACAACTTGAAAGGGTGAATGAAACCAAGTTTCTCGGAATCTGGCTGGATGATAAGCTAAGTTGGGCAAAATAAATGATAACCCTACGAAAGAAAACTTTGTCACTAGCGGGAATACTCACCAAGGCCTCTGCCTGGGTGTCTCCTTCTCTTCTCAGACAAGTATTCCTTTCTTTAATTCAGCCGCACCTCACCTATGGAATCATCTCATGGGGTACCACCAGCCAAGAAAATCTTGCGAGAATCAACTCCATTCTCAATCAATATGTTCGTTCAATTTTGGGCCTTCCCTGGAGCGTATCAGTTAGTTCAAGATACAAGGAAGTGAGACTCCTAAGCATCTACCAGCTATTGCAGAAATCCACAAGCTATTCAGATCCTTTTTCATAACCACAGATGAAGAAGAAATATCATACAATCTAAGAAATGAAGCAAACCTGAAGATTCCGCTTTTCAGAAAAACCATAAGTCAGAAAAGTATAAAATATAGAGGTGCTAAAACCTGGAACAAACTTCCTGCAAAAATCAAAAATGTAACTTCACTAAATCAATTCAAGAAACTACTAATTGAACACATCACAAGGGATGTCTGATTCAAATTACCTTCCACTCAACTCCTAGATTTTAAAAACACCACCACAGAAATAATGTAGAAATGTTAAAGGAAGCAGTTGGCAAATAGTTTGTAAATTTCTGTGCATGTATCTCATCATTTTTCTTTTCTCTCCTCATTTAATTGTAAAAATGTTCACAATGATGTTATAAGTAGTGATCCTTTTTGAAGTCTTCTGTAAAGAAATGTACAAAAAACTCCAATTTATTTATGTCTTTCCTGTTGAACATTACCTGTACAATTTCAGAACTGTACATTTTTCAACTGTTTATTTGTATATTCATAATTTTTTCAGGGAACACCCCTTAAAAAGCCATTGGCTTATGTGGTCTCCCTCCCTTTTGCTGTTATCTCCCAAAAAAGTGTAACATAAAATAGGGATAAATAAATTATTATTATTATTATTATTAATAATAATAATGATATCGATGATGATCCTGCTCAGGTAGCTAACAAACTAAATGAATATTTTGCATCGACATTCACACATGAGGAGTTATTTAGCGAGGGGAAAGCCAGAGGTGTATTCAACTCTAGCAGTAAGCTAGAGAATCTTGTAATAACTGAGAGTAAAGTGGAAGAGAAATTGTTGAAGATAAACACAAGAAAGGCACCCGGGGTGGTGGGATCTATCCAGTTATATTAAAGGAGGCAGCAGAGGAAGTAAGCAAACCCTTAGCCATAATTATGAGAGCTTCCTTGGACTCAGGGGAGGTACCCACAGACTAGAGATGTGCAAATGTGACCCCAATTCACAAAGGAGGATCAAAGGCTGACACAAGTAATTATAGACCTGTGAGTTTAACTTCTGTTCCAGGAAAATTAATGGAGGCACTAGTTAAAGAAGCACTGCAGGATCATTTAGACAAGACTTCAGTTATAGCTTGGACACAGCATGGTTTTGTTAAGGGGAAGTCTTGCCTGACCAATTTGATTGGATACTATGATGCAGTCACAAAGGAACTGGATGCAGGGAATAACTTTGATATTATATACTTGGATCTTAGAAAGGCTTTTGATACTGTTGCACATGGAAGACTGCTGCACAAATTGGAGCAGTGTGACGTTGGAGGCAAATTGCTGCTGTGGATAAAGGGGTGGCTGAGGGGGAGAAGACAGAGAGTGGTAATCAATGGACACTGCTCGTCGTGGACTAATGTTATTAGTGGAGTCCCTCAGGGCTCAGTGTTGGGTCCATTATTTTTTCCAGTATTCATAAATGATATTGATGATGGTATATCAAGCTTAATGTTGAAGTTTGCAGACGATACAAAGGTAGGCAGGGTTGTCAAGGACACTACTGACACTATGCTACTGACACTATGCTGGAAAGGTTGAGCAGATGGGCTGAGAGGTGGCAAATGAAGTTTAACATTGACAAATGTAAAGTACTACACTGACAGTGGTAGAGAATAAAAGGGACCTGGGGGTGGTTGTGCAGGCAGATATGAAGTACTCTGAGCAGTGCAGACGGGCTGCAAGAGTAGCTCATGGTGTATTGTCAATGATATATAGGAATTTTTCTAGCAGGGATAAGGAGGTGATTATTCCCTTGTATAAGGCAATGGTCAGGCCACACCTAGAGTACTGTATACAGGTCTGGAGGCCTCATTTCAAGAAGGATGTAGAGCTGCTGGAACGAGTACAGAGAAGAGCAACAAGATTAGTGAATGGAACAAAATGGTGCTCTTACGAAGAAAGGCTTAAGTTTTGCAAATTACAGTGTCTGGAGACTAGGCACCAGCGAGGTGATCTGATAGAGGTGTATAAAGCATTGAATGGTGAGCATGCTCAATGCTGATGGGATTGTTCCTCTCGCTCAGAATAATCACCTGAGAGGGCATAAATTCAAATTGAGGAAAGACAGATGTAGGATAGACGTGCGGAAATTTGCCTTTAGCCAGCGAGTGGTTGGTTGGTGGAACAGACTTCCATCCCTTGTTGTGGAAGTTGATAGCCTAAATAAGTTTAAGGCTCAGCTGGACAGGTATTTTGAACGAACAGAGGGGTGAAGTGGAAGTGGTTTTTTTTTTTTTTTTTTTTTGGCTGATGCTGCATAAGCTTGCTTTCTTGCATCAGATGCCTCTACTAATGCTAATGCTAATAAAATTAGTTAGTCTTTCCATTTCAATCCTAATAGTCGGCCTAGCCCTAGTTGCTTGCAGTGGAACAGCTGTCTTTTCCGCTGGTAAAATTTATTCTTTATTTTTTATAATTGTACTTACAGTTAAACTTGCCAGTCCTAAATTATGGCACACATCCGCTTGTCGTTGATCGGAATTGATTCGCTTCAAAATGTCTAATTTAATTTTCAAATTCAGTCTTTTTCTTACATTTGTAGTCTTTGTACTGCGTCCAGACGTTGCTTTTTCATTCTTATCCGCCATTATTAACTCTTCGAAAATGTAACTGCATTGGTTGCATTAATTATGATACGATGTTTGAGTAAACTATCCATTACATACGATGTCTAATACTGTACTGAGTGATTACTAGACTTCGAATAAATGCCTATAACGCAAATATTACAAGCAATATACTTGATCATTTTTTAAAATGTTGAACTCAAAACTACGTAACAAGTCACTGTACTGCAATTAAATTAAATTAGCGTGCAAGAAAATTTCTCAAATCGGCGTGGGAAACATTTTAATGCTGTTTTGCTATTCATTTTGAAGCTATTGACTCTATCAAATGAAACGATTTCATTAAATATGCCAAAAATGCAATCTGTAAAAGAGCATTATAGTGATTTGTGACAGTGTTATAGTCAGATACGGGTTATAATATAAGAACAACGTTATAGCAAATCAGCGCAAAGCGAACAGCATTATAGCAAATCAGCGCAAAGCGAACCGCGTTACAACATGGGCCTGCCGTAGTTATGTCTTTACATAAATCCCACATCAATATAATATGATCTCTGGTTCTTTAATTGGAGATTATTAATGTTTGAAGAATCACTGCTGATAATCAGATCCAGAGTACTGCCTTCTCTTATTGTCTAACATACTGCTGTTGGAAATCATCATTCAATAAATTCAGTAAAGTCCTGATATTGTTGTGTTAGTGATCAATCAGCAAGTTCCAGTCAATATCTGGAGAGTCAATATCTTTAAAGTTTAAACTAGTTAAACACTGATTTAATGTTTTGGTTAGTATTAAGTCTATGAAGAAGCACCCAAAGTACGATCCAAAATGTGTGGTGTTGCACATAATTATTCTCAATTCTTAATAAATTTAATCTATCTGGAACATTCAGCACTGTTATTTCTTCATAATATACAACCTGAATTAAAAATTTCCTGTGATCACTATATTAAGTTAATCAACTCGATAACAAAGTACACATTTTGCATTTAGAAAATTTACGAAATCAAAATACTATAACATGTAGACATACACGGTGCCATTTTCTAGATGCACTGCTGTATCTCATTCATTAAGGAGAGATTCTACAAAGTGAGCTATTATAAACTGACTGTCTCTGTGTTTGATTAATGCATCTTTGTGCCTTAAGTTGTTTTTTTTTTAAATATTATTTGACCTATTATTTTTATGTTTGAAAATGGTTTTGAAAACATATTTATACATTTATAAACTAATTTTAACTAGATGGAGGAGTCAATGCTTATTTGAATAAAAGGTAAGCACTGATCTGCTTCTCCTGTCTTTCTCTTTCTGTTGTTAAGGAGCAAAGTGTACATGTGTTGTTTGATCTCCAAAGACAAAAAAATTTTTAATTTATTAAAATTATGATTACCTACTGCACCAATGTGTTTACAGTTGTCCCTATAGCATCAGTTTGACACCGCTACCTTTTTTAACTCTGAATTCAATGAAAACTAGTTTGTTTACTCTGGATGATTAACTCACAATGCTTTCCACAGTATTTTTTTTCCATAAAAGTTTCTCAATAAAAAAAATTCAAATAGTTTTGTTGGATAAGGTGAAAAAATGCTACAACATGGAAAACATGTTGTATATGATTTAACATGGTGTAGACTAACAATCTTGTTAATGGGAGGGGAAAAATATCTATGGTTCATTAAAGGAAGTGAAGTTCCTCACTGGTTTTTTTAATTCAAGTTATAAAAGTTTTTAAAAAATTTAAATATTTTAAAAACAACATTTTAAAAATATAAAATATAAACTTTAGTATCGCTTTCAAAAATAGATACTACTGTTTATATTTATTAGGTACAGTTTGTTAGGAAGTTACTTTATACAGAGGAAAAGTAAAAATACGCACTTCTAACAGCTTTTATCCACAGTGTCTTTCTGTACCTTATCAAGAGGCTATTGTAATAATGAACTTGTAACAATATTATATAAAATTTCAACTAATATTATAATTTTAAATTCCATTGATTAAAATTTCACATTCCAACTGTGTGTTACACTAAAAGTAGAATGCTACCCAATGTCAAGTCTATCCAAGAAACTAGCTTGCTACATATTTATCCTCTTTGGCCTAAAAACTAAAAAATTAATTCCACATAGTAATTTGTAATATTTACATAATATGAAAGTGTAGGAACCATTTCTATGATGATACATATATTTAATCAGCTAATCTATTTTTTTTTTTTGGTAGTTATTGGCGCATCGGCTTCTGCTAATCTATATAAAATATATTCTAACATCTTGTGCATGAGAGATATCAAATGAAAATACCCAACACATAAAAAACATAAGAAACACTGCTGTGCTTTCATATATATATATTAGCATATGTCTAATCATTTAAAAAGTAATAAAGATTTATACTTCATAATCTATAAAAATTAGTTATGAATTAAAGGACAGAATTTAACCTAAATTGTTTTTTTTTTTTTTAGGAGCATTAGCAACTAAGGCCATATTGCTCTGGGGATATGCGATGGTCATTCCCTGACCTTTCTGCATCCTCCGTATTTGGTGGTCACAGGCTCAAACCCGGGTCTAATCAAGAAGAGTGTGCTACGCACTGCTGCTCCTGCCCACCTGGCTACGGAGGCACCACTTAAATTGGTATTCGAAATGCAAAAGGAAATGTTTCAGGAATATATTATTAACCTTATACAAACAAGCAGAAAGAAATTTACCAAATATGGAAGATCAGAAAATTCTAAACCAGAGTGAAATTTTTGAATTCAAGGTGACCTAGGTTAGATTTAATGTGATAACATTTCTGGCTATCAAATAATGGTCACAAATTCATTGAAATTAAAAAGTTGGATAATAATTACCTGTTAAAGTGATTCAGGAAGAAGAAATCTCTAAAATTGAAAAAACTATGGCGCTTTCTATACATTCAACAAAAATTCCTTACTATGAAAATATGATAAGCAAGTTCACATAGTCTTATCTCAATCCTAGTTTTTTTTGATGTTATAAAAGTATTTCAAGGATGTATTTATACTTCTTATTGAAACAGAAGAATAAATATTTTACATTCAATTAATTATTTTGTGTTTTGAATAACAATAATTAATGGAAATTGCATACATCTATTCTGTTCTTATTGTTTTACTGTTCTATAGTTTGTACTCACACACCTATAAACTAAGACAGATGATTTTAAAATAACCTTCTAAAATACTAATTATTATTCCATTATTTAATTTTTTTTCATCTGATCCTAAATCGGTCACATCCATATAAATAAAGTACATATAAAAATTGGGTACACATTTTCATAGAATGGAGGCCAGTAAAACAAATGAAAGGAAATTCAATAGAAAAATGTTGTCTTTTTTTAATAACCACAAACAGATGATTATACAGTTTTGTTTTTACTGCATAAAATATTTTCAACTGTGAAAACACTTCTAATTTTCCTAGAGTTGCCACCCAGTTACACATTCGCATTCTGTTCCATCAAATTTACTAAAGTTACTTTGCAATTATAATACAGCAGCTGCTGAACTATCTTTGAATTTGTTACCTACCAGTGTAGATTAAAAATTACTTCAATAACAGAACAATTATTTTACAAAATCATAAAAGTTGAAAAAAAAGGGTAGGACTATCTTAAAAGCAAATACCATTTAAATTAACAGCAAGTTTATGAACATACCTGTTGCATTTGCAGTGGTCTTTATATAACGTACTTGTGTATACACTGGATCTGCATCATCTATGTCATGAGGGCTTGGTTTAAACACAAGCTCAATTTCATTAACGGAACCATCAGAACAGCCTTCTCCTTCTACTTCTAGACCGGTACTCTCAGGGCCCTCCTCTGTTATTTCATTGTCTACATCTTGTTCTAAACCTGATCCTGCAGACTCATTTTCTGAATGTGTCTTCTGTCGTTTCCGTGGCTGGGTCGGAGTTGCATCACTTGAACTACCGGGAGTAGGGGTCTGCCTAGCTAAAATTGTTGGTGTAGGTACACCACTCATGTTTATGCTAGGTGTGACAATGGGTGGTGGAGGAGTAGGTGTTGGGGTGATTGTAGCTGGAGTAACATTAATGTTATTGCTACTGTTATTATTGCTTATCACAATGTTGTTGCTACTATTATTATTATTATTATTATTATTGTTGTTGTTGTTGTTGTTAATATTGGTGGTGGGAGGATTGATGTTGTTATTATTTTCTTCAGGGGCATGCTTACGAACTCTCTGTGCTCGATTTAGTGCTTGCATTCTCATACCTTCTTCAATTGAATGGGCTAATGCCTGACTGTGCTGCTTGTTTAGTTTGGCCAATACACGCTCTTGATGGGCCTCATATTCATCTCTACTGGGATAAATTTTCGAAATCAGCATATCAAAATTTGGATCGGGGCGTAACGATCTCTTAGACACAAGTTTTTTCCTACACGTAGGGCATTCCTTGTTACCACTACGCAATGCTGTAATAATACATTCCTGACAAAAGCGATGCAGACATTCTTTGGTCGTCATGGTATTTTTTAACATATCCAAGCATATTGGACACATTAACTCACTATGAAGACTTCTGGGGGATACGGCAATCTCGGTATTATCTGTTATTACTTCTTGTGGTGTTCTGTGCAGTTCATATAGGCTTAATTCCCAAGTTTTATTTGATGATTGTGAATCTGAGCAGGACATGTTAATATATTTATCGATCACTCATTAGAAATACTCACCATAAACTTATTTACACTCAAATAAGACATAATAAACGAAGTAGAAGATAAACTCCTGACATACATCTGTTAGATATTTATCAACAGTACGTCTTACCATGCCTTATAGCGCCACCATACAATGGATCGACAATGATATTGATACCTAAATGAAAGAACAATTTTGAAAACAAAATTATTCCAACACCGATTTATTTAGATTTGGACCAATTTCGGTCTGGGCATGTTTAACCGTTTACTACCCCCAAGGATCGACTCTGCCACCACATACTTTTACTAGAGAATACCTACGACTCCTCTCCAACAAGTAAGTCCCCGTGAGTAAGGCCCAACATTCAAATTCGCCTTTTTCCTCTAAGTCTCTAGCTTATCACCTCAGGGGCTCACACTGGTGAGTATGGGCTTGGCACACCCAGGGTTCTGAGCTGGATATCTGTTATTCTTCTCTTTCTTGGTGATTCCCCCCTCTTTCTCTCTCTCAGGGTAACTCGGGAATTTTTTTTTTTTTTTTTTTTTTTTTTTGGCTGATGCAGCATAAGCCTCAGGCTTCCTTGCACTATGTGGCTAAGTAGTAATATCACTTCCACTTCATTTATATCTGCTGGCATGTGCAATCTAAATTTTCAGTCTTCTCCTTATAGCCTTTATCGTAATTCGATTTTCTAAGCTCATCTGTCCATTTACCCTTTCAAGTATCCTCCACACACACACACACACACACACACACATATTTAATAAATAAATAAATTTTCTGTTTGTACTCCCGGACAACAGCGCGGTCGGAGGAGTTTACAAGAAACAGCACCCTTTTTAGCAGTCACAGGCTTGAACCCTGGCCACTCAAGGCACATGTACTTATGCACCCTTTTGCTTGGCCATTCGGCTAATCCTACATCTTCAATTCTTCTTAAAAACTCTTTCTTTAGTATCCATGTCTCAGAAATAAAAACATGACGCTCCATGAAAAGCATATAGCTAATAATTGAAAAAAAAAAAGAAAGAAAAGAAAAGAAGAAGTATAAGACGAATCCTTAAAGTCAGCAAGTTTTCTTAGCAGCGATGTGGGGAAAGCAAATTCAAAAAGGAGCCAACCACCAAGTTGTCAGGGAAGGTTCTGCATCTGGAACGGCTGGAGAGCCACAGCTATCTGGGTTCATCTTCTGAGCGCAGCAGAAAAGGGTATGAATGCGTGAACGCCTTTTTGGTGACAACAAGCAGATGAAAAGGCTGCGTAGATGTAATTTCAAGTCTCCTCCACAATAAATAAATAAATTTTCTATTTAGACTTTCGGAGGACGGCACGTTCAGGGAGCACTTGTAATGAGTTGCTGTCGTGGGTCAAGGTGGGTGACATAGTCAGTCATAAGATGCACTGAAATTTCTTTCCACCGCAAACGCAGAGGGCATCTTCAAATCTAGTTCCATAAGCCTTGTTTTAATAGAGCCATAGCCAGTTAGCATATATTTTGTCTCCAAGTTTAGAGTAAGCCAAGTTCATATCTTGGAGATTAAGAAGCCAAATTCAGGGAAGAATTTTCTTGCCATCTACCTTTCAAAAGTTGAGATGCATCGGGCCATAGGCGCTTCTCTCAACCTTGATGTCTTGGTTGGAGAGGGGGGGGTGTGATACCCAAGAATTCTGTTTCTTGGTTTTGCTTTATAGAAGATGACTGAAGGCTACCTATAAGTCCAATGGGAATTGTTTTGTAAATACTCACAAGGCAGGTGTTCATGTGATAAGCAGGATTCTGAGCAAAAACAGCCATCGTATCTGTTGAACTTTCCGAGAGAAGGAAACTTCATCAGCATGGCGATCTATGGGTGCCCTCATAGGAAACTATGGTGAGGAAAACTTTTGAGTACATGAATTTGAGATCTCTACCCTTCACGCCCCAATCAATCCTGGTTACTCTTGCCAGCCATGCTGTGGAACTCTTCATTTTCTTCTTGATTTGGTCTAGATGAGGTATAAAGGTCCATTTGTAATCGATACTAATTCCAGATTATTTCAAAGAATTTTATATTTTCAGGATAAAATTTAACTACAAGTGGTTGCCTGCATTTCAGTGACCCATTGAGAAGTAATTTTTTTTTTTATAGTGGAAATTGACAGTTTATGTATGTCAGTCCAGTCAGCATGGGCAACCAGGACAGAGTTGGCTGACATTTCCAGTAGTGCCCACGTAAGGCCCTCAACCAGGCTAACTGGAAGGTCGGCATACGAGAACATTGATGTGGACTCAAGGTGTTGGCTAGATATTCATCAAGAACAAGGTTCCATACGGCAGAGCCTAGAATTGAGCCCTGGGTACATGTTCACGATATTTTCCATGTAATGCAATGGAAATGGGATTTAACAATAATGCTATTATCTTCGAAGTAATAATTTAACAATTGTTGATTTCGGCCGAGCAGTCTGCCTGCCTGACCCGACTGACTAAGCTCGGTCAGTAGACCGAGTCAAAGGAAGCTTTGAAGTTGATAAAGATTCCCAAAATGTACTGGGATAGAACTTGTATTCTTCTCTTCACTTGGAAGGTATGTATCTGTGTTTTTGTGTTCCCTGTCTATGTTGGCTCCCAGACCAAAGTTCATCTCCACCTTGTGTCACTGTGATGGAATACAGAACCTTTGTAGAACATGACTGACATATTGTGTAGTGTGTGTGTGTGTGTGTGTGTGTGGGTGTGTGTACTATACGCCCGACAACACTCACTATTAGTCTTTGGCATTTCGATAAATTTTTTTTTCGCTGAAATTTTTTTATGATGGAAGAAATATTTTGGTTTTTCAAATTTTAAAATCAGACTGCTAGAAGCTGAGATATAGCGATTTAAAACGTAAAAGCGATAAGCGTGCAAGTTACACCGTGGCCGCGCTGTAGGGGTACTGATTTCATCATGCGTCGCTGCTACGTGCAGCGCCATGTCGCTCGTGCCTGGTACGGAGTGGTGCAATGGCGGGGGTCGATTTTACCCTTGAGAAAACGAAGAAAATCACACAATCACATATTAAAAAAAAAAAAAAAAAATCCTGTTCGGATATTGATCAAAGCATTTTAAGCTTCAAATAATTATACTTTCACTTGTTTGGACAGATTTTCAATAAATGCAGTTTTTTCTCCAATCTGCTCAAATACTACTATCCTGTTCTCAGATCGCAAAGATTAGTAGATTATATAGTGGATGTCCATGTTCCAAATCAATAAAACCGTCATACTAACTTATTGTTTTCCAATAATCGTTATAAAACGGAGTTAATATTATTTCTCATGCATGATCTGTGATGACTATATCTCTGTTTTTTCTAACAAAGATATAATCGAATATCAATTACAAACATTTTTACTTTCTACCTAATGAACGTGTAGGTTTGTCGTTTTTGATCTCTTTCAATTTTTCAATCTTCGCTCTTTCAATCGTTACCATAAATGGTAATGCAATCATTAATTGTAACATTTTCACTGGATCTAACGTTTCGTAATTATTCCGCTTTCCATTTAGCAATTTAAATCTGTCTTAGATTAATTTAATAGGCAGTATTAATGTATGATACTGACTGCTTCATTCAATTCTTCAAAGAAATTCCATTAGCATCATAATTTACGTTAATGCAAAGTTCGTTTACACAAAGTTCGTTTGTGAATATCGAAGTTTCTTTATTTTTGCTGCATCAGCAATCAGTCTATTAATATTTCATTTAATTTTTTACAGCTATAAATTGCATTAATTGCCCCATTAACAGTTTATGTTTACATGGTGTGAAGCAGCAGTTCCACTGTAAAAATATTGTACAAAAAACAGGACATCTGTAACGTTTTTATTAATAGCACTAACCAGTATAGAGCCAACTACACCCGATATTCCCATGTAGTTAGCCGACCGGGCTAGCCAGGTGGGTAAAGTGCCTGCCTGGCAACCCAAAGGTCGCGGGTTCGAATCCCGCCTCGGGCTTGGATCAAAGTATTGCAAAAACCTTGGGAGGTGCACTAATGGCCACAGAAGCCGATGCGCCAACAACTACCAAAAAAAAAAAAATAATATTAAAAAATACCATGTGGTTACCATCCCAAGTAATAATCGGTCCTAACGCTACGTAATCTCGTAACTAGATGAAAACTGGAGCATTTAGCCTAGCATAATAGTTGGCTTTTCAGAACACCTGTTTACCGTTTACTTGTGGCGTAGATCGCCGTGTCGCATTTTCTTTGCGATTTCCACAAACTCAGGTTATTACCATGTGAAAACTGTCTGGAGCGCCCGTAAAGAAATTTCACTTCAAAACTTTATGCTAAACTCTGTCCTTGAAATCCAAGCAAGAAGATTCACACATAGAAAGAAATGCAGTACCAGTGGGGGAATAAAAAAAAATCGGCAAGATATGTACATATTCATTGATTATAACCAATTAGATATCTAGGAAACCTTAATGTCTAGAATCATTCTATTTCAAATAATCAGGATTCCAAAATTCAAATTTCTAATTTGCAGTCTGATTGCATATACCTCCAGAGAGAATTTTTGTATGGCATTGGAATACCCTCCATCTTCAATCAGTTTATTAACATTTCATTTAAATGTGGTATTATATTCAATAGATTGCATCTGATGTTTTCATATAAAGGACTTTTAATAAGACATGCAGCCAAGTTTGGTCAGAACCAGAGGAGCAGCTTCGGTTATCCTCAAAACCAAATTGAGTTAACTTTTAATGATCGATGTCCAATGATATTATATGTTTTAAACATGGATGGATAATACCAAGAAAAAGTAGTCTTGCTTTTTACAAAAGAAACATCACAGATAACGCAACACGTTACACTACTAGTTATGCTTTGGACTCAGCGAATTTGTCAAAGTGATATAAATTGTGTCCAGAATTTTAATTTTTTCTGTTAAAAGTCATAAAAGGGTTACTTATAACCCCGAAAGTTCACAGAAATTAAAACAACATGTAGAACACATGGTGTAAATCGTGCAGTTTCCGATGAAGAGGTGCAACATTTAGCACAATTCTGTTCTCTGATGAGTTCTATTTTAGCCTACAAACATAATCTAGACGTTATTCCATCTGGAGACAACAGGAAACGAGGTACCATCTTTTCAACACTAGAGAAAGGGACACTTACGGTGGCGGTGTTGTTTTCGCGTTAGACAGAATAACGCTCAACAGCCGTACTCGTCTATATGTTTTTGATAGTTTTCCGTAACTGCGTGGATGCACTGAGCACAGGTTCTCAGACCCAATGTGCCATTTTATAGAGGTGCGGGTAGCCCACATTTTCTTTTTTACATGCACAACAGCGCCACTGCACACAGAGCTCAACTAGTGGAAGAATATCTTAAACTAAAAAAGATATCCAACACTGTCGTAGACAGCAACTTCACCAGATTTATCTCCGATTGGATATGGGTGGGACGCCCGTGGCGGTCTCATTGTAGGACGCCATTCAGCTCTTCGGCCACTTAATTAGCTAAGGTCTGCACTGGAAGAAGAATGTGATTTCTTTCCGCAGAATCTTATAGGTTAGGCCCAATATTGTTTTCTGTATTTGCCAACTGTATTGATGAAGGTATATCAGGCGTATTTAATATTAGCATTAATAGAGGTATTCCCATTTCATCCAGCTATTCGCTCCAGATGTTTGTATAGTTGTGCCTTGAATTCGTTTAAGCTATCAACTTTCAAAATGACAGATGGAAATTAGCTCCAGCAATCAACCACCCCCTGGATAAAGGAAAATTTCTGCATATCTATTCTACAACTGCCTTTCCTCGAATAAACTTTATGTCCCCTCAAGCGATTAATCTGGGCGAGAGGAAGAATCTTATCAGCATTGAGCGTACTGTAACGATTCAAGGCGTTATACGCCGCCATCAGATCACCCCTCAGGTGCGTATTCTCCAGACACTGAATTGCAGAACTTCAGCCTTTCTTCGTAAGAGCGACCCGTTCTTCTATTCACTAATCTTGTTGCCGTTCTCTGTACTCGTTCCAGCGGATCTACATACTTCCTAAAATGACGGAACCTGTATACAGACTTGTATACAGTAGTCAAGGTGTGGCCTACCATTTCCTTGTACAACGGAATGATCACCACCTTATCCCTGCTAGAAAAATTCCTGTATATCATTGACAAGACACTATGAGCTACTCTTGAAGACTGTCTGCGCTGCTCAGAAAACTTCATATCTAACTGCCCAACAACCCCCATGTCGTTTTTCATTATCTACCACTCTGAGTGTAATACCACAGAGTTGATACGTTACTCTGGGGTTACTGCTACACATACGCAGTATTTTAAATTTGTCAATGCCAACCTTCATTTGCGACCTCTCAACCCGTCTGCTCAACTTTCGAGATCCTGTTACAGTAGCGTTCTGTGTCATTAGTGTCATTAACAACTCTGCCACCCTTTCCATTGTCTGCACTCTTAGACATTAAGCCTAATATAGCTTCATCAATATCATTAATAAATACAGAAAACAACAACGGACCCAAAACTGAACCCCGATGGACTCCACTAATGACATTAATCCACGATGAGCAGTGTCCATTCATTACCATTCTCTGTCTTCTCCCAATCAACCATCCCTTTATCCATAGCAGCAATTTGCCCTCAATGCTACATTGCTCCAATTTGCACAGCAGTCTTCTATGTGCAACAATATCAAATGCTTTCCTGAAGTCCAAGTATATGATACAATATTATTATTTGCATCCAGGTCCTTTGTGACCACATCCTAGTATCCAATCAAATTGGTCAAACAAGACCTCACCTTAACAAACCCATGCTGTGTCCGAACTATAACTGAAGTCTTGTGTAGATGACTCCGCAGTGTTTCTTTAATCAGTACCTCCATTATTTTCCCTGGATCAGAAGTTAAACTATCAGGTCTGTAATTACTTGTGTCACCCTTTGAGTCCCCCTTGTGAATTGCATTCACATTTGCACAACTCCAGTCCATGGGACTTACCTCTGAGTACCAGGAAGCTCACATAATTATGGCTATGGGTATGCTTCCTTCCTTTGCCTTCTCCTTTAATATAACTGGATAGATTCCATCCAACCCAGGTGCCTTCCTTATGTTTAAATTCAACAATTTTTCCCCCAATTTGCTCTCAGTTATTAAAAACTCATTTAGCTCACTTTCAGAGTTTAATTAATCAGTGGCATTTCCCTCCCTGAATAACACCACATGTTGAATGCAGATGCAAAATACTCATTTAGTTTGTCCCCTACCTGAGCAGAATCATCAACAGTTGAACCACTGATATCAAGTGGCCTAAACTGATCCATCCCTTTGCTTCGTTCCGGAGTTTACATAAGTAAAGAACTCTTTGCTGTTTTTTTTTTTTTTTTTTTGCATCCTTAGCCAAAGAATCTCGTAATCTCCCATTATCCGCCTAACCCCCTTTGTAACTTGATTAGAGATCTGCTTATATCTACCATAGGTTTCTATGTGACCTGATAATTTATATGTATTCCATGCATTTTTATTCTCTGTCTCATTAGTTCATCTGACATTCATGTAGGCCTAAACTTCGAACAATATTTCTTAGTTGGTATGAAAAGCACAGTAGATTCCAAGAAAACAATGATTCAATAAATCCACAGAAGCCGTGCTAGTATGCAAATGACCAACCAACAAATTACAGTCAATATATGGGAAGTTGAAATCCCACATTATTAGACATTCTGATTTACTGGCCCTCTCTATTTCTATGTACAGTTGTTCATTATACTGGGCATAATGTGCAATTGTGCAGAGAATATGAAGATTTAAATTGTTGTTAATGACAGGGCGCTACTGCAACAGAATCTAGAAAATTTGGACTGATCGGCTGGGAGGCGGCAACTGATGTTTGACATTGACAAGTACAAAGTACTGCATATGAGTAGTATTGACTCCAGAGTAGCGTACAAACTGTACGGTTTTTACTCAGAAACTGGTGTGTTTGTCCAGCAAAACAGGCAATTCGACCTGATCACACACGCAATTTACAGACAAGAGTATATGTAATAACTTTCCCGGTGACTTAATGTAATAGTTTGGTGGAGAGCAGGAGTACACTCAGGGTAATGGAGAATGAAAAATTTTTTTGTGTGTAATTGTGCAGTCATACATGAAGTTTTCTGAGAATGCAGGCAGACTGCCAAGATACTCATGACATTTTTTCAATGATATACCAGAATGTTTCTTGAAGGGGGTAATTATCGCATTGTGTAAGGCAATGGTCAGGGCACATCTTGAGGACTGCATACCGGTATGGAGGCCTTATTTTAGGGGAAGGATATAGAGTTGCTGGAACGAGTACAGAGAAGAGCAAAGAGATTGTTGAGGGAACAAAGGGTTGCACTTACCAAGAAAGGCATAAATTCTGCAAATTGCAGCATCTGGATTATAGGCACCTGCGACGTGATCTAATTGAGGTGTACAAGATCTTGAATGGTTTGATCCAGGTCAGTGCTGATGGGATTCTTTCTCAGATTATTCACCTGAGGAAACATAAATTCAAATTGAAGAAAGGCAGTTGTAGAATAGAGGTGTGTAAATTTGCCTTTAGTTGGGTGGTTGATTTCTTGGTGATTGATTGCATGGTTGATTTCTGGAACAAACTTTCATCTGTCGATATTGAAGTTCACAGCTTAAAGATATTCAAGGAAGCACTGGCGAGAGCTTTGGAACAAATGGAACGGTGAAATGGGAAGTTTTTTTTTTTTTTTTTGAGAAGGGGATAAATTATTATTATTATAATATTAGAGTCACCCGTAATTCTTTACATAAACCGCATTTGTGTCTGTAGATTGCGTGTGTTCTCTGGTCGATTTGCCTGTTTTTCTGGAAAGGAAAAAAAAAACCCAATTTCTGGCAAAACAAACCTAGCTATCTACGTCAGAGATCGACTAACTAAGCCACAGAATGAAAAAAAAAAAAAAAAAAAAAAAAAACAAACATTAAAGGTCTCAGCGTTATCAACCAGATTTGAAACCGAGCCTTTAATACCCATTGGGGGAATGTTGGTGACGATACCACGGTGCTACATGCACAGAGTGAGGAGGTGGATACAGTATAAGCTTACTTTCTTGCATCATATGCCTCTACTAATGCTAATGCTAATATCGAACATGATTCACCACGTTGATGTCTCTTTAGTAATGAGAGGAAATCATACGCCATACTGATGTCATGTGATATTTTCGAGCATCTTGTATCGACTTCTGTAATGTGATCTTTTTGGTAATTCTTATACAACCCTTATAAATATCCCTTCTACCTGTCCTAGTTTTTTTCGCTGTCTCCTCATTTCATCGTTCTTCCACGTTACTCCATCATATGAAATATTATCCCGCTTTATCGCAAGCTGCACTGGTTATATTACGTTTTCTACATGTTCTGCTAAATATGTTGAGCAGTTTAAATATAACCATTCCTTTTTTTTTTTTTTTAAGATTTTATATCAATCCACGGTATGCGATGAACAGATTGAGTGGTAAGATTTCAGCAATAATCTGAAGAGAGTGCGTTGAAACAGCTCTGGAAGCTCTGAGAATAATAAGTGACATTGCCCTTTGAAAGAATACAAATTTGCATGAATTTTTACCTTATTCACGGAATAATGTCAAACACATGATTCATATGCCACAAGTGATAGAAAATTGTTTTTTAATAGTGTAATAAGGTCTCTCCAAGTTCCCATTTGGATCTGGATATTGCAACCACTGATTATGTGAATTTTTTACCTTATGCATGAGACTGTTGATGTACAATTGAGAAATAAGCCGGTCGTTCATATCAACTCCAAGGTATTTTATCTGCGATACAAATGGAATTTGTGTTCCTGTAATAATAATTTAGTTGCCTATGAGGATTAAAGTTTTTCAATAACACTATAAATTTTTTTCTCGTAAGTGATATTTTTAACTTGTTAGTTTCAGCTCAACTCGAAAGGTCATCATAATCAAGTTTTCCACTTTCTTCCAGCTCCCTTCTGGAACCTCATGCAATACAGATAGCCAGGTTATCGACATACGCGATGCTATTGCAACACTCAAAATTCTTACATAGCCGACAGTCTAAAACAGTTTTCCAGAGGATAGGTGCACCTATCCTCTGGAAAACTGTTTTGGTCTTGCAAGACCAGAAGAGCCTTGTGGACATCCTCTGGAAAACTGATCTTGTATGAGAAAGATGTTTCGATTGTGCCTTGATAGATCTCTCTTGGAAGTAAGAACGAAAAACCTAAAGCTTGTATTTGCACTGTTGGCATGCCTTAGAGATTCGAGTGCGCTCTTCCACCAGAGGATGACAAAAACGCTCTCGAAGTAGATGAAAACCGCAATTACATAAGTTGCCGTGGAATCTCAAATACATTTAACTAAAGACAGAATACGGTCCTCAGCAGATAGGAACTTTTTGAAACCATTCTGTTTTGCAGAGCCTAAATTATAATATTCTCTCAAGCATTGATTGAATTATCCACGGCTAGAAGATGCTCATATAATTTCCACTATTTTAAAGAACGGAAATCTGGCGGTAAGCCCTAGAATCAAAATGATCCTTACCAGGCTTATGTAAAATTTTGAGTAATTTCTACAGTGGGGAATCTATTCTACTGTGGGGCCTGGGGTGTCGGCTCGAACGCCCGGCGAGAGTGGCAAATTCCGACTCTGCATCTACTGTGATGTATAATTCCGTAACTTTAGGACAAATAGGTTAAGCGCTTTGTTTGATTAATTTTCTGAGGTTTCACTCTGTGACTGTGTTAGAGGGTGATTTCCCGCACCCACGGAGGTAATGCTATACCAGTGGGTGTCAGCAAATCTCGTACCCACAGCTACCCAAACTTAGGGAACCACTAAGGAGAAAAAAATAATAAATAAAATCATAATAAAAAAAATTAATAATTTAATTAAAAAAAATACGTAAATAAGTTAATTTAAAAATATATAAAAAAAATAAACCGAGATAAAAAATATATAGATAAGAGTAGAAAAAATAAAAATACAATAAATAAAACAGTATTAAAATATGTAAAATAAAATAAGATAAAAAATTATAAATAAACGTAAGAAAGAAAAAAAAATAATGATTGTGAATATAAAAAAATAAAATAAAATAAGATAAATAAAAAAAAAATAAATAAATAAAAATAACCACAGTTGCCCAGACTTTCTTCTATTTTTTTAGCCGATATGGCTAAAGAAATAGAAGAAAAAAAAAAATAAAAATAAAAAAATAAATAATAATAAAAAAATATATATACAAAAAAATAAATAATATAAAAATAAATTTTTAAAAATAATAAATAAAATCAAAGTGAATACTCTAAGATTAGACAAATCCCACACCTACTGGAGGCAGTGCAATACCAGTGGGAGCTAGCAATCCTCGATTTGCCCAGGCCTGAGGGGATAAAATAAAATAAAAAAAATTGGATCAATGTGGGGTGGATCTTCAAAAAGATGATCTTTTAGGAGCTATTCAAGCTGACAATATTTTAACTTTGCAGGACACCACTCACTGTTGAGGCTGACGACATTATTGAGGGTGCTGGAGGTACCATAGGAGATGAAGGTGAAGCTGAAGCGGGTTGGCCAACAGCAGTTTTCTTCTAGCAAATAAATCAGAAGCAAATTGTTGTAGGATTCCAAGGTGTGAGGCAGATACTACTAGATATTTCTCGTTGCCAGGTGAGAAGATGTTTATACAGCCTTATAGGGATTTCCGTAGTTCAGCATAAAGAGGGCAGTGATAGAGTAGGTGGTTCCGGTCTTCCAGTTGGAGACAAAGGCAAGAATCGGTTTTGTTTATTCTGAAGTGAAAGAGTTTGGAGTTAAAAGAGCCATGTCTGGTTATGGTAAGTGATGTGCAGAGGTTTGAAGAGAACCATAGGGAATTTTTCTTGTTGGCAGTAAAGGAGACATCTGGTTCAAATTTATATTTAGTTCTGTCTTTAGGAGTTGTATCCCAACGATCTTGCCAAATTTTTATTAAAGCAGACCAAATCCGGGTTTTTTCAGCTTTGGTATCTGCAAGGACATCATTATGTATTTTGTTGAATTCCATGGAGGTCTGATGTTTTTGAAAGTAGCAAATGGCACGATGTAAAATGTGCAAGTCTAGAGGTAATACTCAAGCTATGACCTGCAGGGCATCAGTTGAGACAGTCCTGCAGGCAAGGAATATAATAAGAATCACGGATCTTTGCCAGGAGAGTAGTTTGATTTCAGTTTGACGTTCTTAATTCTGTCATACCAAAGCGGAGCAGCATAAGTTGCAATAGATATGAATACTGCCTTGTAATATAAGAGAATAATTCTGTGTCCAAGCCCCCAGTCAGTTCTCATAATCCGAACAATAGGCATAGAAATTTCTAGATTTTATCTATTAGGTGGTTTATGTGGAGAGTAAAATTGAGTTTACCATACCATCAATGATTACACCAAGACAATTTAAGTGCTTGGCATATGGTATTTGCTTGTTAGCTATTTTCAAGATAGGAGGACGATGGATACTTAGTTGACCTTTAAAGACCATGAGCCGGGTTTTGGATAGAGATATTTTAAGTTGTTGGAAGTTGCCCATTCGATGCGATCCTTTAAGACCGGACGACTCTTTCTTCAATTTGAAGTCTGGAGTTGCCTGAGAAGACAAAACTTCAAATTCAAATTATTATATTAGGACCACTCGAAATCTCTTACATATAAGAAGACAAAAATTCAAATTCAAATTATTATATTAGGATCATTGTTAATCTCTTACATATACCCATATATGTATTTTGACCGTAAGCACTTACCCACGAAACGTAACTTATTTTGGGATTTGATTTCGTCTTTCTTTTATGCGAAATTTTTGCATCAAAAAGTTCAAAGGATCTGGCTAAAAGTAAATTTTTTAGGGTTCCACCTTTTTTTTATTTTTTATTATGAAAACCCCAAACACGAAAGGTATCAAAACCTATAGTACATAATACCGTGCATGGGTTGAAGGAGAAGTATGGGGAGAGGGGAGTGCCGGAAACTTTGCTCTAGAGGCTAAACATGGGTTTCACCACTTCAAGCCTCCAATAAGCAAAGTGGTGGTATTTCACCGGTTGATGAAAGTCATCTACCAACGGTTCGTGGCCGACCGGGCTAGCCGAGTGGGTAAAGTACCTCCTGGCAACCCAAAGGTCGCGGGTTCGATTCCCGCCTCGGGCTTGGATCAAAGTACTGCAAAAACCTTGGGAGGTGCATTATGGCCACAGAAGCCGATGCGCCAACAACTACCAAATCAAAAAAAAAAAAAAAAAAAAAAAAAAGACGGTTCGTGCACTTAAACAACATTCATTTACGTTTCAGCCTTGGCAACGACCAAGAATTTTCGTATTTGTCGCAGGTTTTTTCTTTATAAATGCTTTTAAAAATCGCCCTGAGTTTTAGAGTCCGAAGGTGACAATACAGCACATGCCCAATACTGAGAGTTAACGTATAGTTGTTAACGGGTAGGTAACTACTATACGTTAGTAGTTAACATTAGGCAAGCGAAGGCAGGTTACGAGAAATCTTTGGTAAAGGATGCTAAGAAAAATAGCAGGGATTTTTTTACTTATAATATTAATTCTAGAATTAAGGGGACGAATCAGATTGGTCCACTTGATATCGATGTTTGGACTGTTTATGAACTTGTTCGAATAGCTAACAAACTGAATGAGTATTTTGCATCTACATTCACACATGAGGAGTTATTGGAGTAGGAGAGTGCCAAATGTTTATGAAGCTTTAACAGGGAGCTTACTGATTTTGTAATAACCCAGAGCAAAGTCGTGGAGAAATTGTTGAAATCAAACATAGTAAAGGCACCTGGGGTGGGTCGGATCTAAGTAGTTATATTAAATTATGAAAACAACAGGGATTACCTTTAATTTTCATATAGGATGTTTCTTTTCCAACCAACTCTCCTAGACTAGGACTAGGAGAATTAGTTGTAAAAGAAGCATCCTATATCAAAAATAAAAGTAACCCCTGTTGTTTTCATAATATAATAGAATATAGGAATTAATGAGAACTTAGTAGCTCTCTATTATCAAAGTTATATTAAAGTAGCTAAGGAGCTAATTAAAGGAGATGTTGATGAAGGCGAAAGTCTCCAAGCTGAGAAGTGCTTGGAGACCTTAGCCATAATTATGAAAGTACCCTTGGACTCAGGGGAAATCCCCACATACCAGAGATGTGCAAATATATCCCCAATTTATAAAGGGCGACGCCAGTAATTACACACCTGTTAGTTTAGCTTATAATCCGGGGAAAATAATGGAGTCACTGGTTAAGGAGGCATTGCAGAATCATCTAGACAAGACTGCAGTAATAACTGAGACACAGCAAGTTTGTTAATGGAACGTCTTATCTAACATATTTGTGATTCTAAAATAATGTGGTTGCAAAGGAACTGGAGGCAAAAAATAATTTTAATATCATATACTTCGATTTCAAGAAAGTTTTTGATACTGATGCGCATGGTAGACTACTGTACAAATTGGAGCAGTATGACATGTAGGGCAAGTTGCTACAATTGATAATAGCGTGGTTGAATGTCAGACGACAGAGTGGTAATTAATGGATGCTGTTCTTCCTGAACTAATGCTATTAGTGGAGTCCTCCAGGGTTCGGTGTTAGGCCCGCTTTTGTTTTGTATATATTCCAATGATATTGATGAAGGTATATCAGGCTTATTGTCGAAGTCTGCAGATGATGCAAAGATTGTTAATGACAATAAGAGCAGGAGATCGGCAGAATTACTTAACAAGTACAGGTCACTGTTGAAAAAAAGCCGTGCATTAAGGTTGAATTTGAAAGTGTGCAATTCTGCTCAGACACGATAGGAGGGAGTATATGATGAGAGCCTTGTCGATCAATCTGGCCCTGGAAAGATTGTGCAAGGCTCAAGGAGTAGAATTTTTTCTGCCTGGTCTGTGCTTGTTAAAAGGAGAGACTATTTTTTCAGGGATGGGATACACTTAAATAGAAAGGGTGCAAGAATACATGCTGATGCTTACGAGGCAATGTTAGGTGGGTCGGAAAACTGCTAGCTAGCGGGGATACAAGGACAAATAGATTAACAGTAGCCACTGGCAGATGTGAAAGTGATTCTTGCACTGCTTCTACTGGAATGAACATGGGTTGTGTTAGGGTAGCTAAGAATAGGAACAGGTGCATGTATATTTGCGTGTACACCAATGCTAGGAGTTTGGTAAATAAATTTGATAAATTTGAGGTATTGCTCAAAGCATCAAAGGCAGATATTGTTGGGATATAAGAGACGTGGTGTCACACAGATATAAGGAATGCAGAACTGGAATTTGGGGAGTACAACGTTCACAGAAAGGATAGACAGGACAGGAAGGGAGGAGGGGTTATTCTATTAGTTAAGAATCACATAAAATCCTAGGAAGTGAAACCAGTCGACATCGATGGACGGTGCAGTGTCGAGTCAGTTTGGTTTCACATAAGGATTGGGAGATCAAAATTGAGAGTAGGAGTGTGCTACAGGCCTAATGACTCTGAGAAGTATAATAAGAAAATGTACAGAAGAGTGGGCCAGTAAATCAGAGTCCTATAATGGGGGATTTTAATGTCCCAGATATTGACTGGAATTTGTGGGTTGGTAACTCACACACTAGCAAGGCTTTTGTGGATTGATTGGATGATTGTTTTCTACATCAGCATGTTCGAGAGGCAACTAGAGAGAGTAATACTCTTGATTTGATTATCAATAGTGATTCTTCATGCATTAAGAATCGGCAGAAAGAGGAACCACTAGGTGGCAGTGATCACAGTGTGCTGAAGTGGGATTTACTCAAGAGATAACTACCGTCAGGGGTAAAGGGAAGGGTTATTGCTTTCGTACAAGCGACTACGATGGTCTGAGACAGTATTTAAATTCTATACAGTGGAACCAACTGATGATATTACCAACAGCAAATTCAAAATGGGAAGCATTCAAAGTACTTATCTTGGAAGCTACTAGGCTTTACATACCAACCAAGATATGATGTTCAAGGTTTAGGCCTAAATGGATGTCAGATGAACAAATGAGACAGATGTCAGAGAAAAAAAAATGCATGGGATACAAAAAAAATTAACACTTGACAGAGAAGCCTATGATAGATATAAGCTGGTCTGTAACCAAGTTACAAAGGAGGTTAGGCAGGCAAAGGCAGATTACGAGAAATCCTTGGCAAAGGATGCAAAGAAAAACAGCAAAGAGTTCTTTACTTATGTAAACTCTAGAAGGAAGGGGATGAATCAGATTGGTCCACTTGATATCGAAGGTTCAACTGTTGATGATTCTGCTCAGGTAGTTAACAAATTAAATGAATATTTTACATTGACATTCACACATGAGGAGTTATTCATCAAGGGGAATGCCAGAGGAGTATTCAACTCTGTCAGTAAGCTAGATAATCTTGTAATAAATGAGAGTAAAGTGGAGAAGAAATTGTTGAATAAAAACACAAGAAAGGCACCTGGGGTATTAGCATTTAGCATTAGTAGAGGCATTTGATGCAAGAAAGCAAGCTTATGCAGCATCAGCCAAAAAAAAAAAACCCTCTTCCACTTCACCCCTCAGTTCGTTCAAAATACCTGTCCAGCTGAGCCTTAAACTTCTTTAGGCTATCAACTTCCACGACAAGGGATGGAAGTCTGTTCCACCAACCAACCACCCGCCCGCTGGCTAAAGGCAAATTTCCGCATTTATCCCACATCTGTCTCTCCTCAATTTGAATTTATGCCCTCTCAGGTGATTATTCTGAGCGAGAGGAAGAATCCCATCAGCATTGAGCATGATCAAACCATTCATGGCCTTATACACCTCTATTAGATCACCTTGCTGGTGCCTAGTCTCCAGACACTGTAATTTGCAAAACTTAAGCCTTTCTTCGTAAGAGCACCCCTATGTTCCATTCACTAATCTTGTTACCCTTCTCTGTACTCGTTCCAGCAGCCCTACATCCTTATTGAAATGAGGCCTCCAGACCTGTATACAGTACTCTAGGTGTGGCCTGACCATTGCCTTATACAAGGGAATAATCACCTCCTTATCCCTGCTAGAAAAATTCCTATATATCATTGACAATACACCATGAGCTACTTTTGCAGCCCGTCTGCACTGCTCATAGAACTTCATATCTGCCTGCACAACCACACCCAGGTCCCTTTCATTCTCTACCATTGTCAGTGTAGTACCACAGAGTTGATACGTTGCTCTGGGGTTGCTGTTTCCCATGTGTAGTACTTTACATTTGTCAATGTTAAACTTCATTTGCCACTTCTCAGCCCATCTGCTCAACCTTTCCAGATCCTGTTCCAGCAGTATAGCGTCAGTAGTGTCCTTGACAACACTGCCTACCTTTGTATCGTCTGCAAACTTCGACATTAAGCTTCATATACCCTCATCAATATCATTTATGAATACAGAAAACAATAATGGACCCAACACTGAGCCCTGAGGGACTCCACTAATAACATTAGTCCACGACGAGCAGTGTCCATTGATTACCACTCTCTGTCTTCTCTCCCTCAGCCACCCCTTTAGCCACAGCAGCAATTTGCTTCCAATGCCACCGTGCTCCAATTTCGGCAGCAGTCTTCCATGTGCAACAGTATCAAATGCCTTTCTAAGATCCAAGTATATAATATCAAACGGTTGGGCGGAATCTATCCAGTTATATTAAAGGAGGCAGCAAAGGAAGTTAGCAAACCCTTGCCCATAATTAGGACTGCTTCTTTGAACTCAGGGGAGGTACCCATAGACTGGAGATGTGCAAATGTAACCCCAATTCACAAAGGAGGATCCAAGGCTGACACAAGTAATTATAGACCTGGGAGTTTAACTTCTCTTCCAGGAAAATTAATGGCTGACACAAGTAATTATTGTCCAGTATTACTGAAGTATTGTCCAGGATCATCTGGACAATACTTCAGTTATAGCTTGGACACAGCATGGTTTTTTTAAGGGGAAGACTTGCCTGACCAATTTGATTGGATACTATGATGCAGTCAGAAAAGAGCTGGATACAGGGAATTACTTTGATATTATATACTTGGACCTTGGAAAGGCTTTTGATAGTGTTACACATGGAAGACTGCTGTACAAATTAGAGCAGTGTAGCATTGGAGGCAAATTTCTTCTATGGATAAAGGGGTGGTTGCGGGGGAGAAGACAGAGAGTGGTAATCAATGGACAACCCTCATCGTGGACTAATATTATTAGTGCAGTCCCTCAGGGTTCAGTGTTGGGTTCATTCTTGTGTTCTGTATTTATAAATAATATTGATAATGGTATATCAGTCTTAATGTCCAAGTTTGCAGACGATACAATGTTTGGCAGGGTTGTTAATGACACTACTGACGCTATGCTGCTGCATCAGGATCTGGAAAGGTTGAGCAGATGGGCCGAAAGGTGGCAAATGAAGTTTAACATGTACAAATGTAAAATACTATATATGGGAAACAGTAACCCCAGAGAAACGTATCCACTCTGTGGTACTGCACTGACAGTGGTAGAGAACGAAAAGGATCTGGGGGTAATTGTGCAGGGAGATATGAAATTCTGTGAGCAGTGCGGACGGGCTGCAAGGGTAGCTCATGGTGTCTTGTCCCTGATATACTGGAATTTTTCTTGCAAATAAGGGGCTGATTATTCCCTTGTATAAGGCAATGGTCAAGCCACACCTTGAGTACTGTATACAAGTCTGGAGGCCTCATTTCAAGAAGGATGTAGAGATGCTGGAACGAGTACAGAGAAGGGCAACAAGATTAGTGAATGTAACAAATGGTTGGTCTTACGAAGAAAGGCTTAAGTTTTGCGAATTACAGTGTCTGGAGACTAGACACCGGCGCCGTGATCTGATAGAGGTGTATAAAACCTTAAATGGTTTGAGGATGCTCAATGCTGATATGATTCTGGCTCTTGCTCAGAATAATCACCTGAGAGGGCATAAATTCGAAAATTCGAAGTGAGGAAAGGCAGATGTAGGACAGATGTGCGGAAATTTTCCTTTAGTCAGCGAGTAGTTGGTGGAACAGCCTTCCTTCCCTTGTTGTGGAGGTTGATACCCTAAATAAATTTATAACTCAGCTGGACAGGTATTTCGAACGAACGGAGGTGTTAAGTGGAAGTTTTTTTTTTTTGGCTGATGCTGCATAAGTTAGCTTTCTTGCATCATATGCCTCTACTAATGCTAATGCTAATGATAATGCTAATAATGGCAGTGTATTACTGCAATAGGATCTAGAGAATTTGGGCTGATGTGCTGAGAAGTGCTACTGAAGTTTCACCTTGACAAATTTAAAGTCCTGCCTGTGGGTACACTATAAGTAATCCCAGAGAGACGTACCAACTGAGTTGTAGCACACTTAGGGTGGTAGAGAACGAAAAATACCTTGGAGTTATTTTGCAGTCAGATATGAAATATTCTGAGCAATGCAGACAGGCTGTCAGAGCAGGTGAATGATATATTGGAATTTTGCTAGTAGGAAAAAGGAGATGATTATCCCTTTGTTCCAAACAATGGGTACGCCTTGAGTACTGTGTACAAGTCTGGAGGCCTCATTTTAGGAAGGATGTAGATTTGCTTGAGCGTGTATAGAGAAGGGCAATAAGATTGGTGAGTGGAACGGAGGGTTCTTTTACCAACAAAGGCTGAATTTTTGCAATTTGCAGCAGCTGGAGACTAGGCATGTGTGAGGTGATCTGATATAAGGCTTTAAATCAGTTTACCACGCTGAATTCGGATGGTATTCTTTCGCTTGCTCAAATTGCAAACCCGAGGGAGCATAAATTCAAATTGAAGAAAGACAGTTGTCGAATAGATGTGCGGAAATTTGCCTTTAGCCAGCTTGTATTTGATTGCTGGAACAAACTTCCATCTGTCGTTGTGGAAGTTGATATCGAAATAAAGTCAAGGAGGAACTGAATAAACTGTTAGGGGGAATGGATTTGTTTAATTTTTTTTTGTCTGATTCTATATAAGCTCATGCGCTTGCTTTCTTGCATCTCATGCCTTTACTTTTACTATTACTACTATTATTATTGTTGTTGTTCTTATATTATTTCTCCCTGATTGGGGGGGGGGGAGTGTTCCACTCCGTCTCGGATATTACTACCAAATACAGAGGACAGGGTGGTTGTAATGTCTGTTGTTACTGTCGGTTGAGGAAATCTGTGACTGTTCTCCAGGTGTTCAGGATTGTGAGTTTCTGGAGTTGTTGTAGGTGTTCTCTTGGAGACCTATTGCTCCTAGGCTGCCATGTAAATTGTTTGGTACCATACCGGTGGTTGACACGATGATTGGGATGGCTAATTCTTCTTGCATAATCCACATCTCTTTGATTTCATGTCTGAAATTCGTGTACTGCCTAATTTTTTCCTCGTTGTTTTTCTGGACCTTGCTAGTGTTCGGCACCGCTATGTCAATCAGGTAGGTAGCCTTTTCTGTCTTATCCACAAGGGTTATGTCCGGTCTGTTGTGCGGGATGATCTTATCCGTCGTTATGCCGCGATCCCAGTACAGCTTGTGAGTTGGGGTCTCTAGTACTGCCTGCGGTTTGTACTTGTAGTATGGTACACTTTCTTTGGTCAACTGGTATTTCCTTGCTAGCTTCTGATGTATTATCCTGGCTCGTGTTTATGAGTCTTTTCAGTCTGTGTGTTCACATTGCGCCCCGCAGTGATGTGTTGGATCGTTTCTGAGGCCAGGTGGCATCGTCGACATGTGTCATCTGACATTCCGAGCTCCTTTGAGATGTATTTTCTATAGTTTCTGGTGTTGATTACCTGTTCTTGGATGGCCAGCATGAATCCTTCAGTCCCGGAGAAGAGCGTCCCGCTTGTGTGTGCCATGCATTCGAAGCAATGGTGTCGATGTGATCTTGATGGAGGTCATTGTAGTGTCTTGTTTGCCATATTTCTATCTTCGTTGTCTGGTGTTACTCTCATTTATTGTTTCTATTATTATTATTATTATTATTATTATTAACCATATGGTGCGAGTAAGCCGGAGGCTTATGTTGCACCAGCCAAAAAAAATTCCCGAGTTACCCTGAGAGACAGAGAAGAATGATGATAACCTATTCAGGAGCCTGGGTATTCCAAGCCCATACTCACCAGATGTGACCCCCTTATTCCAGAGAATAGAAGTGCAATATGTAATTAGTCACACCCTCAAGTATCTTGATATGAACGGGAGACACTATTTAGTTTAAAACTTGTTTTAGCTTCGTTTTTGAAAAAACTGGGAAACGAAGTTACTTATTTGAAAATCCCGTTTATTTAGAATATAACTCTTAAAACCACGTTTTATTCAGAATGGAACTTCATTAGAGATTTTTTAAATTCTCAAAACAACGGTTTTCTGTTTAATGTAAATCATTCGCTCCTTTGGGGACGCTGTTGTGCTCATACACTGAATGAAAACCACTCAGAACTCAGAAGTGAACTACAAATCGTACTATGTTGGGGACTGTTGTTTTAATTAAGAAGTTATTTCAATTTTTGTTGCAATAAGCTGCATTATTAATTTAAAAAAAACGGAGAGAGAGAGAGAAAAAGCACCTCAATTTTAAGTTATATTCCTTTAATTTTGCCAAATGAGTTGGCTGTTGTATTAAGAAATCTATTCCGAAATATTCTGTTCTCAACGTTGTCCTTCAAGCTGGTAAGCGGCAAATGATTGAACCTTGTTCATAGGAATAAAAATATACCCACATTTTTTCGCTAAGCTAATAGCATTGTTTATGTAGGTATTTCCAAATTTGTTTTTATATTAATATTAAACTTATTAAATATTGTACTCCACTATTTGTTTGCAAAAGTGGTAGAGCTCATATGGCAAACCCAGGGTACTAAGCTGGATATTATTCTCTTTCTTGGTGATTCCTTTCTGCTGCTCTCTGTCTGTTGGTTGCTGGGGAAATTTTTTTTTTTTTTTGGCTGGTGGAGCATAAGCCTCAGGCTTCCTTGTACCACATGACTAATAATAATAAGCTGTAGAACTACCATACTACCAGGTCTAGTTTGATTTTAAGACCTAGGTTATTTTTAGAGTGTCTCATGTAGTGGAAGTGGTTGTCAATCCCCGGTGTAGTAAGCTTTTCACTGGTGGTAGTCCATGTGGTTAGCATATTGGTTTTCATCACAGGCTTCCAAATAGGGGATTGTGCAGGACAGGAAGAATTTCAGTTAAGGGTTATTATTGTTATTAGCCATATGGTGCAAGGAAGCCTGAGGCTTATGCTGCACCAGCCAAAAAAAAAAAAAAAAAATTCTGAGTTATCCTGAGAGAGAGAGAGAGAGTGTCAGAAATAGAAGGGAATAACCAAAAATCACCTTGTTAATTTGTTGGAGAAGGAACTATTTGTTATTTTTATTGGAACTTTGAATAAATGATTACACTGTTACCTCAGTTAATTGTTTATTCTTGTATTATAGAAAGAAAGTTTCTGTTTTTTAGAAATGAAAGTGTGAGATGTCAAAATTTGCAGATTATGTGAAGATAGGGAGAGTGGTTAATCATAGCACTAAGCACTGCCCCTTCAGGATAATTTGGACAGGCTGCAAAAAGGTTCAGAGGAGTGGCAGCTAAGTTTGAATGCAGAAAAATGCAAGGTCTTGCATTAGGAAATAGTAACCGCAAAATAACTTACCCACATGGTGGGGTTTGAATTAAATTTAAAACAGTAGGAGAAGAGAGGGATTTGGGAATTATTATTTTGGTTTAACATGAAGTTCTTAGAGCGATGTAGACAGTCAGCCAGGAAAGCTCATGGTGTCCTATTGATATTTATTGAACATTACCTTGTAGGAATTAGTGATGGCCATTATAGAATAATTTCTGTAATGTAGGGATTTCAATGATCAAATGAAATAATCAAATGATATAATTTAATTATAATGTGCAAATGATGTAAATGAATATCATTTTAATGATATTCCCAAATGAAATGATTGAATCGTATCATTTGAATGATATAATTCGATTATATCATTTATGCGATAAAATCAAATGATATCATTTGAATGATTTTCCATAATAAAATGAATCATTTGATTGATACAAGTATAATCAAAACAATCACTGATTTGCCATAATGGAACAAATCGATTAAGGTCTCTCGATTATGTCTATCACTAATAGAGATAGTGAGGTCATAATCTTGTTTTATGAGGCACTTGAAATACTGTAAGTATGAGGACTACACCTAACAAAAGATATCAGGCTTCTTTAAAGAGTCCATAGACAGGCAACCTGTTTGGTGAGGTTTGCCAAAGTGCACTCATATGAGGAAAGGCTTTGAATGTGTGGACTGAAAAGTTTTGTAAGTAATCACCTTACAGGGAACTTGATTTAGGTGTTTAAGGTGCTGAGAGGGGACAGAAAAATGTTCAATGTGAAGTATCACTTATAAATGACACCAGAACTAGGGGCCATAAATTCAAGTTACGGGAAAGGAGATTTAGATCGAACCATAGAAAACTATTTTAGCTAGCAAGTTGTTAACTAGAATAGGTTAACTTCATGGTTAGTTGAAGCTGATAGCAGGGAAAAATTCAAAGATCAGATGGATAGTTACCTATGTGAGGAAGGAGACATAATTCTTTATTTTTTTAATTTTTATTTTTATATATTTTTATTATTTATTTTATGCATCATTTTGATCTCTATTTAGTTATTTATTATATCTTTTATATTTTATTTTATGGTTTATTATTTATTTATTTTTTTGGCCAGTGCAGCAAAATGTGGTAGCTTGTTTGCATTTATTTGGCTAATACAAAGAATGTGGGATATCTTTTTCTTTCTTCATTGACTGTATTGTTTACATTTCATTATGACAGAGGTCAGAAATTAGATAACCTTGAAAAATATCTGGCAAATCTGTGCTGCAATTGTAATCACAGTATAATTGAGTTCCTGTCTAGGTGGTTCTGCATTACTTTATTAACCAGTGACTCCATTATTTTCCTTGGAACATAAGTTAAGCTAATAGGTATGTAATTATAGGTATGTAATTACTCCTATATTCCCCTTCGCAATTTGGGGATACATTTGCACATCTTCAGTCCTTAAGAACCTCCCCTTAATCTAATGCTGCTCCCATAATTATGGCTGAGTGTTTGCTTACCACCCTTTTTAGCCAAATTTAACATAATTGGATAGATACCATCCACCACAGATGCCTTTTTTAAGTCTGGCTTCCACAATTTCTTTTCCACTTTCCCCTTCAAATACCTATTCAATTTGTTAGCATGTGGAGCAGAATATCTACAGTTAAACCAGTGACAGAAAGTGGGCCAATGTAATTCAGTCCCTTTCTTCTACTGTTAATAAAAATAAGAAGTCTTTGCTGTTTTTCTTTGTGTTCTTTGCTTCTCGTAATCTTGCTTGCTAAGCTCCTTTTTGACTTGATTATAGACTACAGCCACTCCCCGACTTATGTAAGGGTTGCAATCCGTGGAACACTATGTAAGTTGGAATTTCCCTAAATGCTTATGCAGCACTTGCAACTATGCATGTTGAATTTGATTGAAGCAAAAAAGAAATGTTCGACGAACATGTAAATAGAATTTTTTCAATTTATTCAATTTTTTATCTCGTGTGCAGGAAAAATTGCAAAAGTGTACAAAATTAAAAAAATTTCAAAATTATAAAATTACAGAAAGAGAGAAGAGACGGGCATAATGTCAGCAAGTTTTACCTTTCGAGCATCGTTGCCAGAATTAACTCTCCAGCTGACAAGCACACCGCTGCAGAAGTTGAGGGCTGTGGAGATTTAGAAGGGGTTTTTTCCCAACACATTTTGGAAACCAGCCTGATGCTTGAACCTATTAAACCACCCATTGCTTGCCACGAACTTGGCTTGGAGTTTGCTGTATACTTATCCTTAATATTTTCATAAATACTTCTTGCTTTTGCTTGAATGGCTATTGGACTCAGGATCACTTGATTCTGAATTTGATTTTCCATTCATATTGTTAATAGCTTTTCCATCTTCGACATAGCACCTGAACGCTGTTTTGTGATCACTGTTAATCTTAAATGCATTGATCCTTTAGCATGTTCTTTTATACGCGCACTTTCCCTTAAAATAGCATTCACTGTTGAAGCAGCGAGACCTAATTCCATGCAACAGGTGACAAACCTTGTCCTGCTTTCTACTTCTTAATTAATCATCTTCATTTCGACTATGTATATATTAAGTGCTATAGCATCATAATACACAGCCATTTCTGAATAAACAGAAAATTTTTAAGGCGGCATCGTTTTAAGTTATATCTCATATTGTGAATACCTTCACAATGAGTTGCCATGATATTCGAAGTAGTGCAATATCACAGGCATCTCTCAACATCATTTCTTAATCAATTTTGTTCGTTTCCTAGCACTGCGAGCACTTGCACTTTCCATTGGTCCGTTTCCCTTCACCTTTGTAATAAGTAAATAGGAATGAAGAGAAGATTCTGAAAATTTATTTGTTTTTTATATGATTGAGGATTTCAGTGAAGGGGAACTCATTTTACCATAATACTGTAATGTAAAAACCCACAGAATTCCAGTTATTGATATTATCGCAAATGCAATAAGATTGAGTTTACTACCTGTTTATAAGTGGAAAGTGCAAATTGTTTTATGGCAGTGACCTCCAGATATGTGTCTATGTCCCTGATAGAAAAATATCACAAATGCGTTCAAAATTGATTCTTATAATGGAACATATGATAACATTGAAACTGTAGTGTAATTTCCATTATAAAAATGACCTTTTAGAGAGATAAATAACAGTTATATAGCGAAAATTTCAACTTCCGAGGTCTTGGAACGAATTACAAAAAAAACAAAATGTGTTGTTGGGTTCACATTGCAATTTTTCACGATAGATTTTCAGATTTTGCATTCCTATGGAATGCGAAATATGCTTCCATAATTTTTTTAAGTTTGCACTGGCTGGCAAAAACTTACGAAAAGTCAAATTTCCGTAAGTCGAGTATTACATAAGCCAGGGAGTTCCTGTAGTTTATATCTATCATGAGCTCTGTATTACCTGATAATTTTTCAGGTGATACAATTTGGTATGCAAACTTTAGTAGTCACTAGGGATTACTTCCCTAAATGATTATCATTTACTGTATGCCGTGGGTAATGTCATCAGTTGGTCTCACTGCATAGTATTTAAAAACTGTCTGAGACTACTGTAGTCACTGTTGCTAAACCCCTTCACTTTACCCCGATGTTGTCTTTAAGTAAATCTCACGTCAGTACACTGTGATCAATCACTACTACCCAGTGGATCTTTTGCCTCCAGATTCTCAATGAATGAAGAGTTGCTGCCGATAACAAGAGCAGGAGTATTGCTTCTTCTTGTTATCTCTCTAATATGCTGCTGTAGAAAATGGCTGTCCAATAAATTTACAAAAGTCTTGCAAAAGTTGGTCATTAACACACAAAGGTGTGTTAGTGACCAACCCACAAGTTCCAGTTAATATCTGGAAAGTTAAAATCCCCCATTATAAGGCATTATGATTTACTGGTCCATGCTATTTTTCTGTGTAGCTGTTTGTTACACTCATCACAGTAATTAGTCCCATAACACACTCCTAACCCTTTGTTTTCCCAGTTATTATGTCACATCAAACTGAAGGCACAATATGGCCTTAGCAGTCTTTGTGCCCTTAAACAACATGCCAACCAACATCAAACTGACTCGGCATTGCACTGGCTACCCATGTTGACTGGATGCACTGCCTTAGGTTTAATGTTTCTTAACTAAGAGCATAAACCCTTACTCCTCACCCCTCCTGGCCTTTCTGTACACATTGTACACCTCTATTCAAATTCTGAATCTCCTATATCTGAGTGATACTGTTTCTGATATCCCAGCTATGTCTGCTTTTTATGACTTAGTGTTTCAAATTCATCAAATTTATTTACTATGCTTGTTCCTAGCATTAGTGTACATGCTAGTATTCGTGTACCTATTCTTAGTTACCCCGACACAGCCCATATATTTACTTGTTCATGATGTACCAATAGTAGGGCTTGAATCCCCAAGCTTTGCTTTCCATGCTGGTTGCTTTCTCTGATTTGCCTAACAGTGTCTTCGTAGCATCAGCAAATATCCTTGCACCCCTTCTATTTAAGCATTTCCTATCCCTGTAAAAATAGTCTGTACATAGTACTTTATAAGAATTCATAGTACTTTGTAAAAGCACTATGAAATTCATGAATATAAAGACAGGTTATTGCATGTTTACATTTTTGCGACATAGTCTACCACAGTACCTCTGATGGTTAATTTGTTAATGAAAATGAGCAGAAAAAAAAAAAAAAATCCAAACAGTTTTATTATATTTGTGGCGAAAAGCTAAGCTTTTGCAATAAAGATAGAAACTTCGTCACCAACTATATCACAATGGTGAGATGGAGAAAAGCCACATTGAGGGGGCGGAAAAAAGATGGAAACTTTGTCTCCGACTATATTACGATGATGAGATGGAGAAGAGTGAAATCTAGTAAACGTGACGGATTCTCTTTCAGAAATTCTGTGAGATGGCAGCTATGCCAGCTATGAATCACTTACCACCAGTTTATCCATCTTTGTAACTTGCATCTAATGGCACATTGCTCTAATTTAATTCCTACTATTAGTTCACACTCTCCCTATATATACTGTATTTATATATCTTGTTCAAATTTTCAATCGTTAATAAAATACTTTTTATTCATCCACTCAAGTTCAAATAAAATTTTTTTAAACTTGTAGTGGATGACACTTGATGTTAATACAGTTTTTTCAAATATTAATTCATTAATTAAATTTAATTAATTAATTTTAGTTTTATATGGGAGAAAAAATTTCTATAATATAAATTTAGGAATAAAATTGAAATCAACAAGCAGTAGCTCAATCGGTAAAATGCAAGGATTTCAGTATTTTTCACGTGAAGGTGAAGAATGCGAGTTCAATTCTTGTGAAAATCAATAATTTTTTTATAAATTTTTGTTATTCATCCACCCAAGTTCAAATACATTTTTTTAAACTTGTAGTGGATGACACTTGATGTTAATACGGTTTTTTCAAATATTAATTCATTAATTAAATTTAATTAATTAATTTTAGTTTTATATGGGAGAAAAAATTTCTCTTATATAAGATATTTAGCAGGATATAAATTTAGGAATAAATACCATCAGTGGCGAAGCGTGTAGATTGCTGGAAAAAAAATTTCTTTTTCAGATTCTTTTTTCATTCTGGGTTCTAGTCTGAGTCAAGGAGGGAACAAAATGGAAAATGAAACATGTGAATAAAAATAATAGTCCAACACCATATATAGAAAGGAAAATGGAAAATTGCAAGGAAATTCGCTTTCTATTTTGCCACTTAATATTGTGATTCTGTCATGTATATACATATTTATATTAATTGTAATTATTTAATAAAAAGTAACTAAAATAAAATTTTTCTTTGTTGACCTAAGTAGGAATTGACTTTAAAAATTTTTTTTTTATATTACTTGTTTATATATAACAATCTGAACAGTTTTTGTTTACTCTACTCCTGGAACTAGTGTATAAGCAAAAATATGTGCACCTGTTTGTGTTCTTAGTACCTAACTTCTTAGCCTTTCTCAAGAACTTTCTGGGATATTGCCTGTTCCAATATATAAAGAATTGGAGAATTAGTTTTACTTCTGCTTATGACTGCTATTAAATCATCAAAAGCTTTACTGAAATCTAATTATACAGGGTGTTTCAAAAATATTGGTACAAACTTTAGGGGAGGTAGGTAACATCTAGAGGAATGTGAATCTCATAGGAAACGATAACCAGAAACGTAACGGGAAAGTAGTAGCAGAAGCACAGGAAGCAGAAATGGAACAAGATAGTAATTAGTGGCAAACATTTATTTGACATAATATTAACAATGGAGTACGAGATGGATGCATTTCATGATGTTACAACAGATGCTCCAAGGTTCCACCATGAGACGCGATGCATGCCTGACACCGATGCAGCATGGATTGGCGGACACGGTTGAACACACCTGGAGTTTTTGACAGTAGCAGCAGCGCAGACAAGTCTCGCCACGAGATCCATTTCCATCTCCACAGGCGATTCATACACAATAGATTTGAGGGCCCCCAACAGAAAGAAATCAAGGCTCTATAAATCAGGTGAGTGTGGGGGCCAGGCAACTGGTCCACCATGGCCAATCCATCGACGCGCAAAACGCCTGTTCAAATGGTCACGAACACACCTTCCATAATGGGCAGGCGTCCCGTCATGTTGAAACCAAATGTTGCATCTCACGTTTGCTGGAACATCATGAAGCAACCCTGGTAGAACTTGTTCAAGAAAGATCCAATATTTAGCGGAGTTCATGCGGGATGGTAACAGGTATGGGCCAACTTAGCAGTCACCGACCATACCTGCCCATGCCCACACATTTATTGCAAAGTGATGTTGTGTTGTATGGGGGCACACACTGTATGGGTTGTTGTGAGCCCACACATGAAATAAGCCTCATCCGTGAACAAAACAGGCTGGAAAATTCAAATCTTGAACATTTTCTTGGAGAAACCACCGCGCAAAAGCCACACGTGCAGGATGATCTTGTGGGAGCAGTAATTGAACCCTTTGGAGATGAAAGGGGTGTAAGGAATCATCGTGCTAGATACGCTGTACACTGCAATGAGACACTCCTAAGGCAGAGGCAATGGCACGTTTGCTGGTAGTAGGATTATTCTAGATAGCATTCAACACACTTTCTTTCATGGCGAGAGTTCGTGTCGAACGTGGTCTGCCTGCACTATTCCTGTTACCTCTAAATGACCCATAATCGCACAAATTTTGATGCACACTCGCAAACAAACGGTGGTCTGGTACATGTCTGTCTGAGAAGCGTTCTCCATAAATTTGTTGAGTGGCTCGTCCATTGCCCTCTGCTAATCCATACACTAGGTGCATGTCTGCCAGCTCACAGTTCGTATATCGATGCATGCTCTTCGTGCGGCGACTACCGCGCTGTCTACCGACTTACGGTGACGTTTCCGGTTATGGGTTCCTATGCGATTCACATTCCTTTAGATGTTACCTACCTCCCCTAAACGTTTGTACCAATATTTTTGAGTCACCCTGTATATAAAGTCAGAATTATTCATGGTATCCAGTTCCTTCGATAACTTCATAATAACTATTATGAAGATTGTTTGAGCATGAGCAACCCTGAAGAAATCATTGCTGGATTTGCTCTATAGTTCCATTCCTTTAAATTAAATTACAGTTTTTGAATATTTCCGCAAGCTAGAAGTTTTCTGAATCATCTAACACTACCTCAAAACAAGGCTGTATTCACCGTAGTACTCTTGCTTCAGGCTCCAAGATTGTGGGGCACTGGAATAATGCAGTTACTGTGGTAATTGCATTACTCCAGGTCCTCTGCCACCTTGAGGATGGACCTTATAATATATATCACATAAGTAGCGAGTAAACTGTTCAGCCCATCTAATGTCAAACTGAAGGGCATTAAACAGTTTACTTGCATATTTCTGTAATATGCACTGAAAGAACAGAATTTGTGCGGTTCCTTGGCAACACGATGCTGTCACCCCTCTCGCTAGTGTACTAACTCACCGCTTAGCAAGTATATAGGTGCACTGCATTCACGTAGATTGTAACTCAATGTCAGTGTGGATAAATGTTGAGTTAACTGACTTTGAAAGAGGAGGGTGATAGTGGGTGTCCGATGTATGGGTCACTATCGCAGAGGTGGTACAGAAATTGCACCATCTCCATTCAACAGTATCAAGAGTGTATTGGGAATATGCCATTTCCTGAATAACATCTAATTGTGGACAGTGCTGTGGTCTTTGGATCTTCCACCTAGGAATGCAACAGAATTATTGACCAGTGTTCTCCAACCTTATTTTACTTAAAAGGACTAGTGGCCATCCCAGAATAAAAAATTAAATATATAAGTTTAATATGTTTTTTTATTTATAAATCGTGTATATGGAAGGCATTATATCTAAAATTACATTTATAAAATCACATAATTTTAAAAGATGACAAATAAAAAAGTACAAAATTAAATTGAAGTTCAATTCAAAATGCATGTACTTGAACGTAAATGATCAATGCCATGATGAAATAAAGCCGTATATTGAAGTATTGATGTTTGTTTGTTTTTTGGTTTTTAAGAGCATTAACAACTAAGGCCATATTGCTCCGGGAATATGCGGTGGTCATTCCTTGACCTTTCCGCATCCTCTGTATTTGGTGGTGACGGGCTCGAGCCCCGGTCTAATCAAGAAGCCTATGCTACGCACTGCTGCTTCTTCCCACCTGGCTACGGAGGCGCCTATTGAAGTATTAAATAAAACATATATTTATAATTTTTATTTTCAATTACGTTTTGAAAAACTAAAGTTTTTGTAATTAATAAATATTGATTTATTAAGGATTATCTTGCGCATCCCACTTTTGAGACCACTGTTATAGACAACATTATTTTCACTGTTATTTCCACCCACACAGCAAGAATGAATGGAAATACCTGTGGAATGCTTTTGTGAAGTAGTGTACTTAATGCCTCACTGTGTGACTGCCTGTTGCTAGGTAGGTATCCCATGATTTCTAGAGGTGCACCGAATACATATTTTGGGTTAGTGCCAAATGTGTTTTAAAATTGAGTTTTAAAATCAATATTTCAATCAATCAATAAAATCAATCTACAGGGATGGGATACACTTAAATAGAAAGGGTGCAAGAATGTTTGCTGATGCTATCGAGGCAATGTTAGGTGGGTCGGAAAACTGCTAGATTGGGGGGATACAAGGACTAATAGATTAACAGTAGCCACTGGCAGAGGTGAAAGTGATTCTTGCACTGCTTCTATTGGAATGAGCCGCAGCCTGGAAAATAAGATGCAGGATATTTCAGAGACTGCTGGGAATCATTGGGGTACAAGTAAACACATGGGTTGTGTTAGGGTAGCTAAGAAAAAGAACAGGTACATGTATACTTGTGTGTACACCAATGCTAGGAGTTTAGTAAATAAATTTGATGAATTTGAGGTATTGCTCAAAACATCAAAGGCAGATATTGTGGGGATTTCAGAGACGTGGTGTCACACAGATATAAGAAATGCAGAACTGGAATTTGGGGAGTACAATGTCTACAGAAAGGATAGACAGGATAGGAAGGGAGGAGGGGTTATGCTATTAGTTAAAAAACACATAAAATCCAAGGAAGTGAAGCCAGTCGACATCGCTGGACAGTGCAGTGTCGAGTCAGTTTGGTGTGACATAAGCATTGGGAGATCAAAATTGAGAGTAGGAGTGTGCTATAGGCCTAATGACTCTGATGAGTATAATAAGAAACTGTTCGGAGAAATAGAGTGGGCCAGTAAATCAGAGAGTCTTATAATGGTGGATTTTAATTTCCCAGATATTGACTGGAATTTGGGGGCTGGTCACTCACACAGTAGCAAGGCGTTTGTGGATTTATTGGATGATTGTTTTCTACATCAGCATGTTCGGGAGGCAACTAGAGGGAGTAATACTCTTGATTTGATTATCAGTAGTGATTCTTCATGCATTAAGAATCTGCAGATAAATGAACCACTTGGTGGCAGTGATCACAGTGTGCTGAAGTGGGAGTTACTCAAAGAGGTAACTACCATTAGGGGTAAAGGGAAGGGGTATTGCTTTCG
Source organism: Mastigoproctus giganteus (assembly GCF_048544385.1). Lineage (NCBI taxonomy): Eukaryota > Metazoa > Arthropoda > Arachnida > Uropygi > Thelyphonidae > Mastigoproctus > Mastigoproctus giganteus. The sequence goes on from NC_143581.1 coordinate 89,336,719, forward strand.
TAAAGGCGACTACAATGGACTGAGACAGTATTTAAATTCTATACAGTGGGATCAACTGATGATATTGCCAACAGCAAATTCAAAATGGGAAGCATTCAAAGAACTTATCGTGGAAGCTACTAGGCTTTACATACCAACTAAGAAATATTGTTCAAGGTTTAGGCCTAAATGGTTGTCAGATGAACTAATGAGGCATATGGCAGAGAAGAAAAATGCATGGGATACATACAAATTAACACGTGACACGGACGCCTATGATAGATACAAGTTGATCTGTAACCAAGTTACAAAGGAGGTTAGGGGCGAAGGCAGATTACGAGAGATCCTTGGCAAGGGATGCGAAGAAAAACAGCAAAGAGTTCTTTACTTATGTAAACTCTAGAAGGAAGGGGATGAATCAGATTGGTCCACTTGAGATCGATGGGTCAACTGTTGATGACCCTGCTCGGGTAGCTAACAAACTAAATGAATATTTTGCATCGACATTCACACATGAGGAGTTATTCAGCGAGGGGAATGCCAGAGGTGTATTCAATTCTAGCAGTAAGCTAGAGAATCTTGTAATAACTGAGAGCAAAGTGGAGGAGAAATTGTTGAAGATAAACACAAGAAAGGCACCTGGGGTGGATGGGATCTATCCAGTTATATTAAAGGAGGCAGCAAAGGAGGTAAGCAAACCCTTAGCCATAATTATGAGAGCTTCCTTGGACTCAGGGGAGGTACCCATTGACTGGAGATGTGCAAATGTGACCCCAATTCACAAAGGGGGATCAAAGGCTGACACAAGTAATTATAGACCTGTGAGTTTAACTTCTGTTCCCGGAAAATTAATGGAGGCACTGGTGAAAGAAGCACTGCAGGATCATCTAGACAAGACTTCAGTTATAGCTAGGACACAGCATGGTTTTGTTAAGGGGAAGTCTTGCCTGACCAATTTGATTGGATACTATGATGCAGTCACAAAAGAACTGGATGCAGGGAATAACTTTGATATTTTATACTTGGATCTTAGAAAGGCTTTTGATACTGTTGCACATGGAAGACTGCTGCACAAATTGGAGCAGTGTGGCATTGGAGGCAAGTTGCTGCTATGGATAAAGGGGTGGTTGAGGGGGAGAAGACAGAGAGTGGTAATCAATGGACACTGCTCATCGTGGACTAATGTTATTAGTGGAGTCCCTCAGGGTTCAGTATTGGGGCCTTTATTGTTTTCTGTATTTATAAATGATATTGATGATGGTATATCAGGCTTAATGTCCAAGTTTGCAGACGATACGAAGGTTGGCAGGGTTGTCAAGGACACTACTGACACTATGCTGCTGCAACAGGATTTGGAAAGGTTGAGCAGATGGGCTTCGAGGTGGCAAATGAAGTTTAACATTGACAAATGTAAAGTACTACATATGGGGAAACAGCAACCCCAGAGCAGCGTATCAACTCTGTGGTACTACACTGACAGTGGTAGAGAATGAAAGGGACCTGGGGGTGGTGGTGCAGGCAGATATGAAGTTCTCTGAGCAGTGCAGACGAGCTGCAAGAGTAGCTCATGGTGTATTGTCAATGATATATAGGAATTTTTCTAGCAGGGATAAGGAGGTGATTATTCCCTTGTATAAGGCAATGGTCAGGCCACACCTAGAGTACTGTATACAGGCCTGGAGGCCTCATTTCAGGAAGGATGTAGAGCTGCTGGAACGAGTACAGAGAAGGGCAACTAGATTGGTGAATGGGACAAAGGGGTTCTCTTACGAAGAAAGGCTTAAGTTTTGCAAATTACAGTGTCTGGAAACTAGGCACCAGCGGGGTGATCTGATAGAGGTGTACAAAGCCTTGAATGGTTTGAGCATGCTCAATGCTGATGGGATTCTTCCTCTAGCTCAGAAAAATCACCTGAGAGGGCATAAATTCAAATTGAGGAAAGACAGATGTAGGATAGATGTGCGGAAATTTGCCTTTAGCCAGCGGGTGGTTGGTGAGTGGAACAGACTTCCATCCCTTGTCGTGGAAGTTGATAGCCTAAATAAGTTTAAGGCTCAGCTGGACAGGTATTTCGAACGAACAGAGGGGTGAAGTGGAAGTGGTTATTTTTATTTATTTATGTTACTTTTTTTTTTTTTTTTTGGCTGATGCTGCATAAGCTTGCTTTCTTGCATCAAATGCCTCTACTAATGCTAATGCTAATTTGACCAAAACCAATACCGAATATCACCGGCATAGAATTAACTTCTGGGATAGTAAATAAATCTGAAATTCCATCAAAAAATATTTATTTAATTATTATTACAATTTTGTCATTAAAAAATATCAGTAGTCAAATTTTAAAAGTTTGACATTATAGTGCAGGAACAACAACTCAGCATTGTTAGCTGCTAGACTGCTCTTACAGTCACTGTACTGCACATTTGTGATACTAAACAGACACTCACTTTCAACTGAGGTAGGCGCCTCTGTAGCCAGGTGGGAAGGAGCAGCAGTGCGTAGCACACGCTTCTTGATTAGACCGGGGTTCGAGCCCGTCACCACCAAATACGGAGGATGCGGAAAAGGTCAGGGAATGACCACCGCATATCCCGGAGCAATATGGCCTTAGTTGCTAATGCTCCTAAAAACCAAATAACAAACAATCAACTGAGGTTGATGGAGAGGCAAGATATTTTTTGTAATTTCTGCTAGTATAGGGCATTGCTGATGATGGCATTGCCACCAAGTTGTTGGGTCTTCCTTCCTCTCTAATAGTTCCTGACTAATGTAAACTCTTACCTCCTCTTCCACTCTTGGACTAGAAGATTTGGTTAATGGTGATGATGCAATTTCATTGAAGCATCCCACAAACTGAAGCCTTGTGCATTGCTTGAAGGAGATGCTTTCAGAATATTTTCAGAAGCAGATTTAAAATTGGTACTCTCACTTATATTTTTTATTTTTAATATTTTTGCTTGCACTTGCTGCTTCACATCATAACTTGAGAAAATTTGGCCTTAAACCCAGAATCTGGAAATGTGGCAATGTAGCAATGTAATTGACTTTCAAGATAACAAAATTGTTTCTGAATTTCCATCTTCATCTCAGCTTTCGTTGCATACACACCAATTTCAGCATCTTCCCTGGAGTAGAATGATAAAAGGAATTTTACAGCAGGTATCATGTAAGAAATACTTGCACTCCCAAGACACATCAATTTTGTTATTTCTTCAGCTGATTCCAGAAAATGAACTACTTCCTCTGCAAGCAATTAATAAGTCCTGTTGCGTTGGTATTGTTATCTGCAAAGTACAGTATTATGGCTTTCTTTAGTTCAAGCAGCCTTTTTAACACGTAATAGCTGCTGTTCCATCTTGTTTGAACATCTTGTATAATACATGAAAAGTCTTTTGTATGTCATGTAGTTTGTCTTTAGCTGAAGAAGAATGATGAAAGTGACCTATCTTTCTGCTTATTGCTGTTGGTAACATCATCAGTGGGACCAACTGATGATGTTACCAACAGCAAATGCAAAATGGGAAGCATTCAAAGAACTTATCTTAGAAGATACTAGGCTTTACATACCAACTAAGAAATATTGTTCAAGGTTTAGGCCTAAATGGATGTCAGATGAACTGATGAGGCATATGGCAGAGAAGAAACATGCATGGGATACATAAAAATTAACACATGACACAGAAGCCTATGATAGATACAAGTTGATATGTAACCAAGTTACAAAGGAGGTTAGGCAGGCGAAGGCAGATTACGAGAAATCTTTGGCAAGGGATGCAAAGAAAAACAGCAAAGAGTTCTTTACTTATGTAAACTCTAGAAGGAAGGGGATGAATCAGATTGGTCCACTTGATATCGATGGGTCAACTGTTGATGATCCTGCTCAGGTAGCTAACAAACTAAATGAATATTTTGCATCGACATTCACACATGAGGAGTTATTTAGCGAGGGGAAAGCCAGAGGTGTATTCAACTCTAGCAGTAAGCTAGAGAATCTTGTAATAACCGAGAGTAGAGTGGAGGAGAAATTGTTGAAGATAAACACAAGAAAGGCACCTGGGGTGGATGGGATCTATCCCGTTATATTAAGGGAGGCAGCAGAGGAGGTAAGCAAACCCTTAGCCATAATTATGAGAACTTCCTTGGACTCAGGGGAGGTACCCATAGACTGGAGATGTGCAAATGTGACCCCAATTCACAAAGGAGGATCAAAGGCTGACACAAGCAATTATAGACCTGTGAGTTTAACTTCTGTTCCAGGAAAATTAATGGAGGCACTAGTTAAAGAACCACTGCAGAATCATTTAGACAAGACTTCAGTTATAGCTCGGACACAGCATGGTTTTATTAAGGGAAGTCTTGAATGACCAATTTGATTGGATACTATGATGCAGTCACAAAGGAACTGGATGCAGGGAATAACTTTGATATTATATACTTGGATCTTAGAAAGGCTTTTGATACTGTTGCACATGGAAGACTGCTGCACAAATTGGAACAGTGTGACATTGGAGGCAAATTGCTGCTGTGGATAAAGGGGTGGCTGAGGGGGAGAAGACAGAGAGTGGTAATCAATAGACACTGCTTGTCGTGGACTAATGTTATTAGTGGCGTCCCTCAGGGCTCAGTGTTGGGTCCATTATTGTTTTCTGTATTCATAAATGATATTGATGGTAGTATATCAAGCTTAATGTCGAAGTTTGCAGACGATACAAAGGTAGGCAGGGTTGTCAAGGACACTACTGACACTATGCTGCTGCAACAGGATCTGGAAAGGTTGAGCAGATGGGCTGAGAGGTGGCAAATGAAGTTTAACATTGACAAATGTAAAGTACTACACATGGGAAACAGCAACCCCAGAGCAACGTATCAACTCTGTGGTACTACACTGACAGTGGTAGAGAATGAAAGGGACCTGGGGGTGGTTGTGCAGGCAGATATGAAGTTCTCTGACAGTGCAGACGGGCTGCAAGAGTAGCTCATGGTGTATTGTCGATGATATATAGAAATTTTTCTAGCAGGGATAAGGAGGTGATTATTCCCTTGTATAAGGCAATGGTTAGGCCACATCTTGAGTACTGTATACAGGTCTGGAGGCCTCATTTCAAGAAGGATGTAGAGCTGCTGGAACGGGTACAGAGAAGGGCAACAAGATTAGTGAATGGAACAAAGGGTTGCTCTTACGAAGAAAGGCTTAAGTTTTGCAAATTACAGAGTCTGGAGACTAGGCACAAGCGAGGTGATCTGATAGAGGTGTATAAGGCTTTGAATGGTTTGAGCATGCTCAATGCCAATGGGATTCTTCATCTTGCTCAGAATAATCACCTCAGAGGGCATAAATTCAAATTGAGGAAGGACGGATGTCGGATAGATGTGCGGAAATTTGCCTTTGGCCAGCGGGTGGTTGGTTGGTGGAACCGACTTCCATCACTTGTTGTTGAAGTTGATAGCCTAAACAAATTTAAATCTCAACTGGACAGGTATTTCGAAAGAACGGAGGGGTGAAATGGGAGTGGTGTGTGTGTTTTTTTGGCTGATGCTGAATAAGCTTGCTTTCTTGCATCATATGCCTCTGCTAATGCTCAAACCATTCAAGGCTTTGTACACCTCTATCAGATCACCTCGCCGGTGTCTAGTCTCCAGACACTGTAATTTGCAAAACTTAAGCCTTTCTTTGTAAGAGCAACCCTTCGTTCCGTTCACTAACCTTGTTGCCCTTCTCTGTACTCATTCCAGCAGCTCTACATCCTTCTTGAAATGAGGCCTCCAGACCTGTATACAAGGTGCGGCCTGACTATTGCCTTATACAAGGGAATAATCACCTTCCTATCCCTGCTAGAAAAATTCCTGTATATCATTGATAAGACACCATGAGCTACTCTTGCAGCCCATCTGCACTGTTCAGAGAACTTCATATCTGCCTGCACAATTAACCCCAGGTCCTTTTCATTCTCTACCACTGTCAGTGTAGTACCACAGAGTTGATATGTTGCTCTGGAGTTGCTGTTTCCCTTATGTAGTACTTTACATTTGTCAATGTTAAACTTCATTTGCCACCTCTCAGCCCATCTGCTCAACCTTTCCAGATCCTGTTGCAGCAGCATAGCGTCAGTAGCATCCTTAACAACCCTGCCAACCTTTGTATCGTCTGCAAACTTGGACATTAAGCTTGATATACCATCATCAGTATTATTTATAAATAGAGAAAACAGCAATGGACCCAACACTGAACCCTGAGGAACTCCACTGATAATATTAGTCCACGATGAGCAGTGTCCATTAATTACCACTCTGTCTTCTGCCACTCAACCATCCCTTTATCCATAGCAACAATTTGCCACCAATGCCACACTGTTCCAATTTGTGCATCAGACTTCCATGTGCAACAGTATCAAAAGCCTTTCTAAGATCCAAATATATAATATCAAATTATTCCCTGCATCCTATTCTTTTGTGACTACATCATAGTATCCAATCAAATTGGTCAGGCAAGACCTTCCCTTAACAAAACCATGCTGTGTCTGAGCTATAACTGAATTCTTGTCAAGATGATCCTGCAGTGCTTCTTTAACCAGTGCTTCATTTAATTTTCCTGGAACAGAAGTTAAACTCACAGATCTATAAATACTTGTCAACCTTTGATCCATCTTTGTGAATTGGGTTACATTTGCACATCTCCAGTCTGTGGGTACCTCCCCTGAGCCCAAGGAAGCTCTCATAATTATGGCTAACGGATTGCTTACTTCCTTTGCTGCCTCCTTTAATATAACTGGATAGATCCCATCCACCCCAGGTGCCTTTCTTGTATTTATCTTCAACAATTTCTCCTCCAATTTACTCTCAGTTATTACAAGATCATCTAGCTCACTGCCAGTGTTTACTTCATCTATGGCATTCCCCTTCCTGAATAACTCCTCATGTGTGAATGTCGATGCAAAACATTCATTTAGTTTGTTAGCTACCTGAGCAGGATCATGAACAGTTGAACCATCGATATCAAGTGGACCAATCTGATTCATCCCCTTCCTTCTAGAGTTTACATAAGTAAAGAACTCCTTACTGTTTTTCTTTGCATCCCTTGCCAAAGATTTCTCGTTATCTGCCTTTGCCTGCCTAACCTTCTCTGTAACTTGGTTACAGACCACCTTATATCTACCATAGGTTTCTGTGTCACATGCTAATTTATATGTATCCCATGCATTTTTCTTCTCTGCCATATGTCTGATTAGTTCATCTGACATCCATTTAGGCCTGAACCTTGAACAGTATTCCTTAGTTGGTATGTAAAGCCTAGTACCTTCCAAGATAAGTTCTTTGAATGCTTCCCATTTTGAGTTTGCTGTTGGTAACATCATCAGTTGGTCCCACTGTATAGAATTTAAATACTGTCTCAGACCATCATAGTCGCCTTTACGAAAGCAATAATCCTTCCCTTTACCCCTGATGGTAGTTACCTCCTTGAGTAAATCCCACTTCAGCACACTGTGATCACTGCCACCTAGTGGTTCCTGTATCTGCAGATTCTTAATGCATGAAGAATCACTATTAATAATCAAATCAAGAGTGTTGCTCCCTCTAGTTGCCTCTCAAATATGGTGATGTAGAAAACAATCATCCAATAAATCCACAAAAGCCTTGCTAGTGTGTGAGTGACCAACTCACAAATTCCAGTCAATATCTGGGAAATTAAAATCCCCCATTATAAGACCCTCTGATTTACTGGCCCACTCTATTTCCCTGTACAGTTTCTAATTATACTCATCAGAGTCATTAGGCCTATAGCACACTCCTACTCTCAATTTTGATCTCCCAATGCTTATGTCACAGCAAACTGACTGGACACTGCACTGTCCAGTGATGTCGACTGGCTTCACTTCCTTGGATTTTGTGTTTCTTAACTAATAGCATAACCCCTCCTCCCTTCCTGTCCTGTCTAACCTTTCTGTAGATGTTGTACTCCCCAAATTCCAGTTCTGCATTACTTATATCTGTGTGACACCACGTGTCTGATATCCCAACAATATCCGCCTTTGATGCTTTGAGCAATACCTCAAATTCATCAAATTTATTTACCAAACTCCTAGCATTGGTGTACACGCAAGTACGCATGCACCTGTTCTTTTTCTTAGCTACCCTAACACAACCCATGTGTTTACTTGTACCCCAATGACTCCCGGCAGTCTCTGAAATATCCCGCATCTTATTTTCCAAGCTGCTGCTCATTCGTATGGAAGCAGTGCAAGAATCACTTTCACCTCTGCCAGTGGCTACTGTTAATCTATTAGTCCTTGTAGCCCTCCAATCTAGCAGTTTTCCGACCCACCTAACACTGCCTCGATAGCATCATCAAACATTCTTGCACCCTTTCTATTTAAGTGTATCCCATCCCTGTAGAAACAGTCTCTCCTGTTAAGTTTCTTAATATCAATGTGATTATATCACATTCCTCTTGATTTTCTGTCCACTTCAGTGCTGTTTCTTTTTGTTGACATTTTACTGTAAAAAACAGAACAATAATAAAACGCAGTTTCGGGCCTATATTATTCTTACCAAATCTGGGGGTAAAGTAAACATGGTTAACTCCAGCGGCTCACATCTAGTGAGTATGGGCTTAGCACACCCAGGGTCCTGAGCTGGATATCTTTAATTCCTCTCTTTCTTGGTGATTCCTTTCTATTTCTCTCTCTCTCTCTCTCTCTCTCTCTCTCTCTCTCAGGGTAACTCGGAATTTTTTTTTGGGCAGTGCAGCATAAGCCTCAGGCTTCCTTGCAACATATGGCTAATAATAATATGAAATGAAGAGAACAAAATATGTCATGGAAAATTGGGTTCACAAAGCGAATGACTACACTCTCACTCATGGCTTCGAAGAAAACCCATTAGTCCTAATCCAATATTTTGCCAAATATAAGATGTAAAAAAACAGAAAGAAATACTCTCGTAGCATAATAAACATTTGTCTTAAATACTACCATTAATAAAAAAAAAAAAAAAAGAAGAAGAAAAATCAGCCTTTCAAATTATTTCGGATAACCGACGTTCTACTGTAATTTCTTTTATTTTACATATGTTTAAAGCAAAGTACAGGATTGACACATTGTTTCAAACTTAGTTATACAATCATCTTTGTGAGTTAATTTTTTTTTTATATATATTTATAGGATTGTAATCATCATTCTCTAACATGTCTCTAGCAGATGAATTGTTAGCAGATTTGGAAGATGCAGGAGAAGCTGAAGATGAGCAACTCTTACAACAAGATGCTCAAATACAAGAGGTTGATGATGTTTCAATGGATATTGATACTCATCATTCCCAGTCAATTCGTGCAATTGCTAAGCTTAGAGACAGTGAACAGGTAATTAAGTATTCAGTTATATCAGGATTTTCTGCCATTTTAAAAAAAATTTTTATTCCTAAATGATTGACATTTTTCGTAACTCATCAGCATAGGAACATTATAGACTCTTGTTAGGAGATTAAAAGAACTTGGCTGCTCAACAACCAGGTTATCTGGCCAGTTATAGCTCACCTAAATTCCAAAGAAGTTATTCTATATAATTTTTCTGTTAAAACTTCAATAATTGATAAAAAGGCAGCTGAATTATAGGCCAAACTTAGAAATGCTGCTAAGCTATCTGCTTTTAAAATTTGATGCTAATTTTGGTTTGGGAAGCCATCAGTTATCGTCCCTGCAGTCATTACTTATCTACAAGGGATATTTAAATTGTTACTCTCCAACAAACTTTTTTTTTCTTTTATAACATATTATGTTATGTTATCAGTATGTATAATGCTGAACGTGAATATGACTGTAATTTCATTGTGATGTCTGGTCTTTGGGGGGGGGGGGGAAACATTTTTGTTTTAATAGCTTATTCAGAAATCATTTAACAAGCTTTAACAAAAGTTGAATTTTTATGAGCTTGAAATGTTTCTGATGTCTGCTGTCAAATTGCATATTGTTCTCCTGGCTTCCTTTATTAGTTTTAACAGTAATTTATAAAGAGGTTCAGACTCCATTTGCTTTTGTACTGTTTATTTTTTTTTTAATGTGAGAAATGTCCTTGTGAAATCTTTCACTGTGTTCAGTGGAAAGATTTCACAAGGAAATTTGGGGGGGGGGATTAAGATGTGAATGATGTAGAAAATTGAATGTATTTAGGCTTGTATTACAACCTAGATCTTTGTATGCTTGCAGGAATTAGTAGTGGCAAATGATGCAAGAAACAATTTATATGGAATCAACCCCCCAAAAAAAAAAAAAAAATCCCCAACATCCTATATCATTTGTCCATCCATCTAACAGTTTGTTTACTACTTCCTTGAATTTATTCTAACTACCCACCTCTATAATGCTATATGGAAATTTGTTCTGACAAGCAACTATCTGTTGGCTGAAGGCAAATTTCTACACATCTATCCTGCAACCAATCATACTTCCTAAATTTGAATTTATGTCCCTCATGTTCATAGTCTGAGCAAGAGGAAGAATGCCAACAGAAGGCATTGAGCTTAAATCCATTCAAGCCCATAAACACCTGTCAGATCTCCTTGTATGTGCCTAGTCTTCAGATGCTGCAATTTGCAGAACTGAAGCCTCTCCTATTAAGAGCAGCCTTTTGTTCCTCCCTCAATAATCTTGTTGCCCTTCTCTGCATGCATTCCAATAGATCCACATCCTTTCTCAAATGAGGCATTCTGACCTCTATGCAGTGCTCAAGGTGTGGGCTAACCATTGCCTTATACAATGGGGATAATCACCACCTTATCCCTAATGGCAAAATTGCTGTATATCATTTATGAACCCCATGAGCTGCCCTTGCAGCCTGTCTGCACTGCTTGAAGAACTTCATATCTGACTGCACAATTATCCCCCCGGTTCTTTTTCATTCTCCATTACCCCGATTGTGGATTACTGCTCCTCATATGAAGTACCTTGTATTTTTCATGTTTAACTTTAATTACCACTTCTCAGCCCATCTGCTTAATTTGTGTAGTCCTTGTTATAGTAGCATATCCTGATTGCTCATAAACTACCTTGTCAATCTTTCCATCATCTGCAAATGATACAAATGATGATGAAACAGCCAGACTGATATGCCTTCATCAAATCGTTAATAAATATAGAAAAACAAAAATGGGCCCAGAACTGAATCGTAGGAACTCTGTTAATAACTAGTCCAAGAAGAGAGTGCTTGTTGATAACCACTCTCTGCCTTCTTCTACTCTTATGGTGATCAGTCTCTGCCTTCACTCAAGCTTTCATTTTATGACCAACTGTTTTTTGTAATTAGGTATCCAGTTTTCCTCTGACCACTTACTGCAGGTATATGGCTCTATCTTCTAACTTCTCCACTAATGCTGGTGTTCCCCAAGGTTCAGTTCTTTTTCCCACTTTTTTTCTCCTATATATTAATGACCTTCTTTCATTGACTGGAAATCCTATCCATAGTTTTGCTGATGATAGCACATTGCAGTCAACCTTTTAGTTTGAGAAATCATGCCATGCACAAACAGCTTCAATTTCTCTCATATCCATCAATTGCCTAAATGGCAATCTCTTGGTATTTCTCCTGTGCGTCAAAGATAATTTAATTAATTTCAATCCCTCTAAAACTCAGTCTTGTCTTATATCTTGCAAAAAAGATTCTTCTGCTTCTATGCTTACCTTCAACAACACTCATATTCCTAGACAAGATCACCAATCTCTATTAGGGATTACCCTGACTTCTAATCTCTTGGCATGAGTGCATCATAAATATTGCTTCCTTTGCATCTAAAAAACTTGGTTCTCTCTTTCCGTTGAGATTTTGACATTAATTTTCTTCTAAGCAGCTACTTTGTACAAATCTCAAATCTTATTTACAGTGGAATATTGCGTCCCCCCCCAAACCTCTCTCATGCTTCTGGACTCCATTCAAAACAGTTTAGGTTAATTAATGACCCATCTCTCTCTCACAAAGTCTCTCTGCCCTCTGTCACATAGACATTCTGTTTCTGCTGCGTGCATTTTCTGTAGATACATCCATGGGCACAATTCTTCTGAATTGGCTTTTATAATTACCCCCCCCCCCCTCTCTCTTCCAAACCAGTCCAAACATATGATGCAACCAGCCAGCATCCTTTTACTGTTTGATTTCAAAATCACAGAACCAACCTTTTTTAATTCCTCATTTATTTCTTCAACTTGCATTTTCTTGAACAACCTCCCCTCAAGCACAATTTCCTGAAAATTGCAACCTACAGAAATTCAAGTCTAATGTTAATGGATGTCTTCTTTGATCTTCTCAACCTTCAATGTATTCACGCTAGTATAGGTTCTAATACTATTCGTGTTTGGAGTTTTCATAAAAACAAAAAAATAATGCCACCCCTTGATCCATAGCAGTAACTTGCCCTTAATGCCACACTGCTTCACTTTGTACAGCAATCTTTTTATGTGCAGCAGTAGAAAAAACTTTTCTGAAATCTGAGTGTATGATGTCAAAACTATTTTTTTGCATACAGTTCCTTTGTTATTCCAGCATATTATCAAATCATATGGGTCAGACAAATTGGCCCTTAACAGATCCATGCTGTGACTGCAGTATAAATGTTTTCCTGTCTAGATGGTCCTGTATTACTTCTTTACCTAGCAAGTGCATTATTTTCCTTTTTTTTATGTGTCATACCTAAGAATTATATGAACACAACTTACAAAATCATTTTCCACCACATTTTATATAAGTTGGCATATTGCCTCACTCAAACTTCCTGGAATAAAACAAATTAGTGAAAACTGAACACAGTCATTGTGTCTTCATATGAATAGCTTGATTACAGTGAGGTTTGATGCAGGCATCTGTGCCACTTACCCAAATTAGTATAAAATTTAAATAATTTATTATTTATTATTTTTTTTTTTACAGTGTGCTACAGCTGCCTATTCAAACTCTTGCTAACTGGGTTCACCTAACATAACAGATAAAAACTGTAGATTTTTGTAACTTAATATTTTCTGTTTATTCCCTAAAGCAAATAATTCAAAAAAAAAATATTAAAAAAACTCTGGATATATTAAAAACAATTATATAAAAGAAAATTACATTTTCATTTTTTTTTTAATATATACAAAGATCTAGTTTGGAAAATAAGTGTCCATTTCATAGCAAAAAAAGAAGTTCTTAAACCAAAATCTTTTTGGATGCTACTGTAAGTAAACTACTAAAACTAGTACAATATTTTGCATTAAGCATGTTTGAATCGCGAGACACTGCAAACATTACAGAAAGATTCATTTAGATCAATAAATTGTGTTTTAATATATATATAGAATTTATTTCACATTATTTTTATCTTCAGATAGTTTATCACTCTCTTGCACTGGTTAATAGGGTAAGCCACTTTTCTGAACAGTTAAGTTTACTCCTTTTCAAAATAACTCCAATTTCTTATAACATATTAGAAGATGTACTGCTGCAGTAGGCAATAAATTGCTTACCTTCTATCTTTAACAGCAATGCGAATAAATCAACATCACAGGATACATGAAATAGTTCCTTTCCATACTTGTACTGGTTTTACTTTTAGAATGACTACTATAAACATTTATGTCCCTGCTAAATGATCTTCATCTTCTTCAAACATTAGCTATATTTGAAAGTCACAGTAAAGCAAAATGTTAATGAGAAAAATCCATTTAAACTTTTACTTTGAATAAAACTTATTTCCATTAAAGTGCAGATTGAGATGCATTTCCAGTGACCTATTATTTGAAGATTTCTTAAGCTTTACGAAAAAAAAAAGAAGAAAGAAAGAGAATCTCCATCTCTTCCATGTCATATAAAGGTATATCCGTTGTCATTTAGTTCTCATGTCAATATGTCTCCTGACAAATTGCTATCAAAATGACAGGTATCTTGGTACGACATTAATATCTCCTGGTTATAGGATAACAAATGTGAAGTTATGTTGGCAAAACATTTGTCGGTTGGTATGTGCATATAAAAAAATTTTCGGTTTCTTTTCTCAATTTCTATTTGCTTTAAATTTTCAAAACTATATCATTTTGTGTAAAATTAAAAAATAGAATAAACATACAGCCAGGCTGCTATTTGAAAAACTTATACCATTTTTCACTTAACACGTTGCAAATTTCCAGTTAGCGTGATTTTTTTTATTATTATTGTTATTATTAGCCACCAGCCAAAAAAAAATTTCTGACTTACCTTGAGAAACACAGAGAGAGAGAGAGAAAGCAAGCAAGCAAGCAAGAGTCAGAAGTAGAAGGGAATCACCAAGAAAGAGAAGAATGATATCCAGCTCAGGATCCTGGCTGTGCCAAGCCCATATTCACAAGATGTGAGCCCCTGGGGTTATGTGATAGTTGAAAAAGATTTGAATCATCCGCTAAGCTTACTGTGTGTTGAATGGGCAATAAACAAGCGTTTGCCCACTGCCTGCCTCAGTGTGTTCCATCAACCATTGGAAGAAGATGTGTTACTTGTTTGTCTCCCGCTAATAAAGTCACATGCAGACTTGCATTTAAAAATTCTAATTTTTAAATGCAAAAAAAAAAATTTTAATTTTTAAATGAGCCACATGAAAATGTTACTGCAAAGGAGATAACTGTAAAAGAACTAGATGAAATCTTTTGTATTGCAGAGAACCTCAAACAAAAGGTTTGAGGTTCTCTGCGATATTTATCACAGAGAACCTTACTTATTAAGGTTCTCTGTGATATTTATTTCGCCATAGCCTAGAAAAGATTGTTGTCAGCAATCGGAAATTGATTGATGAAAAAAAGAAAGCCAACACTGTTCAAATATTTCCATAACAAATAGTTTCTTCATTACGTATTTTATGCCAGAGGTTTCCAAATTTTCTCGGTTCACGGCGCCTTTAGTGTCTCAGTAATTTTTTCATGGCGCCCCTTGGCCAAAAGAAATACCTAACAGTTCTGTTTATTAAGTAGTTAGGTCCAAACAACTTAATAAGTAATGTTGAAACTGTGAACTGCCTTGAGCTAGTAGTTCGTGCAGTGTCCGACATGTCGAGTTTTTGGTGTGTTTCCCTCGAAAATTTAAAATATTCCGCAGCACACAGTTTGAGAACCGCTGTTTTATGCAACAAACATTTAATTCTATAATTATTTTCATTATCGTTTACATGCTATGCAGTTAAAAAGGTATTTTTATTACTCTTTATGGATATTCTGAAGGTCAAAGACCAATTATAATTTTTGCTATTGATTATTATATTTGATTAACGCGTTTCCGTTTTGTGCAATGCGCTCACAGGATGAATTAATTTTGTTAATTGAGGCCAGCCTGTACTATATATATATATATATATATATATATATATATTAATTCAACAACAAACATATTCATTTATTCTGACTTCTAATTAAATACTGCAGCATATGCTTTTCTGTTGTGGAATTAACATTTAATTGTATGAATGAACTTTCGAAGTAAAGAGGATATCTTTATAGACTAATAAAAATAATTTTATGAGCTTGCAATATGTTTTTCTTACTATAAGGTTATATCGATTACATAATAATAGATGTAAATAAAAAATAATGGCCATTATGTTAATAGGACAATGTGAGAATATGGAATTACAAGTTACTACTTATAATTTCGTATTCTCCAGTTTAACCAAAGAGGCATTTCAGAACATGCAGCTTATAGTACCTTGTCATGAATGGGTATTGCATTTGGCAACTGATTCGGTTCCATTCTTGCCAGCAAAAATTAATAAGGTACAGCAACAGTGGATTGGAACATCAGCACTAGAAAGTGGAGGATTGGAAAACATTGCCTGCACTGATGAATCCTGATTCCTGCATTCCATGATAGAGCTCTGATGGAGGAGCAGAATATAGCAAAAACAGCACGAGAACATGGAACAGTCTTGCCAGGTGTCAGAATGCAAGCTTGTGGAGATTGTTTTCTTGGTGCTTGTTTGACCCCTTTATACCAGCTGAGCAACGTTTTGATACCACAGATATTCAAGTTGTCTGGAAATTCTTTCTGATCAGATGCATCCTTTTCTTAATGACTGCAGGTGAATTCTTCCAACAGGATAATGTACCATTTCACAATACCAGAATTGTACAGAATCATTCCACACGAGAGTAAATTTTTCCTGCTGCATTAGCCACCCCTTTTACCAGACTTCAATTCAATTGAACAGCTGTGGGATGAGGTGGAATGAATTATTTGGAAAAGAGATCTTCAACCATCCAATTTTCAATGGTAGGAAACAGTCAACATAGGTCAGAATTCCTGTGGCATACTTTCACACCTTGCTGAATCATGCCATTATGAATCCAAGGCATAATTCTGAGGGCTAAAGAGGGAATTGACTCGTTAATAAGGTGGGGATGCCTAATAAAGTCACCACCTAAAACACAATCCCATACAATGTGTGCATAGTGGCCGACTGGGCTAGCCGGGCGGGTAAAGTGCCTGCCTGGCAACCCAAAGGTCGCGGGTTCGAATCCCACCTCGGGCTTGGATCAAATTACTGCAAAAACCTTGGGAGGTGCATTATGGCCACAGAAGCTGATGCGCCAACAACTTCCAAAAAAAAAAAAGTGTGCATAGTGCTTGTTCCTCTTTTACATTTTTTACCCTCTCACTACATTTTTTTCTTTGCTGAATGACATAAGTCACAGACTGGCTTTCAGCAATATTAACTGTGTAAAATCACTTATAATATATTATAATTTATTTAGTATACTATGTTAACTTCCATTATAATCCAAATGTGCAGCTTTGAATCCAATGCATGCACTTTCTACTTAAATCACTTTTGTTATGACTGTG
Source organism: Mastigoproctus giganteus (assembly GCF_048544385.1). Lineage (NCBI taxonomy): Eukaryota > Metazoa > Arthropoda > Arachnida > Uropygi > Thelyphonidae > Mastigoproctus > Mastigoproctus giganteus. The sequence goes on from NC_143581.1 coordinate 89,353,515, forward strand.
CCCTGTACTATTTACAACAGTACACGACTGTGTTCCCTACTGTTGTAAATAGGAGACAATGTGTATTTCAAGTTTGGCCTTCAGTCTGCAATGCTTAAATTTTTCCCCCCTTTTAAATGTTTTGAGCAGTGATGGTAGTTTTAATGAATGCTACTTATTTATTTTATGCTACAAAGAATTTGTGCAAAGGATTTTATAATATTCAAAGTTTTGATATATTTAAGTAATCAGATGGGCATCTTGCAGTGGAGTATTTTAGTTCTGTTTATAATTTAACATTATAAATAAAGGCCTCATTCATTATTAAAAGATTAGTTGTAATAATATCATTTTCTCCTTATTCATATTTAAGATTGTTGAGGTGTATCTTTATTTTGCAGTTGGCCAGGGTGATGAAAGATATAGAAAAAAGGAGCAAGACAGAAAGGAAGGAAGAAGGTATATCCATCTGTTTATATAATGTTACATTTAAAACACTAACAAAAAAAGTTGGCGGGTCTTAATGGTACTTGTTACATCAGTAAAATAGAAAAAAGTAATACATCACTCAGTTTTGTCTCACTGTATATTTTTTTTTAGCAAAAATTTAGTTAAAAGCTGAAAGTTGATGTAAATATTGTTTTTACACACCATGATTACATATGTTTACGTCACTATTTTTTGTACATAATCTTCATATTTTTGTATAGCTTTATGTCACCTAGCCACATGGGCTTATTCCTTGAGTAAAAATTCTCTTGAATTTTTTAAAACCATTTTTGCTTCAGCAATAAATCTTTCGTCATTGAACTTTCATCTGTGAATTACACCATTCAGTTGACTGAAAAGCTGAAGTCCAAAGGTGTCAGACACTCAGGCTGAGTGGTGAATGGGACAAAGTAGTTCAAAGTAGTCTTTCAGTAGCTTCCTTTATTTGCAAACTTTTTGCAACTGTGCGTTGAATAATCCATTTGGTTAATTACATTGGTAGTGATTTTTGGCTAAGTGTATTTTCCCATTAGTAATTAGTATATGCTCAGTTCAGAAATGATATTCATTTTTCCTCTCTCACATATGCCCTCCATTCCATTCAGAATAGAGGCACATATTGCTTAAAAAGCTCTTCACTGCGTTAATGTATATGCATTTTTTAAAAAATTTCTAAAAAATGTATTATCAGGGGACAAAAATGTTTATGCAAATCTTTAGGATAAAATAAAAAAAAAAGTTAAAAAAAAAAAAGCAAAAAAACCATTTTGTTTGGAAAAGAGGTTCATAAAGGATGATACCAACTGTATTCCACCGGACACAAAGCACAGTTTTTTTTTTTTTTTTTTTTTTTTTTTTTGTTGGGGAAGTGGTGCCTCCATAGCCAGTTGGGAAGGAACAGCAGTGTGTAGCACACGCTTCTTGATTAAACCGGGGTTCGAGCCCATCACCACCAAATACGGAGGATGCAGAAAGGTCAGGGAATGACCACTGCATATTCCCAGAGCAATATGGCCTTAGTTGCTAATGCTCCTAAAAAACCAAATAACAATAACAACAATGTTGGTGAAGTGGGGTCTTCAATGCATGCAGCATAGGCTCTCAGGATGATAACCAGTGTTATGATTCTTTGGACCAAAATGAGCTGATTATTGTGATATGAAAGCAGCAAAAAGCAAATTAATATTTTCTGAAGTTTTTCAGCTATGAATTTATGTAGAATCCATTTGCTCATTTTGTTACACCTTTCCTACTCGATTCAAATGCAAAAATATGATTTCATTACTCATTTTTGGCTTGAATCCATCTCAGTGGCAGTAATCAGTGATGATTGGTCATCTCTCACAGGGGATATTCATGTGGTGTTGTTGTGGTGGACCCATGGTTTCCCTCATTAGCTGCTGTTGTACATCTTGTGTAGAAGCTTATGCTAAAACTGGCCATTTGTATGTAGTGTGTTGGATGTGTACGTGTAGTGATATGGTGTGTTTTATGTTGTCGGCTGGCACCTGACCCTTAGCAGATGGAAATTAGCAACATCTGGTCACCACGTTTCCATCCCCGCCACCTGTAGGCAGCCAGCATCTGCTATCACCTGCTGGACTAACCCAGGGCCAAAGACCCAGGAGGGCCCAAATAAGGACGAAATGAAAAGGCTATAGAAGGAGAAGTTTGGGAGCTGGAGAGGTAGGAAAGAATGGAAGAGAGGAGGATCAAACAGAGGAACTCTCCAATAGTTAGAAGCTAAAAGAAATAAAGCAAGAATAAAGGAAATAGAAGGGGAGAAGTGGACTGACTTCTCACGCCATGGGAAATAATCCCATGAAGGACCATCCCATCCTAGAAGCTAGGATCAGCAAGATTTCTTGAGATGAGATATAATTATGTGTAATCCCTTGTAGACAATTGCTCCAGGCACTTCGTCAGAGAAACAAGTAACTTTTTTTTTTTAACCTCATTCACACTATAAACAGGTTCCGTGCCTTCAGAAGAACACCAAGAATTTACAAGAATACGATCAATGTCCAGCAGGGTATATTTAGTTGCAATGAGTTTCCGATCATTATCAACCCCAGATAAAATTATCCCAAATTAGCAAGTCTAAGCTACTCTCTGCTTTTTAAAGCAATTGAGGCGAACATGTTCAGTGCTATTAATAAGTGCAGGTTTATTTCCCATTGTGAAGGTATCTGAAACAAGCTGGAGTTCATGCCTGTAGTCTTAATAATATTGACAGTTGAAAATAATGTGGTCAATACTCTCTTTCTGTCCAAAGACAAAGTGGGGTAGGAGACAATCCTAATTTAAATAATTTGCTGTTAATACTCCTGTGACCAGTGAGTAAAAATGTACCGTGCAATTCAGGTGCAAACCACAAAGATTCTCTCTTCCTAAACTCCTTCACCGATGGTAAAAACTCTGTTCACGGTGCCAAGTTCTGAAGTGGACCATTCTCTTTGCCATTTATCTATATAAATAGCCTTCTCTTCTCAGATGTTAAAGAAGCATCTAGGACAAGTTGCACATCATCCAAAATAATGGGTATTGATTTCTTCAGGTGATACACCATATACCTGTATTGTATTTCATAGTGCAGAAGTAATTTTCCCAATAACACCTGCAAATCCATAGTAGAAGTAGTTCTACACACCCGTGACATTATGAGGAGGGCAGCATGCTGGGCCCACAGAAGCTGTTTCATAATTGTAGACTCGTTGGCCCCAACACTCCAGCTGCATAAGCAGTGATAGGTAAAAAAACACAATTATAGTATAACCTGAGAGAATAACCTCTCAGGCCTCATTCCTGCCTGGTTACCTGTCTCAATCGGGATAAGAAAGACTTGCACTTCTCTTTCACATACCTTGCATGCGGCAGAAAACTTAAGTCATCATCAAGTTGAATACCTAAATATTTTGTCATGGCGGTATATTTAATTGTCTGTCTGCTATACTTTACAACTGGTGGACGTTCTGTATCTAATTTTCCTTTTAAAAGCATCTGCGATGTTTTAGTTGAAATCTGCAGTTTGTGAATTGCAGACCAAGTTGAAAGTTCTTGTAAGACGAAGTTAGCTATGTCTTCCAGATTCTTCCTTGAATTGCTGCAGACAAGGATGGTAAGACTGTCTGCATAGGTAATCATCTTCATTGCTTCAAATTTCTTGACTAGCCATAAATCAAACACCACATTCCAACATAGGGGCCAAGAACTGATCCTGTAGGCATTTACAAGGTCTCTAGACATGTTCCCAGAACCTCTCCATGGCACTCTGCCACTAAAGGGTGTCAAAGGCCCCTTTGAAGTTCACAAAGAGACCAAGCAGGTATCAGTTTCCTTTTGCAAAGTAAGGAGTTTGGCAATTGCATCCTCGGTCCCCTTGCCACGAGTAAAACCAAATTGATCCAGAGATGATTCTGCTTTATTGGTGTGAATAAATAATAGCTGATTAGCAATCACTTTTTCCAGTGCCTTGCCCATAACTGGAAGCCGGGTCATCCTCAGGTTTCTCTGGATGTTTAAGGAGTATCTTAAGATTTGCAATTTTCCAGGCTTTCAGAACAACTCCATGTTGAAGACAAGAATTAAACAGCTTGAGAATAAAAGTAGAAGCAACTTTCCAGGCTCTTTTGAGGACGTCCACCTCAAGACCGTTAAAACCTGGACATTTCCCAGAGCGCATTGAATTTATTGCTTTATCTCTTCAAATGTGAAAGGAGGCTCTTCAGACTGCCCAATATAAGTTGAATTTTTAGATTTAATTTCCACCTGCTCTGGTAGCTCACACATTTCATTATCCATTACATCAAGAATTCTATTAGGAGTAGATGTCCACGAAAGGGTGTTCTGATTCTCCGCATTTTAACTGAAGCAACCACCTCTCCAGGCAAGTTCGTAACTTGTAAACCAGTCCTCAGGAATCAGCATTTCACGGTGAACTCACCATACTCTCCCACAAAGCCTTTTTATGTGTATATATCTCTTGGTGGTATTGCTGCCGAGCTTGCTTATATCTGTTTTGTAATACCAGTATTTCTAGGGATGAATCACTTCTATCCCTTTTTTCTCTCTAAAATTCATGTTGTGTTTGCCTAGTTAGCGATTTTAAGTTTTATAAAACTAGTGACCACCAGGGCACATGATAAGATTTCCTCTTTCTAAAATTCATGGATTTGTCACATGTCCCTAGTATATTGTCCTGAATGAAATTAACCTGGTCATCAACAGAAAGAGTCCATAACGTTCAGCTGGTCCGATGAAAGAGACACCATAGGGAACTCTCAAAAATTTGCTAGATTTTGTATATCTAGAAATATCAGTTGTATCTGATCTGGGTCTGGAGATGTCAGCACCCAAACAGAAAGTAATTACATTATGATCACTAGTGGACCAGCTTATGCGTGTAATTTCCAGTCACTGATCTTAGAGGCAATGGATGCTGTAACAAGAGACGTATCGATGTAGGAATTTCCTTGAGGGTTACACAAGTCGGAGGATGTCCAGAAGTATTGAGAATTCTTAAACTTTATGAAAGAATAAAGTCCTCCATCAACTCTCCTTTTTGATTTGTCTGCGGGCTGTTCTACAAGGTGGACTCTGAATTTGCATCCATCAAAACAATGACCTGTTTATCCCTAAGTGTTCGTAATGTTGCGTCCAGATGATCAACAAAAGGTTGAATAGAATCCTGAACTAAGTTTAAAGTGTGTTAGTTGTCTGATGGCACTGGGGGTTTCCCCCATCTTTGTGTAGTGACACAGAACTCTGTGGAGGCCTAATAGCAGCTCAATGGTCATTTAGCCGTTCAGCCGCTATTGGGATCCACCGTTGCCCACACTTTGCCATGAGGAGGCAGGTCAGGCACCCAGTAGATTATTTAAGTACTCTGGCAGACCCCTGCCACTTATTTTCTGAGGATTTCAGTGGCAAGACCTATAAAAAAAAAAAAAAAAAAAAAAAAGTGAACGCTAGAATTTGAAAAGGCCGAAAGAGGTTTACGAGAAAGTGGTTGAATTTTTAGACGTTGATTAGAATTAGGTGGCATTATTAGGGACATACTAGGTCAGTTTAGTTAGAGTCGGGGGGGTGAGACTAGGGAAACAGGTAGAAGGATGGGGACGAGCCCCATTAGGTGAAGTATGGAACCCTTGTACTGTGAGCACTGGCAATAAAGTGAGACCAGATAAATCTGGCCATGCACACACACACACACACACACACACACACACACACACACACACACACACACACACACACACACATACATACACAACATGTGTGGAACACAAACTAGGAATCTTTGTAACCATCAGATCCAACACTGAATTTCAATAGTGAAACCCGAAAGGTATCAAAACCTATAGTACTTAGTACCATGCATGGGTCGAAGAAGTATTGGGGGAGATGCCGGAAACTTTGCTCTAGAAACTGAACATGGGTTTCACCACTTCAAGTAAAATGGCATGTTGGCAGCAAAGCTGCAGTATGTCTTCGTTGGTGATGGTTGTCAAGTCCATGTCTTGTCAAATCTGGTAGGAAGGTCAAACTGCCCATCCCGCTCTGGGGGTGGGATATGTTAGCTGGCAGTGGGGAACCCACCAGGCGAGGGGGTGGGGAGATACACATTTACTTCATTCATAATCCGCATTTTAACTCTACAGGTGGGCCTCGATTAACGTGATTAATTCGTCCCGCGAGCACATCGCGCAAAACAGAAACGCATTAATCAAATATCATAACCAATAGGAAAAATTATAATTGGTCCTTGACCTTCTGGAATGTCCATAAAGAATTTTAAAAATACCTTTTAAATAACTTTTTAACTGTATATAATGTAAAAGATAATGAAAATAATTATGGAATTAAATGTTTATTGCATAAAAGAGCTGTTTTTAACTGTGCGCCGCGGAATATTTTAAATTTTCGAGGGAAACAGCGATACTTGACATCTGTTGGACACCGCGCGAACTACTAGTTTGAGGTAGTTCACAGTTTCAGCATTTCTTATTAAGTTGTTTGGACCTAACTAATAAACGAAACTGTTAGGTATTTCTTTTGGTCTGGGTGCGCCTTGAAAAAATTACTGAGACATTAAAGGCGCCGTGAACTGAGAAACTTTGGAACCTCTGACATAAAATACACAATGAAGAAATTACTGTTGCGGAAATATTTGAACAGTGTCGACTTTCTCTTTTCATTAATCAATTCCGATAGCCGACAACAATCTTCTTTGCGCCCTGGCAAAATAAATATCGCAGAGAACATCAAACCTTTTGTTTGAGGTTCTATGCGATACGAAAGATTTCATCTAATTCGTTTACCGTTATCTCCTTCGCGGTAACATTTTCATCTGGCTCATTTAAAAATTTGAATTTTTAAATGCAAGTCTGCATTGACTTTATTAGCAGGAGACAAACACGTCTTCTTCCGATGGTTGATGGAACACACCGAAGCAGGCAGCAGGCAAACGTTTGTTTATTGACCGTACGACTCGCAGTAAGCTTAACGCGTGATTCAAATCTTTTTCAACTATCGCATTAAAAAAAAAAAAAAGATCGCGTTAACTGGAAATTTGCATTGTGTAAAGTGAAAAGTGGTATCATTTTTCAAATAGCGTTAACTGAATATCGCATTAATCGAACTTGTGTTATGTGAGGCCTAGCTGTACTTGCATTCTATTTTTATACTTTTTTTTTTTTTTTGTAGTTTAGCATATATATATATATATATATATTTTTTTTTTTTTTTTTTTTGTTAGGTTATATATATATATATATTTTTTTTTTTTTTTTTATTATTTTTTTTCACTCACCCATTCATCTCTTTCTCCCACACCAGGGGGGGGGATGCAATGGTATGTAATGTAATTTAAATACTAATGTTTAATAATTAAGCTAAATAAGAAAGAATATAAAAGATTAAAACTAGGGTTAGTGTGAACTTAACTGTAACATTTATAGTTTGTGTTCTTTTTCCCACACACTTACACTCTCATTCATTCTTCTGGCTTTCATTTCATTTGTTTGACTCTTGCTTTCTGCACTGCACTCTCTGGGCACCTCAACTTACTATTATTCTTCAGTTGTGGTGCAGGCCTAGCAGCAAGTTTTTTGCAGGTCACGGGAGAATGCAGTGATAGTGTTTGCGTTTTTAGTAAATGTTTGTTAGTATATATAAAGTAGTTTAAGTTATTATTAACTTTGTATTCTTTCAGCCAATTACATTTGTTCTTCCACTCATTTCCATTCACCATAACACTCATTCACTCTCTTTCCCTCATGATGGGTCCGTCTTTCTTTCACCAAAACATTTATTCCCTTTTACCATAATTCCTAATTCACTCTTTCACTCAGTGACCAGCCTATTCATTCTGTCTTTCATTCTACATTACATCCCTTTGCTACCAGCTTACTGATATTTTTCAGCTAATCTGCTTCCCTGGCTGCCTGTACATCTCCCTCCCCCACTTGGTTACTTATTTGGTGTGGGGTCCCAGGTTCCTACTCATCGTAGGGTAGGCCTGGGGGGTACCCAGGTCAATCTGGTTTTGTCATGGCAGGGTGCAGAATATTGCTGTCCTGACAGTTATTAGGTCATCGTTTGGGCATGGTGGGAGACTTGGGCAATTTTAACTGTTGATTATTATTTAATTGCTGTGGGGCTGAATTGCCATTCTTTGGATAGTTCTGTGCATTTCGAATACTTTCTGCATGAAGATTGTAAAGGCTTTATAATTTTCCTCTTCTATAATGAATAGATGTTCTTCTACCCTTGGACGGGGGCCAATCTGTGCTATTAGCTGTGTTCTGGGGATGCCATAAATTATACATTCATATAGAATGTGTGCCCAGTCTTTACTCTCGCCACAGGTGCAATTTGGGTCATCAGTCAGTCTTAAGGAGGTTAGTTTTGCCTTTAGGGAGCTTTCAATAAGAATGTTGTAAAAAGTCCGGGGGCATACCACTTAGGCGGCTTTGGGCTGACCATTGCCACCCATGGCAGAAACCTTTTGGTAACTAGACCTCTGGTTTCCTGCTCCCATTTTGTTTGCCATAGGTCATGGAACAAGTTGCCCTCGCAGGTAGTTGAGGCTGTCAGTTTGTATAAATTTCAGAGGTCAACTGGATAGTTACCTGTAAAGTGTAAACTGTGTTAGTTGTCTAATGGCACCGGGGGTTCCTCCCATCCCAAGATAGTTACCTGTGTGAGAAGTGAAGTATATAATTTGTATTTTCTTATCTAGTTTTTTTTTGCTAGTGCAGCAAAAGCCTGTGGCTTCTCTGCACTATATGGCGATTACTGTTACTATTTTTTGGATATCTTATTTTGCAAAATTTGTACTATTTGCATTGTTTGCAGCAAAGGAGACGACACTGTCTCAGCATGCCTTGTATAATTCCATAAGTGCCTTCTAAAATCTGATTTAATTCTTCTGATTTAATTACTATGTATTATAAAATATGTACATTTATCATTCCCATGTTTATTTGTCCTTCATATTTGTATTTCATATGAGAGTATATATTTTTAAATAATTGATAATTCATATTCTCAAAGACATTATTTTACTCAAATTTTTGTGTGAAGTTGCAAAGGTGAAAATTTAGTATAATTTCTAATCAGTACTTTTCCGTGCATTGTTTTAGTTGTTGGACCTGTTGAAGCAGACCCAGAATATCAATTGATCGTGGAAGCCAATAACTTGGCAGTGGAAATTGATAATGAAATAAGTAAGTATTTTATCCCAAAGTCATAATTTTAAGTATAATTTATACAATGTAGTAATTTACATAATAATGTGTGAAACAAATTTTTAAAAATTTTCTTTTTATCTTCAGTTTTTTCCATTTCATAATGATTTTGATAATTTTGAGTTTCAGTAATGAATATGACTTTTTTAATACATCCCTGGTTTTTCCAGAAATTAAAAATAAATCAGTAACTCAGAAATCATCCAGTAACTCAAAATTTCTGATATGTGAGAATCTCACTGTATACTGTCTGTTTTATATTTTATGTAAATAATATAATATTTTATATAAAAAATATATAAACATAAGGTATAGATCCAAAATTAATGATAAAACAGATGTTAATTGTTTCAGAAATAAGTAGTAGTAGTAGTAGTAGTAGTTTCAATTGCACATAAAATTAAACCCAGCCATGATAAAATTATGGTTTGTATCAGTTTTTGAATCCATACCTGCTGGGATACTCCACATTTAGAAACACAATTTAAAGGTTTGTTTATTTGTAGTATATACCATGATCAGTAGAGTTACTTTATAGCATAACATTACAGTGCTTTTCCTCATGCTTTGATTACTTGTAGTTTGATAAGAAAATTTAAAGGTTTTAAATTTCCTTATATGATTAATTTTTATTCCTGTGTGTAGGGTAATCTCTTCTCTTGGACTTCTAGCCAGAATTTGGAAACAAGGTGACTAAATTGAAGGAATGCAAAAAAATCACAAAGTTATTGAGAAAATTACTGATGCCACTTCAAAGCCTGAAGTTAAAAAAAATAATAAAAGCCTGCTTGATTTTACAGGTTTTTGATATACAAGATTTGATCAAAAATTTTTTTTTTCCAAAAAGACATTAGGGCACACAATGTTTTAAGTGATCTCCTCTGAGGAACTCCATCCCATGCTATATATCGCTGGAAGTTTTTTTAACTGTGAGCTGGTTGAGTTCTGCTGTTTGTTCTGTTAGATGTTATCAGATTGTTCCTTATCAAAAACATTCCTGTTAAGGAATGTTTTTGATAAGGAACATGTTTTTTGACAGTTTTTGATTTGCAAGCAGTCTGTCATCTAGGACTTGTGGCAGTGCTAGTTTATTAGGTGTTCTGGTTTATTGGACATTAGTTAAAAAATACTTTTGAAATCATCCAGTAACTCAAAATTTCTGATATGTGAGAATCTCACTGTATACTGTCTGTTTTATATTTTATGTAAATAATATAATCGTAGTATAGATCCAAAATTAATGATAAAACAGATGTTAATTGTTTCAGAATTAGGTAGTAGTAGTAGTAATAGTAGTTTCGATTGCACATAAAATTAAACCCAGCCATGATAAAATTATGGTTTGCATCAGTTTTTGAATCCATACCTGCTGGGATACTCCACATTTAGAAACACAATTTAAAGGTCTATTTATTTGTAGTTAAAAACATTCCTTAACAGGAATGTTTTTGACAACATTTTTTTCCGCTAATTTCACTCCCCCATTATATGTATAATGGAGGAATTATATATATGTGTGTATATATATATATATATTTTTTTTTTTTTTTTTTTTGGTGATACAAATTGCAACTTCCACTGAGACCACTGGAATTTTGTTTTGGGATTATAGCTGTACACCCATGTTTGATCACTGCTAACAATATGGTAGTTACATGCGAGTCGAGGGTGAGTCTTTCAGTCATCATTCAACAATCTTGAAGCAAATTTTGCTGACACTCAATGTGTGCTAAGATTTTCAGTCAAAATCACTTAATTGTATTCAGAGATTCCCAGTTCATGGCCAATTTCTTAGATGGTCAGTTACTATTCAGAATAAATTTTTTCACGCACTTTAGCAATTGTTTCATCACCTCTATGAAGGTGAACGCCAACCTAAATGTTAGTCTTCTTCAATAGATCCTCAACATTTTGGAAACTTTTCATTTATTGATAAAGGGCAGCTACTTAAACATCACCAAATGCATTTGGTTTTTTAACATTTGGAGAACTTCGTTTTTTATAATTTTTATTTATCAAGTATACTGTACATATTAATTTCAAATTGAATAGATAACATTTAATTTACAAAAACTTTAACATATAAAATAATAAATATAATTAACTAAATTAATTTCAAAAAGTACACTTGACATATATCTTGCTGTATAACAACATAAATAAATAAATGTGAGAAGAAATACTGAATTTAAAATATAACAGTTTCGTTAAAGCAAAAAATTTTTACATTTTAAACACAGATCAACTATAAGTACCTCGACTTAATTCAATATAAAAACAGGAATATAAAAGTGAAAAGTAAGGTGCTAATTAAATCTCTATAATTTGCATCAATTTTTTATTAAAATCATTAAAATTAACAAAGAAATCAATATCCAACTCATTTAGAAAGCCTCATAATATTATTGAAAAATTGATAATGTAGAGAATTATACCTAGAATTGAGTACAGGTGACCCCCGCTTAACGCTGTTAATTCGTTCCGGAAAAACAGAGCGCTAAGTGAATCCGCGCTAAGCGAGTGCCGCATTCCCATAAGGTAACATATATTTGTGAATTGCACTCGGTGCCATAGGATATTTCTTAATCAATAATAAACGGTAGTGAAAAGATGCACATATGTCAGTCAAAATATTTAATATTCAAATATTTGTACATATAAAATATTCTGCATTACATACGTTATATAATTATGTGGTAACTACTTTACGTATCAAAATTAAACTTAAAATTCCAATTAAAATCATGAATTTAATTGATGAATTTAATCAAGAAAAATGTGTCGATTTTGGGTTGAACTTTGGCCCTCTTCCAAATAAACTAAAAGGGGTATTAATTTTAAATCCTCCGCAGCATTACCACCCAACAATAGAGTCAACCGATCCTTTGCCGCCTTGAAACCTGGCATTTTTTTATTCTTTCAATATGAAACTTCTTTTATGCATTCGTTTCCACAAAAGTCCTGCTTCATCTATGTTATAAACTTGTTGAGAAGTATAACATGTAATACCCCTCTTCAATAATTTTAATAAGTTCTTTTTTGAACGTTTCGGCTCCGTGATCTGCACTTGCGGCTTCTCCCTGGATTTGAAATCTATTCAACCAATCCTTACTAGTTTTAAATGGTTCTACATTTTTTTTTTTTAGGTGAGTTTTCTTCAGATCAGATCATCATATTGGCTCTCTCTCTCTCTCTCTCTCTCTCTCTCTTTTTTTTTTTTTTTTTTAAATATTTAACTTAACTGAATTCTGCATTGGATATTATCTTCAATAAAATTAGTTAAATCTTTCCATTTCAATCCTAGGGCCGGCCTAGCCCTAGTTGCTTGCAGTGGAATCTTTCCCGCTGCTAAAATTAATTCTTTATTTTTTTATAATTGTTCTTATAGTTAAACTTGCAAGTCCTAAATTATGGCACACATCAGCTTGTCGTTGACCGGAATCGATTTGCTTCAAAACGTCTAATTTAATTTTCAAATTCAGTCTTTTTCTTACATTTATAGTCTTCGTCCTGTGCCCAAACGTTGTTGCTTTTTCATTCTTATCGGCCATTAACTCTTTAAAATGTAACTGTGTTGTTGCATTAATTATGATACAATGTTCAAGTAAACTGTCCGTTTCACATGATGTCTAAAACTGTACTGAGTGATGACTAGACTTCGGATAAACGCATATAACGGAAATATTACATGCAATATACGTGATCATTTTTTAAAATGCTGATCTGAACTACGTAACAAGTCACTGTACTGTGAGAAAATTTCACTGAGCGTGGGAAAATTTCTCAAGTCGGCGTGAGAAACGTTTTAATGCTGTTTTGCTATTCATTTTCAAGCTATCGACTCTATCAAATGAAACAATTTCGTTAAATATACCAAAAATGCAATCTGTAAAAGAGCGTTATAGTGATCTGTGACAGCGTTATAGTCAGATACGGGTTATAATATAAGAACAGTGTTATAGCGAATCAGCATAAAGCGAACTGTATAAATAAATATTTTATACAGAATGATTTCTTAGGACAGTTTAAATTTATATTTAATAATAGAAAGGTGAATCCTATTTAGAATGAATGATTTTTAAAAGCATTCTCAAGTAGAGAACTTTTTGGTGATGTGTTTCCAATTTATCTTACAAAACTTTGATGTGTACAAGTCTGCTTTTCTATCCCTTACAATTGCAGCAGAGCCCTTCTTAAAACTTAAGGTGTGTGTGTGTGTTCTATATGATTGCCAAGTTATCTCATTTTCATGTGCTTCTTATTACTGGCTTGGTGGAGCTGGAAACAGCCTGATCCAGTATGGAGGGACCCCACCCCTGTATATGTTCATCATTTTGATCTTCTGCCTCTACCACATCATTTTGGGTGCCTCCCTAGCCAGGTGGACAGGAGCAGCAGTGCGTAGCACACGTTTCTTGATTAGACCAGGGTTTGAGCCCGTGAGCCACCAAATATGGAGGATGCGGAAAGGTCAGGGAATGACCACTGCATATCCCCGGAGCAATATGGCCTTAGTTGCTAATGCTCCTAAAAACCAAATAACAACAGCAACCACGTCATTTCGTAATGAATAAAACCTGAGAAGATTTTGCTCAGATTTTGTGCACTTTGAAGTAGCTGTCAAATTTGATTAGAAGTATGAGTTAGGCATTCTGGAGTTTTCATGCATTCATTTGACTGTCCAGTCATTCCACATTGATGCAAGAGACAACAAGAAATTATTGGGAAATAAGAGCGCAACTTATTAAATCATATGAGTTGTTATGAAGTGAATTTTAAAATGGGGAAAAAATTTTTTGTTAGTAAGAAAATTACAACACAATACAGCCAATTACAACTAGTAAGATTTCTGTATCTTGTGTTGAATCCTGTTATCAGGTCTGCTTGAAAAGAACAATTTACTCCTTGTTTAATGAAGTTAAATGAATGAAAAAATATTACAGGGGATAAAACTTTTGTTTGAAGTTAACAGTTTTCTGATATATATGAGGAGAAAACTGATTTTTTTTGTATTAACAAAATAGTTTTCCTCTGTATATATTGTTTTCACTCTTTCTTCACTTGACATGTAATAAGTTAAGTACCAAAAAAAAAAAAATAGAGCTGAAGGCTCATAAGCACAGGGATTAAAACTGATGGATTTTAATATTAGTACTGGCAAATTATACAGAATCAGGGGAAAAAAATCACTTGGCCATTTGACAACACCAGATGGAAGTTTCTTCTATTAATTGTTCTCATTCTGAGAACAAATTTTTGCACGTCTATTCAGCAAATATCCTTTGTTGATTTAAATTTATGTTCTCTTATGTAAATTTCCCGAGAAAGAGCCATCAACATTTTACTTTAGCCATCAGTTTACTTAATTCTTTTAAAACTTTATACATTTCAGTTAGGTGACCACACAGATATTTATTTTCCAGAGACTGCAATTTACAGTCATTCTTAGTAAAATTATCTTTTTGTGCCCCCAACTAATATAGTTGCTCTTCTCTGTAACCTTTCCAACAGATCTGTGCCTTTCATAAAATGAGTATTTTCAGACCTGCAATGTACAAGTGTGGCCTAACATTGCCATATACAACAGGTTAATCACCTTATCCCTGCTGGAAAAAAATTCCTATATGTCATTGCTTGTTTGTTTGTTATTTGGTTTTTAGGAGCATTAGCAACTAAGGCCATATTGCTCCGGGGATATGCTGTGGTCATTCCCTGACCTTTCTGCATCCTCTGTATTTGATGGTCATGGGCTTGAACTCTGGTCTAATCAAGAAGCGTGTGCTATGCACTGCTACTCTGCATATTCTGGTTTTGTGTGCTGTATTCAGAGTAGACTGCTGAGTTATTGAAGGAGACATTCAAAAATGGAAGATATTTTTTATCATTTAAATTATGAAATAGATATTTATCACTTTTGCTAGTCTCCTTTTATTTTAATTCAGTTTGTTCAGTATTTAATTTTATTTTATAGAGCTATTTAATATGAATTTATTGGAACATTATTTTTTTGTGCTGTTTTGTTAACGTCAAGATTTCAAGTTTCAAGGATTTGAGAATTTCTGATGGATTTTTCAAATTGCATATCAATCTTCTGCACGAAAGTGTAATGACACAGACAGAATTAGGATTAATTAATGATGATATATAGCAGTATTATTCCGTAAATATTAATGGTAACACACTGGTGTGCCACAGTACATTGGCTATGGTTCCCAACAAAGGGTTCCTTTTTTTACCTGCTGAACGCTTTTAAAATTGCATTTTTCCCTCATCGAAAAAATATACACACATTAATGGATGTATTATAAGAAAAATCTGTTCATAATAGTTAATTATTTACCAACATTACCAAAGCCAATGTTCATAGTTATATTTTTAAATCATATATGTTATTATATTCTTTATATTTATTATTATTATATAATTTTCCCCCATTCAACCCCTTGTCATGTATCAATCCCTCTTTCATTACGATTGACCCCCATTGGGAATCCATGTTCTAGACAGTTGTGCTTATGATTTCACAAAAGATATTATATAATGAAAGTGTTCTCACATGGAGATAAATGGAAAGGTGCATCGAAAAAATTTCTCCTTAATTGTTTTCTCAAAAATGGGGATAGGAAAATTTTGAGATGAGAAATAATACAGTTTGAAATACTGCAATTGTAATGCTTATTTCATACAGCTGGAAGGTTTAGATTTTTTTATAAGCAGTTTTATATAAATTAAATGTCATATAGCTAGAATGAATAGAATTCCTGACCTCTTTAAGTAAATGCTAATTAATGTTGTTAAAATCTAATTGAATAATAAGTTTTGGTTGATGCTTTTCTTTTTCCCTCCCAGATATTATTCACAAATTTGCAAGGGATAAATATTCAAAAAGATTTCCAGAACTTGAGTCACTTGTACCTGGTGCCCTTGAATATGTTTCAACAGTTAAAGTATGTATCATAATTTATTACAGTAGAGCAGAGGTTTTCAACTGGGGTCACATGACACATAAATATGTTGTGAGATTTTAAAATAGCATTGCCAAAATTCCCAGTATTCACTTGGCCTGCATCACTTTGTGATATTTCACTTGTGAAGACTTTTTTGATATATTGGGTTTATATGTTGCAAATTAAAAAAATGGTTGGGAACCTCTGCAGACTTGTCACAATTGTGAAGTACTGGACCTACCTTGGATAACACAATACTTGATTATTTTAGAATGTTTTATGTTTATAACCTTGTTTTGCTAAAGTATATAGTTGATAATTTTTTTTTAGACAATTTTAATGGTATACATGAATTGTTGACTGAAAATTATGATCACACTTATAATTCCTAGTTGATGGGATTACTTGAAGCCACTTTTTTCCCCCCCTCTGTATGTCAGAGTTTTCAAAAATGGCATTACAGTATTTGCTGTAATGCACCCAGTTGACATGCATAATGTACCATAAGTTGTATTTTCTGGCAATGAAAGAAGTGGTCGGTGTTTAATTTTTAATTTATTATTAATATATGTTATTGTAAATCTAACTTATGTTTTTTTTCTCCAGATAATGTTGCAGATAATAATAAAAAAAAAAAAATCATCGTCAGTATTGTCAACAGTCCTGATTCCTTCTGCTACAGCTGTGGAAATTTTCCACCATGAAATCAGAGACAGAAGAATTGCTGACATTTACAAGAAACGTTATCATTTGTTTTGGTGTTAGAATTGGTGACAGAGAAATATTATTGGCACCACATTATGCCTGTCAGCTCTGTATTGAATATGTAAGGCAGTGGGTTAATGGAATATGAAAATCCATTACATTTTCTGTATCTTACATTTGTTTATGGTGTGAATCTAGGTTGCTATTTTGGTATGTGCTGGATATTGCATCAAGGAGAAGTACAATATCTAAATTTTCAAACAGCTACTTGTTCTCTTCCCCCCCCCACTGTGAAGATGCACTAATTTTTTGACTATAACCAGTGTTATTACCTCAAAACTTTGGTACTTCCAGCACACAAACAACCCTTCTAAGAACACAGTCGAAGTGAGAGGTCCTTTAGGCACTTCAGATCACAACTTGGTGATTGTCTCTTCTCCAATGGAACCTTTATCTCATGGCTATTCCCAACCTAGTGTTGTTTGGCATTACAAGAATGCAAAATGGGATGACCTGCGAGACTTCTTTTCTTCTTTTCCTTGGTCGGATTACTGTTTCAAAACTTCTGATGTCAACGTTTGCTCAGATCGTGTCAGTGAAATTATTCTTGCAGGAATGGAATCCTTTATCCCACACTCAACTTTAAAATCTCGTCCTTTATCTAAACCTTGGTTTTCCAATAAATGTGCTAAGGCTGTTCAAGAGAAGAATGTTGCATATTGTAATTGGCTTGTTTCTAATTCTCCAGTTTCATTTTCTGCCTACACCAAAGCTCGCAACAATTGTAAAGCAGTTATTAATCAGTCCAAACTAGAGTTTGAACAGGCTAAGAGTAGAAAACTTGCTTCTTGCCCTAATGGTAGTCAAGCATTCTGGTCTCTTGCGAAAGCTATTGGCCGCAACTTTTGCCCATCTCTGCTCCCACCTCTGTCCAAACCAAATGCTTCTGTTGTCACTTCAGCCAAGGATAAAGCTGACCTGCTAGCATCCCATTTTTCTTCCAGATCATGTATTAATGATCTTGGTAAAACACCTCCCACCATTCCCAGCACGCTCCATTCAATGCCTCCTGTGGTCTTCCGTCAAAAGGATATCAGAAGGATTTTGATGAATCTTGATGCTAAGAAAGCTCCAGGTCCTGATGGTTCTCCACTTGTTCTCAAAACCTGTGCTCCTGAACTTACTCCTATTCTTTGCCGCCTTTTTTCACTTTCTTATTCCAAAGGTGTTTTTCCTTCTGCTTGGAAATTTGCTCGTATCCAGCCAGTTCCTGAAAAGGGTGACAAATCCCTCCCATCCAATTATCGTCCCATTGCAATTACTTCTACTCTTTCTAAAGTAATGGTGAAATCAATTAACCGCCAACTCTTAAACTACCTAGAAACCTTCCATCTGATCAACGATCGCCAGTATGGATTCCGTCAATGTCGATCCACTGGTGATATTCTGGCTTATGTTACCCATTTATGGACTAATTCAATGGAAAGGTTCGGTGAAACACAAGTAGTTGCTCTTGACATCTCAAAGGTTTTTGATTGTGTTTGGCATAAAGGTCTTCTAAACAAGCTTCCATCTTATGGTTTGCCAACTGTTTTTAGTAATTGGTTATCCAGTTTTCTCTCTGATCGCTCACTGAGGGTGATGGTAGATGGCTCTCTGTCTTCTAGCTTCTCCACTAATGCAAGTGTCCCCCAAGGTTCATTTCTTTCCCCCACTCTTTTCCTCTTGTATATTAATGACCTCCTTCCATTGACTGGAAATCCTATCCATAGTTTTGCCGAAACCTTATCCTGTTCAATCAGCTTCAACTTCTCGAAAATCTGCTACCAATTCCTTAAATGCCGATCTTCAGGTAATTCTCCAGTGGGGCAAAGACAACTTAGTTGATTTCAACCCTTCTAAAACTCAGTCTTGTCTTATATCTCGCAAAAAGGATTCTTCTGCTCCTATGCTTATCTTTAGTGACACTCCAATTTCTAGGCAAAATGATATATCTCTTTTGGGGATTACCCTGACTTCTAATCTCTCTTGGCACAAGCACATTACAAATATTGCTTCCTCTGCATCTAAAAAACTTGGCGTTACTTTTCTTCCAAACAGCTGCTCACTCTGTATTAATCGGAAATCAGCCCTGCCATGGAATATTGTTCCCACAACTGGGGTGGTTCCCCCAAAACCTCTCTCAGGCTTCTTGATTCCATTCAGAAGAGGGCAGTTAAGTTAATTAATGATTCATCTCTAACAGAGTCTCTCCACTCGCTTTCTCATAGACGTACTGTTTCTGCTGCATGCCTCTTCTACAGATACTTCCATGGGCACTGTTCTTCTGAATTGGCTTCTATAATTCCCGCTCTCTCTTTCAAAACAGTCCAAACACGTGCCGCCACCAGCCAACATCCATTTACTGTCCAACTTCAAACCCACAGAACCAACTTTTCATCTTCCTCATTTATTCATTCAACTGCCGTTTTCTGGAACAACCTTCCTTCATACGTATTTCTTGAAAATTACAATCTACAGAAGTTCAAGTGCAATGTCAACAAATATCTTCTTTCGTCTTCTCAACCTCCAACCGAAGCACGGTACTAAGTACTATAAGTTCTAATACCTCTCGTGTTTGGGGTTCACATAAAAAAAAAAAAAAAAAAAAGACTCAGATTCTGATTTTTCTTCAAGAGCATAGTGAATTTGAAGCTACGTTAAAGATGAGATTGCCTGCATGAACTGAATGATCTGCCATGGGACTTAGATCTACCAAAGAAGTTAGCCCAGCTATTAGGCTCCAGGCAGAGTGAAAAGAACCTGTTGGCACCTAACACTTCACTTGCTTGATATATGTACAGAGGAAAATAAATCCCTACCCTTCTAATGCAAGTACAGTTAGTCCTCGTATAACACGTGTTTACACTACACGAATTCGATCGTACACGATTTATAAATAGGGGAATGATATCGTATATAACACGAACCGAATTCGCTTATGCATGATTCGCCTTTGTGTTTACAAGAAATGGCAGTCGAATACGAAATCACCCCAACTGAATGCAACACAATAGCAATGAAGAGAAGATTCTGAAAATGTATTTGTTTTTTTATGTCAGTGAAGGGGAAACACTTTTTACCATAATAAAGTAAAAACCCACACAATTCCAGCTATCGGTATTATCGCAAATGCAATTAGATCGAGTTTACTACCAATTTATAACAGATTCCACTAGCAGAAACGCAGCTGGAAATAGTTTTTATTGTTTTTTGGTAGTAACCTCCAGAAATGTGCCTTAGTAAAATGTGAGCTAGTGAAGTGTTAGTGTGTCTCTGCCTTTACGGTGTTGTTTATTCAGTTGCTACACGTGCGCAGCTTTGTTTATGTGTATCAAGCATGCCTCCCCATTTTGTAATTGTGCTTTATTCCCTAAAAATGAGTAAAATACTTAAAATGTGTGAAAAGGAAGCGTCCTGGTGAAGACACTACTGATTCAGAGAGAAAAAGAAGAGCAATATTGATAAACAGAGGTGGACTGGATCAAAAATTCTTACCTGGGAAAATTTGTAGTGGCCTCATACTAGCGTTTATGGCCAATATCACACTGGCCGCCATCCTCTTCTGGCCTCCGGCCCACTGGGGTTTCCCCAGTAAGGCTTATGGCCAGTCCGTCTCTGTTGATAGAGAAAAAATATGAAATTTTGAAACACTTTGAGTGAAATTAAGACCATGTGATTTGCACGTGCTACTGGCCTAAATGAGGCAATGCCGAGAATTACAAAGAATGCAGAGAAAATAAAAACAACTTTCATAGCAGGAATAACTCAAAGTGTAATTAAAATCCATTAGATCAAGACACAAAGAATTGGAAGAGATGGAACGGCTGTCATCTGGTTCGATAGAAAATCAAACAAAAAAACAAGTTTGCTTATGATAGAAGCAAAAGCATTTGCAATATTTTATTACATAATAGTCGTAATAAAATACGTACGTTTTTTATTAAGATTATTTATTGTGTTTGGTAATGTTTTGGTTACAAATGTGTGTTCAATCTTGGGTGGTTGGCACCTAACCCTATTTTTCCCATAGGCCCTGTTATTTATATTGCACGATTTTACATTGCACGAGGATTTCTAGGAACAAAACTATCGTGCTATACGAGGACTGACTGTATAGGGTTCTTCTGTTCTGCACATGTAAGTGGTGTAACCAGTGACAGATCATGAGTGTTACATATGATCTGTTGAAATAGAGATTATTCATAGGAGTTCCACTAAATAATGGGAATATCTTACTCTCTCTATTCCAGTCACCTGTTCCCTTAAAGGAAGTTAATAATAGTTAGAAATTTTTGTTAAAAAAGGTGGAATGTTGAGTGGATAATTTGTGGTGATTACAAGGTGAAGAACATACTTTTTGGACAGCAGTTGAGTTAAACAAAATTCCCTTGCTTTCTTGTGTGAATGGGACAACAGAGCTAGAGCTGATCATTGGTTTAGGTCAGCAGTTCCCAACCAGTGGTTTGCGAACCCCTGGGGGTTTGCAAAAGTGTTCCAGTGGGTTCGCAGTAAAAATCCTGTAATGCCATCTGCTTAATTTACAAAGGTATATTATTGTAAACTACAAAATATAAGTAATAATAAAGTAAAATAAAATTAAATAAAAAGTAAAGTAAAAATTGCCAATGAAAGAAACCACATCTCCCATAATTCTTTATAATTAGTTTACTATCTTATAGTATATCATGTTAAATAAATATGTTTTCCATACTAAATTGTTTTTCACTCTCAAGGATCATTGTTATGTCTAGGTACTTTTTTTTTTTAGTACCTATAGCACTTAGTATCGTGAATAGGTTGAAAAGTTGAAAGAAATACTTGTTTGACATTAAACTCGAACTTCTATAGTTTGTAATTTTCAGGAAATTCGTATGAAGGAAGGTGGTTCCAGAAAACAGAAGTTAATTGAATAAATGAGGAAGAAGAAAAGTTGGTTCTATGAGTTTGAACTTGAATAGCAAAATGATGTTGACTGGTTGTGGCATGTGTTCGGACTGCTTTGAAAGAGAGAGAGAGCAGGAATTATAGAAGCCAATTCAGAAGAACAGTGCCATGCAAGTATCTATAGAAAAAGAATGCAAGAGAAACAGAAAGTATATGAGACAGAGAATGGAGAGACTCTGTTAGAGATGAGACATCAATTAGCCTAACTGCCCTCTTTTGAATGGAATCTGGGGCAGTGCCCCCAAATGGAAATTTGGAAACAATATTCCATGCTAGGGTAGATTTGCGATTTCTACAGAGCCAACAACTGTTTGGAAGAAAGGCAATGCTGAGAGCGAAAGAGAAAACCCAGTTTATTAGATGCAGAGGAAGCAATATTTGTAATGTGCTTTGTGCCAAGAAAGATTAAAAGTCAGGGTAATCCTCAAGATCTTGCCTAGAAATTGGAGTGTCATCAAAGATAAACATAGGAGCAGAAGAATCCTTTTTGCGAGATATAAGACAGGTCTGAGTTTTAGAAGAATTGAAATTAAGTTATCTTTGCCCCACTGGAGAATCATCTGAGGATCAGCATTTAAGGATTTGGCAGTGGATACTTGAGAAGTTGAAGCTGTTTGAGCAGGGAAAGGTTTCTCAAACTGGAAGGTGGAATACAATGTGCTATCGTCAGCACTTTGGATTCCACATTGGATATCCATAAAACTATGGATAGGATTTCCAATCAATGGAAGAAGGTCATTAATATACAAGAGGAAAAGAGTGGGAGAAAGAACTGAACATTAGTCTTCTAACGTCCACTAACACCAGCATTAGTGGACGTTAGAAGACAGAGAGCCATCTACCATCACCTGCAGCGAGCAGTTAGAGAGAAAACTGGATACCCCCTTTACAAAGAACAACTGGCAAATCATAGGATGGACGCTTATTTAGAAGACCTTTATGCCAAACACGACCAGAAATGTCAAGAGAAATGGCTTGAGTTTCACCAAACTTTACCATTGAATTTGTCTATAGATGGGTAACATAAGCCAGAATATCACCAGTGGCACGACACTGACGGAATCCATACAGGCAATCGTTGATCAGATGAAAGATTTCCAGATAGTTTTAAGAGTTGGCAGTTAATTGATTTCTCCATTACTTTGGAAAGAGTAGAAGTAATCGCAATGGGACGATAATTGGATGGAAGAGATTTGTCACTCTTTTTAGGGGGTGCCTCCATAGCCAGGTGGGCAGGAGCAGTAGTGCTTAGCACACGCTTCTTGATTAGACCGGGGTTCGAGCCCGTGCCCACCAAATACGGAGGATGCAGAAAGGTCAGGGAATGACCACCGCATATTCCCGAAGCAATATGGCCTTAGTTGCTAATGCTCCTAAAAATCAAAAAAACAACAACAAACAAACAACTCTTTTTAGGAACTGGCTGGATATGAGTAAATTTCAAAGCAGAATAAAAAACACCTTTAGAAAAAGAGACTGAAAAAAAAGTTGACACAAAACAGGAGTAAGCTCAGGAGTGCAGGTTTAATGGTATTTCTCCATCAGGGCCCCAAGTCCTGATGGAGAAATAACATCAGGACCTGGGGTTTTCTTAGCATCAGATTTATCAAAATCCTTCTGACATCCTTTTGACAGAAGCCCACAGGAGGCATTGAATGGGAGTGTACTGGTGGTTTGAGGTGATTTCCAAGATCATCAATACATGAGTTGGAAGAAAAATAGGATGCTAGCAGGTCAGCTTTATCTTTGGCTGATGTGGCAATAGAACCATCTGGTTTTGTCAGAGATGGGAACAGAGATGTACAAAAATTGCGGCCAATAGCTTTGGCAAGAGACCAGAATGCTCAGTTACCATTTGGGCTAAAAGCAAATTTTCTACTCTTAGCCTGTTCGGAATCTAGTTTGAATCTATTAATAACTGCTTTACAAAGTATAAATAATACTTAGTAATAATTTTTATTATTATGCAATGTCACTTATAAAAATGTAGTACTGGAAATATTTTATAATAAAAATTCAGAAATATTAAACGATTTCAGAGTATATAGCCTTAGTGATTCACATTAAAAATATTATGTTGAAAGGGATTCGCGATAAAAAACATTACATTGAAAGGGGTTCGTCATAAAAAAATATTACATTGAAAGGAGTTCGTGATAAAAAAATATTACATTGAAAGGGGTTCACAAGTCAAAAAATGTTGGGAACCGCTGGTTTAGGTCGTGGATCTAGTCACTGTTAAATATATAACTGGAACTAATGGAACAGTTTTTTTTTGTCAAGGTGTGTTTTGTTAATATAAGGAGGGAGGCTGTTTTTAGTAAAACATTTTATTGAAATGTAAAATTGAGCTTCCAGTGTTATTTCTTTTTGGGACATTTCTAAGTGTTTCAGAGCTGTTGTTTCAGAGACAGTTTAAGATTCCCTGAGAGACATTTATTATTCAGTGGAAAATGGTGATATTTTAGGTTCAACCTTCAGTTAGAAAATATCAAAAAGTTACAAGAGGCCAGATTCATACTATTGGGAAGGTGGAGAACTGTTTTGATGTGTAACTCACATAACAGTTGAGGCCATTTGCATTATCAGGATGCAGTAGCCATCTGGATGTTTTGACATTTAGCCTTTTCTAGTTAATGTTCTGATTTAGTTTATTTAGAATTTACTGTAATATTCTCCAGGCACTGTATAATGTTTTTCCATTATAAGTGTAAATAATGCATTAAAAGGTGAACAGTACAAAATCTGCCTGTCAGCAGATTTTGTAGACTGTTCCTACTTTGATGGCGGTGATGTGCTATGCTTTCACTCTGTGCTCTGTTATTTTGATTCAGAATCATGCTGGTGAATCCAGAACTCATCTCTGGTAATTATTCTGCTTAAATAAAATCATTTTACTGACATTAGGCATTTTTAGGGCAAACACAGCTGTCAGTTCTAACCTACCTTTATTCCAAGTAAGTAGTTAAAGAACCCGGTGAGTGTGTATGTCTTCTTTCAAACTACTTTATGCTTTCCCATAACTAATACTCAAAACAGCTGCAAGCTTTCTGACTATAATTTTTGTCTTCAAGGATGACAGTAAATGCTCCATCTTCAGTTGCCTCTTACTGTTGATGGATGCCCTGGAATAGTCATCTTCTCTGTCGGTTCATTCATCTTTGAAATATTTATGCCATCTAAATGCCCTGATCTGGGTGTAGCAGATTTCACTTAGGCTTTTTGTGAAAGATCTAATGTTTCTGTTGGTTTATTTGTTTTTGCATTTGGACAAAACACCAACAGAATCAATTTTACAGTGCTGGCATCAATTTTGGCATGCTGTTTGTTATTTTCCTTGTTGGTCTGCAATAATTGTTTGGATTTACTGGGTTTCAGAAAATATCTGATCTGCAGTGACAAAAAAAGTCTGTTAGAGATGAATATCTGATAAGTTTAAATGTATATAGTTTGCATTAAAATCAATGCAGGAACATCATGTGGAGAAAGCATCACCATTTTCAGACAGCTGGTGGTGTTCTCTCCTAAATTTTTTTTCTTCAACCAAATTGGAACCTTTTTATAATAAGCTTGGTTTACCACTGACTGTTCTGAACAAATTCTTAATGAACAGTGCCCTGAATGTTGTTTAAAAGGGGGAGGGGGAAGAAGCGATGTTAGTTTCACATTTGATGGAACTTTTAAAACTCTTAATTCTTAAAAATTTTAACCCCCACTGATGTGCTTTACACATGCACATTTCATAATGTGTTTTAATGCCACATTTGGGTTTTATCTTTACTGTTCAGCTAGAAAAACTTGAAAGAAACAGAAAAATCGCAAAACTACATGTTGCGGTAAATGGACACTTACTATAGATGTAAACAACCTCTGATGCTACTGGGCATTTTCTTGCTTCAGATCAAAGGTTATGTTAATGCTTCTGTTTTATTGGATGCAGGGCCCTCTAATTTTAAATTATTTCTTTAGAGTGCTATAATTATATGCAAGAATTGGCTTTATGAAGCCTAACAAACTTTCCTTTTATTATTATGGTTATGGTTAAAGCAAGTGGTGGCAATAGTAGTGTACAGTGATTGCAGCTAACAGTGATGGTATGACGATGGCACAATCTATCATATAAACTTGATTACAATCAATGATGCATCCCATTCTCCAAAAATGTTTAGCCAGGGGGGGATCCTGAACATCCCCTTCTTGGATAGAGTTAAGTTTTCTTCTGTGCAATTTGCAGACACTTCCCAGTTTGACTCAAGTAATGGTCTTTGAAATTGGAGCAATCTGTACAATAAACCAACCTTCTCTGCATGAATAGTGGCAAGGGTAGTTTCACCTGCAAAGCCATTGACAAAATATTAGGCCAGTTGGTTATTGTTGGTATTTTAAGTTTATTGGCACACTGACAACTATGGTCATAATACACCAATATCAGGGTTTTATAAGGTACAGGTGTTGCTAAAAGTTGGATAAACTAGACACTTTCCATTTGCAAAATCGATTTAATAATACAGGAAAAGGCTAGACAGAAGGCATATTGAATGCTGTGGCCAATGGTGAGGTATTTTTAAAATGAGAGTCAAGCGAGGAGAACTGCCATGGGGTAACCCATGGCAGTGCTCCTCTGATGTTTTGTCACTAAGTTCCTTAGCGACAAATTTTGCTTGTAAGATTTTGAAAAACCAAGATTTTAACTTTCTCTCTGTGCCCTCTTCCTCCTAGTGCCACTATGTGTGGATAACCACTATGTGTGGATAATTTACTTGGCTACAAGGACCAGGTATTAGCTTGTGCTAATGGATTTGAATCTGACATTGTTTACAATAGAGAGGAAGGTAAATTCCTTCCTCCACTTCCCTTATGTTTTGGCTAGGCCTGTTAGCCTATGCATTGACACTTCCACATATAAGAAATCAATGTGCTTGTCAGTTCATGCACTTTACCACCACCCATACGTATGTACAGAAGGTCTTCACTGCTTGTGCTTAGTCCCATTGTAGCACACTTACATCTCAGCAACGAGATTGTGTAAAGCATGATCTCTGCAAATGTGCCATTCCTGAAATGGTAGTGGACAGATTTAGTTCTTTCCTCACTTAACTCTGCCTTTCAAAATCCCCCATCATGCTTTGTAGGGAGAGGTGAATCGCAGTTGCTATTCACCTCTCCCTACAAAGAGGTGAATGGCAGTTGCCATTTACCTCTTTGTAGGATTCCCCTAACAATTTGTTCAGTATTTTTACCACCTCAGATCAGTGTCTCCCAGATAGACCTTGCTGATCTCATTGTACAACTGCCTGCTCCCATTCTCTCATTAGGAGATCTTAATTGACATACCTGTGGGGCAGTGTAGACACTAATATGAGGGGATGTAAAATAGAGAAATCTCTCTCCTAAATGTGGGAACAAACACCTTTCCTATATACCGACCTGTATGTTTATTGCCATTGATCTTTATCTGCTCCTCTTCTTTCCTCCTTATGTTCACATGGGAGGTTGAAGAAAATCTCTATGGAATTGATCATTTCCCTGTGATATTACTTTTGACTGAAAAAAAAAAAAAAAAAAAGACCATGTTATCCATCAAGAATATCTCAGTGAAGTTTGATAAGGCTGATTGGATTGCCTTCAGACATTTGGCACAGATTGACATCACAAGAGTCAGTCAGAAAGTGATGCTTATGCAGCAGCAATTGCATTTCCAAAAATGTTTACATGGTTTCCTAAAAATTATTTCCAAAAATGTCTACATGGTGCACGTGCCAAATCATGCTATATCTGATGTCAGAACCAAAGGAAATTTTAGATCTGTTTTTTAGCCCCTCCATAACTCAGAGCTATTCAGACTACTAGCTCAAAAGTAGTCTGGGATAAGATTCAGAAAATGAAGGGAAAATATCCACAATCCCCTTCAGTGATTGTAGAGGACAGTGGATGTCCCATTGCAGTTGTGAATACTTTATTTGCAAAAACCTCCACAATAACATCATCCTCCCCCCCCCCCCCAGAATTCTTGGCCTTAAAAGAAAAAAGTGAAAAATGTTCTTTAAACTTCTCTTCAAAAGGTCCCGAGCCATACAACAAGACCTTTACACAGGAAGAGTTAAGTGCAGCACACATTCTCTCATATCATGACCAAATGCTGTGGGGCCAGTGACATCCACTATGAAATGATAAACCACCTTCTAATTATATCTTATAGCATCATCTTTCTTGGCAGAGAATTTCCAGATTGTTGGAGGAAGGCTAGCATTCTTGCCTTCTCAAAACCAGAAAAAGGGCTCCTAGAAATCCAAGTAACTATCGTCCTGTCACTCTGATAAGGGGTTTGTGTAAGGTCCTGGAAATAATGATTAATGCTCCCCTTATGTGGTATTTGAAAGGAAATGGTCTGTTTTCCAGGACACAGTGTGGGTCTAAAGAAACATTTAATCAGATTCAAAACATATTTGTGATGATTTTATTAAATCCAGGCATCTGATAGCATTCTTTGATATTGAAAAAGCATACAACACATTGTGGCAATTTGTCCTATAACAAGACCTTCATAACTTTGGCTTTAGGGTTAACCTCCCTGTTTTCATTAGAAGACTTCTTATTTAATTGCCTGTTTCAAGTCCATGTTGGGGTTTTTTACCAACAATAAGGAGTCCACAAGAATCTGTACTAAGTGTTGCACTTTTCATAATCCAAATAAACTCTTCCTCCAATGGAACATAATGCCTTCTATGTTGATGATATTTTACTATATTTTGTCATTCATGCAATATGAAGATCATCATCATTAGCCATTTTCAATCCACTGCAGGATGAAGGCCTCTCCAGCAACTATCCAGTTCCTTCTGTTTTGTTCAATGGCCACCCACGAACTCGTGAATTTCATCAGTCCATCTCCATTGATATCTCTCAGGTTTTCTTTTAGCTCCTCTTGGGTACCATTCTGTTATTTTCTTAGTCCATCTGTCATAATGTCTTCCAGCTATGTGTCCTGCCCAAGACCATTTTTGTACTTTAGTTTTGATAAGAATGTCCTTTACTTGAGTTTGCTGCCTAATCCATGTGTTTCTCTTATTATCTAACAGTCTGATTCCTAATATAATTCGTTCCATTCTTTGCTGTGTAGTTCTCAGCTTCTCTTCCATTCTTTTGGTGAGTACCCAAGTTTCACTTCCATAAGTCATGGTGGGGAGTATACATTGGTTCATCATTTTACGTTTCAGGCAAATTGGGATATTGTTCCTCGGTATGTGACTATATTTCCTGAATGCTATCCATCGAAAATTTATTCTTCTCTTGACTTCCAGCCATTTATTATTATTGCTGCTAATGACTTGCCCCAGATAAATATGACTCCACCTTTTCAATAACTGCTCCTTCAATGATTATATCCCTTTCTTGTGCATACTTGTTCATCATTACTTTTGTTTTAGCCATATTCATCTTTAGTTTGAAATCCTTACTAACTCTGCATAACTGATTAAGATTTTCCTCTAATTCTTTAGGATCACGGCTTATGATGACAACATCATCTGCATTCACATTGACTCCTTTCTGCAAACAGTCTAATCTTCTGAAAATTCCTTCAAGGGCAGTAGTAAACAACTTCGGAGATATTGTGTCTCTTCATCGAACTCCTTTCTCAAAATTAAATTTACTACTGTCTTTGTCTAGTCTAGTAAAGGAGGTAGCATTCTCATATATTTTCTTCAAAATCATAATATATGGGGTATATATGCCTTGTCTTTCCAGTGCCCGAAACATTGCCTTATGATGTATGGAGTCAAATGCCTTTTCAAAATCCACAAATGTCAGGCATAATGGCATTTTATATTCATTTGCTTTCTCCATTAGCTGTGATATTACATGAAGGTGATCCATAGTTGAGAATCCTGTCCTAAATCTACCTTGCTCTTTCAGTTGATTCTCATCAAGTATTCTTTCTAATCTATTAGTAATGATTTTGTGAACCTTGTGAACAACTTGTAGATGTGAGATAACAAGCGAATTGTTCTATAATTTCCAGTTTCTTATTTATCTCCTTTATTATGTAGCAAAACTACGATTGCATTATACCACTCCTTAGGCATCACGCCTTTTCTAATGCATTTTGTGAAGAGTCTTGCCAGATTCTGTCATGTCTCTTCCTCCCAATTTTAACAACTCTACAGTAACTTCATCTTCCCCTGGGGGCTTTCTGGTTCTTCATTTTCTTCAATGCATGTTCTACGTCATCAAGAAGGATATCGGGTATGTCGTATGTGTTACTAATTTGTGATCCACTTTCCCCACTGCTGGCATCGTTCCCTCGTTCCTTGTATAGTTCTCTATAGTAGTCTTCTGCTGTTTATAAGTACACCATTGCTATTCTTCAGTTTCAGTATCATTTGTCTTTCTGTATTACTGCTCATGGCTACTGATTTAATTCCTTTGTTTCCCCTTAATGCTTGTTCTACTTTTCTTGTGTTAAATCTTCTTATGTCCTCTCTGAGTCTCTTTCTAATGGCTTTGCATAACTCAGTATACTCAATTTTATCCTTGTCAGTG
This sequence comes from Mastigoproctus giganteus, assembly GCF_048544385.1. Lineage (NCBI taxonomy): Eukaryota > Metazoa > Arthropoda > Arachnida > Uropygi > Thelyphonidae > Mastigoproctus > Mastigoproctus giganteus. The sequence continues at coordinate 89,383,912 of NC_143581.1, forward strand.
TTTATCTTGCTCTTCATTTGTTGTCTTCGGTTTATCATGACAAGTGTTTCTTGACTATTTTTTTTTTCTTTGGATTTCTTTTTACCTATAGGTTTCTTGGGCTTTATCACTTTCAGAAAGTTGTAGTATTCCTTGTGGATATTTTGGTTCTGAACAGTCTGCAGAAGCTCAAACTTGTTCTTAAGTTCCAGTACATACTGCTTTTTCTCTTCTTCTGTTTTCTCAAACACCTTCATATTTACTTCAGTCAGTTTTTTCCATTCTTTTCTTACATCTACATCAAGTGTGCATGTTACCATTCTGTGATCACTTCCAACATTTACCTTGTTCAGGACAGTAACATCATTCATGATATATCTTCTGTTAGTGAGGATGAAGTCAATTTCATTAGTTGTTAATCCATTTACGTTCCATTTACGTACTTTCTGTTCACCCGTTTTTTTGAAAAAAGTGTTCATTACTGACATTCCTCAAGATTCTGCAAATTCCACAAGTCTTTCTTCACCTCTTTCATTTATTTCACCAATTCCCTATAGTTCCCCTTTTTGCACTGTTTTATCTCTTTCCAACCTTAGCATTGAAGTCCCCCATAATGATAGTGTAGTGGGTTTTCTGCTCATCTAGAAGACTCAATTTCGGTGTACATTTCTTCAACCTCTTCATCATCATATCTCGATGTTGGTGCATAAATCATTATAACCTTTAGCTTGTACCTGTTAGAAATCCTGAGTAGTAGTCTTGACACCCTTGATGTACTTTTGAATTCCAAAATGTTGTTTTTTATATCTTTATGGACCAGAAAGCCAACTCTACCTTCGCTCCTTTCACTGTTTCCATTGGTGTACAGCAGATTTCCACTTGATAAACTTATAAGTGATTCATTTCTTGTTCTTGTTTTCAACCAAATCAATGATATTCCAATTCACATTTCCTAATTCCTTTTCCAGCTCTAATATCCTATCTTTACTGATGAGTGATCTTATGTTGTAACAGGCCAAGTTCAGTTTCCGTGCATGGCAGCCTGGTCGTACCCAGAGATTCTTAGCACCCTCTGCTTCCACTCTGATCCTCTCGCTGACATAAGAGGGGGAGTAAAAGCCGCTGGGGACTGAGGGCCATTTATTTCGTCATGCTGTCATGTGCTGGAGGGTTTGGCCTTTTCCTGTTCACGCTGACTAGGCATCTTAAAGACAACCACTCTACACGTTCATTTCCAACTAAGTGACGTAACAGGGCTTACCATCGAGAAGGTGTGCATGAGTGGATTTTAGGGAGGTAGTCCAACTGGACTTCTCCTAAATCTTCTGAAATAGAAAGATATTGGATTCATTAGTGTTTTAGACTGAGTGTCTGATAACAGACAGAATGCCTGTTCCCCTTTAAGCCCCTATATGAAGGTCATTGAAAAGCAATGGCAAAAAAGATGTTGATCATCTTGCATCATAGACATTGAATAATGTTTTCAGATTTTTGTTACAGAAGCTGTATGTGTACATTTCTGTCGCATGCGGAATCTTCATCTTGACCCAGAATTAAAGTTTGGGCAAAACATCATCCTGTGGTGGTAGCTGAAGCTAAATTTTAGGACTGATATTTGACAAGAAGCTGACTTTTCTACAACATATTTATGGCACCACCTCTGTAGCCAGGTGGGCAGGAGCAGCAGTGTGTAGCACACGCTTCTTGATTAGACCGGGGTTCGAGCCCGTGAGCCACCAAATACGGAGGATGCGGAAAGTCAGGGAATGACCACCGCATATCCCCGGAGCAATATAGCCTTAGTTGCTAATGCTCCTAAAAACCAAAACAATGACAACAACAACATATTTATCAGCCAAGATGATTAATATTCTGCAGTGCCTTTCATCAACTTCATGGAGCTAGATTCCTATACCTTCTTCATCTATACCAAGCCCTTGTCCATTCTAAATTTGATTATGGTTACCAGGTTTATACTTCTGCTACAGATAGCATACTTCGATGATTAGATACTGTCTACCATCAGGGCACCAGAGCATTTTGCACATATGTCCAAACTTTACGTTGAAGCAAATGAACCATCTCTGTCTCTCAGCATGAGCAGCTGTTTTTACAACACACTTTTAAATTGAACTCCCTGCCTGACAATCCCATGTGGCCACCAGTTTTGGAGCTGTGATGGAAAAATCTGTATAACATCTGACAGACTGCCAACTGATCCTTTGGTATTTGAATTCAGAGGCTGTTAAATAAGCTAAACATTATGGTAGTTAACATTGCACTCACCAAGGCAACTCTTTCCACCACAGCATGCTCATCTTCCATCCTGTGTCCTCTCTCTCTCTCTCTCTCTCTCAAGATCTGGGAAATGGCTATCACACCACCATCCATCTATTGGCAACACTTTGCATTACACCAAGCACAGTATTCAGACATCCTGCCAGTCTACACAGAAGGCTTGAAGTCAAAATCATATGAGGGATCAGCTGTTGTCCTTCCACACAAAATAGTATCCAACAAGATTCCACAAGGAACTAGCATATATACTGCAGAGTTGCATGCAATAAAAATAGCCCTTTTTTCACATTTAAGATAGACATTACCAAAGATATATGATATATCGATTCGTCAAGCATGCTACAGGCTTTATTATCAGTGGAGTGTAACTCTCCAGTCCTGTCTGAGATTTGGCAGATGCTTTTTTCTCTTGTTCAATCAGAATTTGACATCCTCTTCTGATGGATCCCAAGCCACATTGGGATCACAAGAAACAAATTTACTGGATATACCACTGCCAAATCAGCCATTTCCCTGGATACCCATTGCTGGTCCTTTCTACTGACTATAAACAAATAATATGCACTAAATTATATTCCCAATGGCAAGATTCTTGGCATGGACAGGCCACAAATAAACTACACCAGATTAAGTGCGTAATGAAGAAATGGTAGTCCAGTGTGCACAGGGGTCTGAAGGGAGGAAGTTGTTCTTTTTTGGCTCTGCATAAGGCACAGTTATCTGACACTCCTTTTTGCTGAGGGCAATTGGCCCACCTATGTGTGTGAGAAGTGTGAAACTATTTTAAGCATTCATAATGTTTTTGTTGAATATTCTGTGTTGTTTAGAGGTACTTATCTTTTATGTTTTACCCCTTTTAATAATCTGGCTTGAATAGTTTACCCTCAGCAAGATTTTAGACTGAAACAACGTCTGCTGTTTTTTGACTTTCTATAGTTGATTAATTTATGTGCACAGATTTAAATTTATAATTTTATATTTTGTTCTTTACCTTTTTATTTATCTTAGTACATTATATTTGCCTTCTTAATGTAGTAGCCTGTTTAGCTACTGAACATACTTAGGTATAAAGGATGTACATAGTAGTAGTAGTGGCATGTGATGCAAGAAAGCAAGTGTATGAGCTTATGCAGCATCAGCCAAAAAAAAAAAAAAATCACACCATTCCCTCCAAATTCCTGTCCAGTTCCTCCTTAAATTTATTCAACCTATCAACTTCCACAACGACAGATGGAAGTTTGTTCCAGCAATTAACCACCCGCTGGCTAAAGGCAAATTTCCGCACATCTATTCTACATCTGTCTTTTCTTAATTTGAATTTATGCCCCCTTAGGTTAGTAATCTGAACAAGTGGAAGGATCCCATCAGAATTCAGCGTGCTCAACCCATTCAAGGCCTTATATACCTCAATCAGATCACCGTGCAGGTGCCTAGTCTCCAGCCACTGCAATTTGCAGAACTTAAGCCTCTCTTGGTAAGAGGATCCCTTCATTCCCCTCACCAATCTTGTTGCCCTTCTTTGTACACGCTCAAGTAAATCTACATCCTTCCTAAAATGAGGCCTCCAGACCTGTACGCAGTACTCAAGGTGTGGCCTGACCATTGCCTTATACAGAGGGACAATCACCTCCTTCTCCCTGCTAGCAAAATTCCTATATATCATTGACAAAACCCCATGACCTGCCCTGGCAGCCTGTCTGCATTGCTGAGAAAACTTCATATCTGACTGCACAATTACTCACAGGTCTTTTTCGTTTTCTACCACCTTAAGTGTAGCCACACAGTTGGTACGTTTCTCTGTGGTTACTTCTACCCGTATGCAGCACCTTGCATTTATTATTATTATTAATAGCCATATGGTGCAAGGAAGCCTGAGGCTTATGCTGCACCAGGAAAAAAAAAAAAAAAAAATCCCAAGTTGCCTTGTCAAGGTTAAACCTCAGTTGCCACTTCTTAGCCCATCTGCCCAAATTATCTAGATCCTGTTGCAGTAGCACACTGCCATTACTGTCATTAACAACCCTGCCAACCTTTGTATCATCTGCAAACTTCAACATTAAGCCTGATATACCTTCATTAATATCATTGATAAATATAAAAAAACAGCAGTGGACCTAACACCGAACCCTGTGGGACTCCACTAATAACATTAGTCCACAAAGAGCAGCACCCATTGATTACCTCGCTCTGTCTTCTCCCACTTAACCATCCTTTTATCCATTGTAGCAGCTTACCCTTAATACCATTCTGCTCCAATTTGTACAATAGTCTTCCATGCGCAACAGGTGTCAAAAGCTTTCCTGAAATCCAAATATATGATATCAAAATTATTTTTTGCATCCAGTTCCTTTGTAACCACATCATAATATCCTATCAAATTTGTCAGACAAGACTTTCCCTTAACAAACCCATGCTGTGTCTGAATTATTGCTGCAGTCTTGTCTAGATGATCCTTCAATGCATCTTTAACCAGTGACTCCATTATTTTACCCGGAACAGAAGTTAAACTAACTGGTCTGTAATTACTCGTGTCACCCTGCGATCCCCCTTTGTGAATTGGGGATACATTTGCACATCTCCAGTCCATGGGAACCTCCCCTGAGTCCAAGGATGCTCTCATAATTATGACTAAGGGTTTGCTTAGTTGCTTTGCCACCTCCTTTAATATAACTGGATAGATTCCATTCACCCCAGGTGCTTTTCTTATGTTTAACTTCAACAATTTCTCCTCCACTTTGCTTTCAGTTATTACAAAATCATTAAGTATCCTGCTACAATTTGATAACCTTCTGCCATTTTCAAACCTTAATAATTCCTCATGTGTGAATGTAAATGCAAAATACTCATTCAGTTTGTTTGCTATCTGAGCAGGATCATCAACAGTCGAACCATCGATGTCAAGTGGGCCAAATACGTACGTAATGTATGTATACCCTTGTAGTGTAGAATAAAATTTAATTTAATTTTTAATCAAAATGAATTTTATGGGTTGTTTAAATGTACAGGTAACTGTGGAATCTGTCATGTTTTACTGAAAATGTTATACTGTTGGTAATGGTTTACCACCTGTTAATTAAAAATAATTAATAGTTAAAAAAAAAAAACTGTACCAAGGGCTTACCATGCCACACATTGCCGTTTGAACCCAAAAAATGATTGAGTTACTTTTCAGAGTTACATTTCAATTGCTGCTCTCTATTGTGAGCTTAAGGAGCGACCTCTTATGGACCAGAATTAACATGATATAATTTGGTAATATATGCAGTTAAAGTGCACGCACACACACACACACACACACACACACAAAAAAAAAGAATTAAATGAATTGTTATTAATAATATAATATTAATGTATACTAGAGGGTTTTGCTTGCTGCCCTCACTTCTTTTGATAAAATAAAATACTTACAGAAACTTTCGAATCTGTGTGTGTCTCTTCCTCAGGTATGAATACATAAATACATTACAATATTTACAATATTTATATAATATCAGTATAGATACACCATAGACAACTCTTAAAGAAAAACTATGATTGTAGTGTGAAAGGCATCATTTCATCGTAACAGAAGCTTGTTTTACCACAGTAAAACAAGCTTCTGTTACGTATTTTTGTATTTGTTACGTAACCCACATCTGTCTTTTCGCATTGGCTGAATAAATATCATTAGGATCAAAATTATTTTAATGTATAGAAAGGTGTGTATATATATATATATATATATAAACATATTTTTTATATATATATATAAACTATTTTATCTTTGGTATTTCATAGATATAGTCATCAAACTTTATTTATATAATTATTTATAAATAATTTGGCTAATGAATTAAAACTTAATTTGAAAATGAAGAAATAAACTTGAGTGATATACATTTCAAACTCAATGTTCATATACATGACTGAGAAAACTAATAATTCATGATTATTAATTAAATTGAGTTTTTCATTGATTAAGAATATTGATCAAGAAGCTTTGCTATTTTGTAATGAATTGTGATTAGTAAAAGTGTTTACTTTAACATTATATAGTAGTAATACTGTTTTTAAACACATGCACTTGTTTATTTAGTGTTCAGCATTGCAGTTTATAGGACTCCTTATTAGTGAAGATTTCTTTCTATATTTAAATTTTATTAAATTTGATGGTACAAACAAGTATTTAAAAGCTACATTTTGCTGCTAATGTTTTACACTTAAAACATTAGTAGCAAAATGTAGCTTTATTGACATCAGCTATGCTGACAATGCACTAAATAATATTTGAAATAGAAAAAAGTTAATTTTTCATAATGAAGTAATAAAAGTTACAGTGTCTGGAGACTAGGCACCTGCGAGGTGGGGTGCCTCCATAGCCAGGTGGGAAGGAGTGCAGTGCGTAGCACGCGCTTCTTGATTAGACCGGGGTTCGAGCCCGTCACCACTAAATACGGAGGATGCGGAAAGGTCAGAAAATGACCACCGCATATCCCCGGAGCAATATGGCATTAGTTGCTAATGCTCCTAAAAAAAAAAAAAAAACCAAAACCAAACCAAACCTGCGAGGTGATCTGATTGAGGTGTATAGAGCCTTGAATAATTTAGCATGCTTAATGCTGATGGGATCCTTCCTCTTGTTCAGAATAATCGCCCGAGAGGGCATAAATTCAAATTGAGGAAAGACAGTTGTAGGATAGATGTGTGGAAGTTTGCCTTTAGCCAGTGGGTGGTTGATTGCTGGAACATCTGTCATTGTAGAAGTTGATAGCTTAAATAAATTCAAGGCAGAACTAGACAAACATTTATTATTAGTATTTTAGTATTAGTAAGGGCTGTATGGTGCAAAAGCCTATGGCTTATGCTGCACCAGCCAAAAAAAAAAAAAAAAAAAAAACCAAAACCCGAATAAAACAATGATAAAAAAATAAAATAAATAATAATAATTAATAAAAGAAAAGGAAATTAAACTTATCATCCTATGCGCTTCCCTCACCCGAAGGTACTATCCAGATGACCTTTGAATTTCCCCAAACTGTCAGCCTCTACCACCCATGTAGGCAACTTATTCCAGTAATTTATAACTCACTGGCTAAAATAAAACTTCCTGCAGTCCAATCTAAACATTTCTCCCCGTAACTTGAATTTATGTCCCCTAGTTCTAGCATCATTTATAATCTTGAAAATTTCGTCCTCATTCATTTTACTGATGCCTCTCAGAACCTTAAACATCTCAATCCAATCTCCTCTAAGGTGTCTCCTCCAAACTCTGCAACCCACATATTCGAAGCCTTTCTTCATAAGGACGCCCCTTTTTGCTGATCTCACCAGGCGAGTTACCCATCTTTGCACCCTTTCAAGAAGCTCAATGTCTTTCTTTAGGTGCGTTCTCCATACTTGAACACAGTATTCCAGGTGTGGTCTAACAAAAACCTTATATAATGGGATTATCACATCCCTATCTCTACTTGCAAAAGTTCGATAGATCATCGATAGGACACCATGGCCTTCCTTGCAACCTGTTTACAATGGTCAACCTGTTTACAAATTTGGAGCAAGTGGATGGATGAAATGAGAAGGGTGTGTGGTTTTTTTTTTTTTTTTTTTGGCTGATGCTATATAAGCTTGCTTTCTTTCATCATGTACCTTTGCTAATGCTAAAAAACTTACTCTTATAAGTTTCTGTGAGTGCAATCATCCTCTTCATTCCTTAAAATTCAACTAATTTATCTTGCAAAGTCATGACCACTGGAAGTGATGTTGATGATATCAGTTCAAATTGTGTACCATCTTTCTGTGAGTCTAGGCAGTATTGGCCTTATATATCCCAGTCAGGGCCCCTCCCCCCTCCACACACAAGATTTCTGATTGCCAAGTTTTTCAGTTTACATGTAAGCCTTTTTTCTAATTTTGTTGCCCTTTTTTGAACCTTCTCTAGATGCTCTGTCTTTCTTTTTAGGTGTAGCCTCCACACCCAGATACAATATTCCAAGTGTGGTCCCACCATAAAAAAAGATAATTTTCATCCTTCTCACTACTTGTAAAGGTCCTGTCATAGAGAGGACATCATGTATCTTCTTAGTTGCCTGTTTATGCTGCATCATATATTTCATATCTTATTGTATTATCACCTGTCTTTTTTTGCTCTGAAGTATGTTTAATTCCTCTTTGTCTCCCTATCTTATAAGTAGTACTTGGAATACTGTATCCCAGGTGCAAAACCTTACATTTAAAGCATAACTCTAGTTGCTCTTTTTTTCAGACTATATATCTGCAACCAGTGCAAGTCATTTTGAAGTGATGGCTTGGTTCTGGTTTTTAATTACCTTTCCTACCTTTAAATCATCAGCAAACTTTGGCCTCTCCTATACCTTCGTTGTCATTAAGGAAGGTTTGAATCCATTTGATGCATTGATCCTCCGCTGAAGAATGTATGCTTTTGATTACTGTTCTATCTCTTAACCAGCATCCTTTTAAATCTTGGTCTGTAATTCTAATTTTCTCCAGTTAATATAATAAACTTTTGTGTAGAACCATATCAAAAGTTTTACTGAAGCCAAGGTAAATAATGTCTGTATTGTTTCTTGCATTGGTCAGGCAAAACTTTTCCTTCATGAACCCATGCAGTAATTCCTTGATCCTTTTGTGAGTGAGTTTGCTGCACATGGCATGGTCACCTGCAGTGAATTTTCATTAGAAATGAGCTCTGCAGAGTGAGTTTTTCTGTGCAGTTTTGAAATCTGTCATAATGAAAATTTTGTACATAAATACTTTAACTATATATAATATTGGTGTAGATACACCATAGTTTACCTATAAATTTGAACTACATACGTAGAGTAAAAGGCATCGTTTTAATTGTAAATCATATTTTATGGGTAAACTATGGTGTATTTTCACCAATATTATATAGTTAATTACCTAAACCCATAAGAAATTATACCTTGTGTATTTCATCTTCTAATACATTATTTATACACCATTTGGCATCTCTCCTATTGTGGAAATAACTTTGCAACTGTGATGGTATGTTGCATTACCAGGGTACCTGCCCACTCACTGACAACGAAGCCAACTAGCTTTGAAACAGTCACCAGGGGGAGCCTGGCATTCACGGAGTTTCTGAGAATAGGTAACAAGTCTTCTGTACTGGGGAAGCCTTGCCTATTTGAGGAATTTGAGTTTTTGAGTGGTGTGAGTTGAAGGAGTTACTGTCCCTTTCATTCTTCTAGATTGTTTCTTTTCTTCTTCCACTCCTACTATAACTTTCTCTATTTTTTGCTTTTCTAAGTCTAATAGGGACAAGTGGATAGTAGAGTTATTATCCCACACATATACAAACTAGCTTCGAAATGATCATCTGGGTGGTGGTATCCACTGAAAATAAATAACAGTAGTCTTCTCTACTAGAGAAGTGTTATTTATTTGAAGTAGTGCAATACTACCAGTTATCTCGTTGTGAAAGCACTCACAATATGAGATACAATTAAAACGATGCCTTTTACACTACACACGTAGTTCAAATTTATGGGTAAACTATGGTGTATCTACACCAATATTATATATTTAATTACCTAAACCCATAAAAAAAATTCATGTGCAGCCTTGTGCATTTCATCTTCCAATAAATACTTTAAGAATTAATTTGTTCTTATTTTGACTTTATTGCCTGATACTAAGTAAAATCTCTGTCAAGGATTGAAAAAAATGTAAATAAAATCCATAATTACTTTTTTTAATGCACTTCTTCATCTATTTATGTATCAGTTGATAATACAATTGAACTTTACAGGTGCAATTTTTTCCTCTGATTTTCAGGGTTATTTTCATGTTGCCTTAAACTCTGTCTATATCTTTGAAAATAAATGGCAGCATATACTAGAAAATATTTCAAGTCAATTCTTACATTAATGGACACATGGTTCGAAGCAACCCTCAAACCATGGATCTGTATACATCCCCCAGAGCTCACATATGAACGTAGATCTGTGTTGTATGCACTCCTGAAAGGGTTAAAGTTACCACTCTTAACTTTGTTCATGTTAAGGATAAGAGTGGTATTAAATCCATAATTTAACCATCACAGAAGTTTAACTGACTTGTCTACACTTTCCCATTACCTCTTTTGCATCTCCTTTGTGGAATGGAAAGACTTAAGTTCAGGGGGGGGGATAGTCCTGAAGCCTGCTCATTTCATTTCCAGTGGGCCGATGCATTCATGTGCAGTCTTTTTTCAGTATTATAACAGGATGTTTACTGTCCACTACTGGAACCTTACCTTTCATCAGCCTCAGTAGCTTTACTGATAAACTTTTCTGTAAGATCCTTCAAATAGGTCTTGGGGGGTGGAAAATAATGACTCATAATATATATATATATATATATATGATATATAATATATATATATATATGACATAGACTTTAATAAAATAAAATTAAATTAAACACAAGAGAAAAGTGTATATTTATATATAAAAATAAAATACACTGAAAACTACTGAGTTAAAGCAATAAAAAATAATAAATAGATAAGTTGTATGAATATTACAGAGGTAAAAGCAATAAAAACAATGTTAAAGCTTTAAAAGGTAACTGCCTTCTTTCTTCTCTTTAGTATTCATATATGATCAGATTCAATCCTTGTCCTCATATTAATCTATCATTAATATGCATTCATGATACATTCCATAATGAACTCGTAGCCTTTTCCTTTAACTGCATACATTTTGGACACTACCTAATTTATGATATTGTGGTTACCTATTATTTCTTCCTGCACTAATAAGTTTTTTCATCCTTGGTAACAAGGTTGAGAATGTTAGAGCCCATTGTACTTTTTCTGACATACTGGAATAAAAACATTTATCCAGATGGTTCAAGAAATTGTTTCCATGTGGCTCTTTAAGAGGTAGGTTGAAACTGTCCATATTGAGGTAATCATGTTTGCTTCCTTATTCAAATTGCCTGAATTGATTTTTGTTATACTCCTCCCAGTTGTTTGGACTGTGAAAAACTCCTACTGCCATTTCCCTTTTGTTGTTTAAGATTTACAATGTACACACCAATGTAGGATTTGACTTCGCATTTTTTTTTTTTTTTTTTTTTGTTTGCAGAATGTGTTTCTTGTATAATATATCAAGTATAAGAATGACTGATGCAAACTGTATCATCCATTCTTAAACCATTTTGCATTTGTTATTTGTGAGTAATAAAGAATTTATTTCATTATTTTTGCTTAGCCTTATAATTTTTTTTTTTTTTTTTATAGGAGCTTGGAAATGAATTGGATAAAGCAAAAAATAATGAAACATTGCAGCAGTTCCTTACCCCAGCTACTATAATGGTTGTAAGTGTCACAGCATCAACCACTCAAGGGTAAGTCTGTGTGATAATTCATTTATAGTTATAATGGTAGGTAATGTAAAGTAGTGTACAGACAAAATTAATGACAGAACACTATTTAGATATCAGTAAAGTTTTGACACTATTCCACATGAAAGACTACTGTATAAATTGGAAAATGTGGCATTAGAGGCAAGTATAAATTGGAAAATGTGACAATATGAATAAATTGACGATTTAGTGGCGGAAGACAAGGTAGTTATAAATGGACACTCCTCTTCTAGGACTAACGTTATTAGTGAAGGACCTCGGGGTTCATTACTGGGCCCCTTACTGTTTATGGTATTTATCAACGATATTAAGGAAGATATATCAAACTTATTGTTTAAGTTTGCAGATGATACAAAGGTTGGCAGAATGGCTATTGGCAAGAATACAAGCATACTACCATCAAGATCTAGAAAATTAGCCTGATAGACTGAGAAGTGGTAATTAGGGTGTAAGGTGTACTGTATATGGAGCGGCGCCTCTGTAGCCAGGTGGGAAGGAGCAGCAGTGCATAGCACACGCTTCTTGATTAGACCGGGCTTGAGCCCGTCACCACCAAATACGGAGGATGCGGAAAGATCAGAATGACCCCGCATATTCCACAGCAATATGGCCTTAGTTGCTAATGCTCCAAAAATAACAAACAAACGTATATGGAGCAGTAGTAATCCCAGAATAACAATTCATCATCATCATCATCAGCCATTTTCAATCCACTGCAGGATGAAGGCCTCTTCAGCAACTTTTCAGTTCCTTCTGTTTTGTGCAATGGCCATCCATTTACTACCTACGAACTGTGAATTTCATCTGTCCCGCTCTGTTGTTGTCTTTCAGGCTTCCTTTTAGCTACTCTTTGGTACCATTCTGCTATTTCCTTAGTCCATCTGTCATCACGTCTTCGAACTGTGTATCCTGCCCAAGTCCATTTCAGTACTTTAGTTTTGATAAGAATATCCTTTATTTGTGTCTGCTGGCTAATCCATGTGTTGCTCTTCTTATCTAGCAGTCTGATTCTTAATATAATTCTTTCCATTCTTCACTGTGTAGTTTCAGCTTCTCTTCCATTCTTTTGATGAATGCCCAAGTTTCACTTCCATAACTCATGGTGGAGAGTATACATTGGTACATTATTTTAAATTTCAGACAAATTGGGATGTTGCTCCTCAGTATTTGACTATATTTCTTGAATGCTATCCATCCGAAATTTATTCTTCTCTTGACTTCCAGCCATTTATCATTATTACAGCTAATGAATTGTCCCAGGTAAGTATATGAATCCACCTTTTCAATTACTGCTCCTTCAGCTATTATATCCCATTCTGTGGCATACTTGTTCATCATTATTTTTGTTTTAGTCATATTCATCTTTAGTCTGAAGCCCTTGCTAACTCTGCATAACTGATTAAGATTTTCCTCTAATTCTTTGGTATCATGGTTTATGACCACAATGTCATCTGCAAATCGTAAATGGTTTAAGTACTCTCCATACACATTGATTTCTTTCTGCGATCAGTCCAATCTTCTGACAGCTTCTTCAAGGGTAATGGTAAACAACTTTGGAGATTTGTGTCTTTTTGTTGAACTCCTTTCTCAATTTTAATTTGCTACTGTCTTTGTCTAGTCTAATAAAGTATGTAGCATTCTCATATTTTCTTCAAAATCATAATGTATGGGGTATCTTTCCAGTGCCCGAAACATTGTCTTATACTGTATGGAATCAAATGCCTTTTCATAATCTACAAATACCAGGCATAATGGTGTTTTATGTTCATTTGCTTTCTCCATTAGCTGCGATTTTACATGAAGGTGATCCATAGTTGAGAATCCTCCTAAAGCCAGCTTGCTCCTTTGGTTGATTCTCATCAATTATTCTTTCTAATGTGTTAGTAATGACCCTTGTGAACAACCTGTAGATGTGGAGCAATAAGCTAATTGGTCTATAATTTCCAATTTCTGATTTATCTCCTTTCTTATGCAGCAAAATTATGATTGCATTATTCCACCCCTTAGGTGGCACTCCTTTCTTAATGTATTTTGTGAAGTGTTAGTTTCTGTGTCATGTTTCTTCCTCCTAATTTGAACAACTCTACAGTAACTTCATCTTCAACCAGGGCTTTCTGATTCTTCTTCTATACATGTTCTACCTCATCAGGAAAGATTTCGGGTATGTCTTATGTGTTGCTAATTTGTGATCCATCTTCCTCACTGCTGGCATCATTCCTCCACTCCTTATATAATTCTTTTGTCTTCTACTCTTTGAATTATGCCTTTTCTTCTGCTAGTTATAAATGCCCCATCACTATTCTTCAGTTTCAGTTGTCTCTCTGTATTACTGCCGATTTAAGTCCTTTCTTTTTCCTTAATGCTTGTGATATTTTTCTTGTGTTAGATCTTATGTCCTCTCTGAGTCTCTTTCTAATCGCTTTGCATCACTCAGTATACTCAGTTTTGTCCTTGTCAGTGTTTATCTTACTCTTCATTTGTTGTTTTTGGTTCATCACGAGAAGCGTTTCTTGATAAATTTTTTCTTCTTTGGATTTCTTTTTATCTATAGGTTTCTCTGCCTTTATCACTTTCAGAAAGTTGTTGTATTCCTCATTGATATCTTATTCCTGAAAGGTTTGCAGAAGCTCAAACTTTTTCTTAAGTCCAGTACATACTGCTTTTTCTCCTTCTGTTATCTCAGAGACCTTTGTATTATTTACTCAAGTCAGTTTTTTCCTTTCTTTTCTTACATCTATATCAAGTGTGCATCTTACCGTTCTGTGATCACTTCTAACATTTACCTTGTTCATGATGGTCATATCATTCACAATGTATCTTCTGTAAGTAAGGATGAAGTCGATTTCATTAGTTAATCCATTTCGTCTCTTCCATGTTTTGTTCACCCTTTTCTTGAAAAAAAGTCCTACAGAAAAAAAGTTACTAACATCCCTCGAGAGTCTACAAATTCCTCTAGTCTTTCATTTATTTCACCAATTCCAAGGCGCCTCTATAGCCAGGTGGAAAAGAGCAGCAGTGCGTAGCACACGCTTTTTGATTCAACCGGGGTTTGAGCCCGTCACCACCAAATACAGAGGATGCGGAAAGGTCAGGAAATGACCACCGCATATCCCGGAGCAATATGGCCTTTGTTCCTGATGTTCCTAAAAACCAAAAAAACAACAACAACAAACACCAATTCCAAAATTTCCTATAGTTTCCTTTTCTGCGCTGTTTTATCTCTTTCCAATAACAATTAGACAATTAGATGGTACCATCTTCGAGGTGGCAGAGAACAAAAGAGACCTACATGTAATTTCAACAAGTTCTCTAAGTAGTGCAGACATATTGCACTACTTAGATATATTGCATTGATCGGGTTCTGATCAATGATATATACATGACAGGGAGGTAATTCTCCCCATACAATGGGATAATCGCATCCAAAGGTTAGACCACATTGTGAGTTCTACATCTTGGAATGGATGCAGAGAAGATCAACCAGATTAGTCAAGGACACAAAGGGAGTACTCTTGCCACAAAAGACTATTGGTTATGTAAATTGCATTGCTTGGGTATTAGGCACTTGAGAACATAATTGAAGTGTTTAAGGATTTAAATGGATTGAGTCAACTTAATGATGATGGTATTCCAACTCTTTCTAGACAGCATACACAAGGGGATATAAACTTAAATTGAAAAAGGATGGTTGCAGGAGAGATATGCAAAAATATGTTTTCAGCCAAAGAGATTGATTGTTGGTGTTTTAGAAATGGGTAGCTCGAATAAATTTAAGGAAGAACTTAGACATAATTAGAGGGGATGAAAAAAATGCAATGGGTGGTGGTTTTTTGTGGTTGTTTTTGTATAAGTTTACTTCCTTGCATTGTTTGCATTATTATTATTAGTAGTACTACTACTACTACTAATAATAATAATAATAATGCTCTCAAAATTTAACATTACATTTGCCTGTAAAGCATGGAGCTAATTGATAAGTAATATATGTGATGAGAGAGACTGGTATATCAGCAGATAAGCAGAATAATGGAAAGAGCCCAACATGTGAAAAAATACAATAGAATTAATGTGATATACACAAAAGACAAATTATTAATAGAATACATTGAAAGTAATGTTATCCATAATTACCATAGCTATCTGTTTCTGATCATCTGAATACCATGGAAACTTGTTGTGAAGGCGGTCACAATATGAGATATAACCAAAATGATGCCAATTTAATTAATTTAACTACTTTGGTAGATAGCTATGTTAAAATGATGCATTTGCACTAACCTATTTACCTACCAGAATACTGGACAATCCTAACCATACAGCCAACACACAACACACTTGATCTTTTTCTCACAAACAACCTTTCTAAGTACACAGTTGAAGTGCATGGTCCTTTAGGCACCTTAGATCACAACTTGGTGATTGTCTCTTCTCCAATGGAACCTTTATCTCATGTCTATTCGCAACCTTGTGTTGGCATTACAAGAATGCAAAATGGGATGACCTGTGAGATTTCTTTTCCTTAGTCAGATTACTGTTTCAAAACTTCTGATGTCAACGTTTGCTCAGATCGTGTCAGTGAAATTATTCTTGTAGGAATGGAACCCTTTATTCCACACTCCACTTTAAAATCTCGTCCTTTATCTAAACCTTAGTTTTACAATAAATGTGCTAAGGCTGTTCAAGAGAAGAACGTAAATGGCATAACATAAATGGCTTGTTTCTAATTCTTCAGTTTCATTTACTGCCTACACCAAAGCTCACAAGAATTGTAAAGCAGTTATTAATCAGTCCAAACTAGATTTTAAACAGGCTAAAGGCGCTTCCATAGCCAGATGGGCAGGAGCAGCAGTGCGTAGCACACGCTTCTTGATTAGACCGGGGTTCGAGCCAGTGACCACCAAATACGGAGGATGCGGAAAAGTCAGGGAATGACCACTGCATATCCCTGGAGCAATATGGCCTTAGTTGCTAATGCTCCTAAAAACTAACAACAAAACAACAGACTAAAAGTGGAAAACTTGCCTAATTGTAGCCGAGCATTTTGATCCCTTGCCAAAGCTACTGGCTGCTTCACTTTTGCCCATCTCTGCTCTCACCTCTGTCAAAACCAGATAGTTCTATTATCACTTCAGCCAAGGATAAAGCTCACCTACTATCATCCCATTTTCCTTCCGACTCATGCATTTATGATCTTGTTAAAAAGCCTCCCACCATTGCGAACACTCTCTATTCGATACCTCCTGTGGTCTTCCGTTAAAAGGATGTCAGAAGGATTTTGACGAATCGATACTAAGAAAGTTCCAGGTTTTGATGGTATTTCTCCACTTGTTCTCAAAACCTGCGCTCCTGACCTTACTCCTGTTCTTTGGCCTTTTTTCACTTTCTTATTCCAAAGGTGTTTTTCCTTCTGCTTGGAAATTTGCTGATATCTAGCCAGTTCCTAAAAAGGGTGACAAATCACTCCCATCCAATTATCGTCCCATTGCAATTACTTCTACTCTTTCTAAAGTAATGGAGAAATCAATTAACCGCCAACTCTTAAACTACCTAGAATCCTTCCGTCTAATCAACGATCGCTGGTATGGATGGCTTATGTTACTCATTTATGGACAAATTCAATGGAAAAGTTTGTTGAAATACAAGCAGTTTCCCTTGACATCTCAAAGGCTTTTGATCGTGTTTGGCATAAAGGTCTTCTAAACAAGCTTCCATCTTATAGTTTGCCAACTGTTTTTGTAATTGGTTATACAGTTTTCTCTCTGACCACTCACTGAGGGTGATGGTAGATGACTCTCTGTCTTCTAACTTCTCCACTAATGCTGGTGTCCCCCAAAGGTTCAGTTTTTCCCCCCACTCTTCTTCTTGTATATTAATGACCTTCTTCCATTGACTGGAAATCCTATCCATAGTTTTGCCGACGATAGCACATTGCATTCAACTTTCCAATTTGAGAAACCTTGCCCTGCTCAATCAGCTTCAACGTCTTGAATATCCACTACCAATTCCTTAAATGTCGATCTCCATGTAATTATCCAGTGGGGCAAAGACAACTTAGTTGATTTCAATCCTTCTAAAACTCAATCCTGTCTTAAATCTCGCAAAAAGGATTCTTCTGCACCTATGCGTATCTTTGGTGACGCTCCGATTTCTATGCAAGATGAAATATCTCTTTTGGGGATTACCCTGACTTCTAGTCTCTCTTGGCACAAGCACATTACAAATATTGCTTCCTCTGCTTCTAAAAAACTTGTTTTTCTCTTTTACTCTCAGCATTACTTTTCTTCCAAACAGCTGTTCACTCTGTACAAATCGCAAATCCGCCTTACCATGGAATATTGTTCCAACATCTGGGCAGGCGCCTCCGTAAGCCAGGTGGGAAGGAGCAGCAGTACGTAGCACACGCTTCTTGATTAGACCGGGGTTTGAGCCCGTCACCACCAAATACGGAGGATGCAGAAAGGTCAGGGAATGACCACTGCATATCCCGGAGCAATATGGCCGTAGTTGTTAATGCTCCTAAAAAAAAAAAAAAAAACAAAATAACCAAAACCAAAACCACATCTGGGGCGTTGCTCCTAGAACCTCTCTCAGGCTTTTAGATTCCATTCAGAAGAGGGCAGTTAGGTTAATTAATGACTCATCTCTAACAGAGTCTCCTAGATGTATTGTTTCTGCTGCATGCCTTTTCTACAGATACTTCAATGGGCACTGTTCTTCTGAATTTGCTTCTATAATTCCTGCTCTCTCTTTCAAAACTTTTTGAACATGTGCCATCACGAGCCGACATCCATTTACTGTCCAACTTCAAACTCAGAGAACCAACTTTTCATCTTCCTCGTTTATTCATTCAGCTGCCGTTTTCTGGAACAACCTTCCTTCATGTCTTTCCTGAAAATTAGTCTACAGAAGTTCAAGTCTAATGTTAGCAAATATCTTCTCTCGTCTTCTCAACCTCCAACCCAAGCACAGCACAGCACCGAGTACTATAGGTTCTAATACCGCTTGTATTTGGGGTTTCATAAAAAAAAAAAAAGAAGAAGAATAAATGTGTAGAAGTTTGCCTTTAGGCAGCGGGTAGTTGATTGCTGGAACAGACTTCCATCTGTTGTTGTGGTAGTTGATAGCTTAAATAAATTTAAGGTTGAACTAGACAAACATTTGGAGTGATTGGATGGGTGAAATGGGAACTGTTCTTTTTTGGCTGATGCTGTATAAGCTTGCTTTCTAGCATCATATGCTTCAACTAATTCCAATGCTAATGACACATTTTGATTATCTGTTTCTAAGCAGCAGTAACTTATTCCAGTACACTTTATCATTTGTATTTAATTGGGTGAAACATATTTGAAGAATGTTCATTTGTGAAACCATTGTATATCTTATAGAGGTTTGACCATCTGCATGATTGGTTGTAAGTGGAGTGTCTGTAACTTTGAAGTGACCCGATAATTCATCACGTTTTTTTTTTTTTTTTTCTTTTGTATTGCTTCAACATGGTAATAATAATTTAACAAAGACATAAGTTAATCACAGCTTTTAATTTTCACAGAGTTTAATTATTAGTGGATCATCGAAATTATGATGTGAAGTTCATTTATCTGTTGCAGAAGTAAGTGTCATAAGAATTTCATGCTAACAGGCAGGGCAAACACACACTTTTACCTTTTCATGTGACTTAAGAAGATGAGTTTCTGTGTAATGGCTGTTCCAGAATTTTTTTTTTTTTTATATGCATTTTCCACTTCACACATAAGAACTAACTCTTTGCAGGTGGTACATGGATCTTGAAGAAATTTTTAGGGCATGGTTATGTCCATTGTTTCTTTAGTTCTCTGGAGGAACAGACATGAAGTGCATTAAGAGGAAGCTGGGATGGTTATTTTTGTTATGTTTATGTTATATTTTTTATTTTTCCGACACGAAGGAAGTTTGAATTTAAGCAAACTACTTATAGCCAGTTTCTTTTTATTCTTAGGTGTATGCTTTTTATGTACAGCAGTTAAATTCAGAAGTGTGCGTTCAAATGTAATATACAGGGTGTTTCAGTTAAACGTTTCAGAACTTCTAAGAGGGATAGGGTACATCCTGACAACTCTAAATCATATAGCAATGTGGGGTCGGAAATGCTTTCCTGAAGCGGTGTTGTACACAGAAGCACCATAAAGAAAAGAGACCGTAAGTGAGAAATCGTTTTAATAATACATGAAAAGAAGCAAAAGGTACATGGATTAAAGTAAGTGTAGGAAGTTTCTTCCACGGGCTACAATGCACGCCTCACATCTCCGACGCATGGACATCCGAACATTCTGGTACCTTGGAAAATGTGCTACAAATCCCCTTTTTCCTGCTGAAGTGTTGTTTTCCGATGAGGCATCCTTCACAAGGGAAGGAATTTTCAACACGCATAACGACCATATCTGGTCGGTCGATAACCCGCATGCAATACGACGTCGTGCAGCACAGATTCGATTTTCGGTCAATGTATGGGCCGTTATTATGGGAGATCACCTCATCGGACCTTACCTGTTACCGTGTCGTCTAACCGGACCTATCTACTTGATCTTTCTGCAGCAAGTATTGCCACAACTTTTGAGAGATGAACAGATTTCTGCATCGACGCAACACACAATGTGGTTCCAACACGATGGAGCCCCTGCCCATTATAGCGGAGATGTTCGTAACTACCTGGATGTCACATTTGGTCAACAGTGGATCGGACGTGGTGGTCCCGTGCGTTGGCCTGCTTGGTCACCCGACCTATCATGTCTTGATTTTTATTTCTGGGGTCATATGAAATCGCTAGTTTATGACACCCCTGTTGACAATGCTGAGGAGCTGGTTGCAAGAATCGCAGTAGCTGCTGAAGAAATTCGCCTGGAGTATTCCAGAATGTTCGGATGTCCATGCGTCGGAGATGTGAGGCGTGCATTGTAGCCCGTGGAAGAAACTTCGAACACTTACTTTAATCCATGTACCTTTTGCTTCTTTTCATGTATTATTAAAACAATTTCTCACTTACGGTCTCTTTTCTTTATGGTGCTTCTGTGTACAACACCGCTTCAGGAAAGCATTTCCGACCCCACATTGCTATATGATTTCGAGTTGTCAAGATGTACCCTACCCCTCTTAGAAGTTCTGAAACGTTTAACTGAAACACCCTGTATATATATATATATATATATATATATATATATATATATACATACAGGGTGTCTCAAAAATATTGGTACAAACATTTAGGGGAGGTAGGTAACATCTAATAACTAGGTAACTGTGAATCGCATAGGAATCCATAACCAGAAACATCACCGTAAGTCGGTACACAGCGCTGTTCATCAGTTCGCGAGAGGGAAAATTTCTGGTTTACTCATTCAAGCAGTAGTCGCCGCGCAAAGAGCATGTATCGATATGTGAACTGTGAGCTGGCAGACATGTACCTAGTGTATGGATTAGCAGAGGGCCCACATGGTGGGTGCCCCCATGCAGCACAACATCGCTTTGCAATAAATGTGTGTGCAGGTATTGTCTGTGACTGCTTAGTCGGCCCATACCTGTTACCATCCCGCATGAACTCTGCTAAATATCGGATTTTTCTTGAACAAGTTCTACCAGGGTTACTTGACGATGTTTCAGCAAATGTGAGACGCAACATTTGGTTTCAACATGACGGGGCGCCTGCCCATTATGGAAGATGTGATCGTGACCATTTGAACAAGTGTTTTGGGTGTCGATGGATTGGCCGTGGTGGACCTGTTGCCTGGCCCCCACGCTCACCTGATTTATAGAGCCTTGATTTCTTTCTGTGGGGCCCTCAAATCTATCGTGGATGAATCGCCTGTGGAGACGGAAATGGATCTCGTTGCAAGACTCGTCTGCACTGCTGCTACTGTCAAAGAAACTCCAGGTGTGTTCGACCGTGTCTGCCAATCCATGCCGCGTTGGTGTCACGTATGCATCGCGTCTCATGGTGGAACCTTCGAGCATCTGTTGTAACATCATTAGCATTAGCGTTAGTAGAGGCATTTGATGCAAGAAAGCAAGCTTATGCAGCATCAGCCAAAAAAAAAAAAAAAAAAAACCCACTTCCACTTCACCCCTCTGTTCGTTCAAAATACCTGTCCAGCTGAGCCGTAAACTTATTTAGACTATCAACCTCCACCACAAGGGATGGAAGTCTGTTCCACCAACCAACCACCCGCTGGCTAAAGGCAAATTTCCGCACGTCTATCCTACATCTGTCTTTCCTGAATTTGAATTTATGCCCTCTCAGGTGATGTTTCTGAGCTAGAGGAAGAATCCCATCAGCATTGAGCATGCTTAAACCATTCAAGGCTTTATACACCTCTATCAGATCACCTCGCTGGTGCCTAGTCTCCAGACACTGTAATTTGCAAAACTTAAGCCTTTCTTCGTAAGAGCACCCCTTTGTTCCATTCACTAATCTTGTTGCCCTTCTCTGTACTCGTTCCAGCAGCTCTACATACTTCTTGAAATGAGGCCTCCAGACCTGTATACAGTACTCTAGGTGTGGCCTGACCATTGCCTTATACAATGGAATAATCACCTCCTTATCCCTGCTGGAAAAATTCCTGTATATCATTGACAATACTCCATGAGCTACTCTTGCAGCCCGTCTGCACTGCTCAGAGAACTTCATATCTGCCTGCACAACCACCTCCAAGTCCCTTTCATTCTCTACCATTGTCAGTGTAGTACCACAGAGTTGATATGTTGCTCTGGGGTTGCTGTTTCCCATGTGTAGTACTTTACATTTGTGAATGTTAAACTTCATTTGCCACCTCTCAGCCCATCTGCTCAACCTTTCCAGATCCTGTTGCAGCAGCATAGTGTCAGTAGTGTCCTTGACAACCCTGCCAACCTTTGTATCATCTGTAAACTTGGACATTAAGCTTGATATACCATCATCAATATCATTTATAAATACAGAAAACAATAATGGACCCAACACTGAGCCCTGAGGGACTCCACTAATAACATTAGTCCACGATGAGCAGTGTCCATTGATTACCACTCTCTGTCTTCTCCCCCTCAACCACCCCTTTATCCATAGCCGCAATTTGCCTCCATTGTCACACTGCTCCAATTTGTGTAGCAGTCTTCCATGTGCAACAGTATCAAAAGCCTTTCTAAGATCCAAGTATATAATATCAAAATTATTCCCTTCATCCAGTTCTTTTGTGACTGCATCATAGTATCCAATCAAGTTGGTCAGGCAAGACTTCCCCTTAACAAAACCATGCTGTGTCTGAGCTATAACTGAAGTCTTGTCTAAATGATCCTCCAGTGCCTCTTTAACCAGTGCCTCCATTAATTTTCCTGGAACAGAAGTTAAGCTCACAGGTCTATAATTACTTGTGTCAGCCTTTGATCCTCCTTTGTGAATTGGGGTCACATTTGCACATTTCCAGTCTATGGGTACCTCCCCTGAGTCCAAGGAAGCTCTCATAATTATGGCTAAGGGTTTGCTTGCTTCCTTTGCTGCCTCCTTTAATATAACTGGATAGATCCCATCCACCCCGGGTGCCTTTCTTGTGTTTATCTTCAACAGTTTCTCCTCCACTTTACTCCCAGTTATTTCAAGATTCTGTAGCTTACTGCTAGAGTTGAATACACCTCTGGCATTCCCCTTGCTGAATAACTCCTCATGTGTGAATGTCGATGCAAAATATTCATTTAGTTTGTTAGCTACCTGAGCAGTATCATCAACAGTTGACCCATCAATATCAAGTGGACCAATCTGATTCATCCCCTTCCTTCTAGAGTTTACATAAGTAAAGAACTCTTTGCTGTTTTTCTTTGCATCCCTTGCCAAGGATTTCTCGTAATCTGCCTTCGCCTGCCTAACCTCCTTTGTAACTTGGTTGCATATCAACTTGTATCTATCATAGGCTTCTGTGTCATGTGTTAATTTGTAAGTATCCCATGCATTTTTCTTCTCTGCCATATGCCTCATTAGTTCATCTGACATCCATTTTCGCCTAAAACCTTGAACAATATTTCTTAGTTGGTATGTAAAGCCTAGTAGCTTCCAAGATAAGTTCTTTGAATGCTTCCTATTTTGAATTTGCTGTTGGTAACATCATCAGTTGGTCCCACTGTATAGAATTTAAATACTGTCTCAGTCCATCGTAGTCGCCTTTACGGAAGCAATAACCCTTCCCTTTACCCCTAATGGTAGTTACCTCTGAGTAAATCCCACTTCAGCACACTGTGATCACTGCCACCTAGTGGTTCATTTATCTGCAGATTCTTAATGCATGAAGAATCACTGCTGATAATCAAATCAAGAGTATTACTCCCTCTAGTTGCCTCCCGAACATGCTGATGTAGAAAACAATCATCCAATAAATCCACAAAAGCCCTGCTAGTGTGTGAGTAACCAGCCCCCAAATTCCAGTCAATATCTGGGAAATTAAAATCTCCCATTATAAGACTTTCTGATTTACTGGCCCACTCTATTTCCCTGTACAGTTCCTTATTATACTCATCAGAGTCATTAGGCCTATAGCACACTCCTACTCTCAATTTTGATCTCCCAATGCTTATGTCACACCAAACTGACTCAACACTGCACTGCGATGTCAACTGGCTTCACTTCCTTGGTTTTTATGTGTTTCTTAACTAATAGCATAACCCCTCCCCCCCCTTCCTATCCTGTCTATCCTTTCTGTAGATGTTGTACTCCCCAAATTGCAGTTCTGCATCCCTTATATCTGTGTGACACCACGTCTCTGATATCCCAACAATATCTGCCTTTGATGTTTTGAGCAATACCTCAAATTCATCAAATTTATTTACTAAACTCCTAGCATTGGTGTACACGCACCTGCACCTGTTTCTATTCTTAGCTACCCTAACACAACCCATGTGTTTACTTGTACTGCAATGGCTCCCAGCAGTCTCTGAAATACCATGCATCTTGTTTTTCAGGCTTCTGCTCATTCTAATAGAAGCAGTGCAAGAATCTCTTTCACCTCTGCCAGTGGCTACTGTCAATCTATTGGTCTTTGTCTCCCCCCAAGCTAGCAGTTTTCCGACCCACCTAACACTGCCTCGATAGCATCAGCAAATATTCTTGCACCCTTTCTATTTAAGTGTATCCCATCCCTGTAGAAGCAATCTCTTCTGTTAACAAGTACAGTCCAGGCTGAAAAAAATTCTACCCCTTGAGCCTTGCACAATCTTTCCAGGGCCGAATTGATCGACAAGGCTCTCATCATATACTCCCTCCTATCGTGTCTTGGCAGAATTGCAGACACTTTCAAATTCAACCCTAATTCTCGGCTTTTGTTCAACAGTGACCTGTACTTGTTAAGTAATTCTGCCAGTCTCCTACTCTTAATATTATTAGTGCCAACGTGTACAACTATATCACCTTTTGTGCCCTTAAAAGATGATATTCGCTCTACAACGTCATCAACCTTTGCCCCCTGCAGACATCATGAAATGCATCCATCTAGTACTCCATTGTTAATATTATGTCAAATAAATGTTTGCCACTAATTACTGTCTTGTGTCATTTCTGCTTCTTGTGCCTGTGCTACTACTTTTGCGTGAGGTTTCTGGTTATGGGTTCCTATGCGATTCACATTCCTTTACATGTTACCTACCTCCCCTAAACGTTTGTACCAATATTTTTGAGACACTCTGTATATTGCCAGTGTCTTGGCCATCTCATCTGAATGAGTGTATCACATAATAAGAGAGGTTCTCATTATGAAAAAGATGTCAGCACGATGGGTCTCAAAGTTGTTCAAAAAGTGGAAACACAGCTCTCTTTCCTCTCCAAAGAAAACCAGCTTGATTCCTTCTGCTGGCAAGGTAGTGACATTGGGGTGCTGATGGGTACTGTTATCGGATTATCTTAAGAAAGTCCAGACAGTCATGGGGACATATTGCACAGACCTTGTGAGGTGTTTTTTGTGAAAACATCAAAGACAAATGCTGAGAAAAACGTGGCATAGGAGTTGTGTTACACCAGAACAGTGCATCTGCTCACAAGTCTGTCATTTCCATGGATGCATTGCATGAGTGCAGTGCAATGCAGCCATAGCAATGATGGACTTGTGAGCAGGTGCATTGCCTGGGTGGTGGTGGTGGTGGCAGCAGCTTTTGAAATCTTGGACCTTCTCCCTTATTCATCAGATGTAGCACTGTCGGACTTCACCTGTTTCGTAATTTTAAAAACTACCTGGCTGGTATCCATTTTCCCACTGAGAGGGATATCATTGCTGCAGTGGATACATTCCTAGAAGTTCAAGAGAAAATTTCCACCTGGTTGGAATCGACACATTGCGGCATCAGTGACAAAAGTGTAATGACTCCAAATGGAACCTTTTAAAAGGTAACATTATCAGACACAGTGCAGTCAAATCAATATTTGAGGAAGGAAAAAAGGGACTACATCAAATAAACCCTTCATACCCAAGCCACAAACTTTTCGGATGCCCCTTGTATGCTGCAGAAAGGCACCATGAGGTGAACATGTGGCAACTTTTCATTACATTTGAGATTTTGGCCTAGTTTTATGTGGCCTTATCTCATATCTCACAGGAGCCATATTCAAAGTTAGATTTGTTTTGTGGGCTGCACTGAGTGATTCGAGAAAAATTAGTATTACATTTTCCATCCCTATCTTGTTACACGTAAAAAGAAGTTTCGATTTTCATGTTACCATTTTTTTATTTTCAGTCTATGTAAAAAAAAATGCAAATTCCGAACACTTATGTGCAACAAATTTCTTAGTTATTTATTTTTTAGATTTTATTAAAATTATAAAAAATATGACTTATTTTTTAAAAAAATATTTTACTTTTGTTTTTTTTTTTAAACAAACCTTACTTTTGATTTTAAATGCTCACTTTAGAAAATTTACAACCTGAAAAGGATCACTGCTTTTCAACATTAAGGTGAATAAATAAATGTAATGATACATCTAAAATTGAAATTATTCGAAAATTTTATTAAGTACAATACACAATAACACTTACCGAACAAAATTTAACATTTAATGAGATGAATGAGGCTAGATATTTTTAGATAATTGCTCAAAATTTGGTTGAAAATTTGTGAAAATTTATGGCTGATCTTCAGATGGGAGAACCTTGTAGAATTCAAGTAGTATATTTTTGCTGTCCATATACTTATTTTTGAATCATGTTTGGCTTGAAGATCAATAATTTCAAGTTGCAAGCTGGGATTATAGTTTTTAGGCATAGAAGTAAATGGTTTCTCAAACAAGCTTATCTCTTTTCAAAGGATCTAATCTAATATCAGCAAATCGACTTTCAAACTCACCAAAACGTAATGAGCAGCAACGATTCTTTGGAAATGTGTTTCTCTTTTAGCTCGGTACAACATTAACAGTGAACTAAATTGCCTTGCTCAATTTGGAATTTAAACAGAACTGGCCCCAAAATTTTCAGGGCCCTGTTCAAGGATTACTTGCATTGCAGGGCCCTAGGATCCTATGCAAAACTTATGCAAGGTGTTTTTGTAATAATGATTTTTTTTTAATTTTTCAAATTTTACACTAACTAAGACATAATTAAATAATTTTATATTATACCGAACAAAAATTTTAAATACAAATATATTTAATACATTAATCAACGATATTGTTTTGACCATTTGAGTGCTGGGCCCTGTTTTTCAGAATCAGTTGAACATGCTTGTTGCTGTCACTGGATTTAAATAATAAGTTATTCTGAAATGATTTGATGTAGTAGTAGTGGCATGTGATGCAAGAAAGCAAGTGTATGAGCTTATGCAGCATCAGCCAAAAAAAAAAAAAAAATTACACCATTCCCTCCAAATGCCTGTCCAGTTCCTCCTTAAATTTATTCAACCTATCAACTTCCACAATGACATATGGAAGTTTGTTCCAGCAATTAACCACCCGCTGGCTAAAGGCAAATTTCCGCACATCTATTCTACATCTGTCCTTTCTTAATTTGAATTTATGCCCCCCTTAGGTTTGTAATCTGAACAAGTGGAAGGATCCCATCAGAATTCAGCGTGCTCAGCCCATTCAAGGCCTTATACACCTCAATCAGATCACTGCGCAGGTGCCTAGTCTCCAGTCACTGCAATTTGCAGAACTTAGGCCCCTCTCTTGGTAAGAGGATCCCTTTATTCCCCTCACCAATCTTGTTGTCCTCTGTACACGCTCAAGCAAATCTACATCCTTCCTAAAGAAGTACTCAAGGCATGGCCTGACCATTGCCTTATACATTTATATGGTGACATTTATATGTCATCATATAAATCAGAGACCAATTTTCCTTTCCCTTGTAGTTTTAAATTAAGTGCATTTAAATGACTAGAAATGCCTATAAGAATTGCAAGATCAAACAGCCATTCCACATTTGATAGTTGTTTTATTGGTTCCCCTTTTTCTGTCATAAAAATATCAATTTCATGACGCAGTTTAAAGAAATGATATAACACTTTGCCACAACTAAGCCATCTCACTGCTCTATGTAAAATTATATCTTCAGTTTCTGAGAAAAACTGTTGAAACTACGGTGATTAAGGCTATGTGATCTTACAAAATTTACATTTGAAATAACTACATTCATAATGTGTTGGAGATCCAGTACTTTCCCACAGAGAGCTTCTTGATGCACAGTGCAGTGAGTTCCAATCCGAAGTTCACCTCTGATATCTATTATTTTCTTTGTTATTCTACCAATCATATTTTTGCACTGTCAGTTGCGACTCCCTACCCTTTTGACATATTGGCAAAAATTTTTAAAAAGATTCTTGGCTGTAGTTGTTCCGTGCCTACTCTGTAGATCAGCTAAATCTTCAACTGGCAAAATTATCATCAATTCCATGTATGAAGATGAGTAGTTGAGCTGTGTCATTTACATCAGTACTGTCATCCAATGCTACACTGAAATATTTCATTTGTTTTCCAAAACTTGTTCAAACAAATTCTGTACAATATCTTCTACTCTTTGCATAATTGTTTGTTGAGACAAACTAATGTTTTATATCATTGTTCTTTTCTCCTAAATGGATGTCAGTTTATCTGACATCCATTTAGGCCTAAACCTTGAACAGTATTTCTTAGTTGGTATGAAAAGCCTAATAGCTTCCAATTTGATGATGTTCCTGTTGGAACATCATCAGTTGGTCCTACTATATAGAATTTAAAAACTTCTGTGAGACCAATGTGAGACCTTTATGAAAGCAAAAATCCTTTCCTTTATCCCTAATGGTAGTGACATCTTTAAGTAAATCCCACATCAGTACCCTGTCATCACTGCCACCTAGTGATTCCTTGATTTGCAAATTTTTAATGCATGAATCATCACTGCTGATAATTAGATTCAGAGTATTACTCCCTCTAGAACATGCTACTGTAGAAAACAATCATCCAATAAATTCACAAAAGTCTTGCTAGTGTGCAAGTGACCAACTCACAAGTTTCAGTCAATATCTGGGAAGTTAAAATCCCCCATTATAAGACATTCTGATATACTGGCCCACTCTATTTCTCTATACATAGTCCATTGTACTCATCAGAGTCATTAGGCTTATAACATACTGCTACTCTCAACTTGGTTTTCCCAGTGCTTATGTCACACCAAACTGACTCAACACTGCACTGTCCACCCATGTCAACTGGATGTACTTCCTTAGATTTTTTGTTTCTTAACTAACAGAATAACACCTCCTCCTTTCCTGTCCTGTCTACTCTTTCTGTACACATTGTACTCCCCAAATTCCAATTCTGCATTCCTTATATCTACATGTGCCTGTTCTTACTCTTAGTTACCCTAACACAGCCCACATATTTGCTTGTTCCACGATGACTCCCAGCAGTTCTTGAAATCCTCAGCACCTTGCTTTCCAGGCTGCTGCTCATTCCAATAGGAGCAGTGCAAGAATCACTTTCACTTCTGCCAGCGGCTGATGTTAATCTATTAGTCCATATATCCTCCCCCAAACTAGCAGTTTTCCAACCCACCTAACACTGCATCAATTGCATCAGCAAATATTCTTGTACTCTTTCTATTTAAGTATATCTGATCCCTCTGGAAGCAGTCTCTCCTGTTAACAAGTACAGACCACGCTGAGAAAAGTTCTACCTGAACTTTTCTCAGCGTTTTATGAGCCTTGCACAATCTCTCCAGGGCCGAATTTGATTGACAAGGCTCTCATCGTATACTCCCTCCTATTGTGTCCGGGCAGGATTGGTGACACTCAAATTTAACTCTTAACTTGTGAATTTTTTTCATCATTGACCTGTATTTTTTAAGTAATTCCACAAATCTGCTTCTCTTAATGTCATTATTGCCAACACGTACAACAATATCACCTTTTGTGCCTTACAAGATGATATCTGCTGTACAACATCAACTTTTGACCCCTGGCACACATACCCTTGTTCTGTTCAACCTATTGTTTTTATCCAATATGTTTCCCCTTTCCCTCACAATTGAGTCACTACAGTTCCTGTAGGACCAGTACATTCTGCTTTGAAGATTGCTGCTGTGTTGCTTGATGCACAGGAGTGAACTCTAGCATTGAGTTGTGCAACTGAGAGCTTGATTGGCCCCCATTTTAATTCCTTTGAGGGAATCTATTCTATTCTTGAAACTATCGTAGACCCCCATCAGAATTCTGAGTTAGTGCCTAATTTCTTGACCCTCTCTGCACCTAGCACACAACAGAGACATCCTCCTTGGCTATATCATGTCCTGCAGCAGAAAGGTCCGCAAGCATTTCACCAGTTGCACATTTGTTTAGGCTGCAATGCATTGGAGAATTACTCCTCCCCCTTCGGTTCTCCCTGAGCCACAGCATTCCCGCTAGTTTGTGCCTGTTGCTTTGCTGCACTAGTATAGGGCTTGATTAACAATGAAAATTAATATTATAAATAAATTTAATTAATTTATTGACAATACTACACTAAGCTAATAGATTCCTAAGTGAAGTGATACGATTATGCTATCTAGTTTCACATTATACTTTACACTAATAAGTTCAGAATATACTTTACATTATACTGTGGGCGCCTCCGTAGCCAGGTGGGATGGAGCAGCAGTGCGTAGCACACGCTTCTTGATTAGACCGGGGTTCGAGCCCGTCACCACCAAATACGGAGGATGTGGAAAGGTCAGGGAATGACCACCGCATATCCCGGAGCAATATGGCCTTAGTTGCTAATGCTCCTAAAAACCAAATAACAAACAAGCATTATACTGTAATGATCGCAATGTTAAATTAGCTATCTCCTTAGCAAAACATTAGTCCAAGAAGAGTCCAAATTTATATATAGGCTAGAGAACAATATACTCAAAATGCAGATTTCTGCAATTCTGGTTAGTGATGAGGCTGTTTAATATGGAAACAATGAGGTAAATTGATAGAACACTCACTACTGGTGTCAAAACAACCCTCAATCCATTCAAGACCTTGAATGGATTGAGTAAGGTCAATGCTTATCTAATCCTTCCTTCCTGCTCAGATTAAACACAGAAGGGAGCATAAATTCAAATTGAGGAAGGATGGTTGCATGTCAGATGTTTGAAAATTTCCCTCCTGCCAGAGGGTGGTTGATGGAACAAATTCCCATCCGATGTTGTGGAGGTGAGTAGTTTGAATAAATTGAGGAAAAACTAGATAACCCATTACAAGGGATTGGACAGGTGAAATGGGAAGTGTTGTCATTTCTTCCCCGATGCTGTATAAGCTTGCTGCCACCACCACTAATAATAATAATATAGGATCCAAACTTTCACATCACTGTTGAATGTGATTTTGCTATGTACACACACACACACACACACACACACACACACACACACACACAGTCTTGCTTAAATTGGTTGGTATTGTTCTTTTTGCTCCTTAGTGGGTAATTTTGTGTTTTATTTTGTATTCCTTTTATCCTCCATTATTGTTTACATTCTTTTCAGTAAGCAGCATAATTCGTTTTGCAGTTTCAATGACATTTTTGGACTCTGAACTGGGTGGTTGTTATTGCTATGATCATGAGACCCACAGTTGACATATGTTGCCACCCATTGCATGTTATCTGTGAATGACCATGTTTATTTCTTGGATTTACAATAGTAAAGGGGTTTGAGATGAAACTGCAACATTAGGGGCTTGACCCAGTGTTTCAGTTTAAATAACTGACTTTAACCAATGAGGGAAGTTTCTGTATATCTAATGTTACAAATAAATTTTGAGGTGGAATAACCTTTTCCATGTTTTCTAACAGTGGTTATTTTTTGTGTGTTATAACACCTTGCAGGTTATTTCTAGTTTTTTTTCTTTGGTGACTGAGAAGATCCCACTCAGCTACAACTGTTCTCAATGTATCGTGTGTGTCATACTGTTACTAACGGTTCTTTTAAAAGTTTCCAGGTGAAGTAGCTGACTGTTTACAGTGTTATGTTTTTATTATTATTATTATTATTACTAGTCATATAGTGCAAGGAAGCCTGAGGCTTATGCTGCACCAGCTAAAAAAACAATTTTCCAAGTTACCCAGAGAGAGAAGTAGAAGGGAATTACCAAGAAGAGAAGAATGATGATATCCAGCTCAGGACCGTGGGTGTGCCAAGCCCATACTCACCAGATAATGAGCCCCTGGGGTTATCGGTTCTAATATTTGGTCATTCTTCAGAGCCCTCAAAACATTTTCAAATTTAGGAAATGTCAGCTTTCCTTTGATTGTGTAGGTTAGTTAATGACTGGATAACCTGTTTCATGCACAAAAGTGAATCTCAGTGCAGATTTATATTCAGATTTGAAGATTATAATCATTTAATTTTGTGTTTTTCTCACTTTTATTACTAGTTCATGTTATTTTGGGCTCAGAGTAATTTTATCCCAAGAATGTTTTTTTAATTATAGTAATGATTTATTTATCTTCTTATTGTAAAAAACAAGCTAAATCTAGGTAGCATTTCTACCTAGATTGTTTTTTTTTTTTTTTTTGTTTTTATTATATTTATTGTTATTTTTTATTATTTCTTTTCTGGCAGTCAGCTTTTATCAGAGGAGGAACTACAGACAATTTTTGAAGCCTGTGATATGGTAAGTTGCCATAAATTTTGACTGAATTTATTTTGGTCTCCTTATTTTTAAAGTTAGAAATATACATTTGGTGTTCATTCATCTTATCAAGTACATCATAGGGTTACATGCAAATGGATATATACAGGAACTCCCCAAAATACGTAAGGGTTGTGTTCCGTGCCGCTACACAAGTCGGGTTTAACGTGTCGGAATTACCCCCATATTTGTGCAGCACCCGCAACTGTGCTCACCGAATTGATTTGAATCAAAAAAGAAATGTTCGATGAACATGTAAATGGAATTATATATTGTATTTATTCAATTTTTTATCTCATGTGCAGGAAAAATTACAAAAGCGTGCAATTTAAAAAAATTTAAAATTATAAAATTACAAAGAAAGAGAGGAGACAGGCATAATGTCAGTACGTTTTACCTCTCAAGCATCGTTGTCTGAATCGACGTCTTGAGCTGATAAGTACGCAACTGCAGAAGTTGAGGACTGTGGAAATTTAGAAGGGGTCGGCCAATCAACCTTATGAAAAAACATTAATGGATGACTGGACGGCGGCTTTTTTCTTTTCATCGTAGATTTCTTTGTAGTAAGCAAGCATATCATTCGCCCCTCTGTTAAGAATTTTTAAGAATTGTTCGCTGTCAGGATCCATCTTCTCAAACCTCGCCATTGCCGATGCAATTTCACAAAATGCCATTGCCATCTCTCTCTGGTGATGAAGTGTCTCGGCTCCTCATTTGGTTCATCTTGAGCTTTTGTCAGCATTTTCTTCTTTCACTATCGCTGCCTGCAAGTCAATAAGATCTTCGTTATATAATTCCTTCTCCTCTTCCTCTATTAACTCTGCCACGTCATTGGCATCAACCTCCAACTGAAGTAGCTCTACAGCCTTTACAATCTTATCTGTAACCTCTTCATATGATTCGTCTTTTTCAAATTCTTCGAAGCTTTTTATGTGCCACAGGCATATTTTCTTCCATGTGCCATTTAAACAACTTTTAGTAATTTTCACCCAGGCCTTATTAATGTTTAAGATGGCATGGTAAATATTGTAAGATTTCCAAAAAGTCTCTGAATGTAAAATTTTTCTCACCTTATACTGCAGACAATGCCTGAGCAAATGTTGTGTGTCAATAGTATGCTTTTAAATTCAAAATAACACCCTGATCCATAGGTTGGATGAGTGAAGTCGTGTTTGGTGGTAGAAATATGACTCTCACCTTCGAAGTGAAATCATTTAGATGTGTAAGATGTCCAGGAGCATTATCTAATAGAAGTAAAATCTTGAAACGAATGTCGTTGTCTTTACAATATTTTTCAGCCTCGGGAATGAAGCAGCATCCTCAAAGAGAGATATTGTTATCCTTGCTCTCTGATTCGATCGGAAATGCACAGGTAGGAGTAACTTTATTGATGCCCTTAAATGTATGAGGATTTCCAGAATGGTACAAAAGCAGTGGTTTTAATCTGTAATCTCCTGCTGCATTAGTCCCACGCAACAGCATGGCCTTAGCTTTTGACACCTTGAAACCTGGCATTGTATTTTCCTCTTTGGCAATGTATGTTTGATCCAGCATTTTTTTCCAATATAGAGCAGTCTCATTAATGTTAAAAATTTGCTGTGTTGAATAGCTGCCTTCATCAATAATTTTTCTATTCAACCGCTGCCAATTTGTCTGCAGAAAGTTTCTTGCCTTGTATATCTAGTTCACGTGTACCCTGTCTCAGTTTAAAATTTTTCAGCCAACCTGTGCTTGCCTTAAAAGCTTTATTACCTTTTAATTTTCAATTAAAATCCAATGCTTTTTTTCACACAACATTGGGCCAGACACTGGTTCACCTAAACTTCGCTTCTGAAAGAACCACAAATAAAGTGTATGCTCTAAAGTGGCATTTTCAGGTTTTGACATAGTTTTTTTTATAATTTTCCTGCTAGATCCTCCTCCACTATCCATAAATCAATAAAAACTATTTGCAGTTTTCAGTGTATTGGGCTTTTTGTTTGTACAATATGTTATAAACAGGTAGTAAACTCGATCTTTCACTTATTATAATCAAAATTCAATTTGCAAACATGATCACTATAATCAGAGCTTACTGTACTACTGTTAATAATAAAAAAAAAAAAATTCAGCCTTTCAAATTATTCCGGATAACTGACTTCCTGATAAATGACGTTCTACTGTATTTTATATTGCTTGATTTTAAATGTTTTTTTTCTGCCCATTTACACCATTTAATGTACACATTTCTGCATCAATAAACAGCACTGAATAACTGCATTCTTGTTTTATTGGTTAATGTTATCAGTGGTTATTGTTATCAGTTAAGCTGTTTCCTGAAATCAAAATAACAGCATCTGCTACATTGTTTTATGCATTAACACTTAATATTTGTGTTTTAAAAAATATTTTAAAAAGTAATTAAAATATTTTTTAACTTGCTTATTTGTTTAGTCTGTTTTTGCAGTCTGATAGTTTGATATTAGCATTAGAATGTCTAAAAGATTCAAGGCAAACTTTTTTTTTTTCTGATCTATAACCCCCCCCCCACCAAATTGCTCATACTTTTCCCATTGCTAAAAAAAAGCTGTCCAATTCCAGTTTGACCTTCCACTTTATTCATTTTATGCAAAAACATTGGCATAAAAAACATAGGAATAAATCATATCTTCTTTAATTATTATTAGTATTAATATTTAAAAAATGATGCAATAAAGCTTAGCATCAGCAAAAGAACTTGCTGATGCTAAGCTTTCTTGACAACAGCCTTAAAATCAAGGTAGGGTATCACAAAGCCCTGCTGGGGGAGGGGGGGGGATCCTCATGTGAAAAGCAAATATGTGGACTTTGTTAAGGTTGATGTTAACAAATAGCAACACATATACAAAGTACAGTAGACTTTTGATTTTCCGGGATAAATGGTAAAAAAAAGTTCCCGGTAAATCCAAAAATACAGTAAGTCTCCGACATATGTAAGAGATACATTCTGGGACTTCTTACATAAGTCGTGTTTTACGTAACTAACTCGGAAATGACTAATAAAATATTGCTACTATATCCCTGATATGCCAAAATTACAAAAACCACATATCCTCAGAAGAATGAAGAAAAATAGTTATATATTTTTAATTAGTTCAGTTGAAAACTTTATCTGGGCACGGCGAAGTAGCCAGGGTGGCATAAGAAAAGAAAACATAAAAGGAAGAAAAAAACACGTCATTGTACTGTAAAAACTGATTTGTATTATGTAGCCTTGGTTATTATAGTTAACTTCTTTGGTGCCGATCGCTTCACTACTTCTCATATTCTGTCTTTCTACTTTATTATTGTGTTCACCACTGCGACTGACAAACCTGACTTCCGCAGTTGCCATTTTTCTGACCATTCCTGAAGTCTATCTAGGTCTCTCTGAAGAAGCTCAGCTTGACAGTGATCATTAACTACTCTACCAATTTTAACATCATCTGCAAATTTAGACATCATGCCCTCTATCCCTTCATCAATGTAGTTTATGAAAATTAAAAACAACAGTGGTCCTAATACTGATCCTTGGGGAACCCCACTTCTTACATCAACCCAATCTGAGGAATAGCCATTTATCACAACCCCCTGCCTCCTGCCCTGAAGCCATCCTTCTATCCATCTAAGGATTTTCCCAGTGATTCCAACCTATTCCAGCTTATAAAGCAACTGCTCATGTGGGACTGAGTCAAAAGCTTTGCTGAAATCTAAATAAACAATGTCGAAATTATTCCCTAAATCCAGCTTGTGAGTGACCCTTTCGAAATAACGAACCAGATTTGTTAAACATGATTTTCCCTTTACAAAACCATGCTGAGTATCCTTGAGAATTTCAATTCAATCCAAATGATCCTGAATTCCACCCTTGATTATTACCTCCATGATTTTCCCTACTACTGAAGTCAGACTGACAGGTCGATAATTTCCAACTTCACTTTTAGAGCCACCCTTATGTATGGGAGATACATTTGCACTTTTCCAATCCAAGGGAATCTCCCCAGAATCTAGTGATGCTCGCATAATTAGCCTCAATGGTTCAATGCACTCGCTTGCCGCCTCTCTTAAGATTATAGGGTATATTCCATCAACCCCAGGAGCCTTACTGGTCTGTAGGCTCGAAAGTTTTTTCATTAAATAATCTTGCGAAATTTCAATATCATTAATTACATATTTTTTAACTTCGCTCCCACAATTTCCCATTGCCACAAAAGGCTTTTCATTTGTAAATATCAATGCAAAATAACTGTTGAGTTCATCTGCAACGGCAGCTGGTGTATTTATTACTATCCCCTTTCCCTTACGTAAAGGTCCAATCTGCTCTTCTTGGCATTTATATATGTTCTGCTCTTCTTGGCATTTATATATGTGAAGAATTCTTTATCTCCCCTCTTTGCTCTGTTTGCTAGTGATTTCTCATAAACTGCCTTTGCCTGTCGAACCTTTTCTGTGGCTCTATCACACATCACCTTGTAGCTGTTATAGGCTTCAGTACTTTTTATTGCTCTGTAACCTTTCCATGCCACCTTTTTCTGCTCAAGTAATGCGGCAACTTCACTATTCATCCAACTTAGAACCCTTCTCGTGGAGTATTTTTTTAATGGTATATACGCATTCAAGGCATCTGTGATTAATGTTTTAAAAGCATACCACAGTTCAATTGTATTCATTCTCTGTGTGATATCTACCCAGTTAATAGAGGCCATGTAGTACCTTAAGGCATCGTAATTTCCTTTTCTGAAATTAAAACCCATTCCTTTGCCTTTTACTTCTGCTACCTCTCTCGTCATCATCCACCGTAGAACTCCGTGATCACTTCCTGCTACTGGTTCCTCTATTGTCAGCCCTGTTATGTCATCTGATTCATGTGTGATGATGAGGTCTAGGATATTCTTTTCTCTAGTACTTTCCCTGACATGTTGATACAAATAACAGTCGGCCCCGGGTGCCAAGCGAATCTTGAGGCCAAGCGATCTTCCCTGCGAATTCTATTGCGATTATATTAGAGAGATAAGCTTTTCACTTTGAGTTCACACGTTTTTTCTTTCGTTATTCAAATATATAATAAAAGTTCTCTTTCTTAAAGTATAAGGAAGAAGTTTCAGAAAGGAAAGTAACCTTTCTTAATTTTTCTGTATACTAACCTTCTGTTTTACTCGCTTGGTCACTTGGTGGCACTACTCCTGCCTCCCCGTGGCGGGGCTGGACCTGGGTGAAAAGACATCACCCAGGACTAAAAGGAGTTGAAAATGGACCAAAAAACTAATAACACAAGATTGGAGAAAGTTAACTCCAATAAATGTGATGACTTACAGCTGAACATGTCTCAGGCTAAGAGAATGAAAATAAACAGCTCTCAGCCTACTGTCCCTTTTTTTTTGGTGATACATTCGTTATCATCACAACCCATTGGGAAATTATCCCCTTTCTTAGTTCAGAAGACTATAGAGTCCATGGTTGGATCACCAAAAATGATAAAACGATTACAATCAGGTGATCTCTTAGTAGAAACCTCATTAAGTCATCAATCGGAAAAATTGCTACAAATGAAAACTTTTGCGGGACTACCAGTTGAAATTACCCCACATAATTCCCTGAATACATCGAAAGGTATTATTACCGAATGGGACCTTTTGACTGTTTCAGAGGAAGAACTACTGAGTGAGCTAACAGAACAACAAGTGATACATGTTAGAAGGATAATGATGAAGAAAGACGGAATTCTCATTCCAACCCGATCAGTAATTCTCACATTTAACAATCCTTCTCTTCCCCATTCAGTTAAAGCAGGATATCTAAATTGCAAAATCCGACCATATATACCAAATCCAATAAGGTGTTACAACTGTCAGCGATACGGACACTCTCAGGCGACATGTCGCAGTGATCCCATCTGTCCACTCTCTGGATCAAAAGACCACAATCAAGCAAACTGCACATCCGCTACACCACTCTGTCCCAATTGTCACGAAAATCATCCTGCTTTTTCAAAGACATGCGAAATGTGGGTACTGGGAAAGCAAATTCAAAAATACAAAGTAGAAAATAAAGTGTCTTATCCGGAAGCAAGAAAACAGATACTTGCAACCAAACCTTCACGTTCCTATGCTTCAGCAGTGAAACGACAGCAAACTATAGCCACTCAAACGGAAGTAGTAATACCTCTAAATCAAATTATAGACTGGAGTAAAGTAATATTGATGACAAAAACAGTTTCACAAGAAACATCCAGCGGTAAAGAGCAGGATACTTCCATGCCTGTAAAGCAGAAATCAGAAGTAACATCTTCAAAAACAAAGCAAACATCATCTAGTAAACTGTGTGAACAGAAACAAACAAACATAGACCAAATGGAACTGAGACAGAGAGAGAACATACTAGAACTACACCCTGCAGAAGATATTGACACACCTCGTCCTAATTTTCCGAAGAAAGATAGACCCAAATATGATAAACGGAAAAACTCAAAAGCGCAGTCAGATTCAGCAAATCGTCCCGAGACCTAAATAATGCAACATATTATTATACAATGGAACTGTCGTGGTTTACGTGGAAAATTGGATGAAATAAAAGATATTATTCAGCAGTATAAACCGGCCTGCATTTGCCTTCAGGAGACCCATCTAACACCTCAATCTTCACCCACATTTCAAAATTATACACTTTTCTGGAGAGACAGGAATGATAACAGAACTGCCAAAGGAGGAGTGGCAATTTTGGTGAATACTCATATACCAGCTAAGCAAACAAAATTAAGAACCAACTTAGTAGCAGTAAGAATAGCCATCGGAATTTCTATCACAATCTCGTCCATTTATCTTCCACCAAATATCCCTCTCTCCAGATCGGAATTAAACGATCTTACTATGCAGCTCCAACCTCCCTACTGCCTTATGGGAGATATGAATGCCCATCATCATTTGTGGGGATCTACTCACACAGACAGTAGAGGTAACATAATCGAAACTTTCATAGATGATCAACAACTGAATTTACTGAATACCGGATCTCACACTTATCAGTTTGTCTACAGGTATCACCTCTGCAATAGACTTAACAATATGTTCTCCATCAATTTATCCTAGTATAGAATGGTTCGTGTTGAATGATCCTTACAACAGTGATCATTTTCCGATAGTATGTTCCATACAGACACAATCAACTCTTACAGAAGGAACCAGAACAGTATGGAATTTTAAAAAAACAAATTGGAGTAAATATATGCAATTAATCAAACTGGATAAGCAATTAATAGAAACCCTGCCAATAGATGATGCTGTCTTATATATCAACGATCAACTGCTAGAAGCTTCCAAAGCTACAATACCTCAAATAAGTAAGGCAAGGCAGGCACAGTACAACTCTTGGTGGAATGCAGAATGTGCAAGAGCAAAAACAAAACAAAATCGTGCATGGAATAGATTCCGTCAATATCCAACTACCGCCAATTTAATTGCATATAAAAAAACCAAAGCTGAAGCAAGGAGAATTCGGAAAAAAGCAAAGAAAATGTCTTGGATCGTGTTCGCTTCCTCACTTACTAGGAACTCGAATCCTGGTTTGGTGTGGAAAAAAATTCGGATTTTAAATGGAAGATATCCAATCACACAATCTCTCATCTTCCATTGGAAAGGGCAGGACGTTTTTCAAACAGACCAGATATCAGAAATTTTGGCTGACTCTTTCGCTTCCATATCAGCAGTTACAAGCTACAGCACCGACTTTCAAAAATATAAAGAGCAAGCTGAACGGAGTAAATTGAATTTCTCTACCAAGATATCTCATTCCTATAATTTACCATTTCTAAAAGAGGAATTACTTACAACCATTACAAAATTACCAAAAAGCGCACCAGGTCCCAATGGCATTTATTATACTATGATACAACACCTAAACTCTGATTGTCTGGAAATCCTGCTAGCACTATATAATAGAATTTTTCTGAACAACCTGTATCCATCCATATGGCGGCATGCAATTGTCCTTGCATTTCCCAAGCCCGGAAAAGATACGTATAATTATCGCCCGATTTCACTGACCAGCTGCTTAGGAAAAATCCTTGAACGAATGGTGCATATTAGACTTACGTGGTTGCTGGAAAAAGAGAATGTTTTATCACCCCACCAATTTGGATTTAGGAAAAATAGATCAAAACTTGAC
This sequence comes from Mastigoproctus giganteus, assembly GCF_048544385.1. Taxonomy (NCBI): domain Eukaryota; kingdom Metazoa; phylum Arthropoda; class Arachnida; order Uropygi; family Thelyphonidae; genus Mastigoproctus; species Mastigoproctus giganteus. The sequence continues at coordinate 89,424,817 of NC_143581.1, forward strand.
CTACACGTCAAAGTGGAAACAAATATTAGAAACTCATTTATAAGAAAGCAGCATATGGTGATGGTAAATCTAGATCTTGAAAAAGCCTTTGACACAACATGGAGATCCGGAATTCTACGAGATCTATTTCAATTAGGATACAGAGGACAACTTCCACAATTTATAGAAAAATTTCTTGCCGACAGAACATTTCAGGTACGATACAAAGGCTGTTTATCTACAATCTATATACAACAGGAAGGGGTTCCCCAGGGCTCAGTATTAAGTGCAGCCCTGTTTGCACTGCGGGTGAACAATATCACAAAGGTTATACCCCCATCATTGCAAATATATATGTATGCAGATGATCTTTCCATTTCATTTCAATCACAAAGCATGAACACAATTGAACGACAGCTGCAATTATCCATAAACAAAATAGAAGTATGGACTCAAAATAATGGCTATAGAATATCTGAGAAAAAATCAGTTGTTATACACTTCTGTAAAATGCGTGGTCTTCATCCTGAACCGGTCTTATACTTAAATAAAATTGCTCTACCTGTTGTTCAAAATTTCTCCTTTTTGGGCTTAACAATAGATAGAAAACTAAACTTTCAGGAACATATACTAAGACTTCGAACTAGTTGCCTCTTAAAACTTAACATCTTGCGCACAGTATCTTCAATGGCCTGGGGAGCCGACAGGTCCACATCATTACTATTATATAAAACATTGATTAGATCTCGTTTAGACTATGGATCTCCTGTATATGCTTCAGCAAGAAGGAGCATCTTACGTCGCCTAGATACCATTCACCATAATGCACTCCGCATAGCTCTAGGAGCATTTAGAACTTCACCAATCTACAGCCTGTATGCAGATGCTTCGGAACCCCCACTGCATCTTCGACGAGATTATCTACTGTGCATGTATGCGGCAAAAATATACAGTCAGCCATCACATCCAAATTGGTCCATTATTCACAATCCACCATGGACGAGTAATTATGATCACAAGCCAAATGAAAATAAACCAGTAGGACTGCGCCTCAGACACTTAGCTCAAGTTTGGGAAATACATTTCCAGCACATTTCTGCAGTAGATATAAACTCAGAACCTCCTTGGATTCCGACTGTGCCTTTATCCATATCGCATCTTACAAACAGGAATAAAAAAGAGATCTCTCCAATCGTTATACAGAAGCTTCATGCACTGCACAGTTTTGAAAATAGAAACAGTCATCAGATTTACACAGATGGTTCAAAATCGAACAACTCAGTAGGTGCCGCAGTAGTTTTACCGGAATATATTATATCTGTCTCCTTGCCTCATGTTTGCAGTATTTTCACAGCAGAATTATATGCTATTAAACTAGCACTGGATGATATTACCCAGCATCAACTTCTACCTGCTCTAATCTATACTGACTCCCTTAGTGCAGTAGCAGCTTTACAGAACAGCAAACATTTCTCAAATTCCTTGATTCAGCATATCAAAAAACAACTCTGAGTTTTTCATAAAGCAAGAAAACAAGTGTCTATCTGTTGGATTCCCAGCCATGCTGGAATTCTAGGAAATAATCATGCAGACCAAGCCGCAAAAAATCCAGATCTTAATATGCAAGATAACTTTCAGTTTGTACAATTTACAGATTATAGGGATGTATTTTGTACCAAATATACTTCCATCTGGAAACAACTTTGGAGGGACCAATCGTGCAATAAACTTCGCAGAATAAAAAAAGATCTATGTTTGTGGAATTCTAGCTCACGTACAAATAGACAGGAGGAAGTTATATTAACAAGACTGCGCACTGGACATACCTTCCTTACTCACAAACATTTACTTTTAAGAGAAGATCCACCGCTCTGCTCTGTCTGTCAGATACAACTTACAGTAAGGCATATCCTGATTGATTGTCCATCATATTCAGCCGTTTGAGCCACATCCTTCCAATCATTAGCAAACTTGCAAGCTCCTCTAACCCTCTCTCATGTACTTGGTGACAAAGCAAACCTAAGTGAGCTCTTTATATATATTAAACATCTAGGAATAATAAATGCACTCTGATATATCCATCCTAAATCATTAAAATGAACGTAATGACGCTGACAGACACATATTGGCCACAGTTGCCCTTGTGTCGTGAAACTTTCATACCAACAACAACAACAAATAACAGTCATCTAGTTGATTTAAAAATTTTGTACCCCACGTCGAGTTTCCTTCCCATTTACTCCAATCAATTAGAGGCAAATTGAAATCACCCATAATAAGGCATTGACACTTACTTGCCCATTCCATTTGCGTGTAGAGGCTTTTGTCATAATCTTCACAATCACCTGGTCTGTAGATTACTCCTACTCGCATTATACCTTTGTTTCCAACTATCTCACACCATACGGACTCTATACTAGCATGTGAAATGTCTGAATCCGGGAAAGCTATCGTCGTACTCAGGCTGCTTCTGATAAGAAGCATTACCCCACCACCCCTTCTATCTAACCTATATCCTTCCTAAATACATTATACAAGCCGTACTGAAACTCATCATCCCCAATTTCCGGGTGGCGCCACGTCTCTGTAAGCCCTATTATGTCCGCGTTACTTGTTTTAATCAGCAGTTCGAATTTGTTCATTTTATTGACGACACTTCTAACGTTACTGTATAAACAATTAAGATTTACTGTTCTTGTATATTTAACAACCCTAACACAACCCTTGAAGTTTTTTAGTCTCTCTTCCCTGATATTAGCTACCCGCTTACGTGAAATGTCTTTGCCCCCAGAACATCTAGATAATACGTCCAGTTGGGGTAACAGATAAGAACTCTTAAGGTATGTACAAGAGTTACATTGACCAATATTATCAGATAAACGCGTGTCAGTATTACCCACATCCCCCCTAGCTAGCAGTTTCCCTGAACCTTTAAGGTATCCTCAATAATACTGGCAAAAACTTTTGCACCACCTTTGTTTAAGTGTATCCCGTCTCTACAAAACAAATTCCTTCTACCTACAAGTGTGGGCCATGCTGATAGAAATTTACCCCCTAAAGCCTTGCAGATTCCTTCAAGTCTTGAGTTAATCCACAAGGCTCTTAACATATAACCCCTCCTATCGTGTCTGGGCAGAATTGCAGACACATAGACATTATGGCCTAACTTGCGACATTTCCTCAGCATGGTCCTGTATTTTTCCAACAAATCGTCAGATCGTGTACGTTTAATATCATTTGTCCCCACATGAATAATAATATTTTCTTTACCCCCTTTAAAATTTGACAATCTGTTGATGACACCATCAATAGTTGCTCCCGGCAGACATACCCTTGTTCTGCTCCACCTATCTTTATTACAAAAAATATTCCCCGTTTCCCTGACAATGGAGTCTCCTAATAAAACAATGTCCTTTTTTAACCAGAGTAGTTTGCACTTGGTTGTTCTGTTTGGAGGCTCGAATCGGGTGTGCATCACTTGGTAGATTGCTGGAGTTTTGAGTCCCTGACGAGCTCCCAGATGCATTATTTTCGAGGGCAAGCACTCATTTTTTCAGGGACTCAGATTGTTCCATCAGTGCACCAAATTGTAATTTAAGATCGGTGCACTCCTTACATCGATCACAAAGAAAAGAATCCCCAGGTGAGGTAGGATTAGTCACCAGGTCGACCTTGGAAAACATTCCACAGGTTCCACAACGGATTAAATCGTGACTCACCCGTAAATCGCCATCTGCTATTTCCGTGTGAGTCACGATACTCTGTGACGTGTTTAAGGTAGATCTCGTAACTACCATTATAAAATTAAATAAATATCAATGAAAGTAACTTTAAAAAATTATATCTATAATATTATTAAAATCAAACAGTTACAGGAAAACCTATAACAAAATAATCCAACAATATCTAAATAAATCAAATATTTAAAAGCACTATCCAAAAGTAAACCACTTAACTGAGGAGTCCTGTCTAAGCGCGTCCACTCACCTCGAATGCCAACAGTAAAATCTGTGACAGATCTGTAAGTGTAGAGATTCCCTACTCCAGGGTGATCAGAAAGATCCACAGAGGATGCCCACAGGGCTCAGTCCTAGGACCAACTTTATGGAACATGGTCCTGGATGAGTTCCTAAATCAAGATCTTGGGCATGTTAAGTCCCAAGCCTATGCAGATGATTTGATCCTTTCCATGCCTGCCAGCTCAAGAGCCCAGCTTGAAATTTCTGCTAAGCGAGCACTCTGGCTCCTCCAGGAGTGGGCTACCTAGCACAACCTGACAATCTCGGCTGAGAAAACCTCCAGCATCCTCCTGAAAGGGCACCTAAGCTCAACCAGACCACCGCAGATTAAGATTAATGCCACAACCGTCAAGCACCACACATCAAGCACCTTGGTGTAATCCTGGACTCAAAACTGTCCTTCCTCCCACACCTACAGTATATTGAAAAGAAGATAAGAAATTACACAGCATTGGTGGCAAGGGTCACCCGCAGGGACTGGGGTCTAAACCAACTTACCCTAGCCCTGTTTTACAAAGCTGTGTTTATTCCAGCTATCTCATATGCTGCAGCGGTCTGGTATCATCGGGCAACTATTGTCACAAATCAGAAGAAATTAGCCACCATTCAAAGAGCAGTACTACTTACCATCACCAGAGCCTGCTGCACAGTGAGCACTCCTACTCTCCAAGTCCTCGCTGGAGTCCTCCCTCTAGATCTTGAAATAATTAGATGCGGCATGTTGTATCATCTGTCCAAAGGAATCTCCACTACCACCTTTGGATTCACCACCAACCCAGCAATCAATCGCAAGACAGAAAAGGCACCTGCTCACCCACCTGCAGCAAGCCTGGCAGGACAGATGGATGACATCCACTAAGGGAGCAATTACAAAGAAATTCATCCCTGAAGTAACGTTCACATTCCCAAAAGCCTCAAGCTGGTTTTCCCCTGGCCTGTACATAACGTACCTCCTCACAGGCCACGAGTCAATACAAGAAAAATTAACGTCTCTGGGCATCACAGATGATCCACGCTGCCACTGTGGCACTGACCAATCTTGGCACCACATAATGTATGACTGTCCTGACTATGAAGACTTGAGATCTATTCTGATCACAAAGATTATTAATTTGCCAAAGGACCAAGAACATATACCAATTCATACCCATGACAATTATAAATACTTCACCACTTTTGCACAGGATGTCTTCAACAGATGAAGAACATTAAGAAGCCTAAACCACCAAGAGCAATAACTTGAGACAGATTCTGGGCACCCTTCTCCAGTAGCATCAACTGCCGACCTCATCGAAGCTCAATTGAACTGAAATTCACTTCCTTCATCTAAGTTTCATCGGGCTGATATCTGCAACTGAATCTCCAGGCAAGATCAACCAATACCTGATCCCACTGAAGACTCCAAGACCCAGACACTGGAGACACCAGCAGCTTTTCTGCCACAAGCCACATTGGCGATCAAACCGAGCACTCTAGCCTGGTTTTCTTTTACTCTCCTCTCCGGTCGGGGGGAGAAGATTGGTTCCTGTCTCCTCCCCCTTTTTTCTGCTTGGTGAGGCCTGGGACTGCCTCACTGACTTTCTGGGGTCACCTTCTCTATTGTCCCCATACCTCTGTATTTTCCCCCCAGCCTTCAGCTCCCCCCACTCTGTCTATCTCGCAGTGTACACCCCGCACAACTTATCAATTAATAATGTCCAAATTTAAACCATGCTTACATTACTCTTGGCCTTTTATATTCTAGCGTTAACCCCATTTTTTATTTTTATTTATTATTTTATTTATTTATTTATTTTATTTATTATTTTTTATTTTTATTTTATTTATTTTTTTTACATAGGACCTTGCCACTGAAATATTTGGAAGCTAGGTGGCAGGGCCTGCTGGAGTACAAAAATTTACTGGATACCTTACCTGCCTCCCAGTGGCCAAGTGTGGTAACGGTGGGTCCCAAAAGCTAAATGGTCAGAAGAACAACGGTACACAACACTACACATCTGTCCACTCCCCACACACTTTTTAAATCTCTGTGCTACACAAACAGAGTACACAATGTGGAGATGGGGGGAACCCCTGGGGCCGTCAGACAACTAACACACTTTGCACTTTCCGGTCTTATTCCATGATTTCAGCTTACGGTTTTATTATACTACCTATTCACCACTAGCCACATTAATAACCTAATCTCCTACAATTATTTATATATATAAAAATCCTTTATTCTTCAGGTTGTCAATGCAACACATACATTATGGCCTCAGGCTGATATCCTCTCTAACTTCAATTATATTAAAGATTTTTTCAAAGAAATAAATTGTGCATATGGAACTTCTAACTTTTATTATTATTATTAGCTATATGGTGCAAGGAAGCCTGTGTCTTATACTGCACCAGCCAAAAAAAAAAATCCCCGAGTTATCCTAAGAGAGAGAGAGAGAGAGAGTGAGTGAGTGAGAGAGAGTGTCAAAAGAGAATTGCCAAGAAAGAGAAGAATGATGATAGCCAGGTGAGGAACCTGGGTGTGCCAAGCCCATACTCATCAGATGTGAGCCCCTGGGGTAACTTGTGTTGCTAATAGAGTCTAGAAATACATGCCAAAATATTGCCCTCCATTGTCAATAAATTAGTAAAGGCTGTCTTCCTTGTCAGTCACAGTTACAATATCGGTGAGAGACATATGTGGAGACAATACATGTTGAACATAAAAACTTGTTGAATGGGTAAAACTTCACCATAAGGTATTTTATGCACGTGGGGGCAGGGGAATGTATTTGTGCAAGTGATTCATTGAACCTCAAATATTTAATACACTTATAGAAGATGCTGCATGACTTTGGGAATAAATTTGGTAAATTGAATTGTAGACTTATTGTATGTAGTTTGGCAGCCAGTTTACTTTCTGTCATTAATTCTTAAGACTGCAACATGCTTTCTTATGGCAGTAAAAGTCTACTAGCACCAGATAGGACCTGTAGATAGCAAGTTACCTGACTGTTTTATTGGAAGCATTAAGTTATATATTATTTAATTTTAACTTATTAAAAACTTATAAACTTATTAAATATTATAATTTTTATTATAATTAAATAATATTATAATATTATAATCAAATTTGGGAACTAATCAGCACCCAGTAGTGCTATTCAAAGGAAAATTTTTTTGAATCAATTGGAAACAAATTAATTTTACAAAGAACAAAAAAAAAAAAAACCAAACAAGTTTCCAGTACTTCTTCATATCATTGAAGGTAACAGAATGATATTTTGCAGACCACTTCTGTCAGTTTAAATCTGAGAACTTACCAGATGCTATAATGAAAGAAGAAAGAATTGATGTACGGTAGTCCTTTGTTGGGGAACTGACAAGTGCATAAGGAAGCATGAAATATAACAAGTTATCCTAAGTCATTCTTGACATTTTAATTATTCTTCATAACTGAGTGTCAGAGAATATTCAGCCGGATGAAGAAAATACTGGTTTCAGATCTTCTCTTCTTTGATGCAGTTTTGGAAATGCCCTTGATGGTTAAGTCTGAACAGCAGTGCCATTGTTGTAAACAAAGCTGACTCATTATTTCCAAAGATATACAGGTAGTTCACGACTTTATGAGTTAATTCGTTCCTAGCGCACGTTCATAAAGCAGAAACTCGTAAAGCGGGAATTTATTACCCATAGACATAAAAATAGGGGTTACGTTCTCAACAATGAAATTAGTTAGCGAATTAGTTTATGTTTAAACAATGATTGATTTATCTAAAGAAATGAAAATGTAGCCTGCAAAATCAAGCAAATTATAATAATAGAGAAATTATTTACGACTTACAAATGTTAAAGAATGTTTATTCTTCATCATCATTGACTTAGTGCACACTTGTTGATCATTCATTATTGGCTCAGCACTCATTGGTTTGTTGCACAAGAAGTCGTCGTCTTCAGAAATGTTTCAAGAGGCGTTTGTTTCCAAAATAATTTTCTCTTTTAATTATAAATTTCACGATTGCATGCATAAGCATTTTTTTAATGGCACACACAGATTTCAACTAACACGATTCACGTGGAGTAACAAATTTACGAAGCTTAAAAAAAAAGGAATGATGAGAAGATTATGAAAATTTATTTATGTTTTTTATATGATTGAAGATTTCAGTAAAGGTGAAACACATTTCACCATAATAACATTAAAAAAACCACACAATTCCAGCTATCGGTATTTTCGCAAATGCAAGAAGATCGAGTTTACTACCCGTTTATAACTACTTGCAGTAACAGAAAAGCCCAATAAGTCGGAAAGTGCAAATTGTTTTTATTGTTTTATGGTCGTGACCTCCAGAAATGTGCTTTAGAAAAATATCACAAAGGCGTTTAAAATTGATTCTATAATGGAACATATGATAACGATGAAAGTGTAGTGCATTTTAATGATTTGAATTGGTAACTAATACAATTTACAAATCATGCTCATGACCTTTTATATGGCCTTAAGGTCACGCTCATGACCTTAAAAATGAAATTTTTGAGAGATAAATAGCTCTCAAAATCTTGAAACGAATTGCCAAAAATACAATGTGTTATTGGGTTCACATTACGATATTTTAATGATACGATGGTGTCTCTGGAACTGATTATATTGTAAAGGGAGGTACACTGTTTGTTTAGCTACGCACATGGTTTGAATGTAGTATTTATGAATGTTTAACATTCATTTTTTGCAGTTAATGTTCATATTTTCAATTTTGTCGATACTTGATATTTGGGGGGAAAAACTCAAACCCGGGAACTCGTGAAGCGAGAACTGCCTGTACTTCTATAACAGATATCTTTCCTGAAGCAATCATAATCAGTTGGTGTCTGACAGACATTCTGAACAAAAAATCTACAGAGAGAGAGAGAGAGAGAGAGAGAGAGATGTTAGGTAAGCTAATCCCGGGGTCTCACATCTGGTGAGTATGGGCTTGGCACACCCAGGGTCCTGAGCTGGATATCATCATTCTTCTCTTTTTTGGTGATTCCCTTCTGCTTTTGACTCTCTCACTCTCTCACAGGGTTACTCGGGAACTTTTTTTTTTTTTTTTTTTCCTGGTGCAGCATAAGCCTCAGGCTTCCTTGCATCATATGGATATTAATAATAATAATATCTAAAAGCATAACTATACTGATAAATGATCCTGTGGACACATTTTGTTATTGAAATATAATTTCTGGTACAGTGTGGACTTTAAGATACCTCCTTTTTTTCCTTAAAAATGATGTTTTCTTTCTTGTTTTTTTTTTTTTTTTTTTTTGCTAAAAGCCTTCTCTTTTCGCCCAGCCTACAAATACTCTCCAGTTATTTGGAATCAAAAGTTGACAGCTATTTATATGCATAATATGCAAAAATATATTGAAGACTAAATGTGCAAGGCATAATATATTATGGGCTGAATTTAACTATATAATATTGGTGTAAATACACCATAGTTTACCCATAAATTTAACTGCATAGTAGGGTAAATGCATCGTTTGATTTTATCTCATATTATCTTCACAACGAGATGCCAGGTATTAGAGATAAAATCAAATGATGCCTTTACACTACTTAGGTAGTTAAACTTATGGGTAAACTATGGTGTATTTACACTAATATTATTTAGCAAAAATATATGGATACTCATGTTAAAATTTTTGTGCTTGTAACAGTCTTTTAAACTAGAAAATGGAAGAGTTAATGGATTGTGTTTATACAGTGAAACTTCTCCTAACGGACATCTCTCTACAACAGACATTTTCAAATTCCCCAACTCTCCTCTATTGGTTTTAACGTGTTTTCAGCTTCTGTCTAGAGGACATTCTCTGTAACGGACACGGACAGGCAATCTGCACTGTTTCATTTAGATTAGCACTTAATTTGATCTCCCCATAACGGACAGCGGGCGAGCTCACGGACCTTTTTCTAGGAACGTTTCTTCCACGTATTGCCTCAATTGTGTGTTTATTTTCTATTTCCGATTCTCTGAATTTTATCAAGGTTTACATCGCGAGCCCTTTTTCAAGAATTTTAAGGCACGTGTAAAACTTCTGATGAATTCGGTGTGTGCAAGGTGGGGGGGGGGGAATATGGTCGGCCTTTCGTCTTTTGAGTTTCAGTTTTGTTCAGTGTCGTGTGAAGTGCACAATGTCTTCTCGTAAACATTTAACTTTAAAAGATAAAGTCGAACTCATTAATGCATATGATCGGCAAAAAAATAGTGTTCGCAATCTCGCTGCAAAATTCAAAATCAGGGAGACACAGGTAAGCGACATCCTAAAGAAAAAAAATGCACTGCTTAAACAATTTTGGCAACACGTAAATGATCAGGTTCAAAAATCATTCCCGAAAACTGTTGGACTTCAAATTGACAATGTTACGTATGAGTGGTTTTGTTGCACATGTGCTAAAAAAATTCCCATTAATGGGCCTGTTATTAGGGAAAAGGCTTTGGGGGTTGCGAAACCTATGGGAGTAAATGAGTTCAAAGCTTCTGTGGGATGGCTAGACAAGTTCAAAACTCGGCATAAAATTTCTTGGAAAACCGTAAGTGGTGATACTGGGGATCTGTTGATACTGGGGTTGTAACAGAGTGGACCGTCAAATTGGAAGATTTATGTCGTGATTTTGAAGATAATGATATTTACAGCTGTGACGAAACAGGGTTGTTTTTTAAAGGTCTTCCTGAAAAATCAATGAGTCTAAAAAACGAAAAGTGCCAGGGCGGAAAAATTTTAAGAAACGCTTGACTGTACTATTGTGTACAAATATGCTGGGAGACTTTGAACAACCTCTTGTTATAGGAAAACCACAAAATCCTTGTTGTTTCAAGGGCATAAAGTTGAATCTTTTGAATGTTGACTGGAAGTCTAATAAAAAAGCGTGGATGACACGAGATATCATGAGCGAATGGATAAGTCACTTTAACCAAAACATGATTTGTCAAAACAGAAAAATTATTCTTTTCATGGATAATGCTGCATCTCACCCGCACATTGAATTGTATCATTCAAATCGTTTTTCTGCCACCAAACACATCTGCAGAGTGTCAGCCCTTGGATCAAGGGATAATAAAAAAATTTTAGACTTCCCTACAGAAAACGTGTTTTAAGACATCTTGTTGCAAACATGAACGATGTAACATGTGCGAGTGACCTTGCAAAGAAACCCAGCATCCTAGATGCGATTCAGTGGATTTCCTCTTCAGTAAATGCAATTAGAAAACAAACTGTCGTGAACTGTTTTGTAAAGTCTGGCTTCTCAAATGCAAAAATTGAAGTTGTGAACAGCAATGTGGAGCACCAAGAAGAACAAGAACTTCAACATCTATTGATAATGTATGATACTTCCGCTACAAGTGACTCTGGCTACAAAGATATAGACTCTAACCTCACTACAGAAGATGGTGCTCTAGATATCAACGACATTATCATTGATATTTTTCAAGAAGTTCCTCATGAGGATGAAGAAATGTGGAAGGAGGTCATTCTGTTGAAGAACATATTAACGACGAACCACTGATGAAAATAGAAGCGTTCATACAAATCAATCGTTTAAAAATGTTTTTCGCCACTGAAGAAGGTACCGAAGGACTTTTGATGGTTTCTTCACTCCAAACAAATGTTGAAAACAAAATTATCAGCTGGAAGAAGGTGCAGAAGAAAACAAGTGATTACTGTATGTATTTTTCTTAAGATAAAGTCATAATATGCATAGCACAATTGTATGTATATTATTTACAAAAATATTGTGCAAAATCAGTATATAATTTAATTTAATTTTACATTAAACGTTTAACGATTTTTCTTTCTTTCTTTTTTTTTTTCTCCCTCAGACTTCTTGTTAGTGGACACTTCTCTCTAACGGACACATTCTCGTTCCCCATGGCTGTCCATTAAAGGGAAGTTTCACTGTATTTTATGTCTAAGAGGATGTTTTTTTTAATTTTCAGCAGAATTAAATTTTTTTAAAATTAAAGGTGTAAAACACAGCGTTTTTAAATACATATTTTTTTTTAATTAAAAAATGCAAAGTTACATACAATGCAGTACAATTTAGTAAGAGACATGGCATAAAAAAAAATCCTCAAGTGAATTGTAGCCACTGTTACCCTTATAATGCGCACAGACAGTGGGATCCCAGCACTGATATTGCTAATAACATCACAGTTCTTACAGTTGCCTTATACAGGGAGATTGTGGCATCCCTGTCTACAAGCAAATTTATGATAAATCATCAAGATTGGTCTGCTACCCAACCAAGTTGTTGGTTGGTTAGCAGGCCAACAACTGCAGGTCCATAGGGTAATAGTATTAGTAGCAAATAATTCAAGAAAGCAAATTTATAAAGCATCAGCAAAAAAAAAAAAAAAAAAAAACCCTCACACATCACATGTCCATCCTTTCCAGTAATTTATGTAGTTCTTCCTTGAATTTATTCACACTACCCTTCCACAACAACAAAAGATGGAAATTTATTCCAAATTTCAACCACCCACTGGCTGAAGCAAACTTCCGCAACTATCCTTTCTCAGTCTGAATTTGTTCCTCATATGTAGCCTGGAGCAGGAGGAAGCATGCCATCCTCATTGAGTGTGCTTAATCCACTCAAACAACATGCGAAACATCCTCAATCAGTACGTAAGTGCCTAGTCTCCAGACTCCACAAATTTTGTTCTATCATAAATGAATTAGGCAATAATTCATTTATGGAACAAAAGTAGCAGTCATTAATATGATGCTGAGGTTCCTTCCACACCATGGGAATAGCAAATGTCATTTTTTTTTTTTTTTTTTTTTTCAAACCACATTTCCACAATTACAAGTGCTTTGCTTATTTATCGCACATAGTTAACTTTTATCAAGGCCACCTAAATTAGTTCCAAAATATGTGACATTTCCATTTTTCATATAAATCTGACATATTTTGGAATTAAATTTCACAAATAATGTTTTAACCTCCTTTTGTTTTGTCACAACATAGTTACTGCAAATGTAACGAAATTAGTTTGGATGTGCTGTTATGGGGAAAAACACACACAAAATTCACATGTTAATTTGAACATGCAATAGAATTTTTATCGATGTGGGAAAGTTTTAAGAGTGACTAATGCAACAGCAGTCTTCTTTATTACTTAGGGTAAAGATCTTTACACTCCATAGTGAGAAGATCAGAATATCATGGGCAAATACTAGAGTAAGGCATAAATTATCTGTATTATGTTATGATTTTTAAATACAACCATATGATGTACAGTAAACTGAAAAGTAATCATTTGAGAAAATATTATAATATTTATCTATTGAAACAAAGAAAGGCTTTAAAAACTCATTCTATTCACTTATTTATACTCCAGTTGCAATCTCCTGTTTTGCTGCCGGAATTGTGTAAGCACATCATAAAATGAATATCTTTTCTTCAGTTCCACCAGCAGTACCTTTTCGATGGTGAGTAAACTTAGGCTGCATAACCTTTCTTCTATAGCATATGTGTATTCTCTTCATATCAGATAAAGGAGCACTCTGTAAGGGTATAACTCAGAATTGTCATGATCAATTCCATTAATTTATAAATTTCCGTGAATGCACCCCGAAGCTGATTTTCTTGCAGGAATTTATGAGGTGGTGCACTAGTTTCCTGACAAATTCATCAGAAGAAATGAGCACTTTTAGTTCATTTTTTCAAGAGAATGTAGTCACAAATTGGTCTGTAGAAGTCCTTTAATTTTTCTAGAATACCATAAGGAAAAATTTTTGCATACTGATCATATCTTTTCCTACAAGGTAGTGGAAAAAAATTCATTCAAGTTTTGAAAGTGAAGAGTATCTTTCTTCCATTTCTAGTTGCATGCAGTCAACTATTCACTGGTATAATTGAAGGCATGCGCTTTTCTCCTCTTCTTCAGTTCCTTTCGTCTTTTAGGCTTCGATTCATCAATTGTATGCTTTTCCTTTGCTATGGAAACCCAAATGTCATCAAATCTATGTTCCTTATCATTCCTAATCTGCTTAATAGTATCATGCACCATTTTACAACAGTACAATATGTCATATGATGGAGTTTGTAATATATTATTCAAGACATCAGTATGGCCAAACAGTTTAGAAAAAATTTCTAGCAACAAAATGGTTTGAAAATCTTGAAAGAAACGCAAAAATCTACATGTTTTGATTACGGCATTCGCATCCCATTCCCCCAGAGTTCAAATTCTCTACAATGTGTTAAAAAATTTAATAAGTTGACTTCTGTGATGCTTTACTCTACTGTGAAATTTTCTGCAACATTAATTTTCAAAGCATTTGTATACAGGAAAAATGTATACATTTTTCCTTTCATAAAATTTCAAAATTCTAGAAAAAAAAAAAATCCACTTCACAGAGCCCACTCTGAAAATTCACTATGAGGGACCCACTTACATACAGCAAACTTGCCACTGAAAAGGTGAGTTTGCCATGTATGAGTGAGTCCCCCATAAACTGTCACTTGTGAAAGCACTTGCAATATGGGCTTCACATACTTGTTTTTAATTTTGTCAAACAATCAAAAATCTCAGGTTTCGATTAGGAGATACTGAAGTTGCTTACTTACAAAATTTTACAATCATTTTCAATATTTTTAACAGACTTTGTAATAATGATGTGAGAGAGCATGCTGTCCTGCATTTAGTTAACATGAAGAACTTAATATGTTGATTGTAGTTATATTTATGATAAAAGCTTATGGTGATGCCTATCAGTGTCTTAGTATCATTTCTTAGTTACAGAATTGATTTGATTAGGATTAAATCAGTTCTTAAATCAATTCCTCATTAGGAGAAACTGCCTATTTAGCTCTTTTCTGTTTTGTCTGGTGAGGATTTGGAAGTGGTTGGGATGTTAATTTATCTGTTGGGAGTTCTCTCTCTCTCTCTCTCTCTCTCTCTCTCTCTCTCTCTCTCTCTCTCTCTCTCTCTCTCTCTCTCTCTCTCTTAATAAGAAATTGATTGAAGTAATAACAAAATTTATCTGTTGGCTCTCTCTCTTTCTATTAATAAGAAATTTGATATCCCTTCTCTTAATTTAAGTTAACAAATGAAGAGATTTGATATCCATTAGTTAACAAATTAAGAAATTTGATATCCCTTCTCTTAATTTAAGTTAACAGTTGTTAAATATATTTTGATTTTATTTTTCTATAGGCTATTGAGTTAAACAACTTCAAGCTGCAGATTTATGCATATGTGGAATCACGTATGTCTTTCATTGCTCCAAATCTCTCCATCATAGTAGGAGCTTCAATTGCTGCTAAATTAATGGGCAAGTTTTTACTCATCTCTGAAAAAATTAATCTTATTATCAAATTCAGTTTAGTTGGCCTGCTTTTCATTGATTTCATTTCAACGCAGCACACTAAATTATTTTAAAAAAATGTTAATATGAGTAATAGTTTAACTATTCAATTGCAAACTGTTATAAGTTTAAGTTGTTGAAGTAGTATATGAATATGGATAATGTAATACGTCCTGCTTTTCAACGTTTCACAATTCTGTTTATCCTAAATTTTTGAGTATCAATTTAAATATACTGAAGAAAATTATGTATCTGGGTGCCCCCTACCTAACCACCGAAATGATAACAGCAACACTGCAGCAAAGAGATCCAGTTAGAGCTCATACCATTAATAACACTCCTATTCCTCATTATTCATTCTACTGGTGAACAGACAATTAGGAAAATGTCATCCCTTTACCATTCAGAAAGGATTAGGTTGGTTTTCAAGCTCTCAAAAATCAGTAAAAAGATTGTATTCTGGAGATATTTTAGTGGAAGCACCATGATCTAAGCATTGTTAAAAACCTTTTAGGGCTAAAGCCCTATGAGGTTTTCAATCATGAATTAAGAGCAAGTTTACTGACATATAAGTTAGTGCCATTGCATCATTTTAAGATGTAGAAACCTATTAAAGTAGTACAAAATTGGCATCATTTAAGTATATCTCATATTGTGAATAACTTCGCAATGAGTTGCCATGATATTGCACTACCTCGAATAAATAATGATTCAATGGAGAAGACTATTGTTACTTATTCTCAGCGGTTACCATCACCCAGATGGCACTGTTTTAAAGTTTGTTGGCTCATTCCAACACCAGGATACCTGCCCACCCACTGAGGAGAAGCATCTGGGTGGTGGTATCTGGTGAGAATAAGTAACAATAGTCTTCTCCATTGAAGCGTTATTTATTCTGGGTAGTGCAATATCATGGCAACTCATTGTGAAGGTATTCACAATATGAGATATACTTAAATGATGCCAATTTTGTACTACTTTAGTAGGTTGCTGTGTTAAAATGATGCAATGACACTAACTTATATGTCAGTAAACTTGCTCGCAACATGAAGCTTTAGCCCTAAAAGGTTTTCAGTCTGATAACCAGTTGCACACCACCAGGCATCTCTCATATTGTGGAGTACTTTACAACTGGGTTGTCATGATTGCAGCACCAGGGTACCTGCCCACCTACCGAGGAGAAGCCAACAAGCTTTGAAACAGTGCCGTCTGGGTGGTGGTATCTGCTGAGAATAAGTAACAATAGTCTTCTCCATTGAAGCGTTACTTATTCGAGGTAGTGCAATATCATGGCAACTTGTTGTGAAGGTATTCACAATATGAGATATACTTAAATGATGCCAGTTTTGTACAATTGTAGTAGGTTGCTGCATGTTAAAATGATGCAATGGCACTAACTTGCATGATGTAATAGCAAAGTGGGATTTATTTTTCATGTCTCTCAAGAATAGATCTGTGCCAAATTAAAAGTTCAAGGCATTACAGCTGTAAAGTGAATATCAGGTTAAGACATCTCCCCCATCTTAACCTGCAATTACAGTGTTATCGATTTTTTATATATATGATGTAATAGCAAAGTGGGACCAAGCTGTGTGTAATGCTGTCAGCAATGCAGGTATGGAGGTGATTGGTGTTTCCAGATGCCTGATATGCCTTTCCGTAGTATCCCACAAGTGCTCTATCGGATTGATATCGGGGGAGTTCGGAGGCCAATTGATATGCTGGAAGTCAGAACTCAAACCATTCCTGCACATCAAGTGCCTGCTGGCTCGGTGCATTGTCATCTTGGAAGCACCATCGTCATTCAGGAAAAAGTGTAACATAGTGGGGGTGTACACAGTCAGCAAGCAGTTGACGATAGCGGAGACCACAGATACGTTGTTCCACATGCACCAGGGGTCCAAGTTCCTGCCAGTTAAACATGCCCCATACCATAAAACCGCCTCCACCAGCCTGCACTTTTGATACCATACATGATGGATGAAGAGCCTCGTGTTGTTGACGCCAAATCTGTACACGACCATCCACGATGTGGAGTAAATAATGTGAGTCATCCGACCAGCACACCATCTTCCAGCTTGCAACGCATGGTCATGCCAGATATTGTTCCAGATTGGCCCATGTTGTATTGGGTAGTCAACTCTTCAACAGTGCTGTGCCTATTCACCTGTACAAGTCGTCGGACCTGGCTCACCTCTAACAACCTTTGCATTTTTGCCATCAAGCCGTTGTTTGGCCATTTTGATGCCAGTCCCAGTACACTTTAACAATGGCGGCTCTAGAACACCCCACCAGTTCAGCCGTTTGGGAAATCGAGGCACCAGCTCGCCAAGCACCCACAATCTGTCCTTTATCAAAGTCCGATAAATCCTTTTACCCATCACCCTCGGAATTTTACTACCTACTGAACCATTGACACCTTATCTATGCTGCGTAGGTCGACTAACTGCGCACTCTCGTACCTCACGTGGTCAACGGGTCGCATTCCGTTTTCATAGGAGTGGTCATAATTCAGTGATCACTCAGTGTATTGCCGATCCTAGATATCATCAGACTTTTGATCATTTGCACCTTATTCAAAATGCATATACATTCTGACACTAAATGTGGATGTTCTCATTCATTCCTCCAATCACATACACTTGCATCCACTCAACACAGCACTCTGAATATAGACAATGCACAGGTTTTTAATTTATTTTTTCATTGCAGGTTAAGTTCACACACAATCCTGCCATAGCACAAGTCTGTTTGCCCTCCCACACACTGGGGGCAAGACATACGTATGCATATATAAGCCAATTTCTCAGTACACAATCACTCACACGTTTATATGTCCCTTATCAGTTTCTGAAGTTTCATTCACCCATGCAGTTGTGCACCACTTGATCAATCACACTAACAGCAAGAGACTGAATTGACCCTTGGGGTCTGATCTGTATGTGCACTCTGCCCTGTGTTAGTGCAGATGATCAAGTGGTGCAGTTGTATGCCACTTGATCATTTGCATTAAACACAGGGCAGGGAGCACATGCAAACATTAAATAGACTAACTAAATAGATTAATAGATTAAAGACTAAGGTAGTGTATTTAAGTAATGTTCAGGGTGGATCAGCTTTGTTCAGAATTTATTGTTGTTTGGATTAGTTCTATGTTAGTCAGCAGTAGGTGCATCTGTTTGATAAGTGCTTGATGGATTTGAGATTTGTCTTCTTGTTTGGAAGACTGTCTGTGCATATTGTACAAGGGCTTTATAGTAACCACCATTAGTAACGAACAGGTGCTCTTCCTGGTTTCTGGGAAGGGTGCTGATCCTAGATATCATCAGACTTCTGGGATCGGCATAGATTTGGCACTCATACAACAAGTGCTCACAATCTTCAGGTGCAATTTAATTCATTTATCAGCCATAGGGCATGTAGTTTGGCTTTTAAGTGCCATGTCCTGTCAAGAAGAAAGTTATCAACAGTCCTGGGACAAACCAGGGAGGTGGTCTGGGGGGGGTGGGAGACATGCTACATTTGGCAGGAATTGCCTTGCCACTTCACTTTTGTTGGGCTGTTCCCAGCTGTTTGCTACCTGTGATGGAGTCCAGCAGCTATTAGCTAAGTCTAAAATAATTCCCTGATGTTCTGTGGGCATACTTCTTTTCAGTCTGTAGTAGTGGCTTCACCGTACTATTTCCATATCCAGTGGGAAAGTACCTGCCAAGACTTGCAGGGAAGGAGTGCTCACTGTGCGGCAAGCTCTGGTTGTAGCTAGAAGCATTAATCTCTGTATAGTTTCCAGTTTTCTTTTGTTTCCTGACTATCTTTACAATATATGAGTTATAAGAATCCCTAATTAAAACATCCAATACTGAATCCAAGTTAATGTAAACTAAACTTCCAGGTTCACATAACATACTTGCCAACTTTGTAAATGGGATATACTATCTCATGATAAAACAAGTAAATGAAACAGAATTGTGCTTGTTACTGTGAGAATTATTATCCTCTTTCCTGGCAACATTCAATTTTTTTTTATCTGTTTCTAAACCAGGAAGAGACCAGTCATCTCTGAACAATTTCCAGCCTATTTCTCTTACCAATTGCCTAAGCAAGTTCCTAGGAAAAAGATACATAAATGGCTTATGTGGATCCTTTACATTGAAACACTAATGAACCAAAATCAATATGGCTTTCAATGAAACATATCCTCCCTAGACCTAATGGTAAAAGCTGAAACAAACATTTATAATGCATTTGTTAGAAATGAGTATTTAATCATGGTTGGTCTGGACATAGAAAAAGCATTTGACACCATGTGGAGGCATGGTGTTCTGTGAGATCTACACACACCTCTAGGGTTGCAGGTTTATCTGCCCTTCCTAATCCAGAGTTTGCTTCAGTACAGAACCTTTCATGTCTGCTATCAAAACGTTCTTTCTACATTCAAGATGGTGCCTCCCCAAGGATCGGTTTTGAGTGGCAAATTCTTTACAATCAAAATAAACAACATGATGCGAGATGTTTCCAACACTACAGAAACATTTATTTATGTGTTGATGATCTAGCTATTTCCTGTAATTCACATAGTTCTGGGAAAGACAATTTAAAGTCTTGATGAACAAAATATAACTCTAATTGTCAAATAATGGATATTGTTCTTCTGAGAAAAAGTCTTCTCTTCTTCACTTGTGTAAAAAATATTCACTCCATCTTGAATCCAAGTTAATGTAAACTAAACTTATAGGTTCACATAACATACTTGCAAACTTTGTTTGAAAAACACTAAATATCCTCATAGCTCTTTCTGCCATGATGTGGGAAGCTGATAGATATACCCCACTTCACTTCTATCGTGTGCAAATCAGAACTTGGTTTGATTATGGTTCCTCCATATATGACTCTGCTAGGAAACTGTTATTGTAAAGTTAAACACTATTCATCACAGTGTGTTCAGGCAGAGCCATGCTGAGGGTGAGGCGAACGAGGCTCTTGCCTCAGGTTAAAAGCTGAAAGGGACACCAAAAGAAAGATTAAATAATTGCCAACATTGCCAGCACTAACAGTAGGGTGCACATTTTCATTCTTGCCTCGGGTACTAAAATGGCTCGGCATGGCTCTGATTTCAGGATATCTTTGAGTGCTTTTAAGACTTCTCCAGTTTATAGTTTATATATAGAAGCAAATGAACCCACACTGTGTCTCAGGAAGGAAATGTGACTCAATTATGCAGCAAAAATTCAGACTTCCAGTCCCCCTCCTATTTGGCCATGCCTCTTTGATAATCAGTTGAGCAGTCATTATGCAAGTAAACTCAATGAAAATAGACCTGCAGGACTTTGATAATAGGAAGTAATGAATAGCTGGATATAAAAGTAGAAAACACATTCCAAGAAACAGAAATGCACATTCCTCTGTGGTTCACACATACAGTTCTGTGGTGACTTTTCAAAAATTCCGAAAGCACTCTTTACTAAATCAAGAATATAGATGGATGCATGGATGCCCACTCATTTTCCATTTCACAATACTATCAAATATACACTGATTGTTCTGAAAGAGAAATGGGAAATTCAGTGATATCTCCTGACTTTTCTACTTCTGTATCTCTCTCTCCCAGTCGAAGGCAGTGTGTACCTAGTTGAATTGAATGCAATTCACTTAGCCTTAAAAAAAACATCAACTCTGCCACTAAAAAAGAAGTCATTATATATTCTAATTTCAGAAATGTAGTAATAGCAGTTGAAAACAAATTGCCATCAACTCATCCAGTTATGCATGAAATAAGATTACATTTGATGGACCTCTGTGACTAAATTTTGCTGGATACCAGAACATGCTGGCATTTTAGGCAGAGAGAGAGCAGACCAGTCTGCAAAACATCTTATCAACAACTATTCATCTTATTTCTATGTCTTATATCATGATTGTGAAATTATCACACTAAGAGCTTATAATTAACAGTTCACATTAATCTGAAAAGCTCAAATAAACTTCTTCAGGTCAAACTGGAACTCCAGTTATGGTGTTAGAGCTTCAGAAAAAAAAAAAAAAAAAAATAGTAGTAGTGGTATGTGATGCAAGAAAGCAAGTAAAAAAAAAAAAATCACACAAACATTACCTCTAAATATTTGTCTAGTTCCTCCTTAAATTTATTTAATCTATCAACTTCAACAATGACAGATGGAAGTTTGTTCCAGCAATTAACCACCCGCTGGCTAAAGGCAAATTTCCGCACATCTATTCCACATCTGTCTTTCCTTAATTTGAATTTATGTCCCTTTAGGTCTGTAATCTGAACAAGTGGAAGAATCTGTCCAGAATTCAGCGTGCTCAACCCATTCAAGGACTTATACACCTCAATCAGATCACCGCACAGGTGCCTAGTCTTCAGCCACTGCAATTTGCAGAACTTAAGCCTCTTTTGGTAAGCGGATCCTGTCATTCCCCTCACCAATCTTGTTGCCCTTCTCTGTACACACTCAAGCAAATCTACATCCTTCCAGACCTGGACGCAGTACTCAAGGCATGGCCTGACCATTGCCTTATACAGAGGGACAATCACCTCCCTTTCCCTGCTAGCAAAATTCCTATATATGATTGACAAAACCCCATGACCTGCCCTGGCAGCCTGTCTGCATTGCTCAGAAAACTTTATATCTGACTGCACAATTACTCCCAGGTCTTCTTCATTTTCTACCACCTTAAGTGTAGAACCACACAGTTGGTACGTTTCTCTGGGGTTACTTCTACCCATATGTAGTACTTTGCATTTGTCAATGTTAAACTTCAGTTGCCACTTCTCAGCTCATCTGCCCAAATTTTCTAGATCCTGTTGCAGTAGCACTGCCATTACTGTCATTAACAACCCTGCCAACCTTCGTATCATCTGCAAACTTCAACACTAAGCCTGATATACCTTCATCAATATCATTGATAAATATACAAAACAACAGTGGACCCAACACCGAACCCTGTGGGACTCCACTAATAACATTAGTCCACGAAGAGCAGCATCCATTGATTACCACCCTCTGTCTTCTCCCACTAAACCATCCTTTTATCCATTTTAGCAACTTACCCTTAATACCATTATGCTCCAATTTGTACAGTAGTCTTCCATGCGCAACAGTGTCAAAAGCTTTCCTGAAATCCAAGTATATGATATCAAAATTATTTTTTGCATCCAGTTCCTTTGTAACCACATCATAATATCCTATCAAATTTGTCAGACAAGACTTTCCCTTAACAAACCCATGCTGTGTCTGAATTATTGCTGCAGTCTTGTCTAGGTGATCCTGCAGTGCATCTTTAACCAGTGACTCCATTATTTTACCTGGAACAGAAGTTAAACTAACTGGTCTGTAATTACTCGTGTCACCCTTCGACACCCCTTTGTGAATTGGGGATACATTTGCACAGCTCCAGTCCGTGGCGACCTCCCCTGAATCCAAGGATGCAGTCATAATTATTGCTAAGGGTTTGCTTACTTTTTTTGCCGCCTCCTTTATAGGTTCAACCCCAGGTGCCTTATGTTTAATTTCAACAATTTCTCCTCCACTTTGCTCTCAGTTATTACAAAATCATTAAGCACCCTGCTACAATTTGATAACCTTCTGGCATTTTCAAGCCTTAATAACTCCTCATGTGTGAATGTAGATGCAAAATACTCATTCAGTTTGTTTGCTATCTGAGCAGGATCATCAACAGTCGAACCATTGATATCAAGGGGACCAATCAGATTCATCCCCTTCCTTTTAGAATTTACATAAGTAAAGAAATCCTTCCTGTTTTCCTTAGCATCCTTTGCCAAAGATTTCTCGTAATCTGCTTTCGCTTGCCTAACCTCCTTTGTGACTTGATTACAGACTAGCTTATATCTGCCATAGGCTTCTGAGTAGCTTGATAATTTATATGCATCCCATGCATTTTTCTTCTCTGTCACGAGTCTCATTAGTTTGTTTGATAACCATTTATGCCTAAACCTTGAACAGCATTTATTAATAGGTATGAAACTTTTAGTAGCTTCCACGATTAATTCCTTGAATGCTTCCTACTTAGAATTTGTTGTTGGTAACATCATCAGTTGATCCCACTGTACAGAATTTAAAAAATGTCTGAGATCACTGTACTCACCTTTACGGAAGCAAAAAACCCTTTCCTTTTCCCCTGATGGTAATTATATCTTTAAGTAAATCTCATATCAGCACACTGTGATCACTGTCACCTAGTGGTTCCTTTATCTGCAAATTCTTAATACACGAATGATCACTGTTGATTATCAGATCAAGACTATTACCCTCTCTGGTTGCCTCTCGAACATGCTGCTGCAGAAAACAATCATCCAATAAATCCACAAAAGTCTTACTAGTGTGCGAGTGACCAAATGACAAGTTCCAGTCAATATCTGGGAAGTTAAAATCCCCCATTATAAGACATTCTGATTTACTAGCTCACTCTATTTCTCTGTACAATTGTTCATTGTATTCATTCGAGTCATTAGGCCTATAACACACTCCTACTCCTATTTTTGCTACCGCAGGAAGCAAAGTGCTTATGTTACACCAGACTGACTCAACAGTGCATTATTCATCTGTATCAACTGGATGCACATCTTTTGATTTTATGTTTTTCTTAATTAAAAACATAACACCTTTTCTGTTCCTATTCTGTCTATCCTTTCTGTACACATTGTACAGAAAGGATTCATTCCTAATATCTCTGTGACACCATGTCTCCGATATCCCAACAATATCTGCCTTTGATGTCTTGAACAGCACTTCAAATTCATCAAATTTATTTACTGTACTTCTAGCATTGGTATACATGCAAGTATACATGCACGTATTCTTATTATTAGTTACCCTAACACATCCCATATACCCACCTGTTTGACGATGACTGCCATCAGTCCCTGAAATCGCCAGCACCCCTCGATCCAGGCCGCTGCTTATTCTAATAGAAGTAATGCAAGAATCACCTTCACCTCTACCTGCAGCTACATTTATCCTTTTAGTCTGTGAATCCCCCCCCCCCCAAGCTAGCAGTTTTCCGGCCCACCTAACACTGCCTCGATAAGATCAGCAAATATTCTTGCACCCTTTCTATTTAAGTGTATCCCATCCCTGTAGAAGCAGTCTCTCCTGTAACAAGCACAGACCATGCTGAAAAAAATTCTACCCCTTGAGCCTTGCACATTCTCTCCAGAGCCGAACTGATTGTCAAGGCTCTCATCGTGTACTCCCTCCTATCGTGTCTGGGCACAATTGCAGACACTTTCAAATTTAACCCGACTAACTCACCACTTTTTTGCAACATTGACCTGTACTTAAGTAAATTAGCATTAGCATTAGTAGAGGCGTATGATGCAAGAAAGCAAGCTTATGCAGCCTCAGTCAGAAAAAAAAAAAAAAAACTTCCACTTCACCCCTCTGTTCATTTGAAATACCTGTCCAGCTGAGCCTTAAATTTATTTAGGCTATCAACTTCCATAACAAAGGATGGAAGTCTGTTCCACGAACCAACTACCCGCTGGCTAAAGGCAAACTTCCGCACATCTATCCTACATCTGTCTTTCCTCAATTTGAATTTATGCCCTCTCAGGTGATTATTCTGAGCAAGAGGCAGGATCCCATGAGCATTGAGCATGCTCAAACCATTCAAGGCTTTATACACCTCTATCAGATCACCTCGCTGGTGCCTAGTCTCCAGACACTGTAATTTTCAAAACTTAAGCCTTTCTTCGTAAGAGCAACCCTTTGTTCCATTCACTGATCTTGTTGCCTTTCTCTGTACTCGCGCCTGCAGCTCTACATCCTTCTTGAAATGAGGCCTCCAGACCTGTATACAATACTCAAGGTGTGGCCTGACCATTGCCTTATACAAGGGAATAATCACCTCCTTATCCCTGCTAGAAAACTTTCTGTATATCATTGATAAGGCACCATGAGTTACTCAGAGAACTTCATATCTGCCTGCACAATTACCCCCAGGTCTTTTTCATTCTCTACCACTGTCAGTGTAGTACCACAGAGTTGATATGTTGCTCTGGGGTTGCTGTTTCCCATATGTAGTACTTTACATTTGTCAATGTTAAACTTCATTTGCCACCTCTCAGCCCATCTGCTCAACCTTTCCAGATTCTGTTGGAACAGCAAAGCATCAGTAGTGTCCTTAACAACCCTGCCAACTTTTGTATCGTCTGCAAACTTGAACATTAAGCTTGATATACCATCATCAATATTATTTATAAATACAGAAAACAATAATGGACCCAACACTGAACCCTGAGGGACTCCACTGATAACATTGGTCCAAGTCTCTGTCTTCTCCCGCTCAACCACCCCTTTATCTATAGCAGCAATTTTTGCCTCCAGTGCTACACTGCTCCAATTTGTGCAGCAGTCTTCCATGTCCAACAGTATCAAAAGCCTTTCTAAGATCCAAGTATATAATATCAAAGTTATTCCCTGCATCCAGTTCTTTTGTGACTGCATCATAGTATCCAATCAAATTGGTCAGGAAAGACTTCCCCTTAACAAAACCATGCTGTGTCCGAGCTATAATTGAAGTCTTGTCTAAATGATCCTGCAGTGCTTCTTTAACAAGTGAGTCCATTAATTTTCCTGGAACAGAAGTTAAACTCACAGGTCTATAATTACTTGTGTCAGCCTTTGATCCTTCTTTGTGAATTGGGGTCACATTTGCACATCTCCAGTTTATGGGTACCTCCACTGAGTCCAAGGAAGCTCTCATAATTATGGCTAAGGGTTTGCATACTTCCTTTGCTGCCTCCTTTAATATAACTGGATAGATCCCATCCACCTCAGGTGCCTTTCTTGTGTTTATCTTCAACAATTTCTCCTCCACTTTACTCTCAGTTATTACAAGATTATCTAGCTTACTGCCAGAGTTGAATACACCTCTGGCATTCCCCTCGCTGAATAACTCCTCATGTGTGAATGTCGAGGCAAAATATTCATTTAGTTTGTTAGCTACCTGAGCAGGATCATCAAAATATCGATATCAAGTGGACCAATCTGATTCATCCCCTTCCTTCTAGAGTTTACATAAGTAAAGAACTCTTTGCTGTTTTTCTTTGCATCCCAGGCGCCTCTGTAGCCAGGTGGGAAGGAGCAGCAGTGCGTAGCACACGCTTCTTGATTAGACCGGGGTTCGAGCCCGTCACCACCAAATATGGAGGATGTGGAAAGGTCAGGGAATAACCACCGCATATCCCGGAGCAATATGGCCTTAGTTTGCTAATGCTCCTAAAAACCAAATGACAACAACAACTTTGCATCCCATGCTAAAGATTTCTCGTAATCTGCCTTCGCCTGCCTAACCTCCTTTGTAACTTGGTTACAGATCAACTTATATCTATCATAGGCTTCTGTGTCACGTATTAATTTATAAGTATCCCAAGCATTTTTCTTCTCTGCCATATGTCTCATTAGTTCATTTGACATCCATTTAGGCCTAAACCTTGAATAATATTTCTTAGTTGGTATATAAAGCCTAGTAACTTCCAAGATAAGTTCTTTGAATGCTTCCCATTTTGAATTTGCTGTTTTTAATGCCGCCTCAGTAGCCAGGTGGGAAGGAGCAGCAGTGCGTAGCACATGCTTCTTGATTAGACCGGGGTTCGAGCCTGTCACCACCAAATATGGAGGATGCGGAAAGGTCAGGGAATGACCACCGCATATTCCTGGAGCAATATGGCCTTAGTTGCTAATGCTCCTAGAAACCAAATAACAATAACAAACAAGCTGTGTTGGTAACATCATCAATTGGTCCCACTGTATAGAATTTAAATACTGTCTCGGACCATCGTAGTTGCCTTTAGGAAAGAAATAACCCTTCCATTTACCGCTGATGGTAGTTACCCCTTTGGGTAAATACCACTTCAGCACACTGTGATCACTGCCACCTAGGGTTCCTCTTTCTGCAGATTCTTAATGCATGAAGAATCACTACTGATAATAAGTTCAAGAGTATTACTCCCTCTTGTTGCCTCCCGAACATGCTGATGTAGAAAACAATCATCCAATATATCCACAAAAGCCTTGCTAATGTGTGAGTGACCAACCCACAAATTCCAGTCAATATCTGGGAAATTAAAATCCCCCATTATAAGACTCTCTGATTTACTGACCCACTCTGTTTCCCTGTATAGTTTCTTATTATACTCATCAGAGTCATTAGGCCTATAGCACACTCCTACTCTCAATTTTGATCTCCCAGTGCTTATGTTGCACCAAACTGACTCGACACTGCACTGTCCAGCGATGTCGACTGGCTTCACTTCCTTGAATTTTATGTGTTTCTTAACTAATAGCCTAACCCCTCCTCTCTTCCTATCACATCTCCTTTCTGTCTATCCTTTCTGTAGACGTTGTACTTCCCAAATTCCAGTTCTGCATTCCTTATATCTGTGTGACACCACTTCTCTGATATCCCAACAGTATCCGCCTTTGATGCTTTTAGCAATACCTCAAATTCATCAAATTTATTTACCAAACTCCCATCCTTTGTGACACGCAAGTATACATGCACATGTTCTTTTTCTTAGCTACCCTAACACAACCCATGTGTTTACTTGTACCACAATGACTCCCAGCAGTCTCTGAAATATCCTGCATCTTGTTTTCCAGGCTCTGCTCATTCCAATAGAAGCAGTGCAAGAATCACTTTCACCTCTGCCAGTGGCTACTGTTAATCTTTGATATTATATACTTGGATCTTAGAAAGGCTTTTGATACTGTTGCACATGGAAGACTGCTGCACAAATTGGAGCAGTGTGGCATTGGAGGCAAATTGCTGCTATGGATAAAGGGGTGGTTGAGGGGGAGAAGACAGAGAGTGGTAATCAATGGACACTGCTCATCGTGGACTAATGTTATTAGTGGAGTCCTCAGGGTTCAGTATTGAGTCCATTATTGTTTTCTGTATTTATAAATGATATTGATGATGGTATATCAAGCTTAATGTCCAAGTTTGCAAACGATACGAAGGTTGGCAGGGCTGTCAAGGACACTACTGACACTGTGCTGCTGCTACAGGATCTGGAAAGGTTGAGCAGATGGGCTGAGAGGTGGCAAATGAAATTTAACATTGACAAATGTAAAGTACTACATATGGGAAACAGCAAACCCCAGAGCAACGTATTAACTCTATGGTACTACACTGACAGTGGTAGAGAATGAAAGGGACCTGGGGGTGGTTGTGCAGGCAGATATGAAGTTCTCTGAGGAGTGTAGAAGGGTTGCAAGAGTAGCTCATGGTGTATTGTTAATGATATATAGGAATTTTTTCAGCAGGGATAAGGAGATGATTATTCCCTTGTATAAGGCAATGGTCAGGCCACACCTAGAGTACTGTATACAGGTCTGGAGGCCTCATTTCAAGAAGGATGTAGAGCTGCTGGAACGAGTACAGAGAAGGGCAACAAGATTAGTGAATGGAACAAAGTGGTGCTCTTATGAAGAAAGGCTTAAGTTTTGCAAATACAGCGTCTGGAGACTAGGCACCGGCGAGGTGATCTGATAGAGGTGTATAACGCCTTGAATGGTTTGAGTATGCTCAATGCTGATGGGATTCTTCCTCTTGCTCAGAATAATCACCTGAGAGGGCATAAATTCAAATTGAGGAAAGACAGATGTAGGATAGACGTGCGGAAATTTGCCTTTAGCCAGTGGGTGGTGGGTTGGTGGAACAGACTTCCATCCCTTGTCGTGGAAGTTTATAGCCTAAATAAGTTTAAGGCTCAGCTGGACAGGTATTTTGAATGAACAGAGGGGTGAAGTGGAAGTGGTTACTTTTTATTTATTTATTTATTTTTTTTTTTTGGCTGATGCTGCATAAGCTTGCTTTCTTGCATCAAATGCCTCTACTAATGCTAATGCTAAATCTATTAGTCCTTGTATCCCCCCCAAGCTAGCAGTTTTCCGACCCACCTAACACTGCCTCGATAGCATCGAATCTGCAGATCTCCTACTCTTAATGTCATTGGTGCCAACGTGTTCAGCAATATCACCTTTTGTGCTCTTAAAATATAATATATGCTTTACAGTGTCATCAACTTTTGCCCCTGTCAGACATACCCTGCTCCTATTCCATCTGTCCTTTTTACACAATATATTATTCGTCTCCCTGACAGTTGAGTCACCAACAATAACTAACTCCTGTGGGACCAGCGTATTCTGCATTGGAGATTGCCACTGTGCTGTCTGATGTTCAGAAGTGAACTCTGGCATTGAGTTGGGCAGCCGAGAGCTTGACGGGCCGGCCCCTCATATTAATTTCTTCGACGACATCTACCCCACCCCTCAAGCTCTCATAGACGCCCATGAGAATGCTGAGTTGATGCCTAATTTCTAGACAATCTCTGCACCTGGCACACACACAAAGACATCCTCCTTGGCTAGATCATGTTCTGTTCCAGAGAGTTCGGCAAACATTTCAAAAGTTGCAAATTTTTTTAGACTGTGATACGTTGGAGAATTGTCCCCCTCAGTTCTCCCTCGAGTCACAGCACTCCTGCCATTTTGTGCCCGTTGCTTTGCTGCTCTAGTCTGGGGCATGATATTTTAAATTAATAAGATCAATAAATTTAATTAATTAATTGTCAATACTACACTATCTAATAGAATCCTGAATGCAGTGATGCATATTACGCTATATAATTTTACATTAGAGCTACCTATCTACCACAATTAAAAATTTGAATTTCCTACCACCCTATACTGCTATAAATCTATTCCAGTGTATAGATTTATACACTCGAATAAATCTATTTGAATGAAAACAAAAATTTTACGTATATTAAGTAGTAATCTACAAAAACTTTTATCTAGATTAAAAATAAAAAATAACCAGCAGAACTATAAAACTATGTATAAAGTACAATATAAAATAACAATTAGGTCAATAAAATGGTAAACACTTATCGCTTTTTCGGAGCCTGTAATTCACAGCTGTAATTTTTAGTAGTTGCTAGAACACGAATAGCCATACTCACCTGATGCACTTCATTCTCCTTACTTCCACCTCAATGTACACACTGTCACTCACTGCTTTCAATGTGGCATATTCTATTGGAATATAATCACTTCAGATTAAGGGGACTTCAACCCTGAAATCTCTCTCTCTCTCTGGCTTACAAGAACCTTTAACTCTATCCTACATCTTAAGTGATGAAGCAAACTTGCTGGAGCTAATCCAATATCTAAAGAAAATGCAGCTATTTGATAAAATACAGATGAAATCCCTGAATGTGTAATCTACAGCATTATAATATAAAATACGACACAGTTTGGCCCTGGCAGCTCTTTTGCCATTAAACACACATTCCATCCCACCAACATGTGAAGGCTGTTAGTGTATTTCACTCCTTTCAAGTACAGTGGTACCTCAGTATACGTCCGCTTTGGAATAAGTCCAACTTGATATAGGTCCTGTTTTGACGCAAAAATTTTTTTTGATATACGACTTGCATGCATCAAAATGAGCCACGACACCGTATGCTACCCTTATTTACCTCTCTCGAGACAAAGCCACGACTCAGAGATGCCAGATCTTAGCCTCTCTCCAAAAACCAAATAAAAGCCAACCAAGGACGGATGGTAGCAAAGTATGTGCACCCATCCTCACTCGGCTTTCTGAATAAAACCGACCGAGGACATATGCGTGCATGGTGCGCGCTTATGTCATCAATCGACTGAATTTGGTTTTTGGAGAGGGGTAAGATCTGGCATCTCTGCCATGACTGCCCACGAGCGTCAGTACTACAGTTTCTACCATTCAGTGAACAACCCGCGCTATAACTCCTAACAACGAAGAAAATTGTTAGGATCACCATGCAGTTGAAAAAAGAAATTGTTGAAAAGTATGAAGGCGGCATGTGTATCCGGGACTTGGCTGCTGCATACCGTATGCCGAGAACGACAGTATCTACGATTGTGAAAAACAAAGACGTTATTAAATCTGCTAACGTTGCGAGGGGGTCGAAATCGATTACCAAACAAAGATCAGGGACATTAAAGCATGTTGAGAAATTGCTTTTGATCTGGATAACAGAAAAACAGTGTGCTGGCGATAGCGTATCGGAGGCAATGATTTGTGAAAAGGCAAAACTGATGTAAGCCGATCTTTCGAAAAACAAGGCAGGAACGAGCCAAGGAAGTGAAGTGTTTAAAGCCAGCCATGGCTGGTTTGATAATTTTAAGAAGAGGACTGACATTCACAGTGTTGTGAGGCATGGAGAGGGAGCCAGTGCTGATAAAGATGCTGTCAATGATTTTGTTACAGAGTTTGGGGAATTCGTGGAGGCTGGGGTTTTTGTTCCCCAACAAGATTTTAATTGTGACGAAACAGGCCTGTTTTGGAAGAAAATGCCTAACAGGACCTATATTACACAAGAGGAGAAGGCATTGCCAGGGCACAAGCCAATAAAGGACAGGCTAACTCTCGTTCTGTGGCAATGCAAGTGGGGATTGCAAACTGAAGCCTCCACTGATCTACCACTCTGAAAACCTGAAGGCCTTTAAGAAACATAATGTGCAGAAAACTCAGTTACCTGTGATGTGGAGGTCAAACAGCAAGGCCAGATAATGTTTCAGTGAGTGATTTAATGTTATGTTTGGGCCAAGTGTAAAAAGTTATTTACAGGAGAAAAACCTGCCTCTGAAGGCTCTCCTCATAATGGACAATGCTCCAGCTCGCCCTCCAAGCTTGCAGGACTATGTGCTGCCGGAGTTTGATTTCATCACTATAAAGTTCCTCCCCCCTAACATGACTCCTCTCATTCAGCTCATGGACCAGCAGGTCATCAGTCATTTCAAGAAACTCTACACTAAAGCACTATTCCAGAGGTGCTTTGAAGTGACCTCTGACACAGAATTAACCCTGAGAGAGTTTTGGAAAGATCACTTTACTATCGTCCATTGCATATCTCTCATTGACAGAGCCTGGCAAGAAGTTTCCTACAGAACAATGAACTCAGCTTGGAGGAATTTGTGGCCAGAAGCAGTGACTGAAAGGGACTTTCAGGCTCTGCCTATAGTGGAGGATATTTTCTCTCTGGGCAGGTCCATGGGTCTGGATGTGAGTGATGGTGATGTGGAGAAGTTAGTGGAGGGGCACAGGGAAGAGCTGACCACTGAGGAGCTGCAGGAACTTGAGAAGGAAGAGTACAAGACTAAGAGTACAAGACACTCTCTTCAGGCTCGGAGGAGGAAGAGATAGAGGAAGGCCCTACTTCATTAATCAAGGAAATCTTTGCCAAATGGATGGATGTCAAAAACTTTGCAGAGAAGTACCACCCCCAACAAAGCCCAAACAAGCCGTAATAACATTGTCTGGAATGACCAGACAATGTCACATTTCCGAAACATCCTGAAGAGAAGGGAGAAGCAAAGTTCTTTGGACAAATTTTTAGTAAAAGTCAAACCTGGTGATCCTCAACCAGGTGCAAGTAGGGAAAAAGAGACAGAAAAGAGAAAATTAAAGTTTGTTAAATTTTCATTTATTTCATTAATTGCTTTTGTATTTATGTATTTTAGTATTAAGCAGTGTTTAAATTATTTTATACAACCCCATCAATGTATAATATGCCAATAACAATAGGATTTTTTTTTTCGTGGCAACGGATTAATCATTTTCCCTTTATTTCTTATGGGAAAAATTCGTTTGGTATACGTCCTGTTTAGTATAAGTCCAAGGATCTGGAACGGATTAAGGATGTATACCTAGGTACCACTAGTTCAAAAGATAAAAATCAGTTATGAACATGTGTCATGCCTGGGAAAATGTCTAATACCTTCATTGTAAACAAAACACTATTGGTTAGTGAGTGAAAGTTAACATATAAACAGTTGTTGAACATCTGAGAATGATCTGTGATGCTGTGTTGTAGTAGTCAGAATCAAATTACCTTTATAAACCTCTACCTTTAAAAACCTGTTTTTTAAAGGTATTAGAAATAAGTAACTTTAAAACAAGTTTTTTACTCTTCATTGTGATGGAATCCCTGCCAGGAAAAAACTAAATAAAAAATAAAATTAATTTTTGGAAAAAGTCTTTGTTATTTTGTATTCTGCTTGGAGTAGTATATTGATATTTCATCTTTGCTTAATGGATTGAGTCTTATTCTGATATTTATAAAATTTTAGTTTTTATTAAAAATTTAAATATGAAAAATATTGTTTTAAAACTTTTATTTTCAAAAAAACTAATAAATGGATTCAGCTGAAAACTTATAAAAAGTTATCAGCATATAAATATGAAGCTGTTAGCATCTTCCATTTTCCAGTTAAAAAAAAAAAATCTTTAAATGTCTGAAGTTTAAAATGTGTGCATGTACATATATTTATGCTTATTATATGTATATAGTTTAAATATATATTTTTATACACATTTAAAAAATTAGCATTAGCATTAGTAGAGGCATATAATGCAAGAAAGCAAGCTTATGCAGCATCAGCCAAAAAAAAAAAAAAAAAAACGCTTCCATTTCACCCCTCCATTCGTTCGAAATACCTGTCCAGCTGAGCCTTAAATTTATTTAGGCTATCAACTTCTACAACAAGGGATGGAAGTCTGTTCCACCAACCAACTACCCGCTGGCTAAAGGCAAATTTCCGCACATCTATCCTACATCTGTCTTTCCTCAATCTGAATTTATGCCCTCTCAGGTGATTATTCTGAGCAAGAGGAAAAATCCCATCAGCATTGAGCATGCTCAAACCATTCAAAGCTTTATACACCTCTATCAGATCACCTTGCCGGTGCCTAGTCTCCAGAAACTGTAATTTGCAAAACTTAAGCCTTTCTTCGTAAGAGCAACCCTTTGTTCCATTCATTAATCATGTTGCCCTTCTCTGTACTCATTCCAGCAGCTCTACATCCTTCTTCCTTCAAGGTGTGGCCTGACCATTGCTTTATACAAGGGAATAATCACCTCCTTATCCCTGCTAGAAAAATTCCTGTATATCATTGACAAGACACCATGAGCCACTCTTGCAGCCCGTGTGCACTGTTCAGAGAATTTCATATCTGCCTGCACAATAACCCCCAGGATCTTTTCATTCTCTACCACTGTCATTGTAGTACCACAGAGTTGATACGTTGCTCTGGGATTGCTGTTTCCCATATGTAGTACTTTACATTTGTTAATGTTAAACTTCATTTGCCACCTCTTAGCCAATCTGCTCAACCTTTCCAGATCCTGTTGCAGCAGCATAGTGTCAGTAGTGTCCTTAACAACCCTGCCAACCTTTGTATCATCTGCAAACTTGGACATTAAGCTTGATATACCATCATCAATATCATTTATAAATACAGAAAACAATAATGGACCCAACATTGAACCCTGAGGGACTCCACTAATAACATTAGTCCACGATGAGCGGTGTCCATTTGATTGGACCGGGGTTCGAGCCCGTCACCACCAAATACGGAGGATGCGGAAAGGTCAGGCCCACTCTATTTCCCTGTACAGTTTCTTATTATACTCATTAGGTCTATAGCACACTCCTACTCTCAATTTTGATATCACAATGCTTACCACCGAATGACCACCGCATATCCCAGAGCAATATGGCCTTAGTTGCTAATGCTCCTTAATAACAAATAACATAGCAGTGTCCATTGATTACCACTCTGTCTTCTCACCCTCAACCATCCCCTTATCCGGCGCCTCCACAGCCAGGTGGGAAGGAGCAGCAGTGCGTAGCACACATTTCTTGATTAGACTGGGGTTCGAGCCCGTCACCATCAAATACGGATGATGCGGAAAGGTCAGGGAACGACCACCGCATATCCCCGGGCAATATGGCCTTAGTTGCAAATACTCCTAAAAACCAAATAACAACCAGCACATCTCCAGTCTATGGGTACCTCCCCTGAGTCCAAGGAAGCTCTCATAATTATGGCTATAGGTTTGCTTACTTCCTTTGCTGCCATTTTTAATATATCTGGATAGAATCCATCCACCCCAGGTGCCTTTCTTGTGTTTATCTTCAACAATTTCTCCTCCAATTTACTCTCAGTTATTACAAGATTATCTAGCTTACAGAGTTGAATACACCTCTGGTATTCCCCTCGCTGAATAACTCCTCATGTGTGAATGTCGATGCAAAACATTCATTTAGTTTGTTAGCTACCTGAGCAGGATCATCAACAATTGAACCATCGATATCAAGTGGACCAATCTGATTCATCCCCTTCCTTCTAGAGTTTACATAAGAAAAGAACTCTTTGCTGTTTTTCTTTGTATCTTTTGCCAAAGATTTCTCGTAATCTGCCTTCGCCTGCCTAACCTCCTTTGTAACTTGGTTATAGACCAGCTTATATCTATCATAGGCTTCTGTGTCACATGTTAATTTATATATATCCCATGCATTTTTCTTCTCTGCCATATGTCTCATTAGTTCATTTGACATCCATTTAGGCCTAAACTTTGAACAATATTTCTTAATTGGTATGTAAAACCTAGTAGCTTCCAAGATAAGTTCTTTGAATGCTTACCATTTTGAATTTGCTGTTGGTAACATCATTAGTTGGTCCCACTGTATAGAATTTAAATACTGTCTCAGACCATCATAGTCGCCTTTACGAAAGCAAAAACCCTTCCCTTTACCCCTGATGGTAGTTACCTCTGAGTAAATCCCACTTTAGCACACTGTGATCATTGCCACCTAGTGGTTCCTTTATCTACAGATTCTTAATGCATGAAGAATCACTACTGATAATCAGACCAAGAGTATTACTCCCTCTAGTTGCCTCCCGAACATACTGATGTAGAAAACAGTCATCCAATAAATCAAAAAAAGCCTTGCTAGTGTGTGAGTGACAACCCCACAAATTCCAGTCAATATCTGGGAAATTAAAATCCCCCATTATAAGACTCTCTGATTTACTGGCCCACTCTATTTCCCTGTACAGTTTCTTATTATACTCATTAGGTCTATAGCACACTCCTACTCTCAATTTTGATATCACAATGCTTACGTCACACCAAAATGACTCGACACTGCACTGTCCATCGATGTCGACTGGCTTCACTTCCTTGGATTTTATGTGTTTCTTAACTATTAGCATAACCCCTCCTCCCTTCCTATCCTGTCTATCCTTTCTGTACACATTGTACTCCCCAAATTCTAGTTCTGCATTCCTTATGTCTATGTGACACCAAGTCTCTGATATCCCAACAATATCTGCCTTGGATGTTTTGAGCAATACCTCAAATTCATCAAATTTATTTTCCAAACTCCTACCATAAGTATACATGCACCTGTTCCTATTCTTAGCTACCCTAACACAACCCATGTGTTTACTTGTACCGCAATGACTCGGGAGTCATTGTGGTATACATAAATATATGTACTACTATACATAAATATATGTATAGTAGATGTTATATGTAAACAATACATTACTGTTCTGTTTGCAATCCACTTTTATTTTCAAATTTTTTCAAAACCTATTTCAAATTTGATGTGCCGTGAAGTGTGTGTGTGAAATTTGAATATTGTGCATATCATTAATTCTCTGTCCCAAATGAATATCACCTTCCAGGTTTTTATGTTTATTCAAAAATATTAATGCATCTTTGAAACAAATCTTTCAATCAAACGTGAACTCAAGTAGGACTTTTAAAACTATTGATATCTGTAAATAGTTCTGTTAGGTTCCCAAGGTAGTATTAATATGAGAGAAAAATATAACAGACATATTGGGTACCTGATTGGGCTTCATGTCATGCTTATGGGAAAATGGTAAAAAAATATATATACACTGGTGTTCAAAGAAAGTGCATCACCCCTTAAAATTGTAATTGTCCGAATAACGTAAGTATATGGCAATATTTCTTGTAGATTGCATCAGATAAGATTGACATGCGTAGGTGATAACGTAATATTGCATCAGCTGTTACTTTCAGCTATATAAGCATGCTCTGCAAGAGTTGCAGTCATTCCTTGCTTGTGTCAGGATGGCAAGTTATGGGCAGTTGGATGCCACGAAGAAAGAGTGCTATTGTTGCATTACGTGAGGAAGGATGTTCTTCCATCGTATTGCAGGGAGTAGATTTCTTTCCAAACTCAAGAATACTGGTTGTTCTTCCATCATATTGCAGGGAGTAGATTTCTTTCCAAGCTCAAGAATATTGGTTCTGCCGATAGGGGAAAAAAAGGAACCAGATGCAAACGAGTCTCTACGCCAAAACAAGACTGCGTTTTGAAGCATTTATGCCTTAAAAACCATAAAGCTTCTTTGCTGAACTGAAAAAAGAATGGGAAAAACATGGAGTGGTAGCAAGTGCAGTAACAGTCAGAAGACGCCTCTTCAAAAATGGACTTGTAGCCTGTCATCCTAAGAAAAAGCCCCTCCTCACACAAAATATGAAAAAGGCACAATTAATTTGGTGTAAGGAGCATGTCACGCGGACCTATGTGAAAATAACTCATCCGAGAAAATAACTGACTTTTTGAAGTCAGTTATTTTCTCGGATGAGAATTTCAACCTGCATGGCTCTGATGGGAGGTAAACAATTCGCCATAGACATGGTGAAGAATGCTGTCCAGACTGTATGGTGTCTACAGTGAAATTCCCTACCAGCCAATTGATATGGGATGCATTTCGTATCACGGAGTAGGCCACCTGGAGTTTATAAACGGCTCCGTAAATGCCAATGGATACCTGGCTATATTGGAAGGCAAACTGATGCGAATCATTAGAGACCATTTCAACCTGCCAAGTAACTGTATCTTTCAGGATGCTCCTTGTCATCGGGTGAAAAGTGTAAGTAGGCACTTCTGTAGTTACTTTAGCTTTATTTCTGCATTAGAGGTTTGACAGTAATGTGTTTACATTTGTTACAGGCGAAAAAATGGTTGGAAGAACGGTCCATTACAACTCTTAGCTGGCCAGGAAACAGCCCTATAGAGAACTTTTGGCATCGTGTGGAATCTGCAGTTGCCAGAAAGAAACCAAAGTCACTTCGTGAACTTGAGGAAGCCATAATTCGTGTTTGGAACCACGAACTATCAGTTGATTATCTTCACAAATTGATCAACAGCAACACACCATCGTCAATGCTTCAATGGTGTGTTGCTGTTTTCAGGGCCAGAGGCAGTTCAACTAAATATTAGTTTGCACCTGGTGAACTTTTCATTTTGTTTTCTATTTAAAATGATAAACTGAAGCAAATTGAGGGCTTCTGATAACATTTGAGCCATAATTGTCGTGTTTACCAAAACTGTTGTATAAAGGTTGCAAATGTAATATTTTGAGAGCGCCTCTCAAATATTACTTATGTTTGCCTTAACTATTAATAAATATCTTTTGTTTATATTTCTATTTGTGATGCTAGTCGTTAATGTAACATACCATTGTAAAAAAGGGTTAGAAACGTGAAATTCCTAGGTGATGCACTTTCTCTGAACACCAGTGTATATTAAAAAAACCACACCAAGTAAAAATTTGTATATATTTTTGGAAGTTATAGAAAATCACAAATTTTTAACTTTGCCCGCCAGTTAACATGGACTTATTATTTTCAAGCTGGTCCTCAGAGAACTGCTGCCACCATTGCTGGATAATCATAAAGGTACTTGTATCCAGTTGGTATTGAGTTCGTATAGTAATTTTCATTAGTCAGAAATAGGAGCCAGAATAACAGTATTCCCAATATATCTCCCTATACATTAAAAGAGTTTTCCTTCTGGTGATATTTATTTGAGCCAATGGGAGAAGAGGGTGGGGCAATTTCATCACTACAAATGTGCAGGTAAATAATTACATAGGCCGTTTCCTGATTAGATTTCAATCAGTGCATTATAATGTTAGTATATTAGTATAATGTTATCATTATACAAATAATAACATTATTATTAATAACAATGTTTTAATAATAACATTATTATTAAAATTACAAATAATAACATTATACAATACAAAACTATACAAATATTTATAAAAACTAAAAATATTTACAAAATAATAAACTATTACAGTCATACCTCTACTATATCATTTGATGTTCCATTGTAACATTTTTTGTATATTAATGTCAGCTGATGAAGGGACCCATTGTCCCGATATAGTTTGTATATTTGTAAATAGTTTAGTATTTTGTAAATATTTTAGTTAAATATTTTAGTCCTGCTCTTTTGGATGCAACAGTATTCCTCATGCATCATGAGGAATACTGTTGCGTCAGTATTCCTCATGCATCATGGAACTCGAAGCAAAAGGCCTTTTCCTAAGTGACCTATGTAAACGCAGGTAAATAATTGCATAGTGATATTTATTCGACGTTGAGAATTCTGCATGGTGGGGTAGCCAATGGGAGAAGAGGGATGAGAGTTATATGGTACAAGTGGGCCGGGCAACTATGTCACTACAAATACACAGGCATGAGGAATACTGTTGCGTCAGTATTCCTCATGCATCATGGAACCCGAAGCAAAAGGCCTTTTCCTAAGTGACCTATGTAAACGCAGGTAAATAATTGCATAGTGATATTTATTCGACGTTGAGAATTCTGCATGGTGGGGTAGCCAATGGGAGAAGAGGGATGAGGGTTATATGGTACAAGTGGGCCGGGCAACTATGTCACTACAAATACACAGGCAAATAATTACATAGGTCATTTCCTGACTAGATATCAATCAGTGCATTTCAGTAGTTGTATCTTTTACGTAGAAAAGGTTTGACTTATTCTGTCATATCTCTACATTTTACATAGAAAAGTGTGCATGGGGGTTGGCAAGCAGGGGTGGAGCCCCCCCCCTAGTTGACTAATAAAATTGTTTATGCTATCAAAATATCAGACACTATTCTTATGTATATATTGAAGCAGAGCAGAACTTAAATAATGCTAATACTATCATTATTTAAGTTTCGTCATTTCATATTCACAAACTGAACATGAACTCAGGACTTATAGATTATTTTTGATATTTCCAGGTTTTGGATAACATTAGGTTACATTTTTGTATTCAAACATAAAATATCAAAAGTTAAGCATGGATAAAGAGAGAAGGCATTGGCAGTGCAGTCAACTACTTTTTGATAATTTTTTATGTGATTAACTTATTTTCATTAAGTGCATTGTGACACTCTGAAATTACAGAAGTGATCACCTACAAAATGACTCCAGTAATATTCCATTTTAAAAAAAATAATTAGAAATAAATAAAAATAAAATAATGCACATGGATTTTTTTTTTTAACAAGATGAGTTTTTATACTTTTTTAGAAATAAAAGTAAAGACGAGACTTTAGATCACCCCCCCCCCTCCATGTTATTTCCACCAACCCACTGCTCTGGTGGCTGCAGGAAAATTTTCTGTAACTATCGGAACACTTAATTTCCTTGAAATCACTGAAGAGAAGGAACATTTTGATATTATTTATTCAGAATGTGGAGTCTGGATAATAATCTCTTGGCATTAATGTAGGTATCAATTTATGAGCCAAACTTCAAATTGGAGACAAATTAGTTTTCAGTGTTTTTGATTTTTTGAACAATAGTGTACCTGTGCCATCATTGGCTGGTTATACTTTGAACAATGGATGAAAGTTGGACATTACAAATGAAATTTTCCATAGCTGTATCAAATACTTTTAATACAGCATAACATATAACCCATATGTACCCATTTAACATATGTTGTTTAACATTTTATTTATCAGAATTTTATAGTATGTAAGTAGAAAGGTAAGAGTAATGAATACAGCTGTAATAAACACCTGACAAAAGCTTGCCTTGAGCAATCAGGATACATTTGTTTGCAAGTCTGTTTGCATTTTTATTTCCAGGGCAATGTAGCATTTCCTGGAAATAATCATCCCAGGATATTTAGGTGTTATGTGTGAAAAATTTTATTATTTTTATTTAATACTTTTTGCAAAAGCAACTAGCTGCTGTAGTCATATAATATGGATTATTTGAATAATTTATAAAATTGTTACTGTAATTCCAGGTGTGGCTGGTGGTCTGACAAATTTATCAAAAATGCCTGCATGTAATGCACTGGTATTGGGAGCACAGAAGAAAACTTTAACAGGGTTCTCAACCACTGCTATTATGCCCCATGCAGGTTTTATATTTTACAGTGATATTGTTCAGAACACTCCAGTAGTAAGTATAAAACATAGTGTTACTGTGCTACTAACATACTGCTGATATTTAGTGCTTGCTATTGTTTTAATTTAATTTTGTGAATAAAGTTTATACCTTGGCGTAGTGCAGCAAAATATTTGGCTCAGAGCAGTAGGGGTGTCTTGACTTGGAGAAATTTCTGAAGGAATTTGCTTACAAACTAAGGCCTTATTACTTGCACTGTATTGTAGCATGTATGCAGAATTGGCTGTAGAGTTGACTAATAAAATTTTAGAGCAGAAAGCCTCAAACTGTGACATTGTTTAATGTGGTTGCATCATTACCATGTAGTTGAATTTTAAGACAAACCAAAGTACATTTTAAGTACACCTTTTGGCATGTCACAACTGAGTAATCAGCTCCTATACATCTGGGATAAATTATTTATCCCTCCCCACCCACTGATGACGGACCAAATAGCTTAGAAACTGCCATTTGGGTGGTTATTCAACTGAGAATAATTGTATAACTGAGTATAAGTGTATATTTCTCCCTGTTGTGACATATGGAGCAACCATTTGGTGTTCAAAGGTTTTTGATTTTAGCCATTACAAATGATTTCCAGAAGGCAACCAGATTTAGAGGTTTTGTGTAGAACTTCGTGCTAATAAACAAAACATTTTATGCCAGTATAAGTCTTGGGTATATCTAATAATGTAAATATTAGTACATAACTGGTGAAAAGAAGATATATTAGAGAATTTGGACTTATATGGTGACATTGTTAGAACACTAGTAATGAAGATTCACTAACTAAATTATTTATTCCTATTGCCAATTTTTAAAATAGAAATAGGACTTGGTTGCTCTAGGCTTATATGCAACCTTCTGGTTTTATGTGATAGTAACTGACAACCCTGCCTCCCTCTGTAACCATTCCTTTTTAGAACAGTTACATGTACTGAGTCACTGGTTATTTTTGTACTTACCTGGTAGGCTGTATAGCTTGGATATATTAGAGTTGATACTGGAACATTTTAAAAACTGATAAAGAATAGCCTATATAAAATCAAAATAGACTAGTATAAGCAGCAGAAAACTAACGAGTGCTAGGATTTTGTCCGGAAAAGGTTAAAAAAAAGTCATATTAGGGTCACCAGAGAACTAACTCATCTACCACATATAACATGTCCATAAATTGTGTGTATTCTCGGGTTGATTTGCTTCTTTTGCTGGAAGAAAAGCCTTGCTGTCCATGCCAAAGTCTGACTAACTTAGCCCCGAAGCAAAAAAAAAAAAAGCTCATAAAAATTCCTCACATCATTGACAGGAATAGAACCTGGGCCTTTTCACCCAGTGTAGAGTAATTACAACTACTGTGCTACCTGTGAAGATATCTAGAAGAGGTAGCTGTTCTGGTATAGTGTGGTGGATCTTGGCAGTTGTTGCCATGGCAGTTAGTTTGTCTGTTCTTTGTCTAGCACAAGCACAGCTTGTTTCTTCAAACCTTGTTATGAGATCACAAGAAGTTTTGGCCTGAACACAAGTCCCTAGCAAATTCTGTGCATCTGTAATTTCTAAAAGCCATCCTATTGTCATTATGGTATGTAATGTAGTATGTAATATAGATATGATGGTAGCATACCACCAAATGATGAAAATTTGTAATGTGACATCATCAAGAAATTTCCTTTGATATAGCTGTTCAGATTTGTTAAGATCACAACAATCTCTTTAATTATGCGAATTTGATTTATGTGCTTTCATATACTTATATAAATTCTATTTTTAGGAATATTTTTCAGAATGTGAGCACTAATCTGTTATTCACCAGAACTTAAAGGAGTTTTAAAATGGAAACAAACTATCTGAAATGGTTTTTAAGGTTTTAAAACTGGAAACAGTATTGCACACATTCAAATAAAAAAACTTGGAAGTATACAAATATTTCTAGAATTAATATATAAAAAAAAAACTGTCTGCCACAAGGAAATTTGTTATGATTGTTATAGGATAGCTCACACTCCCCATGTTCTGTCACCAATTGAATTTTCCCATATCAATTTTATGATGTTTCTATTTATTATTGTGTATTACTATGTTTATATTAATTATAACTTTCAAGTGCTATACATTCTGTCTAACCATTGTTGAAACATTGAAAGTAAAACTGCTATTTTTGTGTCATCAGATATTACTATATTTGATACACAATATGTACGTGGCACTTATTAGGCTTAATTAATTTCATATGGTATTATAATCATATTTTAATTTTAAATGCTTGTAATGTAATAATGCGAAAAGATACATCTTTGAAGAAAACCTTCAGAACATGACCCGGTCTTCATCAAAATATTCTTTAATGACTCCAGCCATTTAAGTATGAAGAAGTAAAATAAAATAAAAATTACAATGAATACTATATTTACACATGAATTATAAAACTGATAAAAACTCCAATTAAAATATAGCAAAGGTAGCTTAAAAGCTGGAACATCCCAAGATATCTTTGTCAATTGAAGTTATTTAGAGCAATGCTACAATAAATAAATGGACAGATGAAATGATACCAGAGCAGGATACATTTGCAGAATGTCCTATCCCTTTGCTATCCATGTGCTATTCCCCTGGGTTATTATCTTTTTGAAAAATGGTTTGATGAATAATCCTGAATTAGGGTTAAAGCAAGTGGAGGTGGTGGAAATTGTATAGGGAATGCAACCATTGGCAATGGCGCAGGCATGATCTATCATGTAAACAT
Source organism: Mastigoproctus giganteus (assembly GCF_048544385.1). Lineage (NCBI taxonomy): Eukaryota > Metazoa > Arthropoda > Arachnida > Uropygi > Thelyphonidae > Mastigoproctus > Mastigoproctus giganteus. The sequence goes on from NC_143581.1 coordinate 89,469,005, forward strand.
GATTAGAAGACCATGTCTTGTATTTTAAAAATGTTCTGCAAGAGAGGAATTCTGTTCCAACATTCAACCACCTGCTTCAACCAGTTGGTGGTTGATTGTTGGAACAAACTTTCATCTGTTGTTGTGTGGAAGTAGGTTGTTTGAATAAATTTAGGGTAAAACTAGGCAAATTCTTGGAGGGTATGATGGATGAAGTGTTTTTGGCTGGTGCTATATAAGCTTGCTTTCTTGCATCATTTGCCACTACTATTACCCCAGCTATGGATAGACCATAGACACCTAACATCTTTATCTGCTTGCCACTGCTGATCCACCACAGTGCCCAAACTGCAATATTCAACTTGCTGTTCAGCATGTACTTGTTGATTGCCCCATATACAATAGAGATTGGCAAACAATTTTTGCATCATTTTCCATGAATACCTCTCTCAATATTACCCACCTCCTATTAGAGACAACACATTTCAGGAAGGCAAAATTTTTGCATTCCTCAAATGGATACAACTCTGCAATGCATCTAAATTTCAACCACAGCTCATATTGATAAACTACATATTTAATTTTACCATAGTTAGGCACATTATGGCCTCATTTCCCTTGTGCTATGAAGCCCATAAACAAACAAAGAAGCATATTTAACGGCCATTTCTTATGAGAATGGATACATAAACAAACAAACAAGCATATTTAATTGTTATTTGTTAATTTATCATTATTATTTTTTTTTTAGGAGCATTAGCAACTAAGGCCATATTGCTCCGGGGATATACGGTGGTCATTCCCTGACCTTTCCGCTTCCTCTGTATTTGGTGGTCACGGGCTCGAACCCCAGTCTGATCAAGAAGCGTGTGCTATGCACTGCTGTTCTTGCCTATGGAGGTGCCAGCATATTTAATGGCCATTTCTTATGAGAATGAATACAAATAGGGATAAAACACTAAATGATACTGTGACATATTCCTCAGGAATATACTAGTCGTTGAATAATTATTTGAATCATTGAATAATCAATTATGGATTTTTGATAATGAAGTAGAGAGGTAGAGAGATTGGCCATGTGATGTAAGACAATGCAGAACTTAAGGTTTAGTTTGATAACATTAGTTTGATTCTGTTCATTGGCTGTTCTCTTCCCCTCATAATGGATTATTTTAATAAACAAAATAATTAAATTTGAAAATAATTTGAATGTGCTCATCACTAGAATAGGCAAATAACAACAAAGTTAATTATATCATTACTGGATTTTACTAAAGTTGGATGAAGAAATTTGTATGTATGTGAGGGTGGTTCAGAAAGATTTGTATTTGCACAGAAGTAGTTGTGATAGAAGGTTGAAACAAACACTATTCATTACACTTTTTCAACATAGTCACCAGACAGAATGATATTTTGCCACCTCTCAATACACTTCTACAGACTAGTTGTGTAGAAGTTCTCTGACTGTCTTTCAAACCATGACTCAGTAGCAGAAATCACCTCATCATTAGCAGTAAAGTGTTTTCAAGGATGCAAGGTCAAGGGAATAAGCAAAGAACCCATATTCGTGGGCAAACTTCACTGCAGCATGCAAGGAATGTGCAGGAGCAGTATCGTTTAGCTGATGCACACCTTTTAACACTTTCCCTATCTTTTTTCTTTCATATGTAGCTTTATGAGAAGGTTGGAATAATACTGTGCTGTCACAGTACAGCTGTTTTGAAAGTAATCTGTTAGTATTACACCATGCTGATCTCAAAAAACTGACAGCATCACCTTGCCAGCACTTGGTTGCACCTTTGCCCTTTTTTCAGGGGATGGTGATTCTGCATGCTTCCATTGTTTTGACATTTGTTTAGTTTTGGGATCATAATGGTGGACCCAAGTTTTATCCATAGTGACATAGCTGTGAAAAAAATTAAGTGAAGAAACTTATAATTTTAGCAAAACAATTACTGTCATGCAAATAATTTTATAGAAACTAATTTTTACCTTGTTCTAACAATTTTTAATAAGAATTAGAATTTTCAGCACTGGGTGCACCTTCCACAGCTTCAATGTTATTATCATCCAGTTTTGTATGCATTCCTTGCGACTGTTGATGGTGCTTCCAGCAGCATTTTTAAAAGAAAATTTCAGCTGCACGGAAACAATTTTGCAATGCACAGCAGCAGCATTTCAGTAATTGCGTGGCCATGCACCCATGCAGCTTAGATGGAACATTGCTCATATGCAACGTTGATGAATGATGTTCATCACAGACCCTACACCAATTTGCAGCTCTGCAGCTTGTTCTTTAATGCCAATATGGTGATCTGGGATTAATGCCTCAATTTATGCAAAACTGTCTTCTGGTACAGCAGTTGCTGGTCATCCAGATTCTTCATCATGCACCGAGGTTCTTCCCCATATGAATTATTTATACCAATGTGCAGTAACATTGTAACCTGGGTAGTCTTCTCCATAAACCATTTCTTCATGGATTGTTTTCCCCTTGCAGAAAGAAGAACTGAATCACTGATCTGTATTCCACTTTATCCATTGTGACACTTTACTTCAATCAGCACTGCAAGAAAAAAAAAAAAACACCCTACCTAAGCTAAGCCCCCCCCCTCTTTGATAACACAAAACAATCAGAAAAGAGAGGTGTCTTCACTTGTAAATTATTGCTGTCTTCCTCACTTTCATCGAAGTACCTGCTGGTGTATACTATAGTGGACTTCAGCCAACATCACTATGTAATTATTTACCTGTGTTTACATAGGTCACTTAGGAAAAGGCCTTTTGCTTCAGGTTCCATAATACATGAAGAATATTGTTGTATCCGAAAGAGCAGGACTAAAATATTTAATTGAAATATTTACAAACTATACAAATATTTACAAAATACTAAACCACAGTATTTACAAATATACAATATTCATTAATATACAAAAAAAGTTAAATGGAACATCAAATGTTAGACAGTGAATCGTGTGCACCAAGTTGGTGAACATTATGGAGGCAGTTGTCAATAATTAATTGTATTTGTAGTGATGTAATTGGCTCATCCTCTTTTCCCATTGACTCGAATAAATATCACTAGTAGGAAAACTTTTTTTAATGTATAGATATATATACAGGGTGTCTCAAAAATATTGGTACAAATGTTTAGGAGACGTAGGTAACATCTAAAGGAATGTGAATCGCATAGAACCCATAACCGAAAACGTCACGGGAAAGTAGTAGCAGAGGCACAAGACAGTAATTAGTGGCAAACATTTATTTGACATAATATTAACAATAGAGTACAAGATGGATGTTGATGTTACAACAGATGCTCGAAGGTCTAGGCGCATTATAGCCTTAGTTGCTAATGCGCCAATAAAATCTAAATCAAATCAAAATCAAACAGATGCTCGAAGGTTCCACCATGAGACGCGATGCATGCATGACACCGATGCAGCATGGATTGGCGGAAAGGGTCGAACACACCTGGAGTTTCTTTGACAGTAGCAGCAGCAAAGACGAGTCTCGCCACGAGATCCATTTCTGTCTCCACAGGCGATTCATACATGATAGATGTGAGGGCCCCCCCCCACAGAAAGAAATCAAGGCTCAATAAATCAGGTGAGCATGGGGGCCAGGCAACGGTTCCATCAATGCCCAAAATGCCTGTTTTGGGCGTCGAGGGATTGGCCTTGATGGTCATTAACACACCTTCCATAATGGGCAGGCGCCCCGACATGTTGAAACCAAATGCTGCATCTCACATTTGCTGGAACATCATCAAGTAACCCTGGTAGAACTTGTTCAAGAAGGATCCGATATTTAGCGGAGTTCGTGCGGGATGGCAACAGGTATGGGCTGACTAAGCAGTCACCGACCATACCTGCCCATGCCCACACATTTATTGCAAAGCGATGTTGTGTCGCATGGGGGTGCACCCCTTGTGGGTTGTTGTGAGCCCACACATGAGAATTGTGCTGATTGAATAAGCCTTCCTGAGTGAAATAAGCCTCATCCGTGAACAAAACATAGGCTGGAAAATTCAAGTCTTGAACACTTTCTTGGAGAAACCACTGCGCAAAAGTCACACGTGCAGGATGATCTTGGGGGAGCAGTAACTGAACCCTTTGGAGATGAAAGGGGTGTAAGGAATCGTCATGCCAGACACACTGTACACTGCAACGAGACACTCCTGAGGCAGAGGCAACGGCATGTGTGCTGGTAGTAGAATTATTCTGGATGGAATTCAGCACACTTTCTTCTATGGTGGGAATTCGCTTCGAACGTAGTCTGCCTGCACTACTCCTGTTACCTCTAAATGACCCATAATTGCACAAATTTTTATGCATATGTCCAAACAAACGGCGGTCCGGTACATGTTCGTCTGGGAAGCGTTCTCCATAAATTCGATGAGCAGCTTGTCCATTGCCTTCTGCTAATCCATACACTAGGTGCATGTCTGCCAGCTCACAGTTTGTATATCGATGCATGCTCTTCGTGCAGCGAGTACTGCGCAGTCTACTGACTTATGGTCACATTTCCTGTTATGGGTTCCTATGCGATTCACATTCCTTTAGATGTTACCTACCTCCCCTAAATGTTTGTACCAATATTTTTGAGACACCCTGTATACACCGATGAACCAAAACATTATGACTGCCTACATAATATGATGCTGTTCCCCCACGTGCAGCCAAAACAGCTCATACCCGGCAAGGCATGGATGCTACAAGATTTCTAAATGTGTCTTGTTGTATCTGGTACCAACACGTAACCAGCAGATCCTTTAATTCCTGTAAGGTCAGTGGTTGAGACACCACAAATCGGAGTTGCTCTTCCAACACAAACCACAGGTTCTTGATGGGATTGATGTCTGGGGAATTTGGAGGCCTGGGTAATATCTGGAAATCTTTCTCATGTTCTGCGAACCAGTCTCGAACAATTCAGGCAGTGTGGCATGGTGCATTATCATGCTGAAAGACGGCACCACTAGAAGGGAAGACCGTTGCCATGATGAAAGGGTGTACCTGGCGAGCAATGATGTTTAGGTAGGTGGTAGATGTCAGAGTGCCCAGCACATGGACGACTGACCTAGGGTATCCCAACAGAACATCACCCAAAGCATGACACTGCCGCCGCCGGCTTATTTTCATTCCATGGTACATCCAGGTGCCATCACATCCCCAGGGAAATGACACACGTGTATCCGGCCGTCCATGTGGTGCAATGGGAAATGTGATTCATCGGACTAGACAACCTTCTTCCAATCACTCAAGGTCCAGTTTCGATGCTCACATGCCCATTGTAGGTGCTGTTGCCGGTGAACCGTGGTTAGTATGGACACTCAGAGTGGCCTGTGGCTACGCAGCCCCATTTTCAGTAGGATTCGATGTACTGCGTGTTGTGACACATTACTCCTGTCACCAGCATTCTAATTACTGGCTAGTTGTGCCACAGTCTCCCTTCTGTTGCCACGTACCATCTGGGAGAGCCTTTGCTCACCTCGAGCATTGTTGAGCCGTGGTCGTCCAACACCTCGCTGGTGGTTTGTGGGTTCCCCCTCCTTGGACCACTTTCGGTAGGTACTAACCATGGCTGACTGTGAGTATCCCACCAGCTGTGCCATTTCGGATATGCTCTGACTCAGTCATCTGGCCATTACAATTTGGCCCTTGTCAAGCTCGCTGAAGTCCGCTGCCTTTCCCATCTGAAGAACAAGAGTAACACTGATTAATGGAACCTAGTATAAGGTATTTTTTATACCGCGTCCTGAACTGTGCATGCACCATAGTTTTTTTACCTGCAGTTGCTTCAATTTGCACTTATACAAAGGGTACTAGGAAAGTTTTGCAATATGACACAACAATGAATCACAGGAAGCTGCTTGTTGCTGCATGTTGAGATATGTTCATATGTGCATAGTAGTCGCCGCACCAAGTCGATGGGCTCAGTTATTCATTAGTAGTGAGAGTGTAAAGTGCTTGCGATGGCATCGTGGTCACGAAATGAGATAAGGACAGTTTTGCAGTATAATTTCGTGCTTGGTTTAACCATAGACCAGTGCTTAGAAGAAATGACTCTTGCACTAGATGATGATTGTCCACATCGTACAACGATATTCAGGTGGTATAGAGAATTCCAAAGGGGAAATTTCACTCTGGAGGATTCTGAGAGGCCGGGAAGGCCACGAACGTCAGTTACGGAGGAAAACGTTACTGCTGTGAGGAAAATGCTTGACGAAAACAGGCGAGTAACCTACCAACAGATAGAGGTTACTTTGGGCCTAAATGCACCAGCAATTCGTTTGATTCTGCAAGATCATTTGCACGTGAAGAAACTTTGTTCTCTCTGGGTGCCGCATCAACTGACTGAAGAGCAGATGACACGACGTGTGACTTGGTGCCGGGAGATGTTAAAAAAGTTTGATAAGGGACAATCTCGGTATGTGAACAACATCGTGACAGGTGACGGGACTTGGCTGTACTATTACGATCTGCCGACCAAGGCTCAGAACAAAGTTTGGGTCTTTGATGATGACGACACACCCGTAATTGTCAGAAAATCCCGATCTGTAAAGAAGAAAATGATAGCTGTATTTTTCAAATCGAGTGGAATTGTGGAACGTGTCGTTTTGGACACGCAGAAGACAGTCACAGCTAAGTGGTATACTGAACAATGCCTGCCTAAAGTCATTGGATCTATGAAGAACCTGCGGCCAAAGTCAAGAATGGACACCTGGTACCTCCATCACGAAAATGCTCCAGCTTACCGCGCCAAAGCCTGCACCGAATATTTGACCACGACAGGACTGAAACTTCTCGAGCACCCTCCCTACAGTCCAGACCTTGCTCCCTGCGACTTTGCACTGTTCCCGCATGTGAAAATGAAGCTAAAAGGGAGGCGGTTTTCCAGTGATGAGGACCTTCTACGGGCTTGGGACAACGAGTGTGCTTTACTCCCTAGTGAAACTTGGCAGAACTGGTTTAAAGATTGGTTTCGGAGGATGGAGAGGTGTATTGAATGTAGAGGAAATTACTTTGAAAAAATTAAATAAACAAAGCTGTACTGCAAAACTTTCCTAGTACCCTTTGTATATTTGATATATATACATATATGCAAGAAAGCAAGCTTATGCAGCATCAGCCAAAAAAAAAAAAAAAAACTTTGTTATCAACTTCCATAACAAAAGATGGAAGTATGTTCCACCAATCAACTACCTGCTGGCTAAAGGCAAATTTCTGCACATCTATTCTACAACTGTCTTTCCTCAATTTCAATCTGTGTCCCATCAGGTTCTTAATCTGAGCAAAGGGAAGAATCCCATCAGCATTCAGCTTGCCCAACCCATTCAATGCCTTATACACCTCAATCAGATCACCTCATAGGTGCCTACCCTCAATCAGATCACCTCATAGGTGCCTACTCTCCAGGCACTGCAATTTGCAGAACTTAAGCTTTTCTTGTTAAGAGCACCAATTTGTTCTCCTCACCAATCTTGTTGCCCTTCTTTTTTTCATTCTAGCAACTCTACACCCTTCCTAAAATGAGGCCTCCAGACTTGTACGGTACTCTAGGTTGGCCTGACCATTGCCTTGTATAACGAGATAATCACCTGCTTGTCCCTGCTAGCAAAATTCCTATATATCATTGAAAAAACTCCATGACCTGCACTTCTCAGCAAAGTTCATATTTGATTGCACAATTACCACCAGGTCTTTTTCACTTTCCACTTCCCTGAGTATAGTACCACATAGTTGGTATGTTTCTATTGGGTTATTGCTATCCATAGGCAGGACTTTGCATTTGTCAATATTAAACTTCAGTTGCACTTTTGAGCCCATTTGCTCAACTTACCTAGATCCAGTTGGAGTAGCATACTGTCTTTATTGTTGTTAATAACTCTGCCAACCTTTGTATCATCTGCAAACTTGGACATTAAACCTGATATACCTTCATCAATATCATTGATAAATATACAAAACAACAATGGGCCCAACACCGAACCCTGGGGAACTCCACTAATAACATTTGTCCACGAAGAGCAGTGTCCAACGATTACCAATCTTTGTCGTCTCTCACTCAACCATCCCTTTATCCACTGTAGCAACTTACCCTTAATGCTATACCTCTCGAATTTGTACAGCAGATTGTAGATCTTCCATGTGCAACAGTATCTAAAGTTTTCCTGAAATCCAAGTATATGATATCAAAATTATTTTTGGCATTCAGTTCCTTTGTGACCACATCATATACATAAGTAAAAAATTCTTTGCTGTTTTTCTTTGCATCCTTTGCCAAAGATTTCTCATAATTTTCCTTCCCCTGCCTGACCTCCTTTGTGACTTGATTACAGACTAGTTTATATCTGCGATAGGCTTCTGTGTCACCTGATACTTTATACGCATTCCATACATTTTTCTTTGCCACAAGCCTCATTATTTCATCTTACATCCATTTAGGTCTAAACCTGAAACAGTATTTCTCAGTTGGAACGAAAAGCCTAGTAGCCTCCAAAATAAGTCCCTGAAGGTTTCCCATTTAGAATTCAACATTGGTAACATCATCAGTTGATACCACTGTACAGGATTTAAAAACTGTCTGAGACTCCAGTTTTCATCTTTACGAAAGCAAAAGCCCTTCCCTTTAACCTTGATAGTAATTACATCCTTAAGTATTTCCCACATCAGTACATTGTAATCACCGCCACACTGTGGTTCCTTTATCTGCAAATTCTTAATGCATGAATAATCATTGCTGATAATCAGATCAAGAGTATTACTCCCTCTGGTTGCCTCTCGAACATGTTGCTGTAGAAAACAGTCATCCAATAAATCCACAAAAGTCTTGCTAGTGTGTAAGTGACCAGTCCACAAGATCCAGTCAATATCTGGAAAGTTAAAATCACCCATTATAAGACATTCTGATTTACTGGCCCACTCTATTTCTCTGCACAAATGCTAATTATACTCTTCCGATTCTTTAGGGCCTATAACACACATCTACTCTCATTTTGCTTTTCCCAGTGCTTATGTCACACCAAACAGACTCAACATTGCATTGCTCAACAACATCAATTCAATGCACTTCCTTCGATTTTATGTGTTTCTTAACTAACAGCATAACACCTCCTCTCTTCTTGTCCTGTGTATCCTTTCTGTACACATTGTACTCCCCAAATTCCAATTATGCACTGCTTATGTCTGTGTGTGACACCACATCTGTGATATCCCAACAATATCTGCCTTTGATGTCTTGACTAGCATTTCAAGCTCATCAAATTTATTAACTATACTTCTAGTATTGGTGTACATGCACCTGTTTGTACTCTTAGTTACCCTAACACAGCCCATGTATTTATTTGTTCCACTATGTCTCCCAGCAGTCCTGGAAGTCTCCATCACCTTGCTTTCCAAACTGCTGCTCATTCTAATAGAAGCAGTGGAAGAATCACTTTTGCATCTGCCTGTGTCCACTGTTAACCTTTGTGTATCCCCCCCCCCCAAGCTAGCAGTTTTCCGACCCACCTAACACTGCATCGATAGCATCAGCTATCAAGGCAGTGCTATCGGAAAACTGTTGGAAATAGTTGAAAACGGGATTTTTAATAATACTAAAAAAAGAGAGAGAGAGAGATAAAGCAAACATCAGAGGCAGCAAAAAGCATATTCCTCTACATGATGCTTGAAATATAAAAAGAAATTAGAATAAAAATTAAATAAAAATCATGCCGGTAGCATGGCAAAACAGTAGAGCGAAAATAGTCAAAATTAAACATAATAATCAAACCCACAGGGAGGGAAAGAGAAAAGGTTAACAAGACTAAAAATATTGTAGCAGAAACTCTCCAAGATAATTTAAAAAATCTAAATGAAAAATAATATAAATAATCAATTAAATTTTAATGCCAATTAGATAGAAATTTAACGGCACCCCCTCTGATGGGCACTAAGTCCAAATTGTGCGAAATATCACCAACAGAGATGTAAACAAACTACAATAAAATAAAACAAAAATAGACTGACAATTATGCCCCATCTCTACAGAGGACCGAAAGGCCAATAAATGGTCAGGGAATCACTGCATTTCAGTTGCCATGCAAATCGCCGTAAAGGCGAGTTGATCGAAAGATCAATCCTCCATCCGATCCACAGATCGAACCACCAATGCAGAGGATTTGAGTAGTGATGTTCCTTATGCAGTGAAAATTAAAAATAGGACAAGATATAAGCACTCCAATGCAAAGCTAAGCCACTGACAAAAAGTAAGCTTAACCAGATAATATAAACAAATAAAAAACTATAGATGGCAGTACTGGAAGAGCGTTTTTTATTTGTCTATATAATCTGGTTAAGCTTACTTTTTGTCAGTGGTGTGGCTTTGCATTGGAGTGCTTGTATCTGTCCTATTTTTAATTTTCACTGCATAAGAAACACCACTATTCAAATCCCTTGCATTGGCAGTTTGATCTGTGGGATTTTTTTTTTTTTTATTTTTATGAAAACCCCCAAACACGAGAGGTATTAGAACCTATAGTACTTAGTACCGTGCTTGGGTTGCAGGTTGAGAAGACGAAAGAAGATATTTGTTGACATTAGACTTGAACTTCTGTAGACTGTAATTTTCAGGAAATACATATGAAGGAAGGTTGTTCCAGAAAACGGCAGTTGAATGAATAAAAGAGGAAGTTGAAAAGTTGATTCTGTGAGTTTGAAGTTGGACAGTAAATGGATGTTGGCTAGTGGCGGCACGGGTTCGGACTGTTTTGAAAGAGAGGGTGAGAATTATAGAAGCCAATTCAGAAGAACAGTGACCATGGAAGTATCTGTAGAAAAGGCATGCAGCAGAAACAGTACGTCTATGAGACAGCGAGTGGAGAGACTCTGTTAGAGAGGAGTCATTAATTAACTTAACTGCCCTCTTCTGAATGGAATCTAGAAGCTTGAGAGAGGTTTTGGGGGCACTGCCCCAGATGTGGGAACAATATTGGATGGGAGACTGAACTTTCGATCAACTTGCCTGTGCGGTGATTTGGCTGGCGATTGAAATGCAGTGATTCCCTGACCATGATTGGCCTTGTTGTTCTCTGTTGAGATGGGGCATAATGGTCAGTGTATTTTTGTTTATTTTTGTTTTATTTTTTTGTAGTTGGTTTACACATCTGTGTTGGTGATATTTCATATAAATTTGGACTTGGTGCCTGTCAGAGGGGACGCTGTTAAATTTCTATTTAATTAGCATTCAAAATTTAATTGATTATTATTTTATTATCTTTGCATTTAGATTTTCTAAATTATCTTGGAGAGTTTCTGCTGCAATATTTGTACTCTTGTTACCCTTCTCTTCCCTCCCTGTTGGTTTGATCATTATGTTTAATTTTGATTATTTTTGCTCTTCTGTTTTGCCATGCTGTTGGCATTATTTTTATTTTTTTAATCATCATTCTGATTTATTTTTATATTTCAAGCATTTTGTAGAGGAATATTCTTTTTGCTGCCTCTGATGTTTGCTTTTCCTTTTTATTTTTTATTATGAAAGATTCAGTTTTCAACTATTTCAAACATTGTTCAAATAAATATATATAATCCAATTAATCCAAAAATTAAATAGAGAGATAAAAATTAAAATATATGTTAAAAATAAATAAAAAAAAAAAGTAGAAAAGCTGACATCAGTGGCAGCAGAAAAGTACAATCCACTACATGTTGCTTAAACTAAATTAAAATAGAGTAATTGCCAGTAGCATGGCAAACCAGTAGAGTGAAAATGAATTGAACCAAATAAAATAACAATAACAGAAAAATATCGGGTGGGGGATAAAGAAGGAGAGGGTAGTGTTAAAGCAACGTTACTAAAATAATTTAGAAAATTAAGCCAATTAAAAGAAATTTAGTGGTGCCCCCCTAGTAGGCACCCGTTTCCGAATTATGTGAAATCTCACTAGGGTGGAAACGTAGACTAACAACATTACATGACCAAATAATAAAATGAAATAAAATAGACTGTATAAATTATTAAGTATAAAATAAAAGTATAAAATAGACTATATATATATATATATATATATATATATATATTCGTTTAATTGTAGATTGTTACCGATTATTGGTGTTTTTCATATAAGTATTAGTGTTCATACAAATTTGTAATCAAGTTAACCTAGTTTGGTTATCTTCATTCCATATGGCCTATAAGTATTATAAGTATACCTTAATAAGTATTAGTATTATTAAATACTATAGATTTAATAATACTAAATCTTAAAGACTGTACAAATTTATATAATAATATAACGTATTGCATTACACCACGTGGCTGTCAATCCCCCTACTTCATCGGGGGCTTTGAGTGGATTGACAGCCCTTTGCAACGTAATGCCTCATACTTACTCGTTTCTGTCTGTACCTATACTAGTTTTTGCTGTTTTAGTTTATATTTTCAGGTTCATTTTTTTTTATTAAATATTATTTATTTTCCTAATTTCTTCTATTTTTAGTTTAATAAAATTTAGTTTAATTTAGTTTAATTAAATATTACTAGTTTATTTTTTATCGATCTCTTCAGCAAACTGTGATAGGGTACACAAAGCCCAACGAATAGTATTACAATATAGAATACTTGCTCGTTGGGCTTTGTGTACCCTATCACAGTTTGCTGGAGAGATCAATAAAAAATAAACTAGTAATATTTAATTAAACTAAATTTTATTAAACTAAAAATAGAAGAAATTAGGAAAATAAATAATATTTAATAAAAAAAAATGAACCTGAACATATAAACTAAAATAGCAAAACTGGTATAGGTACAGACAGAAACGAGTAAGTATGAGGTATTACGTTGAAAAGGGCTGTCAATCCACTCAAAGCCCCTGATGAAGTAGGGAATTGACGGCCACGTGGTGTAATGCAATACGTTATATTATTATATAAATTTGTACAGTCTTTAAGATTTAATAATTATCTTGCTACAGATAAAATGTTTTCATTAGTAAAATGTTATGAAAAATCATTATCATTTAACATTATACTTTTTATCTTAACTCAAAATGTATAGGCCATATGGAATGAAGATAACCAAACTAGGTTAACTTGATTACAAATTTGTATGAACACTAATACTTATATGAAAAACACCAATAATCGGTAACAATCTACAATTAAACGAATATATACTGGCGCGTATAATGTACAATTGGCCCATGGCAAAAATACAATGGCATTAACGCAGCACAGAAGAACTCGCAAATCTAAAAGAATCTAAAAGAAAGAATATATATTAGTCAATTTTATTTAATGGTATCTATCTGTAGGGAATTAAGTGAAGGACCAAACTAACAAGTTAGTAAAAGTAAACTATCTTTAGCCTGGAAGGCCTATATAAAATTATATTAATAAAAAATGGAAATAAAAATAAAAAATTATGATGAACAATGAAAATAAAAATGTAAATAACATTCTTCCACTTAGTCATTAGTCTGCTACTTCTTCTGGGGGTTTGAGCAGACCGATAGCCAGACTAAAAGAATGTCTCATACCTACCCGTTTCTGTTGTTCCCATTCCAGTTTTGCCTGATTTTAATTTTTAGGCGATTGTATAGAAATTAAATGGTAAGTGCTAATAAATGAGAAAAGATAATGTGTTAAATTTAAATTTTGTAAAAATAGTGTCAGAATCAGCAAACTGGGATAGGCGGCACAAAACCCAACGGGTATGTATCCGATTAAATGAGAATGGGTTCTTACTTCTTTCTTGTACTGTGGTGGTCAGACTGAAAAGGGATCAGTTCCCGCCTTCTGGTTGTTTTATGTGTGCTGATTAAATGATACTGTGCAGCCGTGCTTTTCACTGACTGTGGTGTGATGGTGAAATTTCCTATGTCAATGCAAATGTTCTGATAGCCTTGGGGGAAGGGGGACTGCCTCTGATGGCGGAAGGAACCTATATAAATGAAATGATGTGTTTATACAAGTACAGGAAGTGTTAGTATGATTAAATACAAGAAGTGTGTTAATGTAAATATATAGGAAATGCTATCCCCTGGACAAGGGCTGGTATAGCTTTTCTAAGGCATAACGACCCGTGTATGTCCTAGGGGGGATACCTATATACATATTTACAGCCTCCTTCAATGTGAGTTTTCACCCTGTATCTCTAGGTTTTATACTATTTGTAATTAAATAAAAGGATATGAACGTTATTCTGTTGTTGGGAGTTTGATGCAAGTTGATAAATTACCAATTATTAGATTGTCTATTTGGGGGGGTGTGGGGAATTTTTGGTCAGCTGGGTTACAGTGCGGTCAGACGATGAGCCTCTTCTGAGCACAATAAACCTGGGAATCAAAATTGGAAAGTCATTTCTCTGGGCAATAATCTTTATCTTAGTTTGATGAAGGACACTGGTTTTTAGACAACCAGGCAAAGATGGGCTACGGGTCATTTATTGGTGTTATAGTTCTAAACTGGTTCATTGTATTTTCAATAAGTGTATTGGGATTGGCATTGGGGTGGTGTTCGCAAGTATGGACGCTTTAATATGATGTCTATGTAATTGGCAGGTATATTATTCTTGATGAGAATATGTTTTTTATTAAGTGCAAAACTCAGGGGATATTTGTTAATGCTTAATTTTTTTATAGTCTTTTTGTGTATTTTACTTAATGCATGTAATGGAATGTGCTTTTAACATCTATCTTATATCAGAATTAAAAGGTGTTTTCCTACTTTTGCAGGACTTGAGGCGAAAAGCTGCAAGGCTAGTCGCAGCTAAATGTGTTTTAGCAAGCAGAGTGGATGGTTTTCATGAATCTGTGGATGGACATGTTGGTCATAGCCTTCGGGAAGAAATAGAGAGGAAACTGGACAAGCTTCAAGAGCCTCCTCCAGTGAAACAAATAAAGCCTCTTCCAGCTCCAATTGATCAAACACGGAAGAAAAGGGGAGGTAGAAGGTAAGGGGCCCATCTTTATGGCTGTGTAAGGTCTTATTTATATAGGGTGTAACGTAATTCTATCAAATACGGAGGATGTGGAAAGGTCAGGTAATGACCACCGCATATCTCCGGAGCAATATGGCCTTAGTTGCTAATGCTCCTAAAAACCAAACAACAACAACAACATAATTCTTTGGACATCGTTTAAAATTTCCTTTAATTTGGAGGGGAAAAAAACAGCAATAGCAGTGTGTGTGTGTGTGTGTGTGTGTGTGTGTGTGTGTGTGTGTGTGTGTATGTATGTTATGTATAAAAGGGGCCTGAAATTTAAATATGGCCTGGGGCCTATTTCATCCTTAATCCACCCCTGATTCCATATGTGAATAAAATACCCTGCATATATTCAATAACACTTAGAAGCAAAAAAAAAAAAAAACTAAAAATTCATACCATAATTAGGGAATGTGAAGGCCTTCAGTGAAGCCATGTAAGTGTGTCACTCAACTTTCAGATGTTTTCAGGAACACATTATGTTGGAAAGTGAAGCACTGCCTATCGTAAGAAAACTTCATCAATGTCTCTATGCCTGAATTTATAGCAGACTTCAAAGAGTGAACAAAATACACTGGATTACCACTTTGAAAAGGAAAGGCAAATGTGTAAAAAGAATCAGATTTCTTTCTATTACATCATCATATAAGGGTCAGCCAGTTTTAAAATACAAAGTCCTTTTATACTTTTTTTGTAAAGATGGGTATGATAATTAGATCATACTCATCTTTTCAAAACCTTGATATCATACCCATCATTGAAAACTGAACATAGATCTTCAGATATTTCCAGATTCTCGATTTAAGAAATCATTTAATTGAATTTCTGAAAGTCTCAAAGTTCTGCTAAAAACTGCTCATTGCTTGAAATATCACTCCATTCATAACAAAAAAGAGAACGGTGATTTGGTGGTTAGTAACCAACACTAGAATTAAGTGTACTTGGCAGGAAAAAAATTAACTTTTTTTTTTTATTTGTTAGGAACTATATAATGCCTTGCGGCTGTATTGTTAATACATTTTCCTTAAAGAGTAAAGTGCTGAAAAATGCAAAAGTTGCCAGAGTCAATGACATTAATGTTGTCTCTTCATCCCATGTATGAAGGATGATGAAACAAAGGATGTGGACATGGATGAAGTTCAGAAACATTGAAAATCTTCAGCTGGACCATGTAGAAGCAATTTCCATTTTCAGGATTTGTTATTTGCTTTTCTTTTCTTTCTTTTTTTTTTTTTTTTTTTTTAGGAGCATTAGCAACTAAGGCCATATTACTCCGGGAATATGCAGTGGTCATTTCCTGACCTTTCCGCATCCTCTGTATTTGGTGGTGATGGGCTCGAACCCCGGTCTAATCAAGAAGCATGTGCTACGCACTGCTGCTCCTTCCCACCCGGCTATGGAGGTGCCTCCATTTTCAGGAAGATTTGTTGCAAAATGGGCTGAGTTAGCTAGTGTTCATGGATTGGGTGGAATTTCAGATTATATATCTGAATTTATGTTATCAATAGAACTTATTACTCACAGTAGAATGAATGCAGATATGTTTTCAGCTTTATCAGAAAGAAATTCAGATAATTTATGTAAAACTTTGCAGTCTATTTTGGCTTTAAAATGCAGAAAATTTGGTTTTTTTCCATAAAGAGACTTTTAGCGCTGATTTCCTTCAAAAGGGCTAAATGTTACTCCTTATTTAAAGTGCTCTGAATCATGGCAGTAGAGGAAAAATTTTATTTGGATTTTAATATGTTTTGACAGGTATGTTTACATATTTGATTTTTGAACCTGTAACAACACATGCAGCTACAGATGGTTCTGTAGCTGTATTTCGTTAAAGACAGAGAGTTTAAATAGTCGAGTGTCTGGTTTTTTTGAGAGAATTTCTAAAAGATGTGAATTCATTATGATATTTGATTTCTGTAAGTGGCTTGAGTCCACTATTGTGAACTTTAACTAGATCATTGAATGTAAAGATATTCTGAATTGCCAGTACTATCTAATTGTACAGAAGGTACAATCAGATTAACAACAAAAAATTTTAAATAGTTTAAAGCATTTCATGATGACATGCATAATTTACCTGCTGTGGCATTATTAGATATATTAAGTAGTTAATATTAACATAGAGGGAAAAAGTCTGGAAATACACTGAAAGGACAGAATTCATAGGATACCTGGTTCCTGGGCAATGCGATGATGTCACCCCTCTCGCTTTGGATGAACCCACTGCTTGGTGCAGGTATATAGGTACACTGCATTCACGTAGACAGTAATTCAATGTCAGTGTGGATAAACGTCGTGAGTTAACTGACTTGGAAAAATGAATGATAGTAGGTGCCCGACACGTGTCACTCTATTGCAGAGGTGGTACAGAAATTGAGTGTATTGGGAATGTGCCATTTTCAGAATAACATCTCATTGTGAACAGAGCTGTGGGTGGAGAAAGGTGATGGATGAATGTGGCCGTCAGCAACATTCATCCATCACCATCTCGCATTGTTTCTGCCAACTTGAGAGTGACAGTGGCACAAATCACCACTGATCAACAAGGGAGGTGCCAGAAATGTCTCCACCAAGACCATCAGGTGATCGCTAGCCACAATATGTTATGGGAGCCACCGACCCACCAGAGTCCATTGCTAACACCACGACACAGGACTTTATGCCTCAACTGGGTGAAAGAACATTGGCTCCACCGGTCCGATGAGTCCCATTTCCAGTTATTTTGAGCAGACAGGAGGGTGCGTATCTGGCAGAAACCTCATGAAGCTATCCACCTGTCATGTCAACAAGGAACTGTTCAGGCAGGTGTACGGTTGGTAACTGGCACATGTTGGGGCCTCTGGTATGTCTCGATGCATCTCTGAATAGTTCAGGTTACGTGTCCATCCTTGGAGACTATCTGCATCCCTTCGTTGCCATCGTGCACTCACAGGGCAATGGACTCTTCCAGCAGGTCAATACACCCCCCCCCCCACAGAGCCATGGTGACTTTAACATGGTTCGAAGAGCATTCCGCAGATTTTACCACCATGGAATGGCCTCCTCGTTCATTGGACATGAACCATGTGGGGCATCTTTGGGATGCTGTGGAAAGTCCATTTGAACTTTGGATCCTCCACCCAGGAATGCGACGGAATTACAGACAGCGGTGCAGCATGCATGGATGGAAATACCTGTGCAATGTTTCGTGAACTAGTGGACTCGGTTCCTTGCTGTGTGACTGCTCTTATCTGGGTGAAAGGTGTGCCTACCCATTACTAGGTAGGTATCCCATGATTTCTGTCCACTTGGTGTACTGTTTGAAAGATGTCAGAACGCAGTTCTGGAACTTGGAGGAAAAAGTCTGGAAATACTGTTTTAAAGATGCCAGAACACAGTTCTGGAACTTTCTGACTTAAACTGGATGTCTCCTACAAGTCTTCCAGTTTTTCATTTATGTAACAGTTGGTAGTATGCATCTTGGCTCAAAATGAAAAATCACTGAAGCTCCTCATTTGTAAACTGTGTACACTGAATCTCTACATTTATAAAATTTTCATGTGATGTATTAGTAGTAGAGGTAGATGATATAAAAAAGCAAGCTTATACAGCATCACAAAAAAAAATACCAAACTTCCCATATAATATGTTCATCCCCTCTAACAGTTTGTCTAGTTTCCCTTGACTTTATTCAAACTACCCACTTCCACAACAACAGATGAAGTTTGTTCCAAGGATCAACTACGTACGGCTGAATGCAGATTTCCACACACGTCTTGCAACTATCCTTCCTTAATCTTGAATTTATGTCCCCTCATGTGTGTAACCAAGAGAAAGAATTCCATCAGCATTGAGCTTATTCAATCTGTTCAAGACCTTAAACACTGCAACCAGATATCATTGTAGGTGCAGTCTCCAGATGCTGTAATTTTCTGAACTGAAGCCTTTCCTGGTAAGACCACCCTTTTGCTCCCCTCACTAGTCTTGTTACTCTTCACTGCAGCTGTTCCAAGAGATCCATGTCCTTCCTAAAATGAGGCTTAGACCCGTATGTAGTACTCAATGTGGCCTAACCATTGCCTTATACAATGGGATAATCACATCCTTACGTCTACTGACAAAATTCTTGTATATCAGTGATAAAACTCCATGAGCTCTCCAGGCATTGCTCATGGGTTTTGTCAATATCTGCACTGTTCATAGAACTTCATATCTAACTACAATTACCACCAGTCTTTCATTCTACCACCGTTTGGTACCATATGGGCAGCAGTTATCCTAGATTAATGCACCAACTGTGTACATTAATCTGGGATTACTGCTACCCATATAGAGTACCTTTCATTTGTCAATATTAAATTTCAGTTGCGACTTCTCGACCCATCTGCCTCATAAGTGGCAAATTGAAGTTTAATAAATAAAATATTGTTCAGTACTGTGATGGAAGATGGCATAATAAATACCTTTCTTGCATTTGAGGTTTTTTTTTTTAAGTGCTACATTTAATTGTCTAACTAATAACTTATTAACTTCTTTTTTTTTTTTTTTTTTATGTGAACCCCAAACACGAGAGGTATTAGAACCTGTAGTACTTAGTACCGTGCTTGGGTTGGAGGTTGAGAAGATGAAAGAAGATATTTGTTGACATTGGACTTGAACTTCTGTAGATTGTAATTTTCAGGAAATACATATGAAGGAAGGTTGTTCCAGAAAACGGCAGTTGAATGAATAAATGAGGAAGATGAAAAGTTGGTTCTGTGGGTTTGAAGTTGGACAGTAAATGGATGTTGGCTGGTGGCGGCACGTGTTCGGACTGTTTTGAAAGAGAGGGTGGGAATTATAGAAGCCAATTCAGAAGAACAGTGCCCATGGAAGTATCTGTTGAAGAGGCATGCAGCAGAAACAGTGCATCTATGAGAAAGCAAGTGGAGAGACTCTGTTAGAGATGAATCATTAATTAACCTAACTACCCTCTTCTGAATGGAATCAAGAAGCCTGAGAGAGGTTTTGGGGGCACCACCCCAGATGTGGGAACAATATTCCATGGCAGGGCGGATTTGCAATTTATACAGAGTGAGCAGCTGTTTGGAAGAAAAGTAATGCCGAGAGCGAAAGAGAAAACCAAGTTTTTTAGATGCAGAGGAAGCAATATTTGTAATGTGCTTGTGCCAAGAGAGATTAGAAGTCAGGGTAATCCCCAAAAGAGATATATCATTTTGCCCAGAAATCGGAGTGTCACTAAAGATAAGCATAGGAGTAGAGGAATCCTTTTTGCGAGATATAAGACAAGACTGAGTTTTAGAAGGGTTGAAATCAACTAAGTTGTCTTTGCTCCACTGGAGAATTACCTGAAGATCGGCATTTAAGGAATTGGTAGCAGATTTTCGAGAAGTTGAAGCTGATTGAGCAGGACAAGGTTTTTCAAAATGGAAAGTGGAATGCAATGTGCTATCATCGGCAAAACTATGGATAGGATTTCCAGTGAATGGAAGAAGGTCATTGATATACAAGAGGAAAAGAGTGGGGGAAAGAACTGAACCTTGGGGGACACCGGCATTAGTGGAGAAGTTAGAAGACAGAGAGCCATCTACCATCACCCTCAGTGAGCGATCAGAGAGAAAACTGGATAACCAATTACTAAAAACAGTTGGCAAACCATAAGATGGAAGCTTGTTTAGAAGACCTTTATGCCAAACACGATCAAAAGCCTTTGAGATGTCAAGAGCAACTACTTGTGTTTCACCGAACCTTTCCATTGAATTAGTCCATAAATGGGTAACATAAGCCAGAATATCACCAGTGGATCGACACTGATGGAATCCATACTGGCGATTGTTGATCAGACGGAAGGTTTCTAGGTAGTTTAAGAGTTGCCGGTTAATTGATTAGAAGAACTTGATCAGAAGCAGCTTTTGATTTCAAGGCTGTATCACTAAATGAAGGCAATTACTGCTGTAAACCTGCATAAATTTTTTTGATTATATAAACTTGTGTGAAGCCAATTACTTCAGTTATTTTCAATTTCAAGAAGAAGGAAACACAATGTAATCAGACATTTACAAACAAATAAGCATAACAATAGCATGAAATCATAAAGAAATGCAAAAATGGATGTTGCATTTCATCATGATGTCATATGCACTGAGTGTTTACTAGCATCTTTTTTTCATAGGACATACTCTTTCTCTGAACTATGCTGATCATGAAAACATCTTCTTGTTCAGAAATATGTTTCCTGGTGGAAAAATATCAAAAAAAAAATAAAATAAATACAGTTGTGGAAGAACAAAAACAATGGGCGTTATTGAAATTACATGGATGGGGATAGAAGCGGTGGTAATGGCCCTTAAAAATGGGCCATTTTTAATTGCTACAGATGGCAGTAATCAAAGTGATTCCAAGCTATATCCCACTATAATGGCACCTTTTGTAATAATAAAAAAATTGTCAAATCAAAAGCAGTTTTCCGTCAGTACCAACATTGGAAGCTAACTCTGCAGAGTATAGCATTGGACATTTGAACAACCTGAAAGCATGTGGAAATTCTACAAAAACTCTGTGCCAATTTTTGAAGACTAGGTGCTGATAATGCACCCATGATGGTAGGCTTAAAAACTAGAGTAGTAAAGATATTAAAAGAGAAGATTGAGCACTTGGTGGTAATAAGCTTAAGGTTATCTGACTAATTTGTATTCTGGAAAGTGGATGAATACTTGGTGGAAATTTACCACTATCTAGAAGGATTTACTAAAAGGAAAAATAGATTTTAAATAATTTCAACTGATGCACGCCATTAAAATATTTTTAAAAAAAATTCTGAAGCATATTGGCTGGCTGTCTTTGATCAGCCAGTCAACATGTGTAACTAGACTGGTATAACTGTGACCACCTTTGAAGTCTGTTTAAAGAAGAAGAAAAGAAAAGCCATTTCAAAGTTACCAATTTTAAAAAGTATAACTAGTGACGACTGACTCATGTTTAAATTTCTTGATCCAAAAGTTTTGACACTAGACAAATTGATGAACTCTAAAAAAAAGCCCTTCTGAATTATAAACTTCAGGTAGAATCAATCCTAAACAGGCCAGGCAAGCTGATAATTCTAGGCATGTTATCTTCACTTATTCAGAAAACCTACAGGTTTTGCATAAGTGACGATTTTCTTGAATAAAGAAATTTACTTGTTTCTTTTAAATGTTATGCCAACATTTGAAAATCTGTACACAGCCTTTCACCCTGACGTACCTCACATTCATGTACTGAGGTCATTTCCCTTAGATGTGTTGGAAGGATATTATGTGCAAATTTATTTTATCAAGTTTCATATCTTCCATTTCCATATTGGAAATTAATTGCTATAGCAGACTTAACCAGAAGGATGACTTAATTTCTAATTATTTCTTGGCAGTAGAAATAATTATGAGTTAGTCATAATTATTTCTATGCCCTAGGTTATGACCCATGGGTCAGAGGGTGGCCTGCCAGCATGATTTGATTGACCCATAGCCAAACATTTTGGCTATTAGATGGAATTAATAGAATTCAAAAGTTATGGATAATTAAATTCAAAGAATTGTTCCATGAATTAGAAAAAAAAAAAATTATTCAAATCAATTAAGAGTAATATCAGAATGTTGGAATTCTCTTGCACCAAAGTTTTTCTGTATGAAAAAAAATTTCAGTCCATCTCACTGTACAGAATTTAAGAACTGTTTGAGACCCCTGTAGTCACCTTTATGAAAGCAAAAGCCCTTCCCTTTAGCCTTGATTGCTAGGGCTTATAATACCGGGATCCTGGTAATTTTTTTCCGGTATTCAAATCCCGGTATTGATACCAAAATACCGGTTTTTCGGTACTAATTTAAAAAATAATTATCCATGATTTGTTCACATAAAGGTTATGAAATCAACAACAATAAATCATTAATACTGAATTTGCAAATGAGGGATTGTTATACACGGTACAAATGCAACAGAAACCTGAAAACATCATGAAACTGTAAGACATAAAATCTTACAAATATATTTCTCTTAGTAGGTATAGTGTGTGGAAGTAAAGTACTTAAGGAATAACGAAAATATCATTACGGAAATACTCCATTGGTGTTAGTAGGCCTGGTAGTGCAATTAAGGAATATGGTGAACAATGGTATGGCAGGTGCGGAAGTTTTAAAGTTAAAAGCTTCTGAACAATAGTTGAATCCCTCTATTACGTCGCTACTTGAGGATGCAATGCTTAGTGCATTTTGAGAAAGGTGTCGATATGAAGCAGTTCAAAGGTATTGTGAACAGGTGATCTTGAAAAGATCACCTGGGTAAAAGATGAAAGCATTTCATTGTGTGGGAAAAATATTCTGTTTTTCTCACCAGAGGAAGAAGAGTGAGTTTAAAGAATAACACCGTGCTTGGGTCAGGTTTAAATTAGATTGGGGGAGATACGTAAATGCATGCAAATCCCTCTGGGGTTTGCACATAACTTAGTATAAAAAAGTAGTACAAGGGAGATTGTAACTTGCAATCAATTCAATAAATGAGCAGGAAATAAATAAGGTGCTCGCACCAAAAGAGGAGTTTGTAGTTGTAAATATGTATCAAAATTAGGTCCAGTTTAAATTATAACACTATTGAGTTTCTTAAGAGCTGACTTTATTTGGACAGGTAGTGTGGATGCTTATTTTTTTATTTTTAATATAACTGTATGTTTAATAATTTTTGCTAGAATATTTATTATTGTAATAAAAGTTTGATTTAAAACATGAATTCAAGTAATTACTTGTTTTTTCCTTACTTTATTGCCCCTAATTGTCATCAAAATTTATTGCGAGAAATTTTTTTTAGGATACCGGTATCCCGGTTTCATAAATTAAAAATACTGAAATACCGGTATTCAGATTTTGACCGGTATTGTAAGCCCTATTGATTGCAGTTAAATCTCTAAGTAATTCCAACATCAGTTGTCACCCACTGTCACCCAGGCGCCTCTCGAACATGTTGCTGTAGAAAAGTTATCCAATAAATCCACAAAAGTCTTGCTAGTGTACAAGTGACCAATCCACAAGTTCCACTCAATATCTGGAAAGTTAAAATCCCCCATTATAAGACATTCTGATTTACTGGCCCACTATTTCTCTGCACAATTGCTCATTATACTCATCAGATTCATTAGACCTATAACACACACCTACTCTCATTTTTCCTTTCCCAGTGCTTATGTCACACCAAACAGTCTCAACATTGCATTGTCCATCAACATCGATTGGATGCATTTCCTTAGGTTTTGTGTGTTTCTTAACTAACAGCATAACCCCTCCTGCCTTCCTATCCTGTCTATCCTTTCTGTACACATTGTACTCTCCAAATTCCAATTCTGCACTGCTTATGTCTGTGCGACACTGTCTCTGATATCCCAACAATATCTGCCTTTGATATCTTGACTAGCACTTCCAGCTCATCAAATTTATTAACTGAATTCCTAGTATTGGTGTACATGCAAGTATACATGCACCTGTTTGTACTCTTAGTTACCCCAACACAGACCATGTATTTATTTGTTCCACAGTGACTCCCAGCAGTCCTGGAAATCTCCATTGCCTTGCTTTTCAAACTGCTGCTCATTCTAATAGAAGCAGTGCAAGAATCACTTTTGCCTCTGCCTGCAGCCACTGTTAACCTTTTTAGTCTGTGTATCCCCCCAAGCTAGCAGTTTTCCGACACACCTAACACTGCCTCGATAGCTTCAGCAAATATTCTTGCACTCTTTCTATTTAAGTGTACCCCCATCCTTGTAGAAGCACTCTCCTGTCAACAAGCACAGACCAGGCTGAAAAAAATTCTACCCCTTGAGTCCTGCACAATCTCTCCAGGGCCGAATTGGTTGACAAGGCTCTCATCATATACTCCCTCCTATTGTGTCTGGGCAGAATTGCAGACACTTTCACATTCACTCCTAACTCGCGACTTTTTTTCTACATTGTCCTGTACTTGTTGAGTATCGAACCATGTCAGGTAAGCAAGAATGTAGCTTAAAGTCCTGGTGAGAACCATTGAGGTGGGGATTGGATGCACTCTGTCAACATTGGGAATAAATTTCTCGGCGATATCACCATTTAGGGAGGTTGCTTATCTGTTTTTCCATGCCTGCTGCAGGTGGTTTTGAAGCTGTTGGTTTGTTGCTTTCCTGTTGTTAACTGGGTCAGTGGTGTATCCCAGGAAGGTGTACATTAGTCCTTTAGAAGTAGGTAAGTCATCCCACAGTGGACAATCTCTGTCTAAGGGAAGAACTCCAGCAAGGACCTGGAGAGCGTGGGTACTTACCATGCAGCAGGCACAGTTGATGGTGAGAAGTATGCCTCTCTGGATGGAGTCTAGGATCCTTTTGTTCACTGCTGTGGTTGCCTTAGTGAACCAGATACTTGAGGCATAGGAGATGGCTGGGATGAAAATAGCTTTGTAGAAAAGGGACAGAGTGCATTTCTTAAGACCCCAGTCCCTCCAGGAGATCCTGACCACTAAGGCAGTATGAATCCTGATCTTCTTTCAAAGGTACTGTAAATACAGATTAAAGGAGAGTTTGGAGTCAAGGACCACTCCTAAATACTTGAGTTTCCTGAGTGATGGATTTTCGTCCATTCCTGCAGAATTGAGAGGAAACAGTTGGCCAGGGTCTCTAGTTGCGCCCCAGAGTTAGCAGCAAGAGCGAAGTCATTGGCAAAAGCCTGCGAATAGGCCCGCCCACCCAGGTCAATAGACAGGAAGTCGTCCATCAGGAGATTCCGCAGGAGTGGATCCAGGACTGAACATTAGGGCAGCCCCTAAAGACCTGCCATGTAATGTTTGTTTGTTCGTTATTTGGTTTTTAGGAGTATTAGCAACTAAGGCCATATTGCTCCGGGAATATACGGTGGTCATTTCCTGAGCTTTCCGCATCCTCCGTATTTGGTGGTGACGGGCTCAAACCCCGGTCTAATCAAGAAGCGTGTGCTATGCACTGCTGCTCCTTCCCACCTGGCTATGGAGGCGCCGCCATGTAATGCTTTGATATGGTGCATTGATGGTTATTTTCCTGTTTGACAAATAGCTTCCGATAATGTGATAGAGGTTGTTGGGCAGGTTTGCTTTCCGGAGTCCACACAGGATGCTCGGCCACCATAAAGAGTTTAATGACCCGATGAAGTGGACAGCAATCATGAGGAAGTACTTCTCTGAGGCTTCTGCTTGAGAAATTAGATTTTGTAGGGCATCAACCATGGAGTGCCCCTTTCTGAATCCGTATTGATTTGGAGAGACCATGTTTGCAGTGTCATAATGCTTCTGTATTGTTCCATGGCGTAGAAGTTCTTATAATTTATTTAGAACATAGAGAAGAGCAGTTGGTCTGTATGAATTTGGGAGCTCTGGTAGCTTTAAGTGTAAAGTGTGTTAGTTGTCTGACGGCACCAGGGGTTTCCCTCATCTCCGCGTTGTGTACTCTGTTTGTGTGACAAACTCCGTGGAGGCCAGAGATTTAAAAAAGTGTGTGGGGAGTGGTTTGTTGTGTAGTGTTAAGTTCTGTTGTTTCTCTGACCATTTAGCTGTTGGGCTCTAGTGAGACTCACCATTGCTCACACTTTGCTACGAGGAGGTAGGTCAGGCACCCAGATTATTTAAGTACTCTGTCAGGCCCCACCACCTAATTTCCAAGGATTTCAATGGAAAAGCCTATGTAAAAAAAAGAAAGGGGGATGAACACTAGAATTCGGAAAGGCCGAAAAAGGTTTACGAGAAAGCAGTTGAATTTGGACATTGATTAGATTTTGGCGGCATTGTTAGGGGCGTACTTGGTCAGTTTAGTTAGAATGGGGGGGGGGGGGAGACTGAAGACTTGGGGGAAACAGGTAGAAGGATGGGGACAATAGAATAGACATCCCCAAAGAAGTCAGTGGGGACGAGCCCCATCGGGCGAAGTATGGGGGAGGGGGACAGAGAGACCCGTCTCCTCCCCCTCTTCCTGGTGATAGGATTTAAAGGGAACGGGGTTTGAGTATCATATCACCAAATGGTGTGTCGGCAGCAGAGCTGCAGTATGTCCCCCGTCGGTGATCATTTGTCAGGTCTTTGTAAGTGTCAGATCCAGTAGGAAGCTCAAACTACCCATCCTGCTCTGAGGATGGGATATGTTAGCTGGCAGTGGGGAACCCACCGGGCAAAGGGGGGCAGTAATCTTTATATATATAATTTTTTTTTTTTTTTTTCATTCATTCATCTTTTTTTTCATACACCAGGGGGGAGATGCAATGGTGCATAATGTAAATTTAAATACTAATCCATAATGATTAAGCTAAATAAGTAAGAATATAAAAGATTAGAACTAGGGTTAGTGTGTACTTAACTGTAACGTTTATGGTTTGTGTTCTTTTTCTCACACTTTTACACTCTCATTCATTCATTCATTCTTCTGGCTTTCATTTCATTTGTTCGAATCTTGCTTTCTACACTGCAGTCTCTGAGCACCTCAACTTATTGTTATTCTTCAGTTGTGGTGCAGGCCTAGCCGCAAGTTTTTTGCAGGCTAGGGGAGAATGCAATGATAGTGTTTGTGTTAGTAAATGTTTGTTAGTACATACAGGGTGATTCACTACCAGTGCGACAAACTTGCAGGAGGTGTGGGGGGCACAAAGACGAATCAGAATCACATAGCATTGCAGGATCTGAAAAGCCTTCGTCATGTGGTAGAGGACGTTGAACGGGAGGTCGCATGAACAGCGATCCCTCTGGAAGTCAGCATTTGCGAATAGTTTCTGTTGAAGAAACCAAGTAGCAAAAGTCCTCCGGAGTGGATAATCCGCAGGCTCCAATGATTGGACGCATTGCAGATGGTATGAATTCATTTGGTTTGTTGAGAGTATCCTCCGTACAGTGGATTGGGAAATACCCAATCGTTGGCCTGTCACTCGAGTACTCGTACTCGGATTGCCTTCTGCAAGACGTAGGACATTCTTCTCATTGTCTGGCGTCCTCATCGTTCGCTCTCGTTTCATGGTACCTCTCGTGAAACAACCAGTCTCACGTAACCTGTGCACACGTGCGAAAATTGTATGATGAGGATCAAGCCTGTGCGGGAAACGTTCCTGGTACAAGCGCAGAGCGGCGTGCCCGTTACAGTCCGCAGCTCCATACGCAAGGTGCATGTCGGCCAGTTCAACGCTTGAATACTCGTCCATCCTACTGCCTCAGGAACCGGTTCGCAAATGCTGACTTCCAGCGGGATCGCTGTTCACGCGACCTCCCGTTCAACGTCCTCTACCGCATGACGAAGGCATTTCGGACCCTGCAATGCTATGTGATTCTGATTCGTCTTTGTGTCCCCTACACTTCCTGCAAGTTTGTCGCACTGGTAGTGAATCACCCTGTATATATATATAGAGAGAGTAATGTAAGTTATTATTAACTTTGTATTCTTTTGGCTAATTACATTTGCTCTTTCACTCATTCCCATTCACCATAACACTCATTCACTCTCTCTTTCCCCTCATGCTGGGTCACTCTTTCTTTCACCAAAACTGACATTTATTCCCTTTTACCATAATTCCTAATTTACTCTTTCACTCAGTGCTAAGTCTATATTCATTCTGTCTTTCATTCTACATTGCATCCCATTACTAGTAGCTTACTGATATTTTTCAGCTAATATACTTCCCTGGCTGCCTGTACATCTCCCTCCCCTACATGGTTACTTATTTGGTGTGGGGGGGACCCCAGGTTCCTACACTTTGCAGGGTAGTCCTGGGGGAAGGATACCCAGGTCAATCCAGTTTTGTCATGTCAGGTTTTGTTTCTGTCAGGGCACAGAATACTGCTAACCTGACAGTTAAGTCGTCGTCTGGGTGTGGTGGGAGACATAGGTAATTTTAGCTATTGATTATTGCTGGGGGCTGAATTGCTATTCTTTGGGTAGTTCTGTGCATTTCGAATACCTTCTGTGTGAAGGTTGTAAAGGTGTTTATAATTTTCCTCTTCTATGATGAACAGATGTTCTTTTGCTGGTGCTGGTTGTATCAAGGGCTGTCCCCAGAAATTCTGTGGGTATGCCCTTTTGGCTACTTCCAGGTAAAGTGGGAGAGCTCTGGCCAGGTAGCACAGGTGTGCTTACTGTGCAACATTCTTTAGTAATAGTGAGAAGTATTGTCCTTTGTATCGATTTGAATTTATTCCTATTTCTTACTATGGCCGAGCGAAGCTCCATAGGTGATCATTGGAATATTGCACAGTATATGATTGCCAAGGTCTTTCTTTTGAGCCTTCAGTCTGCTCGACTGATCCTGGCAATCATTCCTGCATAATTTCTCACTTTCTTTCCCAAGTAGGTCAGATGAGAGTAAAAAGTTAATTTTGAATCAAAGATATTTTAGTTCTGTTACCATTTTTATAGCAGTTGTATTAATTTTGATTTGTGGACATCTTCTTATGTTCAAATTGCATTTTAGAAGTATTTGTTTGGTTTTTTCATGCAATATTTTGAGCATGCGCATTTGTGCTCATCCCTGCAGCTGCAAGAGGGTGGCATTTGATCTTTGCTCTACAACCACTCGCATGTTACCTTTTACGAGGAAAATCATGTCATCCACAAAGGCAGGCTTCCACAGGGGCCCAGATCCAAGGTCAGAAATTTGTCCAGAACAATTTTCTATAAGAAAGGACCAAGGATTGAACCCTGCATGCAGCCTCTATTCACAGGGCATGTCAATTCCTGGAACCTTGTGCGTACTGATATACTTCTGTCTGCAAGGTAGCTGTTTATTACCTTATAGAGGTTTTACGGAGTATCCTAAGGACACTAGGCCACCAGAGTGAATCAATGTCCCAGCAAAGTCAATAGAGATTGCCAGCATATACTTCTCATCTGAGCTTTTAACTGTTGTCAGTAGGTGGTGCATGGCATCCTCTGTATAGGGGCCCAGATCTGCTTAAAACTGTATTGTTTGTTGAAATGCAAACCTGCTTCTTTGTAGTATTGAGCTAATCTGCTATATATTAGTCCTTCATATATTTTTCCCTAGTACAGGGAGAAGGGATATTGCATTATATGATTTGGGACCAGTAGGGGGTTTCTCAAGGGTTTTGGAGAATTAATGTTGACAAAGCTTTTTTCCATATTTTTAGGAATATACCTTCTTTCATACAGTTATTATATAGTGCTATTAATTTGTCTTGTTCTATTTCTGCAAATATTTTGATAATCTCAACCTCTAAGAGATCAAAACCTGGGCATTTATTGTTTTTGGTTTCAGATAGTGCTATTTCTAAGTCTCATATAGTAAACAAAGGTTCAATGTTATCATTGTCATATTCAGTGTTTTCTTTTATAATATCTAGTTGGGTGTCCCCCGTTTCAGTCTGAATAATACTGTCTAGGTGTCTAAAGCATTTAGGGCATAAGCCTCAAGCTATGGGAGAGTCTAGACTATGTATAAATATAGTGCAAGTGCATCAGAAATCTATAGCTATATCTGAATAAATCAGAATATCAGTAAAATAGAATTGTTTTAAGTTATAAACTATATTTATTTATACATAGTCTATATCTATATTTATAGCACTATATTTATACATAGTCTAGACTCTCCCATAGCTTGAGGCTTATGCCCTAAACGCTTTAGAGTCTAAATACATGATACACCATCAGGCATCTCTCATATTGTGGAGTTATACTTCATAACCGTTTTGCCATCATTCCATCACTCAGGTACCTACCTGAGTGATGGAATGATGGCAAAACCACCCACCGAAGAAGGGCCAAATAGCCCTGAAACGGTGCCGTCTGGGTGGTGGTATCCGTCTGAGAATAAGTAACATTAGTCTTCTCCTTAGGTGAAGCGTTACTTATTCGAAGTAGTGCAATATCATGGCAACTCATTGTGAAGGTATTCACAATATGAGATATAACTTAAAACAATGCCGTTTTACTAATATTCTGATTTATTCAGATATAGTTATGTATTTCTGATGCACTTGCACTATATTTATACTGCCTAGGTGTTATTTACAGAATCTGCCCAACACAGGGTTGGGGGTTCCATCTCGTTCGGCAGTAGTTTCTAAGACATCTCCTCCTGGTGTCGATCACTATTCTGTAGACAACTCCCCAAGGGTCATTGTTTCCAGTAGTTCTCACCAATTGCCTCCAGGATTATTTTTTCTTATCTCTAATGAGGGCTGTATACTGATTCCTGAGAGTGCTATAAGAATCGCTCAGTGCATCCACCTCATTTTGTGGCCAAGATGTATACTCAGGAGAAGGTACCTTCTCCTGAGTATAGTCAGTTTGGGGCACCGCCAGGGGATTACCTGCTTCCTTGTTTTTTCCCGTGGGATTTGACAAGTTTGATGTTTTTATTAACATGTTTGTCATAGTCAGTGCTTGCTCGTCTGGGCTACAGTTGTTGCCTGATGTAGATCACTAATTTTTCTGTTATTGCAGCTCATCCGCTGTATGTTCTGCAAAAATCTGCCAGTTTACCTTTTTAAGGTTATACCTTCTAATATCCAACAAAGATTGTTTGGTTGCTTGTAATTGCCTGTTTAGTTTGAAGGTGATGGCTCTGTGATCTGATGTAGTACGGGCTGCCTGGACACACCAGTCTGTAATTTTGTAAGCTATTGAATTGGTGGCAAGAGTGACATCAATGTTACACTCCCACGTGGTACTTCTTAAAGTTGGTAAGTTATTAGTTTGATTTAACACTTGAAAGGCGAGGTGACTATAAAATCTGATAATATCTGGCCATTGTGTGTGCCTGCTCTGTCTTCTGCACAGCTATGTCATATGGTGACCGGCAGTTGACATCGGCACACACACTGATATTTGCAATAGGTAACAAATTGATGACTGCTTGTAAGTAATCCACAGTAAGGTTTATGTCTTTATCTGGTCTTGCATAAAGAGATGTAATATAAAACTGTTCTACTGCACTGGGATATGGGTACACACTGCCTCTGGGAAGCAGAGGTAACTCACCTTTGTGAGGTCAGTGTTTTTGAACACTATTGCTGTAGAAGTGGGAACACCTGGAGTGTATTCTATTCTTTTATAGCCTCTTGGGTATCCTAGAACCCTACCCATACATGTGTAGGGTTCTTGGAGCACCAAGATATCTATACTATTTTCTTCTAGTTTGAGTTTGATTTAATCTACAACAGTTCTTGCTCTTTTAACATTCAATTGGATGAGATTTAAACCCTAGTCACATTTCTATTTTCAATCTGGCCTATAGTTGGTCCTAGATTGTATTTGCTTTATCATTTTCTTATAGCAGAGCATTTTTCATCCCTGATGCTGTTTGCATGGTCAGTCAGACTTGCAGGTAGCTGATTTTTATTTCTACATTTTTTATATTCATGCCCTGCAACTCATTCGCCTCCGTAGCCAGGTGGGAAGGAGCAGCAGTGTATAGCACATGCTTCTTGATTAGACCGGGGTTCGAGCCCATCACCACCAAATACGGAGGATGTGGAAAGGTCAGAGAATGACCACCGCATATCCTGGAGCAATATGGCCTTAATTGCTAATGCTCCTAAAAAAAACCAAACAAACAAACAAACAAACAAACAGCCCTGTAATTCCTGGCAGTTTGTCCAAATTTATGACAATTATAACATCTTGTTAGAGGGAAGTGCTGCCTAAATCTATGGCTGGTCCAGCCAGCATAGATTCTTTGCCTTCCTTGTAGATGCCTCCAGATTTTTGGGGAAATCTCCACTATGATATTTATCTGGGCATTTTTCCTGATTTTTGTATCTCTTTTAAGTTGGAACTGTTCAGCAAACTCTTCTATGTCTTGGAAATTTTTATAAGGTACAGGGTGTCTCAAAAATACACAGCATAACTTCAGGAATGAGTTTCTCATATATAGACAAAAATATTTTATATCAACATAGTTCTGGAAATGCTTGGTTTCTGAGTTTTGAAGGTCTGTCTATGACACTCAACTGTTCACATCACCTTATAGTAATTGTTCAAAATGTCCACCTTCTACCTGAATACAGGCCTCACATCGACATCTCATGGACTCGCGAAGACGATACCAAATTCCTGGCATGTTTCATATTGTCTCACAACCTGCCACAATTCGATTGCGGAGAGTTTCCACATTAGCTACCGGAGTCGAATAAACCAATGACTTTAAATGGCCCCACAAGAAGAAATCTAGTGGGTTTAAATCAGTGAGCATGGAAGCCAGGCAGTTGGTCCACCCTCTACTTCAGGAGTCGTAGCTTTCAGTCGTCCTCTGTCGGCAGCATGAGATGTAAAGATCCCATGTTCACAAAGGCGGCAGTGGATACCTTCAAATGTTTTCCTGTCTGGACATCTTCATTGTGGGAACCTTTTGTGGTACAAACGATGAGCCTCCAGAGCATTGCCCTCTGCCAAACCGTACATAAAGTGCATATCCGTTTGCTCCTGATTTGAGTACATGGTTGGAATGGAAAACCACCAGATTCAGTCAGTACCTTGTGATGAAGGAAATCACCTGCGGGAGGTGAGACATTCCGGTTAATAACTCGGGAACCAAGCATTTTGGGAACTATTTTGATATAAAATATTTTTATTGCCTACATATGAGGAACTCATTCCTGAAGTTTTGCAGTGTATTTTTGAGACACCCTGTATATCTGTCATTAATTCCTTCTCAGGTGTATATTGTATGACATCAAATAGTAGAATATGTGGATTCTTTCCCTTTGGTTTCTCTGGTTTTAAACCAAGTTTTACCGTTTTTTGGAGTCCTTTCTCCTAAAATTCTTATTTTTAAGTCAGGGTTTGTCTCTTTGTCCAAATCATTATTTCTAGATTTTAGCCTTTTATCTTCAGTGTTTTGTTCTTGCCCAGTCGTTTTGTCCATTTTCATTTGTTTCTTATATTGAGGAGAGTAATTTAATGTATCTAATTCCAGGGCATATAGCTATTTAAACTGAAATATTTCAACTTCGCAGTTTTGGTTGGAAAACCACTATAAAAAACTAGCTCAAGCTCTGGAAATACGTTATAACTAGCATTATAATCAGATTCTCCATCCAAAATATGCCTAATGTAGCTAGATTTACTTGTAATATACTCAAAATTCTCGTTTTCTTGAGGTGCAAGCAAGTCAACAACAGTAACAGTGAGATCTCTAGCGATCGCCTACATGAAAATACTCTCAAAAGCACAAAAATTAGTGAAACTATACTAAACAAAACTCTTACCTGGAATATGTCACCTACATCACAACTCCAATTATATGTACCTTAAAATCAAAAAAATCCATGGTAAAACCTTAGTATTGATCCAAAATCAAAGAAATTATCCTATGATCCAAAATATTGATCCAAAATCAAAGAAATTATCCCATTCCCCATCTGCCATCAGCAATGAAGTGCAGCTCTGTGTAGATGCATCCGTTCACTACCATGACCGCAGTGCCCTTCTTCCCTCTACTGATTTAGTGGGATTTTTGATAATCAATTTGACGTTGGCAGTTTTCCATTTGGCAGGGAAGATTCCTTCGTTGAAGCAGCAGTTATAGAGGCAAAGAAGAAGTTCTGGGGTAAACTCCAGTCTTTTTGATTATTTCTGGCTCTAAAAGGTCTGGCCCTGGGCATTTCCTGCCTTTAATGAAGGCAGCTGTAGCACTGATTTCTTCAATTGTGAAGGGTAACTTTTGTTTTTGGGTATGATAAGATTCATTATCCTGACAGATCTGAAGTTGTTCTGGTGAGTTTGTCGATGCAGGTGGTGGAAAAATCGCATCCAGAATGTTGTTTATTGACTGCTTCCAGGAAGTGGTGGTAGTAGTAGTGGCATGTGATGCAAGAAAGCAAGTGTATGAGCTTATGCAGCATCAGCCAAAAAAAAAATCACACCATTCCCTCCAAATGCCTGCCCAATTCCTTCTTAAATTTATTCAACCTATCAACTTCCACAACGACAGATGGAAGTTTGTTCCAGCAATTAACCACCCGCTGGCTGAAGGCAAATTTCCGCACATCTATTCTACATTTGTCCTTTCTTAATTTGAATTTATGCCCCCTTAACAAGTGGAAGGTTCGTAATCTGAACAAGTGGAAGGATCCCATTAGAATTCAGTGTGCTCAACCCATTCAAGGCCATATACACCTCAATCAGATCACTGCACAGGTGCCTAGTCTCCAGCCACTGCAATTTGCAGAACTTCAGCCTCTCTTGGTAAGAGGATCCCTTCATTCCCCTCACCAATCATGTTATCCTTCTCTGTACACGCTCAAGCAAATCTACATCCTTCCTAAAATGAGGCCTCCGGACCTGTACGCAGTACTCAAGGCATGGCCTGACCATTTGGTCATGGTACCTTGTTCACTTCCCCCCTGGGAAGTTTATTGGTGATGATCTCGTATACCATCCCCCAGAGATTGGTATTATCAGTAGTTTCAACTAGGTGTTCCCAAAACCTTGACCTAATTAGGGCAGTGTATTAATTCCTGAACACTAATGATATTAAGAGTAGGAGACCGGCAGAATTACTTAACAAGTACAGGTCACTGTTGTAAAAAAGCCGGGAATTAGGGCTGAATTTGAAAGTGTCTGCAATTCTGCCCAGACACAATAGATGAGAGTATAGGATGAGAGCCTTGTCGATCAATTTGTCCTTGGAAAGATTGTGCAAGGCTCAAGGGATAGAATTTTTTTCAGCCTGGTTTGTTAACAGGAGAGACTGCTTCTACAGGGATGGGATACACTTAACTAGAAAGGGTACAAGAATATTTGCTGAGGTTATCGAGGCAGTGTTAGGTGGGTCGGAAAACTGCTAGCTTGGGGGGGGATACAAGGAGTAATAGTTTAACAGTAGCCGCAGGCAGAGGTGAAGGTGATTCTTGCACAACTTCTATTAGAATAAGTAGTGACCTGGAGCGAGGGGTGTTGGGGGGTTTCAGGGACGGATGGCAGTCATCTTGAAATAAGTGGGTATATGGGATGTGTTAGGGTAACCTGGAATAGGAATAGGAGCATGTATGCTTGCATGTATACCAATGCTAGAAGTATAGTAAATAAATTTGATGAATTTCAAGTGTTGGTTATGACATCAAAGGCGGATATTGTTGGGATAGAAGAGACGTGGTGTCACACAGATATAAGGAATGCAGAACTGGAATTTGAGGAGTACAATGTGTACAGAAAGGATAGAAAGGGAGGAGGTGTTATGCTGTTAATTAAGAAAAACATAAAATCAAAAGAAGTGCACCCAGTTGATATAGATGAACAGTGCACTGTTGAGTCAGTTTGGTGTGACATAAGCACTGCGAAAGCAAAAATAAGAGTAGGAGTGTGTTATAGGCCTAATGACTCGAATTAATACAATGAACAATTGTACAGAGAAATAGAGTGGGCTAGTAAATCAGAATGTCTTATAATGGGGGATTTTAACTTCACAGATATTGACTGGAACTTGTGGGTTGCTCACTCACACACTATTGGATTTATTGGATGATTGTTTTCTGCAGCAGCATGTTCGAGAGGCAACCAGAGAGAGTAATACTCTTGATCTGGTTATCAGCAGTGATCATTCGTGTATTAATAATTTGCAGATAAAGGAACCACTAGGTGGCATTGATCACAGTGTACTGATGTGGGATTTACTTAAAGATATAATTACCATCAGGGGTAAAGGAAAGGGTTTTTGCTTCCGTAAAGGTGAGTACAGTGGTCTCAAAGTTTTTAAATTCTGTACAGTGGGATCAACTGACTATGTTATCAACAGTAAATTCTAAGTGGGAAGCATTCAAGGAATTAATCGTGGATGCTACTAAAAGTTTCATACCTATTAAGAAATATTGTTCAAGGTTTAGGCCTAAATGGTTATCTAATGAACTAATGAGACTCATAACAGAGAAGAAAAATACATGGGATGCATATAAATTATCAAGCGACTTAGAAGCCTATGGCAGATATAAGCTAGTCTGTAATCAGGTCACAAAGGAGGTTAGGCAGACGAAGGCAGATTACGAGAAATCCTTGGCCAAAGATGCTAAGAAAAACATCAAGGATTTCTTTACTTATATAAACTCTAAAAGGAAGGGGATGAATCTGATTGGTCTGCTTGATATCGATGGATCGACTGTTGATGATCCTGCCCAGATAGCAAACAAACTGAATGAGTATTTTGCATCTACATTCACACACAAGGAGTTATTAAAGTTTGGAAATGACAGAAGGTTATCAAATTGTAGCAGGATACTTAATGATTTTGTAATAACTGAGAGCAAAGTGGAGGAGAAATTGTTGAAGTTAAACATAAGAAAAGCACCTGGGATGGAGGGAATCTATCCAGTTATATTAAAGGAGGCTGCAAAGCAACTAAGCAAACCCTTAGCCATAATTATGAGAGCATCCATGGACTCAGGGGAGGTTCCCACGGACTGGAGATGTGCAAATGTATCCCCAATTCACAAAGGGAGGATCGAAGGACACAAGTAATTACAGACCAGTTAGTTTAACTTCTGTTCCAGGTAAAATAATGGAGTCACTGGTTAAAGATACACTGCAGGATCACCTAGACAAGACTGCAGCAATAATTCAGACACAGCATGGGTTTGTTAAGGGAAAGTCTTGTCTGACAAATCTGATAGGATATTATGATGTGGTTACAAAGGAACTGGATGCAAAATATAATTTTGATATCATATATTTGGATTTCAGGAAAGCTTTTGACACTGTTGTGCATGGAAGACTATTGTACAAATTGGAGCAGAATGATATTAAGGGTAAGTTGCTACAATGGATAAAAGGATGGTTAAGTGGGAGAAGACAGAGGGTGGTAATCAATGGGTGCTGTTCTTCGTGGACTAATGTTATTAGTGGAGTCTCACAGGGTTTGGTGTTGGGTTCACTGTTGTTTTGTATATTTATCAATGATATTGATGAAGGTATATCAGGCTTAATGTCGAAGTTTGCAGATAATACAAAGGTTGGTAGGGTTTTTAATGACAGTAATAGCAGTGTGCTACTGCAACAGGATCTGGATAATTTGGGCAGATTGGCTAAGAAGTGGCAACTGAAATTTAACCTTGACAAATGCAAAGTGCTGCATATGGGTAGAAGTAACTCCAGAGAAACATACCAACTGTGTGGTACTACACTTAAGGTGGTAGAAAATGAAAAAGACCTGGGAGTAATTGTGCAGTTAGATATGAAGTTTTCTGAGCAATGCAGACAGGCTGCCAGGGCAGGTCATGGGGTTTTGTCAATCATATATAGGAATTTTGCTAGCAGGGAAAAGGAGGTGATTGTCCCTCTGTATAAGGCAATGGTCAGGCCATGCCTTGAGTACTGCGTACAGGTCTGTAGGCCTCATTTTAGGAAGGATGTAGATTTGCTTGAGCGTGTACAGAGAAGGGCAACAAGATTGGTGAGGGGAATGAAGGGATCTTCTTACCAAGAGAGGCTTAAGTTCTGCAAATTGTAGTGGCTAGAGACTAGGCACCTGCGCAGTGATCTGATTGAGGTGTATAAGGCCTTGAATGGGATAAGCACACTGAATTCTGATGGGATCCTTCCACTTGTTCAGATTACGAACCTTCCACTTGTTATGGAGGCATAAATTCAAATTAAGAAAGGACAAATGTAGAATAGATGTGCGGAAATTTGCCTTTAGCCAGCGGGTGGTTAATTGCTGGAACAAACTTCCATCTGTCATTGTGGAAGTTGATAGGTTGAAAAAATTTAAGGAGGGAATGGTGTGTTTTTTTTTTTTTTGGCTGATGCTGCATAAGCTCATACACATGCTTTCTTGCATCACATGCCACTACTACTACATTCTGCATTGCTATTGCAGTGCTTTGACTTCCCATGCAGGCCAAGATCTTCACACCCTTTGAAAAGCCTTGCGGGTTGCGTGGACCATCTGTTGTTGTCCTTGCAGTTCCTGATTCCACCAGGGAACCACTCCTGGGGCTGGTCGTCTTATTCTCATTGCTGTGTCACAGGCAGTCGTGATCAGTGTTGTTGTTGTTTGCTGTAGCTGATCTGGATGTTCAGTGGGTTTAGATGGTTTGGATGGATCTGGTGAGTTGGAAGGTAATGGTCAGAGTTCGCCCAAGCATCCTGGATGCTGCAGCCAATGATGTTACCTGCAATGTTTCTTGAAGTGGTCACATCTGTTGTTGTTTTCTAAAGCATGTTACAGAACGTTGGGAGTTTATGTGGCTGATTGAGTACTGACAGAGATGAGTTTTCTAAAAACTCCTCGAGACGCTGACTATTCCTAGTTCCGTGCCTGTCTGGATTGAGTGTGCACATTGCGATTCAGCCAGAATCACATCTTTTAGATCACTGCTCAACTTACACGAACTACTCCAGCTGACTCATATTATTGGAAATGAGGCCGATTTATTATAATTTTTTTGCATACCTAAACTTTGACTTAAATAATCACCTCTAGATCTATCTCATCCAATATGTTTATCAACACACTAATATAACAGGTGCAATTTGTCTATAATAGGCTTTGCACCATTAAACTTCTACTCCAGAAGTTGACTGCTGGCTGAAGGCAACTTCTTGCACATCTATCTAGCAATCATTCTTCCTCAATTTGAATTTGTCTACTCATTTGTGCAATCTGAGCAAAAGGAAGGAGTAAATCAGCATTGAGTCTATTTAAAGCCTTAAACACCTCAGTCAGATCACCTTATTGGTACCTAGTGTCCAGATGCTCTAATTTGCAGAACTGAAGCCTTCCTCTGTAAGACCACTCTTTTGTTCCCTTCACCAATCTCATTGTTCTTCTCTGCACCTGTTTCAGCAGATCTGCATCCATCCTAAAAGAAGGCTTCAGACCTGTATGTAGCACTCAAGTTGGGGCCTAACCATTGCCTTGTCCAATGGGATAATTACCTTTATAGCCCTGCTAGCAAAGTTCTTGATATCATTGACAAAACTCCATGTGCTGTCCTGGTAGTCTGTCTGCACTGTTCAGAGAACATATCTGGCTGCACAATTACCCCTAGGTCTTTTTCATTTTTGCACTATCCTGAGTGTAGTATTATCACATAGTTGGTATGTGTTAATCTGGGTGTACTGCTACCTATGCATTTGTCAGTGTTAAACCTCAACTTTGTTTTGTCTATGAGCTTAGGCTTTAAGCCTGATATACCTTCATCAATATCATTAATAAATGTAGAAAACAACAATGGGCCCAGCACTGAACCATGGGGAACTTATCTAATAATAGTAGTCCAAGAAGAGCAGTATCCATTAAGGAATATTATTTGAACCATGACTTTTGGTGGTCTCAAACCTTAAGCCTCATTTTTTCTATAGCATTGTAGGCCTTTATTTTATTCTGGTCTTGTTTGGAGAGTGCTTTGATCATAATGCTCTTGTCCTTGATTTTTCATGTTTTTAATTCTG
This sequence comes from Mastigoproctus giganteus, assembly GCF_048544385.1. Taxonomy (NCBI): domain Eukaryota; kingdom Metazoa; phylum Arthropoda; class Arachnida; order Uropygi; family Thelyphonidae; genus Mastigoproctus; species Mastigoproctus giganteus. Next base: position 89,509,326 of record NC_143581.1, read on the forward strand.
CCTTAGCTGCTTTAAAACTTATTCATTCATAGCACCACTAGAATTCAGATTGCTCTCTTCCTCTTCTGCCTTAATAAAAATAGCAATTATTATTAAGAAATCAGCCACTGGCTGCCTTCTTAAGGGCATCATTATAAGATTGCACTTATGGCTCTGAGATGCTTCACTGCTCAGCAAACTTATCTGTGTATCAGGATCTCTTGCTTCATGTTCTCAGTTATTAATTTAATAAACATCTTTTCTAACTTACTCCAGCACCTTTTCATTCTGAGATGATAATAGTATTTCTTTTAAGCAGCTAATCATGATTTTGTGATGAAAGAGCACAACAGGATTTAAAAGCTCATATTCCAGTTCCTGTGTATTATTTCAGGAGCCAACAAAGGTTAGAAAAAAGACTAACTAAATAGAGTTAAAGTTGGCACACACAGAAAGGGATGTGTGGTTCTATCTCTAATCAGCAAATTTTAATGTCTGTACAATTTTATCCCTCCTCTTGTTTCTCTTTCCATCTTATTTTCTTTTTTTGTCTGTACATACCTTAAATTTCTGCAGATATTGTTGAATACACAGGGATCACATGTTGAAAATGTTTTTGCATGATGAATTAATTCCCCATATACTCATAGACATCAGAAGTGAGATACTTCAATTTAAGAAGAATAAACTACAGCATTTTTTAACAAAGAAATTTAATGGAAAATCCTTTTTTTTTGTTGGAGGGGTATTAGTTTCATAGTTGTATACAAAACATTTTACAAATTGTATGAACAATCAACTTGTTAACTTGTGCTTCTTAATTTTACCAAATTTATTAGTTGGTGATTCATATTAGCGTGGTTTAAAAATTTGATAGAGTGATCGAAAAACTGATTTTTTAAAAAGTTTTTATTTGTGTTCAACATAGTCCACAGTTTCTTGAGTGTTCATTGAAGGTGCTCTTTTAGTACACAGTGAACAAAACGTGTATAATACTATCCTGTAGTTGCAATTGCCTGCTTAGTTGTTAACAAGTGCTACTCATTGAGCATCCCAAAGTAATGGCAAGCATCATGAATTTTTTTGGGTAATGGAGATGATGTCCAGGCAATGCTTGGACTCAAAATTGAAGGGGTGTACCTACATGTCATCCATAGATACGAACAGTGTCCTCTGGATTCTGCTTCAATCTGCCTGAAAAGTGTTTAATGACTTCATATGGTAGGCTTATTTGTCTTTGGTTAACATTCACAGAATGATCACATAAAGACCTTTCTTAGCTTAAAGGTATTTAGCTGGTAAACAATATACTATGTACTGCCTTTAGATATGCCAGTAGATGTGGCAGGTTTACCAGCCATTTGACATTCTTATCATATGATTTCAGATATTACTGCTGTTTCTGAATTGGCAGATGTTGATGGACAACCTGAACAGCATTCATCTTCCATGTGTTAAATTTGAGTAGAGTACCATTTGGTGGTAACAGGATATGCCAGATCAGAGTTCCCTAATGTTGCTAGTATGGACCTCCATTGCAGACATGCTCTTCAAACAGATACTGAATTACAGCACAAAGCTTGAATTTTTCTGTTTTGGTATTTTTAATAGATATGGCTACAAAAATTCTCCAAAAAAAAAAAAATCTATTAAATAATAATAAAATTTCAGCATTATGCAAATAATGCATATATAAGTTTGTAAAATGATGTATAGTTTATATACAGTAAACCCTCGCTAATACGGTTACAGTTAATCTGGATGTAGGATAATCCGGATCAGAACATGAAAAATTCTGTTCACAGTTGAGCACTTTGAAAGACAGACGGGATTTAGGAAGGCGGATGAGTCACGCTGATTGACTGGGCAGAGAGAGAGACAGAATATACATTACATTGTCTTGTGCTGTTCAGTATCGTTGTTGACTATTTGAAGCGATATTGCTTATATCACTTCTTATACATATATACATAAGTTAACATATTTTATATAAATATGTGTTCTAAAGAATTAAAAAATGGAATAAAAAGAAAACACGTTTAACTATCATTAACAGGCTGAAAGTGATAAAACAACTTGAAAATGGTGTTCCAGGAAGAAGAAAAAAAAAAAAAAATGCTGAAGAATTTGGTATTGGCCAACAGATTGTATCAGATATTGAAAAACCAAAAAGAATCTATAAAGACATTTGCTTTAAAATTCAATGTGAAGAGTGATAAAAGCAGTGTATCAAATAGATGTTAAAAAAACCAAAAGAAGCATTGCTGGAAGAAGCTATATTTAAGTTGTATTCACAGCAACGATCAAGTGCTGTTGTCATGCAGCACCAACACCACCTAATAAATGTATAAAAAGACAATACATATTGATGGATAAATGTATTGTCTTTTTATAGTTTTTAAATAAAGGCTCTACGGTACTATATTTTATTTACACTACTATTTTATTTACAATACTACAGTACTATTTTATTTACAGTACTATTTTTTATTCAAAGCCTTAAACATCTCAATCAGATCATCTTATGGGTACTTAGTGTCCAGATGCTGTAATTTGCAGAACTGAAGCCTTCCTTGGTAAGACCACTTTTTTGTTCCCTTCACTAATCTCATTGCTCTTCTCTGCACCTGTTTCAGCAGATCTGCATCCATCCTAAAGGAAGGCCTCAGACCTGTATGCACTACTCAAGATGGAACCTAACCATTGCCTTGTCAGAACTACCTATATCATTAAATTTTCCATTTATTTGTGTTCTCAGTTTTTTTTGGCTTTTACGGCTATCTTTTGCTTCACTAATCCGGAGTATTGCTTAATCCAGATGACTGCTCCCACCAATTAATCCAGATTAGTGAGGGTTTACTGTACTTCATTCTGAAGCTTTATAGAACTGCCTCTTATTTTTACTTTTGGCCGTAATGAGAAAAATTTCAGGTAGAAGTGCTTAGCCTTGTAGATTTAATTATAAAAGCAGTGCAGTCGCAAATATGTTGTCTTTGGAAAGTTAGTACACAAATCAAGTCTTGTGTATGATATTTTATGTTAGTAAATGTTTTGTTTTAATTGCAGAGTGCGCAGGATGAAAGAAAGATATGCTATTACAGAATTAAGGAAACAAGCCAACAGAATGAGTTTTGGAGAGGTTAGTGTTATCTGTGCTCATAACAGTTATCTATAATTAAGTTGCTGTTATGAATTTCATTTTAAGTTTTACCTAAACGAATTATAGATATACTCTGATTGTTAAGGAAACATTACTGAAGAAAATTAATACAGACAATTATAATTTCATTTGGATAGTTGGTCATCACCACCTAATAATGTATTGCAGATATCATGGGGAAACAGTAATTATTTGCCTTAATAAAGATAAAGTATAGGGATTCACCGTAATAAAATATGGTGAATCCATGTACTTTATCTTTATTTCCATTTTCCTGCTGCTTATGACATTTTGTTTTGGTCTATTTATTTTCCTATAATTTCTATGTATACTTTACCCAAAAAATATGCTATTGAAAGACCAAGTTTTCAATTATTCACACTCACTTTTTTTGTGTTAAACAAATAAATTGTGAAATTCAAATTACCATGTAAAAAATAAAAGTTGGGCAGATGGGCTGAGAGGTGGCAACTGAAGTTTAACATTAACAAATGTAAAGTACTACATATGGGAAGCAATAACCCTAGAATAACGTATCAACTGTGTGGTACTACACTGACAGTGGTAGAGAGTGAAAAGGACCTGGGGTAATTGTGCAGTCAGCTATGAAGTTTTCTGAGCAGTGCAAAAAGGCTACAAGAGTAGCTCATGGGGTCTTGTCAGTGAAATATAGAAATTTTGCTAGCATGGATAAGGAGGTGATTATCCCCTTGTATAAGGCAATGGGCAGGCCACACCTTGAGTACTGCATACAGGTCCTCATTTTAGGAAGGATGTAGAGCTGCTGGAACGAGTACAGAGAAGGGCAATGAGTGGAACAAAGGGTTGCAGTTACCACGAAAGGCTTAAGTTCTGCAAATTGCAGAGTCTGGAGACAAGGCTTCTGCAAGGTGATCTGATTGAGGTGTATAAGGACTTCAATGGTTTGAGCAAGCTCAATGCTAATGGGATATTTCCTCTTGCTCAGATTCTGCATCTGAGATGGCATAAAATAGAATAGATATGTGGAAATTTGCCTTTAGCCAGTGTGCGGTTGATTGCTGGAACAAACCTGCATCTGTCATAAAACTTGACAGCTTAAATAAATTCAAGGCTGAACTAGACAAACTTTTGGAGTGAATGGATGGGTGAAACAGGAAGAGTTTTTTTTTTTTTTTTTTTTTGTGGCTGATGCCATATAAGCTTGCTTTTTTGCATCACATCCTCAGTCAATTGACAGACAACTTAGTTAATTTCAATCCTTCTGAACTCATTCCTGCCTTATATATCACTAAAAGGATTCTTCTGTTTCTATGCTTAGCCTTTGAAGACATTCAGACAGATTTATAGACAAGATAACATATCTCTTAGTGATTATCCTGACTTTTAATCTCTCTTGTCATAAGCACATCACAAATATTGCTTCTTCTACATCAAAAAAAAATTGGGTTTTCATTTTTGCTCTTGGCATTACTTTTGTAAACAGCTATTCACTCTGTACAAATCCATCTGACCATGGAATATTGTTTCCGCATCTGGGGCAGTGCACTCGTAACCCCTCTCGGGCTCCTAGACTCCATTCAAAAGAGGGCAGTTAGGTTAATTAATGAACCAAGTCTCTCCAGTCTGTCTCATATACATTCTGTTTCTGCTGTATGCCTTTTTTGTACCTATTTCCATGGGCAGTGTTCTACTGAATTGGCTTCTATAATTACTTCTCTCTCTTCCAAACCAATCACCAAGTGCCACAACCATTCAGCATCCTTTTACTGTACAAGTTCAAATTCACAGAGCCAACTTTTTTACTTTGTCAACTTCCATTTTCTTCTTCAAGTTCTATTGTCTGGAACAACCTACCTTCACATGTATTTCCTGAAAATTACAGTCTACAGAAATTCAAATCTAATGACAACAAGTATCTTCTTTCATCCTCTCAACATCCAATCCCCACATGGTACTAAGTATCATGTGGGGATTGGATGTTATAATACCTTTTATATTCTACCCTCTCTTAGTAGTCTTTTGTGAGATTGAGTTTTTTGGCATGTTAATATTATATAGGCATAAAGTGCCTGTCTTAGCCATGTCTGTCCATTCCATCCTTCTGCATGTAATAATTAAACTCCTGATGGATGGATTTTCATCAAATTTTAAATTTGGTGGTTTTAGAAAAATTTGCCAAACTGTCTCATATTTCATTAAAATTGGACCAGTAGACATTCAGCAATTATTATTTCTTGGTCCACCCACCTGCATATAATAACTTGACTCTTAGTACATGGATTTTTTTTGAAATGTTATATTTGGCTGTTTTAGAATGCTCTGTTGAACCTTACAAAATTTCATTAAAATCAGAATAGTAAATATCTGGAAATTATTATTATTTTATTTTTTTTTTTCGTATTTATCACTGAGGCTGTCCATATACTGTATGTTGTAACCAAAACTCTGGATGTTATATTTGTTGCTGTGCACTGATTGCAAGAATGAATAAGCAATATGACAGATGGCAAAAAAAAAAAAAAAAAAAAAACTTTTGGTTTGTGCATAAAAGTCATTGGTTTTTTTTATTTTCCTTTCTTTCTTTTTTTTATATAAATCTTATATTAATATCTGCTAATGTACCTGAAATGTGACACAATGCAAACATTACCTGAATTATTTGTTTTTATCGCAAAATTAAAACAGGATGTCACAGTAGTGCCTCTCATTCTTTTAATAAATTGGAAAACTAACTTTTTGGTGATACCATTTGTTTGAAAGTAGCGCAATAACAGAGTGATCATTAATTTGAAGGCAACATTTGTTCCACTTTTAAGCAAATAAGACCATTGTATTATTTACATAGGTTAAATTGTGCTGGCTATAAAAACACATGAAAGGACACTTTAATACAGCTGAGAATCCAATAGAAGAAATGGATGAACTTATAGACTTAACAGAAATATTAGCATTAGCATTAGTAGAGGCATTTGATGCAAGAAAGCAAGCTTATGCAGCATCAGCCAAAAAAAAAAAAAAAACCACTTCCACTTCACCCCTCTGTTCGTTCAAAATACCTGTCCAGCTGAGCCTTAAACTTATTTAGGTTATCAACTTCCACGACAAGGGATGGAAGTCTGTTCCACCAACCAACCACACGCTGGCTAAAGGCAAATTTCCGCACATCTATCCTACATCTGTCTTTCTTCAATTTGAATTTATGCCCTCTCAGGTGATTATTCTGAGCGAGAGGAAGAATCCCATCAGCATTGAGCATGCTCAAACCATTCAATGCTTTATACACCTCTATCAGATCACCTCGCTGGTGCCTAGTCTCCAGACACTGTAATTTGCAAAACTTAAGCCTTTCTTCGTAAGAGCACCCATTTGTTCCATTCACTAATCTTGTTGCCCTTCTCTGCACTCGTTCCAGCAGCTCTACATCCTTCTTGAAATGAGGCCTCCAGACCTGTATACAATACTCTAGGTGTGGCCTGACCATTGCCTTATACAAGGGAATAATCACCTCCTTATCCCTGCTAGAAAAATTCCTATATATCATTGACAATACACCATGAGCTACTCTTGCAGCCCGTCTGCACTGCTCAGAGAACTTCATATCTGCCTGCACAACCACCTCCAGGTCCCTTTCATTCTCTACCACTGTCAGTGTAGTACTACAGAGTTGATACGTTGCTCTGGGGTTGCTGTTTCCCATGTGTAGTACTTTACATTTGTCAATGTTAAACTTCATTTGCCACCTCTCAGCCCATCTGCTCAACCTTTCCAGATCCTGTTGCAGCAGCATAGTGTCAGTAGTGTCCTTGACAACCCTGCCTACCTTTGTATCGTCTGCAAACTTCGACATTAAGCTTGATATACCATCATCAATATCATTTATGAATACAGAAAACAATAATGGACCCAACACTGAGCCCTGAGGGACTCCACTAATGACATTAGTCCACGTCGAGCAGTGTCCATTGATTACAACTCTGTCTTCTCCCCCTCAGCCACCCCTTTATCCACAGCAGTAATTTGCCTCCAATGTCACACTGTTCCAATTTGTGCAGCAGTCTTCCATGTGCAACAGTATCAAAAGCCTTTCTAAGATCCAAGTATATAATATCAAAGTTATTCCCTGCATCCAGTTCCTTTGTGACTGCATCATAGTATCCAATCAAATTGGTCAGGCAAGACTTCCCCTTAACAAAACCATGCTGTGTCCGAGCTACAACTGAAGTCTTGTCTAAATGATCCTGCAGTGCTTCTTTAACTAGTGCCTCCATTAATTTTCCTGGAACAGAAGTTAAACTCACAGGTCTATAATTGCTTGTGTCAGCCTTTGATCCTCCTTTGTGAATTGGGGTCACATTTGCACATCTCCAGTCTGTGGGTACCTCCCCTGAGTCCAAGGAAGCTCTCATAATTATGGCTAAGGGTTTGCTTAATGGATGTTGCATAATGGATGATGCTTAATGGCAGTAAATGGATGTTGGCTGGTGGCGGCACGTGTTCGGACTGTTTTGAATGAGAGAGCGGGAATTATAGAAGCCAATTCAGAAGAACAGTGCCCATGGAAGTATCTGTAGAAGAGGCATGCAGCAGAAACAGTACGTCTATGAGAAAGCGAGTGGAGAGACTCTGTTAAAGATGAATCATTATTAACCTAACTGCCCTCTTCTGAATGGAATCAAGAAGCCTGAGAGAGGTTTTGGGGGCACCACCCCAGATGTGGGAACAATATTCCATGGCAGGGCGGATTTGTGATTTATACAGAGTGAGTAGCTGTTTGGAAGAAAAGTAATGCCAAGAGCGAAAGAGAAATCCAAGTTTTTTAGATGCAGAGGAAGCAATATTTGTAATGTGCTTGTGCCAAGAGAGATTAGAAGTTAGGGTAATCCCCAAAAGAGATATATCATTTTGCCTAGAAATCGGAGTGTCACTAAAGATAAGCATAGGAGTAGAGGAATCCTTTTTACGAGATATAAGACAAGACTGAGTTTTAGAAGTGTTGAAATCAACTAAGTTGTCTTTGCCCCACTGGAAAATTACCTGAAGATTGGCATTTAAGGAATTGATAGTAGATTTTCGAGAAGTTGAAGCTGATTGAGCAGGACAAGGTTTCTCAAAATGGAAAGTGGAATGCAGTGTGCTATCATCGGCAAAACTACGGATAGGATTTCCAGTCAATGGAAGAAGGTCATTAATATACAGCAAACCCCCGCTATTCGCTGGGGTTACGTTCCTGAGAAATGCCGCGAATACCGAAAACGCGAATAGTGAGTTATGGCTCCCATAGAAATAAAGGGGTTCCGTTCCAAAGTATGAAATATATAAGAAAAACTAGTCTAAAATTTTGTCTATGTATGTATTATATGTACCTTCATAAGATGACTATGTACATAGTGAAATGCAAGCATATGGCATCGAAATGAAAATATGAAACAATTAAATATTAAATTGTAATATTTATTAGAAATTTCAAACAAATCTTTCAAACCAGCGCCTTTGCTAGCAAAAAAACTTATCCCACCAGTGCTATCACCAGTTTCGCTAAAGTGTTGATAAAGGAGTTTTGCCTTTTCACGAATGATGAGTGAACTTAACGGAATTTTATTTTGAGTTCGGTATTCTATTAAAAGATTTAAAGCTTTTTCCATTTTTTCTAATTTAACATCACGAGTTACAGAGAAAATTTTTGAAGCAATTAGCGCGTTTTCACGGACCCTATGGCGGATTTTTTCTTCCGATTTTTTTTTGATTGATCGTACCCTTGACTCATTGATTTTATAATATTTTGCCACTGAGGAGACACTTTCACCATTAGAAATTTTATCTAATAACTCAATTTTATTCGCTAATGTCATCACCTTCTTTGATATTTTCACATTTCTCTTGTTATTCGTAGCCATATTTTACACTCTAAAAAGTCTGTTTTATGCTGCAAAACGGTAGATTTATCATTTTTGTAAGCATATTAGTTTATAAATTGAAAAATTTATTCAATTTATAAGCATAGAAATTAAAAGCGAATGATGAAACCTTCCATGACAAGTGCATAACACATACTGAACAAGGATTAGCGAGAAACATCCACGCTCGCGATTTTGTCACCCCTCTCCCCCACCCACTGAGTGCTGTTTTAACCGGGAAAGATAATTTTAGCCACGCTCATGTTTTTTTTATGGCGGAAAATATTCACGGCCCGTTAAAATTCACATTTTTTTAGGTTTCATTTTATATTAAATCGGCGATCGCGAATACGCGAAACCGCGAATACAGATACCGCGAATAGCGGGGGTTTACTGTATAAGAGGAAAAGAGTGGGGGAAAGAACTGAACCTTGGGGGACACTGGCATTAGTGGAGAAGTTAGAAGACAGAGAGCCATCTACCATCACCCTCAGTGAGCAATCAGAGAGAAAACTGGATAACCAATTACTAAAAACAGTTGGCAAACCGTAAGATGGAAGCTTGTTTAGAAGACCTTTATGCCAAACACGATCAAAAGTTTTTAAATGTCAAGAGCAACTACTTGTGTTTCACCGAACCTTTCCATTGAATTAGTCCATAAATGGGTAACATAAGCCAGAATATCACCATTTGGATTGACACTGATGGAATCCATACTGGCGATCGTTGATCAGACGGAAGGTTTCTAGGTAGTTTAAGAGTTGGCATTTAATTGATTTCTCCATTACTTGAGAAAGAGTAGAAGTAATTGCAATGGGACGATAATTGGATGGGAGGGATTTGTCACCCTTTTTAGGAACTGGCTGGATATGAGCAAATTTTTCAAGCAGAAGGAAAAACACCTTTGGAATAAGAAAGTGAAAAAAGGTGGCAAAGAATAGGAGTAAGTTCAGGAGCACAGGTTTTGAGAACAAGTGGAGAAATACCATCAGGACCTTGAGCTTTCTTAGCATCAAGATTCATCAAAATCCTGATATCCTTTTGATGGATGAGCATTTGTGTATGTGTCGAATTCTTGTTTAGTTTACTTAATATTAATAACTGGACAGTACTTATACATTAATTTGATTTGATTTAAAATGAATTCTATGAAAAAAAGTAAAACATATCATTTTCATCAAGAGTGGGAACTAGAATACTTTTTTGTAATGATAAAAGAAAAATGTTGTTTGATTTCCAATGCTTTCGTGGCTATACCCAAAAAAAGAAATTTAGAAAGGCACTTCAATGCGCTCCTGTTAAATACCAATCAGATTTTCCACCTAATAGTGACTTTAGAAAAAATAAATTAAAAGAACTTAAATCCAGATTATTCACACAAAATTTCTTCGTGACACCTAATTTACAATCTAAAAGCAGTAACTGTAGCATCATTTAAAGTGAGTCATCTTCTTGCAAAAAAATGTAAACCATTTTTTGATTGTGAATTCATCAAAGATGCATTTTTAGAAATAACAGATTCTCTTTTTGAAAATTTTAAGAACAAAAATGAAATTAAAGTGCTCTTCAAGATCTGCAATTATCTTGAAATACTGTGATGCGACGCATTGAAAAAATGAGTAAAAATGTGAGTGAACTCACATTTGGCATAAAGGTCTTCTAAACGGCAAATGAATGTGTTCTCATATTGCTAATTGTGTCCTTTTCTTTACAACTGGATGAATCTACAGACCTCAGTAATAATACAGCTCAATTGCTCATTTTTGTTCGTATGGTTTCGATGATTCCGCAACTAGAGAAGAACTGCTGGGTATGGTTTCATTAAAAGAAAGAACTAGAGGTCTTGATATATTTAATGCATTCAAAAATTTTATTGAAAAAATTAAATTACCACTATTTAAGCTCATATCAATAACAACAAATGGAGCTAAAGCAATGATGTGGCATCTGAACGGATTCATCGCATTGTGCCAAAAGGATGATGAATTCCCGGATTTTTTGAGTTATCTGTATTATCCACCAAGTGTTAGCCGGCAAATGATTAAATACTAAAAGTGTTATGGACATAGCTTTCAAAATCGTGAATTCCAGCGGAGGACAATCTCTTCAAAGGAGACTTTTCAAATTGCAACTCCTAGATCTGATATTACACACAGATGAGGTGGCTGAGTCGGAGTAAGCTTACAGAAATTTCGAAATTTTCTGAATGAAATTAAAAAATTTGGGGAGATGATTATCAGCAGCTACAAGATATGGAGTGGTTGTGATCTGGCTTTTTTGGCAGATTTTTGGCAATAAATTAAGTGATCTGATTTGGAATTACGAGGAAAAAATAAAAATGTGGGTGACATGATTAGTAGTATTTCTGCATATAAATATCAATTTTTGGCAATGGCTAAGGATCTAAAAAAAAAAAAAAAAAAAATCGATCATTTTGCAAATTTGCAAGTTCATTTGCAAAAATATCCTGTTTTTGAATTTAATAGTGAGAAATATGTTTCTGAAATTGAGAAGGTTGTGGATGATTTTGAAACCGGATTCAGTGATTTTAAAACAATTGAAGACATTGTTCAATATATTTCTTATCTATTTAATGTCGACTTATGTACAAAACAAATGCAGGAAAAAAAAAAATCGCTGGTATTTTTCACATGGAGAAAATATTACTTGAAATTGAAATTATTACATTACGAAACAATATCTTCTTAAAAGCAAGATCATCAGAAAAATACTTTTGGAAATATGTTTGCCAAGAAAAGTACCCAAATGTAAAAAAATGCAATGAACTTTTAAATTCCTGTTTTGGTTCCACATATCTATGTGAATTGGCCTTTTCATATTTGAAACAAACAAAGACGAAGAATCGCTCTACTCTTACGGACTTGCAAAAAGAAGGTTCTTTATAGTTTGCCTTATCACAGTATATCCCTGATTTTGAAAGCTTGGCAGATGACATTAAGACACAAACTTCAACTTCACGTAAATTAAAAATTTAAATATGTATGAATTTAAAATAAGAATTCTGAAATGTATTTAATTTTAAAAATTATATACATTTTTCAATATGTGTTGATTAACTTTTTTAACCATGTGCAATAAAATTCTTGAGATGGTAGATCACAGCAAATTTTTTTTAAAAAAAAATTAGTAGATTGCATTACAAATTAAGTTGCTCACCCCTGCTCTACACCTCATCATCACCCACGAACCAGATGATAGGGCTGAGAGTACAGAAACCAGTAGCATGAAGTGATCACGGAGTGCTACGGTGGACGATGAAGAGAGAGAGAGAGAGAGAGAGAGAGAGCGCTGTAGTTAAAGGCAAAGGAATGGGTTATAATTTCAGGAAAGGAAATTACGATGGCTTAAGATGCTACATGGCTTCTATTAATTGGGTAGATATCTCACAGAGAGAGAGAACACAATTGAATTATGGTATACCTTTAAAACATTAATCACAGAAGACTTGAATGCTTATATAAAATTTTAAAAAATACTCCACAAGGAAGATTCGAAGTTGGATAAATCAGGAAGTTGCCAGATTACTTGAGCAGAAAAAGATGGCATGGAAAAGTTAGAGGAATAAAAACCGCTGAAGCCTATAACAGCTACAAATTGATCTGTAATAGTGCCACAGAAAAGGTTAGGCTGGCAAAGACATATTATGAAAAATCACTTACAAAGGGGGGGGGGGATAAGGAATTCTTCACATATATAAATGGCACCTCACCTCCGTAGCCAGGTGGGCAGGAGCAGCAGTATGTAGCACACGCTTCTTGATTAGACCGGGGTTCAAGCCCGTGACCACCAAATATGGAGGATGCGGAAAGGTCAGGTAATGACCACCGCATATCCCGGAGCAATATGGCCTTAGTTGCTAATGCTCCTAAAAACCAAATAACAACACATAGAAATGCAAAGAAGAGAAGGGCAAACCAGATTGGACCCTTATGTAATGGACATGGGATAGTATTAGATACCCCAGCTGAAGTTGCAGATGAACTCAACAGTTACTTTGCATCAATATTTACAGAAGAAAAACCCTTTACGTCAATGAGGAATTATGGGAGTGAAGTTGAAAAAAATGTAATTAATGTTAAAATTTCATACGTTTATTTAATGAAAAAACTTTCGAGTCTACAGGACAGTAAGGCTCCGGGGTTGATGGCATATACCCTATAATCTTAAGGGAGGCGGCAAGTGAGTGCATTGAACCATTGAGGCTAATTATGAGAGCATCACTGGACCCGGGATCGATTCCGTTGGATTGGAAAAGTGCCAATGTATTTCCAATACATACGGGCAGTTCTAAGAGTGAAGTGGGAAATTACCAACCCGTCAGTCTAACTTCAATAGTAGAGAAAATCATGGAGGCAATGATTAAAGGTGGAATTCAGGATCATTTAGATAGAAATGGAATTCTGAAGGATACTCAGCATGGTTTTGTAAAGGGGAAAATAATGTTTAACAAATCTATTTTGACAGGGTCGCTCGTGAGCTGGACTTAGTGAATAATTTCAGCATTGTTTATTTGGATTTTAGCAAAACATTTGACTCAGTTCCACATGAGTGGTTACTTTATAAGTTGGAACAGGTTGGAATCACAGGAAAATCCTTAACTGGATGGCTTCAGGGCAGAAGGCAGAGAGTTGTTATAAATGGTTATTCCTCAGATTGCGTTGATGTAAAGAAGTGGGGTTCCTCAAGGATTAGTATTAGGACCACTGCTGTTTTTAATTTTCATAAATGATATTGATGAAGGGATAGAGGGTATGATGTAAATATTGGTAGCGTAGTTAATGATCGCCGCCAAGCAGAGCTTCTTCAGAACGACCTAGATAGACTTCACGGATGGTCAGAAATATGACAACTATGCTTTGATCCAACAAAGTGTAAGGTATTGCACCAGGGGAACAGTAACCCCAAAATAACTTATACACGTGGAGGAGTTGAACTAAAGCCCGTAGTGGAGGAAAGGGACTTGGGTATTACAATACGATCAGTCATGAAGTTCTCAGAGCATTGTAGACTGGTTGCAAGGAAAGCCCATGGTGTCCTATCGATGACTTATCGAACAGCTGCTAGTAGGGATAAGGATGTCATAATCCCATTATATAAGGCTGTTGTTAGACCACACTTGGAATACTGTATTCAGATATGGAGACCGCACCTAAAGAAAGACGTGCTTCTTGAAAGGGTCCAAAGATGGGTAACTTGCCTGGTGAGATTAGCAAAAGGGCGTGCATATGAGGAAAGACTTCGAATATGTTAGTTGCACAGCTTGGAAACTAGGCACCTTAGAGGACACTTGATTGAGGTGTTGAGGCATAAGAAAAATGAATAATGACAAAATTTTCACAGTTATAAATGATTCTAGAACAAGAGGCCTTAATTTCAAGTTACGGGGGGGGGATTGCAGGAAGTTTTATTTTAGCCAGGGAGTTATAAATTACAGGAATAAGTTACTATGTGGGTGGTAGAGGCTGACAGTATGGGGAAATTCAAAGGGCAGCTGGATAATTATATATGAGAGGAGGGGGAAACGCATAAGTTTTCCATTTCTTTTTTTCTTAATTATTATTATTTAATTTTCTTCTTTTTTTTTAAATTTTTTTATTTTCTTCTTGTTCTTATTATTTTTTTAAAAAATTTTCTTCTGCTTATTATTGTTTTATTTTTTTTTTATTTTATTATTACGCTCGAACTTGGTTATAACGAGCATCGAGAAACTGACAAAATTTTCTCTTTATAACCATTACTCACTATATCAGTGATAGCAGAGATGGGGAACCCCTTGGGCGTTAGACAATGAACACTTTATATCAGTGATGAGTTAAATCTACCTCCTATTTTTTTAAATTCTCAATAACTGGATAGAAAGATAGATTCAAAAAACAAAAGAAATATTAGAGAGAAAAAAATAATATAAGTATATACATGTACCTAGATATTATTTGTATTAATATGCTTGTATAAACTACAATACACTTAATACTAAACAGTTTATTTCTCTGTAATTAAAACAATACCGTTTAATAATAAACATGTTTTCAATTAGTCTTTATTTATGAATCTTAAAATTGATGTTTGTTTTAAAGATTTCACTTTGATATTTCTTAAGTTTCCCCTTAAAACACTCAACGTGTTAAAAGTCTCATTACTTGCCTCAATTCCTTCAAAAAATTGACTAATGTGACCATTGCACCTTGAGCTTGTGAGATTGTCATCACTGATTTTGATTCACTTTCACTTGTCATCATATCACCATCGTCTTTATCATCATTGTTATTGTCTTTGTTGAGCAGAGCATCTAGAATATCAATCTCTGTAGGAAGACCACTGGTAACAAGATGTCATCGACTCGTAGAAATTCATTGTATTATCTGTATTAAAACCTACAATGTTGTTACTTAGCAACCATTTTGATAATGATAAGTTGTTTTCATCGTTTCCATCATCTTCATCTACGATTGAAATATCATTTGAATTTAATTTTGATTTTTAGAAGCAATTCAATATGGTTGTTGAAGTAACATTGTTCCACGCATCATTCAATAAATTTATAGCATCCAATATCGATACAGATGCAGTAAGTTTCTTCTTTTTGACTGATCAGATGTAAAACTAGAAATCTTTTATAAAATCCTTTCAAACTCTTGACTACAACTAGTAGTCAATACATTGGTATTAATAATATTAAGAATGGGAGATCTGAGGGTTTACTTAATAGCTGCACATTTGTCTTATAATGGAGGATTTTAACTTTCCAGACATTGACGGAAACTTGTGGATTGGTTACTTGTGCACTAGCAAGACTTTTTTGGATTTATTGGGTGACTGTTTTCTACACCAGTATGTTAGAGAGGAAGGTTATGAGTGACTCTTTATGCCATAAGAATCTCCAGATAAATGAACCACACAGTGATCATAATCTGCATATGTGGGATTTATTTAAAGATAAAAGCATTGCTAAGGGTAAAGGGAAGGGATATTGCTTTTGTAATGGTGACTAAAATGGCGTTAGTTGCATAAATGTCTTTCCTATTCACTAAGGGGATCACCCATTCTTGTTGACAGTTTTTAAATTATTTTCAGTGGGTCCAGCTGATGTCATTACCAACTGAAAATTCTAAATGAGAAGCATTCAGTGAAGTAATTAGGGCCACCGCATGTGGGTAGGCAAGGTAAGCATCACTTACGGGCGGCAGTTCAGGAGGGCGGCAAAATTTTTTTTCACATATACAAGTTGGACCTATGTTTAATGAACTTCTATATAGACAAATTTTCTATTTAGCGATTTTTTAAAATTGCCCTGGGTAATTGCATTTATAATAGTTTCAGTAGAACAAAGAAAATTTCCATATAACGAACTGATTACGAGAGACTTTACTGAAAACGCATTGTTCGCACCTCTGGCCTTCAGGCAATTGAGTCAGTTAGTACTGCTGCTAAGCAGGAATTAAGAGCCAAAGAGATTACCATTCTGCAACTTAGTGTTACTCTTAAAACCTAACCAACCAGATAGCCTGTCCCACCTACCCAAAAGTTGCGCTAGTCATCTGATTGGTTTTATACAATCAGATGATCAACGCGACTTCCATCATTTACCAGTATTCAACATGGCAGGCAAATAATTCATTTGAAATAAATACAGTACATGAAATTGCAGACATGTTAAGTTGCTTATCTGGATCTGTGTTTCACATTTATACTTTGCAGTTATAAAATCTGCTTTTTCTTCAAGTTCTCTGCCCTTAAGCAGGTTCATGGCTCCATTCACGCCGTGTTTCTGAATTTTGTGCTATACCATTCAATACATCATACCAATTCTCCTTTTCCCAACTGGCCTCTTTGAAATTAACATTACCTTGGGTTTATTGTTGGTAATCTTCATATTTTACTCCTTTATTGTGCTGTTCAAGATGTCCAAGGAGCTCTGTAATTCTTCATTATTAGCAATCAATATTTAGTCATCTGCAAATCTTATTGTCTTTATGTTCTCCCCTCCTACTTTTACACCTCCTTTCAGCTCTTCTTTGAATTCTTTCATCAGTGCTTCTGCGTATGAATCAAAAGTATGGGCGACATGGAACATCCTTGCCATACACTCCAACCAATGGGAAATCACAGAATATTTTCAAGGAAATAGATCAGAGGAAGCATCCCAAGCAATTCTTGAGTCAGCTAATAATATGGTTACTATCATTGGCATTGCCACTTAGTTTCCAGAAGTAAGAACTGTAAGGAAAAGATTGAAAAGATGTCATTTCGATTATGAAAGTGGAGAGGAAGCTATTCAGGATCTGCAACAAAATTTCAAAATTAATTTTTTCTTTCAAATTATGGACACAACAATTTTCTCGTTAACTGAAAGGTTTAGAAATATGAAATAACACACAGAAATATTTAAAATATTTTATAATATTTCTGAATTTTAAAAAAAAATGGTCATATAACGATTTCTTAAATCTTTGCAAAGATTTACATATTAAATTAAGTGACTGATCGTAATAAGTCTGATATTGAGGGTTTAGCATTATTTGAAGAACTTAGAGTACTTCAATTTATATTAAAGACAATATTACTCCATCTCAGTTGTTACAATATATTTTTAAAAACAATTTTAAAGATACTTTTCCAAATGTAGCAGTTGCATTAAGAATTTATGCAAATGAGGAGAACCAAGAAAGGCTTACATTCTGCAAATTGTAGCTTCTGGAGACTAGGCTCTTGCAAGGTGATCTGATTGAGGTGTTTAAGGCCTTGAATGGGTTGAGCAGGCTCAGTGCTGATGGGATTCATCCTCAGATTACGCACTTGAGAGAGCATGAATTCAAATTCAGAAAATAAGTTGCACTATGGATGTTCTGAAATTTGTATTTAGTCAGCGAGTGGTTAATTGCTGGAACAAATTTCTGTCTGTCATTGTGGAAGTTGATAGCTTAAATAAATTCAAGAAAGAACTGGACAAACTTTTGGAGCGGATGGAGAAGTGAATGGGAAATGGGTTTCCCCCCTCCTTTTTTTGATGCTTCTCTATATAAGCTTGCTTTCCTCCATCATATGCCACTGCTTATGCTAATGTCTCCAGGACTCAATATCTTCTGAACGAGGTTTTGGGAGCAAGAGTAGCCTTTATATTTTAACTTAGAGATTTTGTAGGTTATTACTTAGTATCGTTAAGGGTATCCAATCCACGTGTTTTACAAGTTTTGCAGCTCCGACAAACGGGAAGTTTTTAGCTATATTTAACTGCTTTATTGACTAATTGTTATATTAAATTATTTTCTATAAGTCGCTTTTAGACCTAATCAAGATCCTTGGTTTATTCTGAATTGAGACAGCGAGATTTTGGAAGTGAAACAGTTAGTGTCTGTAGATTTACCGTTCGTAACTTGCTGCCATTGTTATATGATACATTACATCCCGAACTAGCTAGCGTTAGCTTAGTATAGTATATAATATTAACAATTAATCAGTAAAATT
The DNA here is from genome assembly GCF_048544385.1 of Mastigoproctus giganteus. NCBI lineage: Eukaryota > Metazoa > Arthropoda > Arachnida > Uropygi > Thelyphonidae > Mastigoproctus > Mastigoproctus giganteus. The sequence continues at coordinate 89,527,827 of NC_143581.1, forward strand.
TATTAATCTTGTTAAACTTCATTGTCAACAATATAATAGCGTAGCTTAATTTAATTTATTATGGTACTCACCTTTTTATAATCTGTGTACTTTAAGAGATCTACAATTTTCGAACTTCATTGTCAATTAAATTGTACTTTTTAAATAAATACATATGACTTAGATTTTACAAACGTAATATTATTAATTAATACATAACATTATACGGAAGTTATATAATGAAACTCGAAGATAATACTTGATACTGAAAAAATATATATAGATATATAGTGTTATAACTGCGTTGGGATATAAGTTTAGGGTTACAATTTTGCAATTTTGTACTGAAATTGAAATTTTATTGAAATTGAATTGAAATCATGACTCAGACCAGAGCAGCAAAGCAAAAGGCTCAAGCTAATGGAAGTGCTGTGGCTCAGGGGAGAACTCAGGGGAGCAATTGCCCTCTGAATCACAGCCTTTTAAAATGCACTGCTTGCTTGATGTTTGTGGAGCAATCAGGTACAGGACATAATATTGCAAAGGGGAATGTCTTTGTGTGTGCACGATGTAAGGAAATCAGGCGACACCTCAACATTGTTATGGGCCTATATATGAGAGCTTGAAGGACAGGGTTGGATGCCCTCGAAGGATCTAAATTGAGGGACCCATCAAGCTCTCAGCTGCCCACATCAATGCCAGAACTTGCACTTGATCATCACTCAACACAGCGGCAACCCTCAAGGCAGAATGCACTGGTCCCACAGGAACTAGTAGTTGTTGGTGACTATTGTCAGGGAAATGGGGAACATGGTATGTAAAAACAATAGATGGAACAGGACCAGGGGTATGTCTGCCAGGGGCAAAGGTTAATGTCGTTGTAGAGCGGATATCATCTTTTAAGGGCACAAAAGGTGATATTGTTGTACAATATCACCTAATGATATTAAGAGTAGGAGACCGGTGAAATTACTTAACAAGTACTGGTCACTGTTGAAAAAAAGCCGTGAATTAGGGTTGAATTTGAAAGTGTCTGCAATTCTGCTAAGACACGATAGGAGGGAGTATATGATGAGAGCCTTGTCGATCAATTCGGCTCTGGAAAGATTGCACAAGGCTCACGGGGTAGAATTTTTTTCAGCCTGGTCTGTACTTGTTAACAGGAGAGACTGCTTCTACAGGGATGGGATAAACTTAAATAGAAAAGGTGCAAGAATATTTGCTGATGCTATCGAGGCAGTGTTAAGTGAGCTGGAAAACTGCCAGCTTGGGGGGAAAAACAAGGACTAATAGATTAACAGTAGTCACTGGCAGAGGTGAAAGTGATTCTTGCACTGCTTCTATTGGAATGAGCAGCAGCCTATAAAACAAGATGCAGGGTATTTCAGAGACTGCTGGGAGTCATTGCGGTAGAAGTAAACACATAGGTTGTGTTAGGGTAGCTAAGAATAGGAACAGGTGCGTGTATACTTGCGTATACACCAATGCTAGGAGTTTGGTAAATAAATTTGATGAATTTGAGGTATTGCTCAAAACATAAAAGGCAGATGTTGTTGGGATATCAGAGACTTGGTGTCACACAGATATAAGGAATGCAGAACTGGAATTTGGGGAGTACAATGTGTACAAAAAGGATAGATAGACAGGATAGGAAGGGAGGAGGGATTATGCCATTAATTAAGAAACACATAAAATCCAAGGAAGTGAAGCCAGTCGACATCGACGGACAGTGCAGTGTCGAGTCATTTTGGTGTGACATAAGCATTGGGATATCAAAATTGAGAGTAGGAGTGTGCTATAGACCTAATGACTCTGATGAGTATAATAAGAAACTGTACAGGGAAATAGAGTGGGCCAGTAAATCAGAGTCTTATAAATGGGGATTTTAATTTCCCAGATATTGACTGGAATTTGTGCATTGGTCATTCACACACTAGCAAGGCTTTTGTGGATTTATTGGATGATTGTTTTCTACATCAGCATGTTCGGGAGGCAATTAGAGGAAGTTATACTCTTGATCTGATTATCAGTACTGATTCTTTATGCATTAAGAATCTGCAGATAAAGGAACCACTAGGTGGCAGTGATCACAGTGTGCTGAAGTGGGATTTACTCAAAGAGATAACTACCGTCAGGGGCAAAGTGAAGGGTTTTTGCTTTCGTAAACGTGACTGTGGTGGTCTAAGACAGTATTTAAATTCTATATGGTGGGACCAACTGATGATGTTACCAACAGCAAATTCAAAATGGGAACCATTCAAAGAATTTATCTTGGAAGCTACTAGGCTTTACGTACCAACTAAGAAATATTGTTCAAGGTCTTGGCCTAAATGGATGTCAAATGAACTAATGAGACATATGGCAGAGAAGAAAAATGCATGGGATACATACAAATTAATGGGTGACATGGAAGCCTTTGATAGATATTAGCTGGTCTATAACCAAGTTACAAAGGAGGTTAGGCAGGCGAAGGCAGATTATGAGAAATCCTTGGCAAAGGATGCAAAGAAAAACAGAAAAGAGTTCTTTACTTATATAAACTCTAGAAGGAATGGGGATGAATCAGATTCGTCCACTGGATATTGATGGTTCAACAGTTTAGGTTCCTTCTCAGGTAGCTAACAAACTAAATGAGTATTTTGCATCTACATTCACACATGAGGAGTTATTCAGGAAGGGGTATGCCAGAGATGTATTAAACTGTGGCAGTAAACTAGATAATCTTGTAATAACTGAGAGTAAAGTGGAAGAGAAATTGTTGAAGATAAACACAAGAAAGGCACCTGGGGTGGATGGAATCTATTGTTATATTAAAGGAGGCAGCAAAGGAAGTAAGCAAACCCTTAGCTATAATTATTAGAGCTTCCTTGGACTCAGGGGAAGTGCCCATAGACTGGAGATGTGCAAATGTGACCCCAATTCACAAAGGAGGATAAAGACTGAAACAAGTAATTATAGTCCTGTGAGAAATAAAATGCATGGGATACATATAAATTAATGGGTGACGTGGAAGCTTGTGATAGATATAAACTGGTCTGTAACCAAGTCACAAAGGAGATTAGGCAGGCAAAGGCAGATTATGAGAAATCTTTGGCAAAGGTTGCAAAGAAAAACAGCAATGCTAATGAACAAAGAGTTCTTTACCTATGTAAACTCTAGGAGGAAAGGAAAGAATCAGATTGGTTCACTGGATATTGATGGTTCAACAGTTTGATCCTGCTCATCAGCAGTTGAACCAACAGTGGCTAACAAACTAAATGAGTATTTTGCATCTACATTCACACATAAGGAGTTATTCAGGTAGGGGAATGCCAGAGGTGAATTAAACTCTTTCAGTGATCTAGATGATTTTGTAATAACTGAGAGGAAAGTGGAGGAGAAATTGTTGAAGATAAACATAAAAAAGGTACCCGGGGTGGATGGGATCTATCCAGTTATATTAAAGGAGGCAACAAAGGAAGTAAGCAAACCCTTAGCCATAATTATGAGAGCTTCTTTGGACTCAGGGGAGGTACCCATGGACTGGAGATGTGCAAATGTGACCCCAATTCACAAAGGAGGATCAAAGGGCAACACAAGTATTTATAGACCTGTTAGTTTAACTTCTGTTCCAGGAAAATTAATGGAGGCACTGGTTAAAGAAGCACTGCAGGATCACCTTGACAAGTCTTCAGTTATAGCTTGGACAGAACATGGTTTTGTTAAGGGAAAGTCTTGCCTGACCAATTTGATTGGATACTATGATGTGGTCACAAAGGAACTGGATACAGGGAATAACTTTGATATCACATATTTGGATCTTAGAAAGGCTTTTGATATTGTTGCACATGGAAGACTGCTGAACAAATTGGAACAGTGTAGCACTGGAGGCAAATTGCTGCTATGGATAAAGGGATGGTTGAGTGGGAGAAGACAGAGAGTGGTAATCAATGGACACTGCTCATCGTGGACTAATGTTATCAGTGGAGTTCCTCAGGGTTCAGTGTTGGGTCCATTGTTGTTTTCTGTATTTATAAATAATATTAATGATGGTATGTCAAGCTTAATGTCGAAGTTTGCAGATGATACAAAGGTAGGCAGGGTTGTCAAGGACACTACTGACACTATGCTGCTGCAACAGGATCTGGAAAGGTTGAGCAGATGGGCTGAGAGGTGGCAAATGAAGTTTAACATTGACAAATGTAAAGTACTACACATGGGAAACAGCAACCCCAGAGCAACGTATCAACTCTGTGGTACTACACTGACAGTGGTAGAGAATGAAAGGGACCTGGGGGTGGTTGTGCAGGCAGATATGAAGTTCTCTGAGCAGTGCAGAAGGGCTGCAAGAGTAGCTCATGGTGTATTGTCAATGATATATAGGAATTTTTCTATCAGGGATAAGGAGGTGATTATTCCCTTGTATAAGGCAATGGTCAGGCCACACCTAGAGTACTGTATACAGGTCTGGAGGCCTCATTTCAAGAAGGATGTAGAGCTGCCTGAACGAGTGCAGAGAAGGGCAACAAGATTAGTGAATGGAACAAAGGGTTGCTCTTACGAAGAAAGGCTTAAGTTTTGCAAATTACAGTGTCTGGAGACTAGGCACCTGTGCGGTGATCTGATTGAGGTGTATAAAGCCTTGAATGGTTTGAGCATGCTCAATGCTAATGGGATTCTTACTCCTGCTCAAAATAATTACCTGAGAGGCATAAATTCAAATTAAGGAAAGACAGTTGTAGGATAGATGTTCGGAAGTTTGCCTTTAGCCAGCGGGTAGTTGGTTGGTGGAACAGACTTCCATCCTTTGTTGTGGAAGTTGATAGCCTAAATAAATTTAAGGCTGAGCTGGATGGGTATTTGGAACGAAAGGAGGGGTAAAAGGGGAGCTTTTTTTTTGGCTAATGCTGCATAAGCTTGCTTTCTTTCATCATATTCTTGATTAGACCGGGGTTCCAGTCCGTGCCCACCAAATACGGAGGATGCAGAAAGGCCAGGGAATGACCACTGCATATCCCCAGAGCAATATGGCCTTAGTTGCTAATGCTCCTAAAAACCAAATAACAAACAATCTTTCATCATATGCCTCTACTAATGCTATTGTCAAATTTTCTGACTTTACCAGATTCTGTTGCCTCCGGTGAACAGAGTTTTTCAAAATTAAAATTAATCAAAAATTATTTACAATCGGCAATGTCTCCAGAATGACGCCCTAATTTGGCAATAATTTCAATAGAAAATGATAATTTGGAACAAATAAACGTGAATGAAATAATTAATTTGCATCTCTTAAAGCAAGGAAACATAAATTTGTATAATTTTTTTAACATTATAATTTTCATTTTATTTTATTATTGCGATAGAATACGATTACTGTGATTTAGAATTTAAAGATTATTTCCAGAATTTCAAAATGATTTTGTTATTTATTTTATTTTTTTTTTGTTGTTTCATTATATGTGAGGTATGTTGTAATTCTTTTTTCTTTTTCAATAAATTAATAGTAATTATTTCTGCCTTATTTTATTTTGCAGTAGCCCTGGAAGTAATTATAGAAGTTACTTGTATTTTTTATTAACTAAGAGCTATCGTTTGAAGTTTAGACTTAAGTGGATGTCAAGTCAGCTGATAAGGCTGAGGAGATGAACTGATAGTAAGTTATCAGAGGACAGAAACTTACAGAAGGTACAAACTAGTCAACACTCGTTCACTGGGTTAGGCAAGCCAAGGCAGATTGTGAGAGGTCTTTGACTAAGAATGTAAAGAAAAGTAGCAAAGATTTCTTTATGTTAATACTAGAAAGAAAGGGATAAGTGAGATTGGGCCACAGATGTGAATGGAATGACTATTGGTGAATCTGTTCAGGTTGTTGACAAACTGAAAAAAATATTTTGTATCTACATGCATGTGTGAAGGTGTTACCAGAATTTTAAAGTTATAACTGGAAGCTAAATGATTTTGTGATAACTGAAAGAAAAGCAAAAAATAAATATTGTATCTGTTACTGATGGAATCTATCTGATCATATTAAAATAAGGAGCAAAATAAGTAGATAAGCAAACCTTTAGCCTTTAAGTCTCTACAGATTGTAGATGCTCAATTATCTCCTTTTTCACAAAGGAGATTACCTGTTTCTGATGACAGTGCTTTGGGAAGACATTATCTGTGTTATTACTGCACACTTGTAGGTAGAAGGAATATTTTGTAGAGATGGTATTCATTTGAACATAGGTGGTGCAAAGATTTTCACCATTATCGTTGAGGATACCTTAAGGCAGGGGTCGGCAACCTGTGGCTCTTTAACTTTTAGCCTACATGAAGCATAATTTGAAATGGAGTTAGAGGACTTAAAAATCAAGGACATGTGGAGTGCAAGCCTAAAATGCCTTAAAACTGAAATTGAGGACTTGGAAAGGCAAAAAGGCTGCCCTTGCAATTCTACACAAATGGACGGTGATAGCCGAGTTTAAAAAACAAGATAAAATTGTGTTCGATACATGGAGTAGCTTACTGGACGAGTATATAGATTTGAAAATATTTGCATTTGGACTTCTCTGTTTTTGGTTAGATGTATTTCTGCAAGCAAATATTTTCGAAGATGAACTGTATTAAAAATAAATCAAGAAACCATCTGTAATGAGAATTTCTCAGCATGTTTAAAGATGAAAATTACGGTATACTCATCTGGTGTTGAGAGACTTGCTCAAGAAGTTCTGCAGCAAAAGTCACATTAATTTGTATCTAATTGGATGTTTGTTTTTTTTTTTTCAGTATTAATAAATAATATTTCAAAAAATATATATTTTTTAATAAAACGCCTTCCCACTCTATTGCATTTCTTAAAAAACTCCCCCTCCCCTGCTTGAGCTGAGGTGTGGCTCTTCGGATTCCCTTTTTAAATTAGATCAAAAATGGCTCTTTACACAAAAAAGATTTTGAACCCCTGCCTTAAGGGCTCAGGGAAACCCCTAGTTAGGAGGGAAAAGGATAATATAGATCCGCATTTATTTTATGATATGGGTCAAAGCAATGCCTGGACTCACCTTGAGAATTCTTGTTTGTTACTGCAACAGCAGATGTTGGAAAGATGTTCTGAGTGTGGCAAAGTTTCAAATGAGGGGGATGTTCAAATAGGTTAACAAGCCTAAATAACTTCAAGGGGCGTTTCAGGGTAGTAAACTATCGAAGAATACTTAGTCTTAACTGTGTCTACAGTAACGTCAAGAGCATTGTCAATAAAATGGCTTATGTCAGCATGAGATGTTCTGGTTAGGACATCTCATACTGAGAAAGTGCTAACAGAAATATGTTGCCACCCAGAAAATGGGGATGATGAGTTCCACTATGGTATGTATGATGTATTTAGGAAAGACAGGGAAGATAGGAGGAGTGATGGTGTCTGCTTCTTATTTAAAATAGCCTGTGTGCAAAAAGAGCTTTTGCAGAGTCTGAAGTTACATCTGCCAACATAGAATTTGTGTGGTGTGAGTTAGTTGGAAGCAAAGGTATGAAGAGAATGCAATAATCTGACTAGAAGATTGTGAAGAATATGATGAGAGTTTTACATGCAAATGGAATAGGCAAGTAAGTGCAAATGTCTTATGGGTGTATATGGCTGAGGGAGGCCATCAGGGAGTGTATTGAACCATTGAAGTTAATTATGAAGGAATCTTTGGACTCAGGGAAAATTCCTTTGGATTGGAAAAGTGCCAGCATATCACCAATACATAAAGGCAGTTCTAAGAGTGAAGTTGGTAACTAGATCGGTTAGTCCGACTTCAGTGGTAGGGAAAATCTTAGAAATAATGAGTAAGAGTATAATCCAGGGACATTTTGATAGATGTGGCTTTCTGAATAACACGCAGCATGGTTTTCTTAAGGGAAAATTATATTTTACTAACTTAGCAAACTACTTTGACACAGTTACTGATCAGTTGGATAGAGGGAACAATTTCAACATAGTTTATTTGGATTTTAGTAAGGCATTTGACTCAGTCCCTCATGAGAGGTTACTGTATAAGCTGGAACATGTTGGGATCACTGGAAAAATTCTAAGATAGACTGCTGGGTCGCTGCAGGGCAGAAGAGATTAATGGATATTCTTCAGACTGGTAGTCAGGCCACACCTTGAGTACTGTATACAGGTCTGGAGGCCTCATTTTAGGAAGGATGTAGTGCTGCTGGAATGAGTATAGAGAAGCACAATGAGATTGGTGAATGGAACAATGGGTTGTTCTTATGAAGAAAGGCTTAAGCCTTTCTTCTCCAGACACCGCAATTTGCAGTGTCTGGAGACTAGGCACCTGCAAGGGGATCTGATTCAGATGTATAAGGCCTTGAATGGTTTGAGCAAGCTCAATGCCAATGGGATTCTTCCTCTTGCCCAGATTAATCACCTGAGGGACATAACTTCAAATTGAGGAGGGTCCTGAGCTGGATATCATCATTCTGATCTTTCTTGGTGGTTCCCTTCTACTTTTCTCTCTCTCTCAGGGTAACTCGGGATGATTTTTTTTTTTTTTTTTTTGACTGGTGCAGCATAAGCCTCAGGCTTTGCACCATATAGCTAATAATAATAATAATAAGATAGTTGTAGAATAGATGTGCAGAATTTTGCCTTTAGCCAGTGGGTGGTTGATTGCTGGAACAAAACTTCCATCTGTCATTGTGGAAGTTCACAGCTTAAATAAATTCAAGGCAGAACTAGACAAACCTTTGGAATGAATGAATGGGTGAAATGGGAAGGTTTTATTTTATGTCTGATGCTGTATAAGCTTGCTTTCTTGCATCATATGCCTCTGCTAATGCATTGTCAGGTGTCAAATTATAAAAAACATCCTGTTTCGTCGGTGTTGTTGACGTCTTCGTCATTGAAATCTTTCCTGATTTATGCCCAAACATGGTCAATCCATTCATTTGCCATTATTGGATCTGAAAATCGAGATTCTCCACTAATTTTTGCATAAACGATGTATGTCGGTTTTTAAATCTGTCCAGCCCACCATTGTTACATACAAAATTGTCACTTCCATATTGTTTAGTAAATTTTTTCGCTTGAGCCTTCTAGATTGGACCGTCTATTTAAAATCCAGCACTTTGTGTAGTGAACCATTGAAGCAATGCTTCATCAACATTTGTAACTTCACGCTTTCTAAAAACTTTTTTTCCGGTTATGTTCTTTTACAGAGCCGATATGTAAATATCTTTATTTTTCCACAATGTTGATATACTTGAAGAGGACAAAGAATACTTTTTACACACTTCAGCATTTTTTTGCACCATGTTCTAATTCATGAATAATTTCGACTTTTTCACAAATAAGATACACTTTCTTTTGTTAGTAGACATGTTTCTGAAGGAAGGGTTGATTTCTAACTGATTTTACTCTAAAATAAAAGGCGCCTTCGTAGCCAGGTGGGAAGGAGCAGCAGTGCGCAGCACACGCTTCTTGATTAAACCGGGGTTCGAGCCCGTCACCACCAAATACGGAGGATGTGGAAAGGTCAGGGAATGACCACCGCATATCCCAGAGCAATATGGCCTTAATTGCTAATGCTCCTAAAAAAAAAACTAACTAACTAACTTTAAAATAAAAGTGATCTTCATACAAATTTCTTAGAAGCCCAAAATGCATACAACATTCTTAGAAGTCCTGAAATGCATACAAAGTTCTTAGAAATCCTGTTTCCAAAATTCTTAGAAGTCCTGAAATAAATTTATGGTTCAGTGAATACAAGACAATTTGTAAATAAGTTAATGCAGAATGGTATATGCAAAAAAGCAGAATATATATAATATATAATCCTGTTATAATGGGTGATGAGAGCCTTGTCGATCAATTCGTCCCTGGAGGGATTGTGCAAGGCTCAAGGGGTAGAATTTTTTTCAGCCTGGACTGTACTTGTTAACAGGAGAGATTGCTACTACAGGGATGGGATACACTTAAATAGAAAGGGTGCAAGAATTTTTGCTGATGCTGTCAAGGCAGAGTTAGGTGGGTCGGAAAACTGCTAGTTGGGGGGGATACAAGGACTAATAGATTAACAATAGCCACTGGCAGAGGTGGAAGTGATTCTTGCACTGCTTCTATTGAAATGAGCAGAAGCCTGAAAAACAAGATGCAGGATATTTCAGAGACTGCTGGGAGTCATTGCGGTACAAGTAAACACATGGGTTGTGTTAGGGTAGCCAAGAATAGAAACAGGTGCATGTATACCTGCGTGTACACCAATGCTAGGAGTTTGGTAAATAAATTTGATGAATTTGAGGTATTGCTCAAAACATCAAAGGCAGATATTGTTGGGATATCAGAGACGTGGTGTCACACAGATATAAGGAATGCGGAACTGGAATTTGGGGAATACAATGTGTATAGAAAGGATAGACAGGACAGGAGGGGTTATGCTATTAGTTAAGAAACACAAAGTCCAAGGAAGTGAAGCCAGTCGACATCGATGGACAGGGCAGTGTCGAGTCAGTTTCGTGTGACATAAGCATAGGGAAATCAAAATTGAGAGTAGGAGTGTGCTATAGGCCTAAGGACTCTGATGAGTATAATAAGATATTGTACAGGGAAATAGAGTGGGCCAGTAAATCAGAGAGTCTTATAATGGGGGATTTTAATTTCCCAGATATTGACTGGAATTTGTGGGTTGGTCACTCGCACACTAGCAAGGCTTTTGTGGATTTATTGGATGATTGTTTTCTACATCAGCATGTTCGTGAGGCAACAAGAGGGAGCAATACTCTTGATCTGATTATCAGTAGTGATTCTTCATGCATTAAGAATCTGCAGATAAATGAACCACTAGGTGGCAGTGATCACAGTGTGCTGAAATGGGATTTACTCAAGGAGGTAACTACCATCAGAGGTAAAAGGAAGGGTTTTTGCTTTCGTAAAGGTGACTACAGTGGTCATAGACAGTATTTAAATTCTGAATGGTGGAACCAACTGATGATGTTACCAACAGCAAACTCAAAATGGGAAGCATTCAAGGAACTAATCTTCGAGGCTACCAGGCTTTACATACCAACTAAGAAATATTGTTCAAGGTTTAGGCCTAAATGGTTGTCAGATGAACTATTGAGACATGTGGCAGAGAAGAAAAATGCATGGGGTACATACAAATTAATGGGTGACATGGAAGCCTATGATAGATATAAGTTGGTCTGTAACCAAGTCACAAAGGAGATTAGGCAGGCAAAGGCAAACTACGAAAAATCCTTGGCAAAGGATGCAAAGAAAAACAGAAAAGAGTTCTTTACCTATTTAAACTCAAGAAGGAAAGGGATGAATCAGATTGGTCCACTGGATATTGATGGTTCAACAGTTGAGGATCCTGCTCAGGTGGCTAACAATCTAAACGAGTATTTTGCATCTACATTCACGCATGAGGAGTTATTCAGGGAGGAGAATGATGTAGGTAAAGTAAACATTGGCAGTGAGCTGGATGATTTTGTAATAACTGAGAGGAAAGTGGAGGAGAGATTGTTGAGGATAAACATAAAAAAGGCACCTGGGGTGGATGGGATCTATCCAGTTATATTAAAGGAGGCAGCAAAGGAAGTAAGCAAACCCCTAGCCATAATTATCAGAGCTTTTTTGGACTCAGGGGAGATACCCATAGGCTGGAGATGTACAAATGTAACCGCAATTCACAAAGGAGGATCAAAGGCTGACACAAGTAATTATAGACCTGTTAGTTTAACTTCTGTTCCAGGTAAATTAATGGAGGCACTGGTTAAAGAAGCACTGCAGGATCATCTAGATAAGAATTCAGTTATAGCTCAGACGCAGCATGGTTTTGTTAAGGACAGGTCTTGCCTGACCAATTTGATTGGATACTATGATGTAGTCACAAAAGAACTAGATGCAGGGAATAACTTTGATATTATATATTTGGATCTTAGAAAGGCTTTTGATACTGTTGCACATGGAAGACTGCTGCACAAATTGGAGCAGTGTGGCATTGGAGGCAAATTGCTGCTATGGATAAGGGGATGGTTGAGTGGCAGAAGACAGAGAGTGGTAATAAATGGACACTGCTGAACGTGGACTAATGTTATTAGTGGAGTTCCTCAGGGTTCAGTGTTGGGTCCTTTGTTGTTTTCGGTGTTTATGAATGATATTGATGATGGGATATCAAGTTTAATGTCCAAGTTTGCAGATGATACAAAGGTTGGCAGAGTTGTTAAGGACACCACTGACGCTATGCTGCTGCAACAGGATCTGGAAAGGTTGAACAGATGGGCTGAGAGGTGGCAAATGAAGTTTAACATTGACAAATGTAAAGTACTACATATGGTAAACAGTAACCCCAGAGCAACGTATCAACTCTGCGGTACTACACTGACAGTGGTGGAGAATGAAAAGGACCTGGGGGTAATTGTGCAGGCAGATATAAAGTTCTCTGAGCAGTGCAGACGAGCTGCAAGAGTAGCTCATGGTGTCTTGTCAATGATATACAGGAATTTTTCTAGCAGGGATAAGAAGGTGATTATTCCCTTGTATAAGGCAATGGTTAGGCCACATCTTGAGTACTGTATACAGGTCTGGAGGCCTCATTTCAAGAAGGATGTAGAGCTGCTGGAACGGGGTACAGAGAAGTGCAACAAGATTAGTGAATGGAACAAAGGGTTGCTCTTACGAAGAAAGGATTAAGTTTTCAAATTACAGAGTCTGGAGACTAGGCACCGGCGAGGTGATCTGATAGAGGTGTATAAGGCTTTGAATGGTTTGAGCATGCTCAATGCCAATGGGATTCTTCATCTTGCTCAGAATAATCAGCTCAGAGGGCATAAATTCAAATTGAGGAAGGACGGATGTCGGATAGATGTGCGGAAATTTGCCTTTGGCCAGCGGGTGGTTGGTTGGTGGAACCGACTTCCATCATTTGTTGTTGAAGTTGATAGCCTAAACAAATTTAAGGCTCAACTGGACAGGTATTTCGAGCGAACGGAGGGGTGAAATGGGAGTGGTGTGTTGTTTTTTTTTTTTTTTTTTTTTTTGGCTGATGCTGAATAAGCTTGCTTTCTTGCATCATATGTCTCTACTAATGCTAATTATATATATACACTTGTTCGACTGTATTATATGTATATATGTTTTTTTTTGGTTGGTGTACTATAAGCTGTAGGCTTCCTTGCACTATGTGGCCATTGCTAATACTAATTACCAGTAGAAAAGTAAACCAAGAAAATGACAAAAAATTTTATATGAATATGGCTATCTATTTATTTTTTAAATGCGAAAGAAGGGTTATGCAAATTCTTTGGTCAAAGAGTAATTTAAATTATTTAATTTAAATCATTTTTGATTTTAATTAAGTGATTTTAATAAGGTGGCCACCAAAATTAGTAAGATGAAGGGCATAAGCACTTTGATCAGAGTATATAAAAATATTTTAATGGAATCCCAGTAAGGTTCTTTCTGTTTTTGAGATGAAAATTCTTGTAAATATTAATCGTCTAAAGTTCTAAATGAAAAATTATTATTATTTTTTTTTTGAAACATGTTGTCTAGTAAATTGTTTAATTATGGGACAGACAAGCAACATTGATTGATGGAAATCATGAGTTCCTAGATCTCTGAAGATTGGGGAACCCAGTTTGAATTAAAAATCAGCTACAGATCCTTTTTTAAAGTAAATTGTTCTTATTTATATTTGATTACCTTCAAGTAATGCATTGGCTGCACTGAACCTCACATAAGTACTTCAAACTATTCAGATGCAGACACGTTGCCTCTTTTTTCATAATATATTGGGAAGTGTGTGTTGGCAAGTTGTTTTTACAGAATTTGTTACACATTTATAGGATTAAGTACTAAATATCTAACACACACACACACACACCTAGTAGGATTACTAGATGTTACAAACCACTCTGCTTGTGAATTTCCACATTAAATATCATTATAAATTATTGTGTCAAAATTGGAAAAGGTACATATCAGTGTGGACTTATAGCTAAGTAAAGAGAGTGCACCAAGATTCAAAGGAATAAGAATTGGTTTTAAAGAATGGTTTTTAAATGTTAGATCCTCTAGTATTCTCATAAATGGTGTTATTCTTAAAAAAGAAGGCCTTATACATTGCCATAAATTTCAGAACAGATAATTTTTCAGCCTCAACTAGTTAGCATTAGTAGAGGCATACAATGCAAGAAGCATCAGCCAAAAAAAAAAAAAAAAAAAAAACATTTCATCCCTCCATTCATTCCAAATGCCTATCCAGCTCAGCCTTAAATTTATTTAGGCTATTAGCTTCCACAGCAAAAGATGGAAGCTTGTTCCACCAATCAACTACTCGCTGGCCAAAGGCAAATTTCCGAACATCTATTCTACAACTATCTATCCTCAATTTGAAACTGTTCCCCATCAGCATTCAGCTTGCTCAACCAATTCAAGGCCTTATACGCCTCAATCAGATCATCTCACAGGTGCCTACTCTCCAGGCACCGCAATTTACGGAACTTAAGCTTTTCTTGGTAAGAGCACCCTTTTGTTCCCCTTCTTTGTTCTCGTTCTAGCAACTCTACATCCTTCCTAAAATGAAGCCTCCAGACCTGTACACAGTACTGTAGGTGTGGCTTGACTATTGCCTCATATAACGGGATTATCACCTCCCTGTCCCTGCTAGAAAAATTCCTATATATCATTGACAAGACTCCATGACCTGCCCTGGCAGCCCCTCTGCACTGCTCAGCAAACTTCCTATTTGGCTGCACAATTACCCCCAGGTCTTTTTCACTTTCCACTTTCCTGAGTGTAGTATCACCCAGTCGGTACATTTCTCTTTGGTTATTGCTACCCATATGCAGTACTTTGCATTTGTCAATGTTAAACTCCAGTTGCTACTTCTCAGCCCATTTTCCCAACTTATCTAGATCCAGTTGAAGTAGCATACTGTCATTACTGTCGTTAACAACTCTGCCAACCTTTGTATCATCTGAAAACTTGGACATTAAATCTGATATATCTTCATTAATATCATTGATAAATATACAAAACAAAAATGGGCCCAGCACCAAACCCTGGAGAATTCGACTAATAACATTTGTCCATGAAGAGCAGTGTCTATTGATTACCACTCTCTGTTGCCTCCCACTCAACCATCCCTTTATCCATTGTAGCTGCTTACCCTTGATGCCATACCTCTCCAATTTATACAGCAGTCTTCCATGTGCAACAGTATCAAAAGCTTTCCTGAAATCCAAGTATATGATATCAAAATTATTTTTTTGCATTCAGTTCCTTTGTGACCACATCATAGTAAGCAATCAAATTGGTCAGACAAGACCTCCCTTTGACAAACCCATGCTGTGTCTTAACTATTACTGCATTCTTGTCTAGATGATCCTGCAACGCTTCTTTAACCAGTGATTCCATTATTTTCCCTGGAACACAAGTTAAACTAACAGGTCTGTAGTTACTTGTGTCACCTTTTGAACCTCCTTTGTGTTTGGTGATAGATTTGCACACCTACAGTCCATGGTTATCTCCCCTGAGTCTAAGGAAGCTCTCATAATTATGGCTAAGGGTTTGCTTACTTCCTTTGCTGCTTCCTTTAATATAACTGGATAGATCCTGTACACCCTAGGTGCCTTCCTTATGTTTAACTTCAACAATTTCTCCTCCACTTTGCTCTCAGTTATTACAAAATCACTTAATTCCCTGTTAGCGTTTGATAAACTTCTGGCACACCCCTCATTGAATAACTCCTCATGTGTGAATGTAGATGCAAAATACTCATTCAGTTTATCAGCTACCTGAGCATGATCATCAATAGTCAAGCCATCTATGTTAAGTGGTCCAATCTGATTCATCCCTTTCCTTCTAGAGTTTACATAAGAAAAGAACTCCTTGCTGTTTTTCTTTGCATCCTTTGCCAAAGATTTCTCATAATCTGTCTTCACCTACCTAACCTCCTTTGTGTCTTGATTACAGACTAGTTTATACCTGCCATGGGCTTCTGTATCGCCTGATACTTTATATGCATCCCATGCATTCTTTGTCCCTGCCACTAGCCTCATTAATTCATCTAACATCCATTTAGGCCAAACCTTGAACAGTGTTTCTTAGTTGGAATGAAAAGCCTAGTAGCCTCCAAAATTAAGTCCATGAAGGCATCCCTTTAGAATTCACTGTTGGTAACATCATCAGTTGTTCCCAATGTACAGAATTTAAAAACTGTCTGAGACCTTTGTAGTCATCTTTACAAAAGCAAAAGCCCTTCCCTTTAGCCTTGATGGTAGTTACATCTTTAAATAATTGCCACATCAATATATTGTGATCACTGTCGCCCAATGGTTCGTTTATCTGCAGATTCTTAATGTATGAAGAGTCACTACTGATAATCAGATCAAGAGTATTATTACTCCCTCTGGTTGCCTCTCGAACATGTTGCTGTAGAAAACAGTCATCCAATAAATCCACAAAAGTCTTGCTAATGTGCGAGTGACCAATCCACAAGTTCCAGTCAATATCTGGAAAGTTAAAATCTCCCATTATAAGACATTCTGATTTACTGCTCCACTATTTCTCTGCACAATTGCTCATTATACTCATCAGATTCATTAGGCCTATAACACACCTACTCTCATTTTCCTTTCCCAGTGCCTATTTCACACCAGACTCAATGTGGACAATGTGGTGGACACTGCAGTGTCCACCAGTTGTGACACCACGTCTCTGATATCCCAACAATATCTGCCTTTGATGTCTTGACTAGGACTTCAAGCTCATCAAATTTATTAACTATACTCCTAGCATTGGTGTACATGCATCTGTTCCTGCTCCTAGCCGCCCTAACATAGTCCATGTATTTAATTGTTCCACTGTGACTCCCAGCAGCCCTGGAAACCTCCATTACCTTGCTTTCCAGTCTGCTGCCCATTCTAATAGAAGCAGTGCAAG
This sequence comes from Mastigoproctus giganteus, assembly GCF_048544385.1. Taxonomy (NCBI): domain Eukaryota; kingdom Metazoa; phylum Arthropoda; class Arachnida; order Uropygi; family Thelyphonidae; genus Mastigoproctus; species Mastigoproctus giganteus. The sequence continues at coordinate 89,544,700 of NC_143581.1, forward strand.
AATCACTTTTGCCTCTGCCTGCGGCCACTGTTAACCTTTAATCTGTGTATACCCCTACTCTAGCAGTTTTCCGACCCACCTAACACTGCCTCGATAGCATCAGCAAATATTCTTGCACACTTTCTATTTAAGTGTATCCCATCCCTGTAGAAGCAGTCTCTCCTGTCAACAAGCACAGACCAGGCTGAAAAAAATTCTACCCTTAGCCTTGCACAATCTCTCCAGGGCCAAATTGATTGACAAATTGGTTGAATGGCCGAATTGGTTGAATAGTTGATTTAAGGAAACACAGTTTTGTATTTTTTGTGAGGAAAAGAAAGGCTACAGTTCACTGTAAGGAAACAGAAATGGTGGGAAAAAATCAAAGTTATGGTAGGATTACTAGATGTCTTTGAATTTTAGAATGTGTCCCTGGAATGGTAACTTGCGAAAAATGCAGATCATCAACTTTCTTAAGATTGCTCATTTTCCAGGTCAGCATTCTCCACACTACATGATGAATTCTCTCAGTGATCAATAATGACATATTTGCCTTCTGCTAATATAGCCCCAGTTTTGGCGCATTATAACCTTAGTTGCTAATGCGCCAATAAAACCTAACAAACCAAACCAAGCTAATATAGCAATATTAGAGCATTATTATCAACTTTCTTAAGATTGCTCATTTTCCAGGTCAGCATTCTCCACACTACATGATGAATTCTCTCAGTGATCAATAATGACGTATTTGCCTTCTGCTAATATAGCCCCAGTTTTGGCGCATTATAACCTTAGTTGCTAATGCGCCAATAAAACCTAACAAACCAAACCAAGCTAATATAGTAATATTAGAGCCCTTTTGCATGATTAGCTTCCTTCTACACTATATCATGTGGGGAAGGATCCACTTATTTTTACATACTATCACTTTTCACTTATGGTAAAGCACATTCTAATTCTTTCACTTATGGTAAAGCACATTAGACTATAGCCAGTATCACAATGTTCACAATTCAATTTTAAAATTACTATCTCAGTTACAGGAACCTTTAACATTATTATGTGTGATAGAAGACAGTTCAAACTTAGCCAAGTGCTTTATGTTCCTGAAGCAGACAATTACTTAACAGATTATAATGCATAATATAATTTTATTCTTAATTTCAGCAGTAAACCCAAAATCACATCAAATCTTAATTTCAGACATCAATAGCTGCATAGAAATAGGCACAACTTGACTTTAGTAGCTTTTGTGCCACTAAGTGATATTAAAACTTCCCAACCTTATAATGTGGCTGCCAATAGATGAATTTTCTTGAATTTTTTAGTCGATGCAATATACACTAAAGAAAGAATATATAATAATATTCTTTTCAAGAAACAATTCATTGTGAGGAGCATTTGATAGAAATTTTGAACAGATTCTTTTGTGTGCAAAGAAACATTTATATAAAAAAAGTATAATTTTTTAGTTCTAGTTTATTTCAGATGTAGACAGGTGGGAGCAAGCAATTTCTTACTACACGTTACAATATTTATTAAGGCACAATATGGCCTTAGCAGCCCTTGTGCCACTAAACAACATATCAACCAACCAACAATATTTATTAAACAAAAAAATGCTCCAAATTATTTCCAAAAGTGTTCAATTTACAAGCAAGCTAATGAATGTCTGCTACAGATTATAAAGCAGTGGAGTGCGTTTTATGATTAATAGTCCATTTTGTTAATTCACTTTGGAGTTTTTCCTCGCATAACTTAAATGCTGTCAGCACTGAGTATAAAGAAATGTTCTGCAATTTGTTAAAAAAAAAAAAAAAAAAAAAAAACACAAACTCTGGATATCAGCCACTATCTTAGAAAAAATGGAAATTAAAATATCATATTTGTATGTTACAGGTTCCTATAAAATTTTATTAAGTTAGAATTAATGTAGTAATTTTAATCTCAGATTTATATTCAATGCAGTGACAATTACCAGAATTATCAATTTTCATTTAAGGTAAGCCAAAAACTTCATATTGTTGTCTAGTATAATTTAGTGATAGCCCTCATTTTGCACTGGTCTGATTTGTGCCGATTTGCAGTAGCGTTGATCACTAACCATAAGGCTATTTTTACTTTTATTTATTTATTTTTGCAATTTTTAATTTTTTTAGTTTTTTGAAATTTTTTTATAAATTTAAAATATATAATGCATTTAGGGCTTATGCCTCAGGCTGCGAGAAAGTCTAGACTATGTATAAGTTAAGTGCAAATGCATCATTAATACACAGCCAATTCTAAATTAGCAAAAATTTTCAAAGGCGGCATTGTTTTAAGTTATATCTCATATCTCATATTTGAATACCTTCACAATGAGTTGCCATGATATTGCACTACTTCGAATAAGTAACGCTTCACCTAAAGGAGAAGACTCATGTTACTTATTCTCAGTGGATACCACCACCCAGATGGTATCCAAGTGATGCAATGATGGCAAATTGTGGAGTTATACTTCACAACTGTTTTGCCATCATTGCATCACTTGGGTACCTACTCACCCACCGAAGAAGGGCCAAATAGCCCTGAAACGGTGCCGTCTGGGTGGTGGTATCCACTGAGAATAAGTAACACGAGTCTTCTCCTTTAGGTGAAGCGTTACTTATTCGAAGTAGTGCAATATCATGGCAACTCATTGTGAAGGTATTCACAATATGAGATATAACTTAAAACGATGCCGCCTTTGAAAATTTTTGCTAATTTAGAATTGGCTGTGTATTAATTGATGCATTTGCACTTAACTTATAAATTGAAAGTTTAAAATATTCAGACAAAATTTATTGGCATCGTACTGTACTTGATTTACACGTGATTTAGAACAATCTGAGCCAATCAGCAATTAGCGCATCCATATCATAGCCAATCAGAGATGAGAAAGATTCCCACCCTCAAAGTAGCTCATGGATTTGGGTGGTAAAGGGCCATGTGGTGAAGCATTTGGTTGGTTGTTGTTTACGCCATTTACATGTGTTGGAAATTTATTACACTAACATTTTTTATTGATTGTGCTTATTAATGAATTAAATAATAATTATTACTAGTGATGGCCATGTGCAGTTTTTGCCAGTTGTGTTGTAAAGTTTCAATTTAATAGAATAAAGAGACAGCATGTCTGGTAAAAGAAGTTAATTGAATCCTAGTGCACATGAAAGCATGAAAAAGGCACGTCAATCTATCACATTGGAAAATAAGATGGAGGTTATTTGGAGAATGGAAGCTGGTGAAAGCCACCCTAATGTGTGTAGGGTTATGAATATGCCTCCCTCAACTATTACTACAACTATGAAGAATACTAATAAAATAAAACAATCAATGCAAAGTGATAGGTAAAATTTTTGTTGCCCGGAACCTAACCCTGTGATTTCCGATTGACTCCATTATATAAAGGGTTCCATTTGCGCTGATTCCATTTGTGCCTGTATACCCAGGAACCTAATCCCTATGTAAATCGGGGGTTACCTGTAATTGTAACTTGTAATTATATTTTACTTTGTTAATTTCTTAAAGTAACTTTTCAAAATAATTTGTTGAAGGGAATAAATATTCCTGAAATTAATTTAAAATGCTTTATATTTTGTTATAGATTGAGGAGGATGCTTATCAGGATGATTTAGGATTCAGCCTTGGACAAATAGGTAAATCGGGAACAGGAAGAATTAGAGCCCCACAGATTGATGAAAAAACTAAAGTTCGCATTTCAAAAACATTGCAGGTAGGAAAAGACTTGTTATATCTATAAAATCATCAAATAATTTTACAAATAGTTTCAGAATTGTCCCATTTTCAGAAAAGGTTATAATTAGATATTGTAAACTCAGTTCATATGTTTACTAAGCTGTAAGGTTTCATTTGTATTGAAAGTAAATATATTCTTCTGGATTAAGCTAAATTAGAGTAGAACATATAGTTTCAAAGTGTTAATTTGCTAAATGATTATAAAATATATCCATTGTCTTATGTCAGAATAAAGAAATGCTAGAGTTAAGGTATATACCATATATATATGTATACACAGTCCTTCATTCTCTGAGAGTAGTCTGCCATTCATTTGAAGGTTGAGATGAAATACTATGATAGCATGTTTCAGAGATTACTGGTCTTTCATCAGATATATGTAGTTGTCTGTTACAGTTAAAATGAAATTGTTTGATGTGAATGGCAGTAATAAGATGCCATCCCCACTGCAGTACAACATGTCAGTATGTTAAGATTTCAGAAGATTAATTTATTAATTAATTTATTGATGTGAATGGCAGTAATAAGATGCCATTCCCACTGCAGTACATGTCAGTATGTTAAGATTTCAGAACATTAATTTATTAATTCTATCCTTCTAAAATACGGTCCTTTCTTAATTAATTAGAATTAGCTTTTCCCATAAAAAAAAAGGTTAAGTGCAGCCATTATCAACCCACTGCAGGATGGAAGCCTCCTCAACAATTCATGCTGAGGGAAATGGACCATAATCTGCCACGCTGGTCCAGTGTGGGTTGGCAGATCGACCGTATTCAGCAGTCAGGGGCTTGAACCCCAGTCTACTCAAAGAACATGTGTTACTGCACTCCCGCTCCTGACCATTCGGCTACGGAGGCCTTGCTCATCTTCAACAACACTAACACCTATATTCCAATTACAAGGTTGCTGATATTGAAGACTCTCAACATTGAGATTTTGAGCTTCTTCTTATCACACAGCTATGGTAGGGTATTGTAAAATGTATAAAATACATTAAAATATAAAACAGGTAAAATAGATTAAACAGCTGTACAAAATATGCAATTTATACCATTCAAAGTCCAGATACCTAAGATAGGTGATTAGGGTTTTTTTATATACAGGGTGATTCACTACCAGTGTGACAAACTTGCAGGAGGTGTAGGGGGCACAAAGACGAATCAGAATCACATAGCATTGCAGGGTTTGAAATGCATTCATCATGTGGTAGAGGACATTGAATGGGAGGTTGCGTGAACGGCGATCCCGCTGGAAGTCAGCATTTGCGAACCGGTTCCCGAGGCAGTAGGATAGACGAGTATTCAAACGTTGAACTGGCCGACATGCACCTCGCATATGGAGCTGCGGACTGTAATGGGTGCACCGCTCTGCGCTTGTACCAGGAACGTTTTCCGCACAGCCGTGCTCCTCATCATACGATTTTCGCACGTGTGCACAGAAGGTTACGTGAGACTGGTTGTTTCATGAGAGGTACCATGAATCAAGAGCAAACGACGAGGATGCCAGACAATGAGGAGAATGTCCTACGTCTTGCAGAAGGCAATCTAAGTACGAGTACTCGAGCGATAGGCCAACGATTGGGTATTTCCCAATCCACTGTATGGAGGATACTGTCAACAAACCAAATGAGTTCATACCATCTGCAACGCGTCCAATTGGCCTACCAGGCTAGCCGAGTGGGTAAAGTACCTGCTCGGTAACCCAAAGGTCGCGGGTTCGATTCCCGCTTCAGGCTTGGATCAAAGTACTGCAAAAACCTTGGGAGGTGCAATATGGCCACAGAAGCCGATGCGCCAACAACTACCAAATCAAAAAAAAAAAAAAAAAAATCAATCATTGGAGCCTGCAGATTATCCACTCCGGAGGACTTTTGCTACTTGGTTTCTTCAACAGAAACGGTTCGCAAATGCTGTGATTCCGATTCGTCTTTGTGCCCCCTACACCTCCTGCAAGTTTGTCGCACTGGTAGTGAATCGCCCTGTATGTGTGTATATATATATATATATATATATATATAAACATCAAACACAAAGATTAGAATCTATAGTACTTAGTGGACCATTGTAGGTTGAAGGCTGAGATAACAAAGCATATTTGATGATATTGGACTTTAATTTCTCTTCATAATTTTCAATAAATAGATGTGAAGGAAAGTTGTTCCAGAAAATGGAAGTTGAAAGGATAAATGAGGAAGAAGAAAGTTGGTTCTGTTGGTTAAGTTGATTCTGTGAGTTTCAAGTTAGACAGTAAATGGATAGGATATTAACTGGTTGTGGCACATCTTTGGACTGGTTTGGTAGGGGTGGGGATTACAGAAGCCAATCCAGAAAACAGTATCTGTGGAAGTATCTGTAGAAAAGGCATGCAGCAAAAACTGAATACCTATGAGACAGAGAGTGGAAATATTTTGTAAGAGATGGGTCATTAATTAACCTCTAATTTCTAATAACCATTAATAATCCTCTAATTTCCATATCACTAATTTTATAGTTCTAAGGTATCACTTGTGAGTTTTTCCTCACCACGAAGGGACTGACATCTGTAAAAATTGGTGTAAGTATCCATTCAGTCCACCAGCAGAATTGCTGACGACTTCCCATCAACCATGGCAGAAGAAAACAGCTGATCCGATTTTCTTTTTTATTCTGTGTATTTACATATAATGTAAAGTTCCTTTTCTTCACTCTTTTAGCCACTAGTTTCTTATGCTCAGCCTTTCCCATCATAACCATTTTATAACTATTATATCATCACTCTAATTGTAAAACCATGTAATTCCATTTGAGCTACTTTTACAGAAGGAAAAAAATGATATGATTTCCTTCATATAAAAAAAAACAAAAAAAAACTATCTATTTCATGGAAAAATGATAACCTCAAAACCCATACTTCTGTAACTGTGTTTGAAGGAGTTATATAGTTTTACTGTACTGATTTATTGTATACATGGTTTTACCAGAACATGCAAGCGCTCTCCTTATTTCTTTTATTGTATCTATTTTTGGTTAATTAACAGTTAAGAATATTAATATGGAGCAAATAATTTAGGCATTGAATAATTTTTACAAATACAATTTTATTGAAAAGCATTTGATAATGGTTGCTTTGCTTACATTACTAACAGAAGAGTGCAGAAAATAAGAATAAGTAATTAAATGTGCACTACAACATCATAAATAATAATTACAACTTAAGTAAACCTACAGTTTACCCTTATGATGCAAACAGAAAACGCACACAAAACAGTCAGAAAGACACTGCTTTACATCCGTAGTAGTGAAAGCTGTGCAATCAGGAGACTTACTTGTAGAAACTGTAAACTGCAGACATTTGAAGAAACTCTTACGACTTATAAATTCTGGGATACTAGTGAAAGTATTTCCCCATGGAACTCTAAATATATCTAAAGGTGATACCTAGCTGGGATCTGTTGAATGTGATGGAGGAAGAAATAACTCAAGAGCTTTGGGTACAAAGTGTTATTGCAGTCAGAAGAATTATGATTAAAAAATATAATAAACTCACACCTGCCAGGAATATTATTCATATTTTTAATTCCCCAAACCTATCGTCATGTAAAAGCAGGTTATTTGCTTTTCCATGTTTGTCCCTACGTTCCCAATCTCTCAGAAGGAATGCAGAAGAAACTTTATCTCAACTATGGAACAAACTGGGTTTCCTCTGCATTCCTGAATGTTTGGTAACAGAAATAACTTGCCCCAACTGCAAAGGCAACCATTCTGCATACTCTAAGACATGTGACAGATGGAAAAACAGAGAAAAAAATTTGTAAAATAATAAGATTGAGAATAGAGTAAGTTACCAAGAAGCAAGGAAACTAGTTGCTTCCAGCATACCCAAACGTACTTATACCAGTATTGCACAAAAACAACAAACAGTGTTCACCCAAACTGATGTTACGGTCCTCTCAAACATATCAGTCTCTGGCTGGACTCGAGCTGTTCTCTCTCAGTAACAGCCCAATGCTCCTAAGCACTCAGACCAGGCTTGTAACACTCCTCTTACAATACTGGCAACATCTCCTTCCCCTCCAGCAATTACTACTACATTACATAGTCAAAGTTCCAATTCAAGATTATTCAAGACATATCCGTGGATACTAATTACTAATCCAACCAGAATGATCCTATTCTAGAAATATATGTGGAAGCAGATATGTACAGTAGTCAGCCTATATTTCCAAAAAAAAAAAACAAACAGAAGTTTTAATGTCATAAACCTGCCATACTGAAAAAGAAGTCAGATACAGCTTCTTGTACTTAACTCAAGTAGTGCTTTTATTTTACAGTGGAATTGCAGAGGGTTCATAACAATATCGATGATATTCAAGACCTGATCAATCGCTACTCTCCAGTTGGTTTCTACTTGCAGAGTAGAAACCAACTGGTTTCTCAAATTTTCACCTCCATAAAGAACTACTCTATTGAAAAGATTGTAATACATTGAATGCTTCCTATGGTGGTGTGGGTATCTTGATAAACTCACAGATCCGGACCAAGCAAATTGTATAAACTCACAGATCCGGACCAAGCAATACGTTTCATTATTCAGATTGTGATAATGCTAGTTACAATCTATTTACAAGCTAGTTACAATTTTGTCCATAATGCCTTGGGCAAAGCTTTTGCCCAAGTCTTTGTTTTCATCATTATCAAGATTAAGTACTGCATCTAAAGCTTCACGTTCTTTTTTTTTCTGGATTCCTTCATTCTTAAATGATTTTTTTAATCAACAATTGGAGTTTCAGTAGAGCTATCAACAATTTGTGATTCATTTTTTTGCTCTTTTCGTATCTTTCCTTTCTTAATTGTGAAACCTTTAACTTATTATTTTCAAATTTTTCAATAATTGCTTTGTTTTCTTTGATATCAGGATTATTAAGTGCTGCTTCATACTCTTCAAGATCTTTTCTTTTCTTCTCAGCCTTTTCTGATATGATCTTTCTCTTTTCTATTACTGCCATTATTAACAACATTACTAATAGCTGAAGAAACTTTTGAAAAAATTGAGTCGTTGCCTTGAGAGAAGTAGAATTCTTAATCTTAAAAACATTAAAAATTAAAAGCACTATTTTCCAAAATATTCTTTTATATATAGAAAAATTTAGACTAAAAAATTAAGAGTTTGTAAAAGTTAATGTATCTTTTTTTTTTTTTTTTTTTTTTTGTTAGTTGTTGGCGCATCGGCTTCTGTGGCCATAATGCACCTCCCAAAGTTTTTGCATTTTACTATGATCCAAACCCGAGGTGGGATTCGAACCCGTGACCTTTGGGTTGGTAGACAGGCACTTTACCCACCCAGCTAGCCTGTGTATCTATCCTTATTGCACTGTGTATTTATATAAAAGCATCTTTGAGACAGACCTGTCAATCACTTTGTTGTAGTATGACACATTAGCAGTTAGCCCTGCCTTGCAGAAAGCAAAAAAGTGTGCACATGAAAAAGCACTATTTTCCAAAATATTCTTTTATACAGGGTGTTTTAAAAATGATGGTCAATAATTTAAAGGTGAAAAGTACAAACTAAAATAAGCAAAAAAGTCCCAGTGAACATTCGGCTGCAAATGAACTGTTTTCGAGATAATGCACATTTTCTGTTAAGATCTGTCACTGACTATGGGAGCACTAGTTTAACAAAAAGCTGTGAATCTTTTGCTAAGGGTGGTTTTATTAAACATAAGATAATACATTTTTAATTTTTGGTTTCAACACCACAGGATTTTGCAGATGGTACACATTACAGGATGTTACAAAAGGTGTTCAAAATGTTGTTCTTACATCCATACGCAGCTTTTTATAGTCTTCTCTGCATTGAGTTGCAAACTCAATGCATTCCTGGGTCATTTCTGATTTGATGAAAAGCTCCTTCAACCCGACTCTGCAATTCCTGAACTGTGTTAATGTCAGAAGTGTACACCAAGTTTTTTACATGACCCCAGTTACAAAAATCCATAGGATTTAAGTCTGATCTGGGAGGCCACATTACAGTCCCATCTCTACCTATCCATCATTGACCATACCTTCTAGTGAGATATCGAGTCACAACTCGAGCAAAATGTGCCGGTGTACCATCATGCATAAACCACATGTTCTGGCATTGCTGAAGTGGAACATTTTCATCATCAAGGTCTGGAAGAATATTCTGCAGGAACTGAAGGTACAGCTCTCCTATTAGCCTGTTTGGTGGAAAGTGTGGTCCAATTAGATGGCCCCCTAGTAGTCCTCCCCAGACATTCACCGAGAAGTTGCTGATGTGGTGACTCGTGAATTGCATTAGAATTTTCATCGGACCAAACGTGACAGTTATGAAAATTAAAATTACTATCACAAGTAAACCTCTCGTGTTTGGGGTTCACATAAAAAAAAAAAAAAAAAAAAAACACCCAACTTTATCAGTGAACAAAATGTTGTTTAAAAATTAGGGGTTCAGGACACACTGTTGTTACATCCACTGGCAGAAGTTCACTTTGGGAGGGTAGGCTGTATTGCTGAGACCTTGTACACACTGGATATGGTAGGGGAGGGCGCCTCCGTAGCCAGGTGGGAAGGAGCAGCAGTGTGCAGCACACGCTTCTTGATTAGACCGGGGTTCGAGCCCGTCACCACCAAATACGAAGGATGCGGAAAGGTCAGGGACTGACCACCGCATATCCCGGAGCAATATGGCCTTAGTTGCTAACGCTCCTAAAAAAAAATCAAACATCAAAATATGGTAGGGGTACAGTAATTGGTGATGTAAAATTCACCGCATACTGCTGAGACTCAGAACACACCCTTCCAGAGCAACCCTCCTTGTTGAAATACCTGGATTTTGTTCTGTTCTTTCTAACACCCTTTCCTCAACATAAGGTGTTGTGCTTTTGGGCCTACTTGCTCGTACTCTACTTGTGAAGCACCCATGTTCTCCAAGGCTTTGATGTATCCTGACGAATGTGCACCTGTTGGGCTGCCTTCGGCGGGGAAATGCTTCTTGGTACAGTTGAGCAGCCTCAAGTGCACTGCTGCTTGCTTTACCATACATGAAGTGCATGTCCACAAACTCTTTGTTGCTACAACCTCTTTCCATGTTGACTATCCTTTGACAAGTACTAGTATGCCTGCAACGTCTCAGAGCATTGAGAGAGGGGAAAGGGAGAGAATGAGCATAATCTAACCTAAACAAACAAGTGAGTGGTGGATCCCAACTAGAAATTTGCAATATCTCAAAAATAATTCATTTAAGGATCCACATTTACTAGCCTTTTTTGCATATTGTAGTCTGTACAGTTCACCTTTAAATTATTGACCATCACTTTTGAAACACCCTGTATATACACAGTGTCTCAAAAATATTGGTACAAACATTTAGGAGAGTTAGGTAACATCTAAAGGAATGTGAATCGCATAGGAATCCATAACAGGAAACATCACGGGAAAGTAGTAGCAGAGGCACAAGAAGCAGAAATTACACAAGACAGTAATTAGTGGCAAACATTTATTTGACATAATATTAACAATGGAGTACAAGATGGATGCATTTCATGATGTTACAACAGATGCTCGAAGGTTCCACCATGAGATGTGATTCATGCATGACACTGATGCAGCATGGATTGGCGGACACGGTTGAACACACCTGGAATTTCTTTGACAGCAGCGCAGTGCAGACAAGTCTCGCCACGAGATCCATTTCCATCTCCACTGGCGATTCATACATGATAAATTTGAGGGCTCTCCCACAGAAAGAAATCAAGGCTCGATAAATCAGGTGAGTGTTGAGGGCCAGGTAACGGGTCCACCACAGCCAATCCATCGATGCCCAAAACGCATGTTCAAATGGTCACGAACACACCTTCCATAATGGGCAGGCACCCCATCATTTTGAAACCAAATGTTGCGTCTCACATTTGCTGGAACATCGTCAAGTAACCCTGGTAGAACTTGTTCAAGAAAGATCCGATATTTAGCGGAGTTCATGCGGGATGGTAACAGGTATGGGCCGACTAAGCAGTCACCGACCATATCTGCCCACACATTTATTGCAAAGCGATGTTGTGTCGCATGGGGGCGCACACCATGTGGGTTGTCGTGAGCCCACACATGAGAATTGTGCTGATTGAATAAGCCTCATCAGTGAACAGGCTGGAAAATTCAAATCTTGAACACTTTCTAGGAGAAACCACTGCACAAAAGCTACACATGCAGGATGATCTTGGGGGAGCAGTAACTGAACCCTTTGGAGGTGAATGGGGTGTAAGGAATCGTCGTGCTAGACACGCTGTACACTGCAACGAGACACTCCTAAGGCAGAGGCAACGGCAGTGTGCTGGTAGTAGGATTATTCTGGACGGCATTCAACACATTTTTCCATGGCGGGAGTTTGCGTTGAACGTGGTCTGCCCGCACTACTCCTGTTACCTCTAAATGACTCATAATTGCACAAATTTTGATGCACACGCACAAACAAATGGTGGTCCGGTACATGTCTGTCTGAGAAGCGTTCTCTATAAATTCGTTGAGCAGTTTGTCCATTGGCCTCTGATAATCCATACACTAGGTGCATGTCTGCCAGCTCACAATTCGTATATCGATGCATGATCTTCGTGCGGCGACTACTGCTTGAATGAGTAAGCCAGAAATTTTCCCTCTCGCGACCTGATGAACAGTGCTGTCTACCGACTTATGGTGACATTTCCAGTTATGGGTTCCTATGCGATTCACATTCCTTTAGATGTTACCTACCTCCCCTAAACATTTGTTCCAATATTTTTGAGACACCCTGTAGATTAGATTCTTTTATTATATTCTTGTTTTACGATTTTTAGTGTATTTTAGATTGATCTGCTGGATTTATTTATTAAACTATGTACTGTATATAGTGTAAATAGTTTGAGTTGCTTGGTTTTATATTTCACTAACATTTCTATTGGAATGAACAGCATACTGGAAAACCAATTGCAGGGGATTTCAGAGAGTGCTGAGAGTCATTGCAGAACAAGTAAATACGTGGGCTGTGTTAGGGTACTTAAGAATAGGAACAGGTGCATGTGTACTTGCTTGTACACCAATGCTATGAGTTTGGTAAATAAATTTGATGAAATTGAGGTGTTAGTCAAAACATCAAAGGCAGATATTGTTGTTGAGATATCAGACACATGGTGTCACAGAGATATAAGGAATGCAGGACTGGAATTTGGGGAGTACAATGTATACAGTTAGGGAGAAAGGGCTATACTATTTAGTTAAGAAACACAAATTAGTTAAGAAACACAAAATCTAAGGAAGTACATCCAGTTGACATGGCTGAACAGTGCAGTGTAAAGTCAATTTTGTGTGAAATAAACACTGGGAAATTTGAGAGTAGGTGTGTGTTATAGGACTAATGACTGATGAGTATAATAAACAGCTGTAGAGAGAAAGAGTGAACTAGTAAATCAGAGTGTCTTATAATGGGGGATTTTAACATGTACGGGAAGAAACTAGAGGGAGTAATACTCTTGATCTGATTTTTAGTAGTGATTCTTCATGCATTAAGAATCTGCAGATAAAGGAACCACTAGGTGGCAGTGCTCATGTGGGATTTACCCAAAAAGGTAACTACCATCAGGGGTAAAGGGAAGGGTTTTTGCTTTCGTAAAGGTGACTACAGTGGTCATAGACAGTATTTAAATTCTGAATGGTGGGATGAACTGATGATGTTACCTACAGCAAGTTCAAAATGGGAAGCATTCAAAGAATTAATCTTGGAAGGTACTAGGCTTTTCATACCAACTAAGAAATATTGTTCAAAGGTTTAGACCTAAATGGATGTCAGATGAACTAATGAGACATGTGGCAGAGAAGATAAATGCATCGGATACATAAAAATTAACAGGTGGCACGGGTTAGAAAGGAGGTTAGGCAGGCAAAGGCAGATTACAAGAAATCTTTAGCAAAGAATGCAAAGAAAAACAGCATACATAAGTAAAGAGATCTTTACTTATGTAAACTCTAGAAGGAAGGAGATGAATCAGATTGGTCCACTTGATATCGATGGTTCAACTATTGATGATCCTGCTCATGTAGCTAACAAACTAAATGAGTATTTGGCATCTACATTCACACATGAGAAGTTATTCAGGAAGGGGAATGCCAGAGGTGAATTAAACTCTGGCAGTGTGCTAGATGATTTTGTAATAACTGAGAGGAAAGTGGAGGAGAAATTGTTGAAGATAAACATAAAGAAAGGCACTCAGGGTGGATGGGATCTGTCCAGTTATATTAAAGGATTCAGTAAAGGAAGTAGGCAAACAAATACCATTACTAAAGAAACGAAACTTTGGCTCAGTTTTCTCAGAAGACTTTAGGTGATATGTCAGTTAAGGATTCAGCCTTTAAAAAGAAATGGGCTAAGATATTGGGGGGGGGGGAATAAGTCGAAGTTTCGAGTAGTTGATTTAAAGGAATGTTCTGCTCAGTTGGAATATGTGGATACTGAGCAAGTTAAAACTGATCCTCCTGTGAATAACAAAGAACAAAATAGTAGAAATGTGACTAACCAACCCTAGACCTGCAAACAAGACTGAGAGAAAATGTTGAATCCATGGGTGTTGAAGAATCATGTATGGATCTCGTGGGCATGAGTAAAGGGAACCGTAGCATACTTGGGGTTATAGTGTCACAAATTTTAGAATTGTGTGGATAGTGTGGAGATAACATTGGTTAAATTACAGATTGAAAATAAAGTTTTAACGGAAAGTTTGGAAGAAAAAGAAAAGGTAAGTTTAGTCGAAATGACTGTGAAACCAAGTGAAGGTATTAATTCATATGCATCAGTTGTCTCAAGAGATCAAGGAAGTGCTACGTACCTGAAGGTGGCTGTGGTGACCTCCAACAGTACTCAATATAAAACTAGTGAGGATATTAAGGAGTGATTAAATTCTGTGAGACCAATATTGTGTGACGTAAAAGTAAAAATTGTGAGCAATGAGAGATAAGAGGCTAATTACTGAAGCTGATTCTGAACAAGACTTGAATAAAATAAAGAACTGTATGCAATTTCAAGATTTAGGTCTAAAGTTAGAGAAACCTAAGAGGCTAAATCCAAAGTTATTAATATATGATATGAGTCAGTACATGAATAAGGAAAAGTTTATTGAACAGTTGTGATTAAAAAAAACATAAGGACTATGGCTTTAGTAAAGAGAAAGTATGTAGTGAAGTAACGGTGTTATGTATTAATAAGCCGACTGGGTTAGCCGGTTGGGAAAGTGCCTACCTAGCAACCCAAAGGTTGCGGATTCGAATCCCGCCTTGGGCTTGGATCAGAGTAATGCAAAAAAAAAACCTTGGGAGGTGCATTATGGCCACAGAAGCCAATGCGCCAACAACTAACAAAAAAAAAATCTATTAATAAGGTATAAAATAAAAATGTATCTAATTGGATTGTAGAATTGCCTGCTATTATCATATGATAATTAAGGTGAAAGGGTTGGATTTATATGAACTGGGACTCAACTGAGTCAGGGATATTGTGTTAGCATTAGCATTAGTTGAAGCATATGATGCAAGAAAGAAAGCTTATACAGCATCAGCCAAAAAAAGAAAAGAAAACCCTTCTCATTTCACCCATCCCATCACTCCAAATGTTTGTCTAGTTCAGCCTTAAATTTATTTAAGCTATCAACTTCCACAACAAAAGATGGAAGTCTGTTCTAGCAATCAACTACCCACTGACTAAAGGGAAACTTCTGCACATCTATTCTACAACTGTCTTTCCTCAATTTGAATCTGTCCCTTCCCCTTCAGGTTCTTAATCTGAGTAAGCAGAAGTATCCCGTCAGCATTGAGCCTGCTCAAACCATTCAAGACCTTATACACCTTGATCAGATCACCCCTCAGATGCCTAGTCTTCAGATGCAACTTGTGCAGAACTTAGCCTTTCTTCGTTAGCACACCTGTTTTTCCCTCTCGCCACTCTTGTTGCCCTTCTCTGTACTCGTTCTAACAACTCTACATCCTTCTAAAATGAATGGAGCCTCCAGACCCGTACAGAGTACTCAAGGTGTGGCCTGACCATTGCCTTATACAAAGGGATAATCACCTCCTTGTCTCTGCTAGCAAAATTCTTATATATCATTGACAAAACTCCATGATCTGCTCTGGCAGCCCGTCTGCACTGCTCAGAGAACTTCATATCCGACTGCACAATTACCCCAGTGCTTTTTCATTCTCCGCCTCCCTGAGTGTAGTACCACACAGTTGGTACGTTTCTCTTGGGTTACTGCTACTCGTATGGAGTACTTTGCATTTGTCAATGTTAAACTTCAGTTGCCACTTCTCAGCCCATCTGCCTAACTTTTCTAGATCCTGTTGCAGTAAGTAGCATACTGTCTTTACTGTCATTACCAACCCTGCCAACCTTTGTATCATCTGCAAATGTGGACATTAAGCCTGATATACTTTCATCGATATCATTATTAAATAGACAAAACAACAATGGGCCTAGCATCGAACCCTGGGGGACTCCGCTAATAATATTATTCCACGTAGAACAGTGTCCATTTATTACCACTCTCTGCCATCTCCTGCCTAACCATTCCTTTATCTATTGCAGTAACTTGCCCCTAATGCCATACTGCTCCAATTTGTACAGCAACAGTATCAAAAGCTTTGCTGAAATCCAAGTATATGATATCGAAATTATTATTTGCATCCAGTTCCTTTGTGACCACATTGTAGTGTCCAATCAGATTGGTCAGACAAGACTTCCCTTTAACAAACCCATGCTGTGTCTGAACTATTACTGCTGTCTTCTCTAGGTGATCCTGTATCACCTCTTTAATTAGTGTCTCCATTATTTTCCCTGGAACAGAAGTTAAACTTAACAAGTCTATATAATTATTTGTGTCACCCTTTGATCCTCCTTTGTGAGTTGGGGTAACATTTGCACATATCCAGTCCATGAGTCCAAGGAAGCTCTCATAAGTATGGCTTAGGGTTTGCTAACTTCCTTTGCTGCCTCCTTTAATATAAAACTGGATAGATCCCATCCACCCCAGATGCCTTTCTTATGTTTATCTTCAACAATTTCTTGTCCACTTTGCTCTGAGTTATTACAAAATCATCTAGCTCACAACCAGAGTTTAATTCACCTCTGGCATTCCCCTCCCCGAATAACTCCTCATGTGTGAATGTAGATGCAAAATACTGATTTAGTTTGTTAGCTACGTGAGCAGGATCATTAACAGTTGAACCATCGATATCAAGTGTACCAATCTGATTCATTCCCTTCCTTCTAGAGTTAACATAAGTAAAGAACTCTTTGCATCCTTTGCCAAAGATTTCTCATAATCTGCCATAGGCTTCTGTGTTGCCTGAAAATTTATATGCATCCCATGCATTTTTCTTTTCTGCCATGAGCCTCATTAATTCATCCGACATCTATTTAGGCCTGAACCTTGAACCGTATTTCTTAGTTAATATGAAGAACCTAGTAGCCTCCAAAATTAAGTCCCTGAAGGCTTCCCATTTAGAATTCACCATTGATAACGTCATCAGTTGATTCCACTGTATAGAATTTAAAAACTGTCTGATACCACTGTAGTTACCTTTATGAAAACAAAAACCCTTCCCTTTACACTTGATGGTAGATACACCTTTAAATAAATCCCACATCAGTACACTGTGATCACTATCATCTAGTGGTTCCTTTATCTGCAAATTCTTGATGCATGAATAATCACTGCTGATAATCATGTCAAGAGTATTACTCCTTCTGGTTGCCCCTCGAACATGTTGCTATAGAAAACAATCCTCCAATAAATCCACAAAAGTCTTGCAAGCATGCAAGTGACCAACCCACAAGTTCCATTCAATATCTGGAAAGTTAAAATCCCCCATTACAAGACATTCTAATTTACTGGCCCATTCTATTTTTCTGCACAACTACTCATTGTACTCATCAGAGTCATTAAGTCTATAACATACTCCTACTCTCATTTTCCCTTTCCCAGTGTTTATGTCACACCAAACAGACTCAACATTGCACTGGCCACCCATGTCAACTGGAAGCAGTTCCTTAGATTTTGTGTTTCTTAACTAACAGCATAATCCCTCCTCCCTTCTTACCCTGTCTGTCCTTTCTGTACACATTGTACTCCTCAAATTCCAATTCTGCGCTGCTTGTAACTGTGTGATACCATATCTCCGATATCCCAAGAATATCTGCCTTTTATGTCTTGACCAGCACTTCAAATTCATCAATTTTATTTACTATACTTCAAGCATACATGCACTTATTCTTACTCTTAGTTACCCTAACACAGCCCATGTATTTACTTGTTCCATGATGACTCCCAGCAGCTCTTGAAATCTCCAGCAACTTGCTCTCTAGGCTGTTGCTGATTATAATAGAAGCAGTGCGAGTATCACTCTCGCCTCTGCATGGCAACCATTGATCTTTTATTCTGTGAATCCCCCAATCTAGCAGTTTTCTGATCCACCTAACACTGCCTCGATAGCATCAACAAATATTTTTGCACCCTTTCTATTTAAGCGTATCCCATCCCTGTAAAAGCAGTCTCTCCTGTTAGCAAGCACAGACCACGCTGAAAAAAATTCTACCTTGTGAATCTTGCACAAGATTCACAAGGTAGAATTTATGTCTGGACAGAATTGCAGACACTTTCAAATTTAACCCTAACTCATGACTTTTTTCCAGCATTCAGCTGTACTTGTTAAATAAATCTTCCGATCTCTTACTCTTAAGGTCATTAGTGCCAACGTGTACAATAATATCACCTTTTGTGCCCTTAAAAGATGATATCTTCCCTACAACTTCGTTCCACCTATCCTTTTTGCGTAATATATTCCCCATCTCCCTAACAGTAGAGTCACTGATAATAACTAGTTCCTGTGGGACCAGCACATTCTGCCTTGGAGATTGCCTCTGTGTTGCCTGATGCACAGGAGTGAGCTCTGGTGTTCAGTTGGGCAGCTGAGAACTTGATGGGCCCCTTATTAATTTTTTCTAGGGCATTTAGCCTAGACCTCAAGTCTCATATAAGCCCATCAGAATGTGGGTTGGTGCCTAATTTCTTCACTGTCTCTCTGCACCTAGCAGACACAAAGACATCCTCCTTGGCTAGATTATTTTCTGTTCTAGACAGGTCTGCACACATTTTGTACATTGTTTTAGACTGTGATGAGTTGGAGAATCGTCCCTTTTGGTTCTTCCGCAAGCCACAGCACTCCTGCTATTCTGTGAATGCTGCTTTGCTTCTCTAGTCTGGGTCATGATTCCATTAAGTATAATTTAATTAAAGTGAACTTTAATAAGATTAATAAATTTTACTGACTAATTGATAATACTATACTAATCTAACAGATTTCTCATACAGTGCTACGTTTTTCGCTATCTAGTTTACATTAAACCTTACGCTATTCCGTATCGTATAACAATGGTGGGAAGTTACGAATGTAAAATCTACAGACACTAAGTATTAACTTTCAAAATTGCTATCTAAATTCAAAAATAAACCATGGAGCTTGACCAGAACTATAAAGCTACTTATAGAAAATGATTTAGAGCTGCAAAAATCTTGGTAAACATGGTAATAACCCATTTGTAACACTGTGTTACAATTGTATGGCATTTGGGCATGTGGCTAAATATTGTAGAAATGATGCCGTCTGTGGACACTGTTCTGTGAAAGGCCATTCTTATCTGTCTTGGCATTTGAGGATGGAGGTGAGCAGATGCATCAACTGTTGGAGGCATCCCACTGTGGATAAATCCTGTCCTGAATGTCAACGTGTTTTAGAGATAAATAAAAAGAAAACTAACTCTGAGTAGACAAGTGAGGATTCATCCTTAATATTTAACAGATAAATGCATAGTGGTCTAAAGATGTGATTCAACTTAGTAAAGTGGCAGAGGAAAAGCATTATGATGTGATGCTCATTTAAGAACCATACTCATTTTTGGGTAAGGTGCAGGGATATCAGGGTACATACCGTGTTGTTCAGTGTGGAGAGAATCCCATGATGACTATAATTGTAATCAGTAGAAATTTGCCCTCTGTTCTGCAAATTTATATAGGGTCCTTGGGGACTATGTCTCGGATTGCAAGGTTAGGTGTAGATGGGAGGGGGTTGGTTGTCCCCAGGGCTCGATCCTCAGACCTTTCATGTGGAGTATTGTATTAGATGAGTGTTTAGAGTATGACATGAGCATTTTTTTTGTCCATCGCCTACGCTGATGACTTGGTTTTAATAGTTCCTGGGGATTCCCAGAAGCAATTGGAAGAGAGGGCAAGTTGTGTACTTGAGAAACTGTTGACTTAGAGTGTAAATCATAAATTACAGATATCCAAGGATAAGAGAGTAATCATGTTGTTGAAAGGGAAGCTCAGCTTGATGAGGCCACTGCTTGTCAGGTATGGGGGATGTCTCACGCAGATATTCTCATGCGTCAAGTACCTGGTGGGTCTGCCTGGAGGAGCAAATATTTTTTTACTGAACATGTTAAATAGTTAAAACAAAAGGTTGAGTTACTTTATAATAAGCTCCACCATGCGGTTAGAACTAAATGGGGGATAAAGGGTCTTTGAACACGTATGAATGTGTTTTTGTCCCCATAATTACATATGCTGCCAGAGCTTGGTGTTAAGAGACTGTCGAATGTCAGTCAGAGGTTTGCTCTTCTGGGCATAACCAGGGCTTGCCACACTACTTCTGCTGATGCACTTCAGGTTTTAGCAGGAAAAATGCCTGCTGATTTAATGGTTGCCTGTGTTGGGCTAATGTATTTTCTAAGGAGAGGCATTGCCACTGATATTTTGGGCTGTTGGTCATGCCCAGAGTATAAAAGATGTTCTGGGGCAGCAGTTGGCATTGGAGAGGAATCAACAATGAGCTGATAAATATGTGACAAACTAGGTGGCATAGCTCTGAGAAAGGCAGAGAGAGAGAGAAAGAGACATATAGATTCCTGCCACCTGTCTTTGCTGTCAACTTAAGGTGAAGCTGTGGCTGCAGTTCAATCTTAATGCCTGTTTCTTGCTCAGGGGATACTGCTTAATGTTCAGACTGGGTCAGTTTGGTTTAGTTCCCTCTGGTCTTTGCTCTTGGGGGAAATGAATGCCCATGTCATGCTTAACTGTGTCAACTATGTTGACTTGAGGTGGCACATTTAAGGTGGCATGTTGAATATGACCTTAACATGGTTTGATCATTTCTCAGTTTTTAATAAAATACAAAAAAAAAAAAATCTGTTTCTAGAAAATTACAAAATTAACAAAATTATTATTTTGTAATTTTTTATAAAAATAAAAACCAACAATTTATTTTCTATAAATAAAAAAATTGTTTCAAAAAATAAGCATTTTCACATCTTGTACATTCCATTTGCCTTTATAATTTATATTCATCACATGCATTTCATCTGTAACATACCAATCTCATTTTAATTTCTATCACTTATATATGACACTAGACTGACTTAGTATCTTTATAGTTCTCATCTATTGATTATATTCTTTGTGAATCAATATATTTCACAGTTAAAAGCATAACATCTCCTCCCCTTTTGTCATGTTTGTCTTTCTTACATACATTGTATTTACCGTATTCAGATTCTTCAGAATATACAGATAGTTCCCTACTTTACAGGTTAATTCGTTCCTAGCATGCGCTCGTAAAGTGGGAATTTATTTCCCATAGCCATAATGTCAGAAATAGGGGTTATGTTATCAACAATGAAATTAGCTAGCTAATTAGTTTGGTTAAACAATGATTGATTTATCCAAAGAAATGAAAATGTACCCTGTAATATCAAGCAAATTATAATAGAGAAATTATTTATGACTTACAAATGTTAAAGAATGTTTATTCTTCTTCATCATTGACTAAATGCACACTTGTTGATCGGCGCCTCCGTAGTCAGGTGGGAAGGAGCAGCAGTGCGTAGCACACGCTTCTTGATTAGACCGGGATTCGAGCCCGTCACCACCAAATACGGAGGATGCGGAAAGGTCAGGGAATGACCACTGCATATTCCAGGAGCAATATGGCCTTAGTTGCTAATGCTCCTAAAAACCAAATAACAACAACAACAACACTCGTTGATCACTCATTATTGGCTAGGCACTCGTTGGTTTGTTGCACAAGGAGTCGTCGTCTTCATAAATGTTTCAAGAGGAATTTGTTTCCAAGATAATCTTCTCTTTTAATTATAAATTTCACGATTGCATGCATAAGCATTTTTTAACAGCACACACAAATTGCAACTAACACGATTTGTGTGGAGTACAAGTTTACGAAGCTAAAAAAAAAAAAAAAAAAAAAAAATGAAGAGAAGATTCCGAAAATTTATTTTATGTTTTTTATATGATTGAAGATTTTAGTAAAGGGAAAACGCATTTCACTATAATAACGTAAAAAACCACACAATTCCAGTTATCAGTATTTTTGCAAATGCAATAACGTCGAGTTTATTACCCATTTATAATTGCTTGCAGTAACAGAAAAGCCCAATAAACCGGAAAGTACAAATTGTTTTATGGTAGTGACCTCCAGATATGTGCTTTAGAAAAATATCA
This sequence comes from Mastigoproctus giganteus, assembly GCF_048544385.1. Lineage (NCBI taxonomy): Eukaryota > Metazoa > Arthropoda > Arachnida > Uropygi > Thelyphonidae > Mastigoproctus > Mastigoproctus giganteus. Next base: position 89,567,036 of record NC_143581.1, read on the forward strand.
CAAAGCTGTTCAAAATTGGTTCTCATAACAGAACACATGATAATGATGAAAGTGTAGTGCAGTGCATTTTAATGATTTGAATTGGTAACTACACTATAAAAATGACCTTTTAGAGAGTTATATAGCAAAAATTTCAACTTCCGAAGTCGTGGAACGAATTACCAAAAAACAGTGTTATTGGGTTCATGTTACGATATATTCACAATACGTTGGAGTCTCTGGAATGGATTAATATCATAAAGTGGAGTACACTGTATGTATAGCTACGCGTGTGGTTTGATTTGTAGTATTTATCAATGTTTAACATTTATTTTTTGCAATTAATGTTCATATTTTCAATTTTGTTGATACTTGGGTTGGGGGGTGGGGAACCTTGTAAACCTGGGAACTCATAAAGCGAGAACTGCCTGTATAAGAATGAAGACATGTTTCTGAAATCCCTATAATTTCAATTTCATCAGATTATTAACCATACTCTGAGCATTGAACAGTGCTAATATTTTTTTTAAATTTTTTTTTTTATTATTTGTTACCCAAATACATCTCGTGGAGTGGCATATGGCAGTGCTAATGCTTTACTTGAAATTTTCTATTTGAATATTTAGTTAGTTCTAGCACCCTGATCAAATGATTATTAGTTCCTCGTTACATTTTTTTTTTTTTTAAACTTTCTTTCCATTAATCACAACCCTTACTACTTTAGGAAGGATGGCTGCAGAATAGATGTGTAGAAATTTACTTTCAGCTAGAAGGTAGTTGATTGTTTGGAAAAACTTCCGTCTGGTGTGAAGTGGATAGTTTAAATAAAATTAAGGAAGAATTAAACACATTATGAAAGGGAATGGACAGGTAATGTGGATTCCCTGCATCATTTGTCACTATACTAATAATACTATACAAATTACTGCATGTGCAAATAGGACTGTTTGAGTATTGTAAGAATCAATTATACCTATGCTTTTAGCCAATAAAGTTTTTGGTTTCTGTGAGATTTGAATACTTATTTTGTCTTTTTGGCATACCTTGGGCCATGTTGATGACTTAAATTCCTCAAAAATAGAGCTAATCCAAAATCCCCACCAAGGACTCACTTCTACCCTCTCATCTGTGTGTGCCTACCTCAAAAACTTGTTCATTTGAATCAACAAACATATATGCTGCACAGAACAGCTGCTCCCATTCAACTGCTTATGTAAATAGTAACTGACAAAACTACCATGGTGAAGTACATAAAAACAATTGTCTACCTTACTATTGAAGCAGAGATGTGGACATTAGCAACCAATATAAAACCAGTGTTTGCATCTGATAAGAGCAGAACTTTTGGTATGAGAATTTTTTATTAGATATTCTATCCTAAAGTACTTTAGCCATAAAGCCATTTGGTGAGCAGTCATCTGTGACAGTACCATTCAATGTCCAAAAGTTGAATTGTGTTTCCTTGTTTTTTGTAATTTCTGTTTTGGTTTGACTGAAGTCAATAAGTTCTTTAACTATTGCAATATTAGCATAAGCATTAGTAGGGGCATGCAATGAGGAAGCAAGCTTATGCAGCATCAAAAAAAAAAAAAAAAAAAAACACTCCCATTTCACACCTCCATTCATTCCAAATGCCTGTCCAGCTCAGTCTTCAATTTATTTAGGCTATTACCTTCCACAGCAAAAGATGAAAGCCTGCTCCACCAATCAACTATTTGCTGGCTAAAGGAAAATTTCCACATATCTATTCTACAATTATCTTTCCTCAATTTGATACTGTGCCCCCTCAGGTTCTTAGTCTGAACAAGAGAAAGAATCCCATCAGCATTCAGCTTGCTCAACCCACTCAAGACTTTATACACCTCAATCAGATCACCTTGCACATGCCTATCTCCAGGCACTGAAATTTGCAGAACTTAAGCCTTTCTTGGTAAGAGCACCCCTTTGTTCCCCTCACCAATCTTGTTGCCCTTCTTTGTACTTGTTCTAGCAACTCTACATCCTTCCAAAAATGAAGCCTCCATACCTGTACACAGTACTCAAGGCGTTGCCTGACCGTTGCCTCATACAGAGGGACAATATATCATTGACAAGACTCCATGACCTGTCCTTGCAGCCTGTCTGCACTGCTCAACAAACTTCAAATTTGACTGCACAATTATCCCCAGGTCTTTTTCACTTTCCACTTCTCTGAGTCTAATACCACACAGTTAGTACGTTTCTCCTTGGTTATCGCTACCCATATGCAGTACTTTGAATTTGTCAACGTACTACATATGGGTAGTTGCCACTTCTCAGCCCATTTTCCCAACTTATCTAAAATCCAGTTGAAGTAGCATACTATCTTTACTGTCGTTAACAACCTTGCCAACCTTTGTATCATCTGCAAATTTGGACATTAAATCTGATATAGCTTCATCAATATCGTTGATAAATATACAAAACAACAATGGGCCCAACACCGAACCCTGGGGAACTCCACTAACAACATTTGTCCACAAAGAGCAGTGTCCATTGATTACCACTCTCTGTTGTCTCCCACTCAACCATCCCTTTATCCATTGTAGCAACTTAACCTTAATGCCATACCTCTCCAATTTGTACAGCAGTCTTCCATAGGCAACAGTATCAAAAGCTTTCCTGAAATCCAAGTATATGATATAAAAATTATTTTTGACATTCAGTTCTTTTGTGACCACATCATAGTATCCAATCAAATTGGTCAGACAAGACCTCCCTTTAACAAACCCATGCTGTGTCTTAACTGTTACTGCAGTCTTGTGTAGATGATCCTGCAACGCTTCTTTAACCAGTGATTCCATTATTTTCCCTGGAACACAAGTTAAACTAACAGGTCTGTAGTTACTTGTGTCACCTTTTGTACTCCCTTTGTGAATTGGTGATAGATTTGCACACATCCAGTCCATGGGGACCTCTCCTGAGTCCAAGGAAGCCCTCATAATTAATTATGGCTAAGGGTTTGCTTACTTCCTTTGCTGCCTCCTTTAATATATATGAATAGATTCCATTCACCCCCAGCTGCCTTTCTTATGTTTATCTTCAACAATTTCTCTATTTTACTCTTAGTTATTACAAGATTATCTAGTTTCCTGCCACAGTTTAATACATCTCTGGCATTCCCCTTCCTGAATAACTCCTCATGTGTGAATGTAGATGCAAAATACTCATTCAGTTTGTCAGCTACCTGAGCATGATCATCAATAGTCAACCCATCTATGTTAAGTGGTCCAATCTGATTCATCCCTTTCCTTCTAGAGTTTACATAAGTAAAGAACTCTTTGCGTGCGCCTCCGTAGCCAGGTGGGAAGGAGCAGCAGTGCATATCACATGCTTCTTGATTAGACCGGGGTTCGAGCCCGTCACCACCAAATACGGAAGATGCGGAAAGGTCAGGGAATGACCACCGCATATCCCGGAGCAATATGGCCTTAGTTGCTAATGCTCCTAAAAACAAAAAAAAAAAAAAAAAGAACTCTTCGCTGTTTTTCTTTGCATCCTTTGCCAACAAAGATTTCTCGTAATCTGCCTTCACCTGCCATAGGCTTCTGTGTCACCTGATACTTTATATGCATCCCATACATTCTACTTCTCTACCACGAGCCTCATTAATTCATCTGACATCCATTTAGGCCTAAACCTTGAACAGTATTTCTTAGTTGGAATGAAAAGCCTAGTAGCCTCCAAAATTAAGTCCCTGCAGGCTTAGCATTTAGAATTAAACGTTGGTAACTTCAGTAGTTGATCGCATTGTATAGAATTTAAAAACTGTCTGAGACCACTGTAGGCACCTTTACGAAAGCAAAAGCGCTTCTCTCCCATTACCCTTGATGGTAGTTACATCTTTAAGTAAATCCCACATCAGCACATTGTGATCACTGTCATCCAGTGGTTCCTTTATCTGCAAATTCTTAATACATGAATAATCAATACTGATTATTCATGAGTAATCATGAATAATCAGTATTGATTATTTCAAGAGTATTACTCCCTCTGGTTGCCTCTCAAACATGTTGCTATAGAAAACATTCATCCAATAAATCCACAAGAATCTTGCTAGTGTGTGAGTGACCAATCCACAAGTTCCAGTCAATATCTGGAAAGTTAAAATCCCCCATTATGATTTACTGGCCCACTCTATTTCTCTGCACAATTGCTCATTATACTCATCAGATTCATTAGGCCTATAACAGATACCTACTCTCATTTTTCCTTTGCCAGTGCTTGTTTCACATCAAACAGACTCAACACTGCATTGTCCACCAACATCAGTTGGATGCACTTCCTTAATTTTTATGTATTTCTTAACTAACAACATAACCCCTCCTCCATTACTGTCTTGACTATCCTTCCTGTACACATTGTACTCCCCAAATTCCAATTCTGCACTGCTTGTATCTGTGTGACACCACGTCTCTGATATCTCAACACATCAAAGACATCAAAGGCAGATAGCTTGACTAGTACTTCATGAGGAAGACTTCCAGGTATTGCCCTGGCCTCCAAATTCCCCATACATCAATCCCATCGAGCATCTGTGGTTTGTGTTGGAACAGCAACTCCGATCTGCTGCATCTCAGCCACAGACCTTACAGGAATTAAAGGATCTGCTGGTTAAGTTTTGGTACCAGATACCACAAGACATTTAGAAATCTTTTAGCATCCATGCCTCACCAGGTACGAGCTGTTTTGGCTGCACGTGGGGGACCAACATCATATTAGGTAGGTGATCATAATTTTGCCTATCGGCGTATATGTGAAAGAGTTATATACATTTTGAAAGTTCTTTCAACATGGTATCAATAAAATACATCTATATGTAAACAGATACTCTTGAGACTTTACAAAGACAGATTCTGCAAATTTCACCCATTTTTAACAAATAATGGGCCTTTTTTTTTTTTTTTTCCGAAAATTGATGAAACTATCATAAAAATAAAAATATACAATGATGTGTTTTTTTTTTTTTTTTTTGTTTAGTTTTTTTACGGTTTAAAATTTTAGGCTTTTTGAAAAATTTCCAATTTATTTTATTTTTTTCCTTTTTTTTTTAAAAATAAAATTGTGATTTTATTTTTGTAAGTAATCTTGCTGTTAATGTTCAGTGCCAAAATAAGAAATAAATTATTTAAAAGCATTTATGTACAATTCAGTTTTATAAAATTTTTAAAATTTAAAAATGTTTTGTGTAAATTTATCAGAAATGGACTCTAACCATGATTTCAGCTGCCGTTTTTTGGACTTTCTTGTGCTGAAATTTAAATTGAGAAAGGACAGTTGCAGGATAGATGTGCTTTCAAAAATTTGCTTTCAACCAGAGTACTTGATTGTTGTGACAGACTTCTATCTGTTCTATAGAAGTGGGTACTTTGAGTTAATTTAAGAAAGGATTAGGCAGTTTATTAGAGGGGATAGACAGCTGATCTGTGTAGTTTTTTATTGGTTAATGCAGTATAACCTTGATTGCTTCCTTACATCCTTTTTTACTACTAATTCTAATAAACAATATATTTGAATCCTTCACAGAACGGTTAGAATGTTTATTAATTATGCGTGGTGACTGGATTTTGATGACTTGTGTTTTTTTGCTTGTCTGTTCATGTTTTTCTAAACTATCTTTATTATTAATTATCATTTATTTATTTTTTTTTTTTTTTACAGAAAAATCTTCAGAAACAGCAAGTGTGGGGAGGAAGTACCTCTGTACGGCGTCAGATATCTGGTACAGCATCCAGTGTTGCATTTACACCTTTGCAGGTAATTGAACTAAGATTTTTAAGTTAAGATTATTTTATTTCAATTTTAGTTTGTTTTTTATAGACAAATTAAATTGTTTTGAAATTTACTTTCTATGGTAGACTGTCAAAATAATGAACCCCAAATAACAGCATATTCGAACTAATGGCACATTAAGATCAGATGTTTACGTACAGTGCAGCTGTCTTCCAGTGCCAAAAAAAGGAAAATGCAAGTCACGTGATTACTTTTTGTTTAAATTCGCCATTTTTAAAGTGAATTTTGTACTGATATCATGGATTATGCCGCTGTTTTACATTTATTTTAAATTAAAAACCCCTCACCATGGATCCACAAATTAATAAACCTTATACAGAGAAGAAGAAAAGAAGAACAATTAAAGCTTAGTGACAAATTTGATATAATAATAGAACGGCCATAAGTAGTAGTGTATTATTGGCAGAATATGACATTGGATCATCAACGTATTTATGTTTTTTATGTGCAGTTAATAAAATCGCATTCTTAATCTCTCTATTTCTTATTTAGTTTCATTATTTCTGCATTAAATATATTAAAAATAAAACTTTCTAGATAACAGAAAAATTGAAATAACAGCATCTTGAATCCCCGAAGGTGCCATTATTCTGAAAGTCTTCTGTGTATATGATATCCAAGAATATGTTTACCATTGGAAGCCAATTAATGCAGCTGACATTATAAAAATGTAAATAATTAAAAAAATCCTATAAACTGTAATTCTTTTCTATTTATTTATACTTATTTTTTCACAATTTCACAGAAAACTAAAAAAATCAAAAAGGCAAATAAGAAAATAGTATTGCCACTTAATGTGTGAACCAGTGCCATCAGTGCGTCTTTCAGATCATTAAAATTTTGCATGTAACGCAGCTATACAGATTTTTTTTTTGAATTTTGTTGGTAATGGAAATTCTTTCCTCGGTGACAATGATTCAACATTGTCATCGAGGTTTTGTTTCGCTTACCCTATCCTTGAATATCCCATAGCCAAAAATCACAAAGAGTAAGGGGACCAGTTCAGAGGCATAGCACGACCAGTAACATCTAAAAGTGGTATCCAGGTAGGCATACACAGTGTGGACAGAATGTTGGGAAGTACCATCCTGTTGACAGTATCTGTACACTAAGATACTTGAGCAGTAGTCTTAAATTATAGGAGAAAACTTCATACCTTTTTTAGTAGGACTGTTAATCTCTCAACACTCAATCGCGAATGATTATAATATGAACTTAACCCCCCATGCATAGTCATAAATAAATCAAATTAAAATAGCTATTAACCTAATTTATTCACAAATAAATTAAACTTTAAAACCATTTTTTAATTTCTTTTAAGAGACCACCTTGTTCGGTTTGTTACTGTGTTCACAAGAAGTACAAAAGTGATTCGCAAATGATATCTCCCCCCCCCCCGTTTTTATATAAAATTAACGACACCTGACACGAGATTATTTATATAGACCAATGTATGAATTACTATTCTTGCATGCGTGTAAGCGTCCACGAGTCCAAAATATTATAAGGTCTGCATATATTAATAGAGTCAACATTTAATCTCATTTCTAATGTTTCGATTCATTAAAAAGGAACACTAGTTCCTTTTTAATGAATTCATTAAAAAGGAACACTAGTTCCTTTTTAATGAATTCATGAATTTTAATGAATAGTGTTCCTTTTTAATTCATTAAAAAGGAACACTAGTTCCTTTTTAATGAATCGAAACATTAGAAATGAGATTAAATGTTGGCTCTATTAATATATGCAGACCTTATAATATTTCAGACTCGTGGACGCTTACACGCATGCACGAATAGTAATTCATACATTGGTCTATATAAATAATCTCATGTCAGGTGTCGTTAATTTTATATAAAACAGGGAGAATATCATTCGCTAATCACTTTTGTACTTCTTGTGAACACGGTAACAAACTGAACAAGGTGGTCTCTTAAAAGAAGTTAAAAAATGATTTTAAAGTTTAATTTATGTGTGAATTAATGGATATTTATTTGTTTCGTCGTTTTTAGATTTTTGCAACAATTGTTTTTCAATTCTCACGGTGGCATGTGATGTTGGTTGGTGGCCGCTGCCTTTCCGTAATTCTTTCCAATTCCCTTGAAGTGATATGAGAGTTGAAGGCATGATTATTTTAATTAATAGCTATTTTAATTTGATTTATTTATGACTATGCATGGGGGGGTAAGTTCATATTATAATCATTCGCGATTGAGTGTTGAGAGATTAATAGTCCTACTAAAAAGGTATGAGGTTTTCTCCTATAATTTAAGATTATTATAATAATAGGACTGATTGGGCTTCATAGTCCCTTTTGATTTGAATCAAGAAGTAATTTATTAGAGGCATATTCTCACAACATGTTGAGCTAATTATCAGCATTCACTACTTTTCCTGGAAGAAGTATGAAACCATCACTTTCTACCAAGTAATTGTGTACCAGAAATTCACCTTGGATGAGAGGCTCTATCATATCATTGACATTGAGGTTAAATAACTTATACACTTGACAGAGTTGAACTAAAGCCATAGTGGAGGAAAGGGACTTGGGTATGATGATATGGTGACAACAGAAGTTCTCTGAACATTGTAGACTGGTTTCGAGGAGGGGCCCATGGGGTTCTATCAGTGATATATTGAACAATCGCTAGTAGAGATAAGGATGTCATAATCCCATTATACAGGGTGTCTAAAATATTGGTACAAACGTTTAGGGGAAGTAGGTAACATCTAAAGGAATGAGAATCACATAGGAACCCATAACTGGAAACGTCACCGTAAGTCGTTAGATGTCGCTGTTCATCAGATCGTGAGAGGGAAATTTTCTGATTTACTCATTCAAGCAGTAGTCGCCGCACGAAGAGCATGCATCGATATATGAACTGTGAGCTGGCAGACATGCGCCTAGTGTATGGATTAGCAGAGGGCAATGGATGAGCTGCTCATCGAATTTATAGAGAACGCTTCCCAGAGAGACATGTACCAGACCACCGTTTGTTTGCGTGTGGGTGCATCAAAATTTGTGCGATTATGGGTTATTTAGAGGTAACAGGAGTAGTGCGGGCAGACCACGTTCAACGCAAACTCCCGCCATTGAAGAAAGTGTGTTGAATGCTGTCCAGAATAATCCTACTACCAGCACATGTGCCGTTGCCTCTGCCTTAGGAGTTGCCTTGCTGCAGTGTACAGTGTAAAGGAATCTGGCACCACAATTCATCTCCAAAGGGTTCAGTTACTGCTCCCCCCCCAAGATCATCCTGCACGTGTGGCTTTTGCGCAGTGGTTCTCGAAGAAAGTGTTCAAGACTTGAATTTTCCAGCCTATATTTTGTTCACGGATGAGGCTTATTTCACTCAGGAAGGCTTATTCAATCAGCACAATGCTCATGTTTTGGGCTCATGACAACCCACATGGTGTGCGCCCCCCATGCGGCACAACATCGCTTTGCAATAAATGTGTGGGCATGATCAGGTATGGTCGGTGACTGCTTAGTCGGCCCATACCTGTTACCATCCCGCATGAACTCCTCTAAATATCGGATCTTTCTTGAACAAGTTCTAGAAAGATCCGATGCCTGCCCGCACACCCACCTGATTTATAGAGCCTTGATTTCTTTCTGTGGGGGGCCCTCAAATCTATCGTGTATGAATCGCCTGTGGAGACGGAAATGGATCTCGTGGCGAGACTCGTCTGCGCTGCTGCTACTGTCAAAGAAACTCCAGGTGTGTTCAACCGTGTCCGCCAATTCCATGCTGCATCAGTGTCATGCATGCATCGCGTCTCATGGTGGAACCTTCGAGCATCTGTTGTAACATCACGAAATGCATCCATCTTGTACTCCATTGTTAATATTATGTCAAATAAATGTTTGCCACTAATTACTGTCTTGTGTCATTTCTGCTTCTTGTGCCTCTGCTACTACTTTCCCGTGACGTTTCTGGTTATGGGCTCCTATACGATTCACATTCCTTTAGATGTTACCTACCTTCCCTAAACGTTTGTACCAATATTTTTGAGACACCCTGTGTAAGACTATTGTTAGACCACACTTGGAATACTGTGTTCAAGTATGGAGATCGCACTAAAAGAAAGACATTGTTCTTCTTGAAAAGGTCCAAAGACAGGTAATTCACCTGGTGAGATCGACAAAAGGCCATTCATATGGGGAAAGACTTTGAATATGTGGTTTGCAGAGCTTGGAAACTAGGCATCTTAGAGGAGACTTGATTGAGGTGTTTAAGGCTCTCAGACGCATAAGTAAATCCTGAGCTGGATATCATCATTCTTCTCTTTCTGGTGATTCCTTTATATTTCTGACTCTCTCTCTCTCTCAGGGTAACTCAGGAATTTTTTTTGGCTGTTGCAGCATCAGCCTCAGGCTTCCTTGCACCATATGGCTAATAATAATAAAAATGAATAAGGATGAAATTTTCATGGTTATAAATAACTCTAGAACTAGGGGCCATAGTTTCAAGTTACGGGGGAGTTGTTTAGACTGGATTGCAGGAAGTTTTATTTTAGCCAGCGAATTATAAATTACTAGAATAAGTTAACCTACATGGGTGGTAGAGGCCGACACTCTGGGAAATTCAAAGGCCAGTTGGATAATTACCTAAAGGAGGAGGGGAAATGCATAGGTTGTCCATTTCCTTTTCTCTTATTAATTAATTTTTATTATTATTATTTTTTAAATTTTCTTCTTATTATTATTAATTTGTTTTTATTCTTATTATTTTACTTTATGTATTTTTTGTTATTTTATTATTATTTTTTATTTATTTTTGGGTGGTGCAGCATAAGCCATAGGCTTCCTTGCACCATTACTAATACTAATATTCATATGTGTAATTAGGGGATTTCTGACCCACAAATGACTGTTGTTTTGCTCTCTGAAATACATGGAATGTTGCTTCATCCGAGAAGGCAATGTTATGGATAATGTTAGAATTATTGTTCTGCATTTCAAGGAAGATTACACAGCACCTTATGGGATTCACTTTGTCTTCTGATATCAAATAAAGAATTTATATGTGATATAGCTGCAAACAATTCCTCAATTCTCCATGTTGTCATGTATAATAAATCTGGTTCTAGACTGAGGCATCACAGTGATGTAGAAAGTGATGTTAACATTGCTTATTGCACTTTGTAAATGTTTGTATCTGTGATAGCTGTCAGTGGATGACCATTGTGTGGAGCATCAACAAGAATGCCAGTGGACACAAACTGTTTGCTAATTCACTGTGTAGTATATCAGCTTTAGAAAAGGTTCTCAAGGTAAGCTGCAAACATCCACTGCACTCATGTGAGGAATAAGTCCATCCCTATCCACAAAGCCACTTTCCAATGTTCATCTAATGTAAATTTGTCATGACTCAAACCAACAATCTGAAAAATAAAAACTCCCATAAGAGTGGTAACATACTTATGAACCCATCTGTATAATGTACACATTAGCAATCACATCATTTGATATTACAATAGTGCACAGATAATAACTGACTTTCATCACTTTTCAACACTATCAACAAAAATAATGTTTGATGTTATGTAAGATCTTCAGTTTATGATGTGATTGGAGCTGTTACAGTATTTGATATTTTTTTTTATTACCCTATGATGACATGGAAAGTTTTGAAAAACAAATTTGAAATCCTCATGGATACTTTAAGACATAATATTTCTAATAATGTAATTAATGTTTGCGATAGAGTGAACAAAAATCTCTAAGGTTAGTGGGAATTTAAAATGTAGAGCAGCCTTATGGCTTAAAGCTCCTGCCAGATGATTTCTCTTTGCTAATGGTAACTAGAAACTGAATTAGAACTGGAAACACACACTGGTCATAAAATACAAACCTTTATTCAGTGTCGAATCGGACTGCCTTTGCTTTGAATAACAAGTGTGCAGTGCACTATGGATTCTCTCAATGTTTTAGTGCATTTTGGTCTAATTGTAACTGTTCTTCCAACAAAATATCTTGTAGTTGTTTACAAAGTTGAAAGAACAGGACTTCTTTGGTGAATAGATCTCTCCAGCAAATACCACACATTCTCAATAGGATTGGGATGAGGTGAATGCAGGGGCCAGGGAAGATGGTTGAAATAATCAGTGGCATGTTCTCCAAACTATTCTTGTACAATTAGCATTAGTAGAGACATATAATGCAAGAAAGCAAGCTTATACAGCATCAACCAAAAAAAACACCTTCACATTTCACCCATCCATTCACTCCAAATGTTTGTCTAGTTCTGCCTTGAATTTATTTAAGCTATCAACTTCCACAACGACAGTTGGAAGTTTATTCCAGCAACCAACCATCCGCTGGCTAAAGGCAAATTTCCACACATCTATTCTACAACTGTCTTTCCTTAATTTGAATTTATGTCCCCTCAGGCGATTAATCTGGGCAAGTGGAAGAATCCTATCATCATTGAGCTTGCTCAAACCACTCAAGGTCTTATACACCTAAACCAGATCATCTTACAGGTGCCTGGTCTCCAGAAGTTGCAGTTTGTAGCATTGAAGCCTTTCTTTGTAAGAGCAACCCTTTGTTCCATTCACCAATCTTGTTGCCTTTGTCGATACTCATTCCAGCAGCTCTACATGCTTCCTAAAATGAGGACTCTAGATCTATATACAGTACTCAAGGTGTGGCCTGACTATTGCCTTATACAAGGGGATAATCACCTCCTTATCCCTGTTAGAAAAATTCCTGTATATCATTGACAAGACACCATGAGCTGCTCATGTAGACTGTCTGCACTGCTCAGAAAACTTCACATCTGACTGCACAATTACCCCCCACCCCCCGGACTTTTTCATTCTCTACCACCCTGAGTGTAGTACCATGCAGTTGATACATTCCTCTAGAGTAACGCAGTTGATATGTTACACTAGGGTTACTCCTAACCATACAAGCATGCAGTACTTTACATTTATCAATGTTAAACTTCAATTTCCACCTCTCAGTCCATCTGCTCAACTTTTCTAGATCCTGTTGCAGTAGTGTACTGTGTAATTAACAACCCTGTCAACTTTTCTATTGTCTGCAAACTTGGACATTAAGCCTGATATACCTTCATCAATATCATTAATAAATACAGAAAACAACAACGGACCCAACACTGAACCCTGGGGAACTCCACTAATAACATTAGTCCACGAAGAGCAGTGTCCATTGATTAGAACTCTGTCTTCTCCCACTCAACCATCCTTTTTATCCACAGCAGCAATTTTCCCTTAATGCCATACAGCTCCAATATGTACAGTAGTCTTACATGTGCAAAAGTATCAAAATCTTTCCTAAAATCCAAGTATATGATATGAAAATTATTTTTGTGCATCCAGTTCCTTTGTGACCACATCATAGTATCCAATCACATTGGTCAGACAAGACTTCCCCTTAACAAACCCATACTGTGTCTGAATTATAACTGCAGTCTTGTCTAGATGATCCTGCAGTGCTTCTTTAACCAGTACCTCCATTTTTTCCCTGGAACTGAAGTTAAACTAACAGGTCTGTAATTATTTATGTCACCCTATGATCTTTCTTTGTGAATTGGGGTCATATTTGCACATCTTGAGTCCACGGGGACCTCCACTGATTCCAAGGAAGCTCTCATAATTATGGCAAAGGTTTTGCTTATTTGCTGCCTCCTTTAATATAATTGAATAGATAAGTATAGGTCAATGTTGAAAAAAAGCCGTGGGTTAGGGTTGAATTTCAAAGTGTCTGCAATTCTGCCCACACGATAGGAGGGAGTATATGATGAGAGCCTTGTTGATCAATTTGGCCCTGATGAGATTGTGCAAGGCTCAAGGGGTAGAATTTTTCTCAGCCTGGTCTGTGCTTGTTAACAGGAGAGACTGCTTCTACAGGGATGGGATACATTTAAATAGAAAGGGTGCAAGAATATTTGCTGATGCTATCGAGGCAGAGTTAGGTGGTTCAGAAAACTGCTAGCTTGGGAGGATACATAGACTAATAGATTAACAGTAGCTGCTGGCAGAGGTGAAAGTGATTTTGCACTGCTTCTATTGAAAAGCAATTGAGCAGCAGCCTGGAAAGCAAGGCAATGGGGATTTCCAAGACTGCTGGGAGTGATAGTAGAACGAGTAAACACATGGGTTGTGTTAGGGTAACTAAGAGTAGAAACAGGTGCATGTATACTTGCATGTACACCAATACTAGGAGTATAGTTAATAAATTTGATGAGCTTGAAGTGCTAGTCAAGACATCAAAGGCGGATATTGTTGGGATATCAGAGATGTGGTGTCACACAGATATAAGCAGTGCAGAATTGGAATTTGGGGAGTACAATGTGTACAGAAAGGATAGACAGGACAGGAAGGGAGGAGGGGTTATGCTGTTAGTTAAGAAACACAAAATCTCAGGAAATGCATCCAATTGACGTTGGTGGACAATGCAATGTTGAGTGTGTGTGTGTGTGTGTGTGTGTGTGTTATAGGCCTAATGAATCTGATGAGTATAATGAGCAATTGTGCAGAGAAATAGTGGGCCAGTAAATCAGAGTGTCTTTTAATGGGGGATTTTAATTTCCCAGAGATTGACTGGAATTCGTGGGTTGGTCACTCACACACTACCAAGGCTCTTGTGGATTTATTGGATAATTGTTTTCTACAGCAGCATGTTTGAGAGACAACTAGAGGAAGTAATACTCTTGATCTGATTATCAGTCGTGATTCTTCATTAAGAATCTTCAGATAAAGGAACCACTAGGTGACAGTGATCACAGTGTGCTCAAGTGGGATTTACTCAAAGAGGTAACTACCATCAGGAGTAAAGGGAAGGGTTTTTACTTTCGTAGAGGTGCTACGCTGGTCTGAGACAGTATTTAAATTCTATACGGTAGGACCAACTGATGATGTTACCAACAGCAAATTCAAAATGGGAAGCATTCAAAGAATTTGTTTTGGAAGCTACTAGGCTTTACATACCAACTAAGAAATATTGTTCAAGATTTTGGCCTAAATGGATGTTAGATGAACTAATGAGACATATGGCAGAGAAGAAAAATGCATGGGATACATATAAATTAACAGGTGACACAGAAGCCTATGATAGATATAAGCTGGTCTGTAACCAAGTCACAAAGGAGGTTAGGCAGGCAATGGCAGATTACGAGAATTCTTTGGCAAAGGATACAAAGAAAAACAGCAAAGAGTTCTTTACTTATGTAAAATCTAGAAGTGAAAGGGATGAATCAGATTGGTCCATTTGATATTGACAGTTCAAATGTTGATAATCCTGCTCAGGTAGCTAACAAACTAAATGAATCTTTTACAATTACATTCACACATGAGAAGTTATTCAGGGTGGGGAATGCCAAAGGTGTATTAAACTGTGGCAGTAAGCTAGATAATCTTGTAATAATTGAGAGTAAAATAGAGGAGGAATTGTTGAAGATAAACAAGAAAGGCACCTGGGGTTAATGGAATCTATCCAGATATATTAAAGGAGGCTGCAAAGAAAGTAAGCAAACCCTTAGCCATAATTATGAGAGTTTCCTTGGACTCAGGGGAGGTACCCATGGACTGGAAATGTGCAGATGTGACCCCAATCTACAAAGGATCAAAGGCAGACAGGTAATTACAGACCTGTTAGTTTAACTACTGTTACAGGGAAATTAATGGAGGCACTGGTTAAAGAAGCATTGTAGGATCATCTAGACAAGACTTCGGTTATAGCTCAGACACAGCATGGATTTGTTAAGGAGAAGTCTTGTCTGACAGATTTGATTGGATATTATGATGTAGTCACAAAGGAACTGGATGCAAAGAATAATTTTGATATCGTATATTTGGATCGTAGAAAGGCTTTTGATAATGTTGCATATGGAAGACTGCTGCACAAATTAGAACAGTGTGCCATTGGAGGTAAATTGCTGCTATGGATAAAGGGATGGTTGAGAGGGAGAAGACAGAGTGGTAATCAATGGACACTGCTCTTTGTGGACTAATGTTATGAGTAGAGTCCCTCATGGTTCAGTGTTGGGTCCATTGTTTTCTGTATTCATTAATGATATTGATGATGGTATATCAGGATTAATTTCCAAGTTTGCAGATGATACAAAGGTTGGCAGGGTTGTTAATGACAGTAAACACAGTACGCTACTCCAATTTGATCTAGATAAGTTGGGCAAATGGGCTGAGAAGTGAAAACTGAAATTTAACATTGACAAATGCAAAGTACTGCATATAGGTAGCAATAACCCAAGAGAAACTGTTTGGTACTACACTCGGGGAAGTGGAACGTGAAAAAGACCTGTGGGTAATTGTGCAGGCAAGTATGAAGTTTTCTGAGCAGTGTAGATGGTCTGCATGAATAGCTCATGGTGTCTTGTCAATGATATACAGGAAATTTTATAACAGGGATAAGGATATAATTATCCCCTTGTATAAGGCAATGGTCAGGCCACACCTTGAATACTGTATACAAGTCTGGAGGCCTCATTTTAAGAATGATGTAGAGCTTTTGGAACAAGTACAGAGAAGCGCAACAAGATTAGTGAATGGAACAAAGGGTTGCTTTTACGAATAAAGGCTTACGTTTTGCAAATTACAGTGTCTGGAGCCCTAGGCACTTGCGAGATGATCTGATTGAGGTGTATAAAGCCTTGAATGGTTTGAGCATGCTCAATGCTGATGGGATTCTTCCTCTTGCTCAGAATAATCGCCTGAGAGGGCATAAATTCAAATTGAGGAAAGACAGTTGTAGGATAGATGTGCGGAAGTTTGCCTTTAGCCAGCGTGTGGTTGATTGTTGGAACAAACTTCCATCTGTCGTAGAAGTTGATAGGTTAAACAGATTCAAGGCAGAACTAGGCAAACATTTGGAGTGAGTGGATGGGTGAAATGAGAAGGTGGTGTGTTTTTTTAGGCTGATGCTATATAAGCTTGCTTTCTTGCATCATGTTTCCTTGCTAATGCTGTCATTATTAGATCCCATCCACCCCAGGTGCCTTTCTTATGTTTATCTTAAACAATTTCTCCTCCACTTTGCTCTCAGTTATTACAAAATCGTCTAGTTCACTGTTTAGAGTTTGATAAACGTCTGGCATTCCCCTCCCTGAATAACTTGTCAAGTGTGAAAGTAGATGCAAAATACTCATTCAGTTTGTCATCTACCTGAACAGGATCATCAGCAGTCAAACCTTCAATGTCAAATGGACCAGTCTGATTCATCCTCTTCTCTCTAGAGTTTACACAAGCAAAACTCTTTGCTGTTTTTCTTTTCATCCTGTGCCAAAGATTTCTCAAAATCTGCTTTCGCCTGCCTAATCTTTGTGACTTGATTACCAACCAGCTTATATCTATCATAGGCTTCTCTGTCACCTCATAATTTATATGAATCCTATGCATTTTTCTTCTCTGCCGTGAGTCATTAGTTCACCTGACATCCATTTCGTTCTAAACCTTTCACATCTGCCAACGGCTGCTGTTAATCTATTAGTCCATATCTCCCCAAGCTAGCAGTTTTCTGAACCATGTAACACTGCCTCTATCGCATCATCAAATATTCTTGCACCCTTTCTATTTAAGTGTATCCCATTCCTGTAGAAGCAGTCTCTCCTGTTAACAAGCACGGACCATGCTGAGAAAAATTCTACCACGTGTGCCTTGCACAATCTCTCCAGGGCCAAATCGATTGACAAGGCTCTCGTCATATAGTCCCTCCTGTTGTATCTGGACAGAATTGCAAACACTTGCCTTCAACCCTAACTTGTGGCATTTTTTCAACATGGACCTGTACTTGTTAACTAATTCTGCCATTCTCCTACTCTTAATGTCATTAAGCCAATGTGTACAACAGTATCACCTTTTGTGCCCTTAAAAGATATCTGCTCTACTACGTCATCAACTTTTGCCCCTGGCAGAGCAGACATACCCAGATCCAGTTCCACCTATCCTTTTTGCACAATGTATTTCCTGTTTTCCTGACGGTAGAGTCACTCACGAAAACTAGTTCCTGTTGCATCAGCGCATTCTACCTTGGGGATTGCTGCTGTTTTGCCTGATGTTCAAGTGTGAGCTCTGCCACTGATGTGGGGAGCTGGGAGCGTGATGGGCGCCCCAAATTTAAATCCTTTGAGGTATCTACCATTTGTTCAAGCTCTCAAAGGCACATAACAAAGCTGAGTTGGTGCCTAACTTCCTCACACTCCTTACATCGAGCACACACAAAGACAACTCCCTTGGCAATATCATGTCCCATTCCCGATTGCTTCACAAGCATCAAACAAGCAGTACATTTCAAAAGGCTGTGATTCAGACGACAACCCCGCCCTCTGGTGTGAGGCACGATTTCGATTCTCTGTCTCATTACAATTAAAAATATTACACTAAACTTATATCCCAATGCAGTTATAACACTATATATATATATATTTCAGTATTGAGTGTTATCCCCGAGTTAATGTTATATCAATTTCGTGTTTCCTATCAAGTTTAAGTTATATGTATTAAGTTAAAACATTACATTTGTAAAATCTAAGTAGTTATAATAGATAATAATTTAACTATCTGTTGCCACCTACATGGTTTGAATTCTCGTGCTAGTTATTTGCAATATTATATCTACCGCAAATCACTGATTCTAAAAGCTCTACTAATATTATTGTCATATTTTATGGTCTACATGACAAGTTAAATTATTAAAACACATAAGTAGCGCTATCATTTATAGTTTATAATCTATAATATACTGATTACACTGCTACAAGTTATGTAGAAACTTCAGTATCTGCTATATAGATATGAAAACAATCGCAGCAGAATTGGAACGCTACTATCAATACAATGCCGGCAGAAGTGAACTGTGGTTTTCTATGTAATTACAAGGCTGAGTGAAGAATAAATACACCAAATTAATCAGAAAATCGCAAAAAAATACTGTACTACTAAATTTAAATCAAAAGTTAGAGAAACAATAATTTTAAATCAATAAATAAAAAAATTCCATTTTGCAGCTTTAAACCCATCTGGCTCCCACTAGCCTCATTAGCAGACTCACAATTTTAGCATAATGCACTGTTTCTTCATCCATAAAGTGGCCATCACCTTTGGGATAAAAGTATAACATTGCCGAGTGCAGTAGATCTGATGCAAAATTCAGGTACTACCTGGATGGCATTCCCTGTTGATGCTACGTTAAAGGAACATAGTTATCACCTGTTTCTTTTAGCTTAGCTACCAGTCTTCCATATTTCTCTTTCATTGTTTTTGGGCCATCTGAACAGAAACCAATAAAACTACTCAATTTCTTAAAAATTTCGTTCACTGTTACAGACTCTGAAAACAGAAATTCTTGCTTAAATTTTATTTCTTACTTGACCCATACATCTGCCATTAATTGAGTACAATTACTCACACCAGTACTCATCTATTTGTACAAGGTGTAGCTATTAAGTAATGAGACTGCATGCACAGCCACTACGCACCAATTGCCACCTGTGAAACAAAGGCACAGCAGTTGACCTTGAACATTTCCCTAGTTTTCTGTCATCATGTTCCAAAATGCTCATTCACTTTGCAGTGAGATAGGTTTTTAATTACCTTGTCTTTTTGCAGTTTGCCGGAAAAATGACAATGAATCGAACAACAAATCAACCTCACATTTTTAACAAAAAACACCAACTGAAAGTTATGAGAGATTATATCTGTGAGAGTTTGTCAGTATTTATATTTATGAAAGTTTATGTCAAGAGCTTGCACATTTGAATGACAAAAGATTTTTAGAAGGAAAAGAGAATGTGGAAGGCTATGAATGACCAGGCTGTCTGGCATCTATGAAAACTGATAAAAATGTGGATGGGTGATAACACTGATTATCATTTAAGCATTAGAATAGTTGCATCAGAACTCACTATGGACAAAGAAACAGACAAATTTTAATTGAAAATTTAGGCATGAGAAAAAAGCACCAAGATGGTGCGAGAATTTTTGAATGAAGATCAAAGAATGAGAAGATTCCAAGTTTGTGAAGATGTTCTGAAAAAAATTGAAGGTCCAGACTTTGGGTACTGTTATTACTTGTGATGAAAGTTAGCTGTTCCAGTATAACCTAGAAACTAAAAGACAGTCAGTGCAATGGAAGGCAAAACAAAACAGTCCTCTAGACCAAAAAAAAGTAAGAATGTCAAAATCAAAAATGAAAGCCAATGAAAGGAATTATTATGGTACATCTACCAAATCAGACTGTCAGTCAAGTGTGCTACATTGAAGTTCTAACAAGGCTGCATGACAAAATTTAAAGGAAGAGACCTGAATTGTGAAAGTATGGTTGGATGCTCCATCAAGGCAAATCCTTGTGGCTTTTTTTATCTTCCCTGAACTGAAATGTGTGTACTCAAGGGAACCCATTTTCAGTCCATTGAAGATATTGAGAAAAAAAAATGACTGAAGCATTTAATAGGCTTACAGAGGATGACTTTCAGAAATGTTTCTATGCTTGGAAGAAACATATGGACCTGCGCGTGCACCTAGGGCAATTATTTTGGCAATTGCACCTAAGGAAAAAATAAATAAAATGAAATATTTCATTTTATTTATTTTTTATTGCAACAATCTCATTTAATAGCCACACTTCCTATATCAAAAATTCTGTATCATTTTAAATTAATAATATATTCTTGATCATGAAATCACATAAAACTACAGGAATAATTTTTTTTTTTTAACGTTAGTAGTTTTAAATTAATTTTACCACATTCATTTTAATAACTGTCAACAGAACATCTTATCAAAGTGCTGTCATCCTCTGTTTCTTTAACCACTTATCTACAACTAGTTTAAATAAAGGGTAAGAATTAAATATTAATAATAAACTAACTTATTAATACATTTTAAAAAATTCTCATCATTCACTTGAGAGTACTTTACAAACTTACAATGTATACTAAAATAAATTGTAAATGCTGGCTACAAAAAATGCAACTGGCAGTGGGCAGTTTGGCCCCATATTTTGAGTACTTTCAAAAGTGATCACTAGAACTAAACTCATCCATCATTGTATTGTAGAAGCATTGCTTACAGCAGTATGGGATTCACTACTTTAATGCATAATTTCTCACAACTGGGATGCCATCCCTAATTAAAGGTTCAAAAACAAGAGAATCTAAAGAGGGTGTATAAAAAAGATACAAGATATTGTCATCAATAAATTTCCCAGAGTGAATCTTTTTTCTCTTTACTTTGATCATAAATTTTATTCCAGATAAAAGTGATTTTGCTAAAATAAAGAATAAAATGAGTCCATAAAATGTTTAGAACTACTGTTTAGTTTTAATTAACATACAAGTATTACATTATTGTCAGATTTTAAGCAGTTTTCTCTCCCCCTCCTTTGCAGGGATTGGAAATTGTTAATCCACAAGCAGCTGAGAAGAAGCTGAATGAAGCTAATGCAAAATATTTTTCAAACACTGCTGGCTTTTTTAAGATTGAGAAGAAGTGATTGTTTCAAAAATTCAAAGGATTAAAAGTGAATTTCATGCTTTTTTGTGATCGCTGTAAATAATAAAGTTCAAGTTATTTAATGTCATTGTTTTTTTATGAGGAAACAGTTTATCTTGAAGACCATTTCTGTGAACTTCTGTTTAAGCTACAGCTATATTTATTTAGGAGTGCTAAAATTTGATCTAAATAAGCAGTCTTCTATCCCCCACCTTCTACAATGTGCGTATAGTATTTATTACCTGATAAATTTTTCCAAAATTTGAATATTTCAAGATACCAGCTTGGAGCTTCACACACAAGTTTAGAACTGGATAGTACCATTTTTTGTGAGATTAGTAGTGGTAAATGATGCAACTACTAATACTAATAATTTATTCCAACTACCCACTTCCACAATAATGGTGGTTTGTTCCAACAATTAATTACTCTCTTGCTGAAAGCAAATTTGTGCACATCTATTGTGCAGTCATGCTTTTTCAATTTAAGTTTACATTCTTTTCTGTATATTGCACAAGAAAGAGTAAAAATACCATCATGAAGTTTACCCAATCCATTCAAAGCCTTAAAACACTTCTCACAAGTTCCACAGTTTGCAGAATGGAAGTCTTTTATGGTAAGTTATAGTTCTTAGCAAAAATACTAGTGATAGGGCAGACAAAAAACATTAATATATACTTTTATAATAACATTAACAGTTCGTTACTGAATAAACTGTAATTTATTAAAAACTGTAAAGTTAATTATTTTACTTTACAGTTTTCTGTGATAGTTGTACAGTTTGCTTTTTTAAGACTTTTATTACACTTTTAGAAATATCAAATAGTCAGATAAGAATAACTGCATTACTTTCCAGCTTTTATGAATTCTTACTGTTTTGAATATTTGATTTCACAGTAGAGATACAAAGTGTGATCGAAAAGACTGAATTTGTATCTTGAAATTGCAGTGTTGTAGCAAGTTGTGACTTATCAAAACTTGTTTGGTTACTCATTTAGAAGTAGTGATGCACGAATCACATGTATATCTGCAGTCAGCCTGAATTAGTGCAGTTACTAGAAAATATGTTTTGTTGTCATGATGGATGTTAGGAGTTTGATGGGACATAGTCTCTTTGTTGTGACTCCATGTATATATACGTGGAGTCACATATGGATGTGTTCTATTATAATTTTTCACTGCGTAAGGGCCACCATTATTCAAATCCATTGCATTTGTGGTTCAATTGATATATCAGTTTTACAGTGCATGGATTTGTCTAATGATTGAAATGCAATGATTCCATGACCATTATTGGCCTTGTTGTTGTCTGTCAAGATGGGGCATAATGTCAATCTATTTTATTTTGTATTTTCAGTTGGTTATGTGTCGTTTGTTTTTGCTTCCACATCAGTGATATTTCGGGCTTGGTACTTTTGTCTGGGTACTGCTAAATTTCATTGATTTGGTATATTCTAAAATTCTGTTACCGTGTTTCCCCATGTATAAGAAGACGCCCCTTTTTTCGGGCCCCTTAATTTTGGGGCCCGAAATTTGGAAAAAATGTATTACATAAAGTTATTGAACTCATTTTATTCATCATAAAATTCATACAACTCCTCATCACTGTCAAAACTCCCATCCATTAGCTTGTCCTCATCTGTGTCTGATGACGAATCACTGTTTTCATATATTGCCTCATCCTCAGTTCCATCTGTGGCATTTGAAATGCCACACTTCTTAAATGACTTGACAACGATCTCAATCTTGATATTATCCCAGGATCTTTTCACCCAGGTACAAACTTCTCCTATAGTTGGTTTCTTCACTCTTCCTGCTGGTGTCAAATTGTTCCCAGAAGACTTCATCCATTGGTTCCATTCGTCTCTCATGGCAGCTTTGAAAGGTTTGTTAATGCTGACATCAAGTGGTTGGAGCTGGGATGTCAAGCCTCCAGGTATGACGACAAGTTTTGTTTTTTGCTCTGCAGCAATCTTCTTTGTGTTTTTTGTTATGTGTGCCATGAACTGATCAAGCACCAATAGGGCAGGTTTGCATAAGAGCACACCTGGTCTCCTGCTCCAAACTTTCTCAAACCAGATCCATTCAACCCTTGTCATGAACATGGACAATCACTCCTCGAGGAATGTCTTCTTTTGGCATTGTTCTGCATTTGAAAATCAGCATAGGAGGCAGCTTGGTTCCATCGGCACAACAAACTAGAACAACTGTATAATGGCTCTTTTCATGTCCACTTTTCTTCACAGTTACAGTTTTCACCCCCTTCTTATCAACAGTTCTGTTACTTGGGATCAAATTGAAGGGGCACTTCGTCCATATTTGCAATCTGTCCCAACTCAAACTGATGTCTCTTCCAACATGGAATGACAAAACAATGAAATTCAAGGGCCTTCTGTTCATAGCTTTCAGGCATCTTTTGGGCAAGTCTGGTGCATGTACACATGTTTAGTCCATTCCGTTTCATGAACCTGAAGCACCAATTGTGTCCTCCTTTGAAATCAGTAACTTCTTTTTCATCAACAATTCTTCTTGTCTCATGCTGAACCATCTTTGTGGACACAGGAATCCCAATTGCCCTTTGCTCTTGTCCATATCTTCAATTCCCTCTCTAAATCAGGCCATTTTGCTGACTTGCATCTCGTGGCCTTCTTCTGCCGTGGTGTTTTCAGTAGGGTTTCTTCTTCCCGTAGCCAGTCTCGGATTGTTTTTTTCAGTTGGAAGAGGACCAAACTTACGTTCAGCAGCACGATTTCCATTCTCTTTTGCAAACTGGATCACTTTTAACTTGAATTCAGCACTGTACGAAAATCTTTTCTGAGCCATTTCTGGGCAGAACGTGGCAAAACGTAACCTAATATACTGGTAACAAGTGTGAAACAAGCGCGAAAAAGTGGGAAATGCAAGTAAAAAAATCTACAACCACTGTATAAGACGCACCCAGTTTTTAGATCCCAAATTTTTTGAAAAAGGGTGCATCTTATACATGGGGAAATACGATAATTGGTATTGCATAATTCATTTTTTTCTAAATTATTTTACAGCATTCCTTCTGCAGTACTCTTTATCTTCATTACCCTCCCCTTTTTTAATTTGATTATATATGGGTTTAATTTTATTTTTTGCTATATATATACAGGGTGTACATAAATTAGTTGGGCAAAATAAATGGTTTATTATGCATAGGTATACAGCCAAACATGAGAATACACATGATTATAAGATAGTGAAACATATAAAGTTTAACTTTTTCACAAATGTTCGATGTGGCTGCCCTTCATTACTCTGAAAATATCTCATCAGTTTATCAGTTCTTGCCATATGTTTCTGAGCATGTTCACGTCGATCAAACCAAGTGCAGTGCTGATTCGTGATTTCAATTTAGGAATGGATGTCGGAAGTGGCAGACTGTAAACCTGATCTTTTACAAAACCCCATACACTGAAATCTAGGGTTAAAAGGTCTGGTGATCGTGGTGGCCATGGAATAACACTTCTGCAACCAATCTGCCGACCGGGCTAGCCAGGTGGGTAAAGTGCCTGCCTGGCAACCCAAAGGTCGCAGGTTCGAATCCCGCCTCAGGCTTGGATCAAAGTACTGCAAAAACCTTGGGAGGTGCACTATGGCCACAAAAGCCGATGCGCCAACAACTACCAAAAAAAAAAAAAAAAAAGCAACCAATCCAAACTGGGACTTCAGCACTGAGGTAAGAAGTAACCGCTGTGTGGAAGTGACAGGGTGCGACATCTTGTTGAAAAATAAAACCTCCATGCATTGTTTCCTTCAGGATTGGCATAAGGTAAATCTGAAGCATGTCCAGGTATACGATTCCCATAACAGTTTTTTTCAGCAAAGAAGAATGGCCCAAAACATTAGAACAACTTACGGCACAAAACACGTTTACCTTGGGAGTATCCCTTTCATGGTCTAAGGTGGCATGAGGATTTTCTGATCCCTAAATCCTGACATTGTCTATTCACTTTGCCACGTCACTGAAAACTAACTGTGACAAGAAATCGTCATCCCTTTCCATGCGCTCTAGCATATTGTTGCAAAAATTTTCTCTCTTTGCCAGGTCCATGGGCTTAAGAGCTTGAACAATTTGCAATTTGTAAGTTCTGAACATCAGACGTTTTCACAGGATTTTGTTAACTGTTGATTTAGGAATTCCCAGCTGTAAATTAGCTCATGCTGTAGATTTTGTCAGATTTCTCAAAAATGAATCTCACTGTGTCAACCGTCTCTTCTGGAGTTCTAGGTCTGCCTTGCCCGCAAAGCCTTATGAGCCACACATCCTGTTTTGGTGAATCGCTTGTACCATGCTACAATAGTGTCTCTTTTCGGGGCACTTTTCTGGTATTCTCCACCGAAATTTCGTTGCACTTGCACAGCGGAATGAGTTTCATGAAACCACAGACAGCATTTCGCTTTTTCAGCACCATTATATGTCTCCATCGTTACGAGAACACAAAGAATGATGAGCAACCGCAAACTACATCTCACTCATATGTGGACACCTAGCACCATCTATCCGCAAACTTAAGATACAATACTACTCATCTGCCATTGAACTGGTACCTTACAATTAATATTTTGCAAATTATTCAGTTACTAAATTGCCCAACTAATTTGTGTCAACCCTGTATATATATTAATTTTACTTTTCATTTATATATATATATGTATGTAAAAAAACAATACCCATATTGGTTCACATGCTCATGTGTGTTCTGGGGGCTAAAGCCTCCAATTCCAAGTCAGTTATAAATACCTCCTGAGAAAAGGGACAGGATAATATATCTTACATCAGTCAGATGTAAGATATATTATTAAGAAATGGACCTTTGTATCAAAGCCATTCTCACCAAACCTGTGTGGCTTTATTTTTACAGAAAATCAATCATTAAGCACAAAGCTGTACCTTTTTAAACTGTTCAACACTGTCTTTTGCCATTGTGGAGAATATGAAGATTACTGTCGTGTTCTGTTTCATCATCCAATTTATGCAGATCTACACCAGGTACTCATACATCTTGTTCCAAATTTTTCTCCTGTTGCAGAAAAATTTCTTTTTTCTAGTCAAGTCACATTTCATACTTTAGAGCAGTTTGCTAAGTCTCCCTTGTAATAACAATTATTTATAACCAGTGATCTGCCATCATGATTAATAATGCTGAATCTTTTTTATGAAGTACAAACCATTAAGTTAGAAAAAAATCAAATCAATGCATATACTTAACTGGAATAATTCTAAAACTTGGCTATGCAAGAATTCTAAAATTTGGCTATCAAACTGATACAATATATCACCCCCTAATCTGCATGTCACTCACAGATTTCTTTTCAACAAATGCAAAATCTTAGGTTTAGCAGGATTAACCATTCAAAAATGGGGAAAAAACTAGAAAATTACATGCTGAAAGCATAATGTGATGGACATCCCCCATTCTTATTCTATGCAGTATTGAAACATACTCATGAGCCAAAACGTCATGATAACTTACCCGAGCCACTTTTTTCTATGTTAACCGCTTGGACCCAGCATGGCATAAACTCCCTGAGACTGCAGGTGGCCTCAGGTATCCTGGACTAGCTGACAGAAGAATGCCCAGCTAGTCCAGGATATTTCTGTTCGGCAACAGAGAGAGGCACTGATGTGGATTGGCAAATGCTGCATTCCACCACAACCCACAAATGTTCGACAAGATTGATGTTAGGGGAATTTGGTGACCAAGGAGTACATGAAATGCTTGGACATGATCCTCAAACCATTCCTGCACAATGCAAGCCTTATGACTTGGGGGCATTGTCTTGAAAGAGTCCAGTGCCATCTGGATATATGGTCACCATGTAGGGCAAAACTTGGTTCAAAACAGTGTCGAGGTAGGATCTCTCAGTGAGGGTGTGCTCAGTGGTGATGAGGGGACCCAGTAATGTCCATGAAGAAATCTCCAAACCATGATACCACTACCACTGGCCTACTTTCATCAAACTGTGCAGTCTGATTGCAGCTGTTCACCTGCTCAATGTTGAATATGCACCCATCCATTGGCATGATGGAACTGGAACCTTGATTCATCAGATGAGGCAACTTGTCCAGGACCAGTGATCCCATTCCCTCTGAAGGCAGAGGTGTCAATAACTGTTGGTCAGCATGCACACATGAACAGGTTGCCTACTCCATAGGGCTATCCACAAGAGCAACCACTGGATGGTGTGCTCCAAGATGTTTCTTTGCTGTGCACCCTGGTTGTATTCTGCTGTTAATTGAGGGAATGTGAGCCATCTGTTATACCGACTGCCATTCATTTCAACTGTCAATCAGTAGTGGACTCCCCATCGTGACATATTGGGTGGTTGTGTGTTCCTCTTTGCACCATTCCCATCATACCTTCACTAAGATGGCCCCTCAAACAATTGACAATACTTGTAGTCACTGAGATGCTGGCCCCACCTTCCAAACCCCCAAAATACTTTCCCATTCGAACTCCATCAGGCCTTCCCTTTTTCCACTGCATAGGCTTCATTCTTGATGAACTGACAGGCATTACCCATGCCATCACTATATATGTTGCACCAGTCGGTGATCCTAAGTGTTATGGGATGCATACAGTCATGTAGACAGGGGTTGTCATGATGTTTTGGCTCATGAGTGTATGTTATTAAAATTAAATTCCATTTAATAAAAAATTTTAAAAAATTGAGGATTGTAAAAATAATAGCTTGTGGTGAGAAATTTACAAATTGAGTGTTTATCATATATAACTAGTTTAGAAAACCTAAACCTCCTTTATCCTCCAGAGTAAAACTTGGGTGGTTTGACTAAGAAATAAAGCAAAGGGAAAAGTTCTTTATTATGACTTTCATCCTGATTTGCAGGTAACAGATAAGAAAAGATAATGTGAAATTGTATGTATATACAGCATATTACTAAAGTGACGTTTGCCTCTGTACCAGAAAGAGTAAACTTATACAGAATTATCCTCCTCTATTTCTGGCAATTCTGCAACAACACTTAAAGCTTGTCTGTATGACATCTGACTTTTAGCTGGTTTCACGTATCCTGTGATATGTTTTATTCTTATATATCTCATTGTACTTGGATATTTATCATCACATTCTTTGTTGCATTCATTGTTTAATACTTCCTCCTCAAGGTAACATGGATGGTACGGAGTAGATGGTGAAAAATTTGGCATATTATCCTTCATCTTTTTAGTAGTACTTTTTTGAGAAAAATAAATATTGAGATTTCTTCTTTTTACACACACAATAACTACAATTATGATAATGAAAAATATAAAGACACCAATAAAAACACCTGTTATAAGCCCAGAATTGTCAATATGGAATGAAGAGTAGTTAGCTGTGGCTGCTTGCTGGTGGATTCGTAAAGTATCATAATATGATTGTATCATTGATTCAAGGCCTTGATAAAACAAATTATTATTGAAGTGCACGTGAGTATCATGAAATATATTTTCAATAATCTCTTTGGAAATTGCAGTCAGAGTTCCAGAACCAAAGTCCACATACTCCTATAAAAAAAATTAAAAAATATGTTAAAATATATACTAAATAATTCTTATTAATTCTGTTCAATAAATCACCATAGATGAAGCCAATACTATTTTAAAAATAGTACAGAAGGTGCTTTTTAACAACTGGAACATGTTGCAACCTGAAAAGCAAGGTATTGTGAATTTGAAGTCCTGCTGTGGGTCATCATGGAACAAGTAAATAGATGGGCTGTGTTACTAAGGGTAAGAACAGGTGCATGTATAATTGCCCATACACTAATGCTAGGAGTATAGTAAATAAATTTGATGAACTTGAAGTACTAGTTAAGTCGACGAATCCAAACATTGTAGGGATACTGGAGATATGATGTAGAATTTCATTATGGCAAGTACTGAAAGGACAGACAGGTGGGGAAGGGTTATGTACTTAATTAAGAATCATAAAATCTAAGGAAATGCATCCAGTTGATATGGGTAATGAGTGAAATGTTGAGTCAGTTTAGTGTAACACATGCACTGGAGATAAAAAGAGTAGGAGCGTGTTGTAAGCCTAATGACTGATGTGAATAACAAACAACGATACAAAGATATAGTGTGGCCAGTAAATCAGAGTGTCTTATAATGGTGAATTTAAACTTTCCAGATATCAACTGGAACTTGTGGGTTGGGCACTCAAGACTTTTGTGGATTTATTGGATCACTGTTTTCTACAGCGGCATGTTAGAGAGGCAACAAGAGGAAGCAGTACTCTTAATCTGATTATCAACAGCAATTCTTGATGCACTAAGAATCTGCACACAAAAGACCCACTGGGTGGGCAGTGATCGCAGTGTACTGATGTAAGATTTGCTTAAAGACAATTACTGTAAAGGGTAAAGGGAAAGGTGACAACAGTGGCTTCAGATGGTTTTTAAATTCTATGCAGTGGGACCAACTGATGAAGTTACCGACAACAAATTCAAATGGGAAGCATTCAGGAAAGTAATCATAGAAACTATTATGCTTTTCATACCAACTAAGAAATACTGTTCAAGGCTTAGTTAGACCTAAATGGATGTTGGATGAACTAATGAGATTTGTGGCAGAGAAGAAAAATGCATGTTGCTCATAAATGACCAGGTGATACAAAAGACTATGGTAGATATAAATAAGTCTGTAATCAAGACATAAAGGTGGTTTAGCAAGCTAAGGCAGATTATGAGAATTCTCTGACAAAGAAAAGCAGCTAAGATTTCTTTACTTATTAACCGTAGAAGACAGGGGTTGAATCACATTGATCCACTTAATGGGAATTCATCTGTGGATGTTGTCGAATGTAGAACATGTTGAGCAGAGGTCTGTTTGTGTTGTACGTAGAGTTCAGGGATCAGTGGTGACATTTGCTGGTAACTGAGTTTAGCAATTCATCATCCTAGAGGAACTTTTGAAATTGGCAGGCATTCACTGAACTCTAGCAGTAGAAGGAAAACACAACAAACATAGCCCCTATGAACACTTTGAATATGACAGAAATTCTAACCAGAACAACAAACCTGCCATTCCAAAGGAAAAAACTTAGGAAGCAAGTAGTCCCCTGGTGGTGCCCGGAACTGACTACATTCAGGAGAAAGTGTCTCCTTGCCACCAGGCTAGGAGACACTTTCAGAGGGCCTGAACATCCTGGCCCCAAAAATGAGGTTGACGTCTTGAGAGATACCTATAGGACTCTCAGGAACTCATACACTACTCTCATTAGACTAAAGAAAAAGGAATCCTGGCAACACTTGGTGGGCTCTTCTAGAAATGCTAACCCATGGGGAATTGTGTACAGAAGTCATCAACAAGCTGCCAAGAGGAGATGTAGTAGAAATGAAAAGAGTAGACGGAATCCCAACCCTGTGTTCGGCAGAGTCTGTCAATAACATATTAGATAACATCATCCAGACTGAGGCTGGGGATTATTCCCCTACTCAGAGTGAGATAATAAATGTAAAGTATAGGAATGCCAACATTGAACCACTATTCACAATAGAAGAATTGTAAACAGCCTTACTTAAAACTAAAAACAACAAATGCTCAGGACATGACCTGTTAGATTCAGAAATTATCAATAAATTTGCAGAAATAGCACCGGACAAACTAATAAACCTGTACAACCATTGTTTAATAGAAGTTACATTCCTTAGAAAATAGTACCAAGAAGCTTTTTTTTTTTTTTTTTTGTCGTCAGTTGTTGGCGCATCGGCTTCTGTGGCCATATGCATCTCCCAAAGTTTTTGCATTTACTCTGATCCATGCCTGGGGCCGGATTTGAACCCGCGCCCTTTAGGTTGCCAGGCAGGCACTTTACCCACCCAGCTAACCTGGTCGGCACCAAGAACCCTGAGAAGCCACCCACAGAACCAAACTCTTACAGGCCAATAGCTCTCCTCCCTGTAATGGAGAAAATATATGAAAGGCTAATCTTTAACAGGATATCAGTTTACTACAGTGAAGCAGGCTGCCACCTTAAAACAGTACAGAATACAAAATGTGTTTTTTTGTTTTGTGACGGTTTCTGGGGTTTCCTGCATTTGCCGCTGTAGTGTCTGTATTAGGCTTGCACCAGTGCCGGCAAGTGTGGGTGTGTATGTTTTGTTGAGAGTTATGGGCCTGCATCTTTGCAGGCAGGAGGAGGCGTGCCAGGGACACTGTATAGCACTGATCGGGTGGCCTAGAGAAGGCCTCCCAAAAAAAACATTCTGCACTAGGGCAGGGGGGGAAAAAAGGATCAGTAGATGTACAACTTCAGTGTTGTTTCAGTGAGGGCATCTCATCCAGAGGTTCAACGACTTGTAATGCTTAGAT
The DNA here is from genome assembly GCF_048544385.1 of Mastigoproctus giganteus. Lineage (NCBI taxonomy): Eukaryota > Metazoa > Arthropoda > Arachnida > Uropygi > Thelyphonidae > Mastigoproctus > Mastigoproctus giganteus. The sequence continues at coordinate 89,598,646 of NC_143581.1, forward strand.
CAGGTTTGGTGTTTGCATCGTGTTCTGTGGTGCTTTCTTGTGGAGCATGTAGGATCCTCTTCCTCCTTGTGAAAAGCCTGTCTGCAAAGTTGGCAAATGATGTGAATTGGTCTTTACTGCTCACAAGTTGATGCAGCTGCTGTGGGTCATAGATGTTGGTTTCGATTTGAAGTTCTGTTGTGAGGTCCTGGTATTAGTGGCACTCAAAAATTAGATGATTTACTGTTTCAATCTCTCTGCAGTGGCAGTTTGGGAATTGATGAGTCCTAGCACATGAAGTTTTGAGTTTATACTTCCGTGCCCCATGTCAGGAACATCTGATTAAGACCTGGTTGGAACCATTATTGGTGTTGCTTTGAGAAGATGGCCATCCAGGGAAGGAAGAGGTTGGTATTCCTACCCAGGTCTGATTCAGACCATTCCGTTTGCCAGGCATCTATCATTTCTTTGAGTTTATTGTTATTTTTTTTTACTATTGTTTGCAAGTTGGAGAACCTGTTGATTCTAACTGGCTGTTGTTTACTCCTTGTGTTTGTGTTGACCACGTCGAGACTTGAGTTACCAGAAATCAGGGTGGCTAAGTCATCTGCATATGAGAATTTGGTGATTTTGTCCTGTCAGCACATCAGCCACCTGTCAAACACCTCTTTCCATCAATACGGGCTGAGAACCGATCCTTGCGACCTCTCTGGTGATTGTTTGTGCAGGTTCCAGCAGTAACTGTTATGTTTTGCTCCTCAAAATAGCTTGTAATCAGTTGGTATGAGTGTGAAAACCCCAGCCTCCCTGAACCTTTATTTTATTTTAGCCATACTATAAAATTCTGTATCTTGTTTTCTAGCAGTCTTTTAAAATATTCCATTGTTTTAGATGATAAATTGTCGTGTTTCGTAGAAAAATGACGCTGCAATTTACTCTGCACCATTGATTCATTCAACAGTTTTAAACCATATAGCACACATAAAGGTAGAGGACAATCTTGGTTACCAGTATACGAAAATCCCATTGCCAAATAATCATCATCATATTTACGACATTTCTTCTACTTTTCTGATGTTGGTGGTTGCTCGTTTTTGTCATTTTCTCCAAGCTCATTATAATATGCTTCTTCTGATTTCCTTTCACTAAAAATTTATCCATCGCTAATAATTTCTAAAAAAATTAGTTACTTCTAGAATGTACTGATACAGTTAATTGAAAATACCTGTTCTATACGAATTAACTGAATATGACGTTTTAAAAGATATAAAAACACAAAACGTACTTTTAAAACAAAGGCAATTTCTTACTGTGCTGCTAATAATAGATAGCGAATGCTTCAAAAGCGGTACTCACCTTGAATAAATCTGCAATAGTTTATCGGGGAGGGGTGGTTAACATTTAGGTTGAATTAAAGAGACTAAAGGGGGGACAAAGATAGGTGTTGACTGAATTAAAATAGGCACAAGGAAGCAGAAGCGTACACATCCAATCCTTGGTTGTCATTAAAGTAAGAAGAATAGTTGAAAACCTAAATAAATAATACAGTGAAGCCAATAGTGGTTACGAGGACTTTAGTTAAATAAACCATCTTCAGTTGGCAAATGAGTAAGAAGAGAACGCGCATAGTATTTAAGAATTTATTTATACTCTCGTGATGCACTTCTTGACATGTGGGCCGACCGGGCTAGCCGAGTGGGTAAAGTACCTGCCCGGCAACCCAAAGGTCGCGGGTTCGATTCCCGCCTCGGGCTTGGATCAAAGTACTGCAAAAACCTTGGGAGGTGCAATATGGCCACAGAAGCCGATGCGCCAACAACTACCAAATCAAAAAAAAAAAAAAATCTTGACATGTGGGAACTTTAACCGCAAGAGGTTCCAAATTGGTGAAAGATTGAAAGAGAGTTTGGAGTTTAAAATTTTAAGATTGGAGTGGTGTCGGTACCACTCGATGGCTAGTGCTTCATATTGAAGAATCCTGTAGCTGGATTTGAGTTTTATAACTGAGATGGCAGAATCGATGTGGGGGGGGGGTGGCTTGAGCTTGAATTGTGAGTTCTGTAACAGATTGGTTAGTCTTAAGACTATGGTAATGATAATATGTGTGGGTGTTGGAGGTTTTAGATGAGCCAAATTTTGTAGTGGTGCTTCCAATGTAACGTGTATCGCAGTTTGATTGGCAATTAATAAGGTATAGGTCGTTGGTAGGATATTTGTGTTTTTCTTTGTAAGAACTGAAAAAGAATTTTAGTTTGTAAGCGGAAAAGACGAGAGATGTCAGTATCGTTGAATATGCGGCGGAACTGTCCTACAAGTTCACTGTGATAGGGGAGGACTATGCAGATATTTGTTTTGTTATTGTGTCTGGTTGGATTGTTAATTTTAATTTTGGCGATGGAGATTGTATTTAAAATGAGTTGATGGGGGTAACCTCTGGCTATAAATTTATCGGTGAGATATTGGATTTCGTTGTGCAAGTCAATTTGTGAGGAGCTGAATTTTAAAGCAATATGAATTTGGTTATATAGAACTGCTTTTTTAGTATTTAGGGGGTGATGTGAAGCGAAATGCAAGTATTTACGGTAATACATAAATTTATATAAATATACTAATAATACAAGCGAAATGCAAGTATTACCGGTAATACATAAATTTACCAGTAATACTTGCATTTCGCTTGTATTTACCGGTATGTGTATACTGGTAAATACTTGCATTGAGATTTTCTCAATCTCACCATCTACACATAACAGGCACAAAATTAAGTACCAAAATCTTTAGGAAAAATACACATACTGGTAAATACTTGCATTTCACTTCACATCACCCCCTAAATACTAAAAAAGCAGTTTTATATAACCAAATTCATAATGCTTTAAAATTCAGCTCCTCACAAATCGACTTGCACAATGAAATCCAATGTCTCACCGATAAATTTATAGCCAGAGGTTACCCCCGTCAACTCATTTTAAATACAATCTCCATCGCCAAAATTAAAATTAACAATCCAACCAGACACAATAACAAAACAAATATCCACATAATCCTCCCCTATCACAGTGAACTTGTAGGACAGTTCCACCGCATATTCAACGATACCGACATCTCTCTTGTCTTTTCCGCTTACAACAACACACACAGATATCCTACCAACGACCTCAATAATATAATATACTTTATTAATTGCCAATCAAAACTGTGATACATGTCACATTGGAAGCACCACTACAAAATTTGGCTCATCTAAAACCTCCAACACCTGCGCATATTATCATTGCCACAGTCTTAAGACTAACCAATCTGTTACAGAACTCACAATTCAAGTTCAAACCCACAACCCCCCCCCCCCTTATCAATTCTGCCATCTCCATTATAAACCTCAAATCCAGCTACAGGATTCTTCAATATGAAGCACTAGCCATCGAGTGGTACTGACACCACTCCAATCTTAAAATTTTAAACTCCAAACTCCCCTTCAATCTTTCGCCAATTTGGAACCTCTTGCAGTTAAAGTTCCCACATGTCAAGAAGTGCATCACGAGAGTATAAATAAATTCTTAAATACTATGCGCGTTCTCTTCTTACTCATTTGCCAACTGAAGACTGTTTATTTAACGAAAGTCCTCGTAACCACTACTGGCTTCACTGTATTATTTATTTAGTTTTCAACTATTCTTCTTACTTTAATGACAACCAAGGATTGGATGTGTACACTTCTGCTTCCTTGTACCTATTTTAATTCAGTCAACACCTATCTTTGCCCCCCCCTTTAGTCTCTTTAATTCAACCTAAATGTTAACCACCCCTCCCCGATAAACTATTGCAGATTTATTCAAGGTGAGTACCGCTTTTTAAGCATTTGCTATCTATTATTAGTCTATCAAACACCGGTACCTTAAGATTTCTAAAACTTTGCATTACTATGCTGCTTACAAATTGCACTTATACAACTGCAGGGTGCCTGGGAAAGTTTCTCAAATAATAAGAATGGCTGATTAAAGGTGAAGAGATCTAGTAGTAGGAATCAAAACGTAATGTCACATTGATCGCTGGAAGGGGCTGAGATCAGTCAGCATATATAAACAAATCTTTTTTAATTTGCATTTTTCGCAGCACCCAGGTTGAGAAACACTGCCCTAGGTAATACAGAACAATAGAATCCACCATGGACAACCCCGTAGGCAGCAATAATAATTAGGAATACAAGTATTAAAGTAACTAAAATAAACCACTTGTATAACCCCCCCCCCCACGCAGCCTGTGCACAGGGCTACAAAGAGGAATGCATGAGTGGCTTATTTAATATTTTTATTCATTTTAGTTACTTGCCTCCCCTCTGGGTTTATTCCATATAATATCTTTATATTGTGTGAATGGCATAAACATTTGTCCCAGCATACAGTACTTACAAACAGCTCTCAGTTTCTTACACGATAGCAAAATATTAGTATCCGTAGATGCTAACTATGGGTCCCCCCCTGTGGCAAAACAGACTGAACTGGCACTCACAATGGGCAAGAAGTGGAGGACTTCATTGCTACTACACCATTCACGGTTATCAGTCACACAGTCTTGTAACATATAGCAGTATATTGTTGTCATTGTCATATTGCATATGACAATGGCAGCCCAAGCCGTTGCCTATAAATTTACAAACTGGAAAGTGCAAAAGGCTTGGTCTACGTTCGACCACTGTGCAATCACTTTTCAGTCAGTTCACCGACTGGATCAGACTCCACCCCATTTGTGACATAACCAAGTATAATATAAAAAAAATGCAAACTGGGAAATATATACAGAAACCTTATCTACCACACTAATGGGAACTTCTCCACAGGAGAATAATTAGCTCCATCCAAGTAAACAGGTTTTAAAGATAACAGAACTATCAGAAAAGCTGCAGATGCCTCAATGAGAAGAAAGCAACCAAGAACGAATGCAGTCCCCTGGTGGTGTCCCAAACTAGATTATCTCCGGGAGAGGGTATTAGCTGCGGGCTTGGAAAAATTCCTAGAGATCCAGAAAAGATTGGCTGCTAGTTGAGTTAAATGCCTGCAGGGAGACCTATTGCTCCCTGAGGAATTCATATACAAGCCTTATTAGACAAAAGAAAAAGGAATTGTGACACTCTTGTTGGTACCTCGGGCAATGCTGACCCATGGGTGTGGTATACTGCATACTTACCAACAAGCTGCTAAGGAGAGATGTGGTAAATCAGTGGTTTTCAACCCGGGTGCCAAAACAACATTCTTGGGGTGCTGTGTAATTTGGGTTTAAGTTACTTAAAGTTATTAATTTTTTGAAATTATATTTATTTCATTATAAAAAGGGTATAATATAAAGGATATGGTACAATAGCCATTGTACTGTATCTTTTTAATTTTGTGATGATCTATAATTGATTTTTATTTAGTATCTCTATATAAAGAATAAAATTATTATATAGGTATATATTAAAAGGTTGAAAACCACTGTGTTAGGTATTTCTTTTGGCCTAGGGGTGCCGTGAAAAAATTACTGTGACAGTAAGGGTGCCGTGAACCGACAAAGTTTGGGAACCTCTGTGGTAAATACAGCCTAGAGACACCCTGACCGGACAAACTACATACACCTGGGAGGAGACAGTAAATAACATCTTAAATATACTGTTTCCAGAGGATACTCAACCTCTCTCATAGGAACAGACTGAAATTTGTAAAGAAAATGAAGAATACTCAGATACTACCACTGAACTACCCTTTGATTCTGAGGAATTAACTGCCACAATTAATAGAACCAAAGACAAAAAATGCCCAGGACATGATCTAATAGAAATAGAGATGATAAAAGAACTAGTGAAAAACTTTCCCCATCACCTGTTACAATAATATAATAATTGCCTGGATAAGGGGATTTTCTCTGGAAACTGGCCAACCGCTGGCTCATACTAAAAAACCCAGAGAAACCCTCAAAAGATCCTAACTCATACAGACCAATTACCTTGTTGCAAGTACTGGACAAGGTAATGGAAAGGATAATTCTTTTACACCTAGGAACTCATTACTCAAATGTCAATCTTCAGTTGGACAAACAATTTGGCTTCAAGCCTAGTTACTCGACTGAAGATGCCATGAATTGCTTCATAAAGATCTCAAAAACACTCAGGAAAAGTATCTGATGGCTATATCAATTGACTTTGCTGGTGCCTTCAATACCATATGGTAGCCCAGCATACTCAGGAGATTACACCAAACTTGAATTCCATAGAACTTGTATAACTACATAAAGGATTATCTCAGCAATAGAGAGGTAACAATAAAAACCCACTACCAAAGCCTCACCTGTACAGTAAGCAGAAGATGCTCCCACGATTCAGTACCAGGTCCCTGCTTTTGGAACCTAGTTCTGAAAGAATCCTGTGAATGGATACTGGCCACACAGACAAGGTCGCCTTTGCAAGTGACCTTGTAAAGGTCAACGAAAGAGCCACCCTAGAACAACAGCCAAACTGTGCTCTAAATATCTTACAGAACTGGGTTAAAACAATCTGATAACACCCAATACTAACACCACATCAGTGCTCCTAAAAGAAAGCCTACCTAGACAACCAAAACTCAAATTTTCAGATAAAACAATAGCCATGCATTCCATGTAGCCACTTCACAACAGCCCAGGGGATATCCCACATAGATTAATAAAAGTTAAAAGCTAGACACTTATCTAGTTGTGTAACATTTGACAGTGTTCAGCAGACAATATAGCAAATTTCTCAGTTGGAGTTTTAAATAGCCATTTGAAGAAATGAAAAAAAAATCCCCAATGGTAAACAGGATATCAGTTCGTTTCAGTAATTTTCACAATTCACAGGTGGCAGTATAAAACTTACACTGTGTTATCATACTGGCAAATAAGATTATGTAATCCACTGATGGAGTAATGGATAGATCGGTCTATAATTTTTATAGAATCTTTACCTATACCAAAGTTTGCACAGTCTGCTTCTGTGATAGGCAATATTGCTCTCAGAATAGTCCATGAAGGCACCTTTAAATATTGCATGTGTACAGGAAGCAGCTATTCATAGTTAAAGGAAATCCACGAGCACATTTTCCTAAATGCTTGGGGCTAAAATAAATATCCATATTAAGGTGCCATTGTTTGACAGTGCTTAAAATGGACAATGCGTGAATGTGGTTCATCATTTCCTTAAAGAATAATTTATTGTTAGGATTATCTCTAATTGATATCCTGGACTATGTAGAGGATTAGAGGCACTTAAACCACTGAACTCACTGGATCTGAATTCTTGTGATTATTTCCGGTGAGGATTCCTGATGGACAGTGTCATGCATGCCACTGTCGATTTTACCTTTCACGTAAGCGAAAGGTAAAATCGAGCTGATGTGGAGAATATCACTGGAGAAACACTGTAGTTATGGTTAACTTTAATTGATATTTATCAAGGTCTTGGATGCAAAGGGATCACGTGTCAATAGACAGCCAACAAAATTATTCACTTCAAACTTCATTAACTCATTTTGCTGAAGAGGTCCCCTTCTCAATCTTTCAGAATGGTGATAGTCTCGCAGCACAGATAGTATAGCTCCTCATTCCATGTATCATGTTGACTTTCTGTACTTGAGTGTGATCACTTGCCATTGTCACTTTCACAAGCAGTGTTAACTTATTACATCAACTAATTACTTATACATTGCCAATATTCCCTTGTGCCACTTTTTGGATCTGCTTTCTTTGTGCCTTTTATTCCTTAAAAAATACCTTAAGAAAAAAAGTTTCTGAAGGAATAGATATACTATCCAAATTTCAGCTCTCATGTGATTAACTGGTATCTGTCAGTGCCAAGTTAGTTAAACTTCAATATTTTGATCAAATCATTCAATCATCATGGGCTCACATCTGGTGAGTATGGGCTTGGCACACCCAGGGTCCTGAGTTGGATATCATCATCACTCTTCTCTTTCTTGGTGATTCTCCCCTTCTCTGTCTGTCCGTAACTAAAAAATGTTTTTTTGACTGGTGCAGCATAAGCCTCAGGCTTCCTTGCACTATATGGCTAATAATAACTTTCCTTTTCCCCCATCCCTCTCTTATGATTCTTTATAATTACAGTTTAATTATAACAAAAAAAAAAGAGAGAAAAGTAATGCTTAATATTGATATGCAATATAATAATAATGTGCAATATGCAGTATTCTATTTTTGCTTCACGTGCAGATTAGGAATAATATTTAGCTATATAAGGTGGCTTGTACAATTAAGTAATTAACTTTGCTTTTTAAATTGATTTTACACATATCCCCAAACCTATCATGGCTTCCTCATGCCTGTTAGCATATTCAATGCATGTATTCTTATTTTGCATGCCTTCTTTTCCCTCCAGTACCGTTGAACTTTCTTTGTACCTTTGGCCTTTCTTCAGTTCATTTAGGATTAGTGATGCAGTATTGCATCATTATGGGGATTTTGCAAAACTATTTACATATTTAATGTAAGGGAGGGTTGGGGGAAGTCAAATTAGCAACACAGTTTATAATTAGTTTTTAAACCATACTCCTGTTTATTTTTCTTTTCCTGTAAGATTACATCAAAACTAATTATGCATATAAAAGATCCTTTTAGAATATCATTCCTACCTGTTTATTTGCTGCTGACACTAAGATGAGAAGATCATTATCACAAGGACCGAACCTCCACTGTCTGCGAAGTTCACTAGCAAATGTCAGAACAGTCTCTTCAGATGTTTTGCTATATGTATAGTAGCAAAAAATAGATATACTGATTGATGTTTTGATATATATATATATATATATATATATATATATATATACATACACACCCACACACACACAATTTATTTATACATTATTATTTTTAAATTGTGGTACTACTTGGGAGTATCGGGTTTGTAATGACCCTGACCAACCGCTAAATTAAATAATATTAAATAATACATCATACTATGGAAGTATTAGGCAACAGTACGGACCGTAGCCAATATTGCGTATAAATAAATTAGCACCATGAATACTACAACGAAACGGAGAAAAATGCTGTACAGGTACCACAGCATAAATTGCACCCCGGGCTTAGACATGACCTCGCAGGACCCTGAAAACAGTCGCATAGCATGCAGTGCGGCCACACCTCATGTAAATACATTGAGACACCAAAGAAACATAAGACACAAGGACATCCCATACGTTGAAGACTATAGATAGTCTACACCTACAAAATCTACTAAAATTTAATAAATGTAACAGTAAATTATGTAAAACGTGTCCATACATGCATAGCCAGCACAACCATAACACAGAAAATTCACTGATATTTTGCCACACACAAAAGGAGTAATATGCCTGATAACATATAAAGAATGTGGCATCCAGTATATAGGACAAACCAGTACTGAACTACACATAAGACTAAATCTGCACCAATCTCAAATAAAGAAATATGGGGAAAATCCACCAAAAGACAAAAATACAGATACAGACAAATACACCAATGAAATAGAGCTAAAACACTACCAAAAACAACTTTACTAATATCACCATAGCCATACTAGCCATCATAGAAAACACCAACAAAAGGGAACTACCAGAAGATCTTTTCATTCTTCAATACAAATCCCACTACCCTTACAGGTTGAACAATAGGTTCAATGGTAGGAACTTCCCCTACTCCAGTTATAAACAATGCACATATGCAATTTTTCAATTAACAAAAAACATACAAAGTAACGGTTTGAGAAAATATAAAATTAAACAAGATTATAATAGCTATAATAAGACAAGACCCCAAGACATTAACAATTTTGTAAAACTCCTCACGGAATGGGATACAGATCCCATTAACATAAAAAGCATACATAACACCCTGTTTGCACTAAAACATAGTAAAATAAAAGCCCTAAACAGGATATACCATAAGATTTCTATCAAAATTATACATCTTAAACACACATTAGAAGATATCATTAAACTCAGAATATTATGATATTATTATTATTATTATTATAAGCAATACAGTGCAAGGAAGCCTGAGGTTTATGCTCCACCAGCCATAAAAAAAAATTTCTGAATTAACCTGAGTGAAAGAGAGAAAGAAAACAAGAGTAAAAGGGAATCACCCAGAATAAGAAGAATGATATCCAGCTTAGGGCCCTGGGTGTGCCAAGTGCATACTCACCAGATGTGAGCCCCTGGCAGTAACCAACTAAATGGGAATAAAGCCAATCATACTAAATTTTAAGAAGATAATAAACTCCATCCATATATAAAATAAATAGAAATAAAGAAAGAGGATATGTCATTTCAGATATGTTTCATAGTCTATTTACATTACAATTTACTTGAACTTCGTTTAGCTCTTTAAAATTTGGTATGATTGATCTTAAAACTTTTTCAAGCTTTATTTTCTATTTCATCTATATTCATTGCAAGAATATATGTTTACGTGTCTTGAATGATTTGAACATGCTCAATGCTGATGGGATTCTGCCCAAATTGAGGAAAGACATGGGATTAGTATACCCTGAAAATACAAACAGAGTGTTGCATAATAAAATTTCTGAATCAGGCCTATGACTATGTTAATCTCAGAAATATCATGCACAAAACTAAAACTTTTCTTCCAATAAATAATATCAATATAGAAATCAGACATAGATAAGACAGACCCATAGGAATGACTATCTATAACTACAAAAACACAATAGCCAACATGGGCATTGCAGATAAGCCCTGTTTCTGTCGTGAAAAAAAAAATACAAAAATTATATAAATCCACATCACAACCACATATTAACCAGCAACCTTAAAATTATAGAAGACACTGCAAGAAATGAGCAAAGGAACAAAATTCAGACCTAACTCCAAAATTTACTTAAAAAACATACACAACTCCATTAATATGGATCTATTGCAATTCGCATACAAATACAACACCCCAGTAGAAGCTTTTCAAAGATGGATTAATATTACCACAAAACTTATCTTAACTAGATTCAGAGACATCATGACACACCAATATGACCACCCCAATATACAATTTAAATAGTATTAAACAAAAAATCAAAAACCTACAAAATAAGTTTGTTATCACCAAGGTAGACAAAGCAAATAACAACTTTAGATCATTTGTAAGATAATCTATATAGACACCCTAAAACAGGAATTGGATCACAGTGACACTTAAGTTCATCAGCCCCACCCCTAACATAATCACTAAAAAACTAATAGCAATACATAAGAAAATTAAATTAAAAATGGACAATGCCCTATATCCATACATTTACTGGATTCACAAAGACCCTACAGGGAAAAAGGTTCATCACCACATGCAGAAACAGCTACAACAATATGTCTAGCAAAATAATGGAATCCAAATTAAATATTATAACCAGCAATCTCATAAACACAAAATTCATCTCCAATAACAGGCAGTACATTGAATATATTAGAAACAACCATATTAACAAAGTATACACATATGACTTCAAAAACTTGTTCACTAGTATACCTCATGACAATTTGATAAAAGTGCTATCTGAATATTACATAGAATATCAAGATAAACTAGGATGTAAAAGACAGTATTGGATAGACCTAATCAACCTTAATGTGAAAAACAGCTACATACAGATGGGTAATAGAATGTATGTGCAAATTAGAGTTATGGTTATGGGATCAAGTAGTTCATGATTCATAGCCAACCTCTATTTGCACTTTTATGAAAATAAGCTTAAAGAAGACATACATACTACAGGTTATGTTATTTTAGTTTTTAGGAGCATTAGCAACTAAGGCCATATTGCTCCGAGATATACGGTGGTCATTCCCTGACCTTTCCGCATCCTCCGTATTTGGTGGTGACGGGCTCGAACCCCGGTCTAATCAAGAAGCATGTGCTACGCACTGCTGCTCCTTCCCACCTGGCTACGGAGGTGCCACATACTACAGGTACATGGACGATGTATTAGTCATCAACCATACAGACTTTGACAACATGGCTAAAAAAATCTATCCCGAAGATTTGACTATAGAAAGAACCAACACAGAAAGCAACCTGCAAGCCACCTACCTAGATAGTCAAATCACAATAACAAATGACTGTATACACCAAACACTACAATAAAAGAGACCTATTCAGCTTCCCAGCAATTAAACTAATTATTAGCCAAAAATATACAAACGTTATCAGACAAACAAACAGAATTATACACATAAGCAATAGCCCAGAAAGCATTATAGCAGCTTTAACAAAACTGAAAAATACCCTTGTTAAAAACAAAATACCTAACAATTACATCAGAAATGCAGCCTCACAAGCTAAACTAATACAACCAACTAACATTAGCTAATAGTATCATAGAAAAAAATTTTCCACGGAGCATAAAAGCTCTAATTAGAGCTATAATTTGGTCCTCTTTTGAACCCCAGGTTAATTGCGCATAGGTGCGGCTCGACACCTATCTGCACGGTACCTGGATGTCTAAAATCAAAATTCCCCACTAGCAGAGTTATTAACACCAGGAATGTAAATACACTGGTCATCATCACCATACAGATATAATGCATTTCCACTAAATCAAGATTTAATTACAAGCACGGAAACATAGGGTTAATATTCACAATGAAAGAGGCTGTATATATTTGTAAATAATTATCCCCATGGGCACATACAGGGGTATCATGCCTTAGAAAAGCATTGCCAGTCCACACCCTATGGATAACACATTTAATTTTAATTTAATAACTTTCATCTCATATTTTCCCATTTGATTTTAATAGCCTCCATGTCAATTATTACCATTTATTTCTATCATTTTTAGCCTGGTTAGATATCATATTGTATCTGCTTCCCACAATAATACACCAAGCTTTAAATTACAGCTCAGGAATGCAAAGCATGAGACTGCCTACGGCAAGGTTAACCTTTCTGAAGACGGTTAACCCTGCCACGGATAAAAACTGCCTATGGCAAGGTTAACCATCAGGCCACGGATAAAACCTGGTACGTCTGCGCAATAAACTGCGCACAAAACTAAACTTTGGCGGAAAATTGAACATTTTCAGACTGACCACCACAGAACATGGAGGTGAGATACTATATTTCAATATATTACATACCCATAGGGCTTTGAATCTCCTATCACAGTTTGCTGTAATATACGAAAACCACCCTGTTTACTTAAAATTTAGTACTTGTATAAAATTAAGTACATATATTCAATAAGATTACTCTTATAATTCCAAATTATCCACCAAGTAATTAACCTGCAAAACTGGTATAGAGATAACAGAAACGGGTATGTATAATACATTCCTCCAATATGGCTATATGTTTACTCAAAGCCCCTGAGGAGTAGCAGAGGTATAACCATGAGGAAGAATGTTAATTTTCATTTATTTTCATTTTTTAAAATTTCATTACGCACGATGTCTAATACTGTACTGAGTGATGACTAGATTTCGGATAAATGCAAATATTACAAGCAATATACTTAATCATTTTTTAAATGTTGATCTCGGAACTATGTAACAAGTCACTGTACTGCAATTAAATTAGCGTGCGAGAAAATTTCACTGAGCGTGGGAAAATTTCTCAAGTCGGTGTGGAAAACATTTTAATGCTGTTTTGCTATTCATTTTCAAGCTATCGACTCCATCAAATTAAATGATTTCATTAAATATGCCAAAAATGCAATCTGTAAAAGAGTGTTATAGTGATTTGTGACAGCGTAATAGTCAGATACAGAAGAACAGCATTATAGCAAATCAGCATAAAGTGAACCGCGTTATAACGAGAGCCTGCTGTACTCTAAGTTCTTCAAATGACGCTAAACCATCAATATCAGACTCGTGATCAGTGTCACTTAATTTATTAAGTAAATCTTTGCAAAGACTTAAGAAATTGTTATATTACCTTTTTTTTAATTCAGAAATATTATAAAATATTTAAAATATTTCTACATGTTCTTTCATATTTCTAAACCTTTCAGTTAACAAGAAAATTGCTGTGTCCATAATTTGAAAGAAAAATTTAATTTATAAATTTTGTTGCGGATCCTGAATAGCTTCCTCTCATGTTTCATAATCGAAATGACATCTTTTCAGTCTTTTCCTTACAGTGCTTACTTCTGGAAACGAAGCGGAATGCCAATGATACTAGCCATATTATTAGCTGAATCGAGAAATTTTTGGAATGCTTTCTCTGTTCTATTTTCTTGAAAATATTCCATGATTTCCCAAGGATGTTCCATGTCCCCCCCCTGTACTATTTGATTTATATGCAGAAGCACTGGTGAAAGAGTTCAAAAAAGAGCAGAAAGGAGGTGTACAACAAGTAGGAAGGGGGAAGATAAAGACAATAAGATTTGCAGATGACTAGATATTGATTGCTAATAATGAAGAATTACAGAGCTCCTGGGACATTTTGAACAGCACAATAAAGGAGTAAAATATGAAGATTAACAGCAATAAAACCAAGGTAATGTTAAAGTGGCCAGGAAGAAGAATCAATACAACATTAGATGGAATAATATTGGAATAGGTTGACAGATATGATATTTGGGAAGCGTAATGACAGAAATTGGGAAAAGTCTGGAAGAAATAAAAAGAATTACAATGGGAAAGAAGCATTTAGTAATAGAAAAGAACTATTGAGAAGAAATTTCAAGGAGGAATTAAGAAAGCAAATGATGAAAACATTAATATGGACTGTTGTACTATATGGCTCCGAGACATGAACACTGGGAAAGAGGAGATTAAATGCGTAGAAGCTTTCGAGATGTGGGTATGGAAGAGAATGGAAAGGGTGAAATGTGTGGACAGAGTGAGAATGAGATTTTGTGGAAAGTAGATGAGAGAATGTTTGTAAAGAATTAAGGAGACAAAATAACTTTATAGGACATGTATTGAGAAGAGAAAGTATGTCGAGGAAAGGGATTGAAGGGTAGATGTGTGGGAAGAGAACTGTTGGGAGAAGGAGAATTGGAATGATGGATTGGACGGTAAGAGGAAATTATGCAAAAATTAAAAGTATAGAACAAGATAGAGAAGCATGGAGTCAATGAAGCCCTGAACCTGCCTGAGGGCAGAGAACTTGAAGAAAAAGATTTTATAACTATAAAATATAAATATGGAACACAGATAAGCAAATTAATGTGCCCGAAATTTCATGTACTGTATTTACAGGCTGGTCTCAATTAACGCGATTAATTAGACCAAAGAGCGCATTGTGCAAAATGGAAACGTGTTAATCAAATATAATAATCAATAGGAAAAATTATAATTGGTCCTTGATCTTCAGGAATGTCCATAAAGAATTTTAAAAATATCTTTTAAATAACTTTTTAACTGTATACCAAGTAAAAGATAATGAAAATAATTATAGAATTAAATGTTTATTGCATAAAACAATGGTTCCCAAACTGTGCACCACAGAATATTTTAAATTTAAGGGGAAACACAGCAATACACCACATCTATCGGACATCGTGTGAACTACTAGCTCGAGGTAGTTCACAGTTTCAACATTACTTATTAAGTTGTTTGGACAAACGGAACTGTTAGGTATTTCTTTTGGCCAAGGGGCACCATGAAAAAATTCCTGAGACACTAAGGGTGCCATGAAAAAAGTTTGGCATAAAATACACAATCAAAAAACTATTTGTTACAGAAATATTTGAACAGTGTTGGCTTTCTTTTTTTGTTTCATCAATCAATTTCCAACAATCTTCTCTACTAGCCCCTGGCGAAATAAATATTGCAGAGAACCCCCTCAAACCTTTTGTTTGAGATTCTCTGCGATACGAAAGATTTCATCTAGTTCTTTTACCGTTATCTCCTTTGCAGTAATATTTTCATCTGGTGCATTTAAAAATTAGAATTTTTAAATGCAATTGACTTTATTAGCGGGAGACAAACAAGTAACACACTGAGGCAGGCAAATGTTTGTATACTGCCGTCCGATGTGCGATTTAAATCTTTTCAACTAACACATAAAAAAAGATCACGTTAACTGGAAATTTTCATCATGTAAAGTGAAAAGTGGTATAATTTTTTCAAATAGCAGTAACTGAAAAACATGTTAATTGAACTTGCGTTATGCGAGGCCTGGCTATATTTCAAATGAATTATTTGCTTGATGTGTTGAACACTGGTAAACAATGGAACCACTAGTGCGACTTATGGGTATGTGGGACAAGCAGTTGGTTTTAAGAGTAACACAAAGTTGCAGAATGGTTAATCCCTTTGGCTCTTAATTCGTGCTTAGCAGTATCACTAATTGACTCAATAGCCTCAATTGGTGCGAACAGTGTGTTCCCAGTAAAGTCTCTCATAATTCGTTCGTTATATTAAAATTTCTTTGTTCTGCTGAAACTATTATAAATGTAATTACCCAGGGGAGTTAAAAATATCGCTTTTAAAGCGATAATCGCTCGTTCGTTAAATAAATAAAATATTGCTCGTTCGTTAAACAAATTTCTTTATAGAGAAATTTGTTTAACGAACTTCTATAAAAAAAAACTCCTGACCACTCGGCTACGGAGGCCTTCTTTGAAACCTGTACATGTCTTTAAATATTTGCTGAATTTATGAATATTGAAGATATGCCAGCAACCAAGGTTATAATTTTTTATTTATTTTTTATCAGAATTCTAAACAACCAGCATTGAGTGTGCAACTGCTAACAGATATTTTTCCATAGATAATTGCACAGCATTTCTTTGCAGCATAAATGAAGCTATTTAAATGAAAATGGAAGTTTTTAATAAATTAGCCAAGTTTTTGAAAGCATTTGTAGCGGCAAATGATATATGACAGCAAGCTTAAATTACTTACTTCCACAACAAAAATTGTTCCAACAATTATCCACCCACTGACTGAAGGAAAACCTTTGCGTATCCACCCTGCAACCATCCTTCTTCAATTTGAATTTATTCCCCCTCCCCCAGATATGTAGCCTGCGCAAGAAGAAGAATGCCATCAGCATTCAGCTTGCTTAATCCATTCAAAGCCTCAAACACCTCAATCAGATCACTGGGAGTGATCTAATTGAGATATTTAAGGCCTGATTAAGGTAAGATCTGATTGAGGTGCAATTTTCAAAAATGAAGCCCTTCTTGGTAAGGCCACCTCTTTCTTCCTTCACCAATCTTGTTGCCCTTCTCTGTACTCATTCCAGCAGATCTACATCCTCCTTAAAATGAGTCCTCCACACCTCTATGCTCAAGATGCAGCCTAACCATTCCTTGTACAATGGGATAATCACTTCCTTATCCCTGCTAGCAAAGTACCTGTATATCATTCACAAAAAACCATGAGCTGTCCTGGGAGCCTGTCTGCCCTGCTCAGAGAACTTCATTCATAATCTGACTGCGTAATAAACCCCAGATCCTTTTACCAAGCACAAACACACAAATGAAATGCCTACCTGTGAAAAAAAAAAAAAAAGTACCACACAGTTGGTACATTACTGAGATTACTTTACCCATATGCAGTACCTTGCATTTGTCAGTGTTAAACTTTAATTGCCATTTCTCAGCCCATCTGCCTAATTTTTGTAGGTCTTCTTGCAGTAGCTTACCTTGGTTACCATTATTAAACACCCTGCCAAACTTTGTATCATCTTCGTACTTAGACATTAATCCTAATATGCCTTCATCAATATCATTAATAAATACAGAAAATAATAATAATGAACTGTGGGCTACTACACTAATAACATTAGTCCAGAAAGAACAGTGTCCATTTATAACCATTCTGGCTTCTCTCACTCAACCATCCCTTTATCCAAAGCAGTAACTTGCCCATAATGACAAACTGCTCCAATTTATATAGCAGTCTTTTATGTGCAACAGTATCAAAACTAAGTATATGATATAAAAATTATTTTGTGCATCCATTTCTTTTGTTACTGCATCATATTATCCAATCACGTTAATCAGACAAGTTGCCCCTTACAAATCCATGCTGAAACTGCAGTATACGAACGGAGGGGTGAAATGGGAGAGGGTTTTTTTTTTTTTGGCTGATGCTGAATAAGCTTGCTTTCTTGCATCATATGCCTCTACTAATGCTAATGCTAATGCTAATAATTATTCTTGTCTAGATGGTGCTGCATTACTTCTTTAATGACTCCATTATTTTCTATGGAACAGAAGTTAAACTAACTGGCCTATAATTATCCATGTCACCTTTAGAATCCCCCCCCCTCTTGGTGAATTTAGGATACATTTGCACATCTCCAGACCACAGGGCCTCCTCTGAGTCAAAAGATGCACTCATAATTATGGCTAAGGGTTTGTTTAACTGCAACAATTTCTCTTTTACTTTCCTCTCAGTTAACATAAAATCATTTAGCCCCTGTTAGAGTTTGATAAATATCTGGCATCCCCTTTCCTAAAGATTTCTACGAGTAAGATCCTGTATAGATATCTTCTTTAATAAATGGACTTGTTGAGTAAAGAGATGTAAAGTACTTCAAAAGCTTAAATGTTTGAAAGAGTGGCCCATCAACTAGAATTTTGAAAAGATGAACCAATGCCTATATGTTGAACAGAAGACAGAAAACATTGATTTAAAGATTGACATTTTTATTCCAGCACTTATTCTATATGAACTATTTTAATGTGTTAATTCTGTGTGCTGTTGGCATATTTCTGAATATATCCATAGTATATCTGAATTGAGTGACTTGAATGTGCAAGACAAACCCATACTGTACACAAAATTAATTTGGTGAAATTAACAAAAGGAACTTTTTAATCTAAATATGCAAGTCCAAGTCCTTGTGTTCTTTCTGCTTTTGTTAGTTATCTTAAAAGGAGTATTGAAACTCATCATTTCAAACTTGTATCTATTGGGAGAGAGTTACTTAGAACAATTACTTTTTAAAAGACTTGAATTTAGACATTAGATTTACGGGTGCAGCCATTTGCTAGAGCCTGTTATATTACAACTCTGAAAAGAGTTAAAAATAAACAGGTTGAACATAAGGAGAGTCTTAAGTAATTTTAGAAGGCACAATAAGTTGGATATTGGTTGGAAGTGATTTTCTGGTATTGGCATTTGGACACATCCTTTCCAGATAGGTCTGCCACTGCTGAGGAAAGGCATTAAGAGGACATCATTGAAAATTTGTAGTAGGGGCTGAATAATGTATGGTCCGAGGCATCTCAAAATTAAGTGGAGTATTCCATCTGTGCCACATATGCCAGAGTTCAGTTCATAGCTGTTGTAAGTTGTTTGAATATAGAAATTGATGTTAGTAGGTCCTGCCCATTATGGGGTCAAAGTTAACTTGGAATTCCATCATATCTTTAAATCATGTCATGTTTATCCATCTCTAGAGATCAATGTGATCTAAGAATGTGGGGCATCTTTCCATTTTCAGACATGTGAACTGAAATTTGGTGTTGGGTTTTGAAAGAGGAATGTAGGTAAAGCAAATCTAATTTCGTCACTAAAAAAAGTTTCTTATCAAAAATTCCAAATGGTATGTCTTTGTAGATGCAAACTTCCCCACCAATGGTATCTTTACCTTGTCGTGGTGGTGGGGCTTGCATGTATCAATGATCTACACAGCTATGCTGGTGGTAGCTTGCTACTGGTAGGGCCTCCCAAGTCAGAAAGGTTTGTAGCTAGAGACCAGACGAAAAAAAGATACCTTGGTCCTCCAGATTGGGGGTTGATGCAATGGGCCAGCTCCCCATTCTTCACAAAACATTCTTTCAATGCTAAAAGACCTAACAGAAAAAAATCAGATGGACAAATAGGAATCGAACTGGCAAACGGAAAAGGATTATGAATTTTGGCTGCCAGAATGTACAAGGAGTTAGCACAAAACAAGATGAAGTTTTATTGGAATTGGGAAAATATAAATTGGATGTGGCGGTCTTAACTGAAACAAAGAAGAAAGGGAGAGGTGAAGAAATGACTGGAGAATATATTTTCCTTTGGTCTGGTGTTGATCGACATATAAGGGCTAAGACTAAGGTAGCTATACTTATCTACAAGAATCTCAGAAAGTTTATTGAAAAATGGAGTTTTGTTGATAAACGAATCATGACCCTTGAAATTAAAATATATAGAAGAGAAATTACTATTATTGGGGTATATGCTCCTAATAATGAGTCTCCTACAGATATTAAAGATTTCTGGGAAAACCCGAGAGAAGTAATAGAAGCAATTCCATGTTACAGAGAGATAGTCATAATGAGGGATTTGAACTCCAGAGTGGGACAAGCTGTGGACAATGAAGTGATGCAAAGATAACGGAGAAAAAAATTAACGAATGATAACAGAGAGAGACTGATAGAACTTTATTCCCAATATAAGCTGAAGATTAGTAACATCTTCCAATATAGAGACATTCATAAGTTCACATGATTCCAAGAAACAAAAGGATTAAAATTAATAATTGATTATGTGGTCACTAAACAGCAAAGCCCAATTTTTGTATGTGATGTTAGGGCCCAGAGAGGAGCATATTGTGGCTCTGATCACTTTTTGGTGAAGGCTATGTTGTCATATGCCAAAAAAGGAAGGAGAAAAGGAAGAAAGACCTTGAGAGGAGTGAACAACTTGACACCGAAAGATCCGTTGTGGACTCACTAAAAGATGAGAGCACTAGGGACTTGTATCAACGAGGATTAGATGAAACCTAATGATTAAAAGTGCAAAAGATATATATGAATACCTAAAGGAAACAGTAACGAAAATTGCTGGAGAGGCAAAAGAAAATTTCAAAGATGTAACAAAATGATTGGCTGAACATGGAAATTAAGGAATTAATAAAGGAGAAAAAGGAAGCATACGAAAGATGGCTAAGCTCAAAAAGTGAAGTTCATAGAAAAATATATAAAGAAAAAAAATTAGTAAGTGAAAGTGGAAGTCATCGAGGCAAAGAACGAGTCCTGGGATAGAATGTGTGCCGAGGTGAACAGCAAACTAGGATGTACAAGATCTGCAGAGGCATGGAGAGTATTGAAGAGTTTAAGGAAACCTCATAAGCAAAATGTTAGACTGGAAATGATAGATCTGGAGGAATGGGTCAATTATTATGAACAGCTATTGAATGAAGGAAGAGAGGAATTTAGAGAAACTGAAACGGAGACAGTTGTCATGGAAAAAGGATTGAACATCCAAATTAAGGAAGTGGAAATAAAAATGGCAAAAAATGGAAAAGCACCAGGCCCAGATGGAATTAACATGGAGCTGCTTAAATATGGAGGTCGAAAAGTTATGAATCTACTAACTCGATTGTTCAACAAATTATACAGTGATGAAGAAATACCAGATGAGATTACAATCTGATACATTACATCAATTTTCAAGAAAGGTGACAGAAGGTGATGCTCCAACTATAGGGGAATCTGTGTTATTATTATTATTAGCCACGTGGTGCAAGGAAGCCTGAGGCTTATGCTGCACCAGCAAAAAAAAAAAAAATTCCCACGTTACCCTGAGAGAGAGAGAGAGAGAAGTAGAAGGAAATCACCAAGAAAGCAAGAAAGAAAAGAATGATGATATCCAGTTCAGGACCCTGGGTTTGCCAAGCCCATACTCACCAGATGTGAGCCCTTGTTATGAGCTCTATTGCCAAACTATTTGGAAAAGTGATAAAATGAAAACTGGAACAAGAGATTATTTCTGAGGAACAGTGTGTCTTTTCGACTGGATTGCTCATGTATAGACCATTTATTCACTGTTAAGCAAATTCTGGAAAAATGTCAGGCTACAAACCAAGATGTAGGTATGCTGTTCATAGGCTTAGAGAAAGCATATGATAATGTGCCAAGAAATCTGCTGTGGAAGACTATGAAAAAAATGTCAATAAGCCAGCCATTAATTGAAATAATCAGAAGAATACATGCTGTATAAAAATTGGTTCAAAAATATCAAGAAAATTTAAGACTTCCAAAGGACTACTTCAAGGATGCTGTTTGTCACCTACATTGTTTAAGCTGTACCTGGAAGTTGTTCTAAGACCATGGTCACAGAAGTGCAGTTCAATGGGTATTCCCCGTGGTCAAAATAAGTACCTTTGCAATCTGCTGTTTGCAGATGACTAAGTTGTGGTAGCACAGGACAATGATGATGTAAACTACATAGGAAAAAAGTTACTAGAAGAATATAAAACATGGGGACTGACAGTTAATTTTAATAAGACAGAGTACATGAATTGAAGTGAGGAGGTTCTGGTTTTAGATGGAATACAGATGAAAACTGTAGCAATTTAAATACCTGGGTGCAATTATTCAGGCTGATGGATCATCTGCATGGGAAATTGGGAGACTGGGTGAAGTAGAAAGGTCACAGGAATGCTTAATTCTGTGCAATCGAATAAAAATATTAACAAAACTAAACATCAAATATATAATGCAATACTGCAAAGTGTTTTATTACATGGATGTGAGACTTGGACCTTAACTGAAAGACAAAAAAAATAAACTACTGGCCATTGAGATGGATTTTTGGCGAAGATCGGCAAGAAAGTCTAGGACTGAAAAAGTTAGAAATGACATGATAAGGAATATAATGAATGTCCAAAAAACCATCATTAATAGAATAGAGGAGAAAAGATTGGAGTGGTTTGGCCATGTGAAGAGAATGGAGGACAACAGTTTGCCCAGAAGAGCCATGGAATGGATGCCATGTAGAAGGAAAAAGAGACCAAGAAGGATGTGGATAGAAGGTGTGAGAGCAGCCATGAATAGAAGAGGACTGGTGGATGGAGATTGGGAAGATAGAAGAAAATGGAAAAAACAGAATAAGGGAATGACTTTTCGATGTTAGGTTGAGGAGACTTGTAATAACAGAATAAATCCTAAGAAGAAGATGCGAACTCAAGTGTAAGGTCGTGAACCAACATACACATACATGTTGTGGACCAAATATGGTCATCATTGAGATTACCCTATCCGAGTTTGACCTCCATGAACATACAAGCAGTCAGATGTTGCAGTAAGGAGATGAAAAGGTGGCAAATGACCTCTTAGTGGATACCAAACCATTCTTGCCCTAGTGCTATGAGCTGAGAAGTGATGATCAGTGAACATTCTGTATCTTAAGTGTGTTCAGTGGGTTATGTTTAATGAATGTACAGCCCAAGGAAACATGCCCACATCACATATGCATTGTCTTACTGAAAAAATAGCATTGCCATGGAATTTAGAAAAAGCAGAAGCACCTTTTTTAGAATGGTTTCAACATAATGCCTTGCTATTGGTGAAAATCACACAAACAGCTGGTGGCTCCCTACACAATGATTTCAGGTGTTGGCACTTCAGCACTTAGGCTGACTCAAGGAACAGTATGGTAATACTGTTCCTTGATGCAGGATGAACCTCTGTCCAGAGTGTTTATGGACATATACATCCATCACTCAATCCTGAACAAACTATATGTTAGTAAAGACAAAATACCATTCTTGTTCCGAGCAACTCTCATTCAACTCCACGGCAAGCAAAGGATGGTAAGAATGTTGCCCCACTTCCAATCTCATAACTGTGCTCTGTGACACAGCATAGATGGATATTATGATATTGGAAATATGATGGATTGTGATATCTGTTTCTTATTACTAGCTGATGAATCCGTTGATCCATTCTGATGAAGCATCCTGGTGTCCAGGTACCTTCCAGTACCCATTGTTGTGAACAATGTCCAGCTGTTTGGGCATCATAACTCATACATCAGTTTGCCATTTTGACAGCCCAATGAGCTGGTCTCTATCAGCTGCTACTCCTTACATGTTTTAAAGGCATTGTACACCCTTAGACAGTCATTTTCTCAGTCTTGTTGAGGTGGAAATCTGTTTAAAGATCCATGGCTGAAAGGAGCACAGCATGGATTTTACAACTTATCTGCCACCACACTCAAAGATATGAAAGAAAAGTACTGTGAATCATTACAGGCTAAAAATTAAAAAAAGACTCATCTTTGCAGGATATCATCTTGCCTCATTATGTAATCATTACTGATTGCACAGCCATTAAGCAAACTTTCTTAGTTTTCTGTACCGAAAAGTATTGTGGCAATGCCTGGCTCTCCAAAAATGGTTGCGACTTCAGCCTGAGGATCTCCTACTAGAAACATCACAATCAAGACATTCAGAGCAACTGTTAAAGCAAAACCCTCTTAGTGGACTGCCAGTTCAGTTGCTCTTCATCTTACACCAAATACCTCCAGAGAAGTTCTAAAGGAGTGATACTTGTTGACCATCTCAGAGGAGGAAACATTTGAACTCAAAGATCAGAGTTACACATACAAGAATTATGATACACAAAAATGGAAATTTAGTATCCACATAGAGTATTTATTTATTTAGTATTCATCTATTCATCATACTTAACTTCAATACTCTCATTTTGCTAGAAACAGTAAAGCTGGTTATTTGTTATGTATAATTTGTTTTTACATAGCAAAAACCCCATCAGATGATACAAATGCTAAAAATACGAACATTCTCAGGCGACGCTTAGAGGCAGTGAAATTTGTTCTCTTTGTAGGTCAAAAGAATAGCCAATTGGGGTGTACTGTTTCTCCTCCTCTAAGCCCAGAGTGCAAAGGAAATCATTTAGCCTTCTCTAAAACTTGTGAACAGTGGAAAGTTAGGAGGGAAAAAATACAAAAATAGAAAATAAAGCAACTTATCTGGGAGCAAGAAAACAAATCTTAGCAAGTATGCCTGCAGGCTCTGTGCAGCCACTAGCTGAGACTACAAAACATTTGCCCTTCAAAGAGATGACTTGGTTGCCCAGAATGTATCTCTGGCCACCTAGACCTGATGAGACCTCTTGATCCCGCCCATCAAAACAAACATGCACAGATGATGAGATAACTAAAACTCCAATCACTATAGCACTTGACAAAGAGCCAGCCCCCCACAGGAACTAACTTAACCAAAACATGCTTTTTATGGGAACAAAATTGAATTCCACTAAACCAGGAAACATGATGAAACAGGAGAAAGTGACTCAATACTGATGCTATAAGAAGATGGTCACTGTACATTTCCAAAGAAAGATAAGACAAAACAAGAATGATATAAATATACTTCCTTGAAGAAAGAGTCAGATCAAGCATCTAAGTCTAAAACTAAGTAATGCAGAATATAATGCAATAGGATTGCTGAGGCTTGTGCAGCAATACTGATGAGCTAGCAGGTCTAGTTGAACATGATCTTATTAGTGCGTGCCTACAGAAAAACTTATCTAAACTCTGGAGTGTCTCCTAAGGTAAGAAAGTATATTATGAACAGACTCAACAAAAGCATAGAATCACTTGCTCATGGGGAAGGGGATTTGCAGTTCTTAAATCCAATATCCCCTTCTGCACATATTCCTGTCCAAACTAACTTAGAAAGAGTGGTGGTATGCATTGTCATTGGAATCATAACCCTAGTCTCAATTTATATCCTGCCAAATTTTTCACTTGATGGTACCTGACCTTGACAATGTAATGTTTCCACTCCACTTTGTAATTTAGGAGATTTGAATAGCCACAACCCATTATGGAATCCCTTTACATAAATGTTAGAGGTAGGATAATAGAATTTTTATTGATCTTTATTAGATGATTACCAACTCACTTTGCTGAACATTAGGTCTTAACACCAATATCCATCTACTGACAGATGATCTATCTGCTTTCAATTAATCAATTATGGCCTCCTATATAAATATATATCGAAGTACGGAATGAATAGTGTTGTGTGATCCATATAGCAGTGATCACTTCCCTATTATCTCTACAATCGACCTCTGTATTCAAATCACACCACCTGGAACTTCGATAAGGCAGATTGGAATAATTGTTTAAAACATGTACATCTTGATGATCAGCTGATATGACCGCTCCTACTGAAGTTTTAACTGCACATATTAACCAGATATTAGTTGCCACCACTAGTTTAATACCAAAATCATGAGCAGGTAGACGACCTTTGCAATCAATAGTGAAATAGGGACTCCGCCTTTGCAAAATCAAGGAAGATTAAAGCGTGGACCCAATTCCTTAAATTCCCACGATAGCCAACCTTATTAATTAAGAGGAACTGAAAGCAGAAGCATGAAAAATCAGTCAGAAGAAATTCCTTAAATTCCCACGATAGCCAACCTTATTAATTAAGAGGAACTGAAAGCAGAAGTATGAAAAATCAGTCAGAAGGTCAAACGAGACCAATTAACAAAGACACAGTAGAGGTTAATTTGGAAAAGAATTCAAGCTCTGACTGGTAAATATCACATTCCCTTCCTGATCCTTTGTTGGAAGGGTAACGATTTGTCCTCTACTTCTGAGAGAGTAGAAACAGTTGATGAAGCTTTCTCTGAAGTATCAGCTGCTACTGCATATGATTCACATTTTCAACATATTAAATTTTGTACCGAGTGATACCCTTCTAATCAATATTTTAGGTTAATAGAACTTAAATAGCCCTCTTCTACTAATGCTGTGGCCCAGATAGGATCTGTTACGTTATGCTGAAACCTCAGTAAGAAAGCCATGACCTCAGTGGCACGTTATACCTTCCTGGGGCCCAAGGCAAAATGGAATTTGGGGGCCCCATCTAAAGAAAAAACTAGTAAGGAACATTTTCAATTTCTGTTTATTGTGACAACAGAAACAAACTACATGGCATAAGAACTAAATGTAAATTTTCATCGAAATCGGTAAAACCATTTTTGAAAGAAAGCTTAATTTTCAAATTAATCTTCAAGTAAAGCTGTTTGTGATCTCTGATGACATTAAAAGCGTTCAAGAAATAAATCACAATACTGCTGCTGAAATTAATCAACTTGTTGACTTCTTACATATGGCAGGGCTCCAACTAAATCAAAAAAAGTCCTCCCAAATATCTTAGTAAAGCAGATAAAAATGCGGACATACAAGCTGTAATAAATGACAAAGTCATCAAAGTACCATCCCACAAGGATCTAGGTCTCACCTGGGATGAAAACCTTATTTTCCAGGACCATTTCATATATACAAAGAAGAAAATGTTTGCAGCCTTCTGGGTGATCCGCAAGGAACTTGGCTGTCAGAATACATCCCTCATTTGCAAATACATTGAAAGATGCCTCTCGCCCATCGCTTTATATGCATTTGAGCTATTGTCCTTGGCCCCATCAGGTATTGCAGAAATTCCTAGAAATTGAATATTGGGTTCTGAGGTGGTTGAACAGGATCCATGGTAATCCATTCACCATCTACAATATTCCCATCACAGATACAATACTCCCATCACCAGAGGTCTCACATGGATATAAATATACAAAATAGTGATATTGAGTAAACAATATATAATACTAATAACAAAATAGCAATAAAAAAAATCAATAAAATAAAAATCGATGATCAGATACCACTTGAGCCAGTTCTCCATGCATCTCGATAAGAGGATGCGGTGTTCACAGGTCCACTGTACACTACTGGCCAGGGAGATCACGTGCTTGCAATAGGATCCTTCTTCTGTACTGCTTGTCACAGGCGAACTTGTTCAGATCCATGTCAATTGACTGTATCCTTGTTAATATTTCTGTGGCCAGAAATCTCTCAGACATGTGTAGACCCTCCAGCGGAGGCGCTCTCATCGCAAGAGGGGGAATTCTCCATCGGATCAACATCCCAGATGATGGGGACGGAGATCTTTTTCATGAGCGTTTCAAACCAAAGTTATCTCCCTCATGTTAATATACCCATTGGCTCACATCTGGTATGGGCTTGGCACACCCAGGATCCTGAGCTGGATATCATTCTTCTCTCTCTCTCTCTCTCTCTCAGGGTAACTCGGAACTTTTTTTTTTTTGGCCAGTGCAGCATAAACCTCAGGCTTCCTTGCACCATATGGCTCATAATAATAACCCACCATGGGCAGATGATATCACAGAGAAATATTAATCATACTGCATCAAGCGTGGCACAGGATAAAGTCATTTGCGTTCAGGCCTTAAGCAGAGGAGTTGGTTCAAAAAATCAGAGACGGCCTCCCACGGAAGACAAGAGCAAGTGGCGCTGTTCCCCATATGGCTTCCACAAGAGAAGGGCAAGACCATCCAGCCCACCAACTGGAAGTGCTTCTTGCACTGGTGACCACCCAGGAAGGGAGAAGGCACCTCCGTAGCCAGGTGGGAAGGAGCAGCAGTGTGTAGCACATGCTTCTTTTTTAGACCAGGGTTCGAGCCCGTTACCACCAAATACGGAGGATGCAGAAAGGTCAGAGAATTACCACCGCATATCCCGGAGCAATATGGCCTCAGTTGCTAATGCTCCTAAAAAAACCAAACAACAACAAACAAACAGGAAGGGAGAAAACGGCAATGCATGGAAATGAATACATACATCGTGCAAGCATATATGAAATAATGAAGCTGAAGACTGATATGACAACTGACAGGGTGCTACTACATATCAAGTGGCTGGAATGATTCCCGGATATTCAGGTCAGCGAATAACAGACCAGAGAAGGACCATTGTCACGAAGAACCTGATAGCTCCTGCAATCTTGGAAAAATTCAAGCAGGACATGAGTGATCAACTACGAAGGATAAAGAATATGGAACCAGAGGAGGAAGGACATACCACCACTGAACCAGAAGAGCAAGAAAATATACAACCCACAGCAGCTGAAGTGGAGAGAGACGAGGCCATTATATCCAGAATAGAGGACGAGTAGAAGAAAGCCCTAACAGAATGTGAAGCAATGTACCCCACAAAGACGTGATACTGAAGTAGAGGCCGAAATAGAACCTTATAGAGAGTCACAGAACACCTCAATCGGCACATAATACCACATTGCACATAATACTGCTAGAATATTTGCTGATGCTATCGAGGCAGTGTTAGGTGGGTCAGAAAACTGCTAGCTTGGGGGATACAAGGACTAATAGATTAACAGTAGCCACTGGCAGAGGTGAAAGTCATTCTTGCACTGCATCTATTGGAATGAGCAGAAGTCTGGAAAACATGCAGGATATTTCAGACTGCTGGGAGTCATTGCAGTACAAGTAAACACATGGGTTGTATTAGGGTAGCTAAGAAAAAGAACAGGTGCATGTATTCTTGTGTGTACACAAGTATACTTGTGAACACACAAGAATACATGCACCTGTACACAAGTATACACATATCATATGTGTATACTTGTGTACATATATGTATAATCATATGTGTACACAAGTATACTTGTGTACACCTATGATTGGTGTACACAAGTATACTTGTGTACACCAATCATAGGAGTTTGGTAAATAAATTTGATGAATTTGAGGTATTTCTCAAAGGATCAAAGGCAATTGTTGGGACATCAGAGATGTGGTGTCACACAGATATTAGGAATGCAGAACTGGAATTAGAGGAGTACGTTACAGAAAGCATAGGAAGGGAGGAGGGGTTATGCTATTAGTCAAGAAACACATAAAATCCAAAGAAGTGAAGCCAGTCGACATCACTGGACAGTGCAGTGTAGGCGCCTCCATAGCCAGGTGGGAAGGAGCAGCAGTGCGGAGCATACGCTTCTTGATTAGACCGCGGTTCGAGCCCATCACCACCAAATTCAGAGGATGCTGAAAGTTCAGGGAATCACCACCGCATATCCGGAGCAATATGGCCTTAGTTGCTAATGCTCCTAAAAACTAAATAACTAACAAACAGTGCAGTGTTGGGTCAGTTTGGTGTGACATTGGGAGATCAAAATTGAGAGTAGGAGTCGGCTATAGACCTAATGACTCTGATGAGTACAATAAGAAACTGTACAGGGAAATAGAGTGGACCAGTAAATCAGAGCGTCTTATAATGGGGGAATTTAATTTCACATGCTGATGTAGATTATTGTTTTCTACATCAGCATGTTAGAGAGGGAACTAGAGGAAGTAATACTCTTGATTTGATTATCACTAGTGATACTTCATGCATTAAGAATCTGCAGACAGAGGAACCACTAGGTGGCAGTGATCACAGAGTGCTGAAGTGGGATTTACTCAAAGAGGTAGCTACCGTCAGGGGTAAAGGGAAGGGTTATTGCTTTCGTAAAGGCGACTATGATGGTCAGAGACAGTATTTAAATTCTATACAGTGGGACCAACTGATGATATTACCAACAGCAAATTCAAAATGGGAAGCATTAGTAGTATAAGGTTGGGGTTCTAACCGAGTACGGCTCTATGAATTTTGGCGTCAATTTTCGTGCGTGCTGCCGCCTCGGTTGCTTGCTTTGCCGTATAGGTTTTGAGCGTGTGCCGGTGAGGCGAGCCGAGGTTTAGGCTTAGCTGTTGCGCAAAAAATATTTTAGTTCTTATTTCGCCCGCTAGATGGCGCCACTTATTTTTGACATTAAATTAAATATATAAATTTTATTTTTGCTTTACCTAGGCTCGAACCCATGCCGTTGCTACTGGTGGTCCACTGCTTATCCCCACGGCTACCCTTTCAGTTATAAGAATATGTGTAAATGTAGCTGTTATAGTAAACAGTGGTGTGAGTGTGACGTAGGAAGTTGTATTTCGTCTTGTTCTGATTGGAGGAGGATATGAACCGATGTGCTGATTGGTCTGGGGGTATAAACCGAGTACGGCTCTGAGTCTGCCTGTGATTTCTGGTCGCTTGCTGCCGTAGGAATCGTCTGTTTTTGCCGCGTTGGTTTTTCAAGCTACCGTGCTCGCAATGGATTGTGGGTTCGCACACGCACACACACACGGGGGCCACAACACTTAGCGGACGGAGATTACAACGACAACAGAAGACCCCAAAACAGTGTCGCCATCCCTTGAGTTATTCTGAAAGCTGAAATTAAAGATTTTATTTTATTTAAGGTGTTTAAATATACGTATATTTTTTTTTTCTAGGCAGCTATGACTATGCCGTGTAAATATATTTCAGTGGCTTTGCAAGATGTGGCGCCATCTGTGGAAGCAATCTGAAAGCTGAAAATCTGAAATTAAAGATTTTATTTAAATATATATATATATTTTTTCCACATACGTGTATTTGGGGTCATAACAGTTAGTGCATGGAGATTACCTTGACATTGGAAGACCCCGGATACTGTGTTGCCATCTAGCGTGTCATTCTGAAAGCTGAAATTAAGGATTTTATTTAAATATATATATATATTTTTCCCAACATACGGATACTTGGGGTCACAATACTTCTTGAACGGAGATTTCCACGACATCGTAACAACCATGAAACTGTGGCGCCATCTACCGAGTCATTCTGAAATCTGAAATTAAGGATTTTATTTAAATATATATATTTTTTTCCCACATACTGATATTTGGGGTCACAATACTTCTTGAATGCAGATTACCTTTACATCGGAAGACCTAGATACTGTGTCGCCATCTAGCGAGTCATTCTGAAAGTTGAAAAATCTGAAATTAAGTATTTTCTTTAAGTTGCTTTGATGTTTAAATTTTTTTTTTTTTTTTTTACCAAAAGCACTGAGACTGTCATTACATCGTAACTACCAAGAAACTGTGGCGCCATCTACCAGGTCATTCTGAAAGTTGAAAATCTGAAATTAAAGATTTTATTTAAGATGTTTAAATATATATTTTTTCCAATAGCTATGACTTTGACGTTTAAATATTTCCGTGTCTTTGCAAGATGTGGCTCCATCTACCAGGTCATTCTGTAAGTTGAAAATCTGAAATTAAGTATTTCATTTTATGTGGTTTTGTTTAATGTTATGTGTGTGTTTTTTTTTTTTTTTGATGGTTAAATTTATATGTATATATTTTTACCTATAACTATTTGTGATGGTTCCTCTGAGAGTTGAATTTGTATCCCTATGTTTAGAGTCTATCTTGGAAAAAAAAACTGAAAAGTAAAATGTATTGATGTGTATATTT
The DNA here is from genome assembly GCF_048544385.1 of Mastigoproctus giganteus. NCBI lineage: Eukaryota > Metazoa > Arthropoda > Arachnida > Uropygi > Thelyphonidae > Mastigoproctus > Mastigoproctus giganteus. Next base: position 89,630,486 of record NC_143581.1, read on the forward strand.
ATTTATTTACCGTCTTCGTGATATGGTGGCTCCATCTTCAGATTCTATCTGTAACTTTGAATTTTTTTTTTTAATCTATATTTGAAATCATTTTATGTCTTTTTTCTTTCCTAAAAGTAACTTCAATTTTTAAAAAAGGTTATTGATTAATGGAAAATTAAAACCTATTTTCTACTTTCTAAGAAAAAAGACAGACAATATTTTTTCAAATAGATATGTTTTTATTGATAAATAAAAAAAAATAAATAAATAAAAATTACAGCTTAGTGGGGATTATCACCAGTTTACCCCATTCTTTGAATAGTAACAGTCAAATGTGCCACGAGTAATCTTGTGCATCTTGAAAGAAGTGCATCTCCATCTGGAAAAGAAAAAAAAATGTTAGAAGATTACAATGATCCACGTGTCGTGGGTAGTTTTAATGCATTACAAAAACATACAAATTACCCAGACGTATCGTGAAAGAGTACTTGTCATCCCAACCTGCTTATGTCAGACACAAACCTCAAAGAGTTAATTTTCCTAGAAACCAAATAATAGTTCCTGGACTACACCATACGTTTCAGTGCGACTTAGCAGAAGTTTCCAATCTGTCTGATGCTAATGGTGGAGTGTGCTATTTACTCGTCTGTATAGACGCTTTTTCTAGATACGCCTGGGTGAGAACACTTAGAAATAAAACATCAAAGCAGATGGTAAAAGCATTCAAATCAATTTTCAAGGAAGAAACACCATTCAGTCTTAACAGCGACCAAGGCAAAGAATTTACAAGCAAAGATGTTAGGGCCTTATTTAAATCTCTCAACATTAATTTCTGCACAACTAGATCTGAAAAAAAAAGCAGCAATAGCTGAACGTTTCATTCGAACTCTGAAAGAAAAAATATTTAAATGGATAACTTATTCTGAAAGTAAGAAATATGTGCATGTTCTTCCCAACATTGTGTCTACTTATAATCGAACGCCACATCGAGCCATAGGAATGCCACCAGCCGATGTCAACTTGCATAATGAAGAAGATGTCTACAGGAAATCGTACTTGAAAAAAACCAAAGAATAGATTCCTAAATTTAAACTGGGGGATCGTGTCGTTCTAAGTACAGGTTCACATCTTTTCCGCAAAGGATTCTGGGGTTGCTGGACTCGTGATGTTTTTACTATATCTCAAGTATTGAAATGAAGAAAGCCAGTTGTGTACAGAGTACAAGACAAAACAGGCGTCGCTATCGAAGGTAGCTTTTATGAGCAACAGCTACAACTTGTTAATATCCACGACAAGTTGCCACTCGACACATATCTTATTGAAAAAGTACTTAAGGAGCGACGTGTGAAAGGAGAGCGTCAATTGCGTGTTAATTGGTTAGGATATCCGGCTTCCTACAACAGTTGGGTTTCAGCTAAGGATGTTCTTCTTAACCCTACCGAGTAATGCGTGTATGGATTTCCATCCCCAGAATACGCAATCTAATTTCACTATTATATTACCCGACACTATACCTCTCAAGATGGCGTCTCCGTAGCCAGGTGGGAAGGAGCAGCAGTGCGTACCACACGCTTCTTGGTTAGACCGGGGTTCGAGCCCGTCACCACCAAATATGGAGGATGCGGAAAGGTCAAGGAATGACCACCGCATATTCCGGAGCAATATGGCCTTAGTTGCTAATGCTCCTAAAAAAAAAAAAACCAAACCAAACCTCTCAAGAGCAAGTGGGAAGTCGCACTGGCTGAAATACACGTACCTAAGTCATGGGACAATATTTCCGAAGGTTGGGCTGAGTTTGCAACTCTGCAGAAAGAACCGACAGTTAGGAACCCTGAGGTTTACATGCTGAACGATGAGTACGAAAATTCGTCTAAATTGATTGAACATATGTGTGGTCTTAATACCAATTTAGAGCTTAAAGTAGAAGAGACAGAATTCAAAGTGAGATTTACAATTCGTGTTAAAAATGGCTGTGAGTTGCGTATGACTTTACGAACTGCCAGAATTCTAGGACTAGTACACAAAGCAGTAGTGAGTGAAGTTGTTTACAAATCTAGAACTTTCAAAGGGGAGTACATCGGAAAGTGGATAACTAAAGGTAAAATAGTGATACCACCAATAAAGTCTAACAGTGAGTGTGTTGATAGGAGGCTTGTGTTCGTACAACCACCGACTTGTGATGTTCGTGAGTATAAAATTCCTTATGGTAATTATGATAGCATCTCCGAAATTCTAAAGGTTATGACTTTTATAGCCCCCGAAATTAAAGGTTCTGTTAATGCCCATGGCTTTGTTTCTTTCGAAATAGAAAGCGGTGTGCGTCTTCGCTTCCCTGAGACAGGACTCGGTTTTGAGCGTATGCCCGATGGTTTCGAAGGAACAGCGAGATCGAAATTTCCCGGAGATATAAATAGAGGTGTAGACTCTTATTTTGTTTATAGTAGTGTGATAGAAGACCAGATTGTGGGTGATATCAGAGCGCCTCTTTTGCGAGTAGTACCATTCGGAAGCAGTGGCGAATTCTTACATTTGGATTATTACCCAGTACTTCTCTCAAACATTCAATCCATTTCTATTCAAATTCGCACAGACAGCGGTCAGTTATTTCCATTCAGAGGTGGTAAAACTCTAATTAAGTTACATTTTCGACCCCAATGAACACGTACGTTGATTACTACTCAGTGCAAGCGGGGGGGAATGCCTACTTTGCAGGAGCAGCGATCCAGAGAGGTCAAGGCTTAGGTAGTATATTCAGATCTGCATTTACATTTCTCTCTCCTCTTCTGAAGCCCGCAGCCAAGTTCATCGGTCGCCAAGTGCTGTCGGCAGGTCGTAATATGATCGATGATGTCATTTCGGGAGCACCCGTGAAACGATCATTTATAAATCGAGCTTCTGAAGTTGGACACGCCATTAGGCAAAATGTCCGTAGTCAGAGTGGAGGCAAGCGTCGAAAGAAAAAATATCATGATATCTTTCCATGATGGCCGAAGTTATGATGTCCGAACTAGACCTGTTTACCCAGCCGGCTACTAATCTGTGCATCGAGCGATCTTCATACATTACTTTCTTGCCTTTAGCTTCTGTGGACACGCCGGGGCCAATAGAATTTTCCATACCGGGAACATCGGAAGAATATCTGGACCTGGGAAAAACTTATTTGCGACTCAAAGTACAGTTAACTCAAAGCGACGGAAAAGAATTACAGTCAAGTGTAGGTGTTGTCAACAACTTTTTTCACTCCATGTTTAAACATGTAGATCTTTTCGTTCAAGACAAATTAATAAATCCTAGCAGTGACACATACGCCTATAGAGCTTATTTAGAAACGCTTTTGAATTTTGACAGAGGAGCAAAAAAATCCCAACTCACTACAGAACTGTTCGTAAAAGACAATGTTTCCGATGTTTCACAAATGTTTTCTCAGCCTGACAGTGGTATGAATCAACGTATGAAGTTTTTTTCGAAAACCAAAACTGTGGAACTTCTGGGTCATCTCAGACTAGATTTGTGCCATCAGGCCAAATATATTGTTAACAACGTATCACTCCGTCTGAGATTGGTTTGCAGTTCGCCCGAGTTCTGTCTGTTGTCTCTCGACAATACTGCGAAGATTCATATACGCGAAGCATGTCTTTTTGTGCGTAAAGTTAAACTTAACCCCAGCATACAGTTAGCCCACATGAACGTTCTTGAAAAACATCCTCTTGTATACCCCATTAACAGAGTTAATGTTACTTACTTCTCAATACCAAGAGGTATGGTAGACTCTACCAGAGACAATATATATCTAGGCCAGATCCCCGCTCATTTAATAGTCGGTATTCTGTCCAGTGATAGTTTCAATGGCTCCCTCAAAACCAACCCATTCAATTTTGGTCACTACAACCTGTGTTATTTACTTCTGACGGCTGATGGTGTGCAGCACCCTTCCATACCGCTAACACCCGATTATAAGAACAGACATTATACCAGGTCCTACTTATCGCTTTTTACATCGCTAAACAAGTGGAATTCAGACTGTGGAAACGACATATCACTCTTGGATTATACTGAAGGGAATGTGCTTTATGCTTTCGACCTGACTCCAGACAACAACGCGGTCGGCGAACACATCAGCTCATTACGAGGTGGAGTTCGACTCGAACTGAAATTCGCAGAACCTCTTCCCGACAACGTAACAGTGATCTTGTATGCCGAATTCGAAAACATTCTTTCTGTGACTAAAGACCGATCAATACTCATTAATTATGAACACTAGAGAAATATTGAAGGTTTTAGAAGCAGACAGTGAATCGAGAAAACATCTGATCGGTGTCTGTGCCAGGGACGAATTACCATCAACAATACAGAGAAAACCAGCACTTCTAGTCATCAATACGGACTTTTCCCACATGCCAGGTACTCACTGGGTCTGCATTTTCCTAGGAAAAAATGAAAGTCAATATTTCGACAGCTTTGCAAGACCACCGACACAGGACATTGCAGATTTCCTTAACCTGAACAGTAAAAAATGGACTTATAACAAAGTGGTAATTCAACATCCAGAATCTATAGCTTGTGGACTACACTGTATTTTTTTCCTAATTCATAGATGTAGGAGTATTTCTATGTCAAAGATTGTAAACAAATATTATTGTAAAGATTTGTGGGCAAATGATGTGCATGCCACATTACATGTAATTCAGCATTTACTTACAAAATAAAATTTTATTTATTTTAAAAAGCGTCTGTTTTATTTGAAAAAAACTTACCACAACGATATCCACGTATGTTTACGTCTCAGACGGCGAGGTGAAATCAGCGCCGTATATCGGCGTTTGACCGGCTTACAGGATTTTATCACTCCTCCCTCGGGCTGCTGTTGTTGCACAGTGGGAATTCTGGGTAACGATGTGGCGGTGGTTGAGGTTGATACGGCCGTATCGATGTTGTTTGACACCGACGACGTCGCCTGTTTTGCGGCATTAGTTTTCAGACCTAAATACGACTGCAGTATCTGAAGATACATTTTAACTTTAGACTCGGGCTGCAAATCCTGTCTTTTTAAGATTGCAGACATTTGCTCGTCTAAAGAGAGCATCTGTTTTTGTTCTGGCGGTGCAGCTACAAGCAAGAATTTACGGAAAGATTCACTCATCTTCTGATCAAACTTGTAATGAGTGGCGCCACTATACTCGCTATCAGGGGTATCAGTGAATCTCCTTGTTGAAGTATTAATTTCCGCCTAGTTTTAAATGCTACTTTTTTATCTGCTAGTGTTCTGAGCAGACGTTTTTTGCGTTGTAACTTGTTTTTCACTCTGTCTGTCAAAGGAATGCTACCTTTGATTATGTTTTTACATATTTCACAGAGTGAATTTATTTGTGTTTGATCTGAACTCCTTAATAGAGCGGTTGCCTGTTTCGGTCGAACTTCCGACAGATACCTTATAAAGTTAGCATTGTTTTTTAGACGCAGAGCCATATGGGTATGTAAACGATCGTAGATCCTTCGTTTGGTAACACGTGTGAGCGCAGTCTCAATCTATCATCAGTGTTCTGACAAAAATCAAACAGCAAATATGTATGTGGATCTCGTGTTGCATCTTTATATATGTCGACTAAAACACGTGACCTTCCGGGAAACACTTGACTAGCTAGATGTGAGATTTATCTCGAGTCGCGAGGGTTTTTAAAAACAATCAGATAGTGCGAATTCAAGCTAATAGTGCGGAACTGAGTGCCTTGCGAAAACAGATTTTGCGTTAATAATATAACACTCAGATTTCTGTGGTGTGATCCCTTTGTAAATATCTCTGACACAACAATACTATCTTTTGCCTGGTTAATGAGATCGTCTAAAACAAGTAAATTGTTTACTGTTGGATCGAATTCGGGGATGTTTAAACCCTCCACGAACTCGATTTGCGGGTAACACCGAAACTTATCTTGAAGTTCTGAATAGCAATAGATGATTCTTTGAGGTGGTGGCGAAATTAAATCTTCACTATTTTCTAACAGTGACAACACAAACGTTGTCTTTCCGCTCTGTGTTGCTCCCGAGACTATCGCTGTGAAGGGGTGTTTGAACATTTTGTGAATGATCACGCGCGAGTCTGGACCATGTATTTGTGTGTGTTCGCGCGCTGATGCGAGAGGCAGGACTAGCAACGGTAAAGACAGAAGGTGACGTCTCCAGAAAAAACGAAACATTGTCCCCTTTAAAAAAAAAAAACTGTGAGTTATGAAAAAAGGATTCCCCTTCATCTAAGTGCGCCCGTCACTTCGTGATGGGTGGGAGGAGTGCCGCGATCCGCCCACGCCCCGCGATTCCCAACCGAGTGCTGTCACGAATGTGACTGGGAATAGGATGGGAAGTCCGTGCCCGATCGAACTCTCCAACATCCTGAAAAAAAAAAGGAGACGTCACCAGAGGTAGCCACTGAAAAACTGCTTAGTGTCAAAAACATGGGGATTTCACTGGGGTTTTTTCTAATGTTGATAGTATGATGACTATGTGGTTAGCTTTCACTATGTGTCTTGGAAATATCCATAAGGGTAAGTGCATGTGTCGTCTCCTACCACACGTTTAGCGAAAGTAAATCCGGAGACGAGAAGTACGTTTGTCTCTCCGTACAGAAAACGGTACCTCGACAGAAAAAAAAGAGACGCAGATAAAAGTTACAAAAGAATATTCTATTTTATTCTTAAAAACTAAAGAAAGATACAAAATACTTACAACTAAAGATTCCCATAATCTAAATAAATCAAGCTACTGTAACCATCATCTGTTGTTAAAGTATCGTTACTTTGATCGTGCCAAATGATGGGAACGGTGGAAGCACCGGACGTTGAAAAACCGCTCTCGTCAGAGGCATAGGGATTCCGAGGACCACCATCATTTACATTGTCTTCTTCTTCTTCATATTCCCTGACAATAATTATATCCGGTGACTGAACCTCACGATCAACGTTCGCTGATCCCATTGACACTTCCGACGTCGACCGTGAGGAGTTGGATATATCACTGTCGTATGAAAGATGCCAACTTGCAGAGGTTGAAACTTTCATAGGCGCTTCCCATGAACAAAGGCTATCATCCAGCGATAGAGATTAATTGGTGTAATTGCAAAAGGACTGCCCCGTACTAATGGGAGTTGAATTCCGTATTTTCGGAAAATATGTGGGGACGTTCCAGTCAAAGGTCTCACAACCGTCAGCAACTTCCAAAAGGTCTATGTCGTTGCCGGAAACCCACGGGTCACAGCACTCTGAACTTTTATCTGAACTGACACGTGACCCTGAACACATGCACAAACTGTACGTACACAACATTGCAAGGATGAAAAAAAAAACGTGAGAGTAGCATGAAGAAATAAACACAAAACTAGCCCTTTTAAACCCAAACAGGTTCAAATGTTAACCTAATACAACCAATCAGATTGGTATGGAAAGGTGAAAATTTAACCAATGAGATGCGTTCATGAAGGTGAGTACGTGCCCAGCTTGTACGTACGTATCGGAATTATCGTATATAATACTGTTGCTAAAAAAAAAACAACTTATTAGTTAACATGCTAATTTTTACTTGACGACAACCAACCTGTGCTTAGATTCAAGAGTATGTGAATGTCACAACCAATAGGAAATTACTACGGTATGAGAGTGAAAGTCACAGCCTATAGGAAATCACTATGGTATGACAGTGAAATCCTTAATCATCAGTAAGGGTGTGACATCTTTGAAGGTAATCTTTGAAGCTGAGTTATCTTTTGTTTTTTTTTTTTTTTTGTTACTACAAAGGCTTGGGAACGATACCAGCTATAGTTATATAACCTTTGTACTACATGTTTCTATTTGTTCCCAACCATTACCTTTGAAGTTGAACTAGCTTTTACTATTCTAAATTTTAACAAAGACTTGGGATTGGCATCACCCTTAGTTATATGACATGTGCCTACCCAGTTCCCGACCGATCGACATCTTTTTGTTTTTTGTCACTCTACATTTGAACGAAGCCTAGGGAGCGGTTGTACAGGCACATGTCGTACAAAGGTTTTGAACAAAAGGCTTTGGGAGCGGTAGAGCCGACTTGGGGGTGGTATCTCCGTCTTGTGTCTAGTGTGACCAAGCGAAACCTTTTGAAGTTGAGTTATCTTCTGCTTTAGCTCTTCTAAATTTGAACAAAGACTTGGGAGCGACACCTGCGTTAACTATATGAGGTTATATAACCTTTGTACGACATACCCAATACCTGTTACTGATACGTCACGAGTTTATGAGCCAGTAACAATACGGCTAGAATCTAAGCACATGCTGTTATAGCCCTTGGACCACATTTACAGTTTGGAACTTTCTCAGTACAGTGAGGTTGTAAATTTTTCCACTGTTGTTTTTCCCTAAAATGCCACTGCATGAAATGTTTGACGAAGTAAGAAAACCGAACGTAACTTTCTACAGACGTCTGAGTCACAGTAGTACAGTTCGTGTTTATTGCCACGAATTCGAGCCACATGTTGCGATCGAGACAGCTAATATGCATATGATGTTATCGAGAAGACAATGGGACGAATTCAAAGACAAAATGGATGATATCATGCTTTCCATAAGAGCTAAATCTAAAGATGAAATCCTACTACATGGACTTCGAATCAATACCGATGGTGGTGCTTGTGATTTCTATTGGAAGCAATTCTCGCTAGCTGCAGAAAGGCGAATGACTCTACACCTTTCTGAAATAGAGTCGATATATATACTAGAATCATAGACATAGATTCTTTTCTTCAGTGTCTAGAAGACGAAAAACCTGCATTTCTGTTAATGCAAACAGTTATATTGGAGCATCTTGACTGCGTTAGAGAGCGTATAAAGAATGACGTGTTTATCGACTCTATCGATGTTTCGTTTAACGATGTTTATGCTTATTTTCTTAGAAATGCTGAACCATCTACAAGTGTTAAAATTTTTTCTGCTAAGTGTTTGAAAGAAGGTGTAGCTACGGTGTTCAACCATTATGCTTTCTACAATGCTGTAGTTTCGATGATTAAAGAACTTCAAACTGCTTACACTACGAAATATACGAAGTATCCGTTCTGATCAAAGCAATGTACATATGTAAGTCCTTGTGTTGATTTTTTTTTTTTTTTTGTGATTAGTAACTACATCTGTAAAACTTACCAATAAAACTTATCTATTTGAAAAAATATTGTCTGTCTTTTTTCTTAGAAAGTAGAAAATAGGTTTTAATTTTCCATTAATCAATAACCTTTTTTAAAAATTGAGAAGTTACTTTTAGGAAAGAAAAAAGACATAAAATGATTTCAAATATAGATTAAAAAAAAAATTCAAAGTTACAGATAGAATCTGAAGATGGAGCCACCATATCACGAAGACGGTAAATAAATAAATATACACATCAATACATTTTACTTTTCAGTTTTTTTTTCCAAGATAGACTCTAAACATACGGATACAAATTCAACTCTCAGAGGAACCATCACAAATAGTTATAGGTAAAAATATATATATATAAATTTAACCATCAAAAAAAAAAAAAAAAAAACACACACACATAACATTAAACAAAACCACATAAAATGAAATACTTAATTTCAGATTTTCAACTTACAGAATGACCTGGTAGATGGAGCCACATCTTGCAAAGACACGGAAATATTTAAACGTCAAAGTCATAGCTATTGGAAAAAATATATATTTAAACATCTTAAATAAAATCTTTAATTTCAGATTTTCAACTTTCAGAATGACCTGGTAGATGGCGCCACAGTTTCTTGGTAGTTACGATGTAATGACAGTCTCAGTGCTTTTGGTAAAAAAAAAAAAAAATTTAAACATCAAAGCAACTTAAAGAAAATACTTAATTTCAGATTTTTCAACTTTCAGAATGACTCGCTAGATGGCGACACAGTATCTAGGTCTTCCGATGTAAAGGTAATCTGCGTTCAAGAAGTATTGTGACCCCAAATATCCGTATGTGGGAAAAAATATATATATTTAAATAAAATCCTTAATTTCAGATTTCAGCTTTCAGAATGACTCGGTAGATGGCGCCACAGTTTCTTGGTTGTTACGATGTCGTGGCAATCTCCGTTCAAGAAGTATTGTGACCCCAAGTATCCGTATGTTGGGAAAAAAAAAATATATATATTTAAATAAAATCCTTAATTTCAGCTTTCAGAATGACACGCTAGATGGCGACACAGTATCTGGGTCTTCCGATGTCAAGGTAATCTCCATGCACTAACTGTTATGACCCCAAATACACGTATGTGGAAAAAATATATATATATATTTAAATAAAATCTTTAATTTCAGATTTTCAGCTTTCAGATTGCTTCCACAGATGGCACCACATCTTGCAAAGCCACTGAAATATATTTAAATGGCATAGTCATAGCTGGTTAGGAAAAAAAAATATATACGTATATTTAAACACCTTAAATAAAATAAAACCTTTAATTTCAGCTTTCAGAATAACTCAAGAGATGGCGACACTGTTTCGGGGTCTTCTGTTGTCGTTGTAATCTCCGTGCGCTAAGTGTTGGGGCCCCCATGTGTGTGCATGCGCGAACCCACAATCCATTGCGAGCACGGTAGCTTGAAAAACCAACGCGGCAAAAACAGACGATTCCTACGGCAGCAAGCGACCAGAAATCACGGGCAGACTCAGAGCCGTACTCGGTTTATACCCCCAGACCAATCAGCACATCGGTTCATATCCCCCTCCAATCAGAACAAGGCGAAATACAACTTCCTACGTCACACTCACACCACTCTTAACTATAACAGCTACATTTACACATATTCTTATAACTGAAAGGGTAGCCGTGGGGATAAGCACCAGCCCACCAGTAACGACATGAGTTCGAGCCTAGGTAAAGCAAAGATAAAATTTATATATTTAATTTAATGTCAAAAATAAGTGGCGCATCTAGTGGGCGAAATAAGAACTAAAATATTTTTTCCTCCGACTCCGCAACTAAGCCTCGGCGCAACAGCTAAGCCTAAACCTCGGCTCGCCTCACCGGCACACGCTCAAAACCTAAACGGCAAAACAAGCGACCGAGGCGGCAGCACGCACGAAAATTGACGCCAAAATTCATAGAGCCGTACTCGGTTAGAACCCCAACCTTATACTACTAGCATTCAAAGAACTTATCTTGAAAGCTGTCAGGCTTTACATACCAACTAAGAAATATGGTTCAAGGTTTAGGCCTAAATGGATGTCAAATGAACTAATGAGACATATGGCAGAGAAGAAAAATGCATGGGATACACAGAAATTAATGGGTGACATGGAAGCCTTTGATAGATATTAGCTGGTCTGTCACAAAGGAGATTAGGCAGGCAAAGGCAGATTATGAGAAATCCTTGGCAAAGGATGCAAAGAAAGACAGAAAAGAGTTCTTTACTTATGTAAACTCTAGAAGGAATGGGATGAATCAGATTGGTCCACTGGATATTGATGGCTCAACAGTTGAGGTTCCTTCTCAGGTGGCTAACAAACTAAATGAGTATTTTGCATCTACATTCACACATGAGGAGTTATTCAGCGAGGGGAATACCAGAGGTGTATTCAACTCTGGCAGTAAGCTAGATAATCTTGTAATAACTGAGAGTAAAGTGGAGGAGAAATTGTTGAAGATAAACAAAAGAAAGGCACCTGGGGTGGATGGAATCTATTGTTATATTAAATGAGGCAGCAAAGGAAGTAAGCAAACCTTTAGCTATAATTATTACAGCATCCTTGGACTCAGGGGAAGTGCCCATAGACTGGAGATGTGCAAATGTGACCCCAATTCACAAAGGAGGACAAAGGCTGACACAAGTAATTATAGACCTGTGAGTTTAACTTCTGTTCCAATAAAATTAATGGAGTCACTGGTTAAAGAAGCACTGCAGGATCATCTAGACAAGACTTCAGTTATAGCTCGGACACAGCATGGTTTTATTAAGGGGAAGTCTTGCCTGACCAATTTGATTGGATACTATGATGCAGTCACAAAATAACTGGATGCAGGGAATAACTTTGATATTATATACTTGGATCTTAGAAAGGCTTTTGATACTGTTGCACATGGAAGACTGCTGCATAAATTGGAGCAGTGTGGCATTGGAGGCAAATTGCTGCTATGGATAGAGGGGTGGTTGAGGGGAAGAAGACAGAGTGGTAATCAATGGACACTGCTCATCGTGGACTAATGTTATTAGCGGTGTCCCTCAGTGTTGGGTCCATTATTGTTTTCTGTATTTATAAATAATATTGATGATGGTATATCAAGCTTAATGTCCGTTTGCAGATGATACGAAGGTTGGCAGGGTTGTCAAGGACAATACTGACACTATGCTGCTGCAACAGGATCTGGGAAGGTTGAGCAGATGGGCTGAGAGGTGGCAAATTAAGTTTAACATTGACAAATGTAAAGTACTACATATGGGAAACAGCAACCCCAGAGCAACGTATCAACTCTGTGGTACTGCACTGACAATGTTAGAGAATGAAAAGGACCTGGGGGTAATTGTGCAGACAGATATGAAGTTCTCTGAGCAGTGCAGACGGGCTGCAAGAGTAGCTCATGGTGTCTTATCAATGATATGCAGGAATTTTTTTAGCAGGGATAAGGAGGTGATTATTCCCTTGTATAAGGCAATGGTCAGGCCACACCTTGAGTACTGTATACAGGTCTGGAGGCCTCATTTCAAGAAGGATGTAGAGCTGCTTGAACGAGTACAGAGAAATGAAACATGGTCAGTGAAGGGAACAAAGGTTTGCTCTTACGAAGAAAGGCTTAAGTTTTGCAAATTACAGTGTCTGGAAACTAGGCACCGGCGAGATGATCTGATAGAGGTGTATAAAGCCTTGAATGGTTTGAGCATGCTCAATGCTGACGGGATTCTGGCTCTTGCACAGAATAATCACCTGAGAGGGCATAAATTCAAATTGGTAAAGACAGATGTAGGATAGATGTGCGGAAATTTGCCTTTAGCCAGCGGGTAGTTGGTTGGTGGAACAGACTTCCATCCCTTGTTGTGGAAGTTAGCATTAGTAGAGGCATTTGATGCAAGAAAGGAAGCTTATAGCATCAGCCAAAAAAAAAAAACACCACTTCCACTTCACCCCTCTGTTCGTTCGAAAAACCTGTCCAGCTGAGCGTTAAACTTATTTAGGCTATCAACTTCCATGACAAGGGATGGAAGTCTGTTCCACCAACCAACCACCCGCTGGCTAAAGGCAAATTTTCGCACGTCTATCCTACATCTGTCTTTCCTCAATTTGAATTTATGCCCTCTCAGGTGATTATTTTGAACAAGAGGAAGGATCCCATCAGCATTGAGCATGCTCAAACCACTCAAGGCTTTATACACCTCTATCAGATCACCGCGCTGGTGCCTAGTCTCCAGACACTGTAATTTGCAAAACTTAAGCCTTTCTTCGTAAGAACACCCTTTTGTTCCATTCATTAATCTTGTTGCCCTTCTCTGTACTCGTTCCACTAGCTCTACATCCTTCTTGAAATGAGGCCTCCGAGTTGATAGCCTAAATAAATTTAAGGCTCAGCTGGACAGGTATTTCGAACGAACGGAGGGGTGAAGAGGTTTTTTTTTTTTTTTCCTGGCTGATGCTGCATAAGCTTGCTTTCTTGCATCATATGCCTTTACTAATGCTAATTACCTCGACAGCAATTGTGGAACACTGGAGGCCATCCACTCAGCCATGTAATGTGCTGCAGTAGCAGCCATGAGGATTAATGGAAGAGAAACGAGAGGCCAGCAGCATAGCAGAAGGAACCGCCAGCTTGGGAAGAAGAGTTTAGCAGAAGATAGAAGAATTAAGAGTCAAGATAGGCCAATTGACATATTAGCAACGGGGCAATAGGAGTAAGAAATTAAGTGGAAAAGTGAAGAGCATCCTCAAGAGAGACAGCATCCACAGCAAACATGAGACAAAAAAAAAAAAAAAATTAGAGAATAGGAGAGTACTTGGACACATTGAAGCAGAACCTCCTTGCACTCAGCAATAGACTATGCCGATACAAAGAGAGTTCACAGAAGAAAATAAACAACCGAATCTTCGATTAAGACCAAAGAGGCTTCTACAGGAGTTTTAGAGAATATGGGAAAGATGGGAATGCACCACCCGAGCAGAAGACGATTGAGGAGTTTTGGGGAAACAATTGGAGCAGAGAAGTAAAGCATAACAGCCGAGCCCCCAGGATAGAACTAGAACGCAAGAAAACCAAGGACGTACAAGAAATTAGAGTGGGAGATTCGGAAAGAAGTAAAACAGACGATCAAGAACTTTTACAACTGGCGAACTCCAGGTATAGATAACGTCCACAACTACCGGTACAAGAAGCTCACTTGTACACACAAACCCCTGGCAGAGCAGTTCACCCGAATGATGAGACAATCTCGAAGTTTCTCACTCAAGGAATCACATATCTGAGGCCTAAAGACGAAGATACAAGAAACCCGGTGAAATATAGGCCAATCACCTGCCTTACAACAATGTACAAGATCCTGACCACCTGCATAACCAGGAAGATATCAAACCACTTGGAGAGCCAGAACATAATGGCTGAACAGCAGAAAGGATGCAAGCGGCTGAGTAAAGGATGCAAGGAGCAATTAACCGTGGATGCTGCGGTTATGGAGCAAGCCTACATCGATTACCGCAAGGCCTTCGACTCCATGGCTCATAGTTGGCTAATAGAGGTACTGAACACCTACAAAGTCAATCCGATAGGACAAACTTTCTAGGAGAAACGATGGCGATATGGAGTACCACCATTAAGGTCGAAAACATCACAACCAGGCCAATCCCCATCAGGAGAGGAATCTTTCAGGAAGATGCATTGAGCCCATTGTGGTTCTGTCTAGCACTTAACTCGCTATCCACCATGCTTAACAGTAGCAAGTACAGATATAACCTCAAAGAAGGAAAAACTTGTACGTCCGCACCACCTAATGTACATGGATGACATCAAACTCTATGGTGGAACCGAGAAGCAGCTCCAGCAACTACTCCAGATCACCGAAGAATTCAGCAATGATATTAGAATGGAATTTGTTCTAGACAAATGCAAGAAACACTGATTACACCAGGGAAAATTAGTCAACCGAAACTGCCAGCTGCAGACTGGTAGAGAGAGAGATCGAAGCCATGGCAGAGGGAGAGGCCTACAAATACTTGGGGATGATGCAGGCTCAGCAGTTACAGCAGAAGGAAATTAAGGCCTGCCTGACCGAAAAATACCATCAGAGACTCAGAATAATGCCGAAAGCAAAGCTGAACAGAGAGAACACAGTTAAAGCCATAAACACCTATGCAGTCCCAGTGCTAACATACTCCGTCAGGTTCATAGATTGGACAAACACCGAGCTGGAGGATATCATGAAAAAGACAAGGATAATGATGGCCAAGAGCCACCAACACCACCACCCGAAATCTGCCGTGGAGAGACTGACAATTTCCTGGAAAGGAGCCTGATAGACCTCTTTGACCAACAGAAGACAGCGATAGTTAACCTGAAGGATTACTTCCAGAAACACACAGCAGGCCATATGGAAGATAGACAAGCGGTATACCGCACTCAACCGTAGCTAGGAGTCTCCCCCAAACCAGGAGTCACAAACGAAGCTAGAAAGATGGGCAGAGAAGACGCTCCCCGGCAGACACTACAATGATCTCCATCAAGATCACATAGATAAAATTGCTTCCAATGCATGGCTCACGAAAAAGGTATGAGGTATGAGGTATTGAGGGTCTAGCGGCTCCTGGGATTTCTCCCATCTCCGCGAATGTTCTATGTATCGGTGACAGTACCCTGTCAAAGCCAGAGATTTAGAAGTGTGTGGGTCATGAGTAGTGTTATATGTTGTGCCCATTGTTTATCCGGCTTATTGGCCGCCAGGCCCCTAATGGGACCAGACGTTGCCCATACCTCGCCACGTGGAGGCTAGCCGGGTGTTACCATTGAGTCAATTGTACTCTGGCAGGTCCTGCCACTTACTTTCCTGGGATTTTAGTGGCTAGGACCTAAAATAAAATTGGAACGACCGCGGTTGATTTTAAATCACTTACATTAAAGCACTAATATGGGGTTTGACGCTGAAAGCCTGTTTCTAAAGTGCCTAAAAAGGTTGGGCGAAATTTTTTGGTGTATTTTAAATTTGGACGTGTAGGGCTATACGCTGTGCAAGAAAAAGTGCTGGGAGGGGAGAGTGAAGGCTGGGGGGGGGTGAAATAGGAAGACGAGGGTCGATAGGGTAGGTGACCCCCAATTTTTCAGTGAGGCATGCCCATGCCCCACCAGAGGGAAGAAATGGTGTGGCAGGGAAGAGAGGCGACAGCAAGCCGTCACCTCTCTCCCCTGCCGGGAGTGGGAGTAAAAGAATTGCACTGCACAAGAGAGTGCAGAGCATAGAGCCAATATGGCTCCGTTGAGGCAGCAACTTGGAGTTTCTCTATCTTCGTTGGTCTTCTCTGTCATTGATAGCCATATTTTTCCTCAGCTATGAACACTGGTCAGGTCCATTGTTGGTCTGTTAGCTATGGCTGTGGTTCTCTTCATCATGGGAAGATCCGCAGCTCCATGGGGTTATTCTTGCGATCGCTGGTTTTAGATGATTAGTAGTAAGCAGGTTCCTGGGCGAGGTTCTCCTTGAGTCCTCTCCACGCGTGTTCTGTGTCTCTTTTTTTTTTTTTTTTTTTATCTTCTTCTGTAGATGGCTATCAGTGTTTTACGCCTACCAAATAGTTTTTGGGCATATTCCTTTAGCTCTCTGTATTCCTCAAATGAGTCCAATAGATGTGATTCCAAGTTCTTGGGGAGGTATATTGCAGTGTATTGAAGAGGTCCCGCTCACGAGGTATGAGGTATATTGAGGGTCTAGCGGCTCCTGGGATTTCTCCCATCTCCGCGAATGTTCTATGTATCGGTGACAGTACCCTGTCAAAGGTCCCGCTCACGAGCGGGACCTCTTCCCCGAGACTGAAGGATTCATGCTCGCCATCCAAGGCCAGCTAATCAACACCAGGAACTATAGAAAATACATCGCCAAGAAGCCTGGTGTGTACAATGACACATGTCGGCGATGGCACATGGTCTCAGAAACGATCCAACACACCAGCGTGGGATGCAAGGTGAGCACTCAGACTGAGTACACTCAAAGACACAACCAGGATAATACATCAGAAGCTAGCAAGGTAATACCAGTTGATAGAAGAAAGTGTACCGTACTACAAGTACGAGCCCCAGGCAGTACTAGAGACCCCAACTCACAAGCTGTACTGGGACCGCGCCATAATAACGGATAACCCTTGTAGACAAGAAGGAAAAGGCTACCTATCTGATGGACATAGCAGTACCCAACACTGGCAACCTGCAGAAAACCCATGAGAAAAAAATCCGGAAGTACACGAACCTAAGACAGGAAATCAAAGAGATGTGGCATGTGCAACAAGTAACGACCATCCCGATCATCGTGTCAATCAAAGACTTTACATACCAGCCTAGCAGCAATAGGTCTCCCAGTGAATACCTACAAGGAACTCCAGAAAATCGCAATCCTGAACACCTGTAGGATAGTCAGAGAGTTTCTCGACCAACAGTAACACCAGACATAACAACAACACCCGCCCTGTGTACTAGGTAGCAATACCCGTAACGAGGTGGAACCCCCAATCAGGGAGAAATAATATGAGCAATAATAATAATACTTAAAACTATACCAAGTGCAGCAGGCTAGCGCATTGGGAAACACTCTCAATCGTCCTTTTAATGTATTTGTTTTTCTCTTTATGTTTTTATAAATGTAAATATGTTTTTCTAATTCTATGTACACCTTTCCAGCCAACTAGCTGTACAGCGGGTGAAAGCAAACTTAATAAACTGAATAATAATAATTAAAGTTCATTGACTTTGGCAGGCAGAAAGTTCAGTTTCCCATAAAAATCACTTAAAAATAGTAAAACACAGCAATGAGTTTTTGAAACTGATTCTGGGGCTTCCCTCTGATCGGGGGCCACTGCATGTCCTCCTTTTGATCTTTTACAACTAGATATTTAGAGACAACAAATATCCACTCTGTGTCATTCAGTTGTGTTGGCCTTTCCAAAATCAGAGAAAGACCGCTCCTCACCAAATAATTACTGCAATGGTATCGCAGGAAATTGAAAAAGCCTTTCACATCACAGGGAGATATGGCATTCTCAAAGAGCTATATAATTTGTGCTTAAGGGGTTACTTGCCCAAATGATAGACAACTTTCTCAGTACTTTTCAGGTCCACTACCAGACTTCATTATCCTCTATACATGTTCAAGAAGAGTGTACCACAAGGGTCAATTCTCAATACAGTATTGTTCAGTATCAGAGTAAATAGCATGACCCAAGGCATGACCAGCACAAGCATGCACATATGCAGATGATCTCATTTCCTGTCACTCTGAAATCATGAGTACCACAAAAATACAGCTGCAATTGGCAATAAATAAACTAGAGTGGTAGACTGTAAAATGTATACCAAATATCACAGCAAAACTTTGCTGCCATTCACTTCTGCAAACGACATAAAAAAAAGCCCGATTTCGAATAAAGCATAATCTGATCCTAGCTTTTATTGCCATCAGAGTATTAGAAATGGCTTAATAATGAATAATAAACTTAACTTTCAGGCTCGTGTAACACATCTCCAAGCTAATTGTTTAGGGAAACTAAATATTCTTCAATTGTATCAGCTACATCATAGGGCATAGAGACTCGCTTTTACGTCTTTATAAGGCATTAATCAGGGCGCAGCTATATTATGGAACTCTGGTATATGCCTCAGACAACAAAAACGTTTTGCAACGTAGCGAAGACGGCTGACACTTTTCGGACAAGCTTGTGTCGGAGAAATTGGGGCTCCAGTGGAGGGTTAGATCACCATAATCAGCCTGCTGGGTTGCATTGTGATTACTTCCTCAATGGATGCTGTTTTTCCCAGGGACTGGATGTGGAGACTGATTGAAGTATTCCCTTTTCTGTTACTGCTATACTGTTCTGGTTTCAGGAAAAGCTGACTTCACTGTGACCATAATTCCTGGTTTAGACTTCTACTACCTGGATTAGACTTTTCTTTTGAATCTTTATAATGGACTTATAAGTGTCAATTGGATCCTTGGAGATCATTACAACCTTATATTGGTACTTTATAGTGTCGGATACCTTAATGGTATTGCATTCTGATATGGAAATTGTGTTGAAAATGAATCTGAATCTGAATGAGCGAATCTGAGATAATTGTACATGAACATCATTAGCGGTACAGCATTGTAAATAGGATGTGGGGTTACCAGGAATGCTCTCTGGGACCGCATAGCAATAAATAAATAAAGCTCAGGGCCTTTAGAACTTCCACAATGCACTCCATGTAAAACCCTGCTAACACAAATCTATCCAGTTTAACTATTGATGTTGCAATTATTTCAAAGTCGAGCTGATTATCTGGTTGCTATCAAATGTAAGATGCATCGGAACCGTATTCGGCATTGCCCAGCTATTTGGGAATGCATAAATTTGGTCAGCTACAGTAACAGTAAATGCTTTCAAAAAGGTATTGCCATTATACCCTGCGATCCTTCTTGAGAGTGACTGCTTGGCTTCACCAACCACCGAGACACCTGCTTCTAAATTCAACACGGAATCTAACAATCAGTCTACTTCAGAGTTTGCTATAAACAAAGTTGCAATTTTATATCGAGAGAGAGAGAGAGAGAGAGAGATTGTCACTAGAAGACAAAGGCCAATTCCTCAGAGAGCGTGAGTGTGTTAAGCTCCAAAGCAACTAAAGCCATGAGAAATTAGTATATTTTGTCTATGAATACATGTATTCTTTGGTTTGCTGTTTGAAAAACCCGAGTTTCCGGGAATAAAATTCATGCAATCGAGACTGACTAACTCAGCCACTTTGAGAACACAGACCATACAAATTCCTTGTTTCACTGACGGTATTCAAACCCGGACCTACGCACAAGTGCGGGAAGATGTAGATGATAGCCATTTGTGTTCTGAACAATCACCCACAGAAGAGTTGGTGATGTGCTTAGTATGTCAAAAGTGCCCGTTGTTCACGTGCAGGAGAAGAGCAGATAGGATAGAGAAGGGGTGCTCTATCGTACTCTACATACTAGACAAGAACAACAGGGTATTATAATCTTCAATTTTTTTCCCCAATTTGTGTTAAACGTAGTGTTGTTTATGTATACATTCCTTATAAATAAAATATTTATTTTTGCTTAGCATCGACTTCTTGCCTCTCCTTTCGTTCTAATTGTTTATTTATCAGAAAGAAAGCTGAAATCTCGATTTGTGTACTTCTTCCCTCGCCTTAGTTTTACCGTGTTGGTGCATCTGTATGGTAATGTTGAGGGATATGTGTGTTGTATTTCTAAAAATTTGAGGCTGTAATAACAATTGAAGGAACACCTGTTAAAGCGTAAAGTTTCTCTGTATCTTAGAAACAGATTTAATTTAACAGTTTGAACCTCTTCATCACATTAAACTTTATTTAATCGGAATTATCCAAATTTCTTAGATTTAGAGGTTCAACCGAACTTTCATATTTCTGTACAAGTACTTACTGAATACTTACGTCAAAGGTTGATAAATATTCTTCATCAAGGCCACTCCTACCCCAATTCCTTTGGATTCCTTTGCACATGTTACACAAACACAGAGAGTATCACTTCGTATCAATGTAATTAGAAATTGTAGTTTGTCCGCTAGAAGTTTGAAAAAAAATTGAGAATTAAAAGCTCATTTTGGATTTTGAAGCAAAAGACTGATTTAAAATATCAAAGGGGAGAACAGAATCAATTAAACATTACATCATGCTAACTTGAAGTGTATGTAGGCAGTGGTGAGCTGTGAATAATTTAACAATGGGCTCGCAGTTGTGCCGGCTTTTTGATGTGAAACATCCTTGGGGATTCCTGCCGCGGATTGTCACGGAAGTGACGTCATCCGCGGTAGGCTTCCGCCAGAGGCACTTCCCACGTTCACACTACTAGTCTGCGCCGAGCATTCACTAGTGTGATTAGAAAGCGTGACGCATTTTTCGTGACCGGTATGATATCTCGAGTCAGCCTGGTCATCACGCCACACTCCCCTCTTTACAATGATACTTGGTGTTTAGATACACCATAGATAACTCTTAATAAACTACAAAGTAGTTGTTGTAGGCATCATTTGCTCTTTCTCATATTGTGCTCTGCCTTCACGACGAGTTGCCATGATATTGCACTACTTCGAATAAGTAACGCTTCACTAATAGAGAAGGCTATTGTTACTTATTCTCAGTTGAGTACCACCACCCAGACAGCACTGTTTCACGGCTATTGGCCGATCATCAGTGGGTGGGCAGGTACCCTGGTATTGCAGACATGACGACCCAGTTGTGAAGTTAATCACACAATATGAGAGATGCCAAGAGGTGTAGATGTCAATATTTAAAATAAATAAATGCACAAGGCATAATACTTTAAGAGTTTGGTATCTATATAATATCGGTGTTTAGATACACCATAGATAACTCTTAATAAACTACAAAGTAGTTGTTGTAGGCATCATTTGCTCTTTCTCATATTGCGCTCTGCCTTCACGACGAGTTGCCATGATATTGCACTACTTCGAATAAGTAACGCTTATGTAACGATGATCGGCCAATAGCCGTGAAACAGTGCTGTCTGGGTGGTGGTACTCAACTGAGAATAAGTAACAATAGCCTTCTCTATTAGTGAAGCGTTACTTATTCGAAGTAGTGCAATATCATGGCAACTCGTCGTGAAGGCAGAGCACAATATGAGAAAGAGCAAATGATGCCTACAACAACTACTTTGTAGTTTATTAAGAGTTATCTATGGTGTATCTAAACACCGATATTATATAGATACCAAACTCTTAAAGTATTATGCCTTGTGCATTTATTTATTTTAAATGATACTTGGATACGATAGTCTCGAGTTCTAACTGTTTAGATTTTTTTAATATTATAGCATCATAATCATGCTTCCTGAAGTAAGTATGACTGCAACAATACAAATATTTGCAAAACAATTTGTTTTTTCGTCTCGCATTTTCGTAACATTCCATTGTTAGGAGGCGCCTCCGTAGCCAGGTGGGAAGGAGCAGCAGTGCGTAGCACACGCTTCTTGATTAGACCGGGATTCGAGCCCGTCACCACCAAATACGGAGGAGGCGGAAAGGTCAGGGAATGACCACCGCATATCCCTGAGCAATATGGCCTTAGTTGCTAATGCTCCTAAAAACCAAATAACAAACAAACAAACCATTGTTAGGTGCTCCAAACAGCTGTGTATGTCGTTTCAACTACAAGGTCGGTACTTCAATCGACGCTATTTTCTAGATATTAGATACGTTGCAATCGCAGGTAAAAAAAAAAAGAAAGTAAAGTGCAGCCATTATCAACCCACTGCAGGATGGAAGCCTCCTCAACAATTCATGCTGAGGGGAAATGGACCATAATCTGCCACGCTGGTCCAGTGCGGGTTGGCAGATCGACCGTATTCAGCAGTCAGGGACTTGAACCCCGATCTAGTCAAAGAGCGTGTGCTACTGCACTTCCGCTCCTGCCCACTCGGCTACGGAGGCCTTGTCTTCCAGAAATTATAAAAATTTGCGAATGTTCAATAAAATATTTACAATACAAAAGCTCTATTTCGCAATCAATGTCCAAATCAAAATACCTAAAAGAAACGCAAAGGATTCACATAAAACCATCTACCGCGCATGCTCGGTATACGCGCCACTTTTTTTATTCGTCTCTCTCTTTTTTTAACAAATAGGGAAATATAATGGATACATATTTTTTTCATGATAAAATTTTAATATTGCGAATAAAAAGTAACATGAAATATTTCCCATATCACAAAAACTATCACAAAACATTCCACAATATAAAAATAAATATTATATAAAAAACAACCTCTTCTAGAAAAGGTACACAATAATAATAATTATTATAATTAGTTATATGGTGCAAGGAAGCATGAGGCTCATGCTGCACCAGCCAAAAAAAAAAAATTATTCCCGAGTTACCCTGAGAGAGAAAAGTAGAAGGGAATCACCAAGAAAGAGAAGAATGATGATATCCAGCTCAAGTGTGCCAAGCCCATACTCACCAGATGGGAGCCCCCGGGGTTAAATCACAGATTAAATAAAAAAAATTATTACACATATATTGAAGAAAAATTTATTCTAAAAATTGCCATATATAATATACTTCTTTATTAATATTTGTTGTCGATCTTCTGGTTTGCTCAAGCTGAGTGATGATTACAGAGGAATGATTTGACGTAACGATCCGGATCAAATTGAAGCAATTGTTTTCCATTTAGTTGTATGGTCAACATTATTCATTCATTTATACAATATTATTCATTACGCTGAAAGCACTGCTAATCGCGATGGTTTCAAAGATATTTCTGGCTTTTATTGAAGAGTGAATTTCACTCGATTTTAAAGATAAACTGTCTTCGACAAAATCTCTAAAATCATTAATTTTTATTTCATATTTTATCAGAAAACTTAAATTTCTTATTCGTTTTTCACTGTCTTGCTACGGAGACGAAACTTATTTCGTATTCCACGATTCCAGATAGCATTTGTTTAAAATTTCTTTCAATTCCTCATCGTCAATAGTATCATTATTTTCTTTATTTAATTTAAAATTACTCTGTTGCATTAATACCTTATTCTTAATAACGTGTCACGAGGTAATTTTTTAAATGTGTTCTTACTTTCGATTCCTTCAAATTCTTTCAACTTTAACATCCCTCAATTTTAGCTTCATAATTTCCTTCAGAATTTTTGAAATTAGCGATAGCATTGATAGAATAATTAATTTGTTTTTACTGTAGTGATGCTGCGACTTTGTAAAGCTTCTAGTTAGGGTAAGAGAGCTCCCGCAGGATGTCGATCATTAGTGCTAAATCGTTAAGAAATTCCAGATTGAAAAGTCGGTTTAATAATCCAGAATATTTAATTATTTTTCTGATTCAAAATGTTTGCACAAAGCGGGATAATTTCTCCAACCTTCAATTGCCGTCAGTAAGCTACAAGCTGCCCAAACACACGACCGATCTTATTGCCTGTATGCCATTATTTTAGAACATTTTCTGCACAGTGAAAGCCTTGACTAAGTTTCAAAATCTGCCAACATTTCCTCTTCGTAAAGTTTATATAATATCTTAGTTACCTCAATCCCCCCCCCTCCTCTCTACGTTCCTACCCTCACTAGTTCTTTGAATACAGTGCAAAATGTCGGAATCATACGAATATTCTGCTACTGTGACCATGTAAACATAGACAGGAGACATTTACTGGAAGGCAAGGATCACTCACTTCTCCGAAAAACATATGACTTCTTGTAGGAGTAAAGGGGAAACCACAATATAGGTGACCAGAGGCTATAATCCGTGTCGAGAATCTTCTTAATTCTCTGACTGGCTATGGAAAGCATATTGACTAGCGCGACTTCTCGCTGTGTGACTGCAGAGGTTTTATTGACACCACTTGTGGGGGGGGGGGATTATAAGGTCCTTTATATATATCTTTTTATCCTTCTTTAATTTTATTTGAATATTAATAATGTTATTAAATATTCCTTATTTTGTTTGTTCCCTTATATTTGAGAGGTGGTAGATGACTTTCATCAACCGGTGAAATACCACCACTTTGCTTATTGGAGGCTTGAAGTGGTGAAACCCATGTTTAGTCTCTAGAGCAAAGTTTCCGGCATCCCCCTCCCCCAACCCATGCACGGTACTAAGTGCTATAGGTTTTGATACCTTTCGTGTTTTCATAAAAAAAAAAAAAAAAAAAAAAAACACTATATAGACTGTAAGATCTGAAAATCTTACAAAAATAAAATATTTTTTTTGACTTCTGAAGTTAGTTTTCCTTTTTGGATTCTTGCCGTTGGGAGAAATGTTAATAGCGTCAGTTCAATAAACAAGAATTATCCAGTAAGGATTGTAAAACTTAAAAGGTAGGAAGAACGAAAAACAGGAAAATTAGCTTTGCATCCGTCAAAACAGAAAACTGACGGAGAATACTATGACAAACCCAGCAGGGGGTCCGGCGCTGCAAAAACAACTTAAGTTTTATGAGGGGTCACGCACCGGAAACGCATATGGCAAAACGCACACTAGTTTCTAAAAATAGATGCTATAGTAGCTAGTGTCACAATTTGTGGTTTTTCTGAAGTGCTATAGAGACAAGCTGTGATGACACAGGAGGAGGTGTTTTGATGCATTCGGCCTACATGAAAGAGCTCAACGGATGTTAACAGGTAGGAAATAAAAAAGGAGAGGGGTATTGTGAATCACGTGCCACTAGGCTGGCTGACCTGCCAACAAATGAAAGGATAAAAATGAATATAGGAAAGAGGTGATTGGAAGAAACCCACTGTGGGGAGGCGTGGAAAATTCAGGAGTAAGAGATTGTTTTTGGTCGGGTGAGTGGGAGAAGAAGTGCGGAGGGCAGGAAGAAGAGAGTGGGTCAGTGTCAGTGAGTTGGGCAGCAAGATGAGAGTGGGTGAGTGTCAGTGAGTTGGGCAGGAAGATGAGAGTGGGTCAGTGTCAGTGAGTTGGGCAGTAAGATGAGAGTGGGTCAGTGTCAGTGAGTGGGGCAGTAAGATGAGAGTTGGAGAAGAAAAGAAAGGAATGAGTTTTTTTTTAGATAGAGTAGCCGGTGGAGAAAAGTGGCTAAGTTTAATGTGTAGTCAGTATGAGGGGTAGATAAGCTTTAGGTGAACAGTTAAGTCGTTGATCTAATAAGTTAGTGAGAGAGGCAGTCGAGTAAGTGGAAAGATGAAGATGAGGTGCAGAAGTCGGTCAGACAGTCAATCAAAAGTAGATTGAGTTTCGAAGTGAGAGATGAACACGTGCCATAGAAAAGAGGGAAAAGTTTTCAAGATCCTTAAAGTAGATGAGAAGGAGTCAACTCCATTATGAAGGAACGAGATTGCCTGATATTCTGAGAGCAAGTACGCTGGAGCTGATGAAATCCGAAGCCGGACAAAAAGAGTACAGCCATTCTGATCAGATGAAATTAATGCGTCCATAAAGAAATACAAAGGTACCCAGGAAGGAATCCAGCATCTTATGTCGAACGCCCCCAGTGATTGTGAGATGCGACCCAGATAGAAAGGATCCCCTACTCGCTTAGAGAAGGATGTACCGTGAAGTCTGCCAAGTTATGTCAGTAAGTGATTAGTTTGTTTAAGTACTCTCACCATCACATCGATTATAGACACTTGATAACCAATTTATCAGAACTTTTGATTGAACACATATGTATAAGTAGTACTATATTATAATGAATAAGTTAGTGAATGTTATGAACTGAAGGACATTACCCAGGGCAAGTCAATATATATAGATAAATATTTTGGAAGGGAATAGATATAAAATTTTTGAAGTGATTGATACTTGTTAATATTTGGTTAAATAAGTGAATGACTAAGTATGAATTTTGAAAGGGGATAGACGGATGTCAGTAACCCCCGAATGTGCAAGTAGTTAATTGTAGAAATTTGATAGTAATAATTACCTAGATTAGAGAAGGTTGTAGGCTATAATTTGTTAGAAAACAGAGTAATGATTTATACTGAAATTAAGAGTATCGGAGCTTTATCAATTTGGAGTAGGAATTGTTTTGTAATGAAAGAAGAATGTTAATAGATTCTTTTGAAAGTCAATTGAACTCAGGAGTAAGGAAGTAGAAACATTTTGTTAGTTTAAAAGAGGAGATAGTTGTTTATGATTTATGTAAAGGAAATAGCCCTCCTTGAGTTTGCTCAATAGGCAAATTACTTTGCTCATTTACATTCTGTTATAAGAAGATGAAATTAAATCTATTTGGTCATGAGTTTAATAAATTTCTTTTGTTTGATGTATCTATGTAAAAGTGTCCAATAAACTGTATTTTTATTATACAACATTTGTGTGTCTCTTTGTTATTCTGAGAAAAAGCCTATCCAAAGGGAATTAAACACATCAAGGAGATTTTCCCCTAGAACTTGGAAATTTTCTGTGAAGTAAAATAGTCAGATTGCGCAAGTGGGGAGTTATTATAAAGGGGAGTTGTTAAAAGGGGAAATAATAAAATATAAATAATATATAAAATAACATTATCATAAAAATACCCCCCCCCCACAAGACCTCTTTTTCCTACACCCCCACTTACACATCTGACTTTGCTTCACAGGAGAATTCCAGATTCAAGGGAACTTCTCAATTATGTATAATTCCCTTCGGAATGGCTAAGTGTTCAAGAATAACAACCGCACTAATTAATAAATAACAATGTTTATTCACACACACTATATATATATATATATATATATATATATAACATGAGATACAATTGAACTAGATAGCATGTAATGACATACAAAATTAAATCAAAGATACTTTGCATATATTATTCTTATTCCTATTTCCTTTCACTAGCTAATCTGAGTTAATCATTATATGAAAACACTTGATTCATTCTTCTTGCCCTAACTAACTCCTAACACTTATACATTCACCATACCTATTTCACTTATTCCTGGATACAATTCTGTTTCATATATTAACAATCAATATGCTACTTTCATCATTATAATCTGTGTTCTCACCATTCTATTACAATATACTTGTAGACCAATCTTAAGCTTCCTAAAATCTATTTGTTATTAGTCTTTCTGATAAACCAACAAATCTTCATCAATAAAACACTATATTCAGAGTTGTTCATATAACTCAATTATCTATCTTTAAAACATATTCAGAGTCCCTCTTTATAAACCTTACTACCCTTCTAACACATTATAGCTATTTGTACATCAATTTCATCTGTTACTCATTCCTTCGTTTCCCTTGCATTTTACATTAACCCTTTTTTTTTTTTTACATAATAAACTCTGTTAGTATATATAATTTACTTCAGAGATAATTTATCTATCATTTTACTTCCTAGTGCTACCTCTTTTTAATTAATTACTATACGGTTTCACTAACAGTCCTTGTTAACTTACAGTACTTAATATATCTCTCACCTACTTCTATCTTTTTCTTTTCTTTTCCGGGGAGGTTTCAAGCTTCCATTTTAGGCTCTCGTGCTACCTTCTGAGGATCTCCTTCATCTTCTTTCTCCTGAATCTGCTTCAGATAATTTTCCGGAACTCTTGGCTGCATGGGTCTGGCGTCCTTCCTCCACCTGATCGGCTACTAATTCCGCGGTTACACTCCGTCTGATCGGGCTGGCACTTTGCCCTCACCTCCTGTTTCGATACAGGGGCTGCTTCCTACCGTCTGGGACATCACAAGACAATGTATACCACGCGGAGATGGGGGAACCCCTGGTGCCGTTTGACCTTAAACACACTTTACACTTATGAAGATAATCAAAGCGTGCTTTTAGTATTACGCCATTTAAAGAGTGTGGCACGACTCACAAATTGGTCTAAGCCAGAATTTGTATAGAGCAAAGTAAAATGATACTGTACCCCAGTGATGAATATAGTAAATGAATTAGGAAATACTGCTGAATTAAGAAAGATTTATTTTGGATAAATATTAGAGAGATCTTCAAAATTATGAGGGGTGATCATTTAATTCGCGGAATGCTGCAAGATCTTATCTTAATTGTCATCAACTGAATCTTCTGTGGATTTCTCCTTCTCGAAATACTCTCCCTTGAACTTTACACAATTTCGCCACTGTCGTATCCACAAATTAAATGCTTCTTGCAAGCCATTTTTCGAAAGACTGTGACGTGCTTCCGTTGTGGCTCAGCGAGCATCATTGTGTCGGACGCGAAACGGTTGCCTTTCAGAGCTTTCTTCAGACGTGAAAACAGGAATAAATCACACGGGGCTAAGTCTGATGAAAAAGGGGGATGTGGCAGAATCTCGGCACCTATGGCAGTGATCACTGCCTACACAATATTAGGCGTATGGGGGCCTGGCATTTTTTTGATGGGGAAACGACCTCACACCAGAAAGTTCGATCATACTAGAATATGGTCGTCCTACCAAGACGCTCATTACCATATGCTTCATTCATTTCTTTAACTGCTTCCGATGCATTCAAGATCCGTCTGACACAATAATACTTGCTTCAAAACGATCGTCAGTGACACGCGGCTAAAAAAAACTCTTCACGCAACGTTAGCTCGACAAGTACTGGTATGCGCACACAGAGGCTGCTCAGTAGCGATCAAAGAGAGCACCTCCAGCGGCAGTTATGGAAAGTTAGCATCGTAAACATAAAATCTTGCACCAGTCCGCAAATTAAATTATCACCCCCCTGTACATTTGATGGATAGAGTACTATATCATTATAGGATACATGGATAATAGCTTACAACTATGAACCAAGATTCGAATGCCCAGAAGACACTGAACATTCGAATTTGGACTATGACATCTGAAGTTCAACCTCTGATTGGAATACAATACGAGCTGGTAATGAAAGTTGCTATAATATCTTCTAACAATTGCAGAAAACTGTAGTACAAAATGAGAACTTAACAAATCGGTATATACTAAATGGCTACGTTATTAGGTACACATACCTAATAGCCAGTAGGTCCCCAATTATTCCTCAAAACAACCTGGATTTGCTGTGGACTCAACGTGTCAAAAGAGTGCCACAGGGATGCTGGTCCATGTTCCTCAATTGTTCGTATCAAATTGGATATTTGCAGATCAACTCTGAAAAGCTCGTTCCACCTCACTATTACTGTTAATAAGGAAGATCAATTAGATTGAGATCAAGTGAATACGGAGCCTTCTGACATAGTACAATATCCTGTTAGAAGAGTCTACTCGCAGAAAGTACATTGAACCATGAAGGGACCCACCAGATTTCCAGATAACCTGTGGCATCCAAATGTTGCTAGTATCAGGGGCCCAATGATGATAAACATTGGGGCCCTGATATTGCATTGCTGACACCTTATAGGATGGGCGCATCGATTCAAGTGCGTTCACCAAATTCTGATCATCCCATCAAAGTGAAATACGAGGAACTGGGATTGGTCAACCACTATCCAGTGCTACGGGCATTCTGTGTGTGTGTGTGTGTGTGTGTGTGTGTGTGTGTGTGTGTGTGTGGCGCCTCCGTAGCCAGGTGGGAGGGAGCAGCAGTGCATAGCACACGCTTCTTGATTAGACCGGGGTTCGAGACCGTCACCACCAAATACGGAGGATGCGGAAAGGTCAGGGAATGACCACCTCATATTCCCGGAGCAGAATGGCCTTAGTTGCGATTGCTCCTAAAAACCAAATAACAACAACAACAACAACATTCTGTGTGTAATCAGAAACTCAGTCTAAAACACTGATCGAACCAATTTCTTTCTATTTCAGAAGATTTAGGAGAAGTCCGGTTGGCCTGCCTCCCTAAAATCCACTCATGCACACCTTCTCAATGGTAAGTCCTGTTACGTCACTTAGGTGGCAACGAACGTGTAGAGTGGTTCTCATCAAGATGCCTGGTCAGCATGAAGAGGAAAAGACCAACCCTCCAGCACATGACAGCACGACGAAACAAATGACTGTCAGTCCCCAGCGGCTTTCACTCCCCGTCTTATGGCAGTGAGAGGATCAGAGTGGAAGTAGAGTGTGCTAAGAATCTCTGAGTACGACCAGGCTGCCAAGCACTTGACCTGTTACAACGTAAGATCGCTCATCGCTGAAGATAGGATTTTAGAGCTGGAAAAGGAATTAGAAAATGTGAATTGGAATATCATCGGTTTGGCTGAAATAAGAAGAAGTAAATCACTTATAAGTTTATCAAGTGGAAATCTTCTGTACACCAATGGAAATAGTTAAAGGAGTGAAGGTGGAGTTGGCTTTCCGGTCCATAAAGAAATAAAAAACAACATTTCTGAATTCAAATGTACACCACCAAGGGTGTAAAGACTACTACTCAGGATTTCTAAGCGGTACAAGCTAAAGGTTTTAATGATTTATGGACCAACATCGAGCTATGATGATGAACAGGTTGAAGAAATGTACACTGAAATCGAGTCTTCTTGATGAGCAGAAAACCCACTATAATGTCATTATGGGGGACTTAAATGCTGAGGTTAGAAAGAGACAAAACTGCGCAGAAAGGGGAACTATAGGTAATTTTGGAATATAGGTGAAAGAAATAAGAGGTGAAAGACTCGTGGAATTTGCAGAACCTCGAGGAAATGTCAGTAATGAACACTCTTTTTAAGAAAAGGGTGAACAGAAAGTGGACATGGAAGAATGCAAATGGATTAACAACTAATGAAATCGAATTCATCCCCACTAACAGAAGATATATCGTCAGCGATTTACCGTCCTAAACAAGGTAAATGTTGGAAGTGATCACAGAATGGTAAGATGCACTTGATATAGATGTAAGAAAAGAAAGGAAAAAACTGACTCGAGTAAATAATACGAAGGTCTCTGATGTTATTTGTTTGTTATTTGGTTTTTAGGAGCATTAGCAACTAAGGCCATATTGCTCCGGGATATGCGGTGGTCGTTCCCTGACCTTTCCACATTCTCCGTATTTGGTGGTCATGGGCTTGAACCCCGGTCTAATCAAGAAGCGTGTGCTACGCACTGCTGCTGCTCCTGCCCACCTGGCTACGGAGGCGCCGAAGGTCTCTGAGATAACAGAAGAGGAGAAAAAGCAGTATATACTGGAACTTAAGAACAAGTTTGAGCTTCTGCAGACCATTCAGGAGCAAGATATCGACGAGGAATACTACAACGTTCTGAAAGTGATAAAGCCCAAGAAACCTATAGGTAAACAGAAATCCAAAGAAGAAAAAATTAGTCAAGAAACGCTTGTCATGATGAACCGAAGACGACAAATGAAGAGCAAGATAAACACTGACAAGGATAAAATTGAGTATACTGAGTTATGCAAAGCCATTAGAAAGAGACTCAGAGAGCACAAGAAGATTTAACACAAGAAAAGTAGAACAAGCATTAAGAGAAAACAAAGGACTTAAACCAGCAGACATGAGCAGGAATACAGAAAGACAAATGATACTGAAACTGAAGAATAGTGATGGTGTATTTATAATTTGAATTATGCCTTCTCTGCTATTTATAAATAGCAGTGAAGGCATAATTCAAATAGCAGAGGAATACTATAGAGTATTATACAAGGAGCGAGGGAATGATGCCAGCAGTGGGAAAAATGGATCATAAATTAGCAAACACATGACATACGACATAACCGATATTCTTCCTGATGAGGTAGAACATGCATTGAAGAAAATGAAGAATCGGAAAGCCCCGGGGGTAGATGAAGTTACTGTTGAGTTTTTAAAATTGGGAGGAAGAGACATGATACAGAAATTGGCAAGACTCTTGACAAAATGCATTAGAAAAAGTTGTGACGCCTAAGGAGTGGAATAATGCAATCATAGTTTTGCTGCACAAGAAAGGAGATAAATCAGAAATTGGAAATTATAGACCAATTAGCTTGTTGTCCCACATCTACAAGTTGTGCACAAGTGTAATTACTAACAGAGTATAAATAATACTTGATGAGAATCAACCGAAAGAGCAAGCTGACTTTAGGACAGGATTCTCGACTATGGATCACCTTCACGTAATATCACAGCTAATGCAGAAAACAAATTAATATAAAACGCAATTATGTAGTAGTAGTAGTACTAGTAATAGCATGTGATGCAAGAAAGCAAGTGTATGAACTTATGCAGCATCAGCCAAAAAAAAAAAAAAAAAAAACAACACATCATTCCATCCAAATGCCTGTCCAGTTCCTTTTTAAATTTATTCAACCTATCAACTTCCACAACGACAGATGGAAGTTTGTTCCAGCAATTAACCACCCGCTGGCTAAAGGCAAATTTCCGCACATCTATTCTACATCTGTCTTTTCTTAATTTGAATTTATGCCCCTTAGGTTCGTAATCTGAACAAGTGGAAGGATCCCATCAGAATTCAGCGTGGTCAACCCATTCAAGGCCTTATACACCTCAATCAGATCACCGCGCAGGTATCTAGTCCCCAGCTGCTGCAATTTGCAGAACTTAAGCCTCTCTTGGTAAGAGGATCCCTTCATTCCCCTCACAAATCTTGTTGCCCTTCTCTGTACACGCTCAAGGAAATCTACATCCTTCCTAAAATGAATGAGGCCTCCAGACCTGTACGCAGTACTCAAGGCGTGGCCTGACCATTGTCTTATATAGAGGGACAATCACCTCCTTTTCCCTGCTAGCAAAATTCCTATATATCATTGACAAAACCCCATGACCTGCCCTGGCAGCCTGTCTGCATTGCTCAGAAAACTTCATATCTGACGGCACAATTACTCCCAGATCTTTTTCATTTTCTACCACCTTAAGTGTCGTACCACACAGTTGGTACGTTTCTCTGGGGTTACTTCTACCCATATGCAGTACTTTGCATTTGTCAAGGTTAAACTTCAGTTGCCACTTCTTAGCCCATCTGCCCAAATTATCTAGATCCTGTTGCAGTAGCACACTGCTATTACTGTCATTAACCACCCTGCCAACCATAATCCACAAATGCCAATGTCTGGCATTTGTGGATTATGAAAAGGCAATTGACTCCATACAGCTTAAGGCAACGTTTCGAACACTGAACAGACAAGGCGTACACATCCTATAGATTATGATTTCGAAGAAAATATGAGAACGTTACCTCCTTTATTAGAGTAGACAAAGACAGTAGCAAATTTAAAATTGAGGAAAGGAGTACGGCAAGGAGACACAATATCTCCAAAGTTGTTTACTGCTGCTCTTGAAGCTTTCATAAAATTAGACTGGTCGCAGAAAGGAGTCAATGTGAATGGAGAGTACCTAAATCATTTACAATTTACAGATGACATTGTGATCATAAGCTATGATCCCGAAGAATTAGAGGAAAATCTTAATCAGTTATACAGAGTTAGTAAGGATTTCGGACTAAAGATGAATATGGCTAAAACAAAAGTAATTTACGAGTAAATTACTTTAAAAGTAATGAACGAGTATGCCACAGAAAGAGTTATAATTATTGAAAGAGCAGTAATTGAAAAGGTGGATTCATATACTTATCTGGGACAAGTCATTAGCTGTAATGATGATAAATGGCTGGAAGTTAAGAGGAGAATAAATTTTGGATGAGTAGTATTCAGGAAATATAGTCACATACTGAAGAGCAATATCCCAATTTGTCTGAAACGTAAAATAATGAACCAATATATACTCCCCATCATGACTTATGGAAGTGAAACTTGGGCACTCACTAAAAGAATGGAAGAGCAGCTGAGAACTATACAGCGAAGAATGAAACGAATTATATTATGAATCAGACTGTTAGATAAGAAGAGAAACACATGGATTAGGCAGCAAACTCAAGTAAAGGATATTCTTATCAAAATTAAAGAACGAAAATGGTCTTGGGCAGGACACTTAGCTCGAAGACGTGACAGATGTACTAAGAAAATAACAGAATGGTTCCCAAGAGGAGCTAGAAGAAAACCTGGAAGACAACGACGGAGATGCATAGATGGAATTCACGAGTTCGTGGGTAGTAAGTGGATCCCAGTGCTGTTGTTCCAGAGCCCACTGAAATCGCACTTCTTTTTATTTTTTTTTTTTATCCGGGCACGAGTGGAACCGGATTCAGTCGTGTGCTGCAAATTCCATTTGTGATTAGGTACGAGGAGTTGTGCATTCTGAAATGCTCTGTGGTTACCACCATTGTATTGTACTGTTATTTGATCGATTTAAGGCACCTGCTATAGGGTAACACTAGCTTTTCTGTTACCCTACACTTGTCTTATCAGCTTCCTTTTGCTGTTTTGCACGAACGATCTGTTTTCGGTCATAGCTCCTCTGGACCAATCTCGATAGATCCGAGACAGTCATACAGCGGTGCCCCATCAAATTGCATCACTTCATTTTTTAGGTTGTTTGTTCTTATACTGATTGGCAGCTAATCTTTTAAAAATAGCTGATAGAATATATGTAATAACAATATACCTTTGATATTATTAATTGAAGAAAATTTGACTTTTATGCCTTATGGGTAAATATACAATGAAATAAGTACTTTTCTCCAAAATAACAGCATGTTACTTATGGTTCATATAATAACAAAAATTCTAGGAAAGCAGCGATTTTTCTTTTTATTACTTTGTTCATACTAGGATGACATTCGTTGTATATTCCTGTCGTTAGGTGGCACCCGGCCTTTCGTCCATCTCCACCAGTGTAATATGTGGCCACTAGAGCACAGGCCTAAGAGTGCAAGTGTGTGTAATGTTATGTAATGTAAAATCAGGCCACTTTGCCACCAGGTAGCAACCACCACATTGGCAAATGCCACCTGGTGCTCGTCCCTGGCACAAGGAGCCGGGCCTGGGTCTACTAATCTTGTAGGCGCAGTAAAGCACCATTATCCCGCACCCACCAGTAGTGGTGCAAGACTGGTGGTGCAAGCAATCTCGCTCCAAGGTTGCCTACACAAAGGAGCCCGCAAAAAAAAAAAAAAAAAATATATATATATATATATATATATATATATATATATATATAAAAATAAATAAATAAAATAATTTCCTGCACCCACCAAAGAAAACTCCTTACTTGGGGTGAGAGCATC
Source organism: Mastigoproctus giganteus (assembly GCF_048544385.1). Taxonomy (NCBI): domain Eukaryota; kingdom Metazoa; phylum Arthropoda; class Arachnida; order Uropygi; family Thelyphonidae; genus Mastigoproctus; species Mastigoproctus giganteus. Next base: position 89,666,154 of record NC_143581.1, read on the forward strand.
CCGCTCCCAGGCCATATGACCAGGCAACTAGCAAAAACAAAAGACAAAGAGAGAAAAAAAAAAAAAAAAACAGTGTACAGACACAATAAGTGACTTCAATAATAACGGTTAGTCTCCGTTTGTTAAATACCGATCTACAAATTCACTGGAAAATTACAAAACTATCTTTATTTGTCAGCCACATAGTCTCACTACCCATATTAACTTGTAGGGCATTGGTAAAGACCGTCTTGCACACTCGTAACATTGTTATTAATGTAATTCATTGTATAGACATTAACTTGTGCCTAAATTTTACATTTGCAGGTAAGGGTACGCCAAATAGAGGCAGCATAAGTTATGCTGGGAATAAAGATAGTTTTATAATAGAGATGTAAAACTCTTATCTAAACCCCATTCTATCCTGGTAATCCTTACTATGGAGCAGTATAATTTTTAATTTTACTGCTTAGATAATCCAAGTGTGGGTAAACAGAAATTTATCATCCAAAATCACTCCCAAATATTTAACTTGTGAAACTAAGCGTATTTGCTTATTATTTATAACTAAACGAGGCGGCCTGCTGTAATCTAATTTTCTCTTTAACAACATCAGAGCTCCAATATGAAGGACGTTACGCGGTTGTTTTCCATTAAGGTTATTATTATTTTAAAATCACTCTTATACCTCGTTAAAACTTTAACGGTAACTTAAAAATTTAATACTTTACAACCATAATTTGTAAATTGTAATATTGGTAATTTTAATAATATTGTAATTGTAAATCGGTAACTGTGATTATTGGTAATTGCAAAGTTCTAAAAAAAATTTTCAAATTTGTAACTCCTATTTTTCTGTAATGTTCCCCCACCCAACAGCTTGGTCTGATGATAGGTATCGGCAAGATACCTGAAACATCATATTAATGTATAGTAATGTAAGTGAACAGCCTAATAAATTATACTGTATTGTTAATTTTCGCGTGGTAAAAGAGTGGTTTTAATATAATAATAACATCGTAACTGTTTTATTAGGTGATATTTTAGGTTTATTTCTTGTAGCTTATTTATTTCTACTAGGATGGCATTGACTGGATAAGGTTCTGAATGCGTTCCTGGGAAATCTCATGGTACCTAACACGGAATAATGTCTCCCGCAGTTCTCTTTTGGTTTCTTTCACATTACTGAAACACTCATTTTGTTCCAACAATTTTCAACTGGATTGAGGTCTCGTCTGTTCCCAGGCCATGTTATTGATTTGATTTTTTTTTTTTTTTTTTTTTGATTTGGTAGTTGTTGGCGCATCGGCTTCTGTGGCCATATTGCACCTCCCAAGGTTTTTGCAGTACTTTGATCCAAGCCCGAGGCGGGAATCGAACCCGCGACCTTTGGGTTGCCGGGCAGGTACTTTACCCACTCGGCTAGCCCGGTCGGCCCATGTTATTGTGCAAATTGATTTGTCCTTCGAACATTTTTGCACCTGTGGGCAGTAAAGACAGCGAAATAAATTACATTCGTTTAAGCAAGAGTGCGGCGTTTCATAAATTTAAAGCTTTTGCTAATTTTATGAAGTAGTACTTACAGTTTTGGCTCTATTACATGGAGCAGAGTCATCGCAAAAAATAGTGGCAACATCCCCATAGTAATCTCTAACTGTGGGAAGTAATTTTGTTTCAAGGATGTTTTGTACACCTCGGCATTCACTGTACCATTCCAAATTCAAGACAACCAACATCTGTACATTGAATACAGCCCCCATATGTAATTTGAGATGCAGAATGTTTCACTGTGGAGACGAAACAGTCAGGATGAAATTCGGTTAAACCTCATTACGAGACTCTTACCAATGGATCTTTGCGATAGCAGATGATGGCCGGATCGAGCTCCTCCCACTGCTTCGCTCTGATTGGCTGTTAATCAACACGATTTTGCGTTAGAATGGATGCCGTTCTACAAACGAGTAGAGCCGGCAGGAATACGATAGACAGACTGGTAAACATGACCTTCGTTTTTAGTAAGAGTTTTCACTTACACTAATGAAAAAAAAAAAAAAAAAAAGGAAACGTTAGATTACGCCACTAAAGTCAGGATTCGAAAAAGGTTCATACTAAACAGTACCGTTTTTGTTGGAATCCGTCCAGAATTTGGGGCATAAAGTAAAGTGCAGCCATTATCAACCCACTGCAGAATGGAAGCCTCCTCAACAATTCGTGCTGAGGGAAATGGACCATAATTTGCCACGCTGGTCCAGTGCGGGTTGGCAGATCGACCGTATTCAGCAGTCAGGGGCTTGAACCCCGGTCTACTCAAAGAGCGTGTGCTACTGCACTCCCGCTCCTGCCCACTACCGTGTTTTCAACTAGCAACAAACCATAAAAACTTCTGTAATATCCAGTATGTACAGCTATCGTTTCATATTCAACGCAAGAAAGCGGAAAATACAAAGGAAACACTAATCTGAGGTCACCAGCCTCAATGAATAGTCATTTACTGCTGGTTTCTAGGTATAAATAAATAAATTTTCTGTTTATACTCCGGGACGACCAAACGGTCAGAGGAGTTCACAAGATAGACAGAATACAAGAAACAGCACCGTATTCAGCAGTCACGGGCTTGAACCCCGGTCACTCAAGGCACGCGTACTTATGCACCCGCGCGCCTGACCACTAGGCTACGGCGGCCTATAATAGATGACCGCTTTAGAAATTCTGTAGTTAAGTCACCAGTACCAACGTGAATCCTCCACCAACTGACCTTCCAATTACTTTGGAATACGTTGATGCTTTTAATTTTGTTGTAATTTGCAGCTGTTTTTTTTTTTTTTTTTTTTTTTTACACTCTGTACTAAATCCGCAAAGATCCCTGAGTAAGATTTGTTGTTATTGTTGTTATTTGTTATTTAGTTTTTAGGAGCATTAGCAACTAAGGCCATATTGCTCCGGGATATGCGGTGGTCATCCATGACCTTCCCGCATCCTCCGTATTTGGTGGTGACGGGCTCGAACCCCGGTCTAATCAAGAAGCGTGTGCTACGCACTGCTGCTCCTTCCCACCTGGCTACGGAGGCGCCAACCCCCTGAGTAAGAGTCTCTTTCTGAAGTTTAACCCTGAAATTATTGTCCTCAGACCAATTAGCACGCTCTTTTACCACTTTAGACGCTAGGCTTTCATTTTTTGAATCAAAAGTGTTTCTTTTTCTTGGGGGGGGGGGGGGGGGTTCTACTAATTCTCACGAAAAAAGGCGTCTGAGTACTGTAGCAGTACTTGCCTTTACTTCCGTATCCTCCTCCCATGCTGCTTTGAAATCTTTCGATGAGGATTTTCTGTTTCGGCAACACAAATGGACCAGAAAGCTGTTCTGCGCTGCAAAAGATATTCGTGAACGTCTATTTCCTTTCTTTCTCTTTGGACTGCCAGTTTATGATAATTTTCGTAATAAACGTGCTATTGTTGACTGATTACAGTGAATCCTTTTAGCTATTTCGTGCGTAGAATGTCTCTTTGCATTCACAGCAGCATTTTAACACTTTTCCTAAGTTGTGTTAATTGTGAAAACTTAGCTATTGCAATAGCTCAGAATACTGACTCGTGGCATGCACGGTATTTATAATGCCGATACGGCGAGGCAATCATGAATGGCACGTGACATCATCTAGGAGATGGATAATGCAATTACAAAACATATACAGGGCGATTCACTACCAGTGCGACAAACTTGCAGGAGGTGTAGGGGGCACAAAGACGAATCGGAATCACATAGCATTGCAGGGTCCGATATGCCCTCGTCATGCGGTAGAGGACGTTGAACGGGAGATCGCGTGAACAGTGATCCCGCTGGAAGTCAGCATTTGCGAACCGTTTCTGTTGAAGAAACCAAGTAGCAAAAGTTCTCCGGAGTGGATAATCCGCAGGCTCCAATGATTGGACGCGTTGCAGATGGTATGAACTCATTTGGTTTGTTGACACAGTATCCTCCATACAGTGGATTGGGAAATACCCAATCGTTGGCCTATCGCTCGAGTACTCGTACTCGGATTGCCTTCTGCAAGACGTAGGACATTCTCCTCATTGTCTGGCGTCCTCGTCGTTCGCTCTCGATTCATGGTAGCTCTCGTGAAACAACCAGTCTCACGTAACCTTCTGTGCACACGTGCGAAAATCGTATGATGAGCAGCACGCCTGTGCGGGAAACGTTCCTGGTACAAGCGCAGAGCGGCGCGCCCGTTACAGTCCGCAGCTCCATATGCGAGGTTCATGTCGGCCAGTTCAACGTTTGAATACTCGTCCATACTACTGCCTCGGGAACCGGTTCCCAAATGCTGACTTCCGGCGGGATCGCTGTTCAGGCGACCTCCCATTCAACGTCCTCTACCGCATGATGAAGGCATTTCGGACCCTGCAATGTTATGTGATTCCGATTCGTCTTTGTGCCCCCTACACCTCCTGCAAGTTTGTCGCACTGGTAGTGAATCACCCTGTATAATATATATTGACAAATTTCACAGAAATTCTGTGAATTTTGCAAGTGATGCAATTTTTTGAACATCACTATAAGTGAAAATTCCAGCAGGGTTGCAGTTTCCGAGATACTCATACCGGCACTCTGAGCAGACTATGCACACTACGTTCAAACTCATAAAAATTTTTCATTTTGCCCATTCTCGCAATGAATCGCACTCATACAATATCCCCACGTATCCGCCCACCTACTTTATAGTGCATGGTATGTGATGGATGCTATTACTGAAGTGCTAATCATGTCAACACAAAGAAAACAGTGAATCCCACGACCTGCATCATAATACCGAAAAAAAAAAAAAAAAAAAAGTCATGCCTGAATTCGGCCAAATTATTATGGTTAAATCATAGCAAGGGATACTATTCGCGAAAGGGATGGGAGTTCTGAAAATGTGTTCTCTTGATGCATGATAATGCACCACTCAGCCATACAGACAAATAATAGTTAACGAGAGAGAGAAGCGTAAAAAAAAAAAATAATAATAATAATAAAAAAGCGCATAAATTTGATTGTCCAAACTTTTCTTCCCTCGGGGTACGGCCTCTTTGGGTCAATGACGCTATCTGTCGGGAGAGGGAGTAATATGACTGCTTTCTTCTCACTGGGCATATATGCACCTATCTAACATTAGAAAAAGTGCCCGAATTATGGTGACAGTTGTGCCGAATAATAACGTTATAATGCTTCTATTCTTGATGCACTACTGAATCCCCATGTTAACAAATGAATCAATATACATCAGTTTTGCGAATCTTACTTTCTGGATCCCTACTGAATGCAGGAGAACTTAAGGGTATTCCAGTGACCATTACCTATGCAAATACAATCACTAATTAAAGAGTAATGGAATAGAGCTCTTACCTTGCTCTTCTGTCAAAATTTTATCGGGGTCACAAATATAAGAGGGAGCTTTCCTGTTACATCTTTCCGGTTCCATTTGGGGATTTGGATAATTCTCTTCGCTCCAAAACTGATTACTCTCTGAAGCATCAGGCAGAAGAAACTCATGTGACTCTGCTAAACAATGTTCCAGAACGAACATCAGGAAACAAATTATGCCCCACGTTGCAGCTAAAAGAAATAAAACGACTGAATATGGAAATGAAATTGCTGATGCACACACAAAAGGAATTTCTATTTGTAAAACTGATTTTATTAAATAAATCAGTCAGTAAGAAAACTAAACCGAGATTTTAAAATAAGTTTTAGAGAGATATTTGAATGGAATAGGCTTATGAGAATTCAGCTGAACAATGCGTTTCAAATTCCATCTTACTAGAACAGATAATTATCACGCCTTCTCCACCTGAACACTATGGGAACGAGGTGTATTAAAAGAAATATTTGTTCACCATAATATAAAAGACGATACATTTATTAAGTTAGAGTATCTGTTTTCACAAAATAAACATGCTGAAAATTACAAAAGAAAACAGTGTAAGAAAAACTTTCTATTCTTTGGGTTAACTCCACGTTGCTTCTGCGGTAAAAAATAATTCTTGATCATAAATGCGAAAGAAAAGTGGTCAGATGGGGAAGCAACAGCGTTGGATAACTGCATATTAGAAAACAACCCGTCAAGCACGCCTATACTACGAGTGAGGGAGGGGAGGGGGAAACATTTATCAAATTGTAACTGAAGTTCATTCGGCACAACTGAATTCGTTAACCATGTCTGCGAAGATTGAATTTCTATATAGTAATAACCTGGCTTTCATGTTGAATACTATCAACAGTCCATTAACACTCATTTATATGTCGTGTTTGACAAGGCACAAACTAGCATACAATTAAAAATACAGTATAAAAATACAATATAGAAACACTGTATTTTCAGGGGAAAGTGATTAAAATATCTAATAGGAAAGGGTCATATTCTTAGAATTATAAGGTAAAGTGCCTGAACAAGTATATCTACCCCTTCCCCATCCCACCCTTTCTCTCAACATAAATCTGTTGAAATGTCAAATTGTGATGCAGTAGCAGTTCAATTAAATGGTCCAGTTTATTCATACTCCGAAATTTCTGATATATGCATTTTATAGTTGAATACTAAAATTAAGAGGAACCCGAACATGCTAATTTAATTTACCAAATGATAAAGGCGATTTTATTTAAATTCTTCCTTGCTATGCTTCCGGATTGTGAGCAACCAATCAACCTTCTTAGTTTGACGAAACCAGGAGGAGAAACGCAAAGGAGTTTCACACAGAGTAAAACAATAAAAACAGATAACAAGTATCAAATAGCGAACAATTAGCACATGACAACTATACCAAGAATAAAGGAAAACAGCTCGAAGAAATAGAGGACAGGCAGAGGCCAATCGCCCGTGCGCGCCATCTTGTGCTCAACAACCTTAAGTCGATAGAGGTAGTGATTGTCAATGGATAAATACTATGCGAGTCACCGCCTGGGAAGACTAGAGTACCAAACTGTAATTTAACCTAACCTACTGAATATTAAGTTATAGCTTAGATCGGAACAGTTCCCTTCTATGTAGTACCCAGAAGAAATTTTTTTTACACGGTCTCAATGCAGACAGAATTCAGCAGAAGGCTAAGAATGTAACTGGGTATAATTTTAAGTTTTATTTGAACTATTTGAATGAGAAACATTAACAAAACTAAATTCTCCATATTTAATTATTAAAACAAGAAAAAAAATTCACCTTTGAATTTGCCAATTATTCTTCACTAACAAATACATTTCACGAGTTGACCATCCTGTGTGAAGCAAATATAAATCACTGGCCGTAAGTGTAGAAAGAAGCTCTAAGTAATAGGAAGAATACCACAGTACCCTCCCAAATCACAAGGATAAAATTAACCATAGCGGAATCCAATGTTCAGTTGAAACTGGCAATGCAGCATACAGGGTGTCTCAAAATTATTAGTACAAACGTTTAGGGAAGGTAGGTAACGTCTAAAGGAATGTGAATCGCATAGGAACCCATAACCGGAAACGTCACCGTATGTCGGTACACGGCGCTTTTCATCAGTTCGCGAGAGGGAAAATTTCTGGTTTACTTATTCAAGCAGTAGTCGGCGCACGAAGAGCATGCGTCAATATACGAACTGTGAGCTGGCAGACATGCACCTAGTGTATGGATTAGCAGAGGACCCACACGGTGTGCGCCTCCATGCGGCACACATCGCTTCGCAATAAATGTGTGGGCAGATATGGTCGGTGACTGCTTAGTCGGCCCATACCTGTTACCATCCCGCATGATACTTTCTTGAACAAGGTTATCTACCAGGGTTACTTGACGGTGTTCCAGCAAATGTGAGCGCAACATTTGGTTTCAACGTGACGGGGCGCCTGCCCATTATGGAAGGTGTGTTCGTGACCATTTGAACAAGCGTTTTGGGAGTCGATGGATTATTATTATTATTATTATTATTATTATTATTAGCCATATGGTACAAGGAAGCCTGAGGTTTATGCTGCACCAGCCAAAAAAAAAAAAAAATTCCCGAGTTACCCCCGTGTGTGTGTGTGTGTGAGAGAGAGAGAGAGAGAGAGAGAGAGAGAGAGAGAGAGAGAGAGAGAGAGAGAGAGAGGGGGTATCACCAAGAAAGAGAAGAATGATGATATCCAGCTCAGGACCCTGGGTTTGCCAAGCCCATACTCACCAGATGTGAGCCCCCGGGATTGGCCGTGATGGACCTGTTGCCTGGCCCCCACGCTCACCTGATTTATCGAGCCTTGATTTCTTTCTGTGGGGGCCCTCAAATCTATCGTGTATGAATCGCCTGTGGAGACAGAAATGGATCTCGTGGCAAAACTCGTCTGCGCTGCTGCTACTGTCAAAGAAACTCCAGGTGGGTGTGTTCGACCGTGTCCGCCAATTCATGTTGCGTCGGTGTCACGCACGCATTGCGTCTCATGGTGAAACCTTCGAGCATCTGTTGTAACATCATGAAATGCATCCATCTCGTACTCCATTGTTTATATTATATGAAATAAATGTTTGCCACTAATTACTGTCTTGTGTCATTTCTGCTTCTTGTGCCTCTGCTACTACTTTCCCGTCACGTTTGCGGTTATGGGTTCCTATGCGATTCACATTCCTTTAGATGTTACCTACCTCCCCTAAAAGTTTGTACCAATATTTTTGAGACACCCTGTATATGGCTGTTAGATTAACGAATCTCTGAAATTTGGGTCCTGAATGTTCCTCAAGCTTTATAATTAAACAAAAGTTTAAACTTCAAACCCACCTCATGCAACATTCCCAACGATTCACACTAATTTCCAGTTCAATTCTATATTTACTTCAGGTTTCTAGTATACGGACAATCTTAACTAAGTTTATAATGCTACTTAAAATCCCTGGCCTTACAGTGAACTCTTTAAATTTCTGAAATCTCGGGGATTAAGAGGTGCCTGATTTTAAAATTTTCTGTAATTTTGAGAGGTGTATACTTAGTGGTTGATCAGTTTAAAGCACATTTTAAAAATATTAAGCACAAACAACTGAACTTATTTACATCTGTACAATGAGTTATAATAATCATCTTGTCCTATCATTTGTTATTGCAAACAGCAGGATTTAAACTGCATGGATAATGCAATGGCCTTATGCTCCCAAGACTTGGTACTGCACTACTTTCAACAGACAGGTTTAGTTAGCTATATCAAAATTTGAAAACTAATTTCATATACCAAATGATAAAAAAAAGTCAAACTATTATTTTTAGGCCACTCGAATAATTAAATTCATCTGCTTTTTTAATTTTTTATTAAAAATTAATTATTTTTTAATAATTTAAATTTAAACGAAAAGTGAGTATATTCAGAATCTTCTAGAATCTAGAAGAACGTGACCTATTCTACGCTCCGCTGCCCAATAGCATCAGAGCATACAATTTCTAAATCTTCTATCAGAAATAAAATATAAGCAAAAGAGAGAGAGGAGAAATCTTATCTTCAAAAAAGCGAGGGAAATCTGGTAGGAAACCAGTTTTTACACCTTGGACTGCAAGAGTTATAAGAATCGCTAAAAGAAAACAGGACTTCAGCGAATTCTGATATCAAAAAGCTATAAAAGTAGAAGTTAAGATATCAACCAGGACAGTTCGCAGACGCTTAGTGAACTTGGGCTATAGGAGCAGAAGAGCTCCGTGGCTGAGTTAGTCGGTCTCAGGCGTAGATAGCAAGGTGTTTTCCCCAGAAACTGGGGTTTTTCGTCCAGCAAACAGACAAATCGACCATAGAACACACACAATTAACAGACATAAGACACAGTACGGCAGATGAATTTAATTATTCGGGTGGCCTAAATATAATAGTTTAGTTTTTTATAGGAGCAGAAGACCAAATAGAAACCCAAATTGACTAAAAATATGAAAAAGAATGAGTACAATAGGCCAAATAACATGAGTACTTTACAGCTGATTGTCAAACCACCTTCTGCCGAAAGAACTGTAAAGGATTAGGCAAGGTGGATGTTCGTAGTAAATGAAGGGTGCAGCACGTTGTACGGGCGATACAATTGACATGGCGATACAATATGGACAAAGAAAGAATAAAATACCATATGCCGATGCGCGTGCCGCACACTCAGACGTATCGGATCCCATAGCAGACGACCAAAAGACACCCTTTCCTCACCGCTGATCATTGTCGACGGCGAATGCTGTGATGTCAACAGCATTGGTTGGACACTGGAGAACTGGAATCGAGTGAGTGTGCTGGTCGGAGGGGTCCAAATAACTGGAAGTCTTCGTGTGTGGCGCAAGCAACACGAATCCATGGACCCATCGTGTTTGTGCCCACTATCTAGGCAAGTGGAGGTGGTTACTTAATATGGAGCAAGTTTTGCTGGCAAGAACTAGGACCCCTGGTATGTATCAACTAATTTCACCAGGGAGGTCTGTGTGTGTGTGTGTGTGTGTGTGTGTGTGTATACTGTGTCGGGGTGGTTCCCAGGCATATGCCCATCTCCACCTAATTCTTTAAATAAAACAGATAACTGTAAAGTGGGCCTGAAACATAGCTAAGAAATTGAATATTCAAAACAAGAGCATTTTTAGATATAAATTACACTAATTATATCTAAAGAAAAATAGTCAAATTTTGTATAGGAAAGGTTAAACTTGTATTAAAGAAATGTTTATGAACTTAGTATGTTGTTTATGTCAGGTCACTCTGCCATCAGGAAACAGCTGATATCTTCAGCTGTAGGCTGATGCCCGACCCTGGGCACGTGGAGCCGGACCTGTCTCTACTATTGTATACTGAAGTGCAAGGCACTAACCTGCACCCAACAGAGGAAGTGCAATACTGTTGGGTGCCAACATCCCTGGTCTCAGGCCGCCCAAACCCGAGAACCAAGGAAAAAAAAAAAAAAAAAAAAAACCACCGTAGTGGTACATGTTCAGGAGCCACAGACCGGACAAATAGCTTCCCAGACTGAAGCACCCGAACCCAGATGCAATCATGCATGATTCACATATGCTGCCAACTCTAGATCTGAAAAGTTCCTTATGATTGTTCTTCTGGCAAACACAGCGGCAGCAAATCTCTGCAGAGCCCGGAAGCTAGATGCATCTTGTAAAAGGATCTCCACGTTATCCTCAGTAAAGGGAGAAACCTCGTCGAAAAGTCGACGACGCTCTGATCCATAAAAAGGACAAACAAACAACACGTGCGTCCAAGTTTCTGCATCACCACAAGAACACCACGGATCAGGCTCCAATCCTTTTGAAAATAGTTTGTCACGAAAAGATCCGTGTCCGGTCAATATATAACTTGTAAACATCGTAGGACAAAACCAAGAAGACACTGTCTTTGACATAGCAAAATCCGCCGCTGGAATAATTCTTCTTGTTGTCTCGCCAAATGCAGAAGAGCTCCATCGAATCCTCCACATGGCAATGAGGGAGTTCCAAATTCTGACTTTTTCCTCTTTAATGTTGGCAGTCAGGTCAATTGAGATGCCCAGGCACTGAGCCGAAATTCCTTTTCTTAGTGCATACATATAACATACCACGGTACAATACATATAAATCAACTGGAAGAGCACCTGCGATCACCTGCAGTGCAACCGTCGAGACAGTCCGAGGAGCATACAGCAATGCTAGCAACATAGATCTCTGCAGCGACATAAGTTGATTTTTAATTTTGACCTTGATCACAGCATTCATCCAAACTCCCGCAGCATATGCGACAATCGGCAAGAAAATGGTCTTGTAGTATAATAGCATCGTGCGTTTATTAAGACCCCACTCTTTCCTGGAAATACGCATCACGAAAGAAGTAAATTTCTTTAGTTTATCCCTCAAATGTGACACGTGCAGATGAAAACCCAGCCGGTCATCCAAAATCAAACCCAAATGCTTAATACTAGACACAAAAGGAACCTGCCTTCCATTCAACAGTACTCTGGGCGGGCGCTTGTAATCAAAGTGCTTTTTAAATACCATCATCCTGGTTTTCTTAGATGAGATCTTTAATTTGTTCAACACAGCCCACTCTGAGAGATTGTTCAAAATTTCCTGAATTTTCAGCTCCAATATGGCTCTAGAATCCCCAGCAACTCCCAGAACCAAGTCATCCGCATAAGCCACCTGCAAACACTGAGGAACCTGCAATCTGTTTAGCCATTGATCAAGAACCGAGTTCCAGAATATCGGCCCAAGGACAGAACCCTGTGGACATCCCCTGTTAACATACTTATCAAACATAAGGTGTTTTGCACAAACTCTCACAAGCCGATCACTGAAGTAAGAACGGATAACTCCATAAATATATCTATCATAACCAGAATCCCTCAGAGACACCAGCACACTCTCCCACCAAACAGAGTCAAAAGCACCTTCAAAATCAACAAAAACAGCCAGTACATACTTCTCAGGAGAAGAATTTATGTAGTTAATTAATACTAGAATTGCTTCCTCTGTTGAATGACCCTTTTTGAAGCCAAACTGAGAATCCGACACCATGTGACCCTCCGTTAAGCCTCCAACGATTCGAGGGACCAACAGTCTTTCAAATAATTTCCCAAGATTTGCCAACAGGGAGGTCTACCGGCAACCCTTAGGAGACCATGTGTACCCCGCCATGTTGCATCTTTTTCTGGACAGAAACAGGATCCTCCAAGACAATAATGCGCCGTGTCATCGGGCCCGCACTCTGCACAAGTGGTTCGAGGACGACAGTAAAGATATTACCCATCTTAATCGGCCTCCATATTCACCTGACTTCAATACAATTGAACACCTACGAGACGTTTTGGAACGGGAAGTGAGGAGTATGGACACCCAACTGTCATCTGTTCCGACACAGTGGAAAGCCTTGCAGGCAACACCAGGTAGAAAAGACCTGAGTTCGAATCCCGTCAGTGACGAGAGGAATGTGGATGGGTTAGTCGCCCTCAAACGAAAGTAGCATGGTTTTTTTTTTTTTTTTTTTTGTTTTTCCTCTCGGAAACTTGGGTTTTTTCGTCGCGAACAACAAATCGAGCATAAGCAATTTACAGACATATTATATACGACGCAATATGGCCTCAGCTGATGATGAGTCTAAAATCCTACAACAACCAACCAACCTTTTACTAAGTACCATGAGGGCTGTATTAAAACAACGTTAAGCATATAACTTTGATCATGATTTGGTCAGTAATATGTGGGAAAGGATGGAGAAGATTGTACTAAGTAAAGGGGGTCATGCAGCAGTATATCGAGATGCTCCTGAATCTCTTAACATTGCTTAATTTCCATTTGAATAACTGGTTCTTTGAAGACGATAAAATGATATTTATGCAAGACTGCCATAGCGCAAAGTATTTCAAAAACGTTTTGAAAGATCAAAATATTGCTCTACTAAAATGGCCAGGAAACGTTTTTGATATCCAACCCGACAGAAAATGTCTGAGAGCTTTTAAAAAGGGAAACTGCTAAAGAAAATATCACGAAATAAGACTAACTGAATTCACCTCTTCCTGACATGGTCATATTTTAGGTAAAACTATAAATTGGAATAATTTGGCACTGGAACCATAACAGCGATCTGAAAGAAATGGCTTCAGGTATCATGAATAGAAAGAATGCCTTGAAGGGTACAAGAAATTTATGCAAGAAGAATACAAAAAAAATACATACAAAAGGAGAATTGACCAAATATTAAAACATAAATTTATATAACGTAATTTACAAATAATATGTGCATAACATGCATACAATTTACCACAAATATGCTTCTACTAATTAAGAAAGTTGTTTAGAAACAATTATTAAAAATGATGAAAAATCCATGCTTGGCATTGTTTTTTTTTTACAAGAAATTTTTATATTATTTTTTTCTGAGTGTCCATAATAACTTGGCGAATGACTGTACACAATACCAAACAACCAAACAAGTACTACTACTACTAATAATAATAAAAACATGTGTATAAACACCTGACCCATCTGGAATATGAGAAAGGATAAAAAGATGATACATCGTATGAATTAGATAGTATGGACCACAGCTGTAATGCTCAATACGTATCGACATCGTATGACAATGTAAATCACATGTGTATAAGTTATCAAAATTTCAATATATTTGTCTCTCTTTCGCCAAGAAAACAGGTTACAATGTTTTAGAAATGTTCACACAGTATAGTTGAGATAAATCACTTTACCTGATATGAACATATTTTAAGCACAACTGTGGGTTCGCTTTAATAATGCACAAATCAAAATACAGAAATCTTCTCTTCTCATTTCTCAAGAAAGGAACAAATATTTATAATAGAAATAGTGAAAGTTCCAAAACAAAACGTTTCAGTAGAACTCCAGGTATAAAGCTAGAAAAAAAAAAGGTAGCAAATATTGTGACAACGCCGTTGAAGTAATGGCAAGATAATCTTCATCCTTTGTATGTGTAATGATTAAATGGACTTTGTACGTGTCTGATAACAACACAACTTCTCATTCGTTTCTGTAGTACAACACATACGGTGACAATGGTCGATCCAGACGAAATGTGATAACGAACTCGATTTTCAAATAGGAAATTTTACTTTTGACTCGAAACTACGTTTTCAAAATAATGTGCCGAAGAGTGATCATTGAGTTACTGCATCTATGGACCGAAGTATAATTAGATACTGCCGGAGGAAATATGGAAAAGAAAATTAATTACAAGCCAGCTAAATGTAAAGTTTACAATCCATAATGGCGGAGTTGCGAAGTTTAAAATTCGTTTATAATTACTACTGTATTCAATCTTCAAGGCAGGACCGGTTTAAGATAAAAGCTTCAGCTTATGCTACACCAGCCAAAAAAATTTTTTGGGTTACACTGACAGAGAGAGAGAGAGAGAGAGAGAGAGAGAGAGAGAGAGTCAAAAGTAGAAGGGAATCGCCAAGAAAGAGAAGAATGATCATATCCAGCTCAAGACCCTAGGTGTGCCAAATCCATACTCACCAGATGTGAGCACCTGGAGTTCATCGTGTAGTGGAAAGAGACATTTTTCATTCGAGCACTCAATTTTTCATAGGCCTTACTTTCAGAATAGTATTAAACTATCTCAGGAGATTTTTTATATCTTTTCTTCCCGATAAACATTAATTGCTATGAGATGACAGAATTTAAGATTGAAGTAGTCACAGATACAAACAAACACCAGGCAAATAGTAGGGCCGCGTTAGCACTGAATTATCGAACTGACCGCACCCCAGTCAACTTCGAAGACAGTATAATCATAATGAATACGTACATTAGTAATTATATTTCCATTAATACGATATTCGAAGCATAAGAGAACCACATATTTCTTATAAGTACAGTATATATTAGATTGGGTGGCAGTATATTATGTCTGCAGCTACTTGCATTTTTGGGTCGGTTTGCTGGCCAAAAATCCCAGTTTCCGGAAGAAATAATTATATTCACAGTGTGAGAGTAAAATACATTTCCTTGGTTAATTTAAATTTTATAAATAGATATTTATTAGCTCGAAGGAATATAAAATACTGAAAAATCTGTCCGGGAGAAAATATTCAGAGTTCTATACGAAGCATCGCCGTTTTCAGTTTCGATTATCAAACGTTACTCAATAAACGAAATTACATACATAATTATTAAACGGTTCTGGATTAATATTGAAAAACGTCTCTTCTAATTGCATGCTTCCATCCTAATAAATTAGAAGGCTGCATTTTGTAAACATGGTCTTTCAAAAACTCTAGCCAATGAGATTACTGTGTTACATGCAGTGCCGGGTTAATCAATAAGCAAAATAAGCACGTGCTTAGGGCACCAAAGGAAAGGGGGAATCACGGTTTTTTTCCCTAGCTATCTCATGCCAACTTTAACTTTTTCACTGCCACACGCTACTTTAATTGATTTTTTGCAATTGTTCTTACCTGCCGTGTTCGACTTTTCTCCGCATTGTTAAAAAAAGATTTCTTCCAAAAAAATCACTCTTGTCGTGATACTGAAGGTTAAAAAAAAAATCCATTCTCAACTAATGTATTTATTACAAACTTAAAATAGTAGCTTTCGCGAGTTCACGTGAATTTTTTAACACTTATTCTTCTGTAATTTTGAGACCCAAGATGAAACCTGTTCAATTAAGTGGAGCAAAAAAGAGAAAACTGGCTAAAAAGAATCAGCAAAAGGCTTTGGATTTAGTCGCCAAGACTGGAAAGCTGTAGCTTCTGTTGATCTCCGCCAACAGAAGCTACTTGTACTGTATCTGATTGAAGATTGAAGATGAAAAGCTCCACACTTATCAATACCACTCGGTCAACTTCAAGATCAGAACGTAATGATAATGTTGAAGTATCACAGGCTGGCTCAACGGGCACGAGTCTCTGCTACTCATCACACTTTTCCCGTAAATTCTCTTGATATTTGACTGTGGGCCACATGAAAAATCTTGCCGAACTTTCAAAAGTGGCAAACAAACAAGACACTGTTCATAAAAACATTTCTTTGGGTTAAAAGCCAATGGAGCACAGTACAAGAGAGAGTAGTAATTATATTCGCCGTCAACAGGGTCAGTTTACTGCTTTGTTTGTAACCTTTTTGCTCCTAAATGGTCCTTGTGTTTTGTTGAAAGAGAAGAGTTCAGTGACTTGCGAAATTATAGTGTAATTGCTCACCATGAAAGAAGCACTACTCACTGAGACTCTACACTAACGTATTTAACTTGCAGACAAGTTTTGGGTTTTCGACAAGAGTTGGAAAAACAAATTAAAGATGAGTGCAATTACCGGGAGCATTGCTTGGAGCGTGTAATAGCTGTTATTCTTACGTTAGCTGAACGTGGCCTAGCTTTTCGAGGAACAGATGAAAATTTTGGTCTATTGCAGAATAGGAATTTTTTAGGGCTGCTTGAGCTCATAAGTCAGTTTGATCCATTTTTAGCAGATCACCTTTCTAAATATGGAAAATCTGATAAAGGAATTCCTTCTTATCTGTCCAAAACCACCTGTAAGATGCTTATTTTAATGGCTCAGAAGGTTCACGCATTCATTGTCGACGAAGTAAATTCTTCTGGTTATTTTACCATGTCAGTTGATTCAACACCAGATCTATCACATATAGATCAGTTAAGTGTTGTACTTCGATACTTAAAAGATGGGCAGCCTATTGAACGCTTTTAACCTTTTTTGGGACCGAATAACCATACCGGTGAGGAAATGGCAAACCAGGTATTGCAGTATGTGAAGTTTTCAAACTAAATTTTTCAAAATGTAGGGGTCAGTTCTACAACAACGCTGCTATCATATCTGGTCGTTGTAAGGGGATGCAGCAAAAGATTTTAGAAGAAAATAAGTTTGCAATATATGTGACCTGTGCAGCCCATTCACTAAATCTGGTAGGCCGAAGTGTTGATGACTGCTGTCAAGTGGCAGTTAATTTTTTCACTACAGTGCATTTTCTCTATAAATTTTTTTCAGCCTCAACCAACTGGTGGAAAACTCTTAAAGCTTGTCTTGGAAGTGAACCCGTGTTAAAATCTCTCTCTAATACCAGATGGGAGGCATATGCAATGGCAACAGCAGCAATTTTGAAGTGTTTCTTTTAAGATATTGGAAGCTTTGGCTGAAGACCAGTCACAAAAGGGCGACATTAGAAGAGAAGCAGACAATATTGCAAATAAGATGCAAGATGTAGAATTTGTTTTCATGTTGATCATGTGGGATGAGATTTTTCAAAGGTTTCATAGAGCAAGTGAAGTCTGCAAAGTGAAGATGTGAACTTAAAAACATGTTGCAGGTCTGTATGGATCATTAGCTGACCAACTATGCTCTTTAAGAGATGACTTTGAAAGATTTGAAGCGCTTGTAAAGGAGATACTACCAGATGTTGATTACAAGGGCGTGCACGCTCGCAAACGTATTAGAAAGAAGGTACCCAATGACGAAGATGCACCAGAAGTAGATCTGAATGCCAGAGATAAATTTCGTATCACCACCTTTTACCCAATTATTTACAAACTAGAAACTGAGATGAGAAGAAGAGGAGCAGTGTACAAAGAAATAGCAGACAGATTATTCTTTCTAAGTGATGTGCCAAATAATGTCACTTCATCTGCTGAAACTGAAAGGTTTCAGCAGATGAAGTGCTCAGCAGATTTCACTGCTCTCAAAAACTAATTGATGCTTACCCAGAAGACTTGAACAATAATCTCTCTGCTGAGCTTCAGTAGTTTCACGCATATGTGCGCCACAAGTTCAGTGCAACAAAAAGTGGAAAACCAGATGCAGTCATGCTTAAACTTGATAAAATAATTGTAGAAGACAAAATTGATTGTGCGTTTCCAAATGTAGGTATTGCCTTGTGTATTTTTTTAACATTAATGGTTAAAAATTGCATAGCTGAGCGTTTATTTTCTCAAACACAGCATACTGAAAATCCCAAGAGAACAGCTATGCAACAAGACAGATTGGATGTCTTGTCTCTGATAAGTATAGACGCAGATTTGTTACACCAAATTAGTTTTGAGGACTTGATCAAAGACTTTGCATTTAAAAAATCTAGGAGAAAACGCTTTAAAGAGTAAAAAAATATAAATCTACAGTTAAACCTTTGCTTATATTTTTTACTGTTATTTAGTGTTTTTGTTAAATAAAAAAATTAAAACCCAAAAGTTTTTATTTAAT
This sequence comes from Mastigoproctus giganteus, assembly GCF_048544385.1. NCBI lineage: Eukaryota > Metazoa > Arthropoda > Arachnida > Uropygi > Thelyphonidae > Mastigoproctus > Mastigoproctus giganteus. The sequence goes on from NC_143581.1 coordinate 89,684,763, forward strand.
ATAGTTGTGGGTTCTTGCCTGGGAAAAAAATGAAAAGGGTTATAAATTTTCAAACTGTTATTTCAGGTTCAGCACTTATCGAGTCTTAATGTCTTGTAAGTTAAGCAATGGAGAAGGAGACTTGAAGTGGTGAAACCCATGTTTAGTCTCTAGAGCAAAGTTTCCGGTATCCCCCCCTCCCCCCATACTTCTCCTTCAACCCATGCACGGTACTAAGTACTATAGGTTTTGATACTTTTCGTGTTTGGGGTTTTCATAAAAAAAAAAAAAAAAAAGCAGAGACTGTGGGGGCACCATTGTTGAGCTGTGCTTAGGGCATCATGAAAGGCTAGTTACATTTCTACAGCAATGCGGGCACTCCATCTTGCTGAAATATGGTTCTGTAAAGGATGCTTTATATAATTTAATTCAGGCCAAATGATGCTCGAGAACGCGTTCTGGCATATATATTTATTTAGTTACTCTAAAGAAATATATGCCAGAAAAATAAAGAAATGATAATTAAAAAAAAAAAAAAAACTCTAAAAAATATAATGCCGATCTCCACTTCAATTTATATTGAAGCGGAGATCGCCAGTTGTATTGTTTGGACTACGAAGACGGGTGTGTATGCGAAAAAAAATATGTATCGTCGGCCTTCACTTCATAAATATCGTCGTTCATAAGAAACCGTATATGCACTGTGCTGCAACTTTATTATGTACACCCCTGCACTGCACAAAAATGGTTTGTCCCACAATGTTGCAAGTCACATGACCACAGTTGTGGATATAAATGCAGCAGAAAAACCTTTCTAGTATTAGTTAAGCGTACAAACCGTAGCAAGAATGGGGAAAAGGAGTGATATAACGGACTTCGAACATGGCATGGTAGTAGGTGCAAGACGTGCTGGACAAGGAATCTCTGAAACAGCAGTTCTCCTAAACGTTTCACGCACCAGTTTCAAGTATCGAGAATGGTGCAACGAACAGAAAACTTCCTCTCAATGGCACTCCTGTGGAAGAAAATTGCTTGTTGATGAGAGAGGTCAGAGGAGGATGGCTAGAATTGTGCAAGCAAACAGACGGGCCACAATGTTGCACATCACGTCAGCATACAACCTTGGTACGCAGATAAAATATCGCAACCTTTGTTATCAATGAAGAACAAAGAGAGCACGTCTCCTGTGGGCACAGCAACACCACCACTGGACTATCGAGGATTGGAAAACAGTTGCTTGGTCTGACGAGTCGAAGTGCATCATGTTGATGGAAGGCTCAGAATTTGGCGAAAACAACATGAATCTATGGACCCGTCATGTATGACGACTACTGTGCAAGGTGGTGGGGTAAGTGCTATGGTGTAGGGAATGTTTTGTTGGCACACGTTGGGTCCATTGAAACCCATAGATTCACGTCTGAATGCCACATCGTACGTAAACATCGTTGCTGACTAAGTGCATCCGTTCATGTGGACAATTTATACTCAGTCAGATGGTTACTTCCAGCAGGATAATGCGTTGGTGCACAAAACCCGAATCACTATGGAATGGTTCCAGGAACATGACAATGACTTTTCGTTCCTGCAGTGGCCCTCTCAGTCTGCGGATCTCAATCCTATTGAACATCTTTGGGATGAGCTGGAAAGGGCTGTTCGCTGCAGACCTATACCTCCGTCGAATCTCAAGGAACTGCGTGACACACTCATGTCTGCATTATACTCCATTCCTGCACAACGTTTTCAGCATCTTGGTGAATCCATGCTTAGATAAATTCGGGCTGTTTGGAAGACCAAAGGAGGCTCAATACGCTACTAGGTAGGTCTACCTAATAAAGTGGCAGCACAGTGTATATTTATTTTGAATCAATGTTTTTTTTTAGTAGATAAATTTCTGGTAACCGCATTCTTCAAACTTTATAGTTTATAAACATTTCTTGACTTTCTGTGGACCTTCTAATAAACTGCATTTCTGGAGGCACACAAGATACTTCCGTCTAATCAGCTGGAGATATCCTGTGTTCACTAGGAAGATGCCGACTTTAGGATATCTTCTTCTTCTGACTTCTCGGAAATTTGTGTGATACATCCTTTCCCTACAGCTCTTTGATTAACTACTCCATTTAGTATGATCAGAAGTCGGCTAAAGTTCATGGCATATATTTTTATAGCTGAGCTCACCCAATCGTAAGGTGGTAGATGACTTTAATCAACCGGTGAAATACTACCACTTTGCTTATTGGAGGCTTGAAGTGGTGAAACCCATGTTTAGTCTCCAGAGCAAAGTTTCCGGCATCCCCCCCCCATACTTCTCCTTCAACCCACGCACGGTACTAAGTACTATAGGTTTTGATACCTTTTGTGTTTGGAGTTTTCATTAAAAAAAAAAAAAATTAAGCAATTCCTCTCGAATATCGAAGTAAATAAATTAACAAATGATGTCAAATGCAAATGGCCCAAGGCTCAAGAGAGTCTTGAACATTTATCTTGCTTTCTTGAATTCTACTAAATCAACTAAGGGAATATGGTATTAATTTGAGTATACATGTGATGATCTTAAAAATACCCTGCTTGACAAAATTAACAGAACAAGTAGAAAACATGATGCAACTCGCGCAGCTTGCAATGAAGAGGGACAAATTTGGTATGGTGGTGTACTATAGAATGTAATAAGGAGACAGCTAGAAACTTCGGACAGGTATAGGAGTTGTAAAACATTTATAAGAGTTGTAAAAGAATTACCAAAAAAGTCACATTACAGAAGTTGATATAAGATGCTCGAAAATATGGTCACATGACATTAGTATGGCGTATGATCCCCTTCAACGGCTAAACGGGCCTGACAGCGGTAAACCATGCTCGATATAAGGGTGTCTATAAGATTCTGTAGCAAAAAATCCCATACTTCCACCAATGCAGACCTTAGCTCACCAAGTGACAGAGGAGTTGGCTATCGGTGTGCAATACGACGCCCAAGGGCATCCTACACTTGTCCGATCGGATTTAAGTCTGCTTATCATGTTGGTCATGGCAGTCGTTGGATATCTTCAGTTTCAAAATATTCCTCCACTACTTGAGCTCTTTGGGTTGTCATGTATGTAAAGAAAATCTGGGGCACCCGCACTTCTAAAAAGTCGCAGGATCTGTTCTCGGTATCTCTGTGCAGTTAAAGTACCCCTATCAAAAACATAAAGAGGGGTACGGCCGCTGATCATTATTCAGTCCCACACGAGAACTCCATAAGTGTCCCTTTCTTTGACGTTGAAGGGATGGTACCGCATTCCTCGTTTCCAGATGAAAGAACGTCTAGACTGTTTGTAGGCTAAAAAGGGTCTTCAGAGAACGAAACTACAAAGTACAAGTACAAAGTATGTTGAGGGTCAAACGGCACGAGAAATTTCTTCCATCTTCGCGAGTGTTCTCTGTATCGAGGGACAGTATTCTGTCAAGACCAGAGATTAAAAAGTGTGTGGATCATGCGTTGTGTAGTATGTTGTGCCCATTGTTCTTCTAGCCTATTGGCCGTCGAGTCCCTGATGGGACCCAACGTTGTCCATACTATGCCAACGAGGAGGCTGGCCAGGTGTACCTTGAAATGTATTATACTCTGGCAGGTCCCGCCGTCTAATTTCCTGGGATTTCAGCGGCTGGTTCCTAGAAAAAAAAAAGAAAAAAAAAGATAATCGCGGTGGTATAATTACAAGATCGCTATTAAGAGATAGTATGTGGGGTTTGTTCGCCGAAATGACCATGGGGTTGTACGCTAAAATGACAAGTTCTAGAGGCCTAATGGGACGGGCAATTATTTTGGTGTTAATTTAAATTTGGATGCGTGGGGCTTTCGCGGTGTATAGTCAAAGAGAAGGGTAGGGAGACTGAAGGCTGGGGGAAGAAAGAGAAGGGGCCAATAGGGTAGATGGCCATTGCAGTCAGTGGGGCATGCCTATGCCCCACTAGAGGGAAAGGGGGATGGCAGAAGGAGGAGAAGACAGTGAGCCATCTGCATCCCCCCCCCGCCAAGGAATAGGAGTGAAAGCAGGCTGGTCAAGGTTACCAGTCCAGATCGCCATATGGCTAGGTGGCAGCAATGTGCTGCAGTCATTTCTCTGAGCCCTTGCATAGTAGTTTTCTTGTCTTGATCAGGTTGTCAAATGCCTGTGCTGAATGAGGTTGTCTAATCGGGTTGTCACAGTGTGATTTCTTTTTTATTATTTTGATTTATTTATTCTTTTTTTTAGTTGGTCACTTCCAAGTCAGATCCTGTTACCTTATGTCATGTTCGTGTATTGAATGAGATTGTCATGTCAGGTGGATACATCTGTGGGTTGTCATAGAGATTGCGACTTCAGGTAGACTCAGTTGTGAGGTTTAATTCCTTGGTTGTTTCACCCTGGTGTCAGTTCATCATCTGGGAAGGTTTCCGTGGTTGTGTAGACTTTCTGCTGGTCTGCATGGCATGGTTGTTTACTGCAGTGGTTGAGGCTGTGGGAGCGTCCTTCTCCTTATGAAGAGGTCCTGGGCCAGCTGCGCGAATACCTTGTATGTGTCAACTTCAGTTATGGCGAGGTTTTCTTGATTACGGAGGTCAGCAATGAACCTGCAATAGAGGTCCTCATATAGTAGGCAACTGTACATTAGGTGCTCCCAAGTTTCATGTTCACCACAGAGGCAAAACGACGCATCACTCAGTCCAAATACTTGTAGTTTGTCTCTAATGGCCCCCGTGTCCCGTCAGCAGGTAGGTGGTGTAGAGTCCTGGTGAGAGCCACGGTGGATAATCCGGGTATACCAGCCGTATGTTGGGTAGAAATTTTCTAGTTATTGCACCTTTGCTGGAGGTCTCCCAGCGGGCCTGTCAAGTTTGTTGGAGGTAAGCGGAGAGACGGTTCCTTTCTACTTTGGGATCATTTGACAGATCTATGATGTAGTCGAGGCATGTTGCGTTCTGCCTTTGGTCAGTTGAAAGAGTAGCCCATGCTTAACAATCTCCAGGTCCAGAGGGAGGGATCCCGTTAGGGCCTGGAGTGCGTGGGTACTTACAGTGTTACATGCTCTCGAGATGGTTATGAGTATGTGTCACTGCGTAGTCTCCAATTTTTTCCGGTTCACTGCAGTGGTAGCCTTGCGGTACCATATTCCAGCAGCATATGTAATCGCTGGCAGGAAAATAGCTTTATAGTAGAGGCTGAGCTAAAGTAAACCCCCGCTATTCGCAGTCGCTGATTTAATATAAAATAAAATCTTAAAAATGGTGAATTTTAAAGCGCCATGAACATTTTCTGCCATAAAAAAACATGGGCGTGGCTAAAATCATCTTTCCCGGCCAAAACAGGGCTCAGTAGGCGGGGGGAGAGGGGGGTGACAAAATCGCGAAAGTGGCTGTTTCTCGCTAATCCTTGTTCAGTATGTGTTATGCGCTTGTCATGGAAGGTTTCGTCGTTTGCTTTTAATTTATATGCTTATAAATTGAATATATTTATTAATTTATATGCTTATAAATTGAATATATTTATTAATTTATATGCTTACAAAAGTGATAAATCTACCGTTTTGCAGTGTAAAACACTTTCTCGAGTGTGTTAACGGAAGAAAGTAACTTTATTGTGGACAAGTTCTTTCTAACCCATACAAAAATATGGCTACAAATAACAAGGGAAATATGAAAATATCAAAGAAGGCGATGACATTAGCGAATAAAATTTGAGTTATTAGACAAAATTTCTAATGGTGAAAGTGTGTCCTCAGCGGCAAAACGTTATAAAATCAATGAGTCAACGGTACGATCAATCAAGAAATCAGAAGAAAAAATTCGTGTCCGTGAAAACGTGCTAATTGCTTCGAAATGCTCTGTAACTTGTGATATTAATTAGAAAAAATGGAAAAAGCTTTAAATCTGTGGACAGAAGAGCGAACTCAAAATAAAATTCCGTTAAGTTCACTCATCATTCGTGAAAAGGCAAAACTCCTTTATCAACACTTAAGCGAAACTGATGATAGCACTGGCGGGACAAGTTTTTTAGCTAGCAAAGGCGCTGGTTTGAAATTTCTAATAAATATTAATTTAATATTAAATTTTCTTATTTTCATTTCGATGCCATATGCTTGCATTTCACTATGTACTGTGGAAAAGAAGGGGATACAAACTCACCTGCAGCAGGCATGGCAGGAAAGGTGGAGCAACTCTCAAAAGGGGAGAGATAAAAGAAATTTCTACCCAAAATTGAACAAAACTACCCAACCTCACCCAACTGGTTCTCCTCAGGTCTACAAGTAACGTACCTCTTAACTGGACACGGAGCGATTAATGCCAAACTGTCTCTACTTGGGATCCAGGATCTTGCACTTGCGGGGGGCTGGAGAGCTGGCAGCACCTCATGTATGACTGCAGGCTCTATGAAGACCTATGTGGTGTTTTACTCACCAGAATCCAATTTTTTAAAAATTTTTTTTTTTAATTTACTATCAGTTTATTAACACAAGGTTCACCCCCTGTACAGCAAGTGGGCTAGAAGGGTATACAGAAATTATAAAATATACATTATACACTTTTGTAGAAAATTTCAGCTCTTTACAATATAATTATTGTATAATAAAAACTATTAAATAGATATAAACATTTATTAAATGTATTCCCTTTGAATTAACATAGATCTTGATAATTGAAAGTTAAATACATAGGTTGACTTCTTTATCAGTAACTAACATAACAGATTTATTTATTCATTACATTATTGCATTTTATTTGGTCATATCATCAAATTTCTAATAAAAATTGCTCAATTTTCACAGCAATCCTGGTGATTTAGTCCAGATTTGGTCTATAATTTAGCTTCTGTAGGTTTTGTTGACTTCAAACTTTATCAGATCGATGGAGAAGGTGTTGAAGTGTTCAATGGTGTTACATGGGAACATTCCTTTTAGGGAGCCCAAGTTTGATAGCTTCATCCTAAGTGGGGGATGGCTTCTATTTCTTTCTCTTGTTGGTGCGATGATATCTTTTATTGATGGGGCATCAATATGGCGAATTAGCAGCTTGGTAAGCGTTGACAGATTTTTTTTTAAGACAATTAGCTTCCAGGAGGTCATGCCTAGGTTGACTAGGAGAATGGATTTCGAGATTGTGAAGGGGTTCCCTCCCAGACGGTTCAGCCACCGCAGAATCCAATATTCCATTGATAGAAATTACATCGAGAGGTAGATGCAGATGACCAGATTTCTGAGGCATATAGTGGCATGGGTGTGAGACATCTATTAATATATTGTCCAATCAGTCTGGTGTTGTGACAGCCTGCGAGCTCTTGGCGGATAGCCCAGAAAGCAGCATAGGTCTTCTTCTTTGCCTTTAGGAAGTGTTTCTCGAAATTTAAGTCTTCATCCCACGTTAGTCCCAGGTCAGGTCAGTATGAAATGAAACTTTGGGGACTGACTCACCATTAACCATAACTCGAATGTCATTCTTGACCTTCCTCTTTGTGATTGTAATGTGCGCTGATTTGGCATTGTTGAGTTGGAGTCCAGCTCGCTGTAAAAACTCAATTAACTGTTGGATTTGCTTGGAGGTTTCATTGTTAATTTCATGTATCTGATTGGGGTCTTTTGAATTGATAAAGAATTTTAGATCATCAGCGAAGGAACTAAAATTTGGATTTTTTGCGAGGAATGGTTCAAGTAGGATTGCAAAGAGGGTTGTCGACATCATCCCACTTGAGGTACACCCCTCGTTGCATAAGTTGTTTTCTGGTGAGTTCCGTTGGTTATAATTAAGTGTCTCCGCTGTAGTAAGGACTTCAGAATGCTGACAATTTGGTTAGATACTTTGAAATATTCTATTAATATGCGTATAAGTGTAGGAATGGAGACAGTATCGAAGGCAGATTTGATATCGAAGAAGATTATGTCTAGTTGGGCTCTGTCATTCAAGGCTTTTTGTGCTTTGAAGAGAGTATCGAGGAGATTAGAGGTCGTGGACCTATGGTGCAGAACTGTGTGGAGGTAGGGTGGTCGGTGAGCAAAACAGTGTTGAATAATCACTGGGTGTATGAGTTTTTCAATACTTACCACAGGGACAAGAACATCACCTCCTAGACACAAAGGAGGAGTATCAAGCCTTCTCGGTTACGCACAGGCACTGTTCGCGAGGAGGAGAAACCAAATGGCCGCAGCCCACAACCCACTACCATTATAACCAAAGAACATCTGTTCTTCAGCTCGCTTGGACTAGGACACCAGAAATGACCCACCACCAAGAATTAGAAAACTCAGGAAACACACTATACCAAAATAGACTAACATGGATGGGACCCATGTCCCATGAAAGACAAATGGAGATGACTACCTAAGACACTCCTGAGAACTGGAAGGCTTAGGAAATAAACCTCACTAAGGTAAAGGACTAACATGGATGGGACCCAGGTCCCAAGGATGACAACTCGGACATGACACCAGATTGGATACTACCAACAGGGTCATTGTATAGTTTTCCTGCAGACGCTTGTTGGCGATCGCACCGGGCTCCCTTGTCTGGTGCCTTTCCACCCCCTTCCCCTATGCCAGTGGTGGGGCAGTCCCCCCTACGTTCTCCTGGTGAGGCAAGGGCCTGCCTCACTGACTTCTGGGGTTGCCTACTCTATCATCCCCATATTTCTGCCCTAACCTCCCCCCGGCCTTCAGTCTCTCACCCACTATCTTTATGCCGGCGAATGCCCCCCCCCCACACAAAAACTTAATTATGTCAAAATTACCGTTCGCCAATTTTTTCGGCCTTTATTATACAAGCATTATCCCCCTCACCTAACGATCATCAAACCAACGATGATGGATATATGTATCGCATATATATGGATCTGTCTGTACGTACGTGCATATAAAAGAGCGCACACGTTTTTTTTTTTTTTTTTTTTTTTAATAGGTACTAGCCACTGAAATCTCAGGAAATTAGGTGGCAGGACCTGCCAGAGTGAAACTAAAACTACTGGGTTCCTAGTCTGCCTCCATGGGGCGAAGGTGGGGCAACGTTGGGCCTCAGCAAGGGTCCAGCGGCTAAACGACCAGATGAACAACGGTACATGACACTACACATATACAATATCCATACACTTTTAAACCTCTTTTCCAGCAAACTGGTACACCCACAATGAAAGCAATGCAGAGATGGGGGAAACCCCTGGTGCCGTCTGACACTAAATACACCTTACACCTCACCTTATGTACTGTTTATGTACATAGTGATATTATGAAGGTACATATAATACATACATAGACAAAATTTTAGACTAGTTTTTCTTATATATTTCATACTTTGGAACGGAAGCCCTCCCTTTATTACTATGGGAGCCATAACTCAATATTCGCGTTTTCGGTATTTCTCAGGAACGTAACCCCCGCAAATAGCAGGGTTTACTGTACACCCCATTTGTAAGGGATCCATCACACATTTTCATCGCACCAGTTACGATGGGCTCTGCGGTGGTTTGGGGTTTATGGGATACAAACCACTAGTTTCCTTGCATAGAATTCACTTGAATTGAACCTTCTTAACATAGTCTGGTTGGAAATATTTTCACCTGTGGCCATAACCTCAAGAGACAGTTGATGACAGGACATCGACGGGTTCTGTCTTGCTGTTAGAGTCAGACAGCGATCTATTCTGATTGACAGAGTTCTCGGGCAACTTTGGCCATCTACTCTTGTAATGGTTCCTGTCTCCTGAAACCGCTTCCATAGTGCCGAGACGATACTGCGTGATACTTTAACCCAACGTGCCACCTCTACCTGCGACTGCCTGGCTTCAAGTCGCTCAACAGTCCATCATCTCAAAGAATCATCTAAACGACGATGACTTACCATTCTGGATATGTGGCTATACCACAGAGTAAGCCAAAAACAGGAAGTGATGTGGTCTGAACCTGTGTTTTTATACGCATGAATAATTTGCATATGTGCGGCTCTGTAAAGTCGTAGATCGATTTCTATTGGATGCTCGGAATTTGCATACCAAGGTGCATATTATGTCAAATATTTGCCTTCGGCAACACTGTTCTCTTTTGTTAATTTTGTCGAGCAGTGTAGTTCAGACTCCGGCACCGAATGCTGAAATCTGTATCTGTTACTCTGCTATTAACCTACACTGACTTACTGGCCAAAAAATTAGTAACCTTTATTCAATATCCAGTAGTGACTTCTTCCCCTAATTACAGTTCGTAGATGTCGTGGTTTAGATTCTACTAGGTGTCTGAGGAGGGCTCCAGATCCGGTCTCTGTTCACCAGGATATTTGTCAGCTACTGTCTGTTGTCGGTAGAGAACTGTAAAGCCAAGTGTCCTTTCCTACGTATCTCAGACAATCTCAACTGCACGCAGATCTGGAGAATTAGGGCGGCCAGGGTGGATGTTGGAATCATGGGACTGTACCTCATCCTATTCAGATAAAATATTTTGCACAGCGAATACTTGTCGTCTTGAAAGAACCCATCGCAATCCAATGGATCCTTTCAAGGAGGTAAAGTTGGTGAAAATATTCACTGGATGCAACAGGAACTTCTAACGGTATGTCAGAAGTTCAGCTCGTAGCAACAGAACGTGACCCACACTAGGATATCACAACCAGCCGCTTGAGTGGTGGTGGACACGAGACAGTCCGGATTTATGGTTACGAGGTTTCACATCACTTTCATCTTACCACTGGTACAAAAGGGGGTAAACCGTGACTCTCAGACCATATGATCTTTTTCTGTTGTTTCACAGACCAGTCTTATCATTGGCGGCACCACTACAATTGAATCTTTCTAGAAAGAAGTGGCTTTGTTATAAGCACATGATTATCAAATTTTGTTGCAAATGGGGCTTTCTTCGCCTTAATTGAGTTTTACGTCATTTGCTGCACACCAGCACTATTCTAACACACACAATTCGTTTTAAATTCCTGCGGTTTCATTCATGGGATACCGACTTTCTTTTGCATTTCTTCCTTTTAGAGATGCATTCTCCTTGTCTTCCACTAATTGTATACTTTTGAGATGGCTGCTTTCAATACACCAGTGATTTCCTTTTTCTTAATTGGAGATTCTGCTAAAAATAGTCCAACAAATAACACCACATGAAAATTGGAAACGCTTTCTTCCCCATGACCGAATCGATTAAGCCGCTCCAGGAAAGCATAAATGATTTATCTGATGATAAGGAACTTGTGATCATACTATGTGACAATTTATATTTGCATACATACGTTTAATATATGTTGACGCAAATTGCGAAATGTTCCGAATTTTTTAGCCAATGAGTGTAGTAGGGCTGATGTTTAAGATGTTAGTACTGTGAATGTCTCTACTGCGGACTCATGCGTCTGAATCTCAACTTCGTATTGTTACCTAATTTAATCAGAAGCTAATAGTCCAGCAAAACTGGTAAATTGACCAGAACACGCACCAATTCATGAACATATGAACACACACATAAGTAGGTGAGATATCTCTTGGGTGGCTGTAATATGACGTTTTTTTTTTTTTTTTTTTAAATCAAAAGGAATGTAAATCCTCTGGCAATTTTCGTGATGGGCGATTGTTATGAAAACATTATGACCACCTACCTAATATGATGTTGGTCCTCCACGTGCAGCCAAAACAGCTCATACCCGGCTAGGCATGGACGCTACAAGATTTCTAAATGTGTCTTGTGGTATCTGGTACCAACACGTAACCAACAAATCCTTTAACTCCTGTAAGGTCGGTGGTTGAGACGCCACAGATCGGAGTTGCTGTTCCAACACAAACCGCACATGCTCTATGGGATTGATATCTGGGGAATTTGGAGGCCAGGGCAATACCTGGAATTCTTCCTTATGTTCCGCGAACCAGTCTTGAACAATTCGTGCAGTGTGGCATGGCGCATTATCTTGCTGAAAGACAGTACCACCAGAGGAGGAAGGTTTTTCATTGGAATGAAAAGCCAATAAAGTTACACTAAGGCAATTGTAAAAGCTTACTGCTGAGAATATTTGATTTCACCGAAAAGTCTACAGGAGGAAGAATAAAGTTCATAAATTTTGTATTTCTTACTAAATCCGTTAGGGGACACTTTGTCCACACTTACTAGTAACCTGGGTGCCACGTGAGTTACTCACACTGGTCAATATGCACTACACACTTTAAACATATTAATCAAATAGTTATAGCTAAAATTATTAGAGGTGGAATAACTATTGCATCATGTCCTAATAGTAACATTAATTAGTAATCCTTATTAATAATTTATTGCTCATTATAATTTTTATAAATATACACTTTATTCACTCAAACAATGTCACTGAGTTCCGTTTGTAAGCAGGACTCTTCCTCAGCCAATCAGGCTACTCACGTGATTACACCTTGAGAACAAAGCCTTTTGTTCTCAACACTCAAGGAAGAAGGTATGGCTGCCACAAGGTAACTTATTATTGTACACAAAAAAATAGTGAGCCCTAACTCCAAAATAACTAAGTTACACATTCCAAAAATTATGTTTTAAAATCTGAGGTCAAGTTGAAAGTTCAGGAAACAATGTTTATCACCTAAAATCAACTACAAAGAATATATAACCAGTAGAAAAAAAAAAAAAAAAACCAATACTCGATGGCCAAACCTATATGGCGTTGCAAAGCTGGCATTTACGATTGACCAGGGCATGAAATTGAGTCATAATTTCAAAACACCTTAGACGTTTGGCTAAATAAAGACTTCTCAGTACTCACCTTCCCTAAGGAATTCGAAGAACACAAATTAAATCCAATTTGGGCACATTGAACTTTTGATTGAACAAATACGGAGCACTGAATACCACCGCCGTGTGACCGAATATGATGTCTAGTGACAGCAGGGTTTTTTCCTCATTTTTTCATTACATACATTGTAGGTGTACCAATTCACTGGGAAGACCCGAGATTTAAAAGTATATGGACATTGTCCATGTGTAGTGTTATGTACTGTTGTTAGGTGTTTTGGTAGACATCAGCACATGGATGACTGGTCCCAGGGTATCCCAGCAGAACATCACCCAAAGCACGACACCACCTTGTTTTTGCCACGCAGTGCGTCCAGGCACCATCACTTCACCAGGTAAATGACGCACGTACCTGAGTCCACATGGTGCAACAGGAAACGTGCTCCATCAGACCAGACCTTCCAATCGCTCAAGGTCCAGTTTCGATGCTTGCGTGCCCATTTTAGGCGCTGTTGCCGGTGAACCGTGGTTATCATGGGCACTCGGAGCGGCCTGCGGCTACACAGCCCCATTTTCAGCAGGGTTTGATGTACTGCGTGTTGTGACACATTACTCCCATCACCAGCATTCCGAATACCGGCGAGTAGCGCCACAGTCGCCTTTCTGTTGCGACATACCATCCGGTAGAGCCTTTGCACACCTCAAGCATTGATGAGCCGTGGTCGTCCATACCTCGCCGGCGGTTCGTGGGTTTCCCCATTCGGACCACATTCAATAGGTACTAACCATGGCTGATCATGAGCATCCCACCAGCCGTATCATTTGGATATGCTCTGACCCAGTCTGGCCATTGTCAAACTTGCTTAAGTCCGCTGCCTTTTCCATCTGAAGAACAAGAGTAACACTGATTAACCCAGCTCGGTATCAGGTTTTTTTAATACCGTGTCCCAACCCGCGACGTAGTTCGCCTGCAGTTGCTTCGATTTGCATGACTCATTGGTCATGTTTTGGCTCATCGGTGTGTGTATATATATATACTCGTTTCTAATTGTTCGAATGTTACCTATTAACCAGCATTATATATATATATATATACACACACAAAACTAAAATCATAATATGGCCTACAAGAACAAGATGATACAATAAGATATACAGGGCGTCTCAAAAATATCATTACAAACATTTAGGGGAGGTAGGTAACATCTAAAGGAATGTGAATCGCATAGGAACCCATAACCGGAAACGTCACGGGAAAGTAATAGCAGGGGCACAAGAAACAGAAATGACACAAGACAGTAATTAGTGGCAAACATTTGACATAATATTAAAAATGGAGTATGAGATGGATGCATTTCATGTTACAACAGATGCTCGAAGGTTCCACCATGAGACGCGATGCATGTGTGACACCGATGCAGCATGGTTGGCGGAAACAGTCAAACACACCTGGAGTTTGACAGTAGCAGCAGCACAGATGAGTCTCGCCACGAGATCCATTTCCACTCCACAGGCGATTCATACACGATAGATTTGAGGGCCCCCACAGAAAGAAATCAAGATTCGATAAATCAGGCGAGTGTGGGGGCTAGACAACGGGTCCAACACGGCCAATCCATGGACACCCAAAACGCTTGTTCAAATGGTCACGAACACACCTTCCATAATGGGCAGGCCCCCCTTCATGTTAAAACCAAATATTGCTTCTCACATTTGCTGGAACATCATGTAAGCTGGTAGAACTTGTTCAAGAAAGATCCGATATTTAGTGGAGTTCATGCGGGATGGTAACAGGTATGGGCCGACTAAGCAGTCACCGCCCATACCTGCCCACACATTTATTGTGAAGCGATGTTGTGCCGCATGGGGGCGCACACTGTGTGGTTTGTCGTGAGCATTGTGCTGATTGAATAAGCCTCATCCGTGAACAAAACATAGGGTGGAAAATTCAAGTCTTGAACACTTTCTTGGAGAAACCACTGCGCAAAAGCCACACGTGTAGAATGATCTTGGGGGAACAATAACTGAACCCTTTGGAGATGAAAGGGGTGGAAGGAATCGTCATGCCAGACATGCCGTACACTGCAACAAGACACTCCTAAGGCAGAGGCAATGGCACGTATGCTGGTAGTGGGATTATTCTGGACAGCATTCAACACACTTTCTTCCATGGTGGGAGTTCGCTTCGAATGTGGTCTGCTCACACTACTACTGTTACCTCTAAATGGCACATAATCGCACAAATTTTGATGCACACGCGCAAACAAACGGTGGTCCGGTACATGTCTGTCTGGGAAGTGTTCTCGATAAATTCGTTGAGTGGCTCGTCCATTGCCCTCTGCTAATCCATACACTAGGTGCATGTCTGCCAGCTCACAGTTCGTATATTGATGCATGCTCTTCGTGCGGAGACTACTGCTTGAATAAGTAAACCAGAAATTTTCCCTCTCGCGAACTGATGAACAGCGCAGTGTACCGACTTACAGTGACATTTCCGGTTATGGGTTCCTATGCAATTCACATTCCTTTAGATGTTACCTACCTCCCCTAAACGTTTGTAGCAATATTTTTTAGACACCCTGTATATACATACATAATATATACAATGTCGGCTTCAAACGTGATTCGAGTGAAAATATTTATCACATTTTACCGACAGTTGAGAAGTCTAAATTTTTGTTTGTTTAACGGCGCTTTATTATTTTCATATACTTAAATTTACGTCATTAGGCAACAAAATAACGAAAAAATTTCCTTACACTTGGATACGCTTCTATCTGCATAGTCATAAATTACAATGAAAAGTTTATTGTTTATGGGTAATTTTTTTTGAACCAACCAGCAAGTGGCAATTAAATTAAGGGGAGACTGGCTACAATTGTGTACAGTACAATAATAATAATAAAAAGAAGCGGAGTGCAAAACTATATGCAAATATAAAACTGCGTTTGGTCAGGCCTGGCTGTATTATCAATAGGTTCGGTACAAACTAGTCTAATTTTGAGCATTGCCTGAATATTTTCTGTTGCACTTCCTACCGATACCAACTTACATCACTGCGTTTCACTAAATGTAATAAAGTTACATAAAAAATAAAATTTTGCTTACCTGAACAAATTTTCAATGCAGAAAAAGAAACATCCGATTACTCATATTTTACCAGTTTTCTTAGTGTGAAGAAAGTTTTTTGTAAGTTCCGTGTAACGGACATACTCTTGATAGTCATAGAACTAACTGCCAACGTTCCACTAGTTAATTTTACTAAGTAAAATCCAATGCAGCTAAACCCAAGTCTCAGTTTTAACAGTTCCGAATTTCTGTATTAAAAATATTTGCTTATAAACAGGGACATTACCGTTTCATTTATGAAACTGTTATTACTCTCTGTTAGCGGTCCAGAGCAGACGAACTGGATCTTAGTAAAGCACAATAACACTTTTCACAATGGGGCAGTAATTGATACCACAAGAATAATCATAAAACAATTTTATGCATTTTTATCTCATTAGGCAACTGATTTAAACACTTAAACTTCGTCACGCCCGCTGCTAAATAATCTGAAGAACGTAGTAAATGTTGAATTTTTCGGTTTGTCTCCATCTTGGATTATTAGAAAAATCCCGATCACTGGACACTTAGTAACAAATATCATTTTAATTCAGCACACCCAATCTGGTTTATTTTATAAGATGCTAATTTCTAATCAGAAAACCTGGGTTTTGTTGACATGAAGTGCAATCTGCATATGTCAAACCTTTAGCAACATAGTGAATTCATACATTTTCAGTCACTGCTAAAGCTAAGAATGCGCGCCGTTCAAATGCGCGGAATAGCGTTATCAATAATGCAGGATACAAAATTTAATTTCGTAATAAACCTTGGGCAATAAAGGGGAGGGATGTTTTTAAGTTAAATTTACACAGAGGGGGGAGGTATCAACCCTGGGAATGGCCTTGCTAAGAATTCTAGCTATGTATTTTCTTTGACAGTTTGCCCTTACGCGTTCATTCAGCCGTTTAGACAACCTCCACGTCATCAGTAGTGCTGCACTGATCAAACAGTAACTGTAGTTCGGGTTTTCCAACATTTATTTTACTTCGTTCAGTTTTTCTGTAAAGAATAGTTAGTTAAAAAAAAAGGGGGGCTTCTTCGTCGGAATTGATTACGTACATACATAAGGGATAAAAACACACGAAATTCTCTTACTCATTACGCTACTGGTTCACCTACTATTGTCGTGAAGTCGTGCCCGATTCGCAATATCAGTCATTCACTCAAGCGCACCAATTGCTTAATTTCGTATTTAAAAATTAACCCATCAATTTGTGGTTAATATCATAACCTCGATTCCTTTTTGGGAATTTTGGAAGGATATATGATTTATTTTTGTAGATGCAATACTCGAGGCTAATACCTTGAATAAACGTATATTCATTAAAATCCATTCTTTATACATAATTATGTGCCTCCTTGCATGTACATATACATCATTTAATTTGTAAAGTGAGCACACAGTACTACTGTATATTTTTTCATTTCCGTCCTGCTCTGATTTTGTCATGATTTTCATTAGTTTTTTTTATGCTACAATGTAGTGAATAGAATTTTTGAAAAATTGTGAACCGTTCATTGAAAAATTAAATTCAGAGGCATCAAAGACTGATGGGCTAACTTAGAGTTCTTCCAAGTTTAAAATTATTATTATTATTATTATTATTATTATTAGCCATATGGTGCAAGGAAGCCTGAGGCTTATGCTGCACCAGCCAAAAAAAAAATTTCTGAGTTACCCTGTGTGTGTGTGTGTGAGAGAGAGAGAGAGAGAGAGAGAGAGAAGAGAAGTAGAAGGAAATCACCAAGAAAGAGAAGAATGATGATATCCAGCTGAGGACCCTGGGTGTGCCAAGCCCATACTCACCAGATGTGAGCCCCTGGGGTTAGGGTTGGCTGTGCTCCTGGAATAACATATGCAGGCACAGTAGGCACATTGCAAAAATGGAATCCATTAAGCTGTCACAAATCTCAACAATAAACAGAACATTAGGTATTCAACTTGTGATTATTAAATGGCATTATTATTTGAGTTGTGTTGATAGGCCAATTTTCACATTGTGCAAGCTGATAAACCAGGAACAACTCATGGGGGAAACCCTACTTCCTTCTGAGTTTGGCTTAATATAGCCTTGAATGAGGGGAACACTTCAGGGCTTGGCACACTCAGGGTCCTGAGCTGGGTATCATCATTCTTCTCTTTCTTGGTGATGCCATTCTATTTTTTTCTCTCTCTCTCTCTCTCGGTAATTCAGAAATTATTATTTTATTTTTTGGCTGGTGCAGCATAAGCCTCAGACTTCCTTGCACCATGTGGCTAATAATAATAACCTAGTTTTGCAGTGCACAACATATCATGTATAATGAAATCATCCTATCATTAGAATTTAAATATTTTCAAAAATGTAAAATGTGTATATTCATATCTGTTACTAATACACTGTATTGGATTATACATTATGTGATCGTTATTATCTATATCAAATATAAAAATTATCCTCTTTTGAATAATTTAATAAAAATTAAAAACGGTGCATTTCTGATATTTGACCATTCATACTAATGTGTCTCCCTCCAGAATCATTCGAAAAATATAATCCAAATAAAGCACCACTTTATTAAGAAATATGAATAAACCAATCTGACATTTCTGAAAATATCTGTTCCAATCAAACTTGGATATACAAGATATGTGGTGCAATGCAAAGCTACATCCTGACCACTGTAGCAAATGACAAAACAGTTCTCTTGTAACATATCTGCTGTTAAAAGACAAGGTGTAACTTCAAATGAATTATATATATATAAAAAATTAAATAAATAGTAAAAGAATTGTTCTTGAAACAAATTAGGAAAACACTAAAACCACAAATCAGTTACAGCAAATTAATGCTCTTAATAGGGTTACAGATAAGGCAAGCTGCTGTGCTGCTCCATTAAGCCTAATTACCCCTATTTTAAAACAAAATAAAATGATAAAAACATATAAAAGGAAAGGCTAAAGCAATACCTTCCTTGGAGGAGCAAATGCATGGCTCCTCACCCAAAGATAAACACCCACACCACCACCACCACCACCACCAAAGAACAAGTGCTAATTAAATAATACAAAACACCATAAAAGAGAAACAGGGCACTCACAAGCACTGTCTTTTCAAAGGGACAGCAGCACTTGCAAACTCCAAAATAAGGCATTTCAATCACTGATTCCTATTGCAACTGAATATCAATGGATGTTCTGATGTGCACCAGATGCACAAAGAAATAACGAACCAACTAAACACAAAATAGGCTATGTGCACAAACTCATTAGAATAAATAAGGAAATATAACCAACAAAATGTAAATTTTGTTGGTATCGGACTCCTGCAATCAATAAATAAAAACAACAGAAAATATGCAACTAAAAACTGAATTTAAGTAAGAGTAAATACAATTAAACTTAGATACCAAAACTCAACTTATTAACATAAACCAAACGATGGAATAAATTTAAAAATCATAATGAAAAATTTGAGTGGTGGACATAAGCATTCAACTACACATGGGACAGAAGAAAGGATAAGAATAAGTGAAGAAAGCAGTGTTTTCTAATTTCATACCTTTAAATTATCAGGCAACACAGAAGCCTCCTACGGTAGATATAAGCTTTGAAAATCCAGTCACAACGGAGGTTAGGCAAGCAAAGGCAGATTATGAGAAATCTTTGGCAAAGGATACAAAGAAAAACAGCAAAGAGTTCTTTACTTATACAAACTCTAAAAAGGAAGGGGATGAATCAGATTGGTCCACTTGATATCAATGGTTTTACTGCAGATGATCATTCTCAGATAGCTGCCAAACTAAATGAGTATTTTGCATCTACATTCACACACGAGGAGTTATTCGAGGAGATGAGCTTTGAAAATCCAGTCACAACGGAGGTTAGGCAAGCAAAGGAAGATTATGAGAAATCTTTGGCAAAGGATACAAAGAAAAACAGCAAAGAGTTTGGTTTGGTTTGGATTTTATTGGCGCATTAGCAACTAAGGCTATAATGCGCCAAGACCAGGTAATATATAAAAATTAGTTAGTTAGGCCTAATTAGTTAGGCCACCATGTCCAGATGTACAATAACAAATATTTAAAAAAAATAAATAAATCAATAAAGAAATAACAATAACATATAACTTTTAAATGCAAGTAAAAACCTTTATTGATTTAAAAAAGCTAAAAATAGCAGACACATGGTCATTGTCGGATAAAATCTGACTGAGTGTATACGGCTCAGTCAGATGATTAAAAGCGGTAAAACGGATATTGCTAAAATCTGGACAGTCAACTAAAATGTGTCTGATGGATAAAATTGTGCCACAGGACTCACACATAGGAGGGTCATCAGCCCTCAGCAAAAACGAATGAGTCAAATGACTATGTCCTATGCGGGTCCGGGCAAGGACAACTTCCTCCTTACGATTCCTGCGCAGACTAGACTGCCACAGTTCAATTACAGGCTTTATACGATATAATTTATTCAGTCTGCCTATTCCACGAATCCTGCCATTGGGAGTGTATCCTCTTGTGTATTATTTGCCTGTAGTCTGTAAAGGGGACTAACAGGCAGCAATTATTATTGGGAATTGCTGATTTGGCTGCGGTGTCAGCAAAATCATTTCCCATAATCCCAATGTGGCTGGGAATCCAGCAGAAGCGGATATCATATTCACGTTCATGGAGAAAGTGAATCTTCTGCTGGATACAAGACAGAACCGGATGAAGATTATACCTCACAGATATTATAGCCTGTAACATGCTGAGAGAGTTGGAATATAAAATGAACCGTTGGTATTGGCATTTACTAATGTGATCCAAGGCTAACTCTATAGCGTGCAGCTCTGCAGTAAATATGCTGCATTCAGAGGGAATCTGCTCCGATGTAGTGGTGTCTGTAAAGACGCACAGCAAAGAGTTCTTTACTTATATAAACTCTAAAAAGGAAGGGGATGAATCAGATTGGTCCACTTGATATCAATGGTTTTACCGCAGATGATCATTCTCAGATAGCTGCCAAACTAAATGAGTATTTTGCATCTACATTCACACATGAGGAGTTATTCAAGGAGGAGAAGGCCAGATGTTTATCAAACTCTAACAGGGAGTTAAATGATTTTGTAATAACTGAGAGCAAAGTGGAGAAGAAATTGTTGAAGTTAAACATAAGAAAGGCACCTGGAGTGGATGGGTTCTATCCAATTATATTAAACGAGGCAGCAAAGGAAGTAAGCAAACCCTTAACCATAATTATGAGAGTATCCTTGGACTCAGGGGAAGACCCCACGGACTCTAGATGTGCAAATGTATCTGCAATTCACAAAGGGGGATCAAAGGGTGACACGAGTAATTACAGACCTGTTAGTTTAATTTCTGTTCTAGAGAAAATAATGGAGTCACTGGTTAAATAAACATTGCAGGATCATCTAGAAAAGACTGCAGTAATAATTCAGACACAGCATGGGTTTGTTAAGGGGAAGTCTTGTCTGACCAATTTGATTGGATACTATGACATGGTCATAAAGGAACTGGATGCAAAAAATAATGTTTTATGTATTTATTGATGAAGGGATATCAAGCATAATGTCAAAGTTTGGAAATGATACAAAGGTTGGCAGGGTTGGTAATGACAGTATGCTACTGCAACAGGATCTGGAAAAGTTGGGCAGATGGGCTGAGAAGTGGCAACTGAAGTTTAACATTGGCAAATGGAAAGTACTGGATATGGGTAGCAGTAACCCCAGAGAAATGTAAATCTCAGTGTCTGGAGACTAGGCACCTGCGAGGTGATCTGACTGAGGTGTATAAGGTCTTGAATGGATCGAGCAGGCTCAATGCTGATGGGATTCTTCCTCTTGCTCAGATTATAAACCTGAGGGGCAATAAACTGAAATTGAGGAAAGACAGTTGGCAAATATATGTGCAGAATATATGTGTGTTGCCTTTACCCAGCGGGTAGTTGATGGCTGGAACAAACTTCCATCTGTCATTGTGGAAGTTGATAGCTTAAATAAATTCAAGGAAGAAGTTGACAAACATTTGGTGCAAATGGATGGGTGAAATGGGAAGTTTTTTTTTTTTTGCTGATGTTGTATAAGCTTGCTTTCTTGCATTATATGCCTCTACTAATGCTAATGCAAACTTAGTACCAAGCATGGACATTAAGGCTGAGAAATTAGAAGAAAACTCATGAACTGAAACATTGTGACCACCTATCTAATAGCAAGTTGTGATGCTGCCTTTCGTTGTGATAACTTTTGCACCCAGCATGGTGCTGATTACATGAAACTGCAGAAACCACCCTCAGGAGGTATCAGCTGGATAGAAGGATGTTCTGAAGTTGGGCAGTGGAGAGAGGCACTGGTGTATGCTGTGTTCCCCTGCATCCCACAAATATTCAATGGGATTGAAGTTGGGTAAATCTGATGGGAATCTGCAGGGAATTGTAGGAAATGTTTGGACATCATCCTCGAACCATTTCTGCACAATGTAGGCCTTGTTATATGGGGTGTTGTCCTGTTGATAGAGTCCAGTGCCACCTGGACACATGATCACCATGTAAGGCAAAAGTTGGTCCAAAACAATGCCAAAGTAGGATCTGGCAGTCAGGGTGTGTTCAATGGGGACAAGGAGACCCAGTGATAACCATGAAAACATCCCCCAAATCATGATATCACCACTGTTGGC
This sequence comes from Mastigoproctus giganteus, assembly GCF_048544385.1. Taxonomy (NCBI): domain Eukaryota; kingdom Metazoa; phylum Arthropoda; class Arachnida; order Uropygi; family Thelyphonidae; genus Mastigoproctus; species Mastigoproctus giganteus. Next base: position 89,707,199 of record NC_143581.1, read on the forward strand.
ATGTTTTGTCCAACTGTGCAGTCTGATTACAGCTTTCACCTGCTCGCCATCAAATACACGCTCATCCATCTGCATGATGGAGCTGGAATCTTGATTCATCAGACCAGATGACTCTTTTCTAGTAGTACAATGTTCAGGAATGGTATTCCTGTGCCTCTGGCAGGTGGAGGTATTGATTGATCAGAAATGTTTTTCTGTGAACCCTTGTTTTAGTTTCCATTAAATGACTGATTGTGAGCTATCTGTTGTCTCAGACAGCATGTGCCAACTGCCATTCATCTCAACTGTCAGCCAATGGTGGTCTTCCTGTCCCTTTTCGGACAATTCCTGCCACACCTTTACTACAGTGGTCCTCCAACAAGCCAGCAATTCCTGTGGTTGTTGGACCCTGTCTTCCTAGTGCTGCAAATCATTTTCTGTTCAAGTGTGCTGTCAGTATATTAATAATTTTTATTAATAACTTTATTAATCTAACGAAAGTTACTAATGACACTGATAAACAAAAATACTTTTTTCCTGTCATACATATCAAAATGAATCTGAAAGTATATTTTGTACTGATTTCAAATATTAAATTAGTTTTTTCTCCATCACCCACAGTTTCAACATGATTTCAGTTTTAAACAAACATTAAAATAGGTAACACTAGAACACTTCTTTTTTTTTTTCTTTTTAAGATTAACTTACTTCTTATCTTTAACTGAACTAGAATGTAGCTCTTGATGATTTCCATTTGTAATTTGCCTATGGAACATCCCTCCTCATCATCCATCAGTAATCAGCCAGCATGGCCAGGCTCCACTTGCCCTGGTACTTTTTTTCCATTGTGAAAATAGTTTGAGGGAAATGCTCCTGTGACAGCTCCTGAGTTTTCTGGGAAGAAGTCCACATGTGAATCCAAGAAATAGAGCTTTAGGGACATATTACATCCCATAACTTCTTAGGCCTTGAGAAGCTCACTGACTATTTCTTGGTAACTTTCAGCCTTGAAATTTCCCAAAAACTTTTTGATAAGTGAGTTCCATGCAATTTATTCAACTTCTTTTAACTGTTTTTCAAAATAATCTTTCATCAGATTTCTAATCTGGGGTCCCAGAAATAAGCCCTCTTTGATTTTGTTCTCACTGACTCCAGTAAATTTTTCTTTTGGGTTGAGAAAATCTGTTCCATTTCTATCCATTGGTTTGACAAAATTTTCCATAAAACCAAGTTTAATAGGCAATCATGGTAATAAAACTTTATCAGGAATAACCAATGGTTTGTTTGCAAGATTTTTTTTTTTTTTTCTGGAATCAGTTCTTTTCTTTGAGGACATTATTTTTTAACATAATGGGTGTTCTTATCTCTACTGTTCCATTCACAAATAAAGCAGCAATATTTGGTATAGCCAAGTTGTAAGCCTAGTAACAGAGCAATCACTTTAAGGTCACCACAAATATGCCAAGAAAACTTGGCATACATATATATATATGTGGGAGGGCTTCTCTTTACAAGGTCATACATGATGCATGTCAAGAGAAATTTCATGTCATCATAGGACTTTCATCTGTGCAGCATATCCTAAGGGTTGTGTATTTTCGTAATGGAACAACATCGCTTTCAAACTCATTTTTAAGGGATGAATAAATAGATTGTGCAGCATCCTAGGGTTTCCAATAGATAATTTACATCACTGCAGTAAACCAAATTGCTTTGATGAGAAATATATAGCATATTTTGATGTCCTCTTGGAGGAGATACTACCATTTCAGCCCAGAAGTGAAAAATTTCAGCTTGATTTTTAGATAAATTCAAATCACAAGCATGATCGTTTAGTTCCTCTTGAGATATTAAGCGTGATTCCAAGGATAAACATGTCACTTCATATGTGGGATCACTAACTTGATGGTCTTCTCTATAATCATTCTGAGTCTTACAGTCAAACTCAAAATCATTTGGTTCACCTTCATACAAATTATAAGTTTCTGGTGGTTCTGTTAGTGGTAGTTTTCTACTGTGGAAAATATGTCTTATAGCTGATAGTATATTTCAAAATATTTTATGGTATTTTTAAATTTAGAAGTAATCCCTGAAATGTCTGTTAAGCAAAAATAAAAATCTATTAGAATGGTCTTTTGGTTCCTTCCAATCATAGGAACTGCAAATGGCACATGATAGTGAGATTGACTTAACCAGTCAGTAAGTAATTTAACACAACTGATACAGCAAAAATGAGATGGGCTTCAAAGACTTATAGGATGACTGATACATTTACTAAGCATCTTAGGTTGTAAATGAACAGAAATATTTAAAAACTATAACTACTTAAAGAAAAGGATCACAAACAATAATGATCTTAATCAAGTGACATCTGGCACAACTGAGAGAACAGTGTACAATATTACGTTCAGGTCTGAACTAGTTTGAACAGCTGCCTGCTACAAGAATAGGGTTTAACATGTCTGAACATGCCAGTCAGACCAGAGAGCATACAGAACAACCCTTTCCACACATTTTTTAAAACTACACTATTACTATTTCATTACTGTATTATTTATATCAAAATTTGTGTTTCACATAATAACTGTGCACGATACAAAAATTCTGTTTGTATTTTTGAATTCAGGAACAAAATATAAAAGAGAATTTGCAAGAAATATTTGCGACAAAATGTGTTTACCAATCAGTGTGATTCATTTACAAGAAAAGTAAGAAACAAGAAGCCTTTGTTGAGGAATTAAACAGAAAATTGTGATCAATGGCATTTGACTGTTTGATGGAATATTACCATTTAGCACGTAGCATAGCAGTTTAATTACTTATTGTAAGTATAAAGTTATAGAATTCTTATATACCGTGATAATAGACTGAATATAAAAATAGCGAAATGCTTAAAGTGCGGCACTCAGGTAAGTGAGTCGAAACCATTATCGAATGGTTTCGACACAACACTAATCTCAACATCCTAAATGCAAAACTTCCCTTTCACCTTTCCTCGGCTTGGAATCTCTCACATCTGAGATTCCTACGTGTCCCAAAGAGCATCACGAGAGTATAGAAAATTCCTTAAAATAACAGCACGCATTACTTCTCATTTAACATTGCCAACTGAAGACGTTATAACTTAACGAAAGTCTGTTGTCACGACTATTGGCAATATCAATTCTTTTATGTTCCAGATTAACTATTTTCTACTTTATGACAACCAGGGACGGAGTAGTGCACTTCTGCTTCCTTGCACTTATTTTAAAATTCAATTAAATTAAATCTCATCCCACCTTAACTTAACCATTCCACCTTATATTTAGCCATCAGTCTTTTCATAAAACTATTGCAGTTTATATTCAAGGTGAGTACTGCACTTTAAGCATTTCGCTATTTTTATATTTACTTATTGTAATTAAACTTTACATACAGTTAGAAAATTCACTAAAATGTTACACAGAGAAAAGATTTTATATTAGTTGTTAAAAGAAGACTTTTCATTTTGCAGCATGTTTCAGGAAAGAATAAGTGCCACTGATAGCAATTTACCATGCCAGTGGTGCCACTTTGCTTGCTGGCATTTTCACAGTACAATAATGCCTTTAAGTGAAAATAGAGCCTATTACCTTAAATTATTAATAAATATAATTAATGCCTACTTACCTTTGTAAAAGGTGATTCTGAAATTGGTGTCCATCAGGTCTAATGCACTCCATATGCATGTTGGAAGATTTTGGCTCAGATGCTGCAGTTTTCTAGAAAACTTAGCCATGCAACTAATGTTTTCCCCAAGTTCTTCCATGTGAGGATTTCTTCTGTGTAGTCTATCTTTTAAACCGCCATACAAAAAAAAATAAATAAAAATGTCTGGTGAATGAAGCTGCCACAATCCACAACTTATTATCCTTTCACCAAACACCTTTCTGTGTCTCCATTAGGTGACTGGAGGTATGGGCAGTAGCAGAATATTTCTGGAAATGTGTCAATAGAATTAGTAGTATAATTCATTTATTAGTCAGCAGTACAATTCATTTGTTCTTTCCTTAAAAAATGGTTGATATATTGAACTCACATACCTCTCTGAATAAACTTGCAATAATCCTCTTTGCATTCAAATTGTGGACCAGCAATTCCCACAACACAACAGCCACTTGTATATCATCATAAAGAGAAAATGCTTGCAGAAAATTGGGCTTTCTTCCAACACATGTTATTCTGGTTGTTCACTCGTACATTCAAATAAAAATACGTTTCATCTGGGAGGAGGAATCACCAATTCTGGTTCAGTTCTTCCTTTTTGAACTGGCTGAAGGAACCATTTGAAAAAACCGACTTTGGCTGTAGACACTGCACTACTGTTGTTTTGTAGGACCACAGTTATAACAACTTTATTGCCATTCTTGTAGTACTCTCCAGTGCTCTGGTTTCTTCTGCAAGGCATCTAAGAGACTTATGCAGCAAATGTTCCAGACAAGCACCAATTTAATCCAACTTAACCTTTGTTAATACTTACTGGTCTCACTTTAGTTTACTTTTCAGTACTACACTTTTGATTCTCTGTTTATTTACTAAGTTAAGAATTTATTCTTGTATGGAACATAGATATCAGAAACTTCTTCCTTACACTTCTTAGTAGAATTATGAAACACATAATAGATCTTACGTTAGCATTCATTGCCCTAGTATGAGGTTAACATGACTAACAGAAATAAACCCACACAGAACTGTTCAAATCTGGCTTAGCAGCACTCAGTCACATGTCAACCTTTTTGTGAATCTCTATAGCCTCTTATTGCTGGAGTTGACTGCAAATATGCCAGCAATCAATACACAGTGACTTTGTGAGTTGACCTAGCACAAATGGCAGAGACTGACATGTTGGAGTTGTGTGAGGAAATTGTGCAAAAATGTCAGTGATCAATGCATGGTTCTTTCAGAGAGTAGTCTTAATAAATCTCCCTGTACAATGTAAAGTGAAGGGAATCATCAGATTACAAAAATTTGATTTTCTGTACTCTACAGATTCTCTACAGTTCTATTAGTTTTGTAATTATTATTATTATTATTAGCCTTAAGGTGCAAGGAAGCCTGAGGCTTATGCTGCACCAGCCAAAAAAAAAAAAAAAAAAAATTCCCATGTTACCCCGAGAGAGAGAGAGAGAGAGAGAGAGAGAGAGAGAGAGATGAGAGAGAGAGAGAGAGAGAGAGAAAGAGAGAGAGAGAGTCAGAAGTAAAAGGGAATCACCAAGAAAGCAAGAGAAGAATGATGATATCCAGCTCAGGACCCTGGGTTTGCCAAGCCCATACTCACCAGATGTGAGCCCCCTGAGGTCAATGCAGAAAAATAAGAGCTAACATATCTCCTAAATTTCTAAAGTCACAACAATAAGGGCAGTGGAAGACAAAAACAATTGACACAGTTGTTTTTTGTTTATTTTTTATTTAATTTTTTTTAAAATTACAGCTTTGCCAAGAAGCTGCAATGTTCTTGTTTATACTCTGGCGTGGTCACCACATCAAAGGAGTTTACAATAAATCACGAAAACAGTCATTAATTGTATTTAGCGGTTATGCAGGCTTGATCCACAGTCCACTCAGCAGCATAGTGGTATGTGTGAGGTAAATAAATTAAAGCTTCTACATTTTTATGACACTTCAGATAGAACAGAGAAGGCTTTGTGGCTGTATACAGATTTAATCATGTGGTTTGTGCACATTAGTGGCCATGTATAAACCTCAGGACTAGTCATTAACTTTGGGTGGGGTGGTACAGTCTCCCTCAAATACTTGATCAAAAAAAAAAAGTGATTTTCTGTAAGTCAAAGCTGTGGTCCTGCTCTTTTGCCCTTCCTGAAGAAAAATCCTGGGTGTGTGCCTGTCCTGGATCACAATTATCTGTATTTTCCATGTCAGATAAAGGCCAGGGACAAATGGAGGGGATAAGGAGAGAAGGAAAAAGTTATCAACTGAGCTGTTATCAATTTAAATATAACACTAAATGAATGGTATTTCTGCACAACCTCTGTGATGACTGTTGTGTTCTTTTGATATTACCACATCTTTGTGGTCATCATAGAGGTTGTGCAGAAATACCATTCATTTAGTGTTATATTTCAATTGATAACTTTTTCCTTCTCTCCTTATCCCCTCCTTTTGTCCCTGGCCTTTATCTGACATGGAAAATACAGATAATTGTGATTCAGAACAGGCACACACCCAGGAGTTCACTAGCACACACTCTCACTGAGTGGACTGTGGATCAAGCCTGATTAACTGCTAAATACAATTAAGGACTGTTTTCGTGATTTATTGTAAACTCCTCCGATGTGGTGGTCATGCCAGAGTATAAACAAGAACACCGCAGCATCTTGGCAAACCTGTAATTTAAAAAAATAAATAAAAAATAAACAAAAAAAACAACTGTGTCAATTGTTTTTGTCTTTCACTGCCCTTATTATTGTGACTTTAGAAATTCTCTACTGGAAAATGTTCCGCAGTTCTCGCCTGACAATGTAAGTTATGATTGGATTGAAACCGTCTCCAATTTCAACCATTTTCAACAGTTTTCTGTTGACTTTTTCAACAAAGAAGGCAGTTACTGACAACTTCCACAACAAGTTCCAACAACACATCATTGTGAATGAATGCTTTATTTTTGCATCTTACTTGCCATTCAGGATTATCCTTAGTAATAGTGAAATTCACGACACCTTCAGTGAGTGACTTATTTATTTCTTTCCCCCTTTCCTTTTTTCTCTAGTATGGGCAACTAGAGAAATCTGCTGGCACCCACCGATTTAGCACTGCCTTCGGTGGGTGCAGAATCTGTCCCCTTTTTGGGCAGTTAAGTTAATACAGCCCACCTACTCATGCTGAAGATGGGTACCGCTTTGCTGATTCCTGGTTAAGGTGGCACATACAAACCACATGTGATCTACATTTGGCCAAACTACAGCATTCTGTAAACAATACAATGTTAACTGGCAGAGTTGAACTCTGTTCCAGGTGCCGCTGCTATACTGAATAGTTGCACGTATATATCTATATATATTTATATATATGTAAATAAATAAAAAAAAAAAATTGTCAATTGTTTGAATAAACTACACTTAATGAGCGAGTATTTCTTAATGTGGAAAATGCAAAATCATGCATAAATGGTTAAAAATAGCAATAATGGGTGCAATTTGTCACATTAATCCCTCTCCCTTTGATGACAAGAAACTGCATTACCAAGTTCTGTACATCATTCATTCTTCCTACTAATCGCAAGAAAGATATTTATTACAACAGTACAATACTAAACCTGTTTTACTATTCTATGTACAAACATTAACCATTTACTTAGCCACATTTACATTATAAAAATAACAATATATCAAATCTCCTTTATTCCCACTTTAAACTGTGGCATTATGAGATCACTAGATTTTTTTGCTACTTCCACTGTTGGAGTTTCTCCTTCTTCGGCGACTCGGTATAAGTTATGGGGAGCAGTTTTGTAAGCAACTGGCATTAACAGCTCTTCAACTGTTTTACCTTCAGCAAGTAGTTTTCTTTTAATCACTTCTGTCAAGAGAGGAGGGAGTGACTTGTAACGTGGTAATATCTTAAAGACGGGTTCTTTAACTTCATATTGCCTATATTGCTCTTCATCTTCTTTAGGAACCAGGATATAATCAGGTTTATGAGTGGCTGAGATTTTTGAAAGACCAGGAAACCTGATTCCTGCAAAGGTAAAGAATCACTAATAAGTCAATTTATGTTCATATATTATTTTTAATAAGATATTCCAAAGCAGCTTTTGACTAATCTATAAAAAATAAACTATATTTTCATCATCTTTACAGCTGAATTTAATTATAAACAATTTATATGATGGTGAATGATGTCCCAAAACAAGAATCTCAAGTGTAGATACACAAAATATTGTTTAAAAAATGTGCTTAAAAATAATAAAATAAAATAAAGGGAGTTATTTTTGAAAACTGTTAAATTAGTAGTTATAACTATATACAATATCCATCTTCTCTATGATATAAAGATGGAATATATTTTTGAGTAATACCACTAAATAGCCTTGAATTAGTATCAACAAAATGATGATGGATAAACTGAAAATCACTGATAAATTATCCTAATAGTATACAATAATATCCATTTGTCTTCTCTAGCATTGTGTGTGTGTTGACACTTTCATCAAGCAAAGCTACAGTTCTTCAGCACAACTGGTCTTGAAAGAAAGGACCCAGCCAATAAATGAAAAGATAGTTAACTTATCTTTATTTGGAATTATCAGGCAATTAAATATTATTCTGGCAACATAATTAGAAGAGTTAACTGCACTGTGATGGGAAGACTGGTTCATTACACTATCCAGTACCAAAATAACTTCTGCATGTCACTTCAGCAGCAATCAAGAAATTTGAATTTTTTTTGCTTGCTGCTAAAATGACCTTTTCCTTCTTCACTCACTATACAGACTCTGCTGAACCGCTAGTTGCAGAATTTAGCCATGGCCGATTTTCTTAAATTTCTGCAACTGCTGATGTTTTTTTAGGTACATTTACATATATATTAAGTGACTATTTCCTTCACCATGTCAGTCTGTCTATCCATCTGTTTGCGTGTAATAACTCTACTCCCAGTGGTTGGAAATGCATGAATTTTATACTTAGCTCTCTTTTAGAAATATTTGTTTAGCCACCCCAAATTTCATTAACATCAGACAAATAGAAGTCAGGAAATCATTATTATTATTTTAATAATAATAATAATACTGTAAAATGTAGTTTGAAGCACTTGATGTTATATTTGTTCCTGCTGTGCTGATTACAGGAATGAATGGACAATATTTATTCCCACAGTACATCTGAAACTCATTTGTTTTTGAAGTATTTTTGTTCTCAGCTTAATTAAATAAATCATGAATTATTACTGGTTTCTTATTAATAAAAGCAGAAATGTAAAATGTGTTATATTTCAATTGTTATTAAACCAGGAGGAAATAAGAAAGTAAAGTATTAGAAAACTTTGAATGAATATGAATAATCTGAATGAATATGTGAGGTATGCAATAGTGAAGTGAAAAAAATTATATTAATTGTATTAATTAATTAATTGGTAACAAGATAGTTATTTACTTTTCAATTTTGTTAATCACAGGAAGGAAAAATTGAATGCATCTGAAATGTAAGTCAGATAAATGCACTTTGTACATTACACAACTTGTTTTCCACTGCTGTGAATGTTTACAGAAGCAACACCACTGCTCCCTATATCAAATGTACAGTTACAAAACACATAGTAAGGATTGTTTTTATCACTACTGAATGGCCTCAACTGTTTACAGTCCTTATGAGGTTTTAATCACTTTTCTTGTAACTAATGTTTCTGAACATGTTAGACAACTCACTATTAGTATACAACTAAAAACAGGATATAGTAAAATAATGATATGCTGTCAGTAATTCTTCACTAGGGAGAGAAGGGGCACTGTTTCTGGAATGGCTTATTCGTTTTTGGATGATGGAATATACCTAATTACATTTATATATCTTATTGCATAAAAGATCACAAATGTTATTAAAAAGTTTTGATATTCAGATTTTAAATTTACCACAAGTTACAGGTGACCCCTGCTTAATGCTGATAATTCATTCCGGAAAAACAGAGCGCTAAGTGAATCAGCACTAAGCGAGCACTGTATTCCCATAAGGTAACATATGTACTGTATTTGTGAGTTGTGGTCTATACCATAGGATATTTCCTAATCAATAATAAATGGTGGTGAAAAGACACACAAATGTCAGTCAAAATATTTAATATTCAAAAATTTGTATATATAAAATATTCTGCATTACATAAATATATAATTATGTAGTAAATAACCACATAATGTATCAAAATTAAACTTAAAATACTAATTAAAATCATAAATTTATTAATCCGATGGCCATGGGCTGCTGAGTTTTTGTATCTTCAGTCGATTTTGGGTTGTAGTTTGGCCCTCTTTCTGATAAACTAAAAGGGTTTTAATTTAACCTCTCAATGCAGCATTACCACCCAACAATAAAGTCAACCGCTCCTTCACCACTTTGAAGCCTGGCATGTTTTTTGTTTCTTCATTATGAAACTGCATTTAGGCATTTGTTTCCAAAAAAGTCTTGTTTCATCTTTGTTAAAAACTTGTTGAGAAGTATAACACCCCTTTTCAATAATTTTAACAAGTTCTTTTTTTAAAGTTTCTGCGCCATCTTGATCTGCACTCGATTGACTAGTTAGCTTCTGCTCCTTCTTGATCTTCACTTGATAGACTTGTTAATTATTCTGAATAAATTGTATTTTCTTTTGATCATTTTTGGGTTTACTTTTAAAATAAATACCCTTCAGAACTGTTCATGAATGAGAAAGGTGAAGTTGCAGCTGAACTTAAGTGATGAAAAGTAGCTTTAAAATTGTTATATGATATTTTCTGGTTAATCAGCCTTTGACCTATAAACAACCTAAATGACTTAATTATTTAAATTGTAGCTTCAAGGTCAACAAACTTATTTTTGATATGTGGGCTATCATTTATAAAATTTTAATTTTTAAAACTTAAAATTATGTTTCTCTGTATGGTATACTATTTTAGTGTTCATGTGATTATTAGGTCATCTTCATATTTTCACCTCCAATTTTGTTTAAACTTTTGTGTTGAAAGAAAAACAAAAACTCGTAAAAAAACAAACAAACAAAAAAAACCTACATAAACAAAGGCAAAAAGAAAAGAAAAAAAAAAAAAAAAAAGGAAACTGATGCTAACTTTTTTTTTTTTTTTTTTTTGTTGGTAGTTGTTGGCACATCGGCTTCTGTGGCCATAATGCACCTCCCAAGGTTTTTGCAGTACTTTGATCCAAGCCCGAGGCGGGATTCGAACCCGCGACCTTTGGGTTGCCAGGCAGGCACTTTACCCACCCGGCTAGCCCGGTCGGCACTGATGCTAACACAGAATACACTTTGCATTATGGAAATTACCAGTTTTGAAATACTTTTCTTTTCATATCTATAAGTATGTGGCAGTCTTAAAACTGTTTACTCCACTTGGCCTGGATTGCAGTTCTATAATTATGAATTATGGAATATGGCACATTCACACAGAAAAATTAAATAAGCAACATTGCTAATGTGCCCATAACAAAGATCATTCCCTACACACTTCAGTAAAACTGGTTGGAGGAGTCTACATTTGAAATTAAGAGAGGTGCAGTCATTTAAACGGTAGTGTAATGTTACAATGAACAGACTGCATCATCAGAATGGCTCATCTCTAAGTAAATTTGATCTAGATACACACCATGTGCACATCATTCAGATGGATTTGGCAGATTCTAAGAATAACAGCATCCCATGTAGTATTTATATGAGATGTAGGCAAATATTAATAATAGGGAAAATCCTGGCTAATATGAGATGGCTGCCAACTCTAGTCTGTACTTATATACAAAGTATTGCTAATTTTGAACACATTTTTACCCATTCAATAAGCCTCTAAACTTTTAATAGAGAAACTGGTGTTGTATCCAAAGTAAAATTTTTTACCTTGGATAACAGAAGAGTTATCAAGAGTAAACAGAATGGTTTTTGGGTAAAGTCAGAGTGGGGGGGAGGGTATGAATGTTACTTGCATATAACTGTAGATTAACACACAGACTAAAAATGTTAAATCAATACAAGGCCACCAGTAATATAAAACTCTCAGCTAATTCTCAATTCAAATGATTTTTGAAGACTAATTAAATAACTAATGTCATGCATAAAATAAATCTTAGCTGAACTGGATGGATATTAATAAACATTGCTTACCTCTAAAGACTTTTTCTACCCAGACAGCACCCCACATATAATCCTGAAATATTTTAATGTAAGTTATTATATAAAATATAAATGTTCTTTGTGAAAATCAAAATACTGTACATAATTTTTATTTTATTTTTGTGACATTTAAGGAGAGTAACCTGACATTCTAAAAATAATGATTTATGAAATGGCAACCACGAAAGATGTATTTTCAAGTATATAATGTAAGGATAATTCAAAAGCAGCACACTTTTGCAAGCTTACCAGGTTTTGTGTGTATTTTTAAATTAGTAAAACTATGACCTTGAAATTTTTATCGGCAATTACAAGGTGCTAAAAGCAACTATGCAATATTTTCAAAACCAAGTTTATAACGTGTCAAAAATTATTTCCACTGACAATTAAATGTTCTGAACATGATTATCAAACATGCTATCAAGTGGACTAACAGTTCTAGTCGGCCAGAACTACCAGCTGAACACCAGCGAAGAGAGTGAAGCAACGACAAAGAGAGAGACCTACAAATATTTGAGAATGACATAGAATCAACAATTAGAATATACCGAGATCAAGGCCTGCCTGACTGAGAAATGACATCACAGACTGTGGAGCTTGCTGAAAGCAAAGCTAAATAGAGGGAACATGGTCAGAGCCGTAAACACCTATTCAGTCCCAGTACTAACATACTCCTTAGGGATCACAGATTCAACCAACACCAAGCAGGAAGAGATTACGAGATTGATCAGGATAATGATGACCAAGAGCCACAACATCACCTGAAGTTGGCCATCAAAAGACTACCCATAGGCAGTCTTTTGATGGGAGGGAGGGAGGGTTTTGACATACCTCATTAAACAACAGAAGGCAATTAAGTCTGCGGGATTTCTTCCAAGAAAACAGCGGAAATCTACCAAGCTATAAGGAAGACAGACAAATGGCGCACACCACTCAACCTCAACAAGAAGACCCCCACTCCATGGCTGACATTACGAGGGGCTCATATCTGGTGAGTATGGGCTTGGCACACCCAGGGTCCTGAGCTGGATATCATCATTCTTCTCTTTCTTGGTGATTCCCTTCTGCTTCTGACACTCTTGTGGTAATTCAATTTTTTTTTTTTTTTTTGCTGATGCACCATAAGCGTCAGGTTTCCTTGCACCATATGGCTAATAATAATAATGACCTCCACAAGACTACACAGATAAGATGTCTTTCAAAGCATGGCTTACAAGCAGGGGGGCTCTTCTGAGACTGAAGGATTCGTGCTCACAAGACCAGGTAATCAACACGAGGAATTACATTGCCAAGGGCCCTAAAATAACAGATGACACATGTTGACAATGCCACCTGGTCCCAGAAACAATCCAGCACATTACTGTGAGATGAAGGGTGATTAACCCAGATGGAATACATGCATAGATATGACCAGGTTTCCAGGATATATCAAAAGTTAGCACAAAAATACCGTTGAACAAAGAATGTATACTGTATTACAAGTACGAATCCCGGACTGTACTAGAGATCCCTACTCACAAACTACACCAGAATCATACCATAATAAGAGACAAGATGATCCGATACAACAACGAGACATAACCTTCATCACCAAGAAGGAAATCGCTACCTACCTGATCAACAATAGTGGTGCACAATACCAGCAATCTCCAAAAAACTGACAATGAAAAGATCAAGAAGTTAAAGAAATGTGGCACCTGGAACAAGTAATGACCATCTGAATAACTGTGCCAACTACTGGCTTGGTGCCAAAGAGTTTCCACAAGAACTTAGCAGCAACAGACGTCCCATAAAACATTTACTTGTAACTCTAGAAAGCTACAATCCTGAACACCTGTAAGATATTCAGAAAGTTCCTCAACCAGTAGCAATAATAATAGTAACTGGACATAGCCAACCACCACATACATTTTGGTACCAATACCATCATGGGGTGGAAAAAATGCCATAAGGAGGGAAAAAACAAGAAGTCATAATAATAATAACAAACAACTAAATAAAAATATATAAAAATAAATAATAAAAAATATATACATGTATATAAAAAAGAAAACTTATGTTTCTCTTCTCATACAGATAACTATCCGGCTGACCTCTGAATTTACCCAAGCAGTAAGCCTCAACTACCCTTGGAAGTAACTTATTCCGGTAATTAATAACACTGGCTAGAAGGAAATGTGAACAGTCTAAATTTCTTTCTCTGTAATTTGAATTTACGTACCATTACCTGTCATGAGATAGAAAAAATTCCATATGAGGGGAAAAAAAGAAAGAAAAAGAATAATAATAAAAAATAAAAATTACTAAAAATAATTAATAAATAAATCTCTTTCTATACATTAAAAAGGTTTTCCTCCTAATGATATTTATTCGAGTCAATGGGAGAAGAGGGCAGGGCAATTATGTCACTACAAATGCAATTATTGACAACTGCCTCCATAACGTTCACCAATCTCGTGCATATGCTTCACTGTCTAACATTTGATGTTTTATTGTAATGTTTTTTGTATATTAAAGAATATTGTATATTTGTAAATACAGTTATTTAGTATTTTGTAAATATTTTTATCTTGTTCTTTTGGATGCAACAATATTCCTCATGCACTAGAAAAGAATAGCGAAAGCTTAAAAAGCTGAAGATTTCTAAAAATTTCGTATTCCTCATGCATTATGGAACCTGAAGCAAAAAATCTTTTCCTAAGTGACCTATGTAAATGCAAGTAAATAATTACATAGTGGGCTAAAATCTATTATTTGGGTACCACTTTTCTCCACGCAGTGGGCATGGTCATAGGACTGAGTGATTGTACGATCGAGTTCTGTGATTGGGTGATTAATGGATATGCTTTTTGTTTCTGATTGTTTTGTGTTGTTGATGGGGGGGTGCTTAGCTTAGGTAGAGTGTTTACCCCTCCCCATTTTAAAACAGTGGCAAGTGGGGGGAATAAACACCCTAGGCATGTCAACTTAGGAGGTAAGGGGCGGGGCTAAAGAGTGAGTGGCACCTGCAATCACTGCCTTCTTCCTGACTAAAAGTCAGATAGAAGTATGGAGTGGCACCCAGGATCTGAATTTTTACTAGGCCTTATCCTAAGTGGCCTATGTAAATGCAGTTATATAATTACATAGTGATATTTATTCTACCTTGAGAATGCCACGCACTAGAATTGCACAGGTAAATAATTACATGGGTTATTTCCTGATTAGATATCGATTAGTGCATTTTGACAGGCATGGATTTTACATGGAAAAGATTTGACTTACTTTGTCATACCTCTACATATTATGTACAAAAGCATGCCCGGGGGGGGGGGGGTTGGCGAGTAAAGCAAGCAGGGGACAGAGCCCCTAGTATAAAATTAAAAAGAAAATAACTTGCTTCCTTTCTCACACAGATAACTATTCAATGACCTCTGAATTTACCTAAGTAGCAAACCTCAACTAGGGAATGCAAATCCATTCTAAATCTCTATCCCCGTAATTTGAATTTATGGCCTCTAGTTTTGGAATCATTTATAACCATGAAAATTTCGCATTCATTCATTTTACTAACCCCACTTAGAGGGGGCTAGTAAAATGAATAGACCTCATTGAGCTCTATTTAAGGAGCCTGGTTGCCAAGCTCTGTAGCCCACATATTCAGTCTTTCCTCATATTGGGTTGTTATTGTTGTTATGTGGTTTTTAGGAGCATTAGCAACTAAAGCCATATTGCTCCAGGGATATTCCCTGACCTTTCCGCATCCTCCCTATTTGGTGGTCACAGGCTCAAACCCCGGTCTAATCAAGAAGCGTGTGCTATGGACTGCTGCTCCTGCTCACCTGGCTACAGAGGCACCTCATATTGGGTACCATTTTGTGGAACTCTCTAAGCATGTTACCACTCTTTGGATCCTTTCAAGAAGCTCAACATAATTTTTGAGATGTGGTCTCCATACCCATGTTACTTATTCTAATGTTACTTATTCTCAGATGGATACCACCACCCAGACGGCCATTTCAGGGCTATTTTGTATTTGTGTGGGATAATAACTCGACTATCCAGTTGTCCCTATTAGACTTAGAAAAGCAAAAAGGTAGAGGGAAAGTAATAATAGGAGTGGAAGAGGAAAAGAAACGGTGTAGAAGAATGAAAGGGACAGTAACTCCTTCAACTCACAGCACTCAAAAACTCAAACTCCTCAAATAGGCAACACTTCCCCAGTGGAGAAGGCTGTTCTTGGAAACTCCGGACATCATCAGGCTCCCCCTGGTGCCATTTCAGGGCTACTTGGCCCTTCTTTAGTGGGTGGGTAGGTACCCGAATGATGCAATGATGGCAAAAACAGTTATGAAGTATAATTCCACAATATGAGAGATGCCTGATGGTGTATTATGTATTTAGACTATAAAGCATTTAGGGCATAAGCCTCAAGCTATGGAAAAGTCTAGACTATGTATAAGTATAGTGCGAAAGCATCAATAATATATAGCCAAATCTGAATGAACAGAATATTAGCAAAGCGGCATCGTTTTAAGTTATATCTCATATTGTGAATACCATATTGAAGAAGGGCCAAATAGCCCTGAAACAGTGCCGTCTGGGTGGTGGTATCCATCGAGAGGACATTGGAATTTACTCTGGATGCAGAGTACGAACCAAGACAAGTGATTGAAGGTTTAGCGAAATGAGTAAACTTATCCAGATTGCAGGGGTTTACTCTCCTGCCCTTGAGGAAATACCAGGTAGTCTGTAAAGACTGTGTGACAAGAGATACGTTGTTGAGGGGTTTTCCATTTGAAAACCAAGTGATACACCCTCATTTGGTAGGTAGCATCAGGAAATATATTACAATAGAGCAGTATCCAGTTGAAATGGTGAACACATTTAAAAACTTCATTAGAAGCATATGGCAAAGTCTCTAGGATAGAAATGCATGCGTGGTAAAGCTTTCCAGAGTTGCACACGGGGAAAGTTACGGTGCAAATGGAAATGAGAAAGCCAGTCCCAAACATTATCTATGTTATGGGGAATAGCCTACTTTTGAATTACAGAGGGATAGAGAAGAAATGCTTGAAATGCGGTAGCTTGGATCATCTAGGTGTGAATTGCATGAAAGGGCGTTGTTGTAATTGCAAAGAAGTGAGGCACATTAGTAGCGACTACCCCCAAAGCATGCAATAAATGTGGGGAGACCAGCCACAAAGTGGGCAGCTGCCATTAGAGGATGAGGAAGAAAGAGGCGGCAAAGAGAAGTTGAATAAGGGAAACATGGTCATTTTAAGGCCACAGGGAGCCACAAAAAAGTTATCATTAGCAGAATCAACAAATTTAACCACAGGAACAGAGGAGGGGAAGGGGGCTATACATATAAGCCAAGACACCCCCATATTAATGGAAACAGAGGAAATAACAAGAAGGCAGAAGAGGGGGGAAAACAAAGACAACGAAAGTCTAGGGGGAAAAGGAAAAAGAAAGAGGCAAATTGCAAATAAGGGAAAGGACATAATACAAGATCTAAATGAGTTAAGTTCAGACGACTCCAAAACAGAAGGGATACTAGGCGAGGGAAGCGACAAGGACAAATTATTGGGGGTGAAGCATTTAAAGAAACACATGTCAGTGGGATCAGAAACTTTAACTGCTGAGTTAGTAGAATGGGAGCAAAGGCTAGGGAATCCTAGAATAGTGTTAGGGCATACCCAGGAAGGCAAAGTAGGAACCATTCAATTCACGTGGAGGGACATATTTTTTGGAAATTTGGCGGGACAGACATTACTGGGAATAGTTCAGCAGCTAAACAATTCCCGAATCTCATGGTTATTAGGACATGAACAAGAGTTAGGCAGGACCTTATATGCTTTAAGCATATCTCTGACATAAAAGGGAAAATTTCTAAAGGAAAACGAACTGTATTTCCATGGTAATCATTAAACATAAGGGGCTTTTCTCAAGGGCAGGCTCAGCATCATGCATGGAGAAGCATGTTATTACTAGGCATAAAGATTTTATTCATTCAAGAGAGCTACTTTTTTTAACAGTGTGCAAGTGCGGAATTTCCAAAACAGATACAAATGTCTAAGTTTCTGGAGTTTGGCTCAAGGAATGCCAAGGGAAGTAGGCATCATAGTCTTACCACCAATTATAGGAAAATTCTACAATCTCCAGAAGGATATAGAAGGGAGAATAATCTGCATCGATTGGAAACTAGGGTTGCACACAATAAGACTAATGAATGTATATGCACCAAACATCGCTCCAGAACGGAAGCGATATTTAGTAGCTTACATCTTTTTATGTTGGGGGCCCGACTGATTATACTAGGAGGAGACTGGAATTATGTGTTAGACCCAGTAAAAGACAAGACAGGTACGGGGGAGCCAACAAGAGGCACAGGGAGCTCCTTGGAGCTCAATAGTCTGTGCTTAAAACACAACCTGATAGATATATGGAGAAAGAAATACCCTACATGTCATGGAGCAACCTGGTCTAGGGGAACGTTAGGGACCCGCATTGATAGGTTCTATTCCCAAGCAAGATTGCAGACAAAGTAAATCGGGTAAGGCATATTAACATTTCGGGACCTCGTGCAATAACAGATCACAAATTAGTCATAATGGACTTTCCATTAAGCTTAACGGTAGAGCAGGGGAAGGGCACCTTGAGATTAAAACCGGTGCTCTTGCAAGGTGACCAGCAGGATATTAAAAGACTAACACAGCTTTTAAGAAATTCCAATCACTGGACAGAAGGGAGCTGGGCACACTACAAAAATGCAATGAAACAGCTTTTCAAAAATTAACAAGGGAAAAGTATCTGGAAAGTAGGAGGGAGCTAAGGAATCTCTATGAAGTTCAGGGACTCCTAAAGTCTTGTCAGGATAGTGTGGGAGAAAGGGAAATACAAAAGAAAATTCTGTCGCTATTAGAGAGGCAGGCAGAAAATGAAGCTATCCAGATGTGCATATGTTATAGAAAAGCAGACGTGTCATTTGCCTTCTTTTTCAAGCAATTTAACAGATCACACAGAAACAGCAATTTAATCCATCAAATACAGGAAGGCCCACACCAATATCAGAACACCAGTGACTTTGTTAAGTGTTTTGCAAAAGTTTATAAGCAAATATTTACAGCATTTAGAGGACCAGCTTTACTAGAAAGCTGAGAAATACCGGGGTTCTTAGCAATTCACAGACAAGGACAGGATCAACCTATTCTGTTAAATGAACTATCATTAGCATTGAAAGAAATGAAAGGAGGCAAAATGCTAGGTCCAGATGGGTTAACAGTGGAGTTTTATAAAAAGTACTGGAATGAAATTGGGCCAGTCTTAGCCACCATCCTCTCCAAATTTTTCTTGGAAGGGGTAGTACCGTAAGAATTCATAGAAGCCCAAACCATATTTCTTAAAAAACAGGGTAAAACTGGGAAAGAAGTGGGTGAGTGGAGGACAGTATCACTACTAAATACAGATTATAAGTTGTATGCCAAAGTACTAAATGCCTGACTCAAAAGGCACTTGGGGCACATTATAGGTCCCAATCAATGCAATCCCAACAAGATCCATGATGGCAAATCTATCATTTCTAAGAGACTTGCAAGGATATTGTAAGCAGAAACAATACAGTGTAGTGGTGGCGGTACTTGATTTGGCGAAGGCCTTCGATAAACTCTCCCATGAATACCTAAGAAATTTGATGCATACAGTCCAAATGGGGTCTTTGCTTAGAGCAGCTATTATAAGTCTGCACAAAGGGGCACAAACCACTCTCTTGATTACCGATTAACGGTTATAGCTCAGAGAAAATAAAACAGGAATGGGGGGGGATAAGACAGGGGTGCCCACAAAACCCTGCATTATTTTCATTGGCACTGGAACCCATATTGAGGCAATTAACCATCTCTAAAAACATCAGGGTGGGTTCATCTTCCTGGCCCGCACTCTGATTGCAAATACACAGGTGGTAGATGACTTTCATCAACCGGTGAAATACCACCACTTTGCTTATTGGAGGCTTGAAGTGGTGAAACCCATGTTTAGTCTCTAGAGCAAAGTTTCCGGCATCCCCCTCCCCCCATATTTCTCCTTCAACCCATGCACGGTACTAAGTACTATAGGTTTTGATACCTTTCGTGTTTGGGGTTTTCATAAAAAAAACATGCGGATGACGTGGTCCTAACTTTAGCAGATAGCAGCTCTTTACAAGGTGTGCTGGACGCTTTCAGTCATTTTAGCTTGTCAAGTGGTCTGTGTCTAAACAAAAGCAAGACCAAATGCCAACAGTGGGGAATTGAGGCTCCAGTACAATTGCCAGAAGGCCTCACAGTCTCTGCAGCACCAATAACCATCCTGGGGGTATCTTTTGCAAAATGTCCGGGAGTCCGGCAATTACTAGACTCTTGGGAAGATGCTCTGTCAGAATGGAATCTGGGGATGCTATCTTTCTCCGGAAGAGTGTGCATTATGTGGACAATTCTGGTACTGATCCTGATGAATATTGTGCCATTTACGTCATTCAATTACTGCACACGGAGAAAGTTAACCCAAAGACTATTTAAGTTTTTCTGGAACAGCAGACAGCAAGAAGTAATGCAGCAGAGGCTACATGGCAGGAAGTGTGAGGGGGGTTATGCAGTACCACGATTAGAGTGGTAGAAGCGGGCATATGTGCTAAAACACGTTAAGACTGCCCTATGGGGAGCCCATGTGGCGGCTGCCTTAGTTAAGTATAATATGGGGAGATTCATTGAATTGCTAGGAAAGGAAGATACTGGCCCAACAGTGGAAATTATAACACCTTTTTACAAAATGGTAATCAAACACCTACAAGAATTATCTGCAGGGGGCCTATATATGGAAAACAAGCTCAAGATTTCAGAAATATATTGGAAGTTATCCGATATGAATGTGCCGGCAGTACTGGTGCCACGAAGCTGGCTGAGACTGGACATGACTCAGATGTTGAGTAACCTATATCACCACATAGGTTACGAGTCACGAAGAGACCTGGCATGGAGAATAATACACGGACACCTGCCAGTGGAAAAAAACAAAGCCAAATTCAGGGAGCATATGAATATTGAATGTCTGTATTGTAAGGCGTGTGAAACAGTGGAATATGCATTTTTTTCTTGTCTGGTTATTCAGCGCATCTGGATTAGTGTACATAAAACAACGAGAATACTGCGCTTGACTAGGGAAAAAGTACTATTTCTACAGTTCCCAGCCCCGATTTCCAGAGCAACAAGCATCCTGATATACCTCTTAAACGAAGGTAAATATCAAGCCTGGAAATCAGGAAAAGAAAAGAAGAAGGCTCTGCAGCGGTGGTGTCAAAATGCACCCTTCGAATGATGCATGCTACAATAAGATTTTTGATACTAGAGTTATGCAACTTGGAAAGCAAAGATTTTTACAATTATGGTGCTTCCCCACACCTTTATATCGACTAATAGTTGATAACATGTAAGATTTTTGATACTAGAGTTATGCAACTTGGAAAGCAAAGATTTTTACAATTATGGTGCTTCCCCACACCTTTATATCGACTAATAGTTGATAACATGTAAGATTTTTGATACTAGAGTTACTGCAACTTGGAAAGCAAAGATTTTTACAATTATGGTGCTTCCCCACACCTTTATATCGACTAATAGATGATAACATGTATGTGCAGCTTAGATGGTAATGATTAGTCTAGGATAGGGGTTACATACCAAACAGATTAGCTTATCTATTAGAGGATAGGGACCAAGTCAGCTGCAAGCAGTTGGTCTCTCTCCTGTATGTACGGCGGCTAAGCTTTGAAAGCTGCAGGTGGTAAAAGGAGTGTGTAAGAGGGGGGTGACCCTAGAATCCATGTAGGGCAAGCCAACTCCAGGCGGCAGCCAACCTGGTGGTCACATGGACTGGGCCTTCCTCAGAGTGTGTCAGTGGAAGTGTGAGTAGCCCAACTGGGTCAAGACATACAGATATGAAGGGATAAGGGTGACAGTCCCTTTCCATTTTTATATATATATAGAGGCCACTAGATAGTTCCAAAGCAGGACCAATAAAGGATCACTGAAGGGTTAATTCCATAGGAACATCCGGAAACTGGAAAGCATGTTTGATCTAACCAGTAAGTGTATCTACCCACTGATGAAGGCTAAAGAGCCAGAAACGGCACCAGAAGGAAATTATAATCAGCTTTGCAGGACTCTGACTGGGTAACAACAGCCCCATCAGGGTGGGTGCATTACCCAGCCGGGGCACAGAGCTCTGAGTTTGTACGAATTATAACTAATTATCCCTTTCATTCTCCTATGGCATCTTTTCCTCTCCCTCTCTTATTATCACTTTCCTACCTCTTTTTTCTTTGCTCAGTCTTATAGGGATATTGAGGATAGCTGATATCGTCATCCAATACTATTTTCAAAACGGTGCCGTCTGGGTGGTGGTATCCATCTGAGTATAAGTAACATTAGCCTTCTCCTCAGGTGAAGCATTACTTATTCGAAGTAGTGCAATATCATGGCAACTCATTGTGAAGGTATTCGTAATATGAGATATAACTTAAAACGATGCTGCTTTGCTAATATTCTGTTCATTCAGATTTGGCTATGTATTATTGATGCTTTCGCACTATAATTATACATAGTCTAGACTTTTCCATAGCTTGAGGCTTACGCCCTAATCGCTTCATAGTCTAAATACATCATACACCATTAAGCATTTCTCATATTGTGGAGTTATACTTCATAACTGTAGATAGACTTACTGGTTAGATCAGACATGCTTTCCAGTTTCTGGATGTTCCTATGGAATTAACCCTTCAGTGATCCTTTATTGGTCCTGCTTTGGAACTAATCACTTGGGTATCTACCCACCCACCGAAGAAGGGCCAAATAGCCCTGAAACGGCACCAGGGGGAGCCTGATGATGTCCGGAGTTTCCAAGAATAGGTAACAACAGCCTTCTCCATTGGGGAAGCGTTGCCTATTCGAGGAGTTTGAGTTTTTGAGTGGTGTGAGTTGAAGGAGTTACTGTCCCTTTCATTCTTCTACATCGTTTCTTTTCCTCTTCCACTCCTACTATTACTTTCCCTCTACCTTTTTGCTGTTCTAAGTCTAATAGGGACAAGTGGATAGTCGAGTTATTATCTCACACATATTAAAATAGCCCTGACACATCACTTTGGTACCTACCCACCCACCAAAGAAGGGCCAAATAGCCCTGAAACGGCACCACGGGGAGCCTGATGATGTCCGGAGTTTCCAAGAATAGGTAACAATAGCCTTCTCCACTGGGGAAGCGTTGCCTATTCGAGGAGTGAGTTTTTGAGTGGTGTGAGTTGAAGGAGTTACTGTCCCTTTCATTCTTCTACACCGTTTCTTTTCCTCTTCCACTCCTACTATTACTTTCCCTCTACCTTTTTGCTTTTCTAAGTCTAATAGGGACAACTGGATAGTCGAGTTATTATCCCTAAATAAATACAAAATAGCCCTGAAATGGCCGTCTGGGTGGTGGTATCCATCTGAGAATAAGTAACATTAGCCTTCTCCTCAAGTGAAGCGTTACTTATTCAAAGTAGTGCAATATCATGGCAACTCGTTGTGAAGGTATTCCCAATATGAGATATAACTTAAAATGATGCCACTTTGCTAATATTCTGTTCATTCAGATTTGGCTATGTATTATTGATGCTTTCACACTATACTTATATATTGTCTAGACTTTTCCATAGCTTGAGGCTTAATGCCCAAAGCGCTTTATATGCATCATTTTCTGTTAATTATGCAGAATTTTCTACCTGAGTCCAATAGTGCCCTTGTGATTAACCTCATTGGTTCAATGCACTCTCTTGTTGCCTCCTTCAAAATTACTGGGTATATGTTATTGACTGAGGGAACTTTATTTGCTTTTACACTCAAAAGTTTTTCTACTGCTTAAACCTCACACTATTAAAGATCTTTTACCTGTAAAGATTGATCAGAAGTACCTGTTCAGTTTAACAGTGATAGCCTAGTTACCTAAGACTTTGATTCTCACTATGCAAGTGTACAATCTATTCATTCTCTTCTTTATATTCATACATATAAATGCACAGTAAGTATTCACATACCGATGTACTATTATAACACATTAGGGGGGTAAAAACAGAATTGAAGAAGGATAGTTAATTTGATGTGCAGAAATTTGCCTTCAATTGTATTATAATACAGCCAATAGGTAGTGGAATGCTAGATGAGATGGACATGTGGGTTTTTTTTTTTTTTTTGGCTGATGCTGTATAAGCTGATGTTCTTACATCAGTTGCCACTACTAATACATAAATTATTCTCATTCTTTAATTTCCCTTAGAAAGTGATTTCTCATATTCAGCATTTGCCAACCTCACCATTTCTGAAGTACTATTTACAGACCCTATAAATAGTAGCTGATAGCTGTTGACTTGTTACAGAGCTTTTGTCACTGTAACCATCCCAAGCCATCTTTTTCTACTCTATTAGACCGACCAGCTCTGTATTCATCCATATTGGCATCTTCCTGTTATAATTTCTTAATAATATTTATGGTTTACGTAACTACTGCTTTAAGATGTTACATAATTGTAAGGTCCCTCTGCTACTGCTATCTTGAAAAAGGCAATATAGTCCTTAAATTGCACTAGTCCCACTTTCCTGAAATTAAATACCATACCATTAGCTGCAACTGTGACTCATATTAGCATTAGTTGAGGCATATGATGCAAGAAAGCAAGCTTATACAGAATCAGCCAAAAAAAATCGTCCCATTTTGTCCATCCAGTCACTCCAAATGTTTGTCTAGTTCAGCCTTAAATTTATTTAAGCTATCAACTTCCACAACAACAACAGATGGAAGTCTGTTCCAGCAATCAACTATCTGCTAGCTAAAGGCAAACTTCCGCCCATCCAATCTGCAACTGTCTTTCCTCAATTTGAATCTACGCCCCACTCAGGTTTGTAATCTAAGCAAGCAGAAGAATCCCATTAGCATTGACCTGCTCAAACCATTCAAGACTTTATACACACCTCTACCAGATCATCTCACAGGTGCCTAGTCACCAGATACTGCAACTTGCAGAACTTAAACCTTTCTCGGTAAGAGCACTCCTTTGTTCCTCTCACCAATCTTGTTGCCCTTCTTTGTACTCATTCTAGCAAATCTGTAACTCTAAATCCTTCCTAGAATGAGGCCTCCAGACCTGCATGCAGTACTCAAGATGTGGCCTGACCATTGCCTTATACAAGGTGTTAATCACCTCCTTGTCGCTGCTAGCAAAATTCCTATATATCACTGATAAAACCCAATGACCTGCTCTAGCAGCCCATCTGCACTGCTCAGAGAACTTCATATCTGACTGCACAATTAGCCCCATGTCTTTTTCATTCTCCACTTCCCTGAATATAGTACCACACAGTTGGTACATTTCTCTTAGGTTACTGTTACCCATATGCAATACTTTCCATTTTTCAATGTTAAACTTCAGTTGCCACTTTTTTGGCTCACCTTTTCTAGATCCTGTTGCAGTAGCTTACTGTCATTAACAACCCTGCCAACCTTTGTATCATCTGCAACCTTGGACATTAAGCCTGATGTATCTTCATCGATATCATTGATAAATACACTAAACAACAATGTATCCAGCAACGAACCCTGGGGAACTCCACTAATAACATTAGTCCACGAAGAGCAGTGACCATTTATTATCACTCTCTGTCGTTTCCCACCCAACCATCCCTTTATCCATTGTAGCAACTTGCTCTTAATACTATACCGCTCAAATTTGTACAGCAGTCCTCCATGTGCCCCTCAAACATTTTGCTCAAAGGGGTAACTACTATCAGGGGTAAAGGGAAGGGCTTTTGCATTCGTAAAGGCGACTACGGTGGTCTGAGACAATATTTAAATTCTATACGGTGGGACCAACTTATGGATGTTACCAACAGCAAATTCAAAATGGTAAGCATTCAAAGAATTTATCTTGCAAGCTACTAGGCTTTACATACAAACTAAGAAATATTGTTCATGGTTTAGGCCTAAATGGATGTCAGATGAACTAATGAGACATATGGCCGAGAAGAAAAATGAATAGGGGATACATATAAATTAATGGGTGACATGGAGGTCTATGATAGATATAAGCTGGTCTGTAACCAATTCACAAAGGAGATTATGCAGGCAAAGACAGATTATGAGAAATCTTTGGCAAAGGAAGCAAAGAGTACTTTACCTATGTAAACTTTAGAAGGAAAGGGATGAATCCGATTGGTCCACTGGATATTGATGGTTCAACTGTTGATGATCCTGCTCAGGTGGCTAACAAACTAAATGAGTATTTTGCATCATCTACATTCACACATGAGCAGTTATTCAGGGAGGAGAAGGCCGAGGTGAGTTAAACTCTGGCAGTGAGCTAGATAACTTTGTAATAACTGAGAGGAAAGTGGAGGAGAAATTGTTGAAGATAAACATAATAAAACTGGATAGATCCTATCCACCATACATTGGTTCATTATTTTACGTTTCAGACAAACTGGGATATTGCTCTTCAGTATGTGACTATATTTCCTGAATGCTATCCATCCAAAATTTATTCTTCTCTCGACTTCCAGCCATTTATCATTATTACAGCTAATAACTTGTCCCAGATAAGTAGATGACTCCACCTTTTCAATTACTGCTTCTTCAATCATTATGTCCCTTTCTGTGGCATACTTGTTCTTCATTACTTTTGTTTTAGCTATATTCATCTTTACTCCAAAATCCTTACTAACTGTGCATAACTGATTAAGATTTTCCTCTAGTTCTTTGGGATCGTGGCTTATCACAACAATGTCATCTGCAAAATCGTAAATGATTTAGGTACTCTCCATTCACATTGACTCCTTTCTGCGACCAGTATAATCTTCTGAAAGCTTCCTCAAGGGCTTTCAGAAGATTAGACTGGTCACACAATATCTCCGAAGCTGTTTACGCTTCGGAGATATTGTGTCTCCTTGTTGAACTCCTTTCTCAATTTTAAATTTCCTACTGTCTTTGTCTAGTCTAATAAAGAAGGTAGCGTTCTCATATATTTTCTTCACAATCATAATATATGGGTATCTATGCCTTGTCTTTCCAGTGCCCGAAACATTGCCTTATGTTTAATCATATTGTCATAGGCCTTTTCATAATCCACAAATGCCAGGCATAATGGTGTTTTATATTCATTTGCTTTCTCCATTAGCTGTGATATTATGTGAAGGTGATCCATAGTTCAGAATCTTGTCCTAAAGCCAGCTTGCTCTTTCAATTGATTCTCATCAAGTATTCTTTCTAATCTGTTAGTAAAAACCCTTGTGAACAACTTGTAGATGTGGGATAACAAGTTAATTGGTCTATAATTTCCAATTTCTGATTTATCTCCTTTCTTATGCACCAAAACTATGATTGCATTATTCCACTGCTAGGCATCACACCTTTTCTAATGCATTTTGTAAAGAATCTTGCCAGTTTCTGTGTCATGTCTCTTCCTCCCAATTTTAACAACTCTACAGTAACTTCATCTTCCCCCGGGGTTTTCTGATTCTTCTTTTTCTTCAATGCATGTTCTACCTCATCAGGTAGAATATCGGGTATGCTGTACATGTTGCTAATTTTTAGATCCACCCTCTTCACTGCTGGAATCATTCCCTCGCTCCTTGTATAATTCTCTATAGTAGTCTTCTGCTATTTGAGTTATGCCTTCTCTGCTATTTATAAGTACACCATCGCTATTCTTCAGTTTCAGTATCATTTGTCTTTCTGTATTACTGCTCATGGCTGCTGATTTAAGTCCTTTGGTTTCCCTTAATGCTTGTTCTACTTTTCTTGTGTTAAATCTTCTTATGTCCTCTCTAAGCCTCTTTCTAATGGCTCTGCATAACTCAGTATACTCAATTTTCTCCTTGTCAGTGTTTAGCTTGCTCTTTATTTATTGCCTTCGGTTCATCATAACAAGTGTTTTTTGACTAATTTTTTCTTCTTTGGATTTTTTTCCCTATAGGTTTCTTTGGCTTGATCACTTTCAGAAAGTTGTAGTATTCCTCATCGATATCTTGGTCCTGAACGGTCTGCAGAAGCTCAAACTTGTTCTTAAGTTCCAGTACATACTGCTTTTTCTCCTCTTCTGTTATCTCAAAGACCTTTGTATTATTTATGCGAGTCAGTTTTTTCCTTTCCTACATCTATATCATGTACATCTTACCATTCTGTGATCACTTCCAACATTTACCTTATTCAGGATGGTAACATCATTCATGATATATCTTATGTTTGTGAGAATGAAGTTGATTTCATTAGTTGTTAATCCATTTGGACTACCCAGTCCAAATGGATTAACTCTTCTGTGTCCACTTTCTGTTCACCCTTTTCTTGAAAAAAAGTGTCCATTACTGACAATCCTTGAGATTCTGCAAATTCCACAAGTCACCTCTTTCATTTCTTTCACCAATTCCAAAATTTCCTATAGTTTCCCCTTTCTGCACTGTTTTGTCGTTTTCCAACCTTAGCATTGAAGTCCCCCATATAATAGTGTAGTGGGTATTCTGCTCATCCAGAAGACTCAATTTCGGTGTACATTTCTTCAACCTCTTCATCATCATCATGGCTCAATGTTGGTGCATAAATCATTATAACCTTTAGCTTGTACCTCTTAGAAATCTTGAGTATTAGTCTTGACACCCTTGGTGATGTACTTTTGAATTCCAAAATGTTGTTTTTTAAATCTTTATGGACCAGAAACCCAACTCCACTCCTTTCACCGGTTCCATTGGTGTACAGCAGATTTCCACTTGATAAACTTACAAGTGATTCATTTCTTCTTCTTGTTTCAGCCAAACTGATGATATTCCAATTCACATTTTCTAATTCCTTTTCCAGCTGTAATATCTTGTCTTCACCGATGAGCGATCTTACGTTGTAACAGGCCAGGTTCAGTTTCCGTGCATGGCAGCTTGGTCATACCCTGAGTTTCTTAGCACCCTCTGCTTCCACTCTGATCCTCTCGCTGCCGTAAGAGGGGAAGTGAAAGCTGCTGGGGACTGAGGGCCATTTGTCTCGTCATGCTGTCATATGCTGGAGGTTTTGGTCTTTTCCTCTTCACGCTGACCAGGCGTCTTAAAGAGAACCACTCTACACGTTCGTTGCCACCTAAGTGACGTAACAGTGCTTACCATCGAGAAGATGTGCATGAGTCGATTTTAGGGAGGCACGGCCTATTTACAGCAGAAAGGTGTTAATATTGATATAGCGGCAGGAGGAAGAAGGCAGTGATTGACATGCCTAACCCGCTATGGTTAGGGTGTTAATCCCCCCCCCCCACAGTGCATTTTAATTGGATAATCCAGTGTAACTTACAGAGAACTATTACAATACTTACCTTGTCCATTTGGGGTTCAGCTTTTCGAATAATATAAAAATGATGATTCAAAATTTATTGATTAATGGTGCAACCTAAAAACATTTATTGAGAATAATGAATTCTGTAATAATTCTGAAAAATTGGCTCATGAAAAATGGAGTAAATTTTTCAATGAATCTCCAAATATTTAACTTTTTTCAGAATTAATAAAATTATCAACATTCTTTTTTGCTTTAGCTGGACATAATTCCAATGTTGAGCATATATTTTCATTGATTAATGCTCAGTGGACAAAGGAAAGAAACTGATTAAAGGTCAATTCAATTAAATGAACACTTTTAACACAACAAAATTTTAAAAATATTTATTTGTGACCAATTTCATGTATATCTCTTGGAAAACACAGATTTTCTAAATGCGATTGGGAATTCTGAAAAATAAGTTAAAAAATGAAAAAAAAGTTAATATATTCTAATGTATATTATCCATTTTTTTTGGTAACTATATAATTTTTTTGCTTTTTTTTTACTGTAACATTTGATGTTTGTATATTTAATTTTCATTACATAAACTGTTTGTTTTTTGGTATTTTTTTATTGTACATATATTATAATGTTTTTATATCCCAATTTTTGAAAAATACAATTTTTTTTTATTGCTGATATTTTCGCTGCAAGTAGGCTGTATATCAGAATTTCGTAATCTGTTTAGTTTTCAACGGTTTTTCTTCTTTTATGGTTTTATTATTTGCTGTGGGTTTTGATGTTTATATCTTTTACTTTGTATACTGTAGGTACCATTTGTACAATTTCTGTTTTGGTCATTTTATATATTTTTCTATAATAAAATTATAACATCTATTTGTCCTCATTCTCATAAAAATATCCTACATTTCCAATTCCAGTGTTACCATTTTGTCTTGGATGGAGGTTCTACATCCATCTCAGACAATCTGGTAACCCTAAAGAACTCCGCATGCATCAAGGTTAGACACAATATACCTACTGAGTTTGTCAGCAACCTGAGCAGGATCAACAGTTAAACCACTGATATTAACACACATATAATTAATTATATGTGGCTTTAAAAGTTCTGTTTTTGGTTAAACTTTAGAATATGATATGCTATCAAATGGATCGTTGCATGGAGCAGTGATTGATAGGAACTTAGTCCCTCCTACCCATTGCTTTCTTCACTGTATCTGGGAGACTGACCTCTTCAATATATGGCACCCATTTCAGTTAGTGTTTTTTTTATCTCCCCCCATGTTGTTGGATTAAATTCAGAGATTATTTCTCCCTTGCCACTGAATTAAAGTCCTGTAATTAGCAGCCTGTCAAAATAATGTGTGGGAGGAGCTAAGCCTGTGCATCATGCCATGCATCCCCTCCTCAACAACTCGGAAGATGTACCATACCCTAAAGATTAACCATTTTATATTCCTCGTTTTTTTTTTCTGTACCAATTGCAAGAGGGCTTATTTCATTGTCATCATCATATTCAATATCCTGAGCAACCTGCTGGTTATTTTCTTCATATGTTGCTGTTTTGTTCAGCTTCAATAAGTTTTCTTAAAATTTCAATTTCTTTTTTTAATTCATTGCAAATTGGGATGATATAATTCACTGTATTCTGAACATAAACCTACATAAATCTATGATAAATTACATTCGTAAGTGATCTTGAAAACTTTACTTATACACCAAAATCACGTGCTCAAGGCAGCAGTGGGCTTAAAACCAGACACACATAATATGCTAATTCACCACATTTATGTATTCTGAAAATTTACAATTGCTATCAGATACTGTTGTCAAAACAAACAAATAAACTGTGATGGGAAGCTGGTCACCCCAGTCATGCTAAAGAACGGGTAAACCCAATTTTAAATTTTTGGCTTAATCCCCCCCCCGCCACTTCCTGCTGTTTTAAAATAGGAAAACGAGTTCCCGATTTGAAAACGGTGGAAAGGTGTGTGGGGGGGGGGGGGATTAACACCCTAACCATAGCGGGTTAGGCATGTCAATCACTGCCTTCTTCCTCCTGCCGCTATTTTGGAAGGAGGAACCCTGTTCTAAAGTTTTACCAAATTTTTTGTTCGTTTCCAATAAAAATTTATTACATTACAAGCTGCAGTGCATTTTAATTGGATAATCCAGTGTAACTTACAGAGAACTATTACAATACTTACCTTGTCCATTTGGGGTTCAGCTTTTCGAATAATATAAAAAGTAGGTTCGGGGTATCGCAAGAATTTGTTTCTGATAACGATCCGACCTTCTCCGAAGTTTTTTAAGTTGCATAATATTTCGAATAAAAATTTTCCTTTAAAATGTGTTTCTTTACCTATGTAGTAAACAGGCATCTTTAAATAATAGTGTAACCACTAATAATAATTTATAACACACTAGAAGCTACAGCCCAGGCTTATAGTGATTTTCTTTTCATTCAATATAAAAACATTTTAACTTTCTATAAGACAAAACAATTTTACACAACTCTGCTATACGTTAAGCAGAATACATCAACATTCAGCATCGTACATTTTCGCATCTTTCGAAAATGATGCTACACATGTGCGATGATACGCTTCAGTATAGGGTTTCCAGGTACGACTGAAGAAAAGGCGCCAATCATGGTATAAAGAAGCCCAATCGATAAAGGTGTCCGTGATTTCCCTTTTAATTATCTTCTGAAATATTTGATCGATTACTGGGATCGTAACAGCATAAGTTTTATTTGACACTTCAACAATGAGGACGCTCTGGTGGCGGAAAAGAATAGTTGGTGGATTTTTGGCTGCTGTAAAGGGATAAGTAGCTTGGTAATTTTACCGTATTCTTCGTTAATTAACATACTACATTGTGTTCTTCAAAGATATTAAATAGGTTTAATAGCGTTCGTTATCTTCTTATTTTAAATTTAACTAGTGATTTTTGAAAGGTACGACTCCCGGTGTTGGCGCCAATATTGTTGAACTAGCCGCCATATTGTAATCGATAAGAAATAGCGCAACACTGGTGTTCAAAAAAAGTGTATTACCCCTTGAAATTGTAATTGTCATCCGAATAACGTAAGTATATGGCAATATTTCTTACAGATTGCATCGGATAAGATTGACATGCGTATGCGATGACGTAAAATTGTATCAGCTTTTACTTTCAGCTATATAAGTACGCTCTGGATGGCGAGTTACGTGCAGTTGACGCTACGAAGGAAGAGTGCTATTGTTGCTTAACGTGAGGAAGGATGTTCTTCCCGTCATATTGCTTATAGAGTGTCTTGTAGTCTGCGCTGTTAGCACACTACAAGGCGGTGACGGTATAGTGGTATCGTCACCGTCCTCCCCACACCGGGTAAAAAAGGCCTGGGTTCGAATCCCGTCGATGACGCGAGGAACTTTAATGGGCTTTTTCACTCATTCCTGGCTGGGTCAATCGGTCTCAGGCGTAGATATCAAACTTTCCCTCCCCCAGAAACTGGAGTTTTTCGTACAGCAAACAGACAAATCGACCATAAAACACATGCAATTAACAGACGGCAGATGAATTTAATTATTCGGGTGGCCTAAACATAATAGTTTTTTTTTTTTTTTTTAGAGTGTCTTGTAATCAGTTGAGTGAGTAGATTTCTTTTCAAATTCAAGAATACTGGTTCCGCTGATAGGAAAAAAGGAACTGGACGCAAACGAGTCTCTACGCCAAAACAGACCGCGTTTTGAAACACTTATGCCTTAAAAGCCGTAAAGCTTCTTCGCCTGAGCTGAAAGAGAATGGGAAGAACATTCTGAAGTGGTAGCAAGTGCAGTAACAGTCAGAAGACACCTCTTCAAAAATGGACTTGTAGCCCATCATCCTAAGAAGAAGAAGCCCCTCCTCACAAAAAAATTAAAAAGGCCAGATTAATTTGGTGTAAGGTGCATGTCAAATAGACCCCTGAGCAGTGGAAGTCAGTTATTTTCTGGGATGAGAGAAATTCAACCTGCATGGCTCTGATGGGAGACAAACGATTCGCCGTAGACATGGTGAAGAATATCATCCAGATAGTATGGTGTCTATAGTGAAATTCTCTACCAGCCATATGATATGTGGGTGCATTTCGTTCAACTTCAGTTTATAAAAGGTTCCGTAAATGCCAACGGATACCTGGCTATGTTGGAAGACAAATTACAGCCAACCATTAGAGACCATTTCAACCTGCCAAGGAATTCCATCTTTCAGGACGACTCTGCTCCTTGTCATCAGGCGAAAAGTGTAAGCAGGCACTTCTGTAGTTACTTTAGTTCATTTCTGCATTAGAGGTTCGACAGTAATGTGTTTACATTTGTTACAGATGAAAAAATGGTTGGAAGAACGGTCCATTACAACTGTTAATGGCTAGGAAACAGCCCGGACCTGAATCTTATTAGCATTAGCATTAGTAGAGGCATTTGATGCAAGAAAGCAAGCTTATGCAGCATCAGCCAAAAAAAAAAAAAAAAAAAAAAAACCACTTCCACCTCACCCCTCTGTTCGTTCCAAATACCTGTCCAGCTGAGCCTTAAACTTATTTAGGCTATCAACCTCCACCACAAGGGATGGAAGTCTGTTCCACCAACCAACCACCCGCTGGCTAAAGGCAAATTTCCTCGCTTCTATCCTACATCTGTCTTTCCTCAATCTGAATTTATGCCCTCTCAGGTGATTATTCTGAGCAAGAGGAAGAATCCCATCAGCATTGAGCATGATCAAACCATTCAAAGCTTTGTACACCTCTATCAGCACCTCGATGGTGCCTAGTCTCCAGACACTGTAATTTGCAAAACTTAAGCCTTTCTTCGTAAGAGCACCCCTTTGTTCCATTCACTAATCTTGTTGCCCTTCTCTGTACTCGTTCCAGCAGCTCTACATCCTTCTTGAAATGAGGCCTCCAGACCTGTATACAGTACTCTAGGTGTGGCCTGACCATTGCCTTATACAATGGAATAATCACCTCCTTATCCCTACTGGAAAAATTCCTGTATATCATTGACAATACTCCATGAGCTACTCTTGCAGCCCGTCTGCACTGCTCAGAGAACTTCATATCTGCCTGCACAACCACCCCCAAGTCCCTTTCATTCTCTACCACTGTCAGTGTAGTACCACAGAGTTGATACGTTGCTCTGGGGTTGCTGTTTCCCATGTGTAGTACTTTACATTTGTCAATGTTAAACTTCATTTGCCACCTCTCAGCCCATCTGCTCAACCTTTCCAGATCCTGTTGCAGCAGCATAGTGTCAATAGTGTCCTTGACAACCCTGCCAACCTTTGTATCATCTGCAAACTTGGACATTAAGCTTGATATACCATCATCAATATCATTTATAAATACAGAAAACAATAATGGACCCAACACTGAGCCCTGAGGGACTCCACTAATAACATTAGTCCACGATGAGCAGTGTCCATTGATTACCACTCTGCGTCTTCTCCCCCTCAACCACCCCTTTATCCATAGCAGCAATTTGCCTGCAATGTCACACTGCTCAAATTTGTGTAGCAGTCTTCCATGTGCAACAGTATCAAAAGCCTTTCTAAGATCCAAGTATATAATATCAAAGTTATTCCCTGCATCCAGTTCTTTTGTGACTGCATCATAATATCCAATCAAGTTGGTCAGGCAAGACTTCCCCTTAACAAAACCATGCTGTGTCTGAGCTATAACTGAAGTCTTGTCTAAACGATCCTGCAGTGCTTCTTTAACCAGTGCCTCCATTAATTTTCCTGGAACAGAAGTTAAGCTCACAGGTCTATAATTACCTGTGTCAGCCTTTGATCCTCCTTTGTGAATTGGGGTCACATTTGCACATTTCCAGTCTATGGGTACCTCTCCTGAGTCCAAGGAAGCTCTCATAATTATGGCTAAGGGTTTGCTTACTTCCTTTGCTGCTTCCTTTAATATAACTGGATAGATCCCATCCACCCCAGGTGCCTTTCTTGTATTTATCTTCAACAGTTTCTCCTCCACTTTACTCCCAGTTATTTCAAGATTCTGTAGCTTACTGCTAGAGTTGAATACACCTCTGGCATTCCCCTTGCTGAATAACTCCTCATGTGTGAATGTCGATGCAAAATATTCATTTAGTTTGTTAGCTACCTGAGTAGGATCATCAACAGTTGACCCATCAATATCAAGTGGACCAATCTGATTTATCCCCTTCCTTCTAGAGTTAACATAAGTAAAGAACTCTTTGCTGTTTTTCTTTGCATCCCTTGCCAAGGATTTCTCGTAATCTGCCTTTGCCTGCCTAACCTCCTTTGTAACTTGGTTGCATATCAACTTGTATCTATCATAGGCTTCTGTGTCATGTGTTAATTTGTAAGTATCCCATGCATTTTTCTTCTCTGCCATATGCCTCATTAGTTCATCTGACATCCATTTTGGACTAAACCTTGAACAATATTTCTTAGTTGGTATGTAAAGCCTAGTAGCTTCCAAGATAAGTTCTTTGAATGTTTCCCATTTTGAATTTGCTGTTGGTAACATCATCAGTTGGTCCCACTGTAGAGAATTTAAATACTGTCTCAGTCCATCGTAGTCGCCTTTACGGAAGCAATAACCCTTCCCTTTACCCCTAATGGTAGTTACCTCTTTGAAATCCCACTTCAGCACACTGTGATCACTGCCACCTAGTGGTTCGTTTATCTGCAGATTCTTAATGCATGAAGAATCACTGCTGATAATCAAATCAAGAGTATTACTCGCTCTAGTTGCCTCCCGAACATGTTGATGTAGAAAACAATCATCCAATAAATCCACAAAAGCCCTGCTAGTGTGTGAGTAACCAGCCCCCAAATTCCAGTCAATATCTGGGAAATTAAAATCTCCCATTATAAGACTCTCTGATTTACTGGCCCACTCTATTTCCTTGTACAGTTCCTTATTATACTCATCAGAGTCATTAAGCCTATAGCACACTCCTACTCTCAATTTTGATCTCCCAATGCTTATGTCACACCAAACTGACTCAACACTGCACTGTCCGGCGATTTCGACTGGCTTCACTTCCTTGGATTTTATGTGTTTCTTAACTAATAGCATAACCCCTCCCCCCTTCCTATCCTGTCTATCCTTTCTGCAGACGTTGTACTCCCCAAATTGCAGTTCTGCATCCCTTATATCTGTGTGACACCACGTCTCTGATATCCCAACAATATCTGCCTTCGATGTTTTGAGCAATACCTCAAATTCATCAAATTTATTTACTAAACTCCTAGCATTGGTGTACACGCAAGTATACCTGCACTTGTTTCTATTCTTAGCTACCCTAACACAACCCATGTGTTTACTTGTACCGCAATGGCTCCCAGCAGTCTCTGAAATACCATGCATCTTGTTTTCCAGGCTTCTGCTCATTCTAATAGAAGCAGTGCAAGAATCTCTTTCACCTCTGCCAGTGGCTACTGTCAATCTATTGGTCTTTGTCTCCCCCCCCAAGCTAGCAGTTTTTCGACCCACCTAACACTGCCTCGATAGCATCAGCAAATATTCTTGCACCCTTTCTATTTAAGTGTATCCCATCCCTGTAGAAGCAATCTCTCCTGTTAACAAGTACAGTCCAGGCTGAAAAAAATTCTACCCCTTGAGCCTTGCACAATCTTTCCAGGGCCGAATTGATCGACAAGGCTCTCATCATATACTCCCTCCTATCGTGTCTGGGCAGAATTGCAGACACTTTCAAATTCAACCCTAATTCTCGGCTTTTGTTCAACAGTGACCTGTACTTGTTAAGTAATTCTGCCGGTCTCCTACTCTTAATATTATTAGTACCAACGTGTACAACTATATCACCTTTTGTGCCCTTAAAAGATGATATTCGCTCTACAACGTCATCAACCTTTGCCCCTGGCAGACATAGAGAACTGTTGGCATCGTGTGGAATCTGCAGTTGCCAGAAAGAAATCAAAGACCCTTCGTGAACTTCAGAAAGCCATAATTCGTGTTTGGAATCATGAACTATCAGTTGATTATCTTCAGAAATTGATCTTGTCAATGCCTCGACGGTGTGCTGCTGTCATCAGGGTCAGAGGCGGTTCAACTAAATATTAGTTTGCACTTGGTGAACTTTTCATTTTGTTTTCCTTTTAAAATTATAAACTGAAGCAAATTGAGGGCTTCTGATAACATTTCAGCCATAATTGTAGTGTTTACCAAAACTGTTGTATAAAGGTTGCAAATTCTCATTTTGGAATATTTTGAGAGTACTTGCCAAATATTATTTAGCTTTGCCTTAACTGTTAATAAATATCTTTTTTTGAATTTCTGTTTGTGATGCTCGTCATTAATGTAACATACCATCGCGAAAAAGGGTTAGAAATGTGAAATTCCTACGTGATGCACTTTCTTTGAACACCAGTGTATCTCGAACTGAGGCAGCCAACTCAGTGTTCTCATGGACGTCTATGAGAGCTTGAAGTGTACGGTAAATGGCCTTGAAGAAATTAATATGAGAGGGTCCATCAAGCTCTCAGCTGCCCAGCTCAACAGCAGAGCTGATTCCTGTGCATAAGGCAACACAGAGGCAATCTCCAAGGCAGAATGCGCTGGTCCCAAAGGAACTAATTAATATTGGCGACTCTTTTGTCACAGAGGCGGGAAATATACTATGCAAGAAGGATAGGTGGAACAGGACCAGTGTATGTCTGCCAGGGGCAAAAGTTGATGACGTTGTAGAGCAGATATCATCTTTTAAGGGCAAAAAACTTGATATTATTGTACACGTTGGAACTAATGACATTAAGAGTAAGAGATCTGTAGATTTACTCAACAAGTACAGGTCCATGTTGAAAACAAGTCGCGAGTTAGGGTTGCATGTGAAAGTGTCTGCAATTCTGCCCAGACACGATAGGAGGGAGTATATGATGAGAACCTTGTCGATGATCATTTCCGGCCTGGAGAGATTGTGCAAGGCTCAAAGGGTGGAATTTTTTCAGCTTGATCTGTGCTTTTTGATAGAAGACACTGCTTCTACAGGGATGAGGTACACTTAAATTGAAAGGGTGCAATAATATTTGCTGGTGCTATTAAGGCAGTGTTAGGTGGGTGGAAAAACTGCTAGCTTGGGGAGGACACAGAGTAAAAGTTAACAGTGGCCGCAGGCAGAGGAAATAGTGATTCTTGCACTGTTTCTATTCGAATGAGCAGCAGCATGGAAAGCAAGGCAATGGAGATTTCCTGGACTGTTGGGTGTCATAGTGGAACAAATAAATACATGGGCTGTGTTAGTGTAACTAAGAGTAGAAACAGGTGCATGTATATTTGCATGTACACAAATACTAGGAGTATAGTTAATAAATTTAATGAGCTTGAAGTGCTAGTCAAGACATCAAAGGCAGATATTGTTGGGACATAGGAGACGTGGTGTCACACAGATATAAGCAGTGAAGAATTGGAAATTGGGAAGTACAATATGTACAGAAAGGATAGACAGGACAGGAAGGGAGGAGTGGTTATGCTGTTAGTTAAGAAACACATAAAATCTAAGGAAGTGCATCCAATTGATGTCGGTGGACAATGTAATGTTGAGTCATTTTGGTGTGACATAAGCACTGGGAAAGGAAAAATGAGAGTAGGTGTGCGTTATAGGCCTAATGAATCTGATCAGTATAATGAAAAATTGTGCAGAGAAATAAAATGGGTCAGTAAATTAGAATGTCTTACAATGGGGGAGTTTAATTTCCGAGAGACTGACTGGAATTCGTGGGTTGGTCAATCATACACTAGCAAGACTTTTTTGGAATATTGGATGACTGTTTTTTACAGCAGCATGTTCGAAAGGCAACCAGAGTGTATAATACGCTTGATCTGATTATCAGCAGTGATTATTCATGCATTAAGAATTTGCAGATAAAGGAACCACTTGGTGACAAGTAATCACAATGTACTGATATGGGAATTATTTAAAGATGTAACTACCATCAAGGCTAAAGGGAAGGGCTTTTGTTTTCATAAAGGTGACTACGGTGGTCTGAGACAGTATTTAAATTCTGTACAATGAGGTCAATTGATGATGTTACCAACGTTGAATTCTAATTGGGGAGCCTTCAGGGACTTAATCTTGGTGGCTACTATGCTTTTCGTTCTAACTACGAAATACTGTTCAAGATTCTGGTCTAAATGGATGTCAGATTAATTAATGAGGCTCGTGGCATAGAAGAAAAATGTATGGGTTGCATATAAATTATCAGGTGACACAGACGCCTTTGGCAGGTATAAACTAGCCTGTAATCTAGACACAAAGGAGGTTAGGCAAGCGAAGGCAGATTATGAGAAATCTTTGGCAAAGGATGCAAAGAAAAACAGCAAGGAGTTCTTTACTTATGCAAACTCTAGAAGGAAAGGGATGAATCAGATTGGACCAGTTAACATAGATAGGTTGACTATTGATGATCATGTTCAGGTAGCTGATAAACTGAATCAGTATTTTGCCTATACATTCACACGTCAGGAGTTATTCAATAAGGGGAACACCAGAAGTTTATCAAACTCTAACAGGGAGCTAAGTGATTTTGCAATTGTTCTTTTGTATATTAACGAATGATATTGATGAAGGTATATCAGGATTAATGTCTAAGTTTGCAGATTGCAGACTTAGGCATTAATTTTTTTGTTCACATTAATTCAGTACTTTCCTTTTGTCAATGTTAAACATCAGTTGCCACTTCTCAGTCCATTTACGTACCAATTGTTTGGTACTACACTCAGGGAAGTGGAAAGTGAAAAAGACAAATAAGAAGTTTGCTAAACAGTGCAGACGGGCTGCCAGGGCAGGTCATGGACTCTTGTCAATCATATATAGGAATTTTGCTAGCACCCCTGAAGTTTGGATTCTCTCCCCCACCCGGTGCAAACACTCTGGATCCAACACAATTATAGCACAGTGGATATAACTACGTCCTTCCTAGACACTTCGAAAAGGCTTGAGTTCGCATTCATCATCGATGAGAGAAATATTTATGTTTTTTTTTTTAACTGTGAAATGTCAAATTATGAAATTTGACATTTCACAGTTAGACGAGGGTTGCATGGATTTAACTTGCGGAAGCTCAGGTACTTCATCCAGCCCAAAAGAACCCCAGAAAACACGCAATTTACAGACAATATACCGACGCCTCATAGCCTTAGTTGTTTTGGCATAAACACATGCACACACTGTATTGGCCGCCGTAGCGGAGTGGTTAACGAGAGGTTTTGTGGGGGAGACCACTGGTACCGCTGACACACCACCTTGAGTAACCGGGGTTTAAGCCGGTGAGTGCTAAATACGGTGCTGTTTCTTGTATTCTCTCTCTATCTTGAACTCCTCTAACTGTGTAGTTGTCTGGAGTATAAACAGAAATATTTATTTATTTTCTTAAAAATTCAAATTCATAGGAGACCGAAAGCGTTTTTGTGAAGTAACAGTTTTGGCAAAATAATTTGTAGAACTGTTTAATTATGACACATATTTTACGTAACCAATAATCATCCATAATTTTAGAGGAGATACGATATATTGTAACAGTGAAGGAACTTTATACGAGGTAAACTTTGGTAACAGGCAAATTTAAAACGGTAGTGTTGTAAATGGCTCATGCTGTCATGTAGTTGTCTGCAAACGTTCACAAGTTCTCTCTATACATTACGAACAACTCACTTTATATTTACAGCTTCGAGTTTAGGTAATGTTCATTGATATACCACATTAGTTATTGAGTTATTCATCATTAATCAAATTAAATTTACGCTATTGATAAAATTACCATGATAAACTATTTACTCATAAAAAAAAAAAAAAAACAATCATATATATATATTTGTAAATGATTTATTTTATACTGCAAAATTTTATTATCTGAATATACTGGGTATTTTCATAATTTGAATATTCATAATGAAATATATTAGTTAATATTGTGAATTAATTAAATTGCTTTTTAAATAATATATACTTTATTTCGTTCATTTTATTTTATATTTATTCTAAATACTCTTGCTTACAGAAATGAAACATCTGACCAGTACTATTATGCTGTTTATTGTGTTACTTCATGCTCAGCATGCTCAGCATTGTAACTCTCAAGAAACGGAGGTCGAAATGGAGGGTAAGTTAAATACAGCCATGTCATTTGTATTTGCGTGAAGATGATTTTGTGCTTCTCATGTTCTACTTTGATGAACGCTGAATTGGTGACGGGTTGGAAAAGATGAATAACAGCCTTTAGTAACTACGGTTAATTCTTTTTTCTCTTGGCGAATCTGTGTGCTAAATGTTTGTTGACAAAGTCCCCAGTACGTGCGCGACAAAATGCAATGGAGTTCAATATTTCAAGTTCAAATAAGTGGCTACGTGCATATTTTTCTGAGTTACATGAGTGCTATGTAACTCAGAAAACTGTAAGAGAGTTGTAAGTTATTTTTAGTGGATTCAGTCAAAGCTCTGTAAAGAGTGTTTTGCACAAAGTAAGCATATTCTACTGCAGATAAACTGTTCAATTGTGCAATTTTATTATCTGAAAATTCTTGTTGCAAGACTTGCTTAAATTTGGTCCAGTTCGTGGTTCTGATAGAGAAGTGGTTTAAATCCTGAATGTGACCTGAAGAACCTCCATCCCTAACATTTAATACTAAATCAAAAGTAATAGCACGGTGGTCGCTATTGCATACATCTGGGCAGACCATCCAGTTTTTTACATGCTGCGAAACGCATGGAGAGGAAGGGTAAGGTCTATGTTAGACCGTCCGTGAACGTTCCAAAAGGTTGTTGGCATGTTGGGAAGATTACGCACATTCCAATGGTTAGTCTTGTTATTAGGATTTATATAGTAAGTCAGTAATGATGAATTTAGACGGTCTGAGGCCCTGGGGTAGATATTTTAGAGAACCTAAATGCAGGTTGCGGGATTTGTGGTCTAACAGAAATCCTGAAGGTCTGGGACTCACGTTGTCTTGTGATCCTTGAACATCTATGCCATTCCACCTCGGTAAATCCAAAATTTCGCATTCGCATTTCCAAAGGTCATATCGGGCTGAACAACTGTGTGTCCAGAAAATGATAGCCGTATAGCTTGACAAATTTTAATACTTTGTTATTTTTTCTAAACACCGTAGATATGAAACTTAGTTATTCGAATTTTGTTCGGAAATTTATCAAACACATATATATGAAAAATCGCTTCACTGGACTACAAGTGTAGAAGAGTAGTTGCAATTGTAAGATCTTCAATATTAAAAGAAATAAGTGCTTGAAGGAATTATATCAAACCTTTTGCCGAAGAGCATTCTTATAGGGACACGATCAATTACATACAGTTTTAAAATAAATACAGCCGATTGCGGATTATGGTTTTCGGATTTTCCATGAATTTTTAAAATTCTCCTTTCCATTTTCGTTACTTTTGCTACTTCGGTGATCTGGTCACTTGTTTCCCCATCGCATTTGAAGAAGCCTGATTTTGGAATACTGTTTTATGAGACTGCTAAATGGGGCTGCTAAGAAATCATTCACAGTATCCAGAACAGAACAGAATTACCCTCTATGTTACCATTACACTATGGTAGTTTCTATTGCTGCCTAACCTTATTATTCACATGCTAGATGCCTCTAAATTAGATGGAAAAGAAAAAGAGAGAAGAAGGAGCAGAAGAAAATTGAAGAGAAGAAGAGAGGACAGCAGAATGCTCCTGCCACCAACCACTATTGTGATACCCTATATAATTTAGCCTACGTATTTTGCATATTCTCAGTTTTCAATAGACGTATACAACTTACCTATAAATTGATACTCAGATATTACGAACGTAGTGTTCAATAAATCAGATGTTCTAACGAACATCTCATTTATTGAACACTACTTCTGCAGAAGAGATTATCGGATGAGATTGATTTAATGGTGCGTGTTGCATTCACAATGGCAGTAGCCGTACGGAACTCCATGTTTTCAAGCAAGGAACTCTGGCGGCTATAAACTCCCAAGAAAGACCCTTGCTAGGGTCTTTCTCGAAATTGAAATTGACCCAGCCCTTCTTTTAATGGATGATATCACATGTCCTCTCACACACACACACACACACACACACACACACACACACACACACACACACACACACACACACACACACACACACACACACACACA
The DNA here is from genome assembly GCF_048544385.1 of Mastigoproctus giganteus. Lineage (NCBI taxonomy): Eukaryota > Metazoa > Arthropoda > Arachnida > Uropygi > Thelyphonidae > Mastigoproctus > Mastigoproctus giganteus. Next base: position 89,750,522 of record NC_143581.1, read on the forward strand.
CACACACACTCTGTCCTAGTGAATACAGTTGGAGAATAGCAGTAATGCAATAAGAGATCGGATGTCGAATGGCCAATCAGGTCCCAACCAGAGGATATTGCCTGGGATTCTGCAGGCAGGAGAAATGCTAGTTACATTGGATCCCTCCTAAAAGCCTTATTAATATGAAAATTTCCTTCACTGGACTATATGTGTAGAAGAGTAATTCATCAGCTCTTATTAAGAATGGAAATTGATTCGCTAGCGCCAATTTACTTTAAACAGCAGCGAAAAATTTTACAAAAGAGGCCTTGAATATCGGGAATCATATCAGTAAAAATTTCTTGCAACAACTGCTACAACTTTCTTAAAATATGATAAATCGAGAAATAAGAATAAAAAAGTTAAAAACTAAAATTAAAACTAAGACTAAAACTTAAAAACTAAAGTGAAATACAGGTTATGTCAAAATTATGTTAACGCTTATATGGAATGAACATTTGAATTTTATTATTATTATTTTATTTTTTTTCAGATATAATGGCAGATAGATTAACGCTAGAAGAAAGAAGAGTGGTGGCAAGCTTGACAGTTAAAATAAAATCAAATGTTCATTCCATATGTGTTAACATAATTTTGACAATGTGTTTTCCATATAAGTGTTAACATAATTTTGACATACCCTGTAAGATCAAATAAAAGTAAATTGACAGTGGATGGCATGCATTTGTTCAAATAGCACAGTTGCCATGCGTGCGACAACGACCGGGACATAAAAAAATCTTCAGAAGAAAAGAAGAAGAAAAAGCGAGAGAGAGAGAGAGAGAGAGACGAAATGAACTAGTTATTAGGTTCTTGCCCTGACTGATGTGTGAATTTGAAACAAATTTAGAGTGCATCAGCGCTGATCATATTACAGAATGACAGACTCCACAGTAGGATGCATGAAGGTCCTTTTATTGGGATTAACAGTGGAACGACACTCAGTAATTTATTATTTTATTTATATTTCTGCAGTTACCATATTTTGATATTTTAATAAAGTTGTGTCGGTCATTCCTAGAAAGTTTTACTGCAATATAAATTTTTTCAATAGAAATAGTGACCTTAGTGTATTTTTAATGCTGAATATACGGCCATTTCTAGGCACCTTAGCACACCTAAAGCTTAAAACGCCTATTGTTTGCATCATGTCCGTCCGCCCGTCTGTTCATCCACCCGCATGTAATAACTCAACTCCATGAAATTTTAAATTTGACTGTTTTAGAAAGATTTGTCCAACTGTCCTAAATTTAAAATTAAAATCGGACCATTAGAAATTCGGCAATTATTATTTCTTTCACCCTCCATCAGTATGATAAATTCGCCTCCCAATGGATGGATTTTCATGAAATTTTATATTTCGCTCTCTTTTAGAAAGCTTTTTCCAGCTTTTCCAAATTTCATGACCAACAGAAATTCGGCAATTATTGTTTCGAGCTATCCCTGTATGTATATTGTAATTGAAGCAGTTGTGATGGTTTTTGCCGTGCGCTGAATGGAGGAATAAATGAACGCCAGTACGTGATTTACGTGTTTCTTAAACCGATAATAGAAAAACGAGAAAAAAAACAATGGATGCGAATAAAAATCATTGATTTTTGCTTGTTTTTCTGTTATCTATTTATTAAAGTTAAAAACTAAAATGGAAACTAAGACTAAAACTTAAAACATAAAATTAAAACTAAGACTAGTTTTTCATTTAATTAATCAAATTGAGACGTTTAACACGTGTTATATTTTAATTGCTATTAAATTCAAAGAAGAAATAAGTAAACTGCATTAGGAAAGCGTTGACAATTACCTTTATATATTATTAGTTAATAAATTATTAATTAACTGCCAATAAGATAATTAGTTATTTATTTTTCCGTTCTGTTAATTACAGAAAAAAAGAAAAAAACAATTAATTTAAGAAATAAAAATCTAACGTAACGAAAAAGCAATGCGCTACTAGCTCCCTCAGCTCGGAAGATATTCCATATTTTGGTTTTTACATACTTAAATTTTGGTCTATCTGTTCATATTAGTCGGTCTGATTCAGAAGTTCTGGAGTAACGGATTTTTCTAAGTTTTGCTGCAAGTTTCCAGCAGCTTCTGCACCACTGATGGCATTCCCGTAGCTCGAGTGTCGCTTATGGCATGGGCAACGCTTTGCAGTTCGAATAGGAGAGATAAACTAAATCAGGGGTGGGCAACTTTTTTTCGTCAGCGGGCCGAATGAAATTTTCGCATCATGATGCGGGCCGAATGAAATTTTCGCATCATGATGCGGGCCGGAATAGATTGAACGATTTAATAAAAAAAAATCAGAACCTAAAAAATGTTATATTACTTGAATTACCAAATTATTAATGTATTTTTAAAAAAAATATCTGAATGTCCAATTATCATTGAAAATGCGGCATTCGGCATCAATTTTTCTTTTTTTTTTTTGGCTCATTTTATGGGCTATAAATTATATTAAATTAAAAATTATAATAATTAGAAAAGGCATAAAACATAAAATATCTCGCACCAATATTATTTTTTTCAATAAGAAGTCAAACCCAAAGGAACTTCGTTCGATCGATGCTACAATAATAATTAGGAAATAACTCTTTGACGCTGCGTAGAATCACTTGTATACTGTTGTACTGGCCGCGATTCCCGATTGAACCGAATTAAGCCGAACGTTTACGGCGAGTGTAGTCAATTATGGATTTTCTATATTTATGCATTTACCGAGGGGGCCGGATTCAACATCGTTGCGGGCCGGATGTGGCCGGCTGTTGCCCACCCCTGATCTAAATCATTCATTAGATAACTAAAATTTGGCCTCCTAGCATGAATATTGTTCCTGGAAAGGAAAAAGTCACCTATAAACCACCATCGAACAAATATATTTTTATCTCAGTTTCATATAAAGTTAGTGCTAATTAAGAATTTTGAAGAGTCATCGACCAGGATGACCTATACTGCATTTCTGATGAGCAATACGCAACAAAATTGCGGAGCAACAATGACTGAGACAATAAGCAAAATACCTCTCAATTTACCAAAAACCTCAAATTACTGGGGGCTCATATAAGGGAGGGGAGGCTAGGGTTGCAACTCAGGGCTCCAGCTGTGATAGGGGCTATGCAATTTACTTATATATTCGAGCAATCTAGGAACACAGAATTGTTCTCAACCCCGTACTCAGAGAGTGCTTAAATGGGATGTGGTTCTTAGGGTTTTTTTCGGGGGGAGAAGAATTGCATAGTTCTCCTAGGAGTCCGATTGTATGGTTCACGTAAGGCACCAATTCGTTGACGAAACTATAAATTTCGGGTCCCCGCCAAAGTTCCTACGCGATCTTTAAACCATATCAGATCAGAGTCGTGTCGGGCCCTCGACTCTTGTGGTCACCCACAAGGATGACTTGACTCCAGGGATGACAGACCTGGCGTTATGGTACTTTGGCCACTGAATTAGTTGCTGGTAACAATAGGGCCACTTCTATGCGCGCGCACACACACACACACACACACACACACACACACACACACACACACACACACACACACACACACACACACACACACACACACACACACACACACACACTTTCTCTCCCATTTCTCACCATTATTACACATTAGTTTTGTATCGAAAATAAGTATATGTAATGCATCAACATATTAATATGGCATTTGCAGTCCGATTAATATTTGCCTTTAAAATTTTTTATCGAACAAGTTAGTGCCATTGCCTCTTATTTGTATGTAGTGAACTATCGAAGTAGATAAATTGAAATCGTTCTAATTATATTCCATATTGTGAAACCTTTACAACAAGTTGGCATGACGTTGCACTACCTCGAATAAGTAACATTTCACCAATGGAGAAGAAGACTAATGTTACTTATTCTCGGCAGATACTACCACCCAGACGGCACTGTTTGTAAATGGGTATGGGATAAAAACTCTGTTATCCACATCTTTGTCCCTATTAGACCTAGTAAAGCAAAAAGGTAGGGAAAGTGAGAGCAGGAGAGGAAGAAGAAGAAATGCCGTCGAAAGAGGAAAGGGGTAGTTAATCCTCAAACTCACACTCACTCAACTACTTCACTCATCAATCCCTCGAATAGGCAACGCTTACCCAGTAAGGAAGACTGTTGTTACCTATTCTCGGTAACTAAGGGTAACATCAGGCTTCTCCAGACTGTGCCGTTTCGAGGCTTGTTGGCCTCTCTTCGGTGGCGGGTAGGTACCCCTGGTGTTGCAATAGTGACAACCCAGTTATGAACTATCTTCTCCACAATTTTATTAATTTTTGTGTTTTAGCTTTCAATATTTGCTAGTCCATAGTTATTAATGTCAAGCGAAATAACTAATTAATTTTATTTCCTTTTCTTATAGTGGAAACAACCACCCCATTGTCTGGCCGACTTCTCATGGTATTAGAACAGAATGAAATTGATAATATGGATATCATTGCAAGGAATGCAAGCGGGAGGGTTAATCGGCGGACTTGTAGAATGACAAGTAGAATAGACAGTTTTGTTGACAGCATTTTGCGTGCGGTCCGAAGTCAGCTTCTAGAACCACACCCTATTAGAAATATTCAGAAGAAATATCTTGGTTTGAGGGAAGGCTCTATTTATGGATTACGAAGAATATTTCGTAGCTCACCATCTTCTTTTAGTTGTTCCAATGAAACTGCTACTATTGTCTCTCAGTTAAGGCTAGACAATGTATTGGTGGTGTACACCTGTATGGTTCGTGTGGGCATTTTAGGCAATTTACTAGGAAATCTTTTGAGTGGGCTGCCAAGGGGTGTTTTGCGTCTTGTGAGTGTTCTTTTGCCGGTAAGCGTGAGAGATGTGGAATTCTCTTTGTCCTTGATGCAGCAACGTTCCGGAGAAGAAAGACTCGTGTTAAGGGACTTCCGGATTATTTCCATTGGTGATGTGAGAGTTACGCTGCTAAACATTCCGGTGTTGTCTGATGTGTTGTCACCAGTTTTATCACTCATTATGCCTATAGCTATGGAAGATCTTGTTGGCGTATTGAAAACTTCCTTGGCGCTTGCGTTGTCAAGCGAAGTTTCCAGGAGAAGTCTTCCTTTCTTAATAGATAATTAATTTTCTACTGTTCCACAATAATCAATATCTTTTATAATAATTATATGACCTCAAGGAAAATATAAAATGTTGACCAATAAAATAAGTTGGGCATATTAAATGAGTTTCATATTTTTAAAGATTATGATAATGATAATTTTGATATTGACATTACATTTCCAGATTTTAACTCATTTTTTTTTTCTTTGTGGAGAGTGAATGGAAAGAACAATATATGTATTACATATTTGTACAATGCTTCGCCTTGACTTATCTCAATGGTGTTTATCATAGGGAAAAAAAAAGTGCTTTATGTCACTATAACGATTTGTCTTAAACACCTTGCAACAGCCTTCTTGCAAATAATGTACAGGTTAAATTATTTTCTGCATTACCCAATTATTATCGCGCTATTACCGAGCTATTTTCTTTACTTAATTTCAACCAATTTAAATCGCTACATTTTAATGCTTTCTTCTAAAAGCCAAAGCATTTTCAAAATTAAAATATGTATTTTTAAAGAGTTAAACAAATATGATTTCTGTTTTGTCTTCTAAATGTTCATTTGCCATTTTAGAGTCACAATGCACCAAGTTTGGCGCATGTACCATGTGTTGAATACCGCTAATTTGATAACTGCATCTGTTGGATGGAAAGCTGTAAAAGAGGAATGGTGAATATATTATGATTAAGAAAAATTATTATTATTTTTTTACTTTTATGGCAGTCGGTTTCGAAATTGTTTGTGATCCAAGTTCTGGCGTTTGAACTCCGCTGATGTTCAAAGAACTCCACTAGAGCTTTATCACCTGGCACTGCGATCACAGACTTTATTATCCATTGTCTTAGGGAGCCATGAGGTTTCTTCGACCTCATTACTCCTAATTAAACCGTTTTTATCGTGTGTGGAACAACTGAAATCCAGATTCGTCGGACTAAGCGACTCTCTTCTTAAATGTTATGTTCCTCTGTCCAATCTCTCCATAGATGCTTGTTTTAGCTGACAAGAGTGGAACCCGATAAAACGTCTTCGTTAAATGATCAGAATCCGTTAATGAATGACGTACATCTTACGTACGTCATTCGTTAACCGATTCTGATGCATTATGATGCATTATGCGTTCTAATTATTTTAATTCCAAAGTATTTTAATAATAAAGTGTTCATACTGTGCATGAATTCTATCTTCGTATAGTGGTTATAAGCACTGTTCTCACACCTGTAGAAAAGGATTTTTATCACAGAATTTTTATAGGCTTTTTTCACTCCGTGGTTGAATTAGTCAGTCTCAGGCGTAATTCTTAATTCCTGTTTTTCTGTACGAAAAATCCGAATTTCCTCCCCGAAATTCCGAGTTTTCGTACAGAAAAACAGGTAAACCGATCAGAGAACACACGCAATTTACAGAATCGAGTAGGTAATTCTCGAGTGACTGTAATATAACAGTTTGTTTTTTTTTTCTTTTTTGTACAACAAAAATCGAACGACGTTTTATTGGCTAGTACAATCAAAAAAAAAAAAAAAAAGATTCACCATCATTTTGAACACGGTCAGCGTCATATTTCAAACATTAAAACCACATGTTAAGAATACGAAAATTATGCATATTTGTGATATTTAGTACTTTAACTCACAATGTCAGGTACTATATGTTTTAATGTATAATACCTGACATAATGAGTGGTTAAAGTTGAGTTTATCGTGGTTAGAATGCACATGACTGCAGAATACGGTAAATTAAAATATCCTTGCCAAAGGACTAATTGTAAACTCTTCTGATCAATGTGGTCGTGCGGAGTATAAACAGAACACAATTGTAATTGGTATTAGGACGTCTTTTCTAAATATCCTATAATACATTATTATTCTGGTGTAATGGGCAAAAAATAAAATAAAATAGACACGGAGATTGCTTGGCATTATTTCCTAGTATGCTTAGGAGTTTTGTGAAAGCGTCACATGGCAAAGTGCAGAGAGAAATAGAAAGATAAATATGAATGCAGTTTAAGATAAAACTTGGTATGCGTATCCGTTAATTTCAGAATGATAAGTACTTTTTAAACGTGGAGTAAGCTCTGCTTAAACGTTAGACTGTATAATTAAGACATCATCATGTTTAAATATAATCTTACTAATATATGTTTATTTCCTCTAGTCAATCTACGCTAACATGTTGCTTCACAAAGGAAGGGAGACTTTCGAAAGCTCAATTGAAAGCAAATTTCGTAATTGACCATTTAGAATAAAGAGAATGTCTCCACGAAGTGTAGATTCCACTAGCGGTATCACAAGCTTTATTACTTGGCTCAGAATTCCACTTCCTAGAACGGTGATACTTAGTTTTTCTATGGATTGCACTACAAATCCCGTGAGTGATAAAGAAGAACCATTTCTGAGAGATTGTTGAGCACTAATGGTAAAGGTAACTTTCGACACTGTGCTTTCCAGCAAACCAACTATCTCTACAAGAAGTGCAGACAGTAATCCAAGAACTGCAGAGAGGAGATCTTGTCCAATTGTAAAGTTGTACTGAGAAGTCAATGCGTCGATTTGTAGTGGTATTTCTGCTTGAACGTTTGGTGTGGAGCAATAAGACGTTACCGGACCACGGCGACTTAAAGTGGACAGCCCATACAGAATCCCATTTGACAATCGAAAATTTCCTTGAGTTGTGTTTCGCAGAGGACAGGGATCTTTTATCTTTGGATGAACATTACGAAGAAACTGGTCGAAAAATGGGTCGAAATTCTTGGTAGGTAATGACGAACAAATCTCTCTCCTACTGATTTCATGCCCTAAAAAGAATATAGAATGAATTTTATAAGGAAACCAATTCTGAAAAGAAACAGTTTACATTGTGAGAAAAATTATGCATATCTTAACCAGAGGCTGTTTAGGGCCGTGTATTGTATGAACCCATTCGAGTTCTCTGCACATAAACTGCTGCAAATAATATGTCAATATTTATTCCATATTTTATGTAACCAGTGTCCTCTAGCTGGACAGCTGTAGAGGGACATTTCTTTGGAAATAAACTAATATTAATAATAATAACAATACTAAATTGAAGGATGTAACAAAAATTAGAAATATTTCATTGATAATGATACACTGAAACTATGAGTATGTTTTTTTTTTTTTTTTTTTTAAAAAGGAAATTGGGCAAATTTAAAAAAAAAAATTATTATTCTGATGTAATTTTATGTGGTTTTTCGGAACATTCCTTCAAAATACGATTTTAATCTCCAGAACCATAAAATCAAGATGGAGGAGTCGGTTTAGAAAAGCATTCAATACAACTCCACAACCAATACGTGCTTAATTTAACGAGGTACACGATGCATATGACTGCCTATTCTTTTTCTATAGAATACAATATAGATGATATAAGATTCAGAGCGACCGCTATTGGGAAGATGATATTAGGAAAATTGCAAGCAGAAGTAGCTTAAGGCTTAATCATGTCAAGAATGATAATATCAAAAGTATGGAAACACCATACACCAAATATCTCCACGAGATAATCGAGCCTTATGCGAAGCTTTTCAGTAGTGCTCTAAGTTCTGAGTTCATTTTTATAAAAGGTAGTGTCTTCCATATAAGATTCAGCCAGTCGATGAATTCCTTCAAAGTGAAGGATATTCTTCGGAAGAATATTCTGGGAAGAAATCGATGTGCTTCAATTCATCTCCCTAGAGCATAAGCATTAGAGATTCTACATGTTGAGATTTACTGCTGTAGAATAGTGAAATTTATTAGCTGGAAGGCTTATTATCAATCATGTAAACGATATGATACTTTGCCATAAGAGATGTTTGTCTGTTAGAGGGGACCATGCCTTTATTAAATTCTTTTATTATATGGGCGTGGCTGTTTGTTTTGGACAGTCCTGATCTCATGTTTATGTTTCGTGAAAATAGAGGCATATTTATTTTAAACTCAAAGAAAACTCTATCTTATGAAATATTTACAAAATCTTTGAATCTCATCAACGTATACAGTAATTCGCTTGTATTCCACATTTTATGGTTGTAATTTTGCAATTGGAGAGTAGTATAGTTTAACGCTAAATAGCCGATTTGTTTGTGGTAAACATGCAAAAAAATATGGAACATTTTTTTAAAATTTATTTTTATCATCTTTTTATTTATTTTATGGCCCGCAGAATTAAAACAGCATAAATGACATGATATGATATGATTACCACACCACGTGGCTATGGGAAAGTGATTCTATTCCCATTTTGTTCCATTTCATCTCTCATTTCTCCCCTCCCCTACTGGGTGACTATAATCAGCCAGGCCGTATTACACCAGCAGATTCATGTTTATTGGCCACAATAAACATGAATATTGTTTATTCATGTTTATTGTGTGAATATTGTTTATTCATGTTTATTGTGTGAATATTGTTTATTCATGAATATTGTTTATTCATGTTTATTGTGTGAATATTGTTTATTCATGTTTATTGTGTGAATATTGTTTATTCATGTTTAGTATGAAATGAACACAATACATACTGTTCACAGGCCGACTTGCAGGTCGTACGACCATCAGAAATAGTATTAACCACCTCTCTCATGCAGGCCTCAATCCGGAAGGATTGAGGCCTGCATGAGAGCCTCAATCTTCTGAGAATATCTTCTATCAACTTCCGGTAGACATCGGCTAGAATTAGCTTCCATCACTTCTGCAAAGCAGCTGCCAGAACCGGTTTGTAAGAAGATCGTTTTGACCAGAGCCTAATCCATAGCTTCATTTCATCTCACAGATGTTAAATAGGATTAAGGTTCGGGCTCTGAGTCTACCAGTCAAAATTTTCATTATAATTGTCTACAAAGCAGTCCTAAATGATTCTCTCTACATGACATGGCGCATTGCCGTGCTCCATGTCGTATAGAGAGAATAATTTTGCCGTGCTGATATTGAAGGCCTGTGGAACTTCCGCAGTCTATGTAGCGCATAATTTTCCAAAACATTCAAGTAGATCATAAACATCATGGTTTTAAGCCCTGCAACAGACGTACCAAGTCCAAACCAGCTGAAATAGCCCTATGCTCAGAGGCCGCTTTCACCAGACTTCTTGGTCGCGAGATACACTCCGCCAGGATTCTCTTTGTCTGGAAAATCTCTTCAAGAAAAAGAAAATAGTTTAGTGTGATTCATCGCTCCATTCTACCACTGATGTAGAGTCCATAAATGTCGCGAACGACACCACTCCAAATGTCGTTGTACATTGGTGACTGTGATATTTGGGTTATGAGGCTTTTTATCATTTACCCCAAGGTTATGCCGCTTCCTACGAACGGTTAACGTACTGACAGATGATCCTCTGTCCTCATGGACCGCCCCCACTTAGTTATGTTTTCCGTAGCCAACATGCGCGAAGATTGAACTACACTCTGTATGATTCTCTTTATGGTACGAATATGGTTCAAATGGGGCTGCAAAATGAAAGACCCTCGCATTCACCCCAGTACTGTCTGCGTGTAACGGAAGGCTCTTCAGTGGAGTATCACAGAACTGGATATCTGAGGAGTGAAATAGAGTCAGTTGAGTCAGTTAATCAGATAGCACTTTTTTTCAACCCAGTATATTTGGATTGTATGACTGAAAAGTCTTGAAATCATAGCGTAGCAAATCACTAGCGTTGTGAAGGCGAACGGAGGTCCTGAGCAGTACTATAGTGTTGTTCCTAATCAATCATTCACTTAGTGTATCAATAATAATATACTTTTTTGACTTTGTCCATTTGAGGCAACGTCGAGAAGTCTATAATAATCGTGCCTTTAGTAACTGATCTGTAATTGATCTTCGAACATTTTATTACTTTTAGGTTTTGTCAATATTTATAGCGATCTTTAAAATTGAAAAAAAATCACAAGTATACTCACCAGCAACAACTGCAGAAACATCATTCAGATCATGAAAAGCAGACAGAAATGTAACTGCCACCACACATACGATTATTACAGGCATTTTCCTGGAAAGCATAAATTCCTGCGAAATATATTTTGTATATTTGGTAAACGACAAATTAAATAAGATTATAAGTCTTAATTTAATATTTGTAGAACGAGAAATGCTTATTTATTCTGCAGTCTGTTATAAATGTTAATGTTATATTAATCCAAATTTCGCAATTTGTATGTTGTTCTGTTTATGGGAATTTCTTCTAAAACCAAAAAATATTCCAAAATCAAAAACGTTGTCCAACTCTAGTGTTGTAAGTGTCATAAATAGCCAAGAAAATATAAGCTTTTGAATATTATAAATGAACATCTGTATGGTATATTATCAGAAAATTTACACACTAATTAGTTTATCCAAGGGATGGAAATAGAGAGAGTGGATATAATAGAAAAACTTTACCTCGATGACTTTGGCTGAACCGTGAAAGGTCGCTATCTATTTGCTGTACATGTTCCAATAAATTAGAACGTGGAGGGGCTATGAGAAAAATATATGATAATTTCAAGTAACGGTATCGATGAAAATATCTGATGACAGCGTGGATCAGAAACTGAACATTTTCGTCATAAAGAACGGACTGACTCAGTGAAAAACGATTCAGAGTTTGGGAGCACTGATTAACTGAATCAGTCACTGTACGAAAGATTAAATCCAAAATCTGAAGATTTTTTCACTGAACCTCAGCACTAATAATTTCCAAAAATATAGAAAAATTTGTATAACCCAATTATTATTAACTATCCTTAAGTTAACTCATTCCAAAATCAGTGGCCGCTCGTGACTCTGATGTATGGGGGAGCTGCTTCTTAAAGTTACATTAAATTGCCTTGGTTATAAGACGTATAGACATAGATAGTAATAATAATAATAATAAGAAGCAAGGTAAAAATACTACAAAACATTAACTGGACACTAACCATTAACAGACTTGGATAATCTTGAAGTTTTATTTAAAAATAGAATCCATTCTTCGGTTTTTATTTGTTGAAAATAGATTAATAACTTTTTCATTCAAGTTTGGTGCACTGTTCAAATCGGCACTGCTCGCTCAGCAGTTCCTTTGACTCGTTTTATCACCTCTAAAAATGCGTATTGATAACCTGCCAACTAGGCATTGACTCAACCACTGGGGGCAAAAATGTGGAACTGTGTAGCGCACAGTTCCACCTGCGGTTAAACTTCCAATTTGAAAACGATTTATAATAATAATAAAATTCTTTAATAAATTAACTGGTATACATTTTTGATTCCCTGCACAGATAACCAGAGGAAATCTTACAAAACATTCACTATACAAGTGACCAATCACAAAAATACAAAGTTCAGCTGCAAATTAACCATTAAAGACAAAATATCTGAACAGGGAATTAATCTTAATAAAATGAAGACTACAAGTTAAGCATATAATAAAACACGCCTGCGTGCTCTGGATTCATAATTTATTTATTTTTGTTACACAGAGCATTAAAACTATGATAAATGAATTAGCTTTCGGCTGGGTGGCAGCCTTCATCAGATTAAAATACTTTGAATGGCAGTTAGAATAGAGATGCACTGCCAGGATGGTACGTGAGACACGTGGTTAATTGTTTGTTGATGTTTGTGGCTGTGACGTATGGTGGTGACGTGGCCAGCGTTTGTCTATGGACAGAATTACTGTTTCTGTGAGGGGGTTAAGTTGACAACCACTGTTCCTGTTCAACGAGGTATCCGAGCATTTTATACTTAACGATTCCAACCAGGTGCGCCTTAGGTAATGGTGGGACTTGTCTACAACCACGACATCGCGGTGTGGGTCGATGTCGTGGTGGGTTGTCCAGACATGCTCGGCAATAGCTGAGTGTTCTACATCCGCCAAACGGATCGCCCTTTTATGTTCTGAGAGGCGTTTCTCGAGACGACGACCAGTCTCTCCAAAGTAGCAGCTCGTGCAGTCACGGCAAGAGATGCGATAGACCACACCACTCTGTAGAAGGGTGGGGACAGGTGTTTTTATGTTGGAAAGGAGAGAACGCAGTTTCTTGCCTGGGAGTTGGATGCACTTTACCCCATGCGATCTTAGGGTTCTACCGATCTGCTGTGATAGGTTGGGGTAGTATGGGATGAATGCCCTCGTGGAAGACTCGTCACTGTTGGCGTTGCTGTTGGTCGTCACGTTGTCGCGTGCTTGTAGATCACATCTGTTAAGGACATCGATGGGGTAGCCACACCTCGTAAGGTCTACTTTGACTCTGGTGATCTCTCTGCGCCTTTCATCTGCAGAGCTGGAGTGTGTCCAGGCGCGAGTTAGCAAGGTTCGGGCGGTTGAGAGGAGGTGGCCCCGTGTGTGTGCTGACTGGAAGTTGGTAAATTGGCCAGCACACATAGGCTTACGATAAACCGTCGTCTTCAAGCATGTGTCTTCGCGCCGGACAAGTGTATCTAGGTATGGTATAGAGTTGTTCGACTCCAGCTCAACCGTGAATTTTATGAAGGGCGACAGTGAGTTGAGGTGGGTTAGGAGTCGCTGACTTGAGTCTCTAGGGATCACTACGAACACATCGTCTACGTAGCGACACCAAAAGGCGATGTGATCCGGTGCGTGTGTAAACGCACGTCCCTCTAACTCCTCCATCACGATGTTTGCTGTGACCGAGCTGACAGGGGAACCCATGGCTGTGCCATGTATCTGCTGGTAGATTGAACCATTAAACATGATTGCACCCCCTGTTAAGCACAGTCTGAGGGCGGCGGAAATGTCATCAGGCGTCAGCTTAGTTCTGTCGCTGAGGGTTCCATCATTGTCCAAGAGTTGTTTTGCGCAAGAGATGGCAAGTTCCACAGGGATGGAGGTAAAGAGTGATACGACATCGAACGATGCCATGACTTGATCTTGCGAGATGGATATAGTGCGGATCCTTTCTATGAACTCAACACTGTTGGAGACGGTGTAGGTGGTCTTGCCAACTAGAGGAGAAAGAAGTCTCGAGACAAATTTAGACAGCTCGTAAGTCGGTGATCCACAGCAGGATACAATAGGTCTTAGTGGCGTGCCTTCTTTGTGCACTTTCGGCAGGCCGTAAAACCGTGGGATCTGACACCCGGAGGCACGGAGGTGATTACGGGTTGACTGTGTGATTTTCCCTTGCTTCAGCCAAGTGTTGGTGAGGATATTCACCTCTGACTCCCATCGTTCCAAAGCCTTGTTGGGGTCGATGGTTAGGGGTTTGTAGACGGTAGTGTCTCGTAAGAGCAGTAAGGCTTTCGCCATGTAATCAGTGTGGTTCATTACAACTGTACGACGGCCTTTGTCCGCCGGTAGAATGACGATGGACGAATCCCGTTTCAGTGCCTTGAGGGTAGAAATCTGTATACGGCTGAGGTTTGAAGAGACGGGGCGAGCATGGTGTAGAACTGCTGCAGTCTTTAAGCGGATTGCGTTGGCTACATCTTCTGGGAGGCGTGATAAGCTTGCTTATCACACGGGGCCACCTCCTCTCAACCGCCCGAACCTTGCTAACTCGCGCCTGGACACACTCCAGCTCTGCAGATGAAAGGCGCAAAGAGATCACCAGAGTCAAAGTAGACCTTACGAGGTGTGGCTACCCCATCGATGTCCTTAACAGATGTGATCTACAAGCACGCGACAACGTGACGACCAACAGCAACGCCAACAGTGACGAGTCTTCCACGAGGGCATTCATCCCATACTACCCCAACCTATCACAGCAGATCGGTAGAATCCTAAGATCGCATGGGGTAAAGTGCATCCAACTCCCAGGCAAGAAACTGCATTCTCTCCTTTCCAACATAAAAACACCTGTCCCCACCCTTCTACAGAGTGGTGTGGTCTATCGCATCTCTTGCCGTGACTGCACGAGCTGCTACTTTGGAGAGACTGGTCGTCGTCTCGAGAAACGCCTCTCAGAACATAAAAGGGCGATCCGTTTGGCGGATGTAGAACACTCAGCTATTGCCGAGCATGTCTGGACAACCCACCACGACATCGACCCACACCGCGATGTCGTGGTTGTAGACAAGTCCCACCATTACCTAAGGCGCACCTGGTTGGAATCGTTAAGTATAAAATGCTCGGATACCTCGTTGAACAGGAACAGTGGTTGTCAACTTAACCCCCTCACAGAAACAGTAATTCTGTCCATAGACAAACGCTGGCCACGTCACCACCATACGTCACAGCCACAAACATCAACAAACAATTAACCACGTGTCTCACGTACCATCCTGGCAGTGCATCTCTATTCTAACTGCCATTCAAAGTATTTTAATCTGATGAAGGCTGCCACCCAGCCGAAAGCTAATTCATTTATCATAGTTTTAATGCTCTGTGTAACAAAAATAAATAAATTAAGTTAAGCATAATATAAAATGACATCAGCACACTAGGATTGGCACTTGCAAACCTGTGCTTTACATACCGTAAGATAACCGAAGATGTCATCTCGATATGACTTGTGAATCTACCACAGGTCGATGTTGAGCGAGTTGAGGGTGTCCAAAGTTACATTTGGGAAGTGCCTATTGAAACTCCGTAGCCTCTAGATCCTTGAGCACAAAGAGGGGGAGTACTGCGAAGGTGTCTTCCTGGCTAAACGCTAACCGACCGTGTTCCAGATGTTCATATGATTATGCTTAGATGAACACAGCTGAAGGAACGCCTTTATTTTCCTCATGTGGGCTCTGTGGACTGCGGGTGTGTATTGCAGGTTGGAGCATAGTACAGATTTGGATGTCGTGTAGATCTGGTGAGACCACACGTTGGCCCACTTCAGCACCCAGAATTCTAGACTCCATAGTTTCTTGAGGCTGGTGGGAGGTGCGGCCGACCAAACTTAAATAGGAGATCACGCTACTGAAGTACGTTTCGAGGTATTTCCTGATTATTTGTTTATTGTGAGTTCTGCATTTCGTGTTTTTATTCCTTTATTATTGAAATGATTATTGGAAATAGAGGATGAGTATACTATATGCGGAACCTGTTAATAAAAATATTCATTCGTTGCATTGTTCGAATTACGTCGCATTTTACGGCAAAAGCCTCAAGTTACGTAGTGAGTTAACATGCTTACAAGTTGGTGCAAATGCATCAGAGAATATCTTCAGAAAGAACACTGAGATACTGAGAATATCTTCAGAAAGTTTATCATCCCAAGATACTTGCATCTTGGGATGATAAACTTTGCTGAAGTTACATGCAGTATTTTTCTTCTTCCATTAGCAATAAACAAAGCGAATGTGTACGCTTGATATTTAAACGTTAATATTAATGTTTTGAAAAGTCAGACATTAAATTCTGCATATTAGCATCATCATTAACTAAAAATTGAAAATGGTAGTTATGAGAAAACATTAATTCATTAATAATGAATCTTCTCTAGGTGTCAAAAAGCGATTAAAGCAATAAAAGGACTATCTTTAGTTTATTTATTTAAACTTCATAAAGAGAACACCTTACCTAAACTGGCTCCAATGCAGTGAAATATGCAAGCTGTGCACTTCAGATCTTATTTGCTAGCGGTTTATAAAGCTTTCGTTAATTTTTATTTAGGTACTGTTTTTACCATACTCTGTTGCAACAAGGTCCCAGAAAACCATAAAAAGAAACATATTACTATATTTGATCACGGAAACCCATTTCCATATTATTTCTTCTTTATTAGCACACAGAAATAGTAGCTTGCCTGTTTACGCTCATAGTTTTGGATTTTGGCATCTTATTACACGGTTCTTTCCAGGTAGTACCATAATAGTCGGATGTATACCAAGAAGTGATTTGTTTTCCTTCCTGTAACATATTTTCATATCTTTCGCAATATGCAAACGTATCGGGAAAGATATGCCCATTCTCAAAATACATTTACACAAACCCTGTGTACATGTACCATGCTTGTGATAATACGGTGACGTATTATCACATGGGTCCTGGTAGAACGTTTCTTTATTCACCAGAGAGGTCATTATCTCTGTTCCTTTTAAAACCCTCAGGAATCAGGTTTATCTGCATCATCTGCAGTGTCTGCGCGAGTAGCACAGTGGCATCGTTCTTCCCACAACGAGTGGAAAAGACCCGGGTTCCAATCCCGTCAATGATGCGAGGAACTTTCATGGGCTGTTTTCACTCCATGGCTCAGTTAGTCAGTCAATTACCCCGAAACTCTTGTTTTTCGTCCAGAAACTGGCAAATCGACCAGAGAACACAGGCAATTCACGAACTAATACACTTGGGCAGATGAATGCATATTTCTAGCGGCCCAAGTGTGACATAATTATTTGCACCATCTGTGCTATAGGTTGATACGTGACTGCCTTTGAAATCAAATGGTTTATCCCATCTTATCTTTCTGACAATGCAGGCTGTTTCAGTCAATTAATTTAATCGTTTAAAATATGTATATAATTTTTAAGTCCAAAAGCTATCGCAACACCCCTGCCATTATTTAGAACAGCATAGACTTCAAAGACTACTTTATTTTATTTCATTATTACCGTATATTGCAGCTTATATAAGACGACGTCTGTTTTTTCTCTTTGAAAATTTGTGCTTAATCGCATATTCGCCGTAAAAGACAAGTCAGTTTTTACAGTCATCTTCCGCAGTTTTACTGTAAAAGTACCAAATATACTGGTACAAGTTGTTATCCCTCATTTAAATAATCTTTGGATTATTAAAGTTAGCAGAACGCAGCATCATTACTGGAAATGCTATTTGCTTGTTTTCTAAACTGCCAAATGAAACATCAAAAGAGTAAAACTCTCAAGGTAACAGTTAATTGATGGTGCTGTTGTTGGCCATATTGCTGGGTGTATTGTCTATAAATTGTGTGTTCTGAGGTCGATTTTCTGTTTGCTAGGCGAAAAACCCGAGTTTCCGGGAGAGAAAACCATGCTACCTTGCCTGAGACCGACTAAATCAACCACGTTGTGAAAAAGCCTCATAAAAATTTTTCACATCATCACAGGACTCGAACTCAGGTGTTTTCCACCCGGTGTGGGGAGGACGGCGATTATACCAACTGTGCTACCTACGAGGGCCAGTTAGTTAGTGCAGCCGTTTTATGAAAATAACATTTTCAAGTTGCAAGTTACTCGGCCTTTTTTTTGTCTTTACAGACAAAAAAAAGGCCGGATTTCTGGGATTTGGAAAAAAAAAACCTTTGTTATCGTCGCCCGACATCGACTAACTCGGCCATGGCGTGATAAAAATAAATAAATAAACTCAAAAAACTTCCTTGTTATTGACAAGATTTGAATCCTGTCCTTCACACGATGTGGGTAGTAATTATAACCATCGCGCCATCCGCGAGAAAAATGCCCATCAAACGAAATGGAAAACACATTTCAGATTATAATAAGGGCACTGGAGCTTGTCGTTTATATCTATATTGTGTTTTTTGTCTGTTGAAGTGTGTTCATGGGCAGATTTTTAAGTCTGTTGAAGTGTGTTCATGGACAGATTTGAATGTTGTTAAGGTTGAAAAATTCAGAATAATTCATGGTAAAAAGCTTTGCTCCCTCTGTCTGAGATTGGCCAAATACAGCCTTGATTGAAGAGGACTTTAGAAATTCCTTCAGATATTGACAAGGATTGGACCGATACTACTCCCAACAAGTGATAGATGGCTATATCATTCTGGTTAAGCAGTTCACGGAGGATAGACAAAAAATGTGTGTGTGTGTGTGGGGGGGGGGATGCCATATTTGGGTTACACGAGAACAAATTCGTCCACCCATGTGTATTTATTTACATAAATTGTGTGCATTCTTTGGTCGATTTGCCTGTTTTGCTAAATTAAAAGCTTTCGTGTGCAGCATAGTTTGCAAACTGTAACGTGCTCCCACACACCTGGAAGAAAAGATCTGAGTTCGAATCCCGTCAATTACGAGAGGAATTTTTTGGGTCTTTTTCACAACATGGCTAAATTAGTCAGTCTCAGACGAGGGTAGAATGGTTTCCTTCAGGGCACTCGGGTTTTTCGTCCAGCAAACAGAGAATTGACCACCCCAGGGACTCACATCTGGTGAGTATGGACTTGGCACACCCAGGGTCCTAAGCTGGATCCCTCTCTCTCTCTCTCTCTCTCTCTCTCTCTCTCTCTCTCTCTCTCTCTCTCTCTCTCTCTCTCACACACACACACACACACACACACACACACGGTAGCTCAGAGATTTGTTTTTTGGCTGGTGCAGCAAAAACCTCAGGCTTCCTTGCACCATTTGGATAATAATAATAATAATAATAATAATAATAGTCAGAGATTTCCTCGGCCAACAGTAACATAGTCAGAGATTTCCTCGAACAACAGTAACTCCAGACATTACAACCACTCTGTGTACTTGGTAGCAGTACCCGTCACGGAGTGGAATCCCTCAATCAGGGAGAAATAACAAGCGCTAATAATAATAATAATAATAATAATAATAATAATAATAATAATAATAATAACACACGCAATTTACAGACATAATATATATGACACAATATGGCCCAAGTTGCTGGTGCCCCTGAAACTATAACATCCAACCAACAATCAGCTGAACGAAAAACCGGAGTTTCCTGGAGTGAAAACCTTATTGCCCTCGCCCGAGTGAAAAAAAAAAAAAAACCATATAATTTCCTTGCATCATTGACAGGATTTGACCAAGGTGTTTTATTCTCAGTGTGGAGATGTGGTGGTTATAACTACTATGCTACCGCGAAGGCAGACGCAAAGAGGAGGGAAGAGAGAGAGCTCTCATATTAGGGCCACCCCAGAACCAACTGATTTGCCCATGTGAATACGTCCGTTAATGGCATGTATTCTCTTGTCAATTGCCTGTTTTGCTGGACGAAAAACAAAAGTTTAGAGGTGAAAAACCTTGCTTGAGAACGGACTAATTCAGCCACGGAATAAAAAAGCTCATAAGAGTTTCTCATATCATTGCCGGAATTCGAACCTTTTCCTTTTCGACCAGATGTGGGAAGGACGTTGATTATAACCACTGTGTTACACGCGCAGACGAGACGTAAAGAAAAGCGAAAGCTGAACTGCGAAGCGGTTGACCTCAAGTTTTGTGAGAAATAAGCCTCAGAGGAGTCAAACGTGTAGAGAAACAAAATGGCCACTGCAACCACTATAAAATCACTTAGGAAGTCCATGAACGCACAGGACAGTTTGTTAGCATGAATAAGCTGTGCAGAGCATTTTTTTTTTTTTTTTAGGGTTGCCCGTAACTGAATACATTAACCCGTATTTGTGTCTGTAAATTGCGTGTGTTCTCTGGTTGATTTGCTTGTTTTTCTAGACGATAAAACCCAGTTTCTGGCGAGAAAAACCTTGCTATCTACGCCTGAGACCGACCAACTCAGCCACGGAGTGAAAAAAGTTCGTTAAAGTTCCTCACGTCATCGACGAGATTCGAACCCTGGCCTTTTCTACCCGCGCAGACTGTGCAGAGCATTGCATCAGAATGAGTTTCGTGAACGAACTGTGCACACACAAACCTATGAATGCATAAGCCGATGCTTATAATCGTGCCGTACTCGTTGAAACTGGACATTGGACGAATGATAGGCCATTCTCGGCAGTGATGATTCATGATATACGGTATTTTAAAATGAATGTGGATATGCCGAGAGCGTTTCAATATCGGCTGTATTGTTGCACGTGTGACTTACAGGAGAGCACCTGTGTGGGAATGCTTTTAATGGTATGACATAGCCTCATATTTTTGAAGACGATGTACCAAGGCGTGTTATCATAGGAAATAGAACGCTATCTACACTGATACACTGCGACAGAGAACGGCCGTTCCCATTTCAATTTCCTTTATCATAAAGAGCAATATTTGATGATTTTACTTGAAGAGAACGTGTCACCACAGAAACGGCCATCTCAGAGCTCCAGTCGTATTCCCAATAATCATCTGTGGAATGAATTGGACCATGTAAAATCGACTTCAGAAGCAGTCTTAAAAGATGTTTTTCATGAGGAATGGCGAAATATTTCAAATAATATTTGAAAAAATATCCAGAAATTTTTCTGTATCAGCTATCCACTGCACTAGGTACTCATGTGCTGTTTTATAGCGGTATTTTAAGTGACTTATATGAATACGGTATATTTTTATAGATTTTGTAACTTATATGGAATAAAAGAATATAAAAATAAAATAAACAACCATGCTCCTTTGAAACTCCATTACTACGTCCCATAACTGCTACATTATCACTTTGGCTTGCACGACCAGATGCAAATTACCACAGCCCTAGCATACGAACCTGTTCGGTTTTTTATATTGCGAACTATGCGACATAGTCTATTACTAATGGGGTGATCATAATTCAGTGATAGGAGAGTGTATATACTCTCACATAGGCCCTCGCGGAAATCAGTGGTTGTTGTAATCACCGTCCATCCATCAGTTTGCAAAAAGGCCTGAGTTCGAATTCAGTCAACGACTCGAAGAAGCTTACCGACTTTTTTCCCCACAAAGGGGCTGAATTAATCAGCCTCAGGCGAGGATTGCATGGCTTTTTCTCCCGGAAACTGGTTCATGTGAAACCGTCTGGTGTTCGGACCATTTTTGGAGGCCAGTGTATAGTTAAAGGCCTCTTTAAGAATTTTTGCAAGCAGACGGTGCAGTATTTCACCCCTGAGTTATTTCAGGTGATTTTTTTTTTTAATCTCACGCAGCATTCCAATTGGCTCTGAGCACACAATTGTATAGACATAATACATCGGTTCATAGGACGCTCTCTTCCTTTCGTTATCTACATCCAAAGGAAGAGAGGGCACTATGATAAGTTGCACAACTAATTAATCTGGCATGAAATCGATGAACCGACTATGAATTAAAATATTAGAAAGAAATTAAGTTTCGATGTATTTTTGATATGAATTTTAATTAAGAAATATTTTCTTATGGTTTATACTATTGGATTAATCTAAAGTTGGTTCACACAGTTGGGCTAATCACGCTAAAGGACGTGAAGGTAGTTTAGTATTGTAGTATTAATATTAATATTAATAGTGGGAAATGATGTTAGGAAGCAAGCTTATATAGCATCAGCAAATAATAATAATAAATAATAGAAATACACTTCACATGTCACCTGTCCATTCGGTCAAATAATTTGTCCCATTTGTTCTTAAATTTATTCCAACTACCCCTTCCAACCACCAGATGGAAGTTTGTTCTAACAATCAATCGCGCTCTGCCTGAAAGCAAATTTCCACACATCTACCCTGCAACCGTCCTTCATCAATTTAAATTTATGTTCTGTTATGTGTATGTGGTCCAAAAATAGTAAGGATGCCATCAGCATTTAGTTCACTGAATCCGTTTAAACTTTTAAACACTTCAATCAGGTCTTCTCGCAGGTGCCTGGTTGCCAAGCGCTGAAATTGCAGAATTGAAGTCTTTCTTGGTAAGAGTACGATTTGATGTTTTTGACTACTCTGATGCTCTTCTCTGCACCTGTTCCAAGAAATCCCCATCCTTCATAAAGTGAAGCTTTCAAACTTTTATGCATTACTCACGATGTAACTTAGCGCAATTAACTTATACAGTGGGACAATCACCTCCTTGATCTTGCTGGAAAAATTCCTGCCAAGCTTCTGTATTATATATGTTATTATGCACATAGTACAGTTAGGCCGCTCAGGCCCATTGCAACCTTCCTGTGCATTTAAACAATAAATTGCTAGCATAGTCTGGTCAGTGTCCTTGTTTGAATGGAAACCCAAGTTCCTGTAGGAAATATAAACCATTCAGCTTTTGGTGTGAAAAATGCCAATAAAATTTACTCTTGGACAGAGAAATGTTCGTGTGTTCATTTCTGGCTGAAATGTCACTTCGGCACTTCAGCCATCAATTATGACCACCATACACAGACCATTTAAAATGCTTTGATGGACATTGGCCCTAATCGCTTGGAGAGCTGTAGGGCGTTGTCAATAGGTTATTCATCTTAACAATAAAAAAAAAGCACTTGAAATTTATGGAACTACTGGAAACAATAATATTGTAATTTTGAATTGTAATTATGCTTTAAACATGCAGTGTGATACGTGACTTTGAAAATGCAGCTGACATAATTCAGTTACTGGGAAACAATTTCGTGTTTGTTAAGCCAAGAGAAACCTTGAAACTGTTTATGCAACATAGTACATACTACGGTGTTCAGAAGTTCATTATTTGAGCTCTCTTCGTGTAAATACGATTTAATTTCAACCGGTTGAGCATATTTAGTTACTGAAAACACTGTATGATTTAACATATGGACTTGGAAATTTGACTCTTATTTGTGAATAATTACAGAAAGGACGTGTTCTGGCCAATTATTTTGGAGGCTCAATAAGTAAAACTTTGGTACCGTGAATAATTTATACATTACTGATATTATGCGGATAAACATTTACTGAAAAATATTTAATTTGTTTTTAAATTAATTACTAACAAACAAATGAAAGCTATGAAAGGACCCCTACATCCACCCGATTTTTACTCTTCACTCAGTTACTTCAACTTAATTTTATTGGCATTACTGAATAATTTTAAGCACCAACGGCTCATTTTCGATTAAACTCAAGAAATCTATCCAGAGTAAGTTTATTTTTTCATTTTACTAATTGACCTACTGGGAAGGTAAATTAGACGATCATATTTAAAATTGCGCTTGTCATTAAAGTAAAAATTTTTATATATTTTATTGATAACGTTATTTTAATGAAACTTCATTAACAAAGAATGTCTATGCATGTGGGAGTATCCGTGTAACTGGAAGGCCACAACTGAATGCAGTACGTCCGTCTTGCGTAATTTTAGTGTCTGTAAATTGCGTATGTTCCCTGTTCTCTTTGTCTGTATGTTGGATGAAAAACTAAGATTCCTATTGGGGGAAAATAAATATCTAAAAAGATGCAACCTTCGCACAAGGCCAACTGACTCCACCATGCTGATAAAAGAGTCTATAAAATTTCCTCCGATCAGAAACGACAAAAGTACCTTTCACCTTTGTGCAAAAATTGAATAGTTTAACCTGTAAAGTAGGGTTTGTAGTCACTGTGTTAACTGCTTGGACCCACTCCTTTATTTTTTGAGAGGAATTTTAGCACAACTTCAGATTACGTTATTTCATTTCAGTTCACTTAAAGTATACACAACAGTGAATCTGAAAATCCATTTACTGCACTCAATAAAAGAAGACAAAGCAAAAGAATAAAAATGAAGTTTACCTAAGATACAAAGGCTTAAAAATTTACAAGATTTACAATTTGATG
The DNA here is from genome assembly GCF_048544385.1 of Mastigoproctus giganteus. Classification (NCBI taxonomy): domain Eukaryota; kingdom Metazoa; phylum Arthropoda; class Arachnida; order Uropygi; family Thelyphonidae; genus Mastigoproctus; species Mastigoproctus giganteus. The sequence continues at coordinate 89,774,863 of NC_143581.1, forward strand.
TTTGATTTAATGTTTCATGATTGGATTCACAAGACAAGGAGAACATATATAGTTTAATGTTTATAGAAAATTATTTGCGATCTTTACAGTTGGGTGTTTAACAAATTAATTATTAATTTATTAAATCCATCAGTATAAATTTTTATAATAATTAATATTAATTATAATTAATGTTAGCTATTATTAAATTAATCATATTGTTAAGTTATCTTCCTTAGAAGGAATTATTTGCACACGAAAAAATTATTTAGGTATGAAGTGACAGAAAACCACAAGAAAAGGAACCATATTTATTTGATTCTGTACAATCAAAAATGGGCTTATATAAGGATAAGAAGAAAAAGTTTAACTTCAATTGACAGCACAGATGAGAGAAAGCCAGGTGATTCTAAAAATAACGCTATGGACAAGCTACGAATGACAGTTCAATCAAAACGAATGGAAACAAGCTGAAGCAGTCAATCCTAGCTGTGTAGGATGCTATGAGAAATAAACAACCCGGCTTCCTATCTGTAAAGAATCCAAGCCATTGGTACTGCGAGAACAGCAAAGAACATGAAGATGAGGCGAATGCGCTGGTTGAGAATAAACTGAGTGTTATTTGAGCCTCCAGAATATTGTGATTACACTATATAATTATTATAAATCATTATTTATAGTGAAACTTGTTTCATACAGGATTTTAATTTCATCATATATTTGACGTCTTTCTATAGATGTATTTCTGTTGATTGCAGATCACACCATTCATAGAACATTATGTCTTCAAGGCTGTTCGGAATGTACATAATATGGCTTCTGACTTCAGTGCTCTTTTTATACGTTGCTGGTGAGCGAAATTATTTCTTTTTTCAATACTTCGAATATTTAATTTGAACAATTATTACAATACTTTAAGATTTATATTTTGCACAATTCAACTGCAACTTCAGTAATCTTTTAGTGGGATTTGATACTACTGCCGAATGTCTAGTGATTTTGTCACGCAATTAAATTCATAAGAACTTTTGATTGATTTCTATCTTTTTATTTTCAAGATTGCATATAATTGTATTATACAATCACTGGCTAAAAATATCTAAACCTGTTTGCAATAGCTTCAACAAGTAATTAAGTGTACGATATGCAAATTTAAGTAATCATGGTATGATCACAAGTTTCTTGGTATCAGATAAATAGTGTACGCTTTCGTGGAGCTGCATAGGTGATTGGGTTATGGGAAAGATAGGTGATCTTTTCGATTTTCAGAAAGGTGTTATTGTTAGAGCATGTTTAGCAGGGGCCAAAATTGAGAAAACAAAGGAACTCGTTGGTGTGTCGAAAGCAACCATCCCAAGAACGGGACATAAGAATTTAAAGTGAACTGTGCGTCAGAAGGCCCACTGTGCAGCAAATGACTGAAAATTTTAATTAGGCAAAGAAAGACCCATTTGCTACCAAACAGTGCAGAGGGAGTTGAAGAACCTGCGATTTGGTAGTGGTCTGTCTATAAGAAAGTCGTTTCTTTCTGTAAAAAATCGAAATATTCGATTGTAATGGTGCCGCCAACGCCAAGCCTGAAAAAAGATCATATGGTATGACGAGTCGCGATTTGCACTTTTTTGAACCAATGGTAAAGCAAAAGTGTGGCGTGAATCTCATGAAGCCATGCATCCAGACTGATGCATGCCGCTGAACGTGAGAACATAATGTGGGTATGTCGTGTTGCCAAGGGCTGGGTCCGCTCATACAGTTAGAAGTTCGTGTTACATACAGAGAACATCTTTCTGTCTTATCGGATCAACTTCGCCCTCTAATTCTCCATTTTTACCCTGATTGTAATGGATTTTTTCAAGACGACAACACCCACAACTGTCGACCGTGTTGTCTACCGACCACAGTACAGTAACTGACAAATATCCTGATGGAAGAATGGCCAAATTTGGAGTTTTGCCCTTCAGATACCTAGTGGAATGGAAGCCACGACGTGTATGCCCATTGATTCGGGCAGAAGGTGACTACTAAATAATAAATAAATAAATTTTCTGTTTATACTCCGGGAAGACCAAACGGTCAGAGGAGTTCACAAGATAGACAGAATACAAGAAACAGCACCGTATTCAGTAGTCATGGGCTTGAACCCCGGTCACTCAAGGCACGTGTACTTATGCATCCGCGCGCCTGACCACTAGGCTACGGCGGCCTACTACATATTTAAGTGTTTCTAATTTTTTGGCTAGTGAGTGTATGATACCAGGTAATTTGTTATCATGCCGTGTGATAACTTACATTTTCATACTGTGGGTTTATTTACACCCCCATAAAAGTTTGGAAATACAGCGTATGACAACAGTTTATGTTTATGTTAATTTTTTTAAATTAGCTATGACAATGTAAAAAAATAACACACTACAAAGTATTGTATTTTATTTTAATATTTTTTTTATTAATGTTGAAAAATTTACAGCAAAAAATATATTAAAATTATATAATATTAACAACTATCTTGATTTTTCATCAAAATATCCTCCACGAGATTTTATCACTGCCTTACACAAACGTTGCATTCTGGCAATTAATTTTATAATAGTGTATCGATTAACATTATTCCAAGCGATCTGCAAGGTTCCCCATAAATATTGTGAAGATAGGCAGGATTCACGGACTTGACGGTCTAGATGATCCCGTAAAAGCTCTATTGGGTTGAAGTCAGGCGATTGGGGTGGCCACACAATAATTTGCAATACTCACTGCTCTTGTGTAGTTGCTAGAAAGTCCTTTCACATCTTAGAGAGCTGTGCTTCAGAACATTGTCTTGTAATATAAAATTTCTTCCACAACGTAGAAGTCCAGAGGATATTGCACCATGTACAAAAATGTTTTTTTAGCCTTCTTTCCTTAAAATTTCTCCAGTTCTGATGATATCACTCACTCCAGAAAAACAGAAGAAAACTCTAAATCATGAGGGAACCACCACCGTGCTTGACTGCTGGCACTAAACAATGTGGTACCATTTTTTTCAGTTCATCGTCTCACACAAACTCTACGCTTGGATATTTGGATTCACCTGTCCACAGTACGTTTTTCCCCTCTTCAGTTGTCCAATGCTGATGGCTTTTAGCCAGAGCCAACTGTTTTTTTTTTTTTTTTTTTTCGATTTTCCGATTTTCCGGTTTTAACAAGAGTTTTCGGAATGCTACACGAACATGAAGTCTCGCTTGTTTAAGACGAAGTTTTACAGTGGGTGCAGACACGGGAGTTTCTCAGTTCGAATTGAACTCATCGTTTTCCAAGAATGAGCATGTGTTTATTGTGGAGTCTTATTTCGCGTATAAATCTTATAAACGTGTGCAAGACGAGTTTCAGGTGAAATTTCCTCGGTGGTTTGTCCCCAACAAGTTAACAATATCGAGTATAATAATTGCGAAATTTCGTGAGACTGGGAGTGTGGAGGACAAAAAAATAAGAGCCCAGACCGCCTTCACTGTTAACCGCGAACGTTCTGGATGATCTGAATGAACGTTTAACCCGCTCACCAAGAAAATCGCTTAGGAAGTTATCTTCTCAAATCGGACTGTCACCATCTACTGTTTTCAGGGCTACAAATAAGTTAAAATTGCCTGCTTACCGTATTGGTCTCGTTCAGGAACTGAAAGGACCTGACCATGAAAAATGTGTACGGTATTGTCGTTGGTTTCGTTCTTTTGTTGATGAAAATGGAATTGAGGTGTTGGATCGTGTTTATTTTAGTGACGAGGCTTGGTTCCACTTTGATGCTTATGTGAATAGTCAGAACAGCCGAATATGGAGCAGTGAAAACCCACATGCGTATCACGAGCGATCATTACATAACCTGAAAATTGGGTTTTGGTGTGCCATCTGGCGCCGTCGTGTTGTAGGGCCTATATTTTTTGACAAAACTGTGGATGGATAAACTTCTCCACCCACAAGTTTATGAAGTTTATGACTTAATCCAACAGTTTATTGCATTATTGGAGGTGAATGAACGAGAATGTTGGTTTCAACAAGATGGTACGACCTGCCATACAGCAAATGAAACGATGGCCATGTTATAGGAATTTTTCAGAGATCGCTTGATCCCAAAAAAATTTTTGGCCCCCAAGATCTTCAGATCTTACTCCTCCAGATTTTTTTCTTTGGGGACAATTAAAAGGTGAAGTGTTTCACAACAATCATATTCTTGACGAATTGAAGGCTAACGTTGAAAAATAGATTGCAAACATTACGTAAGGTGGCTGAAAAGGTCATGAAAAGGGTGCGAACCTGCATCCAGGCAAGTGGAAGCCATTTCCAACACTTGTAAAGATTGTGCAATTTCTTTCCGTTCTAAAGGTAAATGTATTTGTGTAATTTGTTTCCCTCTTGTGTGATTTGTTAAAATTCCTATAATACGGTTGCGTCCTTTATGGAACACCTTGTAGCACTTCCTTTTTCAACGTTCGTTTCCTTATTTCTTGCCATGCTTTTCACGAAATGCACAAAACTTACGTCAGATACTCTTTCTGAATGACGGTCATTCAATTTTAAAGGTTACATCGCTTACTCTTCAATTTATATTATTGCAAAACACTCTAGAATCAACTACAATCTTCTATAATATTGAAACACTACTCCCACTTTCTAGATTATTCTAGAATCACCTACAACGTTCTACTACATTCAAGCCTTCTACGTATTTCTAGAATATTCGAGAAATTTCTTATTTATTTATTAAACATTATTACTATTTACTACCCAAACTCGCGAATTTCATCTGTCCATCTCCGTCGCTGTCTTCCAGGTTTCCTTCTAGCTACCCCTGGGTACCATTCTGTTATTTTCTTAGTCCGTCTGTCATCATGTCTTCCAGCTATGTGTCCTGCCCAAGACCATTTTAGTTCTTTAGTTTTGATAAGAATGTCCTTTTCTTGAGTTTTCTACCTAATCCGCGTGTTTCTCTTCTTATCTAACAGTTTGATTCCTAATACAATTCGAGGAGGAATATACTAGTGCACAATGGTGCATCTTTGAATTCTTCGCATTAAAAACAAACTTTATATACTTTTATTTCATTAATACAGTATTTTAGTTCATAGGCTGACAACAGAATTTCATGTGGAACCCAATAAAGTCGCAAATTATTAAGTAGTTATGTTGGGCGGAGGTTTAATTTAATTAACGTGATACTTTGTACACAATAAAATTCACTTGACGATTCATGCAATTTAATAAGTGTTATACACATTTATTTCGTTATGAACAACCAGATAATATGCTCTCAATACAAGAATAGATTATAGGTTTGTAAGTAATATGCGCAACATAACGTTGCAGTCACTGTTGTATTATATTATATTATGCTATATTATATTATATATTTTTCTCAAATTCCAGAGAAGTCTAAAGAAGGGACTGCCCTATATTAAGCCTTAAAATGGGTTAATATTGGGCAGTACAGGCAGTTTTCTCAGATTTTCCTGGAATTTTGCAAACCTTGAAAAGATTCAATATTAACTGAGAGTTATTATGTTTCTAGGTTTTCCTAAAGACAGGCAGAAAAAATATACGTGCTCTCATCTAATTAATCAGGAAGTAATGGATGCCTATGTTGATTCGTTCATAGCTGATTCGTTTTCCAAGATTCCGGATCCACTTCCATTGAGAAATATTGATGAACGTAATCTTCGCCTTAGTGGAGGATCTTTAACGGGATTATCAAGGATGACTCGTTCTTCTACTGGAACTCCACATTGTACGAGGAACACTACAAATATAGAGTACGAACTGCTGGCTAAAGATCTGGCTGTAGATTATTCGTGGGCTTATGGGAGACAACCCAGAGGATTACTGGGAATTGTGGCAGATTTACTGGAAACGCTCGCTGGGCTTTTGGTAGGAAGAGTAAGCGAAGTTGATGTTATTGCTGTATTTCAGCCTGCTCTTGCAGGAGATGACACACTGGTTCTTTCCGATTTTCGAACCGCAGGAATCAGTGAATTTGATGTGGACTTCCTTGGTATCCCTTTAATCACTGATATACTGTCATCAGTGTTATCTATCTTGAATACGATCTTACCCCTAGAGATAACAGGGCTATTAGATGGCTCAGTGAGAAACTTTCTAAGCAGTGAGCTTAGTGGAAAAGCTGGCTGTAGTGACTGTTTCTTTCACTAAGTTTTAGCCATATTTTCACTTATTCATACTGATAGTGTAGTTTTAAAACATTACAGAAGAAGTAGCTTATATACATGACAATTCCATTTGAATTGTCGATTAATAATTTGCCGATTATTAACCTAATCACAAATTTGAAAGCACTAATAAACTTCGGCCAATAAATTATATTTTAAAAATTTGAGTTATGTCATATTTATCTTCCGCTTACGGAAAACAGAAGCAAGGTAAATACGCTTAAGTAATTTAGCGATTGTCTTTACAGTGAGTTTCGAGAAACAGAAGGGGGTGGGGTAAGTGGATTGATCGTCTAACTTACCTGAGACAGACAGACAGAAGAAGAAAGAGAGATGCTGGATACACATTCTTTGGAGATATTATGAGCAATTCCATGTTCAATTTTATGAAAAACAAAATCATTCTTTTTTCTACCAACCTACTAAATAGGTTCACCACAAAAGGAAATTAAAACCAGTTTTAATACGATAAAGCACTAAACCATAAAAAATAAAATACTGGTAAGCATAAACATATTAATGAGTTGGATAATATTCTCAGTGCGCAATGTGTACATACCATCAATGGTTGCTAACATAATCACCAAATGGAAACGTCATGGTGCTATACAGCAGAAGTTGACGGTAAGAGCATCCGGAAGAATGGTAAGTATATCCCGTCCGTCCTCATCAAATACTGTCAACCAGAAATTTAAGAAGGCATCACAAACATCACAGCATGTAATGGAGAGCGTCGACTTCCTTGGTGCACAACCCATCGTAATTTGTTCCTGGAGCGTTATTCTGGCGTTGCCAATCACTGTACACAGTTTCTCGATTTGATGGCAGTGTTTGGGTGTGAAAGATGCTCGAAGAATGTTATTTATCGCAATGCGTCCATAAATGTATTGGAAGTTTGTGTTGTCTCAATGTGTTGGAAGTTTGATGTTTCAAACTCAATATCAAACTTTCTGTAAAACTTTACTTCGAAATTGTAATTTAGTATTGTATAAAAGTATTTTTTGTTTAATCAGATTACTTCTTATTTTATTCTTTGATTACTGATAGATATTGTTTTATTATTATTCCTGATAGTATCGTGATTAGTACTTAATCCACTTATTCAGTTTCAAGGATAAAAACCATTCAGTTCACTTATTCAGTCTCAAGGATATAAATTGCGTTTATTTATAATTTTTATAACTCGTGCTTTGTTATTATTTTTTTTCCCATCACCTTTAACAACTTTTCTTTTCCTTAATTAATTTTATTTTATTTTCCTTTTAAATGTAAATAAATATTTTTATGCCAATTCTTTATTCTAATTTTAACAGTAAATTTTGAATTTAATTCATGGTAGAGTAAGTTTATTTATTTTCCGTAATATCATTTTGAGATTTTTACCTTTTGGGTAAAAATCTGACCTCAAAATTTTAATTTGGTTTTAGTTACACAACGTCAATTTTCAATTTATTAAAGTGGCAATATTAGTTTATGGACCAATTTGTTGATTGGTAGAACTGTACATAACAAATAACATTATACGTTATTTTACACATTATGTTGCCACATATTATAGTTGTTTGTAATACATGGCATTATTATTGCTGTCTCTTTGAACTATCGTTGTCGTTTCATTACGCTTACTACTACTTAATCTTTCGCTTCCTAAGGGTAGGAAGGAGAAAATATATATTTTAATTCTTGCCCTTTAAAAATAATTTTTAATCTAAAAGACATTTATTGGCTAAAGCCTCAGAGTATGAAGGAGTTTGCTTATGCATGGGTTACCTCCTTCATACTCTGAGGCTTTAGCCAAACAAATATATTTTAGACTAAACATTGCACACCATCACGCATGTCTCATATTGTGAAGTTATAATGGGTTTTTCCGATCTCTCGCGACGGGTACTAGTACCAGGTGTGTGTGGGATGGATGTTATGTACGGTTACTATAATTGATTGAGGAACTTTCTGACTGTCCTATAGGTGTTTCGGATCGCGGCTTTCTGGAGTTCTGTAAGTTGTTATGGAGACTCGTCGGCACCATATCGGTGATTCGCAGAGTGATTGGGATGGTCGTTACTTGTTCCATATGTCACATTTCTTTGATTTCCTGTCTTAGGCCTGTGTACTTCCTAATCACTTCCTCCTAGGTTTTCTGGAGATTGCTGGCTGCGGGCATCGCTAGGTCGATCAGGTAGGTAGCCCTTTGTCGATGAGAGATTATTATTATTGAATTAAAGATCTGAAGAACTAAACAGTGATATGATGTGCCCTTTCCTTAGCATAAGTTGGTTTTCTGTAGTATCTACTAGGTGCTTCCCCCTCCCTAAAAATGGAATGTTGTACGTTGCTACCGTTGTTCACTTTTGAATTTTGTTCATCTGAATTCTCGTATTATACAGTTCCTACTCGTCAATTTGATTACGGCAAATATTAAAGACGGGTTGCAACTCTGAATATCCTCCAGTCTCTCTGAGGTATAACTATTTCCGGAACCAACAGTGAAAATTAAATTATTGCTTTTAACAACGTCATGTAATTCGCTTTCCTTGCTATTAATTCTAAGTTAGTGCATGCGTAATAGTTATGCCAGATTGAAACTGAGCCTTTTCCACAGCTGCCTTACGTGCTGTGTCAGCAGCAAAAAGGACTTTATGGAATTATCCAACGCAGTGGAGGCTACCTCCACTAGAAAGGTTTCTGTTAAAGAAGGCTCTATTTGTTCAGTTATTAAGAAAGGGTTTTTCACTACAAGGCTGTAATCCCATCAAGGAACAAACCGTCAGTGATGAAAAGACGATGTTTTCGACAGAGGACGTACAGTGAGTTGTAACTGCATTGAAATATCGAGTGTCATTCGAGTGTCATCTCGTTCCAAACAGATACTTGCGTGGATTGGTCAAAAACACTTAGGTGCTCTTAATTCGAATACGTCAACATTTTAAGAAAATGTGGAGGGACTGTGTGTGTGTGAGAGAGAGAGAGAGAGAAAGAAAGTATCAAGGCCTGGCATGATCGATATCAGCCATATATGCTGCTTCTCAGAAATATTTCTGTTATAACCAATTCCATGCAAAATTATTAAAACTATTTCTAAAAAAAATTACAACTGACAATGTCTTAAATTAAAAACATTTATTAAAAAGCACAGAAATAATTATGCATCAATTGCAAGGCAGGAGAAATAAGTGAAATAGTAATGATGATGACATAAATGACAATTTTACAATCATTGATGTGAACATTCACAGACTCTCACAGATAAATTCAGTTGCTCATTTAGGCCTGATGGTCGAAGTTCCGGAATGCTGAGGTAATCACTATTGAATTAATCCGCATAGTGAGCATCCCTTCATATTCAAGACAATCATTATCAAGTTCGTGTGTACTTGTATTTTATTGTTTTTGTTGTTACAGCATTTTTTGGTTAAATAATGATGAAATTCCGTCAGAAAATCGGAGCATAATTGATTGAATATTAGAGTTACTGAATGAAGGTTGTTATTTTTAACCTCTGAAGTACTAAACTGAGTATACAATTTTTATGGAGCAATTGGTGATCGGTTATTCTCTCACAGTTGAAAACCAGAAAATCTGAAGAAATAAATGAATTGTTAAAAACAATTTCGATTTTGTGAGTGACAACAGGTGACTAACAAGGTTATGTTTGAACTCTTTTGTCTCATTCATATTTACAAATTAAAACCAATGCATTTTTTGTTAGCCTATGTAAGAACTTAAGGTTCTCTTTAAAATGACACTGAAAAGACTTTTTATCTTATGTTGAATATAAGGTTTCAGTCTGGAATATATCATAGATGATATGAATTTAATAGCTATTCCCAATACGTTGGAATAAACAGAACCACCTCCTATATGTTGGATTTTCCAGTCTCCAATATCATCTACTGATACACTAGTTATCTGCAGGCTTCTTAACATATCATTTCTAAGTCCTTGCATATTCAAAGTAAACTGAATGGAAAAGACGCTTAGCATAAACTTGGCAGGAATTCGAACCAAAAATAGAGGGATCAAGGTGTCTACAGCAACGTCTATTTCACCAAACCGTAAACTGCTCGTTATTATATATTTATTTCTCTCACAATTAACTTGACATGCGGAGACAGGAGTAATATCTTTCAGATATTTTATAGACATTCCTTCGAGTTTTGTCTTCTGATCGTTCATGAGTTTGAAATTTTTAAAATTACGCCTTCCTTCTAGAAATTGGTCAGTGGTGCTCATAGTAGACAAAAGTGTTAAGATCTGCTGTTCGTCAATAAGTTTTAACATAATACGTTTAATTTCATCCTCTGAAATGCACCTCTCACCCATGATCTGTACAACAATGTTATCTCCTTCGGGTGCATCATTTTCTTTAAATGGAAAGCCGAGGCTATCCATCGTAACTCCGGGATGAATAAATGGAAATCTGGGATCATTCATCGTAACTTCTGGTTGACGAAATGGAAAGGGACCATTCATCGAAGGTTCAACAGTTACGCCCGTACGAGAAAAAAATAGGCCAAGATTTCCGTCCGGATAACCAGTTCCGAACCGTAAACTCCCTAACCTAATAGGTCTTAATTCATTATCCATGAAATTTGATGTCACACTGGGCGATATTTTGCCACCTCTTCCTCGTTGTATAAATGATTCAAATTTCATATCAGGTGATCCTTGAGGAATCTCTGCAATCCCCGGAATAATATTTATGCTTTTCATCGTTGGGTTGGAAACATCGACAGAAATGAATCGTGCATTTGGAAAACTTATATTACTCGTACCAAAGATTGCATCATTTAACCTGGCAAAATTCGAATTGGGAAGAAGATGAATAAACATGATTGGAAGTTTCTTGGAATTTATAAGATAAAAACTCTTGCTGAGAAGAGTTGCGACATCTGGTGGTTGTATGTTAGTAATTTTATAAGGGTACCTTAGTAGATATGCGGTATTAAGGCTGCCTCTTACAATCATTGCTAACTCTGTTTCATTCAAATAATATATCTTGTACTGCAAGTTTTCTAGCATTCTACTTCGTCGATCAGGGGAAATTATCGTATCTTCTTTCATATTAAAAGTAATAAAAGCGAACGGACGGTTGCACTGCTTCGTACCAGGATCCATATCCCACTTTTCTCTTAAGATTTTTATTAAGTAAATTGGTTGATAATACGCAGTTATATAAGGAAACCTTTGCATAAGGGAAATGCTAACACCGCTAGGCTGTCCCGATTCATATGCGTTGAATACACGTATCAATTGAGGAACGTATACGAGAATTGTTTCTGGGACGCTTCCATTAATATCATTCAATCCAACTTCAGTGAAATTCACATTAACTGTAGCGTTGCTAGATATTCCAGAATGGCCTCTGAAGTGGTAAATGTTTTCACCTGGTCTGCTCTGCGAAATATGATCAGAAATTAGAAATGTTAATAAAACTGTTTTCGAAGTAGCTTGAGGATGTTTATTTTTTAAATAAAACGTTCCGCCAGAAAGTACACGGTCATATATTGGGTCGTCTTCAGACGACTTAAATGGTTTCCTGGCAGGAGAAGGCTCAGCAATTCCTTGAATAACTGGTAAGTTTTCCGTTGGGTCAGATCTAAAGGAATCAAACCGCGCATTAGGGAAATTTATATGATTTGGGCCGAAAATAATAGTTCTTAGATTGGTTATCCGTGTTGCTGGAAGAAGATTAAGAATCAAGAACATTAATGGCAGCTGATATTCATTTCTAACGTAAAAAGCGTTCGTTAGAAGAAGTTCAATGTCTGAAGACCTGATAGAAGCGATTATATAAGGATACTTGATTAGGTACTCGAAAGGAAGTTTACCCTCAATAAGTGTTTGTAAATCTGTTGTGTTAAAATAGTATATCTTGTATCGTAAGCTTTCAAGGGAAGTGTCCTCATAAGAAGAAACAAGAACATCATTTAGATTGCAAGTTACGACAGCGAAAGGGCGGTTGCATCTGCGGATATAAGGGTCAATAGTCCACATTCCACTCTCAATATTAATCATGTAAATCGTGTGATAATACACAATTATGTACGGAAACTTCTTCATAAAAAAAGTGCTCACTTGTCTGTGCTCATGAAATGTATCTATCATTTTAGGAACTTGTAGAAGAATATTATCTGGAATAGTCACTCTGTCTTCACTGACGCTCACATTGACTGTAATATTCTTAGAAGGCAGTATTTCCACATGACTTAAGGAGAAAATCATGTGAGACATCTCTTGATCAGATGATGTATCAAACGAGCTGCTATCAGGAATTCCAAAATCTAAAGTTAACATCCTTGACGTATGACGAGGATGATTAAAACTCAAACGAAATGTTCCGCCTGAACGCATATAATCATCTGTAGGCGATATAAATGGATTTCTTTCGGAAGAAGCTTCTGCAATTCCTTGAACAGTCGTTATTTCCTCAACTGTCGGTTGGCCAGGCCTTATAGATCCAACGCGGGTATTAGGGAAATTAATATTATTTGGACCGAAAATAATATTCCTTAAATTGGATACACGTGCATTAGGAAGAAGTGGAAGGATTGTAAACATTAACGGCAATTGATCTTCATTTTTCACATAGAAACTATGAGTTAGAAGAAGCAAAACATCTTCAGGTGAGATATGAGTAATTATATAAGGATACGTAATTAGATATTCGATTTGAAGTTGACCTTCAACAAGCGTTTGCAGATCAGTTATATTCAAATAATATACCTTGTATCTCAAATTTTCCGGGGTAATTGTCCGATCAGGTGAAAAAATAGAATCCTTGCTGCTGAAAGTAATGACAGCGAAAGGACGGTTACATTGATTGCTACTGGGCTCGGCATTCCAGTTTCCCTCTCTCAGATTAATTATGTACTTCGGTTGATAAGACACAATTAAGTAAGGAAAATCTTGCATAAGGGAATTGCTCGCTGTGCTATGTCCACGTACGAACTTAAGAAATGAAAGAATGAGTTTGGGAATAAATTGGAGAATTTTTCCAGGAATAAGTCCAATGATTATACTGATAACAATATGGTCGTATAGAACGTCATCAGGAATCGTATAATCAGGAGTGCTTCCTTCAGTTGATATACCATCTGTGACGAAGACAATGGTTGTCTCTTCAGGGAATTTTTCTTCGGCCGTGGTCGCGGATTCTGTCCCTTCAGATATGGGCTCAGATGTTGCTTCTTCTTCAGGTATGGGACGAGGCGTTTCTTCGTTTTCAGGTATGGACTCGGTTGTTTCCTCTTCGGGTATGGGCTGAGGCGTTGCGTCTTCTTCTGGTATAGACTCAGGTGATTCCTTTTCGGGTATGGGCTCAGGCGTTGCTTCTTCTTCTGTTATAGGCTCAGATGTTGCTTCTTCTTCAGGTATGGGACGAGGCGTTTCTTCGTTTTCAGGTATAGACTCGGTTGTTTCCTCTTCGGGTATGGGCTCAGGTGTTGCTTCTTCTTCTGGTGTGGACTCAGGTGATTCCTTTTCGGGTATGGGCTCGGTTGTTTCCTCTCCGGGTATGGGCTCAGGCGTTGCTTCTTCTTCTGGTATGGACTCAGGTGATTCCTTTTCGGGTATGGGCTCGGTTGTTTCCTCTTCGGGTATGAGCTCAGGCGTTGCTTCTTCTTCCGGTACGGCCTCAGATGTTTCCCCTTCAGGTATGGGCTCAGGCGTTGCTTCTTCTTCAGGTACGGAGTCAGGTGTTTGCCCTTCGGGTATGGGCTCAGGCGGTGCTTCTTCCGGTATGGGCTCAGGTGTTTCCCTTTCAGGTATGGGTTCAGGTGGTGCTTCTTCTTCAGGTGTTTCCCCTTCGGGTATGGGCTCAGGTGGTGCTTCTACCGGTATAGGCTCAGTTGTTTCCCCTTCGGGTATGGGTTCAGGTGGTGCTTCATCTTCAGGTGTTTCACCTTCAGGTATGGGCTCAGGCGGTGCTTCTTCCGGTATGGGCTCAGGTGTTTCCCCTTCGGGTATGGGTTCAGGTGGTGCTTCTTCAGGTGTTTCACCTTCGGGTATGGGTTCAGGTGGTGCTTCTTCTTCAGGTGTTTCACCTTCGGGTATGGGCTCAGGCGGTGCTTCTTCCGGTATGGGCTCAGGCGGTGCTTCTTCCGGGATGGGCTCAGGCGGTGCTTCTTCCGGTATGGGCTCAGGTGTTTCCCCTTCGGGTACGGGTTCAGGTGGTGCTTCTTCTTCAGGTGTTTCCCCTTCGGGTATGGATTCAGGTGGTGCTTCTTCTTCAGGTGTTTCACCTTCGGGTATGGGCTCAGGCGGTGCTTCTTCCGGTATGAACTCAGGTGTTTCCCCTTCGGGTACGGGTTCAGGTGGTGCTTCTTCTTCAGGTGTTTCCCCTTCGGGTATGGGCTCAGGCGGTGCTTCTTCCGGGACGGGCTCAGGTGGTGCTTCTTCCGGTATGGGCTCAGGTGTTTCCCCTTCGGGTACGGGTTCAGGTGGTGCTTCTTCTTCAGGTGTTTCCCCTTCGGGTATGGGCTCAGGCGGTGCTTCTTCCGGGACGGGCTCAGGCGGTGCTTCTTCCGGGACGGGCTCAGGTGGTGCTTCTTCCGGTATGGGCTCAGGTGTTTCCCCTTCGGGTATGGGTTCAGGTGGTGCTTCTTCTTCAGGTGTTTCACCTTCGGGTATGGGCTCAGGCGGTGCTTCTTCCGGTATGGGCTCAGGCGGTGCTTCTTCCGGTATGGGCTCAGGCGGTGCTTCTTCCGGTATGGACTCAGGTGGTGCTTCTTCAGGTATGAGCTCAGGTATTGCAGCTGTTATTACATCAGTAATTTCCTCATTAAATGGTCTTATACCTCCAGAATAATCTATGTTTGGGCTTGATTCACGAGGAAGGTGGGGAACATTCATAAATAGTGATGAGAGCCCGTTGATTCCTTTTTCATAAAATTTTAGTGAGGGTGCGCCAAAGTTAGAAGAGCTGAATTCTAAATTTCCTATCTTGATAATTATAGGTATTGGTGCTGGTGTTGGGGGTCCAACATAAGCCGTGATACCTGAAGTCATTTTTTCAGTCGTATCTATATCTTCAGATCCCGCACAAACAGATACACTCGATTCAGTCTCTGCCACTCCTTGAATAACTTTAATTTCCCCAATCCTTGGGGGACCAAATCCTAAAAGGAAAAATTGTACATTTGGAAAATTTATATTATATGAACCAAAAATCGCGTTCCTTATGTTGGTTAAGATTGGAGCTGGAAGGGTTATACACATTAATGGTAACTGAGGTATATTTTTGACATAAAAACTCTTGGTTAGAAGAAGCACGATGTCTTCAGGATTGATGTGAGTAATTCGGTACGGATATAAAAATAAATATTCGGCAGGAAGGTCTCCTTTAGTAAGCATTTCGAGATCTGTCACATTCAGGTAATATACCTTGTAACGAAGGCTTTCAATAGTCATAGTGTTTCGCTCTTCAAAAGATGGAGGCGTGTCTTCGACGTTTAAAGTAATAAGAGAAACGGGGCGATCGCACTCGTTAACGTCGGGATCAACACTCCAAGTTCCTGTTGGAATTTTAATCATATAATGTGTTCGACAATGTGCAATTATGTAGGGAAAGGTTTTCATAAGAGAAATACTCACCCTACTTTCTGGTTTATATGATTTATATGTATAGATAATTTTTGCAACGTTTTCGAGATTTACTTTAGGGATAGTTCCCACCAAATATGAATCGAATTCTTTGAAAGTAACAGGAATAGAATCATCTTCGAATGATGATGTTACCTCTAGTTTCATTTCTATATAACCGTCTTCATCTGCAGCTTCTGGTTCATCTGCTTCTTCTGGTTCATCTGCTTCTTCTGGTTCATCTGCAGCTTCTGGTTCACCTGCCTCGTACACATAGGTGATATCTTCAGGAGGTGATTTATGTACATCAGCTATACTGTCGGAAAGAAACCGATTGGATGATGAAACAATAATATCTCCACTTTCGATATTTTTTTCCATTCCTGTTATTTCTGGTTCATCTGCCTCATACACATAGGTGATATCTTCAGGAGGTGATTCATGTACATCAGCTATACTGTCGGAAAGAAACCGATTGGATGATGAAAAAATAATATCTCCACTTTCGATATTTTTTGCCATTCCTGTTATTTCATTGGCTATATCGATATCATGAGAAAAATCGTTCGTTCCTGCTTCTCTTACAATCGGAAATTTTACTGAATGTTCTCCGTAAACTTTTCGGACTATATCTTGTATAGCAGAGGGTGCATTTGCTCTGGCAGAAGCAAGATTACTAAAGAAAATTGGCTGTTTTTTAGAGTTTATAACGTACTTACTTTGGTTAAGCAACGCAAACATATCTTGTGGCTCCAAATAAGTAGTTTGATAAGGATATAAAGCTAGACTTTCTACTGGAATATTGCCATTGACAAGATTGGGTATTTCTGTCTCATTTAAGTAGGACACTACATATTTCGCAGTCTGTAACTTCAGTAGTGGATTCTCTTGGCTGTACGAATAATTCGGCATTGTATGTTTAAGACCGAAACTAATAACTGCAAAAGGACGGTTATGTGTTTTAATAGGATGAGTTTTCCATCCTTGTTTGTCGCATTCGCATTCAATTTCGTAAACTGGTTTATAGTACAAAATTATATAAGGGAATTTCCGCATGAGATCCATATCAATTAAGCTCATTTGATCTGGAGCACATATTCTGTAAGTTAGCAAAATTTTCAATATGCTAACGAGAACTGGTTCAGGGACAGTCATGTTCAACGGAGATAAATTATGTTGGAGGAAATTAACAACGTTCAAAATATTCGATTGCTGCCTTTTTTCTCTTAAGGATGCCACTGTCAAAGATCTGTGTTTTATAGAATGAAAGCGTCCTTCTCCAGGAAGAGCGATATTTGGTACCTGATAAATGTTTTCCCTAATTTCATCTACTTTGTATATAATCTCATGGTGTTTAACTCTGGCTGTCTCGTTTCCTAAGACGTCAGGCAGTAGTACTTCGCCTTGCCTTGACAGGTCTTTGAGGTAATCTTCTTTGCCATCATCAATAGTCGCGAAAGGAATATGTTTCACTGAAAGCAAAATAGAACATAGGTTATCACCAGGAATTGTGGCAAGAAATAAGAGTATTTGCTAAAATATATTAAGGCGAACTTTTAACATTGTTTTAGTGATATTATTTGCAAAACAATAACCGAATTCATGGCGTTGCTAGTCGAAGTAATTCATTAACGAAATCGGCCAAATCCTATGTAATTCAATATTTGGACTTGAAACAGCATATTCATATAATGTTATATATTAGCCAATGGATGTACAAACAGAGTCAGGTAACTCTATAAAATTAGTAATTACATTGTTTAATTTTTGGTCGAATTGAAAACATAAGAAGTTACTGCTTTCAAACTAAGTCACAAGTATGAATGCATTTACGAAGGTTTTATTTTGAGGAGCATTTTTAAATTAGTTAATCAGTTTTTTTTAAATATTATATTGAAGGCATTCTTTGGGTATTTTTGATGGCTATTGGTCCGACACTTATCCCTGTTCTCTCATTTGCCTTAAAAGTTAACTCGTTAAGAATGTCTTTGCGATTTCCTCTCGCTGTCTATTTCAGCAGTCAGAATGTTCTCACAAAGAAGGAATCTGAGGTCCTTTTTCGTTCTGTTCTGTTCCATCTACCTTTTATCGACTAAGCATGGCTTTTTGTATCCTCTGTTTCACTCTCACTGTCATTTTCGTGTGTCATGTGACATTTGGAATTAGCCATTGGAATTAGGACTGATGTGCCTCAATGGCAGCTGGATCATTTCATGTGAGAGCCCCTAGATGAAATGAAGGGTCCTACAAGAAATGAGCAGGATACACATGAAAAATGAGCTTGCATTTATCCACAGTACCACTTGTGAATACTTTTATTACAAATTTATGGCCAATAATTACAGGGAATGAAATATGAATAATACAGTACCTATGAGAGATATCAAACCAGCTTGCTTGGTGGGGTGGTGCTTATGCTCATTGACGTCATCCTGGTTTTGCCACTGCACTTGATATTTTGTGATTAGCCTGTTTTTTTTCATACGCTGATCTGCATTTCTTGTGTTATTCAATTCTGAATAAGAAAATGATATCGAAACATTTCTAACACATGAAATGCTTGTATTGGCATTAGTCATATAGTGCATAGAAAATAATAAAATAAAACAACTAACAAATATTCAAAAAGGTATAAAAATAAATAATAAAACCGTAAAGAAACAATCTATGCTTTTTCCCTCCTCACTTAAGAGATATCCAGCTAACCATTGAATTCCAAAAACTTCTCACGAAGGAAACTTATTCGTAATTAATTGGAGTTGTTAATTCGAGTAATTAAGAACTCGCTGGCTAAAAGAAAACCTCCTACAATCTATTATAAATCTATTTCTAAATCTAAATGTAATTTTAATTTGTCCCCTAGGTCGGGAATCATTTATAAAGGTGAAAAATTCGCGTTCATTCATTTACTCTCTCATCTCAGAGCCTTATATACTTCAGTCAAGTCCTCTCTTAGGGGCCTCCTGCTTAGTTGAACAACTCGGGAGCCCACATACTGGAAGACCTTCCTCATTCGAGCTGCAATTCAGTCTATCCAAGTGTCTCAGTCCTGTTATAATAAATATTCTATCTTTTTACCTTAAGAAAAGATTAAATATTAGTTAACCATAAACCGAATTAAGAAAAAAAAAACATTTTTTCAAGAAATTAAAGGAAAGGTACCATCTGTCAGCCCAGCACCACCAATATTTTAGAATTTGGAGCGACATCATTGCCAGGGTTAAATGTCCTTTAATTATCCATCCATTTTTCTGGTGGATTCGAAACCAGACGAGTGAAAAACGCACTACCATATTCGCATCACTGAGGGCTGTATACTCCTTCAGAATTGGCTAACATCACTAGGTTTCTTGGCTATACCACAGAGTCACTGCAATGAAATAGAACTACCTACTGCCACTAAGTGAGGAATAATTCGCTGTTAATTGCATTCTCCGTTGTTTTAGTTGGGTTGGGAGGGAAAATAAGTCCACAAAGAAATAATAATAATCACGTTTGTAAATTTCTTTTATTCTGATGTCGGTTCGTCTGTTTTTTGGTGGACTGGAGCAATTCAATCCACTTAGGAGACTGATTAACGTGGTCACGATACGAAAAAAAAGTCCATAAAAGTTGCTCCATGGCTTTTTTCATAGTGTACAGAAGAACAACAGTCCAAGTCGCTCTACTGGTGAAGAGGAATGTTTTCACTTGTAAGTGTTTACTATTTGACAGCCTATTCATTTCTTACTGTTATCTAGAAGTTTCCTATAAGTATAAGCATATATTATTATTATTATTATATTATACGAATATGCATCCAGTTTATTTCAATGTGTAATAAAAGTAGCCATTTTTTAGGTATAAGTTTAGTATCCAAACACTAAAACACCTTAAATATTAAATATAAAACTCCTTAAATTCTCCTTAAAATATTATCAACATTGAAAGTTCGTTTTATAATTAAAACATGAGTTTAATTCTTTATAGTTGTACAAACGATATTATGTAGCGTTAATAAAACAATGACGTATTTTAATATCTACTATTTTATATATCTTAGGTAAGAGAATAGTTTGGAAAGTAAGGCGAGAAATGTTTTTAGGAAAAGACATTTAATCACAGAAATGACACAATGAAACGATACCTAATTGAAAGCACATTAATAATCTAATTTTCGATTTAATCACGATCGTATTCTCACCTCACTGTACCACTTGCCCCACCGTGTCAAGTGTACAATCATACCTTTTTCTGATTTACAGGAAAATTTTCCTTGATTCGCTTTTAAATCGCTGCTTAAATCCGTCTTTACTATAAAATCGATTCTCAACCAAATTATTTTTTTAAAAGCCTGAAAAGATTAAAGTCAAATTGGAAAGTGTAAAGCTGCACCCACTTATTTTTTTCTTTAAAGTGTCATATCATTACCACCCGAGAACTAACTCATCTAACCACCAATATTTTTGGTGTAAGATGTGTAAGATGTCCATATTTGCGTGTGTTCTTTGATTGAATTGCTGGATGGAAAGCTCTACTTTCCGGCGGATAAACCTTACTGTCCTCGCTTGAGAACGATTAAATCAGCCATAGAGTGAAGAAAAAAATTCCTTACGTCGTTGACATTATTCGAAACCGGACCTTTTCCACCCGGTTTAGGGAAGACAATGATTATGACCACTATGCAACTGCACGGTTATACGCTGTAGCCTACAGAGGTCACGACTGGAGTCCTGTCGTTGACTGGAAGAATTTCTAAATCCTTTTCAATCGAGGCTATAATTAGGTGATCATAGCCGGAAGAAGTATTTTCCTTGTGAGTTATTCGTGCTAATCTGCCCGTGAACACCACTCTTCTACAGACACAGTAACTATACGAATATGGGTGACGCCCGGAACCGTTACAATTCATAATAATGATAATAGAATGCAATATAATGTGTAAACTTGTTAAGAAAAATGAAATTTCCTGACAATTACTTATTAATCATCACATGAAATAGTTTTCTATACAAATTTATCATATAACAGAAAAAATAAAGAAATTACTACTCATAATACATGCCACGCTGTACTCTAATCTACTGAGTCATTAAGTATCAAAACTTTTCTTATTAAAATTTTAATTTGAAAATAGGATAACTTCTCCTAAGTCTGAAATCAACGCTACCCAACAAATTGTTTATTATATTCATGGTATGCCTTTCTCCAAATCTATTTTAGTACCCAGGGATGAGGCAAAACAATTGCTTTTGGGTTCCTTAAATTATGTAAAAAATGCCTTTGCTTATTCAACTCTTCAAAAACAACGCTCAGATTTTTCAAAATTAAACTTAACTTCGGTTTTCGAACTGGATAAAGGATTTTATATTTTAACAAAACTTGCCTTCTCTTATTCAAGTCATTTCAAATATTTTTTCCCATTATAAGTCTCAAAATACTGTTAATTAAGTTGTTTATTATCCTTACTTCAGATAGATTTGCTCGTGCCCGTACATTAACTAAATAATTGAGTTGGGAATCCATTAATGCGTAATATAAGGTAACTTTTGTTCTAAGATTTAACTTATTCTTAACGTAGTAAAAATCTTATTTTTTAATACAAATTTGTTATATGAGTTGCCCAACTAAGATTGTAGTCAATTCATGACCCAAGGTTACAATGATTTGAAAATTTTTCCACAGTTTTACATTCGTAATTCCGGAAATTCTGATCATGAAGGCATCCATGTTTATATAATTGAATAGAAGGATTACTATCTAAAATTTGATGAGAAGGTCTAATTACCAAAAATTTCGTTTTTTCGAAACTGAGCGCTAATTTATTATCGTGCAGCCAACTCTGCAAATGAAAGATCCTGCTGTAAATCATAAGTCATATTTGTTAAGTTTTTTCCAACTGTATATAAGATTACGTCATCTGCATAAAGTTTTATAAAAGATCTCTTAATTACTTACTTCAAATATGTCATTTATATAGATATCGAACATTATTGGCCCTGCATGAGTGCTTCGAGCCCTCTCTTTATATTAAATGATCTTCCTTTAATATTTTCAACTTCAACTGTTATTTTTCTTTTGGTTAGATTACATGCTAATAGTTAGTTGATTCTTCCTTTTATACCATATTTCAGTAATTTTTGTTTCAATGTCGGGATATCAATTAAGCGATATGCTTTGGTCAAATTTATAAATAAAATCGCGATGAAATTATTATTGTTTAGATATAAGTTAAAAGAATCCATTAAATTCTCTAATAATTCTCTAATAAGGTCTGTGTACTCTTACCCTACTCATACGAGAATAGAGAGTTGTTTAGCAAGCACATTTATATAAGTATTTGCTAATGTGAGAGAAAATATAATTTTCTGTAATCTTATTTAGCACCGACTGTGTTGTTCAAGGTCTATAATTATAATAATCATCTGGTGATCCCTTTTTATATATTGTTATTATTGGCAAAACTGTTCATTATTCCTATTAACTTCGGTCACTATAATCCAATTCAACCCATAAGATTTCTTGTTCTTTAACTGTTCAATAATCGTAAGAATCTCAGTATATTGTGGAGTTAAAACTACACAAGAATTCACAATTTGAGGAAAACCATCTTGTTTAAAAAGAAAAACTGGCAATATTGACTATGAAACCTGTTAATATCTAAAATAGCCTTGGCAAACTTATTTGCAGTCTCATACTATTTGTTTGTACCAGAAATCTGTTCTAATAGTGTTTTAATTTGATTTTCCTTAGCTAATCTCTTCCTTGTATTTAACAGATTGTTTATGAGATTCCATTTTAAATTTTGAGTTATATGATTATCCATAAAAATATAAAAATATTTTGTTTTTGCTTTTTAATCATACCTGTAAGTTTATTTCTAAGTATTTTATAATTGTGATAACGTTCTACCTTTGATGGACAATTCCTATACTGCCTAAAATATTTATCCCTTTGTACCATTAATTCTTCTATTTTCTTGGTCACCCACGGTTTCTTAAACTTCTTTCTCATACTCCTAGAATTTAAATTGCAAACTGAGTAATTTTCATTTCTCTGCGTATTTAACCTTGAATTGTTTATTATTTGTATTATTTTATTTGAAAAGACATTAGCACTTGTTGTGTAAGTTATTTGCTCGTGTATTAACATATTTTCTGAAACTTATTTCAGCTTACCTGATGATAAACAGTTTTTCTTCCTAATATCAGTTAATCTTATTTCTTTATTTGAATATTGTTTTGAGTACATATCTACTATTAGTATACATGTTCTATGATCTGAAAATTGGTTTAATAGTATATAAGAATTAGTATACTTCAACTTTATATTTGTCATAAAAAGATCTAAACTAGAACTTACAGTTCCATCATCCTCCATCTCTTGCTGCCTAGTAATGCAAACCCAATCTGCTACATGATATGTTCAAGATCTTGTCCCGCTAATCCAGTTATTCCTACAATTTCGATATTATTAGCTAAAAGCTGCTGTTCGATTGACTCAAAACTTAAATTAACTAAATTGGATCTTTCCTCATTTTGTTTGAATAACGCTTGTAATTCTACAAATCGTTTGCTAATTGCAGCATTTGAGTCCTGTAATTTACTTATACTTTGTTGTATTTTGTCAAACGAATCTGAGACAAATGAAATTGATTTCTTGATATCTTCAACTTCTATCTTAAAGTCATTCATTTGTTTCTTTATGGGTACGATTTCAATTATTAAATCCAACAAATGAATTTTACTCGATAGCTTCATTAGTATGTCCTCTACATTTAGAGTATTCGACTGCTTATATGTAACCTCGAAATCATCATTTGTAACATTTGATGTAGGAGCAAATCGTGGCATTCTTCTGTAAAGTTAGACATATCACCTTTATCTTTCTTCTCTTCTTTCCTGCACATAACACATCTCCACTGCTGTTTATTTGGTTTAGCCATTCCTTTATATGTTGCTTCTTTTAATAAGCATCTATAATGATACCCATCTTTACAGCCATAATATAATACCTCTTGCACGTGTAACGATAGATTACATTTTTTTGCAAATATTCTGATTCATGTTTGCCAACCTTTGTATTTAGATTAGTTTTCAAAAAAAAGTAACTGCTTTCACCCAAAAGGGAAATAAAAATAAAAAAAGAATAGTATAACTCACAAACTGCAAAGATTTCTAATTCACTTTTACATAAATTCGGCAGACATGTTTATTCTAAGCCCCCTTGCCGTGGAATGCGCAAGGGGACTAAGGGGGAAATAATAATAATAATGATTGGAAAAGTGAAGAGCATCCTCAAGAGAGACAGGGTCCATAGCAAATACGAGACCAAAAATCAGAGATTACTTGGACACACTAAGACAGAACCTTCTCGCACTCAGCAAGAAACTACGCCGATACAAAGAGAGCTCTCAGAGGAAAATAAACAACCGCATCTTCGATGAGGATCAAAGAGCCTTCTACAGGAATCTCGGAAAAGATAGGAAAGACGGAAATGGACCACCCGAGCAGAAGATGATCGAGGAGTTTTGGGCAACATATGGAGCAGGGAAGAAGACATAAGAGCCTAGCAGTCCTGAACACCTACAGTCAGAGAGTTCCTCGACCAACAGTAACATCAAACATGACAACCACCCTGTGTACTTGGTAGCATTATCCGTCACGAGGTGGACCCCCCCCCCCAATTAGGGAGAAATAATATAAGAGCAACAACAATAATATTAATAATAAAATTTTGAAATGACTGCATTCAAAACAGATATGCATCGAATTTGACTCTGTTGGATTACATGCAACTAGCAGTTGTTGGTGTATTTCTGGGTTTGGTCCCTGTGGCATACAGTATCGGATAACTACGCACATAAAGATGTACAGCGTCCTGTAGTAAGAAGAAAAGAAACTTTCATTTGTGCCTTTATTTATGTTGCTTATCATATTTGTAAAGTGTGATTTATTTATACAACTATCTGTTACTTCACTTTTCAAACAGTTCTCATATTACAGGGTGTTTCAAAAGTGATGGTCAATAATTTAAAAGGTGAACTGTACAGACTACAATATGTAAAAAATAGCTTAGTAAATATGGGTTCTTAAGTGAATCGTTTTCGAGATATTGCACATTTCTAGTTGGGATGCACCACTGATAAGGTGAACTGTGAAGAGAAGACCATTTCCCCTCTCTCAATGCTCTGAGACGTAGCAGGAATACTAGTACTTGTCAAAGGATAGTCAACATGGAAAGAGGTTACAACAACAAAGAGTATGCGGACATGCACTTCATGTATGGTAAAGGCAACGTCAGTGCACTCGAGGCTGCACGTTTGTACCAAGAAGCATTTCCCTGCCGAAGGCAGCCCAACAAGCGAACATTCATCAGGATACATCAACGCCTTAGAGAACATGGGTGCTTCGCTTATGGAGTACGAGCAGGTAGGCCCAGAAGCATAACACCTGATGTTGAGGAAAGGGTGTTAGAAAGAACATCCCGTAACATGTAACATCTGTAAAATCCTGTGGTGTTGAAATCAAAAATTAAAAATGTATTATCTTATGTTTAATAAAACTACCCTTAGCAAAACGATTTACAGCTTTTTGCTAAACTACTGCTCCCATAGTCAGTGGCAGATCTTAACAGAAAATGTGCATTATCTCGAAAACGGTTCATTTGCTGCCCGATGTTCACTGGAACTTTTTTTGCTTATTTTAGTTTGTACTCTTCACCTTTCAATTATTCTCCATCATTTTTGAAACACCCTGCATATGATATATTAAAAAATAATTTCAATCTAGAAATATGAATTATAAACAACTTACCATTACGATGAGGATAACATTCAGCAAATAAGCAATGCAAACCGTGATAAACAATTATACAAAGAATTGCAAATGCTTCCGTTTTGCACATATCCACGCACCTCTAAATATAAACAACATTTGTTTTGTACTCTTTTGATATGACTAAATAAATTTAAAATACATGGCTTTATTGGCACGTAAAGAAGTCTTTAACAAATCTATAACCCCTCTCAAAATTACAAATACACTTTGAAATAAACAATATGAATATTTACAACAAATAAATTTTGCATTACACAATACGCAGAGGTGTTAAATTGAATAATCAAAATACTACAAAAATTTCAAATATTGCTAGATATGCATAATGGCCAAGATTATTTAATTAAGATAATAAAAATACTATTGCTATCAAATGAAAGGAATTAATTCTAATAAAAAAACATCATTAAAGCCATTCGGAACAAACTTCTGCGTCTAAAGAAGAAAAATCTACACCTCAATAATTCAATAGTTGAAGAACCCGGTGAGCGAGTGTGTCTTAAGCGTTAAAGGCCACATATGAGGCGTCGATATATGGGGGTCTGTATATTGCGTGTATTCTGTGGTCGATTTGCTTGTTTTCGAGAGTTAAAAAACCGTGCTTCCCCCCCCCCCCACTCTCGCTGAGGCCAACTATTTCAGCCACGCTGCAAAAATTGTCCAAAAGAATTGTTCGCGTCATTGAAGAAATTCGAGACCGGCATTTTTCATTCGTTGTGGGGAGAACGGCGATTATATCCACCGTGGATATAACCACCTTAGTTCTTAAAACGATCAATTTCTATGGGCAATAAGAGGTCTTGAGCGTCTCCTTCCTCAAGAGGGAGCTCAAGAATTCTGGCCACGGCAGCCGCTAGATATCTTCAGTTTCAAAATATTCCTCCACACCTTGGGCTCTGTGTGCATGAAAAGAAAACCTGGGCCAACTGAACCCCTCTAAAACTTCGCACATAGAGTTCGAGGATCTGTTCTCGGTACCTCTGTATAGTTATGTTGCCCCTATCAAACATTTGAAGAAGGGGGCGGCCATTGAACATTTTCAGCCCCCACACGAGAACACCACCACCTCCACTGTAAGTATCCCTTTTTCTGAAGTTGGAGGGATGGTACCGCATTGCTCATTGTCTCCAGATGAAATAACGTCTAGAATATGTTTGTAGGCTAAAACAGGACTCATCAGCGTCAAGAGACCACTGGGTGGCAGAATTTGGTAAAGAGCTGATTTTTTGCTCCGCTTTTTGGCTTAATTTAGTAAAGATCAAGAGTTTTAAACTAAGTATATCTAAGGATAGTACTAGAACGCAAGAAAACGGAGGACGTACAAGAGATGAGGGAGTGGGAGATTCGGGAAGAAGTAAAACAGATGATCAAGAACTCTCACAACCGGCGAACTCCAGGAATAGGTAACGTCCACAACTACTGGTACAAGAAGCTCATTTGCACACACAAGCACCTGGCAGAGCAGTTCACTCGAATGATAAAGAACACAGAGATAATCCCGAAGTTTCTCACTCAATGAATCACTTATCTGAAGCCTAAAGACGAAGATACAAGAAATCTGGCGAAATTCAGGGCAATCACCTGCCTCCCAACAGTGTACAAGATCCTGACCAGCTGCATATCAGATCACTTGGAGAGCCAGAATATAATGGCCGAACAGCAGAAAGGATGCAAGTGGCTGAGCGAAGGATGCAAGTGGCTGAGCGAAGGATGCAAGGAGCAATTAACCATAGATGCCGTGGTTATAGAGCAAGCCTACAAGAAGCGCCTCAACATGTACACAGCCTACATCGATTACCGCATGGCCTTCAACTCCGTGCCTCATAGATGGCTAATAGAGGAACTGCACATCTATAAAGTCAATCCGATAGTGACAAATTTCCTAGGAGAAACGATGGCGAGATGGAGTACCACCATTCAGGTCGAGAACGTCACAACCAGGCCAATTCCCATCAGGAGAGGAATCTTTCAGGGAGATGGCCTGATACCACTGGGGTTCTGTCTAGCACTTAACCCGCAATCCACCATGCTCAACAGCAGCACGTACGGATATAGCTTCAAAGAAGGAAGGAAAAACCTATACACCTTCATCCACCTGATGTACATGAATGACATCATGCTCTACGCAGGAACAGAAAAGCAACTTCAGCAACTACTCCGGATCACCGAAGAATTCAGCAATGATATTAGGATGGAATTTGGTCTAGACAAATGCAAGACCCACGGATTGCACCAGGGAAGATTATTCAACCGCAACTACCAGCTGCAGACTGGTAAAGAGATCGAAGCCATCGCAGATGGAGAGGCCTACAAATATTTGGGGATGATGCAGGCTCAGTAGTTACAACATAAGGAAATTAAGACCTGCCTGACCGAAAAAATACCATCAGAGACTCAGAAGCCTGCTGAAAGCAAAGCTGAACGGAGGTAACACAGTTAAAACCATAAACACCTATGCGGTCCCAGTGCTAATATACTCCTTCGGGGGTCATACAGTAGATTGAACTAACACAGAGCTGGAGGATATCATGAGAAAGTGATCAAGAGCCTCAAAGCTACATGAAGTCAGCCGTGGAAAGACTGACAATTGCTCGGAAAAAAGGAGGAAGCGGCCTGATAGACCTTATCGAGCAACAGAAAACAGCGATTGATAACCTGAAGGATTACTTCCAGAAACACACAGCAGCACTCCACCAGGTCATAAGGAAGATAGGCAAGCGGTATACCCCACTCAACTTAAGCGAGGAGCCCTCTCCCAACCAGGAGGACAAAACGAAGCTAGAAAGATGGGCAGAGAAGACACTCCATGGCAGACACTACAATAATCTCCATCAAGATCACATAGATAAAACTGCTTCCAATGCATGGCTCACGAGCGGGAAGCTCTTCCTCGAGACTGAAGGATTCATGCTCACCATCCCAGACAAGGTAATCCACAGCAGAAACTATACAAAATACATCGCCAAAGGCTCGAAGTGTCCGATGACACATGTCGACGATGCTATCTGGCTTCAGAAAACATCCAATAGATCACCGCGGGATGCAAGGTGATCACCCAGACTGAGTACACTCATAGACACGACCAGGTACCCAGGATAATACATCAGAAGCTAGCAAACAAATACCAGTTGATCGAAGAAAGTGTACCATACTACAAGTACGAACCCCAGCCAGTACAAGATACCTCAGCCCACAAGCTGTACTGGGACCCAGCCATGATAACGGATAAGACAATCCCACACAACAGACCGGACATAACCCTTGTCGACTAGAAGGAAAAGGCTATCCATCTGATTGACATAGCGGTACCCAACACTGGCAACCTGCAGTAAACCCATAGGGAAAAAATCAGGAAGTAGACGAACCTAAGACAGGAGATTAAAGAGATGAGGCATATGCAACAAGTTACGACCATCCCAATCATCGTGTCAACCACAGGTATGATGCCAAAGACCCTACATAACAGCCTAGTAGCAATAGGTCTCCCATCGAACACCTACAAGGAATTCCAGAAAGTTGCAATCCTGAACACCTGTATGATAGTTAGAGAGTTCCTCGACCAACAGTAACAACAGACATAACAACCACCCTGTGTACTTGGTAGCAATACCCGTCACGAGGTGGAACCCCCAATCAAGGAGAAATAATAATAATAATGGAATTTATATTCAAGGTGTATGGCGGTCTCCAGGGTTTCCTCTATAACTGCTGGGTTAATAGAATAAAAACCCCTGCTGTTCATGCGTAGAGTCCACTTGAATTGAGCCTTCTTAACACAGTCTACGCAGTAGCACAGTGGTATCGTCACCGTCCATCCCAGGTGCAAAAGGCGCGGGTTCGAATCCCGTCGATGACGCGAGGAACTTTAATTGGCTTTTTCACTCCGTGGCTGAGTTAGTCAGTCTCAGGCGTAGATAGCAAGGTTCTCCCCCCCCCAGAAACTGGGATTTTTCGTACAACAAAACAGACAAATTGACCATAGAACACATGCAATTAACAGACATAAGACACACAGCACGGCAGATGAATTTAATTATTCGGGTGGCCTAAAAACAATAGTTTTTTTTTTTCTTCTTAACACAGTTCGGTTGGAAATGTTTTCACGTGTAGCCCTAGCAACCTCCAGAAACAGTTGATGATAGGTCATCATAGGGTTCCATCTTGCTGTTAGAGTCAGATAGCGATCTGTTCTGGTTGACGTAGCCTCCGGCGAACTTGGCCAGCTCTTCACGTAACGGTTATATGTCCTGTAACTGCTTCCATAGTGCCGAGACCACACTTTATGACACATTAAGCGAACGTGTCACCACCGCCTGTGACTGCCCGACTTCAAGTCTTAACGGCTCGCCATTTCAAAGATGTTGCTTTTGTTATAGTTGGGTTTTAGAAGCATCAGCGACTAAAGCCATATTGGTCCGTGTGTATTGTCTGTAAATTGCGTATTCTGTGGTCGATATTCTGTTTTGCCGACGAAAAACGCGAGTTTCCATGAGAAAAAACCATGCTATTCTTGCCTGAGACAGACTAGTTCAGCCACTTGTGAAAAAGACCCATAAAATTTCCTCACGTAGTCGATGGGACTCGAAATTAGTTCAATTCCATCCGATGTTGGGGGATGAAGACGATCCTATTATCTGATCTACCTATGAGGGACTTTCTCAAAGAATCATCAAAACGCCGATTACTTACAAGCCTGAGTACCAGACATGTTGCTATCGCCTTGAGTTAGTCAAAAAATGGGAATGAAGTGATTCGCCTTCGGAGACATGGTTCGCAATAAAATATTCATTCAAGCGACTCCGTAGCCAGGTGGGAAGGAACAGCAGTGCGTAGCACACGCTTCTTGATTAGACCGGGATTCGAGCCCGTGACCAACAAATACGGAGGATGCGGGAAGGTCAGGGAATGACCACCGCATATCCTCGAGCAATATGGCATTAGTTGCCAATGCTCCTAAAAACCAAATAACAAACAAACAAACATAAAATATTCATGAAAAACATTTTGTTCTGTTAATTTTGTAGAGCAGTGTATCATATTTTCAAATGTAAATTTTATGCTGCTGGACACGAAGATCACATCAAAAGTTTTGTCGATTGGCATTTGTTTTTGAATTACTTGGGGTCTCATATTAACGAGTTACTCTACATGTGGACATGGACATGTGTTTTTATAAGGGGCGGCTCCTAGAACGTCAGTTCCTTTCCGCCTCGTATCTCTGTGAAGAACAGTACTGTAAAAGGGCCAGATATGTGAGTAGTGTAAGTTTGTGTTGATTGTGTGTATGTTCTGTTATTGTGTCTGGCCACTTGGCTACCCAGAAGCATCAGTCACATGAAGAGCTGATTCTGGATACTCGTCCACACCATGGAAAGGTGGGCCAGTCCCAATGGAGCTCTATATTATCGACTACGGCTCTCGGCAAAACGCATGGCAACACCGCAATTTCAGTACCACCCGCTCTGCATCACGTGATAAATTGTTGTTGTCTCAAACGCATCTTCAACTCTGTTGCAGTAATCCTCGAATACGGTTAGTACTAGGTGTTATGTTCTCAGTGAGATTCCTACTTTTTGCGCAGTATTTTGTGTCGTATAAGATTAATATGCTCCGTAATCGTGTGAATATCTGGATGACTTCTGTTGCATGTGGTGAAGTCACGTTAGCTTCAAGAAAGCGTCCCTTAACTCGAACCATAAAAAAAGGCCTACTTCTTGGACTTTGTGTGCAAAGTAGGCGACCAGGA
Organism: Mastigoproctus giganteus; assembly: GCF_048544385.1. Classification (NCBI taxonomy): domain Eukaryota; kingdom Metazoa; phylum Arthropoda; class Arachnida; order Uropygi; family Thelyphonidae; genus Mastigoproctus; species Mastigoproctus giganteus. The sequence goes on from NC_143581.1 coordinate 89,806,179, forward strand.
CAAGAACTGGGCTGTACTACCTGTTCATCAAAACTCAACGCGTGGGTGAATTTAAAGGGACGGTTTATGCCTTTCGCAGTGCCCATGATATGTAGGAAGCAAACAAATCACGTCACAGACTGTTACTTCTGTATGGGGCCTCCTATTAGAAAAGGGGTGACAATGAAGAAAAAGTGAACAGTGACGTACCCAAATATACCATCTGCAATTCATTCCATGACTCACAGTGAAGTACCACCTGTTCCTGAACCAGCCGACTGATTTTCTGTACACTCTGGTGAAGATGAACACGAAGAAGTACGTCTACGTCAAGGGATCTACCATTTTGTCCAAACCTTTATCATCTGAACCACATAAGATCACAGAAAGTGAGCTTAATGACCTCATTAGGGATCTCGACTACGTCAAGGGATCTACCATTTTGTCCAAACCTTTATCATCTGAACCACATAAGCTCACAGAAAGTGAGCTTAATGACCTCATCAGGGATCTCTAACTGCCGAAGAATAAGGCAGAGCTTTTGGCCTGGAGGCTACAACAGAGGAATCTTCTAGATCATTCTGTGAAAGTGACAAATCGTGCACTAAATAAAGACGATGATAAATTCTATCAAGCAGAAGGTGGACTCACTGTTTGTAAGGATGTTGATGGTCTAATGACAACAATGAACATGAGGCACGTTTCCAAAGAATGGCGACTATTTATAGACGCTTCTGAGGTTAGATTTAAGGCTGTGTTATTACACAATGGAAATATGGTGCCTTCAATACCTCTTGCGTATGCCATACACAAAAGAGAAACATACGCAAACATGGAGAACATCTTCTTAGGTTTACGCTATTAGAAGTATGAGAGGCAGATATGTGGTGATTTAAACTTAATCGTCATTTTATTAGGAGTACAAAAGGGTTGCAAAGAAACTCGCAGAGAAAGCAACAAAAGTATTGTTGCTTTCTCTGCGAGTGGGATAGTCGTGCCAATGACAAACACTACGATAAGAGGAGTTGGCCTCAACGAAAATGATTAACACCTGGATTGAAAAACGTAGCATTTGAACCTCTGGTAGATCCAAATAAAGTTTTGCTTCCACCACTGCACATCAAACCGGGCTCATGAAAAATTTCTTGAAGGCTGTGGAAGTGAACGGCCCTGCATTCACATACTTGCAAGAGAAATTCCAAAGACTTAGTACGGAGAAGATTAAGACAAGCGGTTTCATTGGTACACAAATAAGGCAACTTTTCAAAGACGAGCAATTGGAATGTGTCCTTAGTGGTAGCAAGAAATCAGTGTGGAAAGTCATTCGAAATTTTTCGACTGGTTTTGCAGGAAATGTTAAAGCCGACAACAGGCAGCTTGTGAAAAATCTCATTACTTCTTATGAAAAACTGGGGTGCAACATGTCATTGAAGATGCAGTTCTTGCACTCACACCTGGATTTCTTCTCGCCAAAGTACAGTGCGGTCAGCGATGAGCATGATGAGTGCTTCCATCAAGACAAATTCACCGATGGAACAAAGATACAAAAGCAAAGGGAGTTTCGCCATGTTAGCCAATTATTGTTGGATTGTGAAAAGGAATGCCCCGAAGCTGAATAAAGTGACAGGCGAAAAGGTCCCGTGTTTGATGCAGGTATCAAACACAGGTTCGTAGCTACATCATACCGCCATATAAATAAAAAATACCTTGTATAAATATTAAAAAATCCTTTTTTTTTTTTTTAAACAAGAGCCAATCTCCATTTTAAGCACTATTTCCGTGTTTAGCACCCCCAAATCTATAAAGTAAACTTACTTTCATAGATTTCATAATTTATCAAAAGGAAATTTACAGTAAAGGTGGGTTGTCCTAGAATGCTCAATTAATCACCATTTATTTAGATCCATCATTTTGAAACGAGATGGCTGATATTCAAATTATAATTGCTAATCATTTAGAACGTTTTTGCGTTTATATTCTGGTTTAAACCAAATTTACAGTATAATTTGATTGAGTTCCTATGGTGTTCTAATGAGGTATTTTGTAATCCAATTCGTTATCTTGTTTTAAAATGGCGGATATGATTACGGACTTACTGATATGATTCACCACTTACTAGGGATTGTTTTCCGGGATCTCGGGATCGCAGTTGATTTTTGCTGCGGGATTTATCCCGGAAAATTTTCTTTATCCCGGGATTTCCCGGTCTGAATCGCTAACTTTAATAATCAATACTAACAGTCTTACACACACATTATAAATAAATATATATGCGATCGTCGTGCGCTGGCAAGATAAATAGTTTCTTAATAATTTGAGATATCGTCAGCAATAAAGATGTGTGTTATTTTAATTTATAAAAATATTTATTTTCATACAGTACAATTGCAATATATATATATAAAGTAGAAAGCGAAAGGCCAGCACTTCTCGAGTCTCGACTCTTCTCGATTATACATGTCATTTGTCCTAGAAAGATCCTCTTGCAGTTAAGCCGCTTTATATATAGTTTATTGTTTTAATATTGTGTGACGATGGAGAGATCAAAAACATTCGTCTGGCAGTACTTCATTAAATGTAATAATAACGAAGAAGCAAAGTGTAGTCATTGTGGTGCAATACTGAATTGTGGAGGTTTTTCTACAAGTGGCTTGTTTCGGCATTTAAAAACTAAACATTCTATTGAGAAGCCTACGTCGGCAAATGATTGTAACCTCAAACGTTCTGCAGGGGATGAATCTGTAGAAAGCTCTTCGAAATGTTTAAAAAGTGTTCATTCTCAGCCAACATTGTTTAGTTTTTTAAAGAAAGACACAAAAGAAGAAATCATTGCAAAGCTTGTAGCCGTAGATGGATTTCCTATCAGTGCCATATGTAAAAGTGAATTTATTCAGCAAGAATTCAGTGAAAAAGGTTTGCTTCTTCCTAAAAATCCCAATCGTGTTATGCAATTAGTGTATAAACAGTATAATATTATAAAAGAAAATATAATAAAAGAAATTGAACAATTATTAAAAAATAGTAAGAGATTCAGCCTTTCTCTAGACGAATATTCGTCGCTTAAAAACAAACGTTATTTAAATATCAATGTTCATCAAGATGAAGACAAATTTTCGAATCTAGGAATGATTCCAAAATTCTAATATGAATCATTCCTAGGAATGATTCATATTACATGTCAATTGTCAAATCAGTTTCAAAATAAACTAAAGTGAAATAAATTTTTGTTTAACAATGTAGTCACTAGTCTGTCAAGGTTTAAAAAGAACATGTTAAGTTTCTGAAAAGTAAGTTTTGAATTCGTTTCAATTTATAGTTTTGATATATATATATATATGTGTGAATAAATAAAATGCTGTGAAATTTTCAGTTTTAATTCCACCTACAATAATCCCGGGAAATCCCGGGATCCCGGGAAAAGAACATTTTTATCCCCGGATCCCGGGATTACCGAAATCCGGGAAAAAGACAATCCCAATGCGTTTAACATTTGTTAAAAAACGTAGCACTAATCTTCGACCCTAATACAAATGGCTTTTGTGCATTAAAATTAGAAATATGCTTCCATTTATACCTCATTTCCAAGAATTCATTTGGAACTTGGCTAATTATATATTGTTCCTATATGATATCTTTGTATTTGAGGAAAAGATTTGATAAACGTGGCCCCTAACACCTTTCGTCGAATTATATATAAGCAGTTTATCTAACTTTTAAGAATCAATAACATTTCTTTGCCTATAGCATACTTTAGAAATAATTAAAGTGAAAGCGAACCTAACAAATTTCTTACCTTTTTCTTCTTGGTGTTTAAAGCACTTATAATAAAGACGTTTATAATAAGACGCTTATAATAAACCGTGAACTATGGTCACTGTCGGTGACTACAAAACAAAGACTAAAACTGTGAAAGATGATGTACATGCTAAGCACTTCATACTGTGTTACTGTGATATTTGAGAAGCAGACTACTTAGAAATGATTGTAGGAATTTTTCTCTTTTCTAATTACATGGCAAGGAGAGTTTAATTTAACGCTTTTACAATCGGTAAAAGCCAAAAACTCGATGCCTTTAGATTCAAAAAGTAACAAAAAAATATCTAATGAACTTTATGTATCACAGTTTATTAAATACGTACATTTTAGATTGTCTTTTTTATCCAACAATTTATTCATGATATGCAGTTATTCACAGATTTATTCTAGCAGAAAGCTTAATCCTTTTTTTTAGTCAGCTAACCACTACTTCTAGAATGGCAAGGCCTGGAACTCATAAGCAGTTTTTTTGATGGTATCTGAATTCAGGCAAACTACCGATTTATATTTTGCTATTGTTTCAAAAGTAGAGTTTCCCAAGGAGGGGCGTTCACCTTCCTCAGAAGAGGTCAGCAATTATTTTAGGGACACTTAGAATAGAATAAAAATATAAAAGAAATAAAAACTCATTTTGATTAAATGTATATTTTGCTCTTTTTTTTTTTTTTTAAGTAAAAATGGCCTGGATGAGGTCGCCATGGTCGTATCTGGTGGAAGCAACTTTTTGCTTCTTTGCATAATTGAGTCCGATATGCTAAGTTCGTGATTTGGTGATCGGTGGCAGTTTGGTGCTTTACTCAGAATTCAGTTCTAATTTTTTTTCTACTTTAGTAAATCGACATTTTTAGTGACTCTGTTTATTAGTAAACTTTGGAATACTTCTTCCTGCTGGTAAGTTATTTATTTTTGAAGGTTGATTAATACATTGATAGTCTTATTTTAATCTCAGCCTTAAAACATGTATGAATTATGAGTATATCTTTAAAATTTGTGTTGCTTTTAATTTACGTGCAAACGATTACACAGTGTGCGACTTGCAAATGCACTCTTTTACCCAACCATAGCTTGACGAAAATAATCTTGAAAATTCCCTAGTCATACAAATTACCAACTAATTCTTTGGGAGCCACTTCTACGCACTTACCTTCACTCGGAAAGAGTATATCGTGTTTTTCAATTTACATTTCGATAGAAGCTTCCACTTCCCCCAACAGTTGAATCGATATACTACGATTATCTTAACATTACCTATAGCAGTAGATCTATCACGAGCTTCTCAATATAATTGCAGTATTATTACTGCATTTGAGATCATTTTTAGCTGCTTCAAAATACAATGTGTTTTATCAAATAAATCATTTTCAGTCATTGTTCTTGAAAGCAATGAAAAATGTTTGTGGGAAATTACGGATTTTTTTATTTTTTTGAACACAGCACGTATTCACCTGTTCAACTCGCTATTAACGTCTTAAAATAAAAAAAATAATAAATTCTGTGGCAACTTCATTACCTATCTTTGTCACTTCTCGCCAACTAAAATAAAGAAGGAAAAATTGTCAACAGTATCTCAAATAGTGGCTTGTTGAAGAAATTTAGGAGATGGGGCATATTTTCTAGTGGAACACTTCTCATACTGTCTTAAATATTAGAGTGCACATCTCCTTATGTAATGGGTCTTGTATGTGTATCATTTGCATATCTGCAACCCTAGGCAGCATCTAACTTTTCAATATGGAAAAGAAATTCTAAGTTTTGGGTAAAACCAGAACAGAAGTCAGTATGTTTTGCAGAATATGATATTATTAATCATCCAAGGGAAGGAAGGAGGGAAAGTTGAGCAAGGGGGAGGATGCTGTTTGAGGGAAACGCCATTTGGGCAGATGTAGCCAGTTTGATGGAGAGTTCAAAGATATTAAGTTAATGTACCAAAATGTTTTTAGCTTATTGAGATATTTATTAGAATAATGTTAGTGGAAAATACAAGAAAGAATGCTTACTTAGCATCATTCACTAAAATAATACTCTTCACATATCACTTGTCCAACCCCTCTAACAATTTGACTAATCTTTCCTTCCTTAAGTTTATTCAAACCATACATTTCCACAATATAAGATGCAAGCTTGTTCCAACAATTAAATACCTGCGGTAGAAAAATTTCCTCACATCTGTCTTGCAAACTTCCTTTTTTTTTCAATTTGAATTTATGCTCCCTCATGCGTGTAGTCTGAGTAAGAGAAAAAAATACCATCTGCATTGGGCTTACTTAATCCATTCAAAGCCTTGAACACCTAATCAGATCGCCCCGCATGTGCCTAGCGTCCAGGTGCTGCAATTTTCAAAACTGAAGCTTTTCCTGGAAGATCACCCTTTTCTCCACTAGCTAATCTCGTTGCCGTTCTCGTTACCAGAACCTAACAGATCCACATCCTTTCTAAAATGAAATTTTCAGGCCTGTATGTAATATACAAGATGTGGCCTAACCGTTGCCACAATAGGGTTATCTTCTAGCTTAATTGGGATCATTTTGAAGCCATCTGCATAACAAGTGATATCCATTCTGTATTGTAGCAGAGGATGAAAAACAGCCGTGAACAAGATACCTTGTATAAGAGGATGCCTCCTCCTCCTTGTTGGATGCCAATTGTAAGATTCTTCTACTGGCGGCTAAGAAACCAATATCTACTATAATCTAATCGAGTTCAATAGAGGAAGTCTTTATTACTCCATGTGCTAGAAACTCCTCCTAAAACCCTAAAAATAGTTTCTAATAAGAAATCTTAGCAATTAAAGCTTAATTACAACGTTTCATACAATCTTTTGTTTCGATCACTGTCTGTTACCGGAATGCGCAAAACGCTCTTAAATATTTCATCCTTAAACAGTTACAAACTCTGTCTGAACATTAGCATTAGCATTAGCAGAGGCATATGATGCAAGAAAGCAAGCTTATTCAGCATCAGCCAAAAAAAAAAAAAACCCACTCCCATTTCACCCCTCCGTTCGTTCGAAATACCTGTCCAGTTGAGCTTTAAATTTGTTTAGGCTATCAACTTCAACAACAAGTGATGGAAGTCGGTTCCACCAACCAACCACCCGCTGGCCAAAGGCAAATTTCCGCACATCTATCCGACATCCGTCCTTCCTCAATTTGAATTTATGCCCTCTGAGGTGATTATTCTGAGAAAGATGAAGAATCCCATTGGCATTGAGCATGCTCAAACCATTCAAAGCCTTATACACCTCTATCAGATCACCTCGCCGGTGCCTAGTCTCCAGACTCTGTAATTTGCAAAACTTAAGCCTTTCTTCGTAAGAGCAACCCTTTGTTCCATTTACTAATCTTGTTGCCCTTCTCTGTACCCGTTCCAGCAGCTCTACATCCTTCTTGAAATGAGGCCTCCAGACCTGTATACAGTACTCTAGGTGTGGCCTGACCATCGCCTTATACAATGGAATAATCACCTCCTTATCCCTGCTGGAAAAATTCCTGTATATCATTGACAAGACACCATGAGCTACTCTTGCAGCTCGTCTGCACTGCTCAGAGAACTTCATATCTGCCTGCACAATTACCCCCAGGTCCTTTTCATTCTCCACCACTGTCAGTGTAGTACCGCAGAGTTGATACGTTGCTCTGGGGTTACTGTTTCCCATATGCAGCACTTTACATTTGTCGATGTTAAACCTCATTTGCCGCCTCTCAGCCCATCTGTTCAACCTTTCCAGATCCTGTTGCAGCAGCATAGCGTCAGTATTGTCCTTAACGACCCTGCCAACCTTTGTATCATCTGCAAACTTGGACATTAAACTTGATATCCCATCATCAATATCATTCATAAACACCGAAAACAACAACGGACCCAACACTGAACCTTGAGGAACTCCACTAATAACATTAGTCCACGTTGAGCAGTGTCCATTGATTACCACTCTCTGTCTTCTGCCACTCAACCATCCCCTTATCCATAGCAGCAATTTGCCTCCAATGCCACACTGCTCCAATTTGTGCAGCAGTCTTCCATGTGCAACAGTATCAAAAGCCTTTCTAAGATCCAAATATATAATATCAAAGTTATTCCCTGCATCCAGTTCTTTTGTGACTACATCATAGTATCCAATCAAATTGGTCAGGCAAGACCTGCCCTTAACAAAACCATGCTGCGTCTGAGATATAACTGAATTCTTGTCTAGATGATCCTGCAGTGCTTCTTTAACCAGTGCCTCCATTAATTTACCTGGAACAGAAGTTAAACTAACAGGTCTATAATTACTTGTGTCAGCCTTTGAACCTCCTTTGTGAATTGGGGTCACATTTGCACATCTCCAGTCCATAGGTACCTCCCCTGAGTCCAAGGAAGCTCTCATAATTATGGCTAAGGGTTTGCTTACTTCCTTTGCTGCCTCCTTTAATATAACTGGATAGATCCCATCCACCCCAGGTGCCTTTTTTATGTTTATCCTCAACAATCTTTCCTCCACTTTCCTCTCAGTTATTACAAAATCATCCAGCTCACTGCCAATGTTTACTTTACCTACATCATTCTCCTTCCTGAATAACTCCTCATGCGTGAATGTAGATGCAAAATACTCGTTTAGATTGTTAGCCACCTGAGCAGGATCCTCAACTGTTGACCATCAATATCCAGTGGACCAATCTGATTCATCCCTTTCCTTTTTGAGTTCAAGTATGTAAAGAACTCTTTTCTGTTTTTCTTTGCATCCTTTGCCAAGGATTTTTCGTAGTTTGCCTTTGCCTGCCTAATCTCCTTTGTGACTTGGTTACAGACCAACTTATATCTATCATAGGCTTCCATGTCACCCATTAATTTGTATGTATCCCATGCATTTTTCTTCTCTGCCACATGTCTCATTAGTTCATCTGACAACCATTTAGGCCTAAACCTTGAACAATATTTCTTAGTTGGTATGTAAAGCCTGGTAGCCTCCAAGATTAGTTCCTTGAATGCTTCCCATTTTGAGTTTGCTGTTGGTAACATCATCAGTTGGTCCCACTGTATAGAATTTAAATACTGTCTCAGACCATCATAGTCGCCTTTACGAAAACAAAAACCCTTCCCTTTACCTCTGATGGTAGTTACCTCCTTGAGTAAATCCCACTTCAACAAACTGTGATCACTGCCACCTAGTGGTTCATTTATCTGCAGGTTCTTAATGCATGAAGAATCACTACTGATAATCAGATCAAGAGTATTGCTTCCTCTTGTTGCCTCACGAACATGCTGATGTAGAAAACAATCATCCAATAAATCCACAAAAGCTTTGCTAGTGTGCGAGTGACCAACCCACAAATTCCAGTCAATATCTGGGAAATTAAAGTCCCCCATTATAAGACTCTCTGATTTACTGGCCCACTCTATTTCCCTGTACAATATCTTATTATACTCATCAGAGTCATTAGGCCTATAGCACACTCCTACTCTCAATTTTGATTTCCCTATGCTTATGTCACACCAAACTGACTCGACGCTGCCCTGTCCATCGATGTCGACTGGCTTCACTTCCTTGGACTTTATGTGTTTCTTAATTAATAGCATAACCCCTCCTCCCCTCCTGTCCTGTCTATCCTTTCTATACACATTGTATTCCCCAAATTCCAGTTCCGCATTCCTTATATCTGTGTGACACCACGTCTCTGATATCCCAACAATATCTGCCTTTGATGTTTTGAGCAATACCTCAAATTCATCAAATTTATTTACCAAACTCCTAGCATTGGTGTACACGCAGGTATACATGCACCTGTTTCTATTCTTAGCTACCCTAACACAACCCATGTGTTTACTTGTACCGCAATGGCTCCCAGCAGTCTCTGAAATACCATGCATCTTGTTTTCCAGGCTTCTGCTCATTCTAATAGAAGCAGTGCAAGAATCTCTTTCACCTCTGCCAGTGGCTACTGTCAATCTATTGGTCTTTGTATCCCCCCCAACTAGCAGTTTTCCGACCCACCTAACACTGCCTCGACAGCATCAGCAAAAATTCTTGCACCCTTTCTATTTAAGTGTATCCCATCCCTGTAGAAGCAATCTCTCCTGTTAACAAGTACAGTCCAGGCTGAAAAAAATTCTACCCCTTGAGCCTTGCACAATCCCTCCAGGGCTGAACATGACTTAATAATACTTACTGAAAATTCGTTGAATGGTTAGATGGAGGAATTATTCTTTAAGATTAAGCTATTAAGAAATTATAGTGACTTGAGATATGAGAAATTCTGATTGTGATTTAACAGTTCGCTTAAGTTGTTGAAACTGTGGCTCCATGTTATCATATCTTTTAATATTTGGATAGTCGTCTCAATCATCCCACTCAAATAATTATTGTAGGAGGCTCGTTTGATAAATGAGTTCATGGAAAAGAATCCGCTTCTAAACTTATAAACCATTCGACTAATTGCTGGGATTTATACAAAATGTATAAATTCCAGCAATGAGTCGAATGATTAATAAGTTTCTGTGTATAAATATATTTATACACAGTCAACATTTAACAGAGTACGTTAAATGTTGACTGTGATTGAGGGTTAAGGGAATTGACTACGCCGAGAGGTAGTCTTCGCTCCAGGAAGGTTTTACTGCGCGTTTGGTGAAAATTCGGGGTATGATTTCTATAGAATAGTAGTAATAAAACCATCGTAGTTGAAGTTTGCTCGAGACATTCCTAAAGTATATTGTCTGAGTTTTAAGAAAAACTGCATTCTTTTACAAACCCAAGAGTGCTATTTTATCACGACAACATGCATTTTCTTAATTTTTCTGATCATATGTGGTAAAATCGAGGGAACTCGATTTGGGAAACTTTCCACATCTGTCATATTCCTCTGACCTTAGGTTAGCACCAATTGAGAAACTGTTTCCTTTTCCATCACTATTTCGGTGGAAAAGCAAACCTCGAAGTTTAGTCTACCAAAGTGCCTTGATAGCCTTTTTTGCTTCAAAGCTAAAGGAACTTTTTGGGTATCTTACTTGAATGCATACAGGAAAGTGATGGAAAATCATTAAGTAAATTGTCATATTTGGGCGATCAGAGAACCACCTCATCTGCCCATGTCCATAAATTGTCCATAAATTGCTTGTTTCTCCGTTCGATTTGCTTGTTTTGCTAGAAGAAAAACCCTGTTTCCAGGGAAGGGGGTTGCTGTCCATTTCTGAGACAGTCACGGAATGGAAAGAGCCCATTTTAGCAGTTCGCGATATTGACAGGATTCCAACCCGTGCCTTTTTCATTCGGTGTGTGGAGAACGGTGATAATAACCATTGTGCTACCACGCGAAAACGTGGGGATTCATAGAGGGAAAGGGGAAATGTGCACCCGATTTAAAATTAATTCGATATAGTTTTCTTCTATTTGAGAGCGATGGGAAAAACGACATAAGCGATGATTGAAGTTTAATTATTATTTTCAAGTCCAATTTTATGACGCAAGTTATTTGTTTTTTTTTCTTGAAGGAATTACAGTTATTGTGGTTATTATGATGAGAGGCACAGCCACTTCTTATTTCAATAACAGAGCTATACAGGGTGTCTCAAAAATACACGACATAACTTCAGGAATGAGTTCCTCATATGAAGACAATAAAAATATTTTATATCAACATAGTTCCGGAAATGCTTGGTTTCCGAGTTTTGATGGTCTGTCTAAGACACTTAACTGTTCACATCACCTTATAGTAATTGTTCAAAATGTCCACCTTCTGCCTGAATACAGGCCTCTCATGGACTCGCGAAGACGATGCCAAATTCCTGGCATGTTTCGTATTGTCTCAACTTGCCACAATTCGATTGCGGAGAGTTTCCACATCAGCTACCGGAGTCGAATACACCAATGACTTTAAATGGCCCCACAAGAAGAAATCTAGTGGGTTTAAATCAGTGAGCGTGGAGGCCAGGCAGTTGGTCCATCCCTCTACTTCAGGAGTCGTAGATCTTTGTCGTCCTCTGTCGGCAGCACGAGGTGTAAAAGTCCCATGTTCACAAAGGCGGCGATGGAGACCTTCAAACGTTTTCCTGTCTGGACATCTTCGTTCTGGGAACCTTTCTTGGTACAAAGGACGAGCCTCCAGAGTTGCCGTCCGCCAAACCGTACATAAAGTGCATATTCACTTGCTCCTGATTTGAGTACATGGTCGGAATGGAAAACCACCAGATTCTGTCAGTACCTTGTGTTGAAGGAAATCACCTGCGGGTGATAAGACATTCCGGTTAATAGCTCGGGAACCAAACATTTCCGGAACTATGTTGATATAAAATATTTTTATTGTGTACATATGAGGAACTCATTTCTGAAGTTATGCCGTGTATTTTTGAGACACCCTGTATTTGCTTAGAGATGCAACTGTTTCAGACTGAGCGTTTGGTACAGATACTCCACAGACACTGATGGGAATTCCTGATTTGTGAAGTTCTTGTCTATGTTCCTTATCCCTTAATTAGGATGAGAACGATTTTTCATTGTACATATTTTGTCTGCATTGTTCATTCATTATTCAGGAATCTATAATACTGCTCCATTTCAGTTTCTGAATTCTAAATATTTTATGTACGTAGTGACAGTTAAAGAAATGTTTTGTTGAAGATGATGTACAGTGATTTGTGGGAGTTAACCTTTGTTACTTGGGTTCTTTGATGATAATGTCATCTGGGCTGATGTCCTGAAAAGCATAGGCAATTCGCATTTCTTTGAGACGTAGTAGTAAACGAGGATTGCTATCAGTTCAATGACGTCCCGATTGAACAATGTTTGAATAAAATCACAGGATTTGTAGATAATAAGTATTAAATCATACCCATAAAAATGCTATTTGTAAACCTCACTGCATCCATTTGGAGTAATAATCATAGTAATCACAGAAATGTGATTACTCCTAGTGCCATTACTACATATTTACAATTATTTGCATGGCATGATAATAAAGATGAAGCATCAGGACATAGGTGATGCTGTTGTTGTATATTTATCTTTGGTGATATTAAGTATCTCTATTGCTTTTTTTTTTCACTTCGAGATCGTAAAAAGCCGACTTAATGTCTAAATGAGAATATTGCGCCCACTGAGCTTTTTTTTCAAAGCTCATTTTTCTTTGACTTTCAAGGTACTTTTTACTTCTGAAGCTAACACGTACTTTAAAATAACTTTGAAAAAATTATGAATTTTGGAGCTCTTCTAACAAAATACAACGTTTTAATAATGTTCCCTCTCCACCTTTGATTTTTAACGAGAGGCGGGAATCAATCCCTCTGAAAGAAGGTACGAAGAAAGGAAATTTCCCGATCAGTTCCTCGTTTTTAAAAAGGAAGGTGGAACATATTTTAAAGCGTTGAATTTTGTAAGAAGAGCTCCACAAGTGATTAAAAATTTATAAATTATTTTAAAGCATTTATTAATTTTTGAAATAAGTGCCACTTGAAAAACAAAGCAAGGTAAGTTTTCAAATATCTTGAATAACATTGAAAATTCAAACAGTTTTGGTAGTAAGTGGAATTATACTAACCACTTTGTATTCTACCCTTTTGGTTAAACGTATAGGACCCTTTATTAAATGCTGATTTCCGTTATAGATGAGTAAATTGTTCAAAGATTCCCAGTGATAGAATTTTAGGAGCTCCATCATTTTGACCATGTTCAGCAATTTTGCCAATGCAGTTGATTCACTCTTCTTTGTGATAAACGGGGTATCCGAAACAAGTTATAAGATAGCTTGAAGCTGCAGTTGGTTATGATCTAATTTGAACTTAGTAGTGTAGATTCCCATTGTAGGTACTTTTTGCCGTTTTCAAATATAAACTCAATTTGATTACATACTGTTTTAATTTGAGATCCAAACCCAAAAAGTATAGTATGCCTTTGATGTAAGCGTGCGTTGTATTTTGGGAAGGAAAGGCTAAACTCTCGATAAATTAAGTTACTACCCACTTTATATATGAAGGGGATCCAGAAGAGGAATCTTCAGGGACAGGATGAGCTCTACAAATCGATCTTAAGATCGCAATCGTTACCATTATAACTGGATACCAAAAATAATTTTGACACCATGTATTTAAATTTTGGAAAAGCATTTAATAATGTTCCACGTTGAAAGACTGCAGTACAAATTGGAACAGTATGACACTGTTCCAATTTGTACTGCAGTATGACACTGGGCTAATTTACTGCTATAAAAAAGAGATTGGTGAATGGTAGAAGACAAGGGTGGTTAAAAATAGACACTGCTCTTGTTGAACTAATGTTTTTAGTGGAGACCCTCAGGATTCAGGGCTGGACTGCCTCACTGTTTGCAGCATTTACTAACGATATTGATGAAGGATATTGTCTAAATTTGCAGATAATAGAAAGGTTGGCAAGGTAGGTAATCATAGGAATCAAGGCTTACTTCTGCAACAAGACCTAGAAAAATAAAGCAGGTGGGCTGAAAATGCCAGTTGAGGTTTAACTTTGAACATATGGGTATAGTGTGTAGTATTGATTGTCAAGCGGCACCGGGCCCTTCCCCCAAAACTCTGCTCTTGTATACTCTTGTCGCAGTACAAACCCTGTAAAGGCCAGAGATAGCACGGGTTTTGGTGTTTAGAGTAATTTCTTGGGAGATAGCCTTTCCTTCCAGAAATACAATGCACATTTCTGCATATCACCCTTTCCTTTAAAGATTGGCACAAGTATACTTTCCCCCACTCATTGGGTATCCTCTTCTGCTGCCACAGTTTTCCCATCAAGGCCCATAGGATATCGATCCCTTCTTCTTCCAGACTACTCCATACCTCTACTGGTATCTGATCAGCACCTACTGCTTTCCCTCTCTTCATTTTTCTGAGTGCGCTTTCCACTTCTTTCCTGCTTATGCCTTCCACTACTCTCACATTCATCTCTCCATCCTCGCATAGTGCGCTTTGGTTTTCCTCATTTAAAGCTTCTTAAAATAGTCTTTCCACCTTTCTTTAACCTTCTACGGGTCCTGTATAACCACTCCCCTCTCATCTTTTATCTGTTTTATTGATGAGAAGTACTTCGATGCCTTATCTCTCGCTTTGGCTATTCTCATCAGTTGCCTATCTCCCTCTTTCCTTTCCAGTTCCCCATAGGCATCGTCCACTGCCCTCGCCTTTGCTATTGCCACAGCCCTTTTTGCCTCCTTATTTGCTATTGTATATGCTTCTTTATCTTCCTGGCTACCTGTTACATCCCATCTTTTCTTCATCTCCTTCTTTTGTTTTATCACGATTGCACTTCCTCATTCCACCGCCAAGCCTCCTTTCTCTCGGACGTTCCCTTTCCTGCGTCCCCTTTCCCAACACTTCACCAACTTTCCTTAAGTAACAACTATTTGTTTTCCACCACTCTTGCACGTCCTCCGGTAACTTTATTCCTTTTAGCCTTTTCCCTGAACTCCTTCCTTCCTCAAACCCTCCTCTTTCAATCTCCACCACTTTATCATTTTCTCCCTGTCCTGAATATTTCCTACTTTTGTCCACTGCAACCTCCCAATCGGCCACAAGCATTCTATGTTGTGCAGACACACTTTTTCCGTTTATCACCTTGTGGTTCCTCATTTCCTTTAGATGCCCCCTACGGCACATGATATAGTCAATCTGGCTTGTCCTTTCCCCACTCCTGTATGTTATCAGCTGGCTTTCTTTCTTTTCGAAGTAGGTGTTAACTATCGCCAGGTCGAATGCCACGCAGTGGCATTCGACCTGGCGTATTCCATATAATCTTCCTTCCTCTCTCTTGCCTCTTCCTAAATGACCATTTAGATCGCCCCCAACGATCATCCTCTCTTTCTCAGGTATTGCCATGACCACTTGATCCATTTCCATCCAAAAACTGTCCTTTTCTTCTTCCCCGCATCCTACTTGTGGGGCATACGCGCATACTATCGTGGTCAAGTTTCCACCCACTTCCAGCTTGATGCTCATAATCCTATCACTCCTTCTGTTAACCTCACACACTCCATCTTTTAACTCCTTATCAACTACGATACCTACTCCATTTCTTCTTCCCTCATCCGCTCCTCTAAAGAACAACTTATACCCTTCACCGAGCTCTTTTGCTTTATCCCCCCCCCCCACCTAGTCTCTTGTAGGCATAGGATCTTCACTCTTCTTCTTTGCATCAAATCCACAATCTCTCTGCTCTTTCCATTCATCGTCCCAATGTTCAATGTTCCTATTCTAACACTTTTCAACTCCTTCATCTCTAGCTGAACTAACTTCGTTAACCGGACCCGTCCTTTGTTCAGTAGCCCTGACACATCTACTTTCCATCAATCACCTTTTGTTTTGGCATAGTTTTTATGACCGGATGCCCTTCCTGACGTCAATCCTCACCATTTATCCGGGCTAGGGATTTAAGCTGCCGATCTGCCAAGCCTTCAGCTATACAGGGTGTTTCAGTTAAACGTTTCAGAACTTCTAAGAGGGGTAGGGTACATCCTGACAACTCGAAATCATATAGCAATGTGGGGTCGGAAATGCTTTCCTGAAGCGGTGTTGTACACAGAAGCACCATAAAGAAAAGAGACCGTAAGTGAGAAATCGTTTTAATAATACATGAAAAGAAGCAAAAGGTACATGGATTAAAGTAAGTGTTCGAAGTTTCTTCCACGGGCTACAATGCACGCCTCACATCTCCGACGCATGTACATCCGAACATTCTGGATACTCCAGGCGAATTTCGAATTTCTTCGGCAGCTACTGCGATTCTTGCAACCAGCTCCTCAGCATTGTCAACAGGGGTGTCATAAACTAGCGATTTCATATGACCCCAGAAATAAAAATCACGACATGATAGGGCGGGTGACCGAGCAGGCCAACGCACGGGACCACCACGTCCGATCCACTGTTGACCAAATGTGACATCCAGGTAGTTACGAACATCTCCGCTATAATGGGCAGGGGCTCCATCGTGTTGGAACCACATTGTCTGTTGCGTCGATGCAGAAATCTGTTCATCTCTCAAAAGTTGTGGCAATACTTGCTGCAGAAAGATCAAGTAGATAGGTCCGGTTAGACCTATCTACTTGATAATCCATGTACCTACGGTAATCCATGTACCTTTTGCTTCTTTTCATGTATTATATTAAAACGATTTCTCACTTACGGTCTCTTTTCTTTATGGTGCTTCTGTGTACAACACCGCTTCAGGAAAGCATTTCCGACCCCACATTGCTATATGATTTCGAGTTGTCAGGATGTACCCTACCTCTCTTAGAAGTTCTGAAACGTTTAACTGAAACACCCTGTATAGAAGTGGTAGTTCTTATACAATGGTGATGTCGCAATTTAATAATTTTACGCAATTTATGCCGAATTTCTAATCCCACTGAACAAGCAGGTGGCACTGCTGTAGTTCTTTTATCTCATGAAAATGGCTGACTCTGTAGAATGACTGACCTTGAAAATAACAGTAATAAATAACTCAGCAACACGTGAGTATTTTTACATACAATTTGGTATCCTGAAAACTTCTACCGCAAAGCTATCAGGTAGCACAACTATTCCGCTAATAATCCCCAGTGACTGATTATAGTTCCTTAAAAATTTAATGACCTTGAAATTTCCTGTTTTCCTATATCCAAGAATAGTAATGATAGCCATATAAAAAAAAAAAAGTTCATAGTCGGAAAATGAAACCACGTTTAGGTTCCAGAACTTAGCCTATCACTCACCAACACTTATTTTATCTAAAATATAACTTCTTTTTGTGCAACACTTCCTAAAACCTTCTTTATTAACTAATTTTAATAGCGCACTAATTTAGCTAGCATAAGCTGGTGCCACCAGCGCAATATACTTACAGTAAATTACCTATAATGTACCCAGCTATAGCTAAAAGAACGGGTCTTAAAAGACCTAAGCCGGACCAAGTTCATGATGGCGATGATGACTTATAGTAAATTACCTATAATGTACCCAGCTACAGCTAAAAGTTTGATAATTTTCCCGGAATAAAAAATATATGTATGTAAATATAGATGGTAATATAGATCGAAATATCACCACAGATATCGAGACATGAATCACAACATGACAGCGAAATATATATTCATGCTGATGCATTTTTGTGAGCTTTTTGAATGAGTAAATTAATATTTTTATTCCATTTGATATTATAACTTTGATCGATGCCACTGAAATTTGTATATTACTATATTTCCAGTGGTAGATAAAATTCCATAATATGCAAATATTGATTTTAAATTTTTTATGGAAAATTTCCCTAAGGGATTATCTTTTGGGATTATCCTTTTGATTGCTTTAAAATTAAGATCTATTACCATTTCCCCCAATATGAATTGTTGAGGAGACTTCCACCATGCAGTGGGATGATAATGGCTGCGGTTTACCTTTTACCATTACATTTATCAGTGGTTGCATTACAGCTGAGATAAGACGTCTTATTATTTTGCTTAGCACACTCTGAACGAAGGTATCAAATTTGAATGAAAGGTTCGTATTTGAAGAAAATGGTAATTGTAGTATTTCGATCCTGTCTAATTCCATATTGGAATCAATTTTATGTCCTTCAGACAGTTGTATGATGACAGGAATGCTTTTATAGATTTCAGTTATATCTTTGTACAACGCACCATGTAAGATGCGAAATGTCATACCGAGTGGTTCTTCAATGTGGACAATTTTTTCATTTGCTTTGACTTCAACAAAAATTGTGTCACACAGTATTTCAGACTGTTCCAACCGAGATAACAAAAATGTTCCTCGAACAGTTCCATTGACAACTTCTATATCGATTATCTTTATTCTAGATCCCAAAGAAATGCTACTAATATTTGGTATGAAGTACCAGTTCTTAAGAGCGTATGGAACATTTCTAAAGATATTATCTGTTAGCTGATCCACCTTCTTCGCCGACGAACATGGATTGTAAGTTTCTGTTGAAGATGATCTCCTGTTCTTGGCCATGGAAAGTACTGCCAAATAGATGAAGCAAAATAAATACACATTCTGTGGCAGTTAAATGTTTAACAACTAATTTTATATCTTAAACGTGGAAGGTTGTGCCGTATTTCGAACTTGAGTACTACGGATGGACTCGAGATAGATATATCGTTTTTTACATTTATTTATAATTCCTAAAGGTTGTAATTTTTAGGAAATGTACATAGACGAATGAAAGCATGGTTGAAGATTAAAGAGTAGAATAAAAATAAATCGCTCAGTTAGAAGTGTAAATATAAATCGATGGTGGCCTTGCTTTATTTTAAAGGGACCAGAAAGTAGTGGTGGAATTGAGCTAGTTCCTAAATTACTATCTTTACAAAAGGCGTTCAGCTGAAAGTCTATCTGACAGGAATTGGAATGAGCCCGGAAAGGCGGCAGAGAGATTGTATAATTGATTAACTTGGTCATTCAGATACAGATTTTTAGAAAGAAATTTAGTTAGAAATGAGATGTGTAATTAAAATACTGCATAAGAGAAGAAGCCTCAATGCCTAGTTGGTTAAATATTAAAAACAAAAAAACAGTAGTTCGAGGTAAATGACGTTGCTGCCGCGTAATTTTTCTTTGAAATTTTTTTTGTCCAAGTAAAAAAGCAGTAATAAGACACGGATAGAACTAAAATACAAGGGTAAAACTCTAGCATCTGGAAAATTCTGGAACGTTTTTGGTGGAACAGAAATTACTGTGCTAAATTTTGAACTGGGTGTCAAATATTTCAGGGAATTTACAATAGCTAACTTTTTTCAACATCAGCAATTAATTTCGAAACACACTGTGATGGCTCTCCTACCAATCTGGAATGTCTCATGGATCATATAGAGAGCAGTGCACACAAAAAATGTCACCTTATCTGCATTAGTTTTAGCCACTTTTCTGAAAAAATTAGATAGACTTAAGCAATTTTCAATGTTTTAATTTTCATGTCATCCTTCTCTCCATATCAATGTGCCTTATAAGTTCTTACTGTGTGTTGTTTTGTTGAAGCTGAATCAGTCATAGCTATCAAGTTAATAAACTTGTAATGATTTGCTTATTGCATCCTCTAAATGTGTCTGCCTGTACCATACCATATAAATACAATAGACTTCAAACTAAATTACAATAATTCAACCAGACTAAATTTTCGACCCTTTTTAAACAGCGCAGTCAAACTAATCCTTGATTCCTTCCCTCTCAAATTCCTCTTTCTAACTCTAATTTTCAAAACCAGTTAGAAAAGATGTCAGTCATCCAGTATCCATTTACGCTCAACTCCAAATTCTTTTCCTGTATTGCTTCCACTTTGTGGCATATTCCATTGTCATGTATTTGTTGAAATTGGCAATCCACAGTTATTTCAAGTACAAGTTTTATTACATTTCCACAAAAAGAAAAAGTAGTATTACGAGATTATCGTCTCTCTCTCTCTCTCTCTCTCTCTCTCTCTCTCTCTCTCTCTCTCTCTCTCTCTCTCTCTCTCTCTCTCTCCCCCCTTCCCTTCCCTAATAACTTTTGTTTATACAGTTTAATTCAAACCAGATGTATTGCATCTGGTTTGAATATAACTGTAAAAGCAAAAGCAGATATATTCAAATCAGATACATGAGAAATACTATTCCAGAAAGCACACTATATGAAAAATATTGTTGGATGTATTTGGTATTTTAATTTCGACCTGCCACCTTGGAGGAATTTATATTTTGATTCGCCTTCTTTAAATTAGGTAGCCGCCACTTAAATGATAAGTTGCATCCATTCGGGATATTTGTCTTTATATTCTTGTTTAGATATAAACATAATGTATATATCTGAGGATATTTTTGGGCACTGTTACGATTTTCAGATTTGAGTGTCCTTCTTAAAGCAGGATTGTTTCCACTCATATTATATGTTACAACTGATTAGAATTCGATTCGTGTGCTCACAATCCGATCAAAAGACAAACAAATAAATAGAAAATTACAATATATGCGAGGAGAGAAGCCTTTGGATTCTTCTGACAATATATTTACATTTTGAATTGCCGTTGTGAAACGACTAAAAGGAATGGAAAGTAGGCTCAATTACTTTAATTGAAGTGCGTTGTTTTTCACACTTTAGCTTCATTAAAGTCCTAGAATGCAATATCCTCGAGTAATTTTTCGTGTTTGGGAATAAAACAAATAAATGAATTAATAAATAATAGCGAAAAATCTTAAACAGAGTAGATAAAACTTCATAACGATATATTTATTATCTGCTATCTTTATAGGGTTTACCAAAGTAGACTTTATTACTAGATAAGTCACATGTATATGATTTAAGCATGCAAACAGTATACATCTGTTTTAAATTATTACACATTTTTGTGCAAATAGGGAAAGAAAAACCTTCAGAAGTTTGGTGCAATCAATTTGAAAAACGTTTCGCTGTAAGCTAACATTTACAATGGCATTTAAAAGGTGGATGCTCATCCATTCCTTGTGTACAACATGTAAAATTAAGAAATTATGATTTGACTTGAATATAATTTTCAAAAATTCGCAATACAGAGTAAATACATGACTTGGAATTGTCAGTTGCTGTTTATACATCCGGATGGTAAATGACGTCCTCTCACAAAGAACTACCTCCATATTTCTTCTCGTGGTAAACATCACTTCCTATTTCTCTACTCGACAAGCTTCACTGGGTGAGTTCCTTTTCTACAAGACAGGTTTCTTTTCTACAATGACACAAATGGGTTTCTTTAAGCAGCATCGTACTTAACCTCGTTGGTTAACATCAATGTCGTAATCTTTCTTGACGTAAATATTACCACCGTAGTTAACTTCGTGGTTAATACCAATGTCGTAATCTTTCTTGACGTAAGTATCACTACCGTAGCTAACCTCAGGGTTAACCCGAATGTCATGTTCTTTCGTGATGTAAGCACCATCACTGTATTCATTCACCCGAGAAACGTGATCACTGTAAAAACTCAATTGCCGAGCGGGAGCAATTATGCAGTCTCTTACACGAAGTGAAACGAAACTACTTAAGATTGCAGTCAATAGATTTGCTACAATTTTTTTGATGACGGGGGCAAATATGACAAGCAGTATACCTCCTATTATAATAGGTGCTGCTGTGCGTTTATTTCTGAATTGAAACGTTGGTTCTGGCAGCTCTCTGATGGACACATCATTCACCGTAATTCCGGAACGGTTTGAGTTTTCTTGTGCTACTGAGCAGACCGTATCGACGTTGTCATAATTTACTTTCACACTTCCCGATAGTGGTATTAACAACGCAAATAATTCGTAACGAATGTTCGCTGTTATTGGACTGATTCTGTTGAATGAATCTACGTACGTTTTCCCTGCGGAACATCGAACTCTGCTTGAACTTACACGAGATATTGCATCGAGTCCTCTAACTACAGCATTTTTAACTTTTAAGCGTCTATTTTTGTTATCGTATTCTATTTTCTGTATTGTCACTTCCCTTGGATCTGCCAATGATGGACGGGCGATGTGAAATAACCTATCCATTACATTATTCGCTTTCTCTGGTGGGACGCAATCTCTCGAATCCAAGGAACCCCTTTTACTTCTGTTGTGGGCTGCTGAAAGAATAAAATACAGCAAAACAGTAGGTGAGTGGATATATTTAAATACTTGTTTTCAAAATTATTAAAATGAACGATGATTTTCGCACATTACAAGAAAATTTTGATTAATTTTGCATCACACAACATATGTGAATCGTTTTATTTAGGAGTATACAATATCCTAGCCATGAGGAGTGCATGGTTGCTTCTGGGAGCAGACCATGCACACTATTTTTAAATAAATATTTTTTGGTAAACAAAAATAGTAAATATTAATTAATTAATATTAATTTTTTTCACCACTTAATAAAGTAGATTTTAAAAAAAATTATTGTATTATTTGGTTTTTGCTTAGATAATTTTTAAAGAAAAATAAAATTCCAGATAAATATTGTTGTGTAAAATACAAAAATTAATAAACTACATTAAATACAATTATTAAAATATTCAGATATATGTCTATATTAAACGTATTATGCATCTTCAAAATGTTCACTTTTTTCAGAATACAAACTTAATTAAGCTATTTTAGATATCTTACACAAGAAGAGGATAATTACCCACGTATTTTGAATGCCACTAGAAAGTTGTAGTAGTGAGGGAAATATAAAGCGATGCCAACTGTCTTCTAGCTACCTAAAGTATTTCCCTCCCTATTAATAGGCAAATCCACTCAACAATTTAACTTCATGACTAAGAGATTTTGACTCTTTCTTATTCCTCCTTACAGTAAGCATTCCGTCTAATGTTTTTGCCCTAGATAACCGCAACAGAATCTCTTCCCGATGAAAATAATACCCGTTATCTCTTCAGGGTGAACATCACTATCGTATTTCTCCTTGTGGATAACTCCAATGGATTTCTGTACAGAGTAAACATCATCATATTCCTTCTCATGGTAAAATTTCAACATCGTATTGCTTTACAGAGTAAATGACCATCGTACTTCTCTACAGAGTAAGCGTCACCATATTCATTCTCGCCTTTACCATCATTGTAAAAGCCCATTTGTTGAGCGGGAGTGCGTATGGAGGATTCTATACGAAGTGAAATAAAAAGACAAGATGATACTGATTATTTCTAATAAATTTTTTTACGATGGATCAACTACAGCAAACAGAAGATCTAGCAGAATAATGTCGCTTTTATTTTTGAAATCAAACCTTTGTTCTGGTAGATTATTAATGGTCACATTTTTTAGATCCTGTTGCAGTAGTGTACTGTCATTAGCAACCCTGACAACCTTCGTATCGTCTGCAAACTTGGACATTAACCCTGATATACCTTCATCAATACCATTGATAAATACAGAAATTACAATGGACCCAAAACCGAACCCTGGGAAACTCCTCTAAATAACATTTGTCCACGAAGAACAGTGTCCATTGATTACCACTCTCTGTGGTCTCCCACTCAACCATCCCTTTATCCATTGTAGCAACTTACCCTTAATGATTCATTAACAATCGAATCATCGAAATCAAGTGGACTTGATTCATCCCCATCCTTCTAGAGTTTACTTAAGTAAAGAAGTCTTTGCTACTTTTCATAATCTGCCTCTGCTTGCCTAACCTCCTTTAGGTTTTAATCACGAAAACGATACAAGGAAAACTTATCGAGGCATTTTCAAAAAACGAATGAATTCGCTAGCTTGGGGCAGACTTGGATTCCCCACCCGTCTAGCCGATGAAAACACGCCCCTAAGAATACGGTTTACTAACGCAATATGCTGGCGCCACATAGTTTAACAAGACACAAACTACGCGGAGTGCTTTAAAAAGTCACATGAAATATATTCATTATGCGCCGCCGTAAGAAGGGTGTATTTGCTTTAAAGGTTTGGTAATAAGTGTAGTTTGAAGTCGGTCGTCAGGAATGCGTTTCGCAGCAGGCTTTCAAACATTACGTGATGATTCAAAATTCGCACGGTCTAAAATGAAAGAGTTGTTCTCTTTCATTCTGGTAACCATACGCAAATAGTGCGCATGGTTACCAGAATTTTTGATATAATATTCGCCTTCGCATATTATATCAAAAATTCTAATATTTGGATGAGGCGAATATTTGATTTAATAGGCAACCTGGCATGCAAATTCCCAATAGAAATCAATCTACCCATGATAGAGCTTCACATTATGCAAATTAATCATGCCTCAAAATCACGTGTTGCGACCACATCACTTAATTCCGTGTTTTGGCTTGCTCAGTCGGATAGCTACAACTCCACTACTGTACTCAGAGCGGTAAGTTATCGTCGTTTCTTTGAGGTGACGGGCCGCTGGACGACTTGAAACCGGGCAGTCGCAGGTTGCACTTCGCTTAATGTATCACGCAGTGTCCTTCGAGTACTAGTGTACATCGTAATTCTGGCCTCGTAAATTCCGTTGTGTAGTTGTGGTCAATCTGAGACATGGTATCGTATTTTATACGAGTGTAATTTGTACTCTGAACAAAGAGGAAAGTTATCGTTACATATTGAAGATTTTAGTTTTGGTAATGAAAGTAATTATCTTGTTAATCAGTTGAAATTTAATTTATTGCAAGAGATCATTAAACCTAAGGTAAATTTTGAAAGTGATTTGTCCACTTTTTTCTTCTGCTGGCTCCCAGGCTAGGATACTTGGGGCTGGACGGCTGGTACCCATTTTTATTTTATTATTATTATTATTATTATTATTATTATTATTATTATTATTATTATTATAACAGAGTATACAACACGGAGATGGGGGAATCCCGTAGTGCCATTAGACATGATTTTCTTTTCACGCACGATAATGCCATTGCACATAGAGTTCAAGTGGTGGAGGAATATCTTAAAACTGAAGATATCCAACGACTACCGTGGCCAGCACGATCACCAATTTAAATCCGATCGACATATGTGGGACGTCCTTTGTATTGCACGCCGACAGCCAACTCCTCGGTCACTTGGTAAGCTAAGGTCTGCGCTGGTGGAAGAATGGGATTTGTTGCCACAGGATCGTATAGACCCCTTATATCGAGCATGGTTCACGGGCCTGTTTAGCCGTTGGAGTGGATCATAACGCTGTACTGATCCCATCAAACATGTGAACATATTTTCGCTCATTTTGTATCGACTTCTATAATGTGACCTTTTTGATAATTGTAATGTTAATTTGGTAATGTTCTAGAGGTTATTTACATGATTTTTTTTTTAACCGCCATTGTCATCAGAGTGTAATGCTTGGCGGATCATCGCTCTTGGAACTGCATAGGTAACTACTCAGCTTAGGATAAGCTGAGTAGTTACCTAAGTTTATTGATGACACATCTGTAGGTTTTGTCCTCAATAAACTTATCAACCTTTTGAACGTTCTGGAGCATTTCCATGGGTAGGAACCTGTCAACTTTCCAGAGCCTCCATGCTCCAGACTGAAGAGATGAGAGGACTTTTAAGGTTGGCGGATAATTCTCTATTGACAGAACTGTTAGAAACTAGGCGTGTTTATTTTTATCGTTGCGAGCAAGCGAAGGGCGAAGGTTCGCTCTGAGACTTTTCAAAGTTTATTTATGACTACGTGTGAGAGGCGGAAGTTTATGCTTGTACAGGATCAAACGAAGCAATCAGTACTCATCAGAACAGATAGTTTTCGGTACTAAGCAAACGTATATGTATTGAAGTGTGCTCTTATGAAGAAGGTGCTGCTTGGCAAGTCATCTGTATCTGCAAATCTTGTTGTGCATATTTGCAACATGGTGTTTAAAGCTCATTTTAGCGACAAAGGTGGCCTAGAGATTTCTTTGCTTGGTTAATAGTGGGATGGGTGTTCCATTGATTTCTAGTTCAGTTTTTTTTTTGGATGTGTTTTTAGAGATAATATCATTAGTACAGATTTCGTTGGATTTATTTTTAAGGAGAACTTCAAGAGGTGTGATATTAGATTCGGCAGACTATTAACGATAAACTCGGATACGCTGTCTGGTCTTTTGGTCTCGTGTATCCGAAAGAGGAGCTTCAGATCATCAGTATAGCTAATAAAATCCGTTTGCTGGCAGAGGAATGGGTGGATGGTAGCAATAAAGAGGAAACGAGATAGAAGAACTCCTTATGGATAAGAAATCCTTCGCACGGACGTTAACAGTCCGTGTGTAGGATTTTAAGGCTTTGAACATTTCTGTGGATTGAGGCGTGAAAAGGTAATCACAGTTTTCATAACCTGACGTTGCCTTGAATGTGACTGGAAGTGTAAAGGCTATTAGTACGTGTCTGACATGAAAGTGACTTCAGGCCGACCGTCAAAGGTGATGGTTTCTGTTTGCACATATGAGGTGTAACAAATTAGAGCGTCTGCTAGTTATATAATTCTGAAGACTTAATCGATCTAATAGCAGATACATTGTGTGACGGTCTTTAAAGGGATAGAGGAGTTCGCTGAAAGCTGCCTGATTGTATTGTTTTGACAATGAAGTTTAGCGGAGGCAGCGTGATAGTCTGGGGTAGTTTTTCATGATTTGGCCTGGATCGTGTTTTTTTTTTTTTGAAAAAAAAACTCGAATTAGAACCACCCAAGAATTAACTTATGACTGGGTATATTATGTTTTTAATAAGGGAAGGAGGAACCTAATTATCTACACCTGAGGCCAACTAATTTAGCCATAGAGTGAAAAGAAACCCATAAAAGTTCCTCAGGTTATTGACGGGATTCAAACCGGCCTTTTCGAACCGGTGTGGGGAAAACGGTGATTATAGACCCTGTTCTACCGAGCAGACAGACGTCCTGGACAATAATGCATGTCAGGAAAGCTCATATTTTAAAAACAGAACAAACGTCCATGTCATGAGCTCGGGCTGTGACGAACTAGTTTGGGGATGTGAGCTTCGAAAAGTTAGATTGACTGGGTTCAGCCCCTGACCTCAATCCTTCAGAGAATCTCCGAATAAATTGGATCGTCGGGCGCATGTGAGAAAGGACTGTCCAAAAAACAGGACTGGACCTCTCTGAAGGTTGAACGGCAGAATATCGGAGAAAATTTACAAAAAACTCGTAAGGAGTGCTCCACGGAAATTAGAGGCTGACATAAACTTTATTTACACGCTTTCCTGTGAACAAAGGTTATTTTCAAATATGCAGGTGCCTGATTATTAATGATTGGACAGTGTATATTGTTATGGAGTACCATGTCAAGGAACACGAAAAATATTTCCTTTTCCGTTAAATTTAGTTAAAAGAACACTTGTTTAGCTGGTATCTAAGAAGAGTAATTTATTAAGAAAAGTATTTCCGAATAAATATTTAAAAAATAGAATAACCGAGCCCATCCTAATGTATTTAGCTTAGATTGCCTTCATTTTATAAGTACACACTTCGTGACATCACTCGGTTGTTTTTCGGATATAGAAGAGCGCATCAAATGAAAGCGAGAATTATATTAACATATGGTCATCGTAGTACGTAGCATCCTTCACTAACTATATTGGAACGAGAATTGCATATTTACCAATAATTGGTACTTTATTTTTCAAACACTTTTAATGCGCTTATCCCATCAGTATACCATCTTTTCGTATCTCACCACTCATAAAAGTCTTTAGGGTGGTGATACGGACATCATGTTTTACGGTTTCCTTCAAATCATCGCCGTGAGAAATCACCCTTTTGCCAAATCATTGTTCAGTCTTCCGAAAACATGGTGGTGATGTAGCCATCCTCGCAAATAATTTTTGTAGTGTAGTCATACTAACGTTTGTAACTTTAGTAGTGGATTCGGCATTGTATGTTTAAGACTGAACGTAATAACTTAAACGATGGTTATGCATGTTGATAGGATGAGTTTTCCATTCGTTTTTCGTTTTTCTCTCATTCAATTTCGTAAACTGGCTTATAGTATAAAATTATAAGGCAATTTCTGCATGAGATCAATATCAACTTAGCACATTTGATTTGGAGTACCGTACATATTCTGCAAGTCAGGAAAAGCTTAATATACTCACAAGAACTGGTTCAGGGAAATCATGTTCAACGGATATAAATGATTTTGGAGGAAGCTTTTAAAATATTCGATTGTTGCCTTTTTTCTCTTAAGATGCCACTGTCAAAGATATGCGTTTTATGGGATGAAAGCGTCTTTCTCCAGGAAGAGCGATATTCGGTACCTGACAAATGTATTCTCTAATTTCATTTAATGTCATAGATTGAATATATATAATACATATATTTGTTAATGATGATTGATGATTGCTATTGATTGTACATAGTACATGTATTTATTAATAATGAATCGTTCCCTATTAATGGAGTTTGATGGGGTGAAAATTGGTTCATGATATTTTGACTCTTTCCTCAAAGAAGACAGGAATGTCCTTGAGGAGCTTCCTCTGATCCTGATACTTGGATCGAACTTTTGGTAAAATGCCAGGCACCAGTCACACAGCAGAACAGAGCACAAATTTACACACGAAACACTACACGCACGTTACCGGTTATGGAGCAACCTTCACCATGGGAGAAATCCCTGGGGTCTGAAAAAACTACACTTAAATACTTGATAATACTTAATATAATGCCATAGTGTTTAACTCTGGCTATCTGGTTTCCGAAGACGTCAGGCAGTAGTCCTTTGCCTTGCCTTGACATGTCTTTGTGGTATTCTTCTTTGCCGTCAGCAGTAGTCGCGAAAGGAATATGTTTCACTGAAAGCAAAATAGAACTGAGGTTATCACCAGGAGTGTGGCAAGATTCGCTAAAATATATTAAGGCGAACTTTTAACATTATTTGCAAAACACTAACCGAATGAATTCATTAAAGAAATCGGCCAAATCCTATATTATTAAATATTTTGACTCGAAATAGCATATTCATATAATGTTATATATTGTCCCATGGATGCAGAACAGAGTCAGGTAACTGTATAAAATTAGTAATTAAACTGTTTAATTTTAGTTATAATTCAGAAAAAAAAATACGGATTTGTGAGTATATATCAATAAAAAAAATTGCCGAATCCTCAGAAACACATTTGGTTGAATTGAAAACATAAGAAGCTAGTGCTTTTAGAACAATGTCACAAGTGTGAATGCATTTAATAAGATATTATTTTGTGGAGCATTTTTAAACTAGTTAATTTTTTTTGTTTTTTAAATATTATATTGAAACTGTTCTTTGAGTATTTTTAATGGCTGTTGATACAATACTTATCCCAATTCTGGCATTTGCCCTTCAAATTAACTCTTTAAAATGTCTTTGATTTCCTCTCGATATCTATCTCAGCTGTCAGAATGTTGTCCCAAAGAAGGAATCTGAGGTCGTTTTTGATTCTGTTCTGTTCCATCTACCTCTAATCGAGTGGGTATGCTTTTTATACATCCTGCGTTTCACTGTCATTTTCCTGTCATATGACATTTGGAATTAGCCATTGAAATTAGGTCTGATGTGCCGCAATGGCAGCTGAGAACCCCATAGATGAAATGAATGGTCTACAAGAAATGAGGAGAATACACATTGAATAATCTTGCATTTATCCACAGTACCATGTGTGAATAAATTTGTTACAAATTTATGGCCACAACCGATAATTACAGGGAATGAAATGGGAATAATACAGTATCATAGGAGCTGAAGAAGGATCCGCCGTCTATTTAACGACACTGATATCTCCCTTGTTTTTTCCACCTACAACAAATTAGGATCCTTCTTCAGCTCCTATAAAGATACACACAAATATCCTACAAACGATATCAATAATATAATATAACTCATTAATTGTCAAACAAACTGTAATATTTGTTACATCGGAAGTACAACTACCAAATTTGGCTCATAAAAAACATCCAACACCCGTGCATACTATCATTTCCATAGCCTCATGTGTAACCAATCTGTTACAAAACTTACAATTCACGCCCAGACCCACAACCACACTCCCCGTCATTGACTGCCATTTCCATCATTAAACTAAAATCCAGCTACAGAATACTTCAATATGAAGCCCTAGCTATTGAATGGTACCGGCACCACTCAAACCTTAAAATTCTAAATTCCAAACTCCCCTTCAATCTTTCCCCAATTTGGAACTTCTCGCAATTAAAGTTCCCACATGTCAAAAAAGGCATCACGAGAGTATAATTTATTTCTTAAATACCATGCACGTTCACTCTCCACACATTGGCAACTGAGGACGTTTTAACCAACGAAAGTCCTCGTAACGACTATTGGCTTCACCGTATTCACCTATTTAGTTTTCAATTATTCTTTTGCTTCTTTACTTCAATGACAACCAAGGATTGGATGTGTACGCTTCTGTTTCCTTGCGCCTATTTTAACTCAGTCAACACTGACCTACTTTCCCCCCTTTTAATTTTATTCAACTTAACAATTCAATCTAAATATTAAACACGCTGCCTAAGTAAGCCATCGCAGATTAATTCAAGATGAGTACCGCTTTCTAAGCATTCACTATCCTTTACTGAATATCTTTATTATTAAAATTTATGTGATAGTGCTAAAATATATGCAGATGCGCGCACGAACAACAGATTTGCAATATCTGGTTATGGCTGTAATGAATGTATTAGTAATGGCCGCATGGTGCAAGAAAGCCTATGGCTTATGCTGCACCAGCCAAAAAAAAAAAAAAAAAAAAAAACCGAATAAAATAATAATAATAATAAAATAATAATTAAATAAAATAATAATAATTAATAAAAGAAAATGAAATTAAACCTATCATCCTATGTTCTTCCCTGACCCGAAGGTACTATCCAGATGACCTTTGAATTTCTCCAAACTGTCAGCCTCTACCACCCATGTAGGAAACGTATTCCAGTAATTTACAACTCGCTCGCTAAAATAAAACATCCTGCAGTCCAATCTAAACATCTCCCTCCGTAACTTGAATTTATGTCCCCTAGTTTTTTTTTTTTTTTTTTTTTTTTATGAGAACCCCAAACACGAGAGGTATTAGAACCTATAGTACTTAGTACCGTGCTTGGGTTGGAGGTTGAGAAGACGAAAGAAGATATTTGTTGATATTGGACTTGAACTTCTGTAGATAGTAATTTTCAGGAAATACGTATGAAGGAAGGTTGTTCCAGAAGACGGCAGTTGAATGAATAAATGAGAAAGATGAAAAGTTGGTTCTGTGGGTTTGAAGTTGGACAGTAAATGGATGTTGGCTGGTGGCGGCACGTGTTCGGACTTTTTTGAAAGAGAGAGCGGGAATTATAGAAGCCAATTCAGAAGAACAGTGCCCATGGAAGTATCTGTAGAAGAGGCATGCAGCAGAAACAGTGCGTCTATGAGAAAGCGAGTGGTGAGACTCTGTTAGAGATGAATCATTAATTAACCTAACTGCCCTCTTCTGAATGGAATCAAGAAGCCTGAGAGAGGTTTTGGGGGCACCACCCCAGATGTGGGAACAATATTCCATGGCAGGGCGGATTTGCGATTTGTACAGAGTGAGCAGCTGTTTGGAAGAAAAGTAACGCCGAGAGCGAAAGAGAAAACCAAGTTTTTTAGATGCAGAGGAAGCAATATTTGTAATGTGCTTGTGCCAAGAGAGATTAGAAGTCAGGGTAATCCCCAAAAG
This sequence comes from Mastigoproctus giganteus, assembly GCF_048544385.1. Classification (NCBI taxonomy): domain Eukaryota; kingdom Metazoa; phylum Arthropoda; class Arachnida; order Uropygi; family Thelyphonidae; genus Mastigoproctus; species Mastigoproctus giganteus. The sequence goes on from NC_143581.1 coordinate 89,838,047, forward strand.
AGATATATCATTTTGCCTAGAAATCGGAGTGTCACTAAAGATAAGAATAGGAGCAGAAGAATCCTTTTTGCGAGATATAAGACAAGTTTGAGTTTTAGAAGGGTTGAAATCAACTAAGTTGTCTTTGCCCCACTGGAGAATTACCTGAAGATCGGCATTTAAGGAATTGGCAGCAGATTTTCGAGAACTTGAAGCTGATTGAGCTGGACAAGGTTTCTCAAAATGGAAAGTTGAATGCAATGTGCTATCATCGGCAAAACTATGGATAGGATTTCCAGTCAATGGAAGAAGGTCATTGATATACAAGAGGAAAAGAGTGGAGGAAAGAACTGAACCTTGGGGGACACCGGCATTAGTGGAGAAGTTAGAAGACAGAGAGCCATGTACCATCACCCTCAGTGAGCGATCAGAGAGAAAACTGGATAACCAATTACTAAAAACAGTTGGCAAACCATAAGATGGAAGCTTGTTTAGAAGACCTTTATGCCAAACACGATCAAAAGCCTTTGAGATGTCAAGAGCAACTACTTGTGTTTCACCGAACCTTTCCATTGAATTAGTCCATAAATGGGTAACATAAGCCAGAATATCACCAGTGGATCGACACTGACGGAATCCATACTGGCGATCGTTGATCAGACGGAAGGTTTCTAGGTAGTTTAAGAGTTGGCGGTTAATTGATTTCTCCATTACTTTAGAGAGAGTAGAAGTAATTGCAATGGGACGATAATTGGATGGGAGGGATTTGTCACCCTTTTTAGGAACTGGCTGGATATGAGCAAATTTCCAAGCAGAAGGAAAAACACCTTTGGAATAAGAAAGTGAAAAAAGGCGGCAAAGAATAGGAGTAAGTTCAGGAGCACAGGTTTTGAGAACAAGTGGAGAAATACCATCAGGACCTGGAGCTTTCTTAGCATCAAGATTCAATGATCTTTGAATCCAGATGACCTTTGAATTTCTCCAAACTGTCAGCCTCTACCACCCACGTAGGAAACTTATTCTAGTAATTTACAACTCGCTGGCTAAAATAAAACATCCTGCAGTCCAATCTAAACATCTCCCCCAGTAACTTGAATTTATGTCCCCTATTTCTAGAATCATTTATAATCTTGAAAATTTCGTCCTCATTTATTTTACTGATGCCTCTCAGAGCCTTAAACACCTCAATCACATCTCCTCTAAGGTGTCTAGTTTCCAAACTCTGCAACCCACATATTCGAAGTCTTTCTTCATAAGGACGCCCTTTTGCCGATCTCATCAGGCGAGTTACCCGTCTTTGCACCCTTTCAAGAAGCTCGATGTCTTTCTTTAGGTGCGGTCTCCATACTTGAAAACAGTATTCCAAGTGTGGTCTAACAAAAGCCTTATATAATGGGATTATCACGTCCCTATCTCTACTTGCAAAAGTTCGATAGATCATCGATAGGACACCATGGGCCTTCCTTGCAACCTGTTTACAATGCTCAGATAATTTCATGTCTGACCGTATCGTAGCACCCAAGTCCCTTTCCTCCAGTACTGGGTTTAGTTGAACTCCACCAAGTGAATAAGTTATTTTTGGATTACTGTTTCCCAGGTGTATTACCTTACACTTTGTTGGATTAAAGCATAGCTGCCATTTTTCTGACCATTCCTGAAGTCTATCTAGGTCTCTCTGAACAAGCTCAGCTTGACAGTGATCATTAACTACTCTACCAATTTTAACATCATCTGCAAATTTAGACATCACGCCCTCTATCCCTTCATTGATGTAGTTTATGAAAATTAAAAACAACAGTGGTCCCAATATTGATCCTTGGGGAACCGCACTTCTTACATCAACCCAATCTGAGGAATAGCCATTTATCACAACCCTCTGCCTCCTGCTCTGAAGCCATCCTGCTATCCATATAAGGATTTTCCCAGTGATTCCAACCTGTTACAGTTTATAAACAACCGCTCATGTGGGACTGAGTTAAAAGCTTTGCTGAAATCTAAATAAACAATGTCGAAATTATTCCCTAAATCCAGCTCGTGAGTGACCCTTTCAAAATAACGAACCAGATTTGTTAAACATGATTTTCCCTTTACAAAACCATGCTGAGTATCCTTGAGAATTTCAATTCGATCCAAATGATCCTGAATTCCACCCTTGATCATTGCCTCCATGATTTTCCCTACCACTGAAGTCAGACTGACAGGTCGATAATTTCCCACTTCACTCTTAGAGCCACCCTTATGTATTGGAGATACATTGGCACTTTTCCAATCCAAGGGAATCTCCCCAGAGTCTTGTGATGCTCGCGTAATTAGCCTCAATGGTTCTGGTTCAATGCACTCACTTGCCGCCTCCCTTAAGATTATAGGGTATATTCCATCAACTCTAGAAGCCTTACTGACCTGTAGGCTCGAACGTTTTTTCATTAAATCTTGCGAAATTTCAATATCATTAATTACATGTTTTTCAACTTCGCTCCCACAATTTCCCATTGCCACAAAAGGTTTTTCATTTGTAAATATCGATGTAAAATAACTGTTGAGTTCACCTGCAACGGTAGCTGGTGTATTTAATACTATCCCCTTTCCCTTACGTAAAGGTCCGATTTGGTTTGTACTGCGCTTCTTGGCATTTCTATATGTGAAGATTTTTTTATCCCCCCCCCTTAGCTCTGTTTGCTAGCAATTTCTCATAAATTGCCTTTGCCTGTCGAACCTTTTCTGTGGCTCTATTACAGATCATCTTGTAGCTGTTATAGGCTTCAGTACTTTTTATTGCTCTGTAACCTTTCCATGCCACCTTTTTCTGCTCAAGTAATGTGGCAACTTCACTATTCAACCAACTTGGAACCCTCCTCGTGGATCACTTCTTGCTACTGGTTCCTCTACTGTCAGCCCTGTTATGTCATCCGATTCATGGGTGATGATGAAGTCTAGAATATTCTTTTTTCTAGTACTTTCCCTGACATGTTGATACAAATAACAGTCATCTAGTTGATTTAAAAATTTTGTTCCCCATATCGAGTTTCCTTCCCATTTACTCCAATCAATTAGAGGCAAATTGAAATCACCCATAATTAGGCATTGACGCTTACCTGCCCATTTCATTTGCATGTAGAGACTTTTGTCATAATCTTCACAATTACCTGGTCTGTAGATTACTCCTACTCGCATTATACTTTTTGTTTCCATCTCACACCATACAGATTCTATACTATCACGTGAAACATCTCAATCTGGGAAAGCTATCGTCGCGCTCAGGCTGCTTCTGATAAGAAGAATTACCCCACCACCCCTTTTATCTACTCTATCCTTCCTAAATACATTATACAAGCCGTACTGTACTGAAACTGATCATCCCCAATTTCCGGGTGGCACCACGTCTTCGCAATCCCTATTATGTCCGCGTTACTTGTTTTAACCAGCAGTTCGAATTCGCTCATTTTATTGACGACACTTCTAACATTACTGTATAAACAATTAAGATTTACTGTTCTTGTATATTTAACAACCCTAACACAACCCTTGAAGTTTTTTAGGCTCTCTTCCCTGGCATTAGCTACCCGCTTACTTGAAACGTTTCTGCCCCCAGAACATCTAGACAATATATCCAGTTGGGGTAACAGATAACTCTTGAGGTATGTGTAACAGTTACTTTTACCAATATTATCAGATAAACGCGTGTCAGTATTACCCACATCCCCCCCCCCCTAACTAGCAGTTTCCCTGAACCTTTAAGGCAAAAACTTACTGGCAAAAACTTTCGCACCACCTTTGTTTAAGCGTATCCCGTCTCTACAAAACAGATTCCTTCTACCTACAAGTGTGGGCCATGCTGATAGAAATTTCCCCCCTAAAGCCTTGCAGATTTCTTCAAGTCTTGAGTTAATCCACAAGGCTTTTAACATATAATCCCTCCTATCGTGTCTGGGCAGAATTGCAGACACGTAGACATTGTGGCCTAGCTCGCGGCATTTCCTCAGCATGGTCCTGTATTTTTCCATGGGTTTACAACAAGCAGAAGAGAAACATTAAAATTTAATGACAAAACGATGTAAAAACCGCACAAAACAAAAATTGTTTGAAAGAAAAAATACGTACAAGTAAAAAAAAAAATCAAAAGGTTCAGTTCAATATTCGAGCTGCAAAGTCTATCCAAACGTCTCAGGGCCTCTTATAATAATGTTCTGTCTTTTTCCCTTAAGAAAAAATTAAATATTAGTTAACCCTAAGCCGAATTAAAAAAAAAAAAAACTTGTTTCCAGAGATTAAAAGAAGGTATGAAAGCTACCATCTGTCAGTTCTAGCACACAAATGTTTTAGAATTTGTGACGGTATCATTGTCCGGGTTAAATTTAACGTGGTCCTTTAATTATTCACCAATTTCCCTGCTGGATTCGAAACCAGACAAGTGAAAAAAGTACCGCCGTATTCGCATCACTGAGGGCTGTATACTCCTTCAGAATTGGTTAATATCACTAGGTTTCTTGGCTATACCACGCAGAATCATTGCAGAGAACTACTACTGCCGCTAAGGTAGGAATAATTTTGCTGTTGCATTCTTCATTGTTTTATTTGGGTTGAATAAGCGCTAAGGAAAATAAATCCATAAAGAGTTAATAACCATGTTTGTAAATTTATTTTATTCTGATGTCGGTTCGTCTGTTTTTCGGTGGACTGGAACAATTCAATCCACTTCCGAGACGGATTAACATGGTCACGATACGAAAAAAGCCTAAAAGTTGCTCCATCTGGACAAGAATTGCTCCTTTGACTGTTTACTATTACTGTTTAATAAAATTTTGAAATGACTGCATTCAAAACAGATGTGCTTCTGTTGGATTATATGCAACTCGCAGTTGTTGATATATATATCTGGGTCTCTGTGACAGTATTTTATTACTGTGCGCCTATAGATGTACAATGTCCTGTGATAAGAAGAAAAGAAACTTCTATTTGGACCTATGTCGCGTATAATTTTTGGTAAAGCGTAATTTATTTATAAAAATATCTGTTATTTTACTTTTCAAACAGTTCATTTATATGATATACAAAGACACCATAATTTCAATCTGGAAATGAATTATAAACAACTTACCCTTGAGATGAGGATAACATTCAGCGAATAAGCAATGGAAACCGTGATAAACAATTACACAAAGAATTGCAAATGCTTCGGTTTTGAACATATCCATGCACCTCTAAATATAAACAGCATTTATGGGTTTTGTATTATTTTGATACGACTAAATAAATTTAAAATAGATTACTTTATTGGCAGGTAAATAAGTCTCTAACAATTCTATAATCCCTCTCAAAAATACAAACACTTAGAAATAAACAATATGAATATTTACAACAAATAAAATTTTGCAATGTATAATACACAGAGTTGTTAAACAGAATAATCAAAATACTACAAAAATTTCAAATATTGATAGATATGCATAATGGCCATGAACATTTAATTAAAATAATAAAAATACTATTGCTATCAAAGAGAATGAAATGAAATAATTCTAATTAAAAAAAAAAAAACCACGTAAAAGCCATTCGGAACAAACTTCTATTTCTAAACAGAAAAATCTACATATTAATAATTCGATAATTAGAACAGAATAAGCGAGTGCGTCCGAAACGTCAGTCTAAGGCTGTAAGGCGTCAATATATCGAAATTGTATATTGCGTGAATTCTGTGGTCGATTTTCCTGTTTTCTGGACTAAAAAAAAACAAAAACAAACTCTAGTTTTTGAGGGAAAACTATGCACTCGTCTGAGATCGATTATCCCGGCCACTTTGTGAAAAATGGTCCAAAAAAAAAAAAAATAATTCCTCTCGTCATTGATAAAATTCGAAACCAGGAATTTTCATTTTCCATACGGTGTGGGAAGAACGGTGATTATATCCATAGTGCATATAATCATCTTAGTTCTTAAAGAGATCAATTTATAAATGTAATAAGAGTTATTAAGCGCCCTCGTGGTGAAGAACTCTTATTACTCGTAGAAATTGTTTTTAACAATCTAAAAAAAAGTGTTTAAGTACCTTAAGTAAGAATTATTAATTCTGAAGAGTATTATTCTAAGTGATGAAATTCTGACTGGGTATGATCTGTTTTATGTTGAATAGCAGTTATGTCTTGCGGTTTCTTAAATTCTAACCATTATTTGATGCATTTACTTGCACTTAAGCTGTGTGTAGTTTTTAATGTTCAGAGTGGACATAAGTATTTATCAGAACCAATTTGCACAATTTAAATCTTAAAAGTCAATTTAATTTCCGCATTACTTTATTAATGTCAACTTTATATTGCTATTTGTGACATTTAAATGTACGAAACAGTTCAGATATACCGTAAATTTTTTCGAAGCTTTCCAGGCAACTGTTGTTCTAAACAAAGGCATTTACACTGCTCTAAAAAATTAACAGAACACGTAGAAAATGTGCTGTAATTCGTGCAGTTGGCGATGAAGCGGAAAATATTTAGTCGGGTGGTGTACCACAGAGTAACAGTGACAGCAAAAAATTTCGGAAAACTGGTATAAGTGACATTTATATAGAATTACCAAAAAGGTCACATTACAGAGGTCCATACAGAAGTATTTCTTGTATTTTCCTTGGCCTTCCCAGGTCGTCTGGAAATTGAGGATATAAGATTCATTATCGTATCAGTAAGTGGTGTTTAACATTTGTTAAAAAAAAAGTAGCACAAATCTTTGACCCATTACAAATGGCTTTTGTGCATTAAAATTAGAAGTATACCTCATTTTCATCTGATTTCGAAGAATTCATTTGGAACTTGACTAATCATATTTTTTTTTATATGTGGTATCTTTGTATGTGAGGAAAAATTTCATAAACATGACCTCTAACACCTTTCGGAATATTATATCTAAGGTAAATCTTACTTATCAGAGTCAATAACATTTTTTTGCATATAGAATACGTTACAAATCATTAAAGTGAAAGTGAGCCTAACAAATTTCTTACCTTTTTCTTGGAGTTTAAAGCGCTTATAATAAAGACGTTTATAATAAGACGCTTATAATAAACCGTGAACTATGGTCACTAACAGTGACTACAAAACAAAGACTAAAACTGTGAAAGATGATGTACACGCTAAGCAGCTCATACCGTATTACTGTGATATTTGAGAAGCAGATTACTTAGAAATGATTATAGAAATTTTTCCCTTTTCTAATTACATGACAAGGAGAGCATAATTTCATGCTTTTACAATCAGTGCATGCTAAATACTCGATGCTTTTAGATTCAAAAAATAAAATGAACTTTATATATCACAGTTTATTAAATACATACGGTATTTTAGATTGGCTTTGGAAATGATAATAATTTTTTTTTCGATTTATTGAAGATTTTTTTGTATTTAAATTCATACAAACTACCGAATTATATTTTGCTAATGATTCAAAAACAGTTTTCAAAGGAGGGCGTTCTCCATCCCCAGGAGACGCTAGCAATTGTTTTAGGGACACGAACTCTTAGAACTGCATAAAAATATAACAGAAATAAAAACTGATTTCAATTTAATGAATAATTTGCTTTTTAAAAAAAATGGCCTGAACGAGGTCGCGGTGGCCGTATCTGGTGGAAGCAACACTTTGCTTCTTTGCATAATCAACTCTGATATGTTGAGTTCGTGATTTGGTGATCAACGGCATTTTGGTGCTTGGCTTAGAATTCTGTTCCAATTTTTCTACTTCATTAAATCAGCATTTTTAGCGATTTTGTTTATTAGTCACCTTTGTAATATCTCTCTCTGCTGGTAAGTTATTTATTTTTTTCCTTTATTCTTCAACTTAATTAAATTCATTCTTAATTAACATTGCTTTTCTTACTTTAATTTAGGCCTTAGAACCTGTAAGAATTATGTGTATACCTTTAAAATTTGTGTTGCGTGTAATTTATACGTTAACTATTACAGTGTGTGCGACTTGCAAATATACCCTTTTTTACTCAAATGTATCTTGATGAAATACTGGGTAAAATGTCAACCTGATGAAAAGAATCTTAAATTCCCCAGTCATAAAACATTACCTACTGATTCTTTGGGAGCCACCTCTACGCATTTACCTTCACTCGGAAAGAGTATAACGTGTTTTCCAATTTACATTTCGATAGCAGCTTTTACCTCCCCCAACCCTTGGATCGATTATCTGTGCATAGAACCACTATCGAACTGCAGTACATACCTCTAAAAGTTGTAGGATTTATGGAATTTAGGAGTGCAGCGCGTACAGAATATACATGGAATGTGAAGCTCATTATCATCCTGGAAAAATTAAAATCCAGTACTAAAATGCAATGAAATCTAAGAATAAAATTAATTTACTATTCTTAAAAATGTGGTCTACAGGTGGCTGGCCACGTTTGTTTCAGTTGTTCTAATCGCTATCACCTATGTTGTGAGGAAAAGGCCTGAATTCGAATCTTGTCTAGATGGGAGTAGTTTTATGAGCTTTTGTCAAACAGTGACAGAGTCATTTGGTGTTTGAGGGGTCCGTTGTGTGCTCGTGAAACTCTGACTTTTCATCCAGTAAATAGGCAAATTGGCCAAAGAATATTGGCAATATTGGCGAGAGGGCGTTGTTGTTATTAAGGAGTATTTGCGAATTTTAACGCTTGCGCTGCTATTAATTGTTTTAATTGAAAATCGTATTTTAAAAAGGAATTAATCGTTATAGAATAGTCGGTACTCAGTTTGACTTACATCCAATAAAAAATTTGACATTATTATCAGGTATTTTGCTAGAGATAGATGGATTAAGTATATTAGGCTTAGCGACTAAGAGATCGCATCGTTATAACTTTCTGTACGCAAATAACGATCGCTTTGATTAAGGCTTGTTGTCCAGCTTTATTCAATCGCTGGTTTGTTCATTTTAAATAGTGTACGCTAAGAAAATAACTGGACAATTATCGATAATGTCTCATTTTACTTAATATAAGATTCTATTTCGTCCTAAAAGATGCAAGGGTATTTTTAATAACTCTTTCGCTACATTTGGCATAAGCACAGACGGACAGAGCACAGAAAAACGAAGCACAGAAGGAACGTTCAGGACCACTTGAACTAGAGGTATACTAGTTTAACGACTCGCTTTTCCCAAAAAAAAAAAAAAAAAACTACACTTTAAAATGGCTCCATATCAAGCATGCAAAAAAGCTGAAAAACAAGATGCCGTGCCGACATTTTGTCTAAAATGCACCACAATCCCATATAGGCAATTTAAGAGAATGCTGCAAAATAAAGACAAATGGGAATGCAATGACTGTTCATTAACTGTCTGCGCGGTGGTATCGTCACCGTCCTCCCCACACCGGGTGGAAAAGGCCAGGGTTCGAATCCCGTCGATGACGCGAGGAACTTTAATGGGCTTTTTTCACTCAGTGGCTGAGTTAGTCGGTCTCAGGCGTAGATGGCAAGGTTTTTCCCCAGAAACTGGGGTTTTTTTCGTCCAGCAAAATAGGCAAATCGACTAGAGAACACGCAATTTACAGACAAAATACATATGGTATGAGGTATATTGAGGGTCTAGCGGCTCCTGGGATTTCTCCGATCTCCGCGAATGTTCTACGTATCGGTGACAGTACCCTGTCAAAGCCAGAGATTTAGAAGTGTGTGGGTCATGAGTAGTGTTATATGTTGTGCCCATTGTTTATCCAGCTTATTGGCCGCCAGGTCCCTAATGGAACCCGACGTTGCCCATACCTCGCCACGTGGAGGCTAGCCGGGTGTTACCAGTGAGTCAATTGTATTCTGGCAGGTCCTGCCACTTACTTTCCTGGGATTTTAGTGGCTAGGACCTAAAAAAAAAAAATAATAATAAATAAATAAAAATAAATAAAAAATTGGAACGACCGCGGTTGATTTTAGTTCACTTACATTAAAGCGCTAATATCGGGTATGACGCTGAAGGCCTGTTTCTGAAGTGCCTAAAAGGTTGGGCGAAATTTTTTTGGTGTACGTTAAATTTGGACGTGTAGGGCTATACACTGTGCAAGAGAAAGTTCTGGGAGGGGAGAGTGAAGGCTGGGGGGTGAAATAAGAAGAAGAGGGTCCCTTGTGCAGTGCAGCAACTCCAAGTTGCTGCACTGCACAAGGGAGTGCAGAGCCTTGAGCCAATATGGCTCCGTCAAGGCAGCAACTTGGAGTTTCTCTATCTTCGTCGGTCTTCTCTGTCATCGGTAGCCTTTAGTATCCAGATTTGTCCTCAGCTATGAACACTGGGCAGGTCCGTTGTTAGTCTGTTATTAATGGCTGTGGTTCTCTTCATCATGGGAAGATCCGCATCTCCATGGGGTTATTCTTGCGTTCGCTGGTTTTAGATGATTAGTAGTGAGCAGGTTCTCCTTGAGTCCTCTCCACGCGTTTCTGTGTTTTTTTTTTTTTTTTTTATCTGCTTCTTCTGTAGATGGCTATCAGTGTTTTACGCCTAGCAAATAGTTTTTGGGCATATTCCTTTAGCTCCCTATATTCCTGTAGTGAGTCCAATAGTGTGATTCCAGGTTCTTGGGGAGGTAGTGTATTGCGGTGATCAGTCTGCACCTGAGGTCCTCATAATGGGTGCAATCGTACATAATGTGCTCCCAGCACCCAAGCTCCCCACAGACACAGCTCGGATCCTCCTCAATCCCCAGCGCTGTCAGCTTGGCTTTAAAAGCCCCGTGACCAGTCAGTAAATAGGTGGTGTATAATCCAGGTTGAAACCAAGTTGGGGTACATCCTGTCGATGTTCGGAATGAATTTCCTGGTGATATTTCCCTTAGTTGAATTGGCCCAGCGCTCCTGCCAAAATTTGCATCCAGTGTTTTTGCAGTCTTGTCTTCTCATTTTTTCGTGGTGCATTAACGTCCACAGTATAGCCATGGTATGTACAGGTAGTTCATTCCCCTGCACGTGATCTCTAAGTCAAGGGGGAGAGCCCCGGCTAAGACCTGCAGTGCGTGGGTACTGGTTGTTCTACAAGCACGTGTAATTGTCAGTAGGATGGTTCTTTGCGTTGCATCAAGGATGTGTCGGTTTACTACAGTTGCTGTTTTGGGAAACCATATTGCTGAGGCGTAAGTGATATCGGTAGAAAGGTTGTTTTATAAAACAATGGCAGGGTGCGTTGGTTTAACCCCCAGTCCCGCCTGGCGATCCTAGCCACCAATCCAGAGTATCTTTTCATTTTGGCTCTGATATAAGTTAGATAGTGTTTAAAGGAAAGATTACCATTCAGTATAACCCCTAAATATTTTAACTGGGTCACTAGTTTTATTGTGGTAGGTCCCACCTTTATTTGTGGCGGTCTACGTATATCAAGCTTGCCTTTTAGCAGGATGGAGGACGTCTTTGTTGTTGATATCGTCAGGCAGTGAGTTCTGGTCCAGTTTTGCAATATCAGCATTGCCTGATTGGCCTTTTCCTCTAGCTGAGCCCTGCTATCTGCAGCAATGGTGAGGACCAAATCATCAGCAAAGGCCTGGGAGCGCACATCACCGAGGTGCAAAGCCAAGAACCCGTCCAGAACCATGTTCCACAGGAGTGGCCCAAGAACAGAACCCTGGGGACAGCCCCTGCGGACATCACGATTCACTCTACCATAAGGTGCTTCCACGATGATCTTCGCCACCTAGCGGAGATCTTCCAGAAGATCTCCGCTAGGTGGCGAAGGTCAGTGAGTTACTGAATTATGTGCTCCTAAAAATACTCAAATACCTAAGTTAACCTGAAAGGATCATAAATGAACTGCATATTGACAGAGAGCTTATGAGAAGTTGAATCTGGATATAGTGTCTACTAATGGAATCCTGAACAGGTAATATGTCTAATCTTGATTTTAAGCATTCATACTTCGCGTAATAGTTGAAAGGAACGGTTGGTTTATAGCGATTCAGTGCAGCGGAACATAGCAATATTCTGCTTAAGGCAATACGGCACTTAAGCTCTGAACAAGGTCAAGCGGTGACAAAGTTAGGGATTAAAACCTCCCCCATTTCCACCTGCATATTTCATAGGCTAGTCATCGAACGATAGAAGTGCCCTATCTTGTTGTACTAAAGACTACCTGCCTCGAAATTACTGAAATTCCAGCCCCCATTTGCATTTCAGAATGACAGATTTCAGCGCATCAGCCGTGCCGCTTACTTGCTGTATATGTCTGACCAATGATGACTTCATAATTAAATGCGTTACTTGTCACAAAAACTATTGCAATAAGCCTGATTGTACTTCTGTAGATATTAAGAAATTAAACAAAACTAGAAAACGCAAGTTTGAATGTAACGCCTGTAGGCAACAAACAGGGAAAAATAATGAAGAATTACCCAATGAAGTCATTTGTGAAGATTCTTGCACAGAACAGATTAATGACCTTGAACAAGCAACAAGAGAAATCCTCTCGCAGACTGACCTTGGAAATGGCATCTTGGGCCATCCTGAAGGATCAATTTTTGAAACCTTGGGATGCGATATTTGCCCGGAAGACTGCGAGCACTCTGAAGGGGGTTTCGCTAGAAAGAGGAGCAATCATAGCCCGGATGAAAGGCAGGAAGAGAACCGTAAAGAATATGTCTCGCGTACGGAATTAAAGGATATCCTTGCAGACTGCATCAGCCCCTTTTCGATGCAGGCTGTGGAATACGCTGAAAACCTCGCGAGCAATTTCATCCCTGTACATAAAATGCTACAGGAACTGCAGGAAGAGAATTTTCTTCTCAAAGAACAAAACAGTAAAATATTGCACACCCTTAAACGACTGGAGGAAAAGCTAGGATGCTTTGAATCCGTCCTCGTTGCACAAGGTGGCTCAACGGCTCCCGTAACCGACGAAACTTGCTATGCGAGGCAGAGCTACCCAAAGAAAAGTAGAAGTGATATGCATGGTTTGTACAGGAGGACAGAAAGCATTGAAAATCACAAACAGAAGACAAGAAAAGAATTGAATTCGGAGGAAAACATATCAGAAGGAATTGCAAAACTACAAGACAGCCAAATAATATGTGAATCTCAAGCCCAGCCGCGAACTGTCTGTTTGCAGCAGGACCTCGCAAGCAATAGCACCAAACTCAGTGAAACTTTAGGGGCAGCACAAGGAAATGGCTCCACACATTCCACTAGGAAAAGTCGAAACCAAAATAAAGAAGCCTCAGAAACATTAGGACAACAGGAATCAACTGAAATGATTGGAGCATGCATGTATTCCAAGAGTACGAACTCCAGAGTTACATCTTCCCCCTCAAATCATGTTCCTGCAAACCCACTCACTTATGCGCACATCACTATGCTACCTAAAAAGCATAACACTTTTGAGGGTAGAAAAACCCGCCCATCCCAAAATTTCATGCCTACTCTCGCCGAGGACAGCCGACGACGTAATCCAGTTCACAGAGAAAGTATTAACGTGTCTTCCTGTAACACACCTGAAACAAACAAACGGTTTTCTGAAATGTACAACATTACTTCCGTTGCAACCAGAGAGCAAATTTTTGTATCAAGGCTGGGACCCACAACACAGCCCAGAAACATTAAAGCCATGTGTGAGGGCGAACATGGGATAACTGTGGAAGTAAAGCAGGTGAAAACACGACACCCAGCTTACTCCTCCTTTATAATCTCTTGTCCACCAGATAAAGCAACTCGCCTACAAGACGTAAGCGCCTGGCCAGTAGGTACCTTAGTCAAGCCCTACAGAGACAGATGGGCCAGACCACTGGTTAAAAATGATGCAAGGAATCGGGCTCAATAGCAATCAAGAAAACTACCCCCAGATGGGAATGCAGAACATCACATCCACCTGTTTGTACAAAACGTGAGGAGCATCTCAAATAAGCTCCACACCCTACAAACGATGATGATGTACGAGGACCTGGATTTCATTTTCCTAATCGAAACCTGGTTGGGAAATGGAAAACAGTTAGATCGGCTAACTGCGGCAGCAAACTGCAAATGTGTGGGAACCGGAAGAACAGATAGGCGAGGAGGGGGAGTTATAATTTGCTATCAAAATAAATACCAGCCTATAAGAGAACGAAAAACCAATTCAAATAATTTTGAAGGGATTTGCGTTACCTTTTCAAAAGAGCACGTGAAAATACAGTTATGCATCATATACCTCCCACCTGAGCACTCAAAGGAGACAAGAAACGAACTCTATGCTTGGCTTGCTGCAAATCTAAAGCCATCAGTCGACACAATAATAGCGGGAGATTTTAATTTGCCTTTTCCGAAACACAGGGAGGCCAAGAAAGAGCTGGATGCTACATTGGGTGCATTGCACTTAACGCAGCTTCCGACACCAGTGACAAGGGGAATACAGCAACTTGACCTGTTGTATCATAGTTCCTTAGACATAAGGCTAGCGCAAAACTGCATAAAATTTAAGTCGGACCACAATCCCATTGAAATAGAAGCAGCACTGAAGATACACAAATACATGCAGGGTAACCACACGAACTGGGAAAAGCAAAGTAAGTATCTTTTCTCCGTGAAGTATATTAAATCAGAGGTCATTCTCAGTCACCTGACTAGTTACAACTGGAATGACCTGCAAGAAAAGCCAGTAGACGAAGCTTTAGAAATGATCACTAAAAAGCTATACCAAACAGCACTGGAAGGAGCAGCAAAAGAAATCAAAATATCTGAGAGAACAAAAGAATGGTTTAACCCACAACTGAAAGCAAGTTTCCTCAGGAAGCAAAAACTGTATAGAAAATGGCAAAGAACGGGTCATCCTGCCGATCACATTCGTTATAAGAAAGAAAGAGCACATTTCATCAAAGCAAAACGACAGGCACACTGCAGTGTTATTCATAACAAACTAAAACGAGCAAAAAGAATTACTAGCAATAGAAATAGCACCGAAAATATGACCGAATGCATTTTCAAGGAATGGGCTAATAACACTTTTAGTAACCTGCATGGACCGAATCAAATTGAGAACACTGATAATAGTAACAAAATTTTGGAATTCCTGAAAGATTCGGCAAGAGAGGAACCAACAAGACCTCCATTGAGTGAAATACAAATCACCAAAGAGAGCGTAATGAAAGCAATCAACGATCTGCCCAATAAGGCCACTGTTGGACCAGACAAATTTCCAATGTTCATCCTTAAGATAAGTAGCCCATTTATAATAGATCTATTACTGCACATCTATCAGGAAATCATCAGGTCAGGAGCTTTCCCGCAAGCCTGGAAAAATTACATTGTAACCCCAATACCAAAGATTAAACACCCAAAATTGGCTAAGGATTACAGACCAATTTCTGTCAGCTGCACCCTACAGAAGGTATTCGAAAAAGCACTGCTTCCCACCATCAATCAACACTGCTTCAGCCATAGACCACCGCATTTGCACTCAGTTATTTCGGGTAGATCAACAATAACAAACTTACTGGAAACCCTTTTTCGCGTGCAGAGAGCACTAAATGAGAAGGAGCAAATTGATATTATTTTTTTGGATATCTCTGCAGCCTACGACAACGTCTCAATTCCAGCGCTCATTGCGATTTTAAAGAATTATTTTAATGTAAGAGGAAATTTGTTAACTATAATAACCAGCCTGCTAGAACATAGGAAACTTATTGTTAAGCACCAAAAGCTACAATCTTGCTTTACCATCTCGCGAGGAGTGCCACAAGGGGGAGTTCTTTCGGCTACTCTCTTCGCGGCCGCCCTGGAGCCGTTTCTTGCACGGTACTACAATTTTATAACATATGCTGACGATGTAAAATTCTTCATCACTTCCAAAGACCATGAATCAGCAGAAGGTATTTGTCAGATGGCAAATAGCACAATCAGAGAATTTGAGAGCTACCTGGATTGCATCGGACTCCGTATTAATGCGCAGAAGTCTGCCCAAATGACCATAACTTGCAAGCAGAATAAAAATGACATTTCGATCTCTGTGAACGGGTCTAATGTGGTAAAAGTGCACTCTCACCTGGACCTGGGTCTTAAGTGGGATGACAGACTCACCTTTGCTCAACACTTCGCCCATATGAAGACAAAAATATTCGCCGCTTTATGGGCTACTAGACAGGAACTGGTAGGAATTAGGGATCCTCAGCTAGCGACCAAGTACATTTTAATGTGTGTCCTGCCAATTGCAATGTATGCCTCGCAAATCTGGTCTTCAGCTCCAGATTCACATTATAAGTCCGTCCTTGGGATCGAGTACTGGTTCTTGCGATGGCTTAACAGAATTGCTGGCCACCCTTTTACTATCTCAAGGGCCATTCTCTACTCAAACCTTAACATCACACCCTGGATGCAGCGGACAATTAACAGGAACATACACACTCTCGCACAAATGCTCACAGGCAGAGTGGATGCTCCAGTCCTGGATAATATTCTAGTCA
Source organism: Mastigoproctus giganteus (assembly GCF_048544385.1). Classification (NCBI taxonomy): domain Eukaryota; kingdom Metazoa; phylum Arthropoda; class Arachnida; order Uropygi; family Thelyphonidae; genus Mastigoproctus; species Mastigoproctus giganteus. The sequence goes on from NC_143581.1 coordinate 89,854,392, forward strand.
AACCGCGTGCCACTGCTAGACGTTGCGGGGAAGTAAATAATCCACTGCGTCCAGTCCTGAACAATCTTAGTAGCCTGCAAAGATTCTTCCCGTCAAATGCAGCGAAAATATTTAACTCACTACACATAGATGCCGAAAAACTGTGTGAGGATGCAACATACCGGAAAGAGATCTTCCAGGATTCGTATAGACTTACCGAAATATGAATCGGCTGCAAAGTACCAAAGAATTTAGAGTAAAAGAGAAACTTTCTGCTTTCAGAACAATAATAATTTGTTGACTGTAAAAATATACCTTCTGTAACAGTTATGTAAATATGTAATTTATAGATGGAATTATTAGTGAATTGTAAATATATCAGTTGTATAATGTATGTACAGAATCATCAATGTGTAAATACTATATATATTAAACATAAAAATGTGTATATAATATTTCGGGACGAGACTACGTGTTCAGTATATGTAACCCACTGCACGTAGTATCTCGTACCCTGATATGTACTTAGCACCCTCCTGGCACTTTGCCGTCCCGGGGTGGTTTCCTTATGGAAATAAACGGATAATAATAATAATAATAATAATAATGATGCGTCTCTCGGAGAGATATGACCTAATTATGGAGTATAAGTTGATGGGCACGTGTGCCTGCCTCAGTCTTGCCAGGACGCTCGGCCACCAAATGGTGTCGAACGCCCCAGCGAAGTCAACGGAGATGACTAATAGATATTTATTATTAAAGTTTACTGCTGATTCCGATAGGCTACGCAAGGCCTCCACAGTAGACGAACCCTGCTTGAATCCGTATTGCGATGTCTCTGTGAGTTTCGCTGTCTGGTAATGCTGGTTTATCCTTGTGTAGAGTAGTCTTTCTAGCAGTTTGCTTGCAACCGGCAGTAGGGCTATTGGCCGATAAGAGTTTGGCAGGTGAGGTGATTTGTTCTAATTTTTGGGGATTAATTTTACCTTTGCTGTCTTCCATTTTTTGGGGAAGAAGCCCTTAGCCAAGCAGCTGTTATATAGTGTAAGAGGAGGTCTGGAACGATCTCCACAGTCTTCTTAATAATTTCGGGTTCTAAGTAGTCTAGGCCTGGACATTTATTGTTTCTTATCTGGGTTGCCATTTGTTGTAGTTCATCCTGTGTGAAGGGTGGTTCCTGAGTGTCTGTTGAGAAAGCTTCATTATCTTGACAGATGATAAGTTGCTCTGGCAGTGTTGGCTCTATTGGTTCCGGGAAGATGGCATCCAATATATTGCTTGTAGATTGTTGCCACGTGGTGATATAATCACCTTGTGGTGTCTGGGTTATTGAAATGACTTCCCCCCTGGGAATTTTATTCGTCACTATCTTGTATACCATTGTTCGGTGTTCCCTGTTGTGCTAACAAAGGTTCGGTGTTCCCTGTTGTGCTAACACTCCCCAGGGTTCGGTGTTCCCTTTTTTTGCTAACAAAAGTCTCCCAGGCCTTGCGTTTGCTCTTAACGATCGCATTTGTGTAGCTGTTTCAGATGGTACTCGATTTTACCACAACTGTGTTACCATAAAAGTAGTCTTTAATAAAGGAATATTGGATGAGCACTTTGCCGTCCTTAGCACCATGAGCACGCTGTTCCAGGTAATCGTGTCAAACGCTCCAGCGAAATCCATAAACAGTCCTAGACAGTATTTTCCATCACGGGCCCATACACATGAGCATAATTTATTCAAGGCATCGTCTGCACCTTTACCTCACACTAGTCTGCGCGCGTAGCACAGTGGTATCGTCACCGTCCTCCCCACACCGGGTGGAAAAGGCCTGGGTTCGAATCCCGTCGATGACGCAAGGAACTTTAATGGGCTTTTTTCACTCTGTGGCTGAGTTAGTTGGTCTCAGCCGTAGATAGCAAGGTTTTTCTCCCCAGTAACTGAGGTTTTTTTGTCCAGCAAAACAGGCAAATCAACCATAGAACATACGCAATTTGCAGACACAAATACGGGTTAATGTATTTAATTACGGGTAACCCTAAAATAATAATAATTTTTTTACCTTACACTAATCCGAATTGATCACTAGAAAAGGTCACATTTAGCTGCACATTCTCCACGATTCATTTTCTAGCAAATGCTTGTGCACTTTACCAACACCATTGAGCAGCACAATCGGTCTCTAAGAATCCACTCTATTTTTTGGGTTTGACGTTGATTTCCCCTCCTTTCATGGTTTTGAAAAAGCTGCATTGCGAAAGTATGCGTTAAATACTGCTAATAAACAAGATGGAATGAGCTTAAAACCATAGCGAAATACCTCCCTCCCCTTCTCTCAGATCAAGCCCGGAATATTTAGGGGCCTAATTTTTGGATTTCAGCAGACAGTTCATCCATTGTAAAAGGAGCCTCTGTGTACTCTCCCTTGTAATTCTCATTCTCCAACCTTTATTTCCTCCTACTCGACATTCCTATTGTATTCATTCAGATCCATTATTCTCTCCAACCAGATGATCTAAACTACTATGAACACTTTCCAACCACCTATGAGTGTACAACCCATCAGCACACGGAATCGAGACTAATAACTCTCTTCCAGGGTGCATTATTACAGTATATCAATATACACTAGTCGCCTCTGGTCATTGTTTCTGCTTGTACGCACCAATTCCTTCCAGACTCGTAATTTCTCTCTGCGCAATGTTCTGATATAGTGTTTCCTTGCCTTCTAAAACTCCTCACATAACCACAAGATCTCCTCGTGAGAGGAAATTTTACTATTAGCACGTTGGTAGGCGCTTCCATTTTTGAAGCCTTCTCAAGCATCTGAGTCCACTCCAACGCCCACTATTTCACTGGTACCCTTTTTACCTGTGTTCTTTCATTGGTTTTTCTGATGCAGAATAGAGCCACTTGACAGTAGACTGGATCTTAAACACATCCTCTTCAATATGAGCAATGTCCTCCGTCAACACTCGATTAAAGACTGGCCAGTTTACTGACTATATTGAAAAGAGACGCAACTGACCGGTGAATAATTTCTGATGCTAATTTCCTGTCTCCGAGAGCAAAATCGTATCACATGGTGATCACTGCTTACCCAGTCTGGTTCTACCGACCAGTTGTATATCAGACCATGGCTCGAGCTTTCACTCAGCGTTACATCAGTATTATATTGTCCGTTCACCGCCCAAAAAGTGGTATGTTGCGAATATTGATTCTAGATTACCAGACCATTACGACCTATGGCTTCCTCCAATTGCAATCCCCCTTCATTCGTCTCCGTACTGTACCATAGAGTATTTTTGCAATTAGAATCCATACATAAAATCAATTTCTCTCCACTCAAATAGTCCATTCATTTAACGATATAATCAAGAGACAGTTCAATTTTATCATCTCCTCGAAGATACATGGAAATGAAATAAAAACGTAGCAAGTTTGATTCAACGCGCGCACACCCCGCCATCCTCACTGTAAAATATTGTTAAATACTGCTACTGCAGGACGCAAGTTATCAAAGCCACAAGAGACCAGCCTACTATTCAGAGAGAATCCCATTACTCTTCCTTCTGGTGTGTATACGGTTCTTTTGCATATACAATGTCCACATTGTTTTGGTTACACGCTATTCTTAGCTCATTTGCTACCATTTTAGATCTCTTCCCATTAATCTGTATTATTTTTAGTGCATCCGTCATCCATTGCCATTTATTATTGCCAAAATCCAGTTTATGTTATCCATTTCCAAATTCATGCCTAATTTGTCCTTCCATCATTTTAATTAGCCTTACCCGTATTTTCTACATTTAATTCACTCACTCGCCCATATTCAGGGCTGGTTTTGTCTTGTACAGAGTGGCTGACTTATGACCATGAACCAGACAATTAACACGTGTAGGAGATTTATAAGTAATGCAACAGTCTCAGTACCCATGACTGCTCCTTGCACAATGGCTACAGATTGGCTCTCATCGACTACAGTTTCTCGCCGTGTGTCCAAATGACTGACAGTTATAGCACATTGTAACGAGATGATAAACATTTAGTCAGTAGGATCGCATTCCGATGTAAGCTCGGCCTTGATTCTTCAAATACAAGAACACCCTTTTCAAACCTGTAATGTGCAAATCCTACCTGCGCGCCCTTTATTAATACTCTGAAATTACACAATGAACTAACCCTTAAACTCTCTAGTTGTGCTCATGTGTCAGGTTCCGCTGAAACAACTCATCCATGAGCTCCTGTTTGAAGATAGATTCATCTGCAACATAGATTATAATTTTTTGACGAGAACGCTTAACCTCTGCAACACATTTTGCATGAACAAGTTCTAACAACACTCCTATCTGCTACCAGTCAAACCTTGTTCACTTGTACCTTTATTAGTGTCCCCTTCAACACCTGCGAAACCAAAGATTGGACATCTTTGGTCATCGTCAGACTAGAGTCATCCTTCGCCCATATCACCAAAGCATGAACTTTCTTTTTAGTTGTCTTTCTTTGGAAATTGTATGTTTCTGGCATGAAGAATATCACAGTCTCTTCAATCCTTTTGCAGTGCTACACTATGTCATTTTACTGACAGAACTACCTCCTTCTCCTGCCTAGTCCAACCTATACCACCAATTATCTGATGTAAATGCCCCCGTCATGTATTTAACATTTTATCCGTACACAATGTTTCCTTTAGAATGGAGTTCTCAACCCCTGACGCGATCACTGCTGTCCATCTCTCCCGACGTAGCAATCTTCTATCGCTGTCTTCGCAATGCTTTTATGGAAGAGAAATTGCTCTATTCCAGTCCGGTGCTTGCTTATCAGCTGTCAGTGAACCTTGTATTCCCCTAGTTTGACACTCTTAGTCACTCTTTTTCACCGTTACTCTTCTTTTGCATCATCACGTTTTGAATTAACCGAGTCTTGCAGCAGTCCTTACTGTTCATAACGTTACCCTAGGGTCAGCCCATAAGTAATGCCTCTTTGGCCATAAAAGTATACAGACAACAGATATAAAGTTGAAATTTTTATCATTTATTAACAAACTCTGGGAAGCACACAAAAATATTTGTTGGCCAAGGGACACAATTAATGTACTTACCAGTGTGTGCGTTTCTTTAATTAAATTTTGGCGGCAACTGAGATGAATAATTGAATTACAGTGACATGACCTTTTTGTGTCAAAATAATTTACAGTTCTTTTCATGAGGTACCTTTCGAGCTGGTGCAATGCTGATATAGTATATTTTTATCGCAGTTCTCTCCACAGATGTATTGTTCCCATATTGGATATTACATTGGTGTGCAAAATTTAAGGACCAGTCAGGTTTTCACCTGTAGCTTACCAAAAGCATACCAAAGGAACCTCTTGAGGTACAAAAATGATGAAGGAAACAACACCTACACAACAACGGAAACAAAACGGTACAGAGGGACTTTATTCAAAAATGCCAAAATAGCACTAGCTGCCATGATACAGATGCATCAATGCTAAAGATGGAACAAAGGGAAGAGGTGGTCCTCAGTACGAGATATGGCCACCTCTAATGTCGATGCAGGCTTTGCATCGCCTGTCCATATTTAGAACAGTGTTGATTGATAAATTCTTGCGGTAACATCGTCCATTCCTCTGTCAGTACCATCTTCAGGTGGTGAACATGTTCTGGTGGGTGTAGACGTGCCGCTCGGCGTCTTCCCAGAGCGTTCCATATGTGTTCGATGGGATTTAGAACGATGGAACGGGCAGGCCAATCCAACGAACAATGTCCTCACTTTCCAAAAACATATCAACAGCTGCAGTGCGATGGGGTGTGGCGTTATCATCCATAAACACGAACTCGGGGCCAATGGCACCTCGGAACAGACGCACATTGGGAAGGATTACCTCAGTACAATAGTGTGCACCGGTTACATTACCGCTTTCCAGTATCTGGAGTTTTGTACCATCCAAGATAACTCCTCCCCAGACGAGACCATCTCGACCGCCATATCGATCCCTTTCAATGGTGTTTTCTGGGTGATACCGTGTGCCAACCTTTCGCCAGATTAGCCGACGTCCAGAATCGCTGGTGAGACTGAATCTACTCTCATCAGTAAAGAGTATCTTAAGTAAAGATTTTATGGTTGTAACCTTTAGAAATAGTGTTGGTCCTTAGGCTTTGCACACCAGTGTATGGTTACTCACATATGACAGCTATCTCATTTTATGTATATTCTCAAAAACAGGCTAATTTTTTTCTGCTTTTGATGGAATTGGCAGAATTCGAACGTATGCCTTTTCTTCCTGGTGTAGGAGAACGGTTATTAGCACTGCGAGGGTCGAGAATGAAGTGCTCTTGTTATTAAAATCATTCAATCTTTAAAATAATATATTTTTAAAATTCTTATTAGTTCAATGCTTTAATGTTCTTTAACAGCCTTCTGACAATTAAAGAATGTCAAAAGAAGAATTTAAGGAGGACAGAAGCTTCACGTTTCTAAAAATGTGCCAAAACAGGGGTTGTGGTTCTAATTCATAAGTAAATCTTGAAACCAGTAGTACGAATGTTTTAAACTAATCATGAACTACTCACGGTATTGTTATGTAGAAAAGGCACCATTTTTCATCAGCACAAACAATTTTGGAATTGGAATTTTTATGCATGCTATATTAATAACTCATGACTTCAGTTGTCACAGATACTTATCCAACGAGATTCAACCCAATCCGATTGAATATTTGCGAAATACTTTCAATACTGATGTCATCAATTGTAGCTTTTTTGTTTATCAATTTCCCTAATATTTGTAAGGTTGAACTGTGTGCATGGCTATTTGGTGAAATGAATAACCAAGGGTTAACCATCACTGACTAACTGTTCTTGCCTGTAAATTTTAAATGGTTAATTGCCGTAAGGATTGAACTTAACACCTCAGCATTCATTTTTTTTATACAAGTTCAGTATAGTGGACTTATTAGTTATGCTTATGGGTTTTCTTTCGATTTAAGATTAAATTTGGCTAGTTGAATCTCCATTGAAATTGAATGAGAAACTTTAATTTTTTATGGTGTGTTTGTATATAATTCACTAATTAGTGGAAAGGAATCAAGGCAGTTCTAATCAATTGGTTAGGTTAGGTAAAAAAACTAAACTGATATATTGTAAAAGAGAACAATAATAAATAAACGTGTTGACGGTAACAAAATAGGTCGAATATGAAGAAACAGGTTTGAGGAAGAAAGCAAGAACAAGAAACCCAACATGCTTGACAACGAAAAAATGAAACACTATTAAATGAATTATGTTCTAAATATCTGTTTACTTCCCCCGATGGTATTCTTCACCTTGTCGCGGTGGGGGAGCTTGCGTGTCCCGATGACCCGGAGAGCTAAGTCGGCGGTAGCTTAGCTACTGGTAGGGCCTCCCAAGCCGGACAGGTCAAAGGATAGGGGCCAGACTAAGAGAGCTACCCCGGCCCTCCAGGTTGGGCGTTGCTGCAACGGGCTAGCTCCTCGTTCAGTGTAAAAAATACACAAATGCTAAACGACCTACAAGTGAAAATGAAAACGGACTGCACTTTCGGAAACGACTCGGCAAGCGGAAAAGGACTGTGATTTTGGGATGCTGGAATATTCAAGGCCTTTCAATTAAAAGAAACTTTCTTCCGATATCTAACTTGAATTTTTTTACAAAAATTCAAGTTAGATATCGTCGTGTTATCAGAGACAAAGAAAAAGGGATGTGGAGAGGAAATAATGGGAGAGTACTACCATTTTTGGAGTGGAGTCGATAAGAGTGAAAGAGCAAGAGCAGGAGTTTCTGTTGCTGTTAAAAAGAAATTGAGACACAACATCAAAAACTGGCAATTTATTAATGAAAGAATGATCTCATTGGAATTGACAATGTATGGGAGAAGAATATGTATTTTGGGAATATATGCCCCGACTAATGACACCGCCGATACCTTGAATAATGAATTTTGGGAGGATCTGAGAGAACTAATAGAAAAAATCCCTAAGAACAAAGAGATATTTCTAATGGGAGATTTCAATGCAAGAGTAGGAACTGAACAAAATAGCAAAGTTATTGGAAGATTTGGAGAGAAAGAGAGGAACGACAACGGAGATAGACTATGCAATCTTTGCGAACAGTTCGACTTAAGAATAAACAACACATTTTTCCAACACAAGGATATCCATAAATATACTTGGTCACAGGAGACAAGGCAAATTAGATCAGTTATAGATTACACTATTTCAAAACATTCAGGGACATATGTATTGAAAGATGTCAGAGTTTATAGAGGAGCCGAATGTGGATCTGACCATTTTCTTATTAAAACAACACTGAGGTGGAACTGGATTAAGAAAATATGTGTGGACAACCAACGATGCAGGGAAGGAGAAATGCTACAAGAGGATCAATTTAACGTTGACCTACTCCACGACGACAGCATTAGAAACGACTTCACCCAGAGACTGGATGTTGCAATTAACATAAAGATAAAAGGTAATACTGAAGAAATCTACGAATATTTAAAAAAATACTGTTAAAAAAATAGCTCATGAAATCCTAGGCAAAAAGAAGAGCCAAGGACCAAAAAAGATCTGGATTACAGAGAAAGTAAGAGCTGCTGTAGAGGAAAAGAAACTTGCATATTGGAAATGGCTGGGTGATAGGAATGATGCATATAGGAACATTTATGTTGAAAAGAAGAAAATAGCCAATCGGTTGGTAGCAGAAGCGAAGAATGGGAAAGGAAATGCGCAACTATTAATAGCAAATTGAGCTTCAAGCAATCAGCGGAATCGTGGAAGGTACTTAAAAACTTGAGAAAACAGAATAAACACAACGCTGGTTTGCAATTAATATCTTTGAAAAACTGGACGGAGTACTGTGAAGGACTTTTAAAAGAAGACCGGGAAGAATTCAAGACGATGGAAGATTTTGGTGTAGAAGACTCGGGCTTAAAAGTTTCTGTTAGGGAAGTGGAACTCCTGCTAAAGGAAGGAAGGAATGGCAAATCACCTGGACCTGGAGGAGTTTACATGGAACGTCTGAAATATGGAGGAAGAGGAGTGGCTGTTCTGATACAAAAACTGTTAAATAGTATACTGAAAGGAGAAGAAATACCGAAAGAAATGATAACAGGATATATTACATCAATTTAAAGGAAGGGCGATCGGAAAAGCTGTTCAAATTACAGAGGAATATGCATCCTGAACCCGCTGTTAAAGATCCTTGGAAAATGGATCAGGAACCATTTAGAAGCCCGAATCGAGATATCAGAAGAACAAAGTGGTTTTTCAGCCGGTAGGTCATGTATAGACCATATCTTAACAGTACGACAGATCCTTGAAAAATGCCAATCAAAAGGGAAAAAAATCTTTGATTTTCATTGACGTTGAAAAGGCATATGAATGTGTTCCAAGAAAACTCTTATGGGAAGCACTGAAAGAGGCAAATATTGATGGACAACTGATTAACATTATTAAGGCAATTTACAGGAATAATAGATGCAGAAGTAAAGTGGGATCAGCTTTGTCACCTGAATTCCACACTTCAAAAGGCTTATTACAAGATTGTTGCATGTCACCAACATTTTTCAAAATTTATATCGACATCTGCCTAAGATCCTGGTCAAAAAAATGCAATAAAATGGGATTTCGGATTAATAAGAACACCTATATTCACAATTTACTTTTGTGAATATAGGTGATAGCACAAGACTTAGAAGATGCAAAGTATGCATGTCGTCAATTGCTTGAAGAATATAAACAATGGGGTCTAAAAATCAATTTTAGCAAGACTGAAATGTTGTCTTCAGGACCAGGACACGTTCTAAATATTGCAGGTTTTAAAATCAAACAAGTCGATAAATTCAAATATTTGGGATAAATTTTACAAAGTGATGGATCATCCCAAGCAGAGATCAATGAGAGAATTGCAGACGGCAGAAAGGCTATCGGCAGGTTAAACTCTGTTCTGTGGAGCAAAAATATCCTAAATAAAACAAAGAAACTTATATTTCAAACGATTGCACAAAGTCTTCTATTGTATGGAGCGGAAACCTGGACATTGAATAGGCCAGCGGAAAACAAATTGCTCTCCACAGAAATGGATTTTTGGAGACGCTGAGCAGGAACTTCTAGAAGAGACAGAAAACGGAATGAAGACATAAGGGAAAAAATGGAAGTGAAAAAGACTATTATTGACATTATCAAAGAAAAGCCTCTAACATGGTATGGACACGTAAAATGGATGCAAGAAAACAGATATCCAAAGGCTATCCTGGAATGGATACCTCCTGGAAGAAGGCGAAGAGGAAGACCTAGGAGGACATGGATGGATGGAGTACGGGAGTGCATGACAGCCCGAGGCTTAACCGACCAAGACACTCAGAACCGCACTTTATGGTGGGAAAAAAATTCCTAACAAGAAATAACTTGTAGGCTGAGGAAACCCATTGTAAATGGAAACACTCCTCTTGAAGAAGATATCTGTTTACTGAGTGCCTTTTTATAGATATCCATTAAAACAAGACAGAAGAATTTTGTAATGATACTCTTGAAAATTCGAAATATGTACAACGTAAGCAGCTTAAAAACCTTGATTCCGGGACTAAAAATTAAAATTCCTGGATCCGAAATACTTTCAATGCTGATGCCATCAATTGTAGCGTTTTGTTTGTTTGTTTCACTAATATCTATAATCATGGGAAGATTATCAATGATGGCTCTTATATTTCCGAAGAATGTGATAAAAACAAAATGAAAGCTGTACTTGAATATTATTTGAATGAAGATAGATCTTTGTCTAAATTTCAGCTTAATTTCTTGTGGTTTATACTCTTTTGTTTCTATCAGTTGTTTCTATCCGAAAAATCGATCTAGAATTTCGAACTTTACCTTCTCGAAAAGTAAGACGTATCGACTTATATGCGACAAATTTCTCTTTTTCTGGAAATTGGAAGTTCACTCTATCAGCAATATTTCTTTTTCTTCTTCTAATTAATTCGTTCATTACTTCATCTGCTTTTTCAACTGGAATTCTGGTCTTTTCATTTGATCTTGGCCACTTCTGCACTTCAGCATATCTTTTCTCAAGTACTCCAAAGAAGAACAATAAGTAAAATGTGATAATTGGGTGTTCTGACGATTATTCTGGTTTAAAATAGTAAAGCAACAGTTTCTTTGTGAAATACTTCTGAATGTCGAACAAGCACCAGCAAGTCTGCCGAATAGACTCTTTGACATAATTTTTATTGATGATTTTGTGTTTGATTATGTTTATTCAAAGCTTAATATAAATGATGTTTACTGTCAATTACAAAAAAAAAGTTAGTCAATATTTTTCTTGTACATCTCATCTCGACAAGAGCACTCTTTGAACAACATGAAAACTTAACGAGACATTAGTAACAGCCACATATCGCCAATATTTAATACCAATTTTCAGGTTCACCCTTCTGTAACATTGCCTGATAATTCTGCTTTATTTACTGCTTGAATCCACAGGAATTGCAGCTGTATAAGAAATTCTCAACATGATTTTCACCTCTTCAAACTAACTACTAAAGGTTTATGTGGAATGCATGACGTTTAATAGACAATATCATGTCTATTAAACATCATTATATCTTTAAAAAACCAACCTTAGAAGACCATTAAGTACTGTAAAGTGTCAAGAAGAACATTAAGCAAAGTGCAAAATTTGGGTATAGAATATGTGCACACGCTAAGCAACCTAAAATATGCCTAACGTAGAATATACCTAACAAATAGATGAAATAAAATACATGCTCATTCTGGGGCAGTAAATTAACGACTAATTTAACAAGTAATTTAATAACTAATTTTTATATCCGAAACGTGGAAGGTTGTGCCGTATTTCGAACTCTAGTACTGCAGATCGACCGGAGATGGGTATATTGTTTTTTACATTTATTTCTAATTCCTAAAGGTTGCAATTTTTAAAGAAGATTAATTTTTAAAAATAATTCGCTCAGTTAGAAGTGTAAATAGATGGTGGCCCTGCTTATTTTAATGGGGCCAGAAAGGAGTAGTGGAATTGAGCCAGTTCGTAAAGGACTGTCTTTACAAAAGGCGTTCAGCTGAAAGTCATGTGACTGGAATTGGACAGGAATTGGAGTGAGCCCCCAGGAAGGCAGGGAGAGTAAGAGTGTATAATTGATTAATTTGGTCATTCAGAATAGAGATACAGATTTTTAGAAAGAAATGTAGTTAAAAATGAGACATGTAATTAAAATATTGCATTTAGAGAAGACCCATGCCTAGTTGATTAAATATTAAAGACAAAAAAAAACAGTAATTCGAGATTAAAATGATGTTGCAGCCGTGTAATTTATCGTTGCAATATTTTTTACTGTTAGTATATAAGATAATTCCATATTTGGATATAACCAACTACACCTTTTGTTGTTAAACATAAATTGAAAATTAGGGATAAATAGCCTTGTCACATTACCAGTTTCGCTGGTATTCCACCGATCTTGCCATAAGGATAAGGATACGGGATTCCCTTCTTATGATGGTAGCAACATGCTGTGTAGATAATCCAAAGGTAGATACCCAGCAATTATTTGCAGGGCATTAGCGGATGCTGTTCTACAGGCTCTACAAATCCCTAACAACATTAATCGCTGTATAGACAAAAGTTTATTTCTGAATTTAACATTGTCCAATCATTTATACCAAATAACCGAACCATATGAAACAATAATCAGAAAAATTGCTTTATAATATCTGAGCAAGTAATTCTTATTACAGCCGAGGTAAATTTCTTAATTTTTTTCACTCAAAAACTGTATAATAAGTGAGGCATAAACAGTAATTTACTGTCTAAGGTGATCCCTAAATATTTGGCCTGTGTCACCACTGGAATTTGCTTCCCCTGTAATAGAACCTTAGGTGGTCTATTGAAATCTAATTTTCCCATAAATACCATCATAATTGTCTTTGATTGAGATACCGTCAATCAATGCTGGCAAGTCCACTTGACTAAACTGGATAGAACAACTTCAGCTCTATTTTCCAATATTCTCCTAAATTTACCAGATATACGCACTGCGAGGTCATCCGCATATGCAACCTTATAAATACATTCCTGAATGGTAACCAACCATTGATGTAACACTAAATTCCAAATGATAGGACCTAAAACTGAGCCCTGCGGAGAACCTCTAGATATAATTTTTTTTGAAAACTCTATGATGGGCCTTCAACATAATCTATTTTCCAAGTAATTATAAATTACTCTATACAACAAATTTGTGCATTGTAAAGATCTTAATGCATATAAAATACTTGGAAACCAGACACTGTCAAAGTCAACAAATATGACTAATTCATATTATGTGAAGACTGTTCAATATGTGTTATCAAATCTGTTATACCATCCACTGCAGAAAAACCTTTGGAGAAACCAAACTCGTTTACAAACTTAAAATTCCTTTCATACAGCAATGAGCTTAATTTTAAAAACAATAATCTTTCATAGAACTTGCCCAAATTGGTCAAAAGAGAAATTGGCCTATATCCTCGAGGGTCGTGTAATCTTTTCCCAGGTTTCTTTAATAACTTGAACAATGAACTTCCAAAAGCCAGGAAAGACACTGTTTTCCACCAAGTCAGGACCAGGACATTTATTAGCATTAAGTTGTGTAGCCACAATTTTAAAATCATCATAAGTAAATAAAGAATCACCTTCAGGGCCACTATAATACAAGCTATCCAGTCTAATCTTAGCGTGTTCCTGAGTATCATTTTCAACGTCATCATTAGGAAACAGCCTATCAGTGACCACATTAATAGTGGTATCCCAATCAACTGTCTCCACATTGTCAACAATAAGAGTGTTAAAATATTATTACTAGCTAACTTATTTGTCATAATCTTACAAATAAGACCCACCATGAGTCATTATTACCTGCAGTTAAGACTAAATCCTTACAATTACTGTCATATATTTTTTTTACTATATATTCTTTTTATATTATATACTTCTTTGAAATAATCAGGCTCATGTACCCCACCTCTTATACCTCTGGTAAGTTTTCCTAGCTGCAAATACTTCCCGCCTTAATACTGATAATTCAGCAGTCCACAATGGGACTTGCTTATTAACTACCCTTTTTTGAAGCATAATACAGTGCTCTAAAGAAAGAATTTTGTACATACATTGAATATTCCACTGCATCTAACAAATTTAATGTTTGTATTTTATTATTATTATTAAAGTCATTCTGTAAAGACTAACTTTAACCCAATTAATCTTCTTATAGAAAAATCTTTTAAACTCTTCTATGTAGCCATTAGAAATGCCAATATTATCCGTAAATTAATAATAAAAGAAAGCTGTGTGATCACTATTAGCACAAGTTTCATCCAAGTACCAATTTAAAATTCTCTTAACTATACCAAGTGTCTAGGCAATTGTCACATCGATGTTTGAGGAACCCCTCGAGTTATCAAAATGGTAGGTTGACCACTCCTATTAACTATACAACAATCATTGGCTATAATAAAATCTTCTACAAAAGTACCTCTAGTATCTAAAATATTACTGTACCATAAGTGAGATTTAGCATTAGCATCCGTACAAAAAAGGATATTGTTACATCCAACAACATTTAATACATTTTCCATGTAATTTATTGATTGGTATATGTCACTATTTTGAGGACAATATTGTGAGACTAAATAGAATGAAAGCACTAGTGTGGAAATATTGAATACAAACTCCTTCAGCTAAACAAGCTACACAAAACTGTTATATTTAAATTACTGTTAAGCAAAACAATAGTCACCTTAGGTTTACCATTAGATGAGAAATACTCATCTGGTGGTTATCAACAGATGAGAAATACTATTTTTTTTATGTTCTTGGGTCAGGGTGGCACCTAGGCAAATGCCCATCTCCACCTTGAAACGGCCTGAAAAAAGTGTCAGGCCTCTTCGAACTAGGGAGCAGCCAACACATGGGCAGCTGCCGCCTAATACCCGTTCCAAGCTCAAGCAGCCAGGTCAGGGTCCATTATTCACTGTCAGTGCTCAGCGCACTAAAATCCCGCACCCACCGGATGTAGTGCAATACTGGCGGGTGCCAGATGAGAAATACTGTTGGATATATCTGGTATCTTCATTTCGTGCTGCCACCTTGGAGTAATTTATATTTTGATTCACCTTCTTTAAATAAGGTATCCGCCACTTAAATTATAAGTTTCATCCATTTAGGACACTTGTTTTTATAGTCTTGTTTAGATATAAACATAATGTATATATCTGAGGATATTTTTGGGCACTGTTGCGATATTCAGATTTCACAGGGACGTTCTTGAAGCAGGATGGTTTCCACTCATATTATTCGTTACAACTGGTTAGTATTTGAATCGCGTGTTCACACGATTCTTCTGACAATATATATTTACATTTTGAGTTTCCGTTTTTGAAACGACTGAAAAGAATTGGAAGTAGGCTCAATTACTTTAATTGAAGTGTGTTGTTTTTTGCATTTTAGCATCGTTAAAATCCTAGAATGATATACTCTTCAGTAAGTTTTCGTGTTTGGGAATAAAACAAATAAATGAAAAATAATAGCAAAAAATCTTAAACAGAGTAGATAAAACTTCATAACGATGTACTAATTATCTACTATCTTTGAATGATATACTCTTCAGTAACACATGGGCAGCATGTTTTACTGAAGAGTATATCATTCAATAGATAGTAGATAATAGATAGTATCATTTAATGTAACATTATAGTAGGGTTTTGCCAAATTAGACTTTATTACTAGATAGGTTACATGAATATGATTTAAGCATGCAAACAGTATACATCTGTTTCAAATTATTAGACATTTATGTGCAAATAGGGAAAGAAGTCTTCAGAAGTTTCAATTTTGTGCAATCAATTTGAAAAACTTTTCGCTGTAAGCTAACATTTACAATGGCATTTAAAAGGTGAATGCTCATCCAGTCCTTGTGTAGAACATGAAAAATTAGGAAATGATTTAACTGGATTTTAATTTTCGCAATACAGAGTAAATGCATCACTTGGAATTGTCAGTTGCTGTTTATACATCCGGATGGTAAACGGCGTCCTGTATTACTCTCACGGTGAACTATCTCCATATTACTTTTCGCGGTAAACAGCTCCTATTCTTCTGCTCGAGACGCTTCACTGGGTGGATATCTTTTCTACAACGAAACTAACGGGTTTCTTTTTTATAAGAACACCAACGGGTTCCTCTACAGAGTAAGCACCACCGTAATTAACAGCGCGGTTAACACTAGTGTCATATTCTTTCTTGACGTAAGTAAGGCCACCGTAGTTAATTTCGCGGTTAACACCAACGTCGTAATCTTTCTTGACGTAAGTATCACCACCGATCTTAACCTCACGGTCAACACCAATGTCAAAATCTTTCTTGACGTAAGTATCACCACCGATCTTAACCACGCGGTCAACACCAATATCAAAATCTTTCTTGACGTAAGTATCACCACCGATCTTAACCACGCGGTCAACACCAATATCGTAATCTTTCTTGACGTAAGTATCACCAACGATCTTAACCACGCGGTCAACACCAATGTCGTAATCTTTTTTGACGTAAGTATCACCACCGATCTTAACCTCACGGTCAACACCGATATCAAAATCTTTCTTGACGTAGGTATCACCACCGATCTTAACCTTGCGGTTAATATCAGTGTCGTAATCTTTCTTGATGTAAGTAACACCACCGAACTTAACCTCGCGGTCAATACCAATATCGTAATCTTTCTTGACGTGAGTATCACCACCGAGATTAACCTCGTGGTCAACACCAATGTCGTGTTCTTTCTTGATGTAAGAACCACCACTGTATTCGTGCACTCTGGAAACGTGATCACTGTAAAAACTCAATTGCCGAGCGGGAACAATTATGCACTCTCTTACACGAAGTGGAACGATACTAGTGAAAATTGCAGTCAATACATTTACTAAAATTTTTTTAATGACGGGGGCAAATAAAATAAGCAATATACCACCTATTATATAAGGGCCTGCTCCGCGTTTATTTCTGAATTGAAATGTTGGTTGTGGCAGCTCTCTGACGGACACATTAGTCACCATAATTCCGGAACGGTTTGAGTTTTCTTGTGCTACTGAGCAGGACGTACTGACGTTGTGATAATTTACTTTCACACTTCCCGATAGTGGTAATAACAACGCAAAAACTTCGTAGCGAACGTTCGCTGTTATTGGATTGATTCTGTTGAATGAATCTACGTACGTTTTCCCTGCGGAACATCGAACTCTGCTTGATCTTACACGAGATATTGCATCCAGTCCTCTAATTACAGCGTTTTTTAAATTTACGCGTTTATTTTTGTTTTTGTATTCTATTTTCTGTACATCCACTTCCCTTGGATATGCCAGTGATGGACGGGCTATATGAAATAACCTATCCATTACATTATTCGCTTTCTCTGGTGGGACGCAAGCTCTCGAATCCAAGGAACCCCTTTTACTTCTGTTGTGGGCTGCTGAAAGAATAAAATACAGTAAAACAGTAGGTGAGTGGATATATTTAAATACTTGTTTTCAAAATTATTAAAATGAACGATGATTTTCGCACATTACAAGAAAAGTTTGATTAATTTTGCATCACACAACATATGTGAATCGTTTTATTTAGGACTGTACAATATCCTAGACATGAGGAGTGCATGGTTGCTTCTTGGAGCAGACCATGCACACTATATTTAAATAAATATTTTTTGGTAAACAAAAAAGTAGTAAATATTAATTAATTAATATTCATTTTTTCACCACTTAATAAGGTACATTTTTAAATAAATTATTGTATTATTTGGTTTTTGCTTAGATATTTTTAAATAAAAATAAAATTTCACAAATATTTTTATGTGTAAAATACAAAACGCAAAAAGAAAATTCTTGATGTATCGTGGTTCTAGTGTTTTGCACCCATGCTCATCTTTTGCACTGGACTTGAACCATACCAGGAAATACTATGACACGTAACATTGTAATTCATGCCTTCTATGGTAATTCCTTCTCTTTGACTTGTTTGTTGACCATGCATCCACTCTTTGAAAAACTGCTTTTGTTCGCGTTTATGTAGCTGGGATTAAATTGCTTTTCACAGTGTACTGTATATGGATTTCATGTTCAAATCACTTGACCCTTATACGAAATCTGCTTCTACTGGAAACATCTGAAATACGTATTAAGTCGTCGTTGTTTATGAAGTAAGGAGTGCGAATTAGAACGAAATGTCCATAAAAATATAAAATAAATTTTCTGAGCATTCTCTACTGCGAAAATATTTGGAAATTTAAACACAAGACAATGAAAAATTGGTTGTTAATTGGTTTTGGTTTACGGTATATATAATTCATTGCGTCTAATCCGTAACCTCTTAAAGAGAGCAGAATGGTAAACTCGTGTACTTTTCAGTGATGTATTTTTTTGCCCATGGTTTATGTACTGTATTGTAATGGTTTACCACAATTATGCGTGCTTGGGTGTTTATCAAGGTGATGGTGACTTCCAGGGAAAACATACGATTCCAATCCTCACCACATTAAAAATATATTAATATCTGTTATTAATTTTCCTTCGTGTTTGGAATCTTAAAAATAATAAACAACTCAACCAAAAAATGTTTAATTCATAACGACAGATTTATCAAATTATACTTTATTGCCAAAACTTACCGCAAGGTTTTTGATTTGATTTATTTAAACATTCAGATATATGTCAATATTAAGTGTGCTATGCATTTTCAAAATGTTCACTTTTTTCCCATTACAAACTTAATTAAGCTATTTTAGATATCCTAGGCAAGAAGAGGATATTTGCCCACATACTTTAAATGCCACTAGAAAGTTCGAGAAGTGAGGAAATATAAAGCAATGCCAACCATCCCCAACTTCGTACAGCATTATAAAGTATTCCCTCCCCATTACAACGCAAATTCAGTCAACCATTTAACTTCATAACTAAGTACATTTGGCTTTTTCTTATTCCTCCTTCAGTAAGCATTACGTCTAAAGGTTTCGCCCTAGATAACAGCAACAAAATCTCTTCCCGATGAAAATAATCCCCGTTTTCTATTCAGGGTGAACATCACCATCGTGTTTCTTCTAGTGAAAACTCCAATGGATTTCTGTACAGAGTAAACATCGTCATATCCATTCGCATGGTAAAATATCAACATCGTACTTCTTTACAGAGTAAATGACCATCGTTACTTCTTTACAGAGTAACCCTCACAATCGCATTTCTTTATAGAGTAACCTATAAAGAAATGCGATTGTAACCATCACCATAATCATTCTCGCGGTTAACATCACTGTAAAAGCTCATTTGTTGAGCGAGAGTGCGTATGGAGGCAGGCTTCTATACGAAATGAAATAAAGGGACGTAAGGTGATACTGATTATTTCTAATAATTTTTTTTTACGATGAAACAACTAGGGCAAACAGAAGATCTATCAGAATAATTTTGCTTTTACTTTTGAAATCAAACCTTTGGTTCAGGTAGATTATTGATGGTCACACTCTTCACCAGAATTCCCGAGCGGTTTGATTTTTCTTGCGTTGATGAGTAGACCTTGTCTAATTTAAACATTTACTTGTTCACAATATCTCAGGTCAGAGGAATCCTTTCTACTTTGGCTGCTGAAAGAATAAAATATAGTAAAACACTAGGTGAGTGGCTGTCCTTTTTTTATGAAAACTCCAAACACGGAAGGTATTAGAATTATAAGTTCTAATACATAGTACTGTGCGTGTGTTGAAGGTCGAGAAGATGGAAGAAGATAGTTATTGACATTAGACTTAAGTTTCTGTAGATTGTAATTTTCAAGGAATACTGTACGTTTGAAAAGAGGGTTATTGCAGAATATAGAGGTTGATAAAATAAATGAGGAAGAAGAAAAGTTGGTTCTCTAAGTTTGAAGTTGGACAGTAAAAGGATGCTGACTTGTTGCGGTACGTGTTTAGGAGGGAGGGAGAGAGAGAGAGGAAGGAATAATTATAGAAGCTAATTCGGAGGAAAAGTGCCCGTAGAAGTATCTGTAGAAGCCTGAAAGCGGTTCTGGGAACAATGTCTTTGTAGGGCGAATTTCAGATATTTACAGAGTGAGTACCTGTTCAGAAGAAAGGTACGCCGAGAGAAAAAAGGGAAAACCCAGTTTTTTAAATGCAGAAGAAGAAGCAGTATTTCTGATGTGCTTGTGCCAAGAGAGATTAGAAGTCAGGGTAATGCCTAATAGAGACGTGTAATCTTGTCTAGAAATCTAAATGTCGTCGAAGATATGCACAGGAGCAGACGAATTCCTTTTTTCGAGACATAGGACAGGACTGAGTGTTATAATGACTGAAATTAACTAAGTTATCTTTGTCCCACTGGAGATCAGCATTTAAGGAAAGTACATTGATAGCGCATTGCATTCCACCGGGAAAGTGGAATGCAATGTACTCAGTTATCGGTTGATTCAACTACTGCTCATCTCAGATGCCCAAATTATTCGCTGTATGATTCCTTTCGCCTCAAAGGTGGTACTTGTGCATATGTCCGTTCTGATATTCCCTGTCAGAGACTTGGCAATTTGGAATCGCCTCTCTTTGATCTTCTCTGGCTTAAAATCTCTCTACCTCATTGTGTCAAATTCATCTGTTGTCTCTACCGTTCTCCCAATTCCACTAATCACTTGGAGCTCTTTGACTTCCTCTCTTTGCAACTTGACTTTCTCCAGTCCAACTTTCCTAACAGTGGGGTAATTTTCCTTGGTGATTTTAATGTTCACAACTCCAGCTGGCTTCCGTTTTCTAGTCACACCGACCCAGCTGGTCGAGATGCTGAGGCTTTTGCAATTACTAATGACCTTGCACAGACTGTTCATTTACCTACAAGAATACCGGACAATCCCAATCATACAGCCAATACGCTTGATCTGTTTCTCACAAACAACCCTTCTAAGTACACGGTAGAAGTGAGAGGTCCTTTAGGCACTTACGATCACATCTTGGTGATTGTCTCTTCTCCAATGGAACCTTTATCTCATGGCTATTCCCAACCTCGTGTTGTTTGGCATTACAAGAATGCAAAATGAGATGACCTGCGAGACTTCTTTTCTTCTTTTCCTTGGTCGGATTACTGTTTCAAAACTTCTGATGTCAACGTTTGCTCAGATCGTGTCAGTGAAATTATTCTTGCAGGAATGGAATCCTTTATCCCACACTCCACTTTAAAATCTCGTCCTTTATCTAAACCTTGGTTTTCCAATAAATGTGCTAAGGCTGTTCAAGAGAAGACGGTTGCATATCGCAATTGGCTTGGTTCTAATTCTCCAGTTTCATTTTCTGCCTACACCAAAGCTCGCAACAATTGTAAAGCAGTTATTAATCAGTCCAAACTAGAGTTTGAACAGGCTAAGAGTAGAAAACTTGCTTCTTGCCCTAATGGTAGCCGAGCATTCTGGTCTCTTGCCAAAGCTATTGGCCGCAACTTTTGCCCATCTCTGCTCCCACCTGTGTCCAAACCAGATGGTTCTGTTGTCACTTCAGCCAATTATAAAGCTGACCTGCTAGCATCCCATTTTTCTTCCAACTCATGTATTAATGATCTTGGTAAAACACCTCCCACCATTCCCTACACGCTCCATTCAGTGCCTCCTGTGGTCTTCCGTCAAAAGGAGGTCAGAAGGATTTTGACGAATCTTGATGCTAAGAAAGCTTCAGGTCCCGATGGTATTTCTCCACTTGTTCTCAAAACCTGTGCTCCTAAATTTACTCCTATTCTTTGCCGCCTTTTTTCACTTTCTTATTCCAAAGGTGTTTTTCCTTCTGCTTGGAAATTTTCTCATATCCAGCCAGTTCCTAAAAAGGGTGACAAATCCCTCCCATCCAATTATCGTCCCATTGCAATTACTTCTACTCTTTCTAAAGTAATGGAGAAATCAATTAACTGCCAACTCTTAAACTACCTAGAAACCTTCCGTCTGATCAACGATCGCCAGTATGGATTCCGTCAGTGTCGATCCACTAGCGATATTCTGGCTTATGTTACCCATTTATGGACTAATACAATGGAAAGGTTCAGTGAAACACAAGTAGTTGCTCTTGACATCTCAAAGGCTTTCGATTGTGTTTGGCATAAAGGTCTTCTAAACAAGCTTCCATCTTTATGGTTTGCCAACTGTTTTTAGTAATTGGTTATCCAGTCTTCTCAACCTCCAACCCAAGCACAGTACTAAGTACTATAGGTTTTAATACCTCTCGTGTTTGGGGTTTACATACAAAAAAAAAAAAAAAAAAAAAACTAACTTTCATCAGCAAAATTATGGATAGTATATACAGTCAACGGAAAACGGTCATTAACATACTAGAGGAAAAGAGAAAGAACTGAAACTATGCGATCATGCGCAATGAACAGTCAGGGAAAAACTGGATACCCAATTACAAAAAAACAAGTAGTTACCAGACCATAAGATGAAAGCTTATTTAGAAGACCTTTATGCGAACCATGATCAAAAGCCTTTGAAACGTCAAGAGCAACTACTTGAGTTTCAACAAACGTTTCCATTGAATTTGTCCATAGATGGGTAACAGAAGCAAGAATATCACCGGTGGATCGACACTAACGGAATCCATACTGGCGGTCATTGATTTGGCGGAAGTTTACAGGGTAGTTTAAGCGTTTGCGGTTAATGTAGTTCTCCATTACTATTTCGATTATTTTTCCATTAGTCGGTCTCAGGAGAAGGTAGCATTATTTTTTTCTCCAGGAAAGTCAGGTTTTTCATCCAGAAAACAACAGATCGATCAAAGAACATACACAGTTTACAGATATTATATACCAAGCAATATGGCCTAAGTCGCTGACGTGTCTGAAGTTCTACAACAGGCTTTTTATATTGTTTTTCAGTCACCGCTCATTTCTCTCTTCTGCAAGCTGTTCGTTTTTTGATTTGTTTGTTATCGTTGACAAAAGTTGCATAATGATTTGCCTAGGAGAGGGACTCCAAGAGTAGCTTGGGGGAGGGATTCACAGACTAATAGATTAACGGTAGCCACAGGCAGAGATGAAAGTGATTCTTACACTGCTGTTGTTGGAATGAGCAGCACCCTGAAAAGCGAGGTACTGGCGATTTTAAGGGCTGCTGGGAGCAAGTAAATACAAGTAAATAAATTTTAAGGGCTCATGGAGCAAGTAAATGCATGGGTTGTGTCAGGGTCAGTAAGAATATGTGTATGTATACTGTACTTGCATGTACACCAATGCTAGAAGTATTGTAAATAAATTTGATGAATTTGAAGTCAAGACATCAAAAGCGGATATTGTTGGGACAGCAGAGACGTGTTGCCTCACGGATATAAGCAATGCAGAATTGGAATTTGGGGAGTACAGTGTATACAGGAAGGATAGAAAGAGTAGAACGGGTGATGCTGTTAGTTTAAAAAAACACATGAAATCTAAGGAACTGCATCCAGTTGACATAGGTGGACAGTGCAGTGTTGAGTCGGTTTGGTGTAACATTAGAACCTGAAAATCCAAGTTAAGAGTAGCAGTGTGTTATAGGCCTAATGACTCTGAGTACGATGAACAATTGTACAAGGAAATTCAGTGGGCCAGAAATTATATTTATAAATTTATTTCATGACGAGTATCATTTTTGGTAAAGCGGCATTTATTTATAAAAATATATGTTAATTTACTTTTCAAACAGTTTTCATTTATACAAAAAAGACAACATAATTTCAATCTGGAAATGAATTATAAACAACTTACCATTGAGATGAGGATAACATTCAGCGAATAAGCAATGCAAACCGTAATAAACAATTACACAAAGAATTGCAAATGCTTCCTTTTTGCACATATCCATGCACCTCTAAATATAAACAGCATTTGTTTTTTTGTTCTGTTTTGATATGAATAAATAAATTTAAAATAGATTATTGGCAAGTAAATAAATCTCTAATAAATCTATAATCCTTCTCAGAAATACAAATACTCTTTGAAATAAAAACAATATGATTTACAACAAATAAAATTTTGCAACATATAATACGCAGAGTTGTTAAATAGAATAATCAAAATACCATAAAAATTCCAAATATCGGTAGATATGCATAATGGCCATGATCATTTAATTAAAATAATAAAATAATATTGCTATCAAAGAGCATTTTAATTCTAATTAGATGATATTATGGAAACCCTCTCGAGGAAACAACCTGAAACGCCCCCACAGGAGGCACACAGTGCCTTGACCTGGTATACTACAATACTCTAAACGTCACATTAACGGACAGTACCACTCGCTTCGCTTCTGATCACATCCCTCTCTCAATCCAATCCAACCTAAGAAGTCAAACTTGTAGACAAAAAAGAGAACTGGAGGTGGGCAAACAACACCGATGTTATCTTCTCAACCAAGTATATAAAACCAGACGTAATTTTGAAACAGCTCATGAATTTCAACTGGCAAAATCTCTTCCAACTCCCCGTAGACGATACACTACACTTTATTGCTCTTGAAGGGGCATTAAAATTTCCGATCGGGCAAATTCCTGGTTTAGTCCATAAGTAAAATATGCTTTCAAGAACAAGCAAAAACTCTTCAGAAAATGAAAAAAAAAAAAACACCAACCTGATTATATTCAATATAAACAAGCTAGAGCACGGTTCATTCGATTGAAACATCAAGCTCACCAAGTGAGCTTGACGTTTCAATCGACGACATGGTGCGATCACATTTAAAGAAAGGAAGCAGGATATCTAATAAGAAAAGGCGTACGGTTATAATGCCCGAGACCTTCTTCTCAGAACGGACCCAAGCCACCTGGGAACTTCTCTGGCAGAAAATCAAGTTGACAGTGAAGCCAACACAGAGAAAATCCGTGAAGCAAACTGAAGACAGTGGTCTATGTTGAACTGTCTCAAATCAATATCGCTAGAGATGACGTTAAAGCCGCTGTGAATAACCTCAGGAATAAAGCCACAATTGGCCTGATAAATTCCTGCTCTTCATGAGTAAGATCAACGGTGTTTACATTATAGATCTGCTCCTTCACATTTTCCACAAAATTTTAAGTGAAAATTACTTTCCGAAGATATGGAATACATATTTCGTTAAACCTGTTCCCAAAAATAACAATCCTAAATCCGCCAAAGACTACAGGCTTATTTCAATTGAATCGCTTCAAAAATTATTTGAGAAATCTATTTTAAATGCCATCAACCATCACTGCTTCGGGCATAGACCGAAGTACCTTCATTCAGTGATCACATAAAGATCGACTACCACGAATCTTATGGAGACTCTATTTCGAATCCAACACGCCCTTAACTTCAGACAGCAATTAGATATTGTCTTCTTAGACGTTGCATCCGCCTTCGACAGTATATCCATCTCGGCTATTACAGGCGCCTCTGTAGCCAGGTGGGAAGGAGCAGCAGTGCGCAGCACACGCTTCTTGATTAGACCGGGGTTCGAGCCCGTCACCACCAAATACGGAGGATGCGGAAAGGTCAGGGAATGACCACCGCATATCCCGGAGCAATATGGCCTTAGTTGCTAATGCTCCTAAAAACCAAATAACAACATCGGCTATTACTATCATCTTTGAGGAATATTTCCATATAACTCGGCACGTATTAGCAATAATAACGAGTTCTTTGAGGGAGAGACACATCACTGCCATAAATGGAATTTCCAAAGAGACCTTCCAAGTCAACAGGGGAGTCCCACAAGGTGGTGTCCTCTCTGCTACGCTCTTTGCAACAGCACTGCATCCTTTCCTGACCCAAAATCAAAAACAATTTGTCGTATATGCAGACGACTTGAAATTTTTCATCACCTCGAACGACCAAAACACATCCGAACAACGAAGCAAACTCCGAAATCTCCGAGTTGCAAAAATACCTTAATTGCATGGGGCTCCGACTAAATGAACACAAGACAGCACAAATGGTTTTCACCAACAAGATAATAAAGAACCACATATCAATACGTGTGAATGGCAGCGTGGTCAAAAAATTCAGGACGCATATTGATCTTGGTCTGAAATGGGACAAAAACCTAAACTTCACTCCGCATTTTGGACATGTAAAGAAGAAAACTTACGCAGCGCTATGGACCTCCAGACGGGAGCTGGTAGATATCAGGAACCCTGACCTTGTTAAATATGTTTTAAGATGCTCATCCCCATCCCTTTCTACGCATCTCAGATTTGGTCTTCTGCCCCAGATGCTACCATCAAGGTTTCCTGAGTTTAGAGTACTGGATGCTGAGATGGTTAAATAGGATCACTACGCAGCCATTAACAATCTCAAGAGCTATTTTATATGCCAACTCGGATGTCACGCCTTGGTCTCACATAATTGTCACCAAGAACATTTTCACGATTGCAAAACTGCTGACCGGGAGACTCCATTCGCCTAAAACTGACTACCTTCTGACTCGGCCCCACATGACGCAAAGGTGGGCGAATAGGACACCATCCCCTGCACTCAGTGGCGCGCTCGCGCAGCTGGGAAGCCTTCAGCAATTTTTTTTCTTCTAACACCATTAAGATGTACAACGACCTTCAAGCAGAACCAGAAAGCTTTGCACAGAGAAAAGGTACATGACTGAAAGGTTTCAGAACGCATTACTCCACCTATAATTGTTGAGTGAAGCCCAAAGATGAAAACAAAAGAGAATGTAGGAAATGAAGAATGAACTGGTCGGGACTGCTTTTGCTTCTGTTATGTTTACATTATACGTCTTGTCTTTCTGTTATCTCGCAGTCAATAGTGGTGTAGATGTAAACATTCTCTAATTCCTTGTAAAATTGCAAAATATGCTTATGCTCTCTATCTGCCTGTCATGTAAAATAAGGCAATGATATGTATAATATAATTAATTAGAAAATGTATAATTTATTAAGACAATGATATGTATATAACTTATATTTGTATATATGAATGTGCACCCCCTGATTAATAGCCGTAAGCGGGTGTCTCTTAGGAGAAAATAAAGATAATAATAATAATAATAATGAAAAAAAAAAAACATAAAAGCCATTCGGAACAAACTTCTACTTCTAAACAGGAAACTCCACACCTTAATAATTCTTTAGTTGAACAACCGAATGAGCAAGTGTGTCTTAAACACTAATCCAAGGCTGTGAGGCATCAATATATCGGATCTATATATTGTGTGGATTCTTTGGTCGATTTTCCTGTTTTCTGAACTTAAAAAAAAAAAAAAAAAAAAAAAAAAAACTGTAGTTTTTCAGCAAAAAACCGAAAAACCCGTCGTAAGACCGATTATCGCGGCCAAATTATGAAAAATGGTCCAAAAAAATTCCTGTTGTCATTGACAAAATTCAAACCAGGCATTTTCCATTCGGTGTTTGAAGAACGGTGATTATATCCACAGTGCATATGGATATAATCACCGTTCTTCCTTATAAATACCTTAGTTCTTAAAAAGATCAATTTATAAATGTAATAAGAGTTCTTAAGCGCCCTCGTGGTCAAGAACTCTTATTACTCGTAGATGTTGTTTTTAACAATCTAAAAAAAATGTTTAAGTACCTTAAGTAAAAATTATTAATTGTGAAGAGAAATTAATTATTAATTATTAATTCTGAATGATATTCTGACTGGGTATGATCGGTTTTATGTTGAGGAGCTGTTGTGTCTTGCGGTTTCTTAAATTCTAACCATTATTTGATGCATTTACGTGCACTTAAGCTGTGTGTAGTTTTTTATGTTCAGGATGGACATAAGATTTATCAGAACCAATTTGCACAATTTAAATCTTGAAGTCAATTTCATTTCCACATTACTTTATTAATATCATATTGCTACTTGTGACATTTAAATATAAGAAACAGTTCAGGTTTACCGTAAATTGTTTCGAAGCTTGCCTGGCAACTGTTGTTCTAAACAAAGGCATCTATACTGTTCGATAAAATTAACAGAACACGTAGAAAATGTGCTGTAACTCGTGCAGCTGGCGATGAAGCGAAAAATATTTGGTACGGTGATGTACCACAGAATAACAATGAAATGAGGAGACAGAGAAAATCTTCTGAAAACTGGTATAAGGGACATTTAGAGAGATTTATTTTTATTTTTTTTTTTTTATGAGAACCCCAAACACGAAAGGTATCAAAACCTATAGTACTTAGTACCATGCATGGGTTGAAGGAGAAGTATGGGGAGAGGGGGATGCCGGAAACTTTGCTCTAGAGACTAAACATGGGTTTCACCACTTCAAGCCTCCAATAAGCAAAGTGGTGGTATTTCACCGGTTGATGAAAGTCATCTACGCGGACATTTATATAGCATTACCAAAAAGGTCACATTACAGAAGTCGAAAATATGGCCTACGGCGTATGTCCCTTCCAGGGGTTAAACAGACCCAACAGAGGAGAATTATGCTCGATATATGGGCGTCCGTAAGGTTCTGTGGCAACAAATCCCATTCTTCCACCAGCGGGGACGTTAAATCACCAAGTGACCGAGGAGTTGACTGTCGGCGCGTGTAATGTGACGCCCAAGGGAGTCCCACACATGTTACAACGAATTTAAGTCTGCTGATCGTGCTGGAAACGGCAGTCGATGTTTCTTCAGTATCTTCAGTTTCAAGATATTCTTACATCACTTGAGCTCCATGTGCAGTGTCATTGTCGTGCATGAAAAGAAAATCTGGAACGACTGAACCTCTAAAAAGTCATACATAGGGTTTGCGGATCTAAACTCGATACCCTACGTAGATACGGTACCCCTATCAAAAACATAGAGATGGGTGCGACCGTTGATGGGTATTCCGACCTGCACAAGAACACCACTTCCATGGTATGTGTCCCTTTTCTGGTGTTGGAGGGATGGTAACGCATTCTTCGTTGTCTGCAGATGAAATAACGTCTAGAATCTGTTTGTAGGTTAAAACGAGACTCATTAGAGAACACAACTGTACCCTATTTGTCAGGAATCCAAGTCACATGTTCATGACGCGAGTTTCGCTGAGCTCTGCGGTGGATTGGGGCAAGTGGAATACAAACCACTAACTTTTTTGCATACATTCCACTTGAATTGAGCCTTCTTACAGTCCGGTTGGAAATGTTTTCACTTGTGGCCGCAACGATCTCAAGAGGCAGGACTTTGTAGGTTCTGTTTTGCAGTTAGAGCCAGATAGGGTCTGTTCTGGTTTACGTAGCCTCCGGCGACCTTGGCCAGGTGTTCTTGTAACAGTTCCTGTTTCCTAAAACTACTTTCAAATTATTATGTTAGGGCAACCCGTAATTTCTTACATATACCCGTATCTGTGTTGTCTGTAAATTGCGTGTGTTCGTTGGTCGATTTGCCTGTTTTTCTGGACGAAAACCCACAATTTCCTGGGGGGGAACCTTACTATCTACGCATGAGACCGACTAACTCAGCCATGGAGTGAAAAACGCCCATTAAAGCTCCTCGCGTCATCGACGGGATTCGGACCCGGACCTTTTCCACCCGGTGTGGGGAGAACGGTGACGATACCACTGTGCTACCCGCGCAGACTAAAACTGCTTTCAGAGATCCGAGACAACACTTCGTAACACAGTAAGTCAACATGCCACTTCTGCCTGCGAGTGCTGGACCTCAAGTCGTCCAACGGCCGCCATCTCAATGCTGTTGTTGAGTTTTAGGAGTGACTAAGGCTGTATTGCTTCGTTTATATTTTCTGTTAATTTCTTATGTTCTGTAGTCGATTTTCTGTTTTGCTTAACGAAAAACAACAGTTTCCGGAAGAAAAAACCATGCTACCCTCGCATGAGAATGACCTAACTTAGTCACGTTGTGAAAAAGGCCCATAAAAATTCCTCACATCGTTGACGGAACTCGAGCTCAGGTCTTTCCCACCCAGTGTGGTGAGGTCTGCGATCCTACCAACTGTGCTATCCACGAGGGCCCATCTCAAAAATCATCTAAACGATGATGACTCGCTATTATGAGGACTGGATATGTGGCCATTGCACTGACTAAGCCAAAAACGGGAATGAAGTGATATGGTCCCAACCAGTGCTTTTACAGGTATGGATAATTTTTGTGTAATGTGCAGCTCTGTAAGGTGATAGATTGATTTCTATTGGGGATGCAAATTCATGGTATTCTCGGAATTTGCGTCCCAGGATGCGCTTTCAGCGACACTGTTCGCAACAAAATATTCATTAAAAACATTTTGTTTGTTACTTTTTGCTGGGCCAGAGTATTATATTTTCAAATGTAAACAGCAGATATACAGGGTGTTTCAAAAATATTGGTACAATCGTTTATGGGGGGTAGGTAACATCTAAAGGAATGTGAATCGCATAGGAATCCATAACCGGAAACATCACCGTAAGTCGGTAGACGGCGCTGTTCATCAGTTCGCGAGAGGGAAAATTTCTGGTTTACTCATTCAAGCATTAGTCGCCGCACGAAGAGCATGCATCGATATACGAACTGTGAGCTGGCAGACATTCACCATCTAGTGTATGGATTAGCAGAGGGCAATGGACGAGCCGCTCAACGAATTTATCGAGAACGCTTCCCAGATAGACATGTACCGGACCACCGTTTATTTTGCACGTGTGCATCAAAATTTGTGCAATTATGGGTCATTTAGAGGTAACAGGAGTAGTGCGGGCAGACCACGTTCGACGCGAACTCCCGCCATGGAAGAAAGTGTGTTGAATGCCGTCCAGAATAATCCTACTACCAGCACACGTGCCGTTGCCTCTGCCTTAGGAGTGTCTCGTTGCAATGTACAGCTTGTCTGGCACCACGATTTCTTACAACCCCTTTCATCTCCAAAGGGATCAGTTACTGCTCCCCCAAGATCATCTTGCACGTGTGACTTTTGCGCAGTGGTTTCTCCAAGAAAGTGTTCAAGACTTGAATTTTCCAGCCTATGTTTTTTCATGGATGAGGCTTATTTCACTCTTGAAGGCTTATTCAATCAGCACAATGTTCATGTGTGGGCTCACGACAACCCACACGGTGTGCGCCCCCATGCGGCACAACATCGCTTCGTAATAAATGTGTGGGCAGATATGGTTGGTGACTGCTTAGTCGGCCCATACATGTTACCATCCCGCATGAACTCCGCTAAATATCGGATCTTCCTTGAACAAGTTCTACCAGGGTTACTTGACGATGTTCCAGCAAATGTGAGGCGCAACATTTGGTTTCAACATGACGGGGCGCCTGCCCATTATGGAAGGTGTGTTCGTGACCATTTGAACAGGCGTTTTGGGCGTCGATGGATTGGCCGTGGTGGACCCGTTGCCTGGCTCCCACGCTCACCTGATTTATCGAGCCTTGATTTCTTTCTGTGGGGGGGGACTCAAATCTATCCTGTGTGAATCGCATGTGGAGACGGAAATGGATCTTGTGGCGAGACTCGTCTGCGCTGCTGCTACTGTCAAAGAAACTCCAGGTGTGTTCGACTGACTTCCGCCAATCCATGCTGCGTCGGTGTCACGCATGCATCGCGTCTCATGGTGAAACCTTGGAGCATCTGTTGTAACATCATGAAATGCATCCATCTCGTACTCCATTGTTAATATTATGTCAAATAAATGTTTGCCACTAATTACTGTCTTGTGTCATTTGTGCTTCTTGTGCCTCTGCTACTACTTTCCCTTGACGTTTCCGGTTATGTGTTCCTATGCGATTCACATTCCATTAGATGTTACCTACCTCCCCTGAACGTTTGTACCAATATTTTTGAGACACCCTGTATATATTATCGAGGAACTTCAAAATATTTCCAAGCATTCTACAGTCATTATTTCCAGCACGTTATTCTGTAATTTCAAAATATAAAAAAATGCATTCTTTATTTATAGGAAACCTGTAAAAATAACTTTGCTGACATTTTCTGCTATGTAATTTATTAACCTACTTTGAACCAAATGGAAAGTTGTCTTATGAGACCGTTCACCATCTAACACCTGTTTAGCTTACTTTCTTATCGAAACCAAATTTACAGTAACGCTTTTGCGGTGTATTCTGGTTTTTAACAAATTTCCACTGTAATGCGATTATATTCCTATGGTGTTCTAATGAGATATTTTGCAATCGGATTCACTATCTAGTTTTTAGGTGGCGGATCAAAAGACGAAAGTTTTATATTCCGGTAAATAATCTTAATTTGTTGATAAGAAGATATAACTCTTTCAAATGGCTTCTATGTAATTTTAAAAATGATTTTTAATTTATGATACAGATTATACCGTTTATTTTATATTTTTATTTGCTTTAACAATACGTATTAGGAGTAGAACAAACTACGTGTATTTGTATTTTCATAAGTATTTCTCGTGTTTTCCTTGCCCTTTCCAGGTCGGAAACATTTTGAGAATATATGATTCACCATCATATCAGTAATTGGCTTTTAACATTTGTTAAGAAAAGTAGCACAAGTCTTCACCCAATTTACAAATAGCTTTTGTGTATTAAAATTAGAAATATACCTCATTTGCATCTGATTTCCAAGAATTTATTTGGAACTTCGCTAATTATATATTTCTTCTCTATGTCATCTCTGTATGTGACGAAAAAATTTGAAAAACAAGACCTCTAATACCTTTCGTCAAATTACAGCTAAGCAGTTTATCTAACTTATCAGAGTCCATAATTTTTTCACTTATAAAATACCTTAAAATTCATTAAGGTGAAAGAGGACCTAACAAATTCCTTACCTTTTTCTTCTTGGTTTTTAAAGCAGAAGACGCTTAAATAAACGAACTGTGGTCACTGTTGGGTGACTGCAAAACAAAGACTGAAACTGCGAAAGATGATGTACATGCTTAGTAGCTCATGCTGCGTTACTGTGATATTTGAGAAGCAGATTACTTAGAAATGATTGTAGGAATTTTTCTCTTTTCTAATTACATGACAAGGAGAGTTTAATTTAACGCTTTTACAATCGGTAAAATCTAAATAAATACCCGATGCCTTTAGATTCAAAAATTAACAAAAAAATTCTAATGAGCTTTATGTATCACAATTTATTAAATACGTACCGTATTTTAGATTGCCTTTGGAAATGGCAATTTTTTTTTGACTATGTTCGTACATTATCGAAGTGAAGTGAAGTACATACTGTACTTCTAAAAGTCGTACGAATTTATGGAATTTAGGATTGCAGCACGTACAGAACATGGAATGTGCAGCTCATTATCATTGGGGAAAAATTAAAATCCATACTAAAATGCAACTGACATTTAAGAATAAAATTTATTTACTACTCTTAAAAATGTGGCCTGCTGGTTGTGGCCTGTTTGAATTGTTTTAATCGGTGTCTTCTATGCTGGGAGGAAAATGCCTGAATTCGAATCTTGACTAGATGGGAGAATTTTGAGCTTTTTTTCACACAGTTACAGAGTTAGTCAGTGTTTGGGGGGTAGGTTGTATGCCCCTGACACTGACTTTTCATCCAGCAAATACGCAAATCGGCCAAAGAATATTCGCAACTTATAGATGGAATTTGGTCCTAAATAACATGCCTATTTTAACTTGTGATATGTCATCTACTAATAATGCATAAAATCATTAAGAAAGTAATAAGAAGAAATCTTTCTGAGCTAAATCCCCTCCCCTCGACGAAATCCGAGTTTGATGCCCGAACGATTTAAATGAATAATTTAAATAACAATTAAAATGTTAAAAATAAAATTTATTAAAAATGTTACAATAATATTAAGGTAAAAAACTATTTTCTAATGGCATTTCAAATATCTTAAGATGTTTGAAATTCCATTAGAAATTATTAAAGAATATGTTTCTTAATTTTTTTTAAAAAATTCTCTCCTCACCTTCCCAATTCATAAAGTATTCCTCAAAGATTATACGGTTCTCATGGAATCGTTATAAATATTTAAAATTTTCTTTAAATAAGTTATTTCATTCTGTCCACACACTGATATCACTAGAAGTATCTTCTGGTCTGAATCCTACAATGGAAAAATCAGTGTTTTCTTTTAAGTGTACAGTGCTTTATTATATTTTTTACTTCTCGCCAAATAAAAGAAAGAAAGAAAGAAAAATTGCCCAACAGTATCTCAAATAGGGGCTACTTTAAGAAATATAGGAGATGGGGCATATTTTCTAGTGGAACACCTTTCTCATTTTGTCCTAAATATTAGAGTTTGTTTATTTGTTTATTTAGGGGTTTATTAGGCGCATCGGCAACTATGGCAATAGTGCGCCACAAATATTAGAGTACACATATCTCCTTATGTAATGGGTCGTGTATGTGTATCATTTGCATATTTGCAAACCTAGGCACCTGGACTTTATCAATATGGAGAAGAAATTCTAAATTTTGGGTAGAACCAAGCACATAAGTCAGTATGCATGCTTTCAAGAATATGGTATTATTAAGCCTCCAAGGGAAGAAAGGAGCGATTGTTGAACAAGGAAGATTGCTATTTGAGGGAAAACACCATTTGGGCAGATGTAGCCAGTTTAATGGAAAGTTAAAAGATATTACGTTAATCTTAAAGTACCAAAAATGTTTTTAGATTATTGAGATCTTTATTAGAATAATGTTAGTGGCAATGACGCAAGAAAGCATGCTTACCTAACAATATAAAAAAAAAACCCTTCATATATCACCTATCCATCCCCTCTAACAATTTTACTAATCCTTCCTTCCTCAAGTTTATTCATACCATCCACTTCCACAATATAAGATGGAAGTTTGTTCCCCACAATTAAATATCCGCCAGTAGAAGACAAATTTCCGCACATCTATCTTGCAAACATCCTTTTTCAATTCTAATTTATGCTTCCTCGTGCATGTAGTATGAGAAAGAGGAAGAATGCCACCAGCATTGAGCTTATTTAATCCATTCAGAGCCTTGAATACCTCAATCAGATCTCCTCGCAGGAACCTAGTCTCCATGCGCTGAAATTTGCAAAACTAAAGTCTTTCCCGAAAGAAGGCCCTTTCCTCCCCTCAGTAATCTCGTTGCCCTTCTCGGTACACGGTTCCAACCGATCCGCATCGTTTCTAAAATTAAGTTTCCAAGCCGGTATGCAATATACAAGATGTTGCCTAACCATTGCTTTACACAATAGGTTATCTTCTAGTTTATTTGGGGTTATTTTGAAGGATCTGCACAACAGGAATATTCACAGAGGTACCCAAACTTTTGGAGAAGCGAGCCACATGAATTTTTGGAGTATTTGGCTGGCCGGAGAAAATTCCTAATTACTGAAAACTGCATTCTCCGCATAACATTGAAGTTATGCAGAGAAACAAAATTTTAATACCTACCTATATCTACAGATTCAAAAATAAATCGATGGATATGTAATATAAAATATACTAGTTTATTTATATCAAATGTTAATTTTTACTTATTTATTGTACTAATCACAAAATACAGTTAGTAATACAACAAAATTATAATTAATGCGATGAACGCCCCCCGGGTGGTAGATCGATTTCTATTGGATACTCGGAATTTGTATGCCACGATGCCTATTATACCAAATATTCGCCTTCAGCGACACTGCTCACAATAAAATATTCATTCAAGACATTTTGTGCTGTTAATTCTGCCGAGCAGTGTGTTATATTTTCAGATGTAAACACAGAAATATTATCGAAGAATTTCAAAATATTTCCAAGTATTCTTAACCAATTCTTCTAGCACGTCATCCTGCAACTTCGAACATAAAAAAAAAAATGCATTCTTTACTTATACGCAAGCTGTACAAATGGCATTTTGTAAGCTAATTTCAACCAAATGGAAGGATGACTTATGACAGCATACACCTAATACCGATACACCAGTTTGAAACGAGATAGCTAACGTTCAAATTATAATTGTTAATAATTTAGAACGCTTTTGCGTTTATATTCTATTTTAAACCGAATTTCCAGTATAATGTGATTGAGTTCCTACGGTGTTCTAATGAGGTATTTTGTAATCCAATTCACTATCTTGTTTTAAGACGTTGGATTAAAACACGAAAGTTTTATTTTCCAGTAAATAATTTTAATTTGTTTATAAGAAGATATAACTCCTTAAAATGGTTTCTGTGTAATTTTAAAAATCATTTTAATTTATGATAACGATTACACTGTTTAGTTTATATTTTTATTTGCTTTAACGATACATATTAGGTTTAAAAGAAACTACCTGTATTTATGTTTCTATAAGTGTTCTCGTATTTTCCTTGAACTTACCAGGTCGTCTGAAATAAATGGTGTTTAAAATTTGTTAAAAAAAAGTAGCACTAATCTTCGACCTAATTCAAATGGCTTTTGTGCATTAAAATTAGAAGTATATTACCATTTATACCTCGTTTCCAAGAATTCATTTGGAACTTGGCTAATTATATATATTTTCTATATGGTATCTTTGTATGTGGGGAAAATTTTGATAAACATGGCCCCTATAACACCTTTCGGCAAATATCTAAGCAGTTTATCTAACTTAGAGTCAATAACATTTTTTCGCCTACAGAATATTTTAGAAGTGAAAGCGAATCTAGTAAATGTCTTACCTTTTTCTTCTTGGTGTTTAAAGTAGAAGACGCTTATAATAAACCGTGAACTATGGTCACTGTCGGTGACTGTAAAACAAAGACGAAAACTAAGAAAGGTGGTGTACACGCTAAGCAGCTCATACTGTGTTACTATGCTATTTGAGAAGCAGATTACTTAGAAATGAGTATAGGAATTTTTCTCTTTTCTAATTACATAAAAAGGAGAGCTTAATTCAATGCTTTTACCAATCGGTAAAAGCTAAATACTCGATGCCTTTAGATTCAAAATTTGAAATGAACTTTATGTATCACAGTTTATTAAATACGTACCTTATTTTCGATTGCCTTTGAAACTGTAGTCTTTTTTTCTTTTTGAATTGCTGAAGAATTTTTTATCCGAATTCAGGCAAACTACCGATTTATATTTTGCTATTGTTTTTAAAACAGTTTCCCAAGGAGGAGCGTTCCCCTTCCCCAGGAGACGATAGCGATTATTTTAGGGACACGAAACTCTTAGAATAGCATAAAAATGTAAAAGAAATAAAAACTAATTTTAATTAAATATATAATTTGTTCTTTTTCTTTTTTTAGTAAAAATGGCCTGAAAGAGGTCGCTGTGGTCGTATCAGCGTCGTGCTTCTTTGCATAATATATTAAGTTCGTGATTTTCTACTATTTAAATTTGGTGATTGACGACATTTTGGTGCTTGACTCAGAATTCAGTTCTAATTTTTTCTACTTCAGTAATTCAACATTTTTAGGGACTTTGTTTATTAGTCACCTTTGGAATATCTCTCCTTGCTGGTAAGTTATTTATTTTTCAAGGTTAATTAATACGTTGATTTTCTTATTTTAGCGAGAAACACTTTGCCAGTTTTCATTCGTGAATTAGTTAATTTTGACTACCGCCTCTCTATCTCGAATATTCGGGTGGAATTTCGTCCTAAATAACCATGTCTATTTTAACCTGCGATATGTTATCTATTAATAATGCATAAAATTAATAATAAGAAATCTTTGTGCCAAAAATCCCCCCCCAACAAAATTATTAAGAGATCTAACTTTATACACCAACCTTGAAAATTTACATGCTCAATACTCGTATTAATTTGAAAGAAATTCCGAATTAATCTTGTTTCCCGTCTTAAAACTGATGGTACGATGGAGAACTCAAACAATTTTGTTCCCTGAAGTTCTTTAAAAATCCACTTTTATGTCTGTCTGCTGTAAACAAAATATTCTTTGTTTTTATGGTAACATCTATAGAAGTGAGCAATATTCGGAGGGTTTTCGTGCGGCGGTCTCCTGGGCTCCCCTCATACGCAATATTTGGACCCAGTTAATCTTCTTTAAGTTGGTTTCGAACACTGATTTCTAGATTTCAGAAACGCACGAGATTATTGTAATAGTTTGGGGGAATTTGCCGATTTTTTCTTGAACAGAACGTGTTCACCTCGCTATTAAAGTCTTAATAACAAAAAAAAAACAACAAAATATAAATAAAAAAATAAAAGAGAATAAACTTCGTGAAAATGCCACTACCTATCCTTGTCACTTCTCGCCAACTGAAAGAAAGAAAGAAAAATTGCCAACAGTAACTCACATAGTGGCTAGTTAAAGATATATATAGGAGATGGGACATATTTTCTAGTGGAGCATCTCTCTCATTTTTCTTTAAATATTAGAGTACACTTATCTTCTTACCTCATGAGTCGTGTACGTGTATCAGTTGAAGATTTACAACCATAGGTTGTAAATTGGCATGTAACTTTATCAATATGGAGAAGAAATTCTAAATTTTGATTAGAACCGGGCAAACAAGTCACTATGCATTGCTTCATATGATGTTATTAAACCTCCAAGGGAAGGAAGGAAGTAAGTAAGTTTGAGGGGAATTTCATGCCATTTGAGCATACGTAGCGAATTTCATGGAGAGTTGACAGATATTAATTGAATCTTGAAGACCAAAATATTTTTATCTTATTTGGATATTTATTAGAATATTGTTAGTGGCAACGATGCAAGAAAGCATACAAGAAAATACACTTCACATATGACCTATCCATCCCCTCTAACAATTTGACTAATCCTCCCTTAAGTTTGTTTAAACCATAAACTTCCGCAATATATGATGGAAACTTGTTCCAACAATCAAATAGCCGCCGGTAGAAGATAAATTTCTGCACATCTGTCTTGCAACCATCCTTTTTCAATTTGAATTTATGCACCCTCATGCGCAAAGTGTGAATAAGAGGAAGAATGCCATCATCATTGGGCTTACTAAATCCATTCAAAACCTTGAACACCTCAATCAGATCTTCTCACAGGTGGCTGTTCTCCAGGCGATTTGCAAAACTGAAGCAAAACTTTATCGGAAGAGCACCCTTTGCTCCTTTCGCTAATCTTGTTGCCTTTCTCGGTAAATGGTTCTGACAGATCCACACCCTTCCTAAAATGAAGTTTCCGGACCTGTATGCAATATTCAAGATGTGGCCTAAACATTGCCTTACACAATAGGGTAATCTTCTATTTTAATCGGGGTTATTTTGAAGCTATCTGAATAACAGGTGATGTCCATTCTGTATTGTAGCAGGGGTCAATAATAGCCATGAATAAGATACCTCAGAGGATGTCGTCGCTTTGTGGTATGCCAGTTGTGAGGTTCTTCTACTTGTGACTAAGAAACCAATATCTACTATAATCTAATGCAGCTCAACACCAGAAAAGTCTTTATTATTCCATGTGCTAGAAACTCCTAAAACTCTTCAAATAGGTTCTAATAATAAATCTTAGCAATTAAAGCTTAATTACGACAACGTTTCGTACACTCTTTTGTTTCGATAACCATAAGTTACATGCTCAAAACGCTTTAAAATATTTCACCCTTATACAGTTACAAACTCTGTCTGAACATGGCTTAATAATAATTACTGAAATTTCGTTGGATGGTAGCGTTAGATGGGGGAATTATTCTTTAAGATTATAAACTATTAAGAAATTGTAGTAACTCGAGATATGGGAAATTCTGATTGATGATCTAATTGTTCAAGTAAGTTGTTGAAACTGTGGCTCTATGTTTCTTAGGCGCATATCTTTTAATATTTGGATAATCATCTCAATCGCCCAACTCAAGTAATTATTGTAGAGATTCGTTACTCGTTTTTTTTTTTTTTTTTATAAATGAGTTCATGGAAAAGAATCCGCTGCTAAACTTATTAATCGTTGGACTCATTGCTGGAAATGATATAGGGTATGTTAAATGTTATTGACTTTGAAGATTGAGGGAATCTACTACACCGAAAGGTAGCCTTCGACTCAAGAAGGTTTTACTATGTGTTTGGTGAAATATTCGGAGTATGATTTCTGTATATAACAGTCATAATAAAACCATCGTAGTTGAAGTTTTCTCGAAACATTCTAAAAGTATGGTGTCTGAGTTTCAAGAAAAACGCCATTCTTTTACAAACCCAAGAGTGCAATTTTATCACGACAACGTACAGCATATTTTCTTAATTTTCGGATCATG
Organism: Mastigoproctus giganteus; assembly: GCF_048544385.1. Taxonomy (NCBI): domain Eukaryota; kingdom Metazoa; phylum Arthropoda; class Arachnida; order Uropygi; family Thelyphonidae; genus Mastigoproctus; species Mastigoproctus giganteus. The sequence continues at coordinate 89,894,430 of NC_143581.1, forward strand.
TGTGACAAAATCGAGGGAACACGATTTGGGAAACTTTATGCATCAGTCATATTCTTCTGATCTTGGGTTAGCACAAATTCAGAAACTGTTTCCTTTTCCATCACTATTTCGGTGGAAAAGCAAACAACGAAGTTTAGTCTGCCAAAGTGTCTTGCTAGCCTTCTTTGCTTCAAAGTCAAAGGAACTTTCTAGATATGTTATTGAAATGCTTATAGGAAACTGATGGAAAATCATTCCAGAGACCACCTCATCTGCCCATGTATAGTATGTCCATAAATTACTTGTGCTCTCTAGTCGATTTGCCTGTTTTGTGGACAAAAAAACAAGGGTTTTTCGTCCAAAAAATAGGCAAAACAGGTGGGCCGTGCTGTCCATACCTGAGACAGCCACGGAGTGAAAAAAGCCCATAGCATTTCGCCATATTGACAGAATTCCAACCCGAGAATTTTTCATTCGGTGTGTCGAGGACAGTGATTATAACCACTGTGCCACCCGCGCTAACACATGGAAACTCGTAGGAGGAAAGGGGAAATATAGACTCGACTTAAAATTGATTGAATATAGTTTTCTTTTATTTGAAAGCGAAGGGAAAAGCAACGCAAGCATGATCGGAAGTTTAATTATTATTTTTAAGTCCCATTTTATGGCGCAAAGTTATTTGTTATTTTGAAAGAGTTTCAATTATTGTGGTTATTATAATCGGAGACACATTCATTTTTCATTTCGAGAACAGAGTTATATTTTCTTAGAAATGCAACTGCTTGAGACTGAGGTTTTAGTCCAGGTACTCCATAGACAGTGATTGGAATTGCTGATTTGTGGAATTCTTGTCTATGTTTCTTATACAATAATAAGGATAAGAAAGATTTTTCATTGTACATTATTCTGGAATCTATAATACTGCTCCATTTGAATTTCTAAATTCAAAATTTTTTTTGTGTTCTGTATTGCGAAAGTTAAAAAAGTTTTTGTTAAAGATGATGATATAAAGATGATATAAACAGCTTTGTATAGTCATTGGGACGTCATTGAAAAATATTCAATGACGTCCCATTGAATATTTTTTCAATATAATCACTGGATTTGTAGATAATGAGTATTAATTCATCCGCATAAAAGATGATATTTGTAACCTCACTGCTAGCATTTTGAGTATTTGATCACAGTGATGACAAAGATGACTACACTATTACAAATATGACATTTGAAAGTACTCCTTGTGCTATTCCTCATATTAACAGTTATTTTCTTGGAATGATTATAAAGACGAAGCATCAGTGGCTGAAGACATAATGATGCTATTGTATTTATCTGGGGGTGATATTAAGTGTCTATTGCTTTTTTTCACGTGGAGATTGCGAAGAGCTGATTTACTGTGTAAATGAGAATGACTCACACTGAGCTTTTCAAAATATTTCAAAGCTCACTTTTCTTTGACTTTCAAGGTACTCACTTCTGAAGCTAACACATACTTTAAAATACCTTAAAAGTTATGAATTTTGGAGCTCTTCTCACAAAATAGAACATTTTAATACATGTTCTCTTCCCACCTTTGTTTTTTAACGAGTGTCGGGAATCCGTGTCTCTGAATGTATGGTACGAAGCAAGTAATTAGCATTAGTATTAGTTGAGGCATATGATGCAAGAAAGAAAACTTATACAGCACCAGCCAAAAAAAAATCCCATTTCGCCCATCTGTTCGCTCTAAAAGTTTGTCCAGTTCTTCGTTGAATTTATTTAAGCTGTCAACTTCCACAACGACAGATGGAAGTTTGTTCCAGCAATAAACTACTCGCTGGTCAATTACCTTCGGTAGTACATTTTAAAATTTTAACGTTGGCTTTAGAGTACGGATGTCAGCATCGATTTCATTAACCTTGCAGCGTTTCTTTTGTCCCTGGTGCTTCATGACCTTGGTTGCTTTAGATTTTGAAACCGAAACAATCAAGATCATGAACAGTATTTTCTGTAAGTTGCGTGTATTCTGTGGAATACGATCAGTTTACAGATTTAAGTTGTCTATTTCGCGATATGAAATATCTGAAGGTGGGTAGAGGAGGGGATGCTAATTATGATTTCTCGCCTGAGACTGAGTAATACTATCTCAGTGACTAAAGACACATAAAAGTTCCTTCTGTCTAGACGGGACTGCACCTAGGCATTTTCCACCCGCTTTGAGAGGACAAGCGATTGTAACCACTGTGTTATCTTCGAGGATGTGAAAGACGCGTATATTCGACTCTCTCTCTCTCTCTCTCTCTCTCTCTCTCTCTCTCTCTCTCTCTCTCTCTCTCTCTCTCTCTCTCTCTCTCTCTCTGTCTAGCGAGCCTGCGAGAGTTGCTCGTTTCTTTTCCAAACTCTGATTTTATTGACGCCTTATCCCCTTAGTTGCTTCAACTTCAATGATCAATCAAAAACAACCAGCCCTTCTTAACATTTGCAGCAATGTAAATATCAAAAATGTTCCATTAAATTTCTTAAGTAAGCCATCATACTCTTTCACTAAGGACAATGAAACTGTTTCAACTTTTTTCATCTTTCTTAACACTGAAATGAGTAATGGCCTTGTCTTTTGAGATTTCGTTTCTCTGACGTAACTCTTCCAAGGTATTATACAGGCACACGAATATGGTTAATAGTAAGTAATACGAATTACACCATGCTGTCAAGGAAGCAATTTATTCTCACTGATGGTTAAGGAAATATGTGATTATTTCTGAAACTGTCAGTGATAATACATACATTCGTTCTAATTTTAATTCTAAGTTTAAGCATATTTTAATTTGCTTTCTCAACGACATGGTATAATTTGTGCTATTTGATATTATTCCTTGATAGCCCAGTAGCGAAGCACACGCGCTCACACATACAGTACACTGAAAGGACAGAATTCATGGTGTTCCTGGGCAATGCGACGTATGACTACCCGTATCCGGGCGAAAGGTGGGCATACCCATTACTAGGTAGGTATCTCATGATTTCTGTCCACTCAGTGTAGTCTGACCTATCCTCTAAAAAATCTAAAAAAAATTTGTTCTGGACAGAGAAGCCCCAAAATTGGGTTTGCTCTGTCCAGAATTGACTCTGTCCACTGCGGCCATAATTGTTTAGATGATCTGGTAATTTAAAGATTTTTTTTTCTTCATTGGAGATGACGGATGGATCCATTTCATAGACTGACTTTTTTTAAAAATCTTGAAGTTATTGTACTCCTGCAATCTCTCTTTAACAGTTTGGGTATCCATTTGCTGCATATTTTCTATAACATAATGTACGTAAAATACACTTCTCATTGAACATAATGCTTGCGTCATTGCATATGTGATTATTGTCTTATAATTTTTAATAATTTCATCCAAAATCGTAGTGGTGTATTCAATACACACAGATTTTATCTGGTCACATATGTCACTGACTTCCACTTTAAAACATGCAAGCGACCTGCGAATATTGCTTTTAAGTGTCTTGTTGGTGTATTAACAAATGAATGAGAGGAATTACCTCAATAATAGCTTGTAGAACCTTTCGATGCTAACACTCTCTATTATTCAAATGAATGTAAAAAAATTAAAATAACTTAAATGATTTCTTTACACCAGAAAAAATCAAAGATCTACCATACCCACAATCAATGGTTTGAGATCTCCAAACCCGACCCCAAAATACATTAAACCACCAACCAATTATTGAAGTAATTCTTCTCATTCATTTGCTAATTGATTTATAACGTAGAACATATTGGGCCCTGTTGCCCTTACATTTATTAATTTAATACTTGTTAGTATAAACTTTCTTCATTTATTTATGACTCGGACAGCTGAGTTTTCTTCTAACTTGAAAAGTTAGTCTGAGTAGAAAGGTCAGTGACATAGTTCCTTTTCAAGGAATTATTCTATCAAACAGACATCGGTTTGACTCTTAACTTCAGATCTGTGACAGACAGATACTTTTATTTTCAGCATGTTTATGCTAATCTATACTAGCAATTAAGATTAGCATAAATACCGCTTACGAATGTTTTAAATTAACTGTGAACTACTCACAGTATTGTTATGTAGAAAATGCACCATTTTTCATCAGCATAAACAACTTTGGAATTGGCATTTTCAGGCATGCTGTATTAATAACTCATGACTTCAGTTGTCACAGATACTTATCCAGCGAGATTCAACCCAATCCGATTGAATATTTGCGAAATACTTGCAATACTGATGTCATCAATTGTAGCTTTTTTGTGTGTTAATATTCCAATTTTCCTAATATTTGTAGGGTTGATTTATAACGTAGTGCAACCTTATTCGGTGAAGTAACTAACCAAGGCTTAATTATTAGTGACTAACTGTTCTTGCTTGTAAATTTTAAATATACTAGATGGTTAATTGCTGTATGGTTTGATCGCAACACCACAGCATTCATTTTTTGATACAGGTTCAGTATAGTGGACTTATTAGCAAACTTGTGTTTATAATTATTAGTGACGTTTTTTTCGAATTAAGGTTGAATTCGGAGAGTTGAATGTCCATTGAAATTGAATGAAAAAAAATTATTTATTTTTAGTGTGTGTGTGTGTGTGTGTGTGTGTGTGTGTGTGTGTGTGTGTGTGTGTGTGTGTGTGTGTGTGTGTGTGTAATTAGTGGAAAGCAATCAAGGCAGTTCTGATCAGATGGCTAGGTTTAGGTGAAAAACTGAACTGATGTATATTGTAAAAGCGTATACTAATAAGACAACTGTTGACTGTAAGTAAAACAGGCAGAAATAGAGTACATAAAGAAATTAATTTGAGGAAAAAAGCAAGAACAAGAAACACAACATAAATACAAAAAAGAAAAGTTATTAAATGAATGATGTTCCACCTATCTGCTTACCGAATTCCTTTTTATACATATCCGTTAAAACTTGACCGAAGAATTTTATAATGATACTCTTGCAAATTTGAAATATGTACAAGGTAAGCAGCTTAAGAACCTTGATTCCTGGACTAAGAATTGAAATTTCTGGATTCGAAATACTCTCAATGTTGATGCCATCAATTGTAGCGTTTTGTTTGCTAATTTGACTAATATCTATAATCATGCGAATATCATCAATGATAGCTCTTATATTTCCGAAAAATGGCATGAAAATAATGTGAAAGATGTACTTGAATATTATTTGAATGAAGCTAGCTCTTTGTCTAAATTTCAGCTTAATTTCTTGTGGTTTACAATCAACCTCTGTCATTCCGATCCGAAATATCGAGCTAGCATTTCGAACTTTACCTTCTCGAAAAGTAAGACGTTTAGACTTATATGGGAGAAACTTCTCTTTTTCTGGAAATTGGAAGTTAGCTCTATCAAGAATATTCCTTTTTGTTCTTCTGATTAAGTCGTTCATTACTTCATTTGCTTTTTCAACTGGAATGCAGGTCTTTTCATTGAACCTAGGACACTTGTGCACTTCAGCATATCTCTTCTCAAGGACTGCAAAGAAGAACAATAAGTAAAGTGGGATATTTGGGTGTTCTGACGATTATTCTGGTATAAAATATAAAATCAGACAGTTTCGTTATGAAATACTGCTAAATATGGAACAAGCGCCAGAAAGGCTGCCGAATTAACTCTGACATTTTTATTGATAATTTTAGAGTTTGATTACATTTATTCAAAGCTTCGTATAAATAATGTTTACTGTCAATTACATAAAAAAAAAGTTAGTCCAATTTTTTCCTGTACATCTCGATTAGCAGATTAACAAGAGCACTTTTCGACCAACGTGAACACTTTATGGGACATTAGTAACAGACAAATATGCTAACATTTAGTACCAATTTTGATGTTCACTTTCTATAACATTGTCTGGATATTTCTGTTTTATTTACTGCTTCAATCCACAGGAATTTCAGCTGTACAAGAAAATTCTCGACATGATTTTCAACTCTTCAAACTAACTGCAAGGCTTACGTGGAACGCACGGTTTCTAATAATTTTTAAAAACAACTTAAAGAAGAACCATAAATAAAGTGCAAAATTTCTTTATAGCATATATGCACACGAAAATAAATTAAAATATACCTAACGTGCTTTAACTGTAGCGTGCTTTAACTTTGGATTCCTGTACTCCATCCCAAGTTACGCGAACAACCACAGAAATTTCAGAAATAAACATTATGTATATCTCATATAAATGCTATTTTATATCTCATTAAATATACGATAAAATTCTATTATTGCTGTACAGCGACACATTTAAACTATTAACTCTGGGTAGATCTCCCTTCAGGTGGTTATTATAGTTTCATTCATTTAAAACCGATTATAAATTCATCATACCTAAAGACGAATTCTTAATGTTTCGAATATTTTTCAGTGCTTAAAATAAATATATACTGCTGCAAATCATTTTGTTTTATTGTTTCAGCTTACTTGCAATGCATCATCATAAATATGACACGATTCGTTCAGTGGGCATTTTGCATTAGTGTATTCATTTATAAGTTAATTGATCACAGATTGATCGCTTCAACAATCTCATTTAATTTCATATTATTTCTTTTTGCTTAATTTCGTATTAACGTTTAATTGATCACGTATTAATATTAAGGTGCGTTTAATTTGCCTGTTATTTTACTAAGTACTATTAAATAATCACTTGATCTTGCTGATACAATTGATCAAATTCCTCAATATTCGAAACCCTTTAATTTCGGAAAATAATGGTGTAAATTTATATTTATATATATTATATTATAATTTGTGTTCATTTTGGACATATTTGTGGTAAATTCGGTTAATTACCTATTATGTAACCAACTATAGCTAAAAGTTTAAAAATTTTCCCGGAATGAAAATATAAATATATGGAAATATCACAGATATCGAGACAACTCGCAATATGGCAGCCAATTCATGCTGATACATTTTGTGAGCTTTTTGAATGAATAAATTAACATTTTTATCCCATTTGATATTATAACTTTGATCTATGTCACTGAAATTCTTAAACTACTGTATTTCCAGTGGTAGGTAAAATGCATTATTATACAAATATTGATTTTAAATATTTTTATGAAAATTTTCCTTAAGGGAATTTCTTTCTCCCATTTTGTAAATGCGATTTGGGATTAACCTTTTGGCTTTTTTAAAAATTAGGATCTACTACCTTTACGTTTATTAGCGGCTGCATTAGAGCTGAGATAAGACCTCTTATGATTTTGCTTAGCACACCCTGAATGAAAGTAGAAAATTGGGATGGAAGGTTCGTATTTGAAGAAAATGGTAATTGTAGTATTTTGATCTTGTCTAATTCCATATTGGAATCAATTTTATGCCCTTCAGACAGTTGTATGATGAATGGAATGCTTTTATAGATTTCGCTTATATCTTTGTATAAAGTACTATTTAAGACGCGAAATATCTCACCGAGTGATACTTCAATGTGTGCAATTTTTTCATTTGCTTTGACTTCAACAAAATTTGTGTCACACAGTATTTCAGACTGTCCCAACCGAGATAACAAAAATGTTCCTCGAACAGTTCCATTGACAACTTCTATGTCGATTATCTTTATTCTAGATCCCAAAGAAATGCTACTAATATTTGGTATGAAGTACCAGTTCTTAAGAGCATATGGAACATTTCTGAAGATACTATCTGTTAGCTGATCCACCTTCTTCGCCGACGAACATGGATTGGAAGTTTCTGTTGAAGATGATCTCCTGTTCTTGACCATGGAAAGTACTGCCAAATAGATGAAGCAAAATAAATACACATTCTGTGGCAGTTAGTTAAATGTTTAACAACTAATTTTTATATCATAAACGTGGAAGGTTGTGCCGTATTTCGAAATTTAGTACTGCGGATGAACTGGAGATAGATGAATTGTTTTTAACATTTATTTCTAATTCCTAAAGGTTGTAATTTTTTGGAAATGTACATAAACGAATGAAAGTATGTTGGAGAATAAAGTAGAAGAAATATTAATTCGTTCAGTTAAAAGTGTAAATGTAAATACAATGGTGGCCCTGCTTGTTTTAATGGAGCCAGAAAGGAGTGGTGGAATTGAGCCAGTTCGTAAAGGACTAACTTTACAAAAGTCATTCAGTCTGTGTGACACGAATTGGAGTGAGCCCGTGAAGGCGGAGCGGGGGGAGAGAGAGAGGAGGGTGCGTACAATTTATTACCGTGGTTATTCAGAATAGAGTTACAAATTTTTAAAGAGAAATATAGTTGATATGTAATTAAAATCCTGCACATGAAAAGTCCCAATGCCTAGTTCATTAAATGATAACAAAGCCAGTAATTCATGGTAAAAATGACTTTGCAGCCGTGTACTTTATGGTTCAAATATGTTATTTGTCCATATGCAAAAAGCAGTAACAAGACACTAAACAACACCAGTACAAGAGAGGCCGCGAATTTTGGAATATAGAAAATACTGAAACGTTTTCGTGGAACAGAAACTATCTGTGCTAAATTTTGAACTGAGTGTTAAATATTTCGGGGAATTTGCAATAGCTTACTTATTTTCGACATGCCAGAAATTAATTTCGAAATCAAGGTGGCGACTCTCCTCCGGATTTGGAGGAGAGTCATCACAGAGGATCTTTAATATGGATCATAGTAAAGAGCAGCACACACAAAAAAAAATTCATCTCAGCAGCATCAGTTCCATCCACTTTTTCTAAAATAATTAGATAAACGTAAGCAATTTCTAGTGATTTAATTTTCATGTCATGGATGATTTGGAGGGTCTAGATCGCGCATATTATGTCGCTAAAATCGCTATACCTCTAAGGCAGGAGTGGCCTACTTAATTTGTGATGTGATCTACTTTTTTCCTTCAAAATGTGCCGCGATCTAACATCTCAAAAATTACATTGCGCAAGGTGCACAAATCGAGGGATGACTGTATATTTAAAATTCGTCGTGATCGACCGAAATTATATCCGCGATCGACTCGTTGGCCACCCCTGCTCTAAGGTTACATTAGCAGCGAAAAGGATCTGAAGCATCAAGAAGCATCTCTGTATTCTCTTAAGTCGGCGTTATTGCTGTATCTCAGCCCATGTACCTAGCCCATTGGGATAAGCGGGATGAACAATGAATCCAAAGTCTAACATCTAACATCTCTTGGCTAGGGCCAAATTGCATTACGCTCTCCAATTTGAGTTGTGTTTAATTCGAAATTCTTTTTTTAAATAATAAATTACTTTAAGCACAGCAGGAGTTATATAAGCAGTGGAACATCCTGATGAATTGAAAGTTACATAGTTTATACATCTAAAACCTGTTGACTTTTTCAAATATCTTGGATGTAGATTAACTAAAGAAGGATTGGGGAAAGAGGAGGTTTACACAAGAATTCATCAAAGTAGGAAGATTCTTAGTGCCCTAAACTCTATATGGTGGGACAACAATATCTCCTGTAGAACCAAAATACATATTTGACAGTCGTTAGTGGAATCGGTACTTTGCTACGGATGTGAGGTGTGTACACTGAAAGAGGGTGACAAAAATAAGCTAAGAGCCCTAGAGATGAACTACCTACGTCGGAGTGTTTGGGTTTCTTGGCTAGAGAGGATAACGAATGAGGAAATAAAAATACGTATGCACGCAGATGAAGATATTATAGAACGAATAGAAAATATGAGGTTGAGATGGTTTGGACATCTGCTGCGCGTGAATGAAGTGAGATAGCCTAAAATTATATGAGTGGCTACCACAAGGGAAGAGAAGGCGAGGATGCCCTAGAGAAACATGGAAGGAAGGTGCACTATCAGCCATGAGAAAGAGAAATTTGAAAGCTGAAGATGCCCACGTCCGGCGACTTTGGAAAATGGGAACGACCAGGCGGCGATCTGTCGTATTAAGTCGAACATTGATAGAAAAGTTATAAAAAGATAAGTCATGAACCACATGGAAGCTACGGCTTGTGGATGGTGGGAGGCTTACTTGGTATTTTTAACGTTATGTATCTCAGCCTCAATGTATATAATTTTCATAATTTAGCATATTTAAAAAAAGCCTTTTTTTGAAATGATGCTAAATTATAAAAATTATATACAGATTTTCGAAGCGTTTTTCGAGTGGTGACAGAGTGTTAGGAGGGATTTTGCCATCAAGGTGCCGCAATATGCAATAACTAAAGTGCCTCGGTGTTTGGGGGGAATTAGATCCCAAAAGATTTCTCAGCCTCGCGATCTTCTGATCTTATTCCCCAGATTATTTCATATTTTATATCAAAGATTACTGTTTTTGAAACAGTGCGAATCCACTTCCAGAATATCGGGAACCTGTTGTAAACCCATTCAACCTTCGTAAAGATTATAACCTATTGTAAAGAATATTGTTAACCTTTCGAAAGCATTCCTAGAGAGATGTACGTGGTGTTTCAATATGCATCGCAAAGTGAATTTATTGCGCTGACGTTGACCACAAATATTTGCAACTTACTGTGGCTACCTTAAGTTTTAAACTTTATTTATAAATTACAGAAAATGTAAGTGAGTCTTTTGGGGATTTTTGTTTTATTTTTTGCAACTATCCAATTCGAATAAATAGCTTGTTAGGTGGCAGTCCATGAATTGCACAGCACTTCTGCAGCTTTTCCCAAACTGTGCTATACACATATATTCACTGTACACACACACACACACACACACACACACACACACACACACACACACACACACACACACACACACACACACACACAAATTAATTGGTAAAAAAGCAAACACTCAAAAATCAGTGGAGTCGAGATGGAATTCTGAATTTTTTCAGAAATATATGCATGACATAATTTTTAAACTAAGTGATTAAAGAAAGTTCATTCCAGTAAAGATGAAAGATTAGTAATCAAAAACTTCTTGACTAAATAGTACATTTTACTTACAAAGAATTTTTTCCACTCTTGGTACAAGTATGCTGTTTAACATCCCATTTTACGTTCTGTTACTTTCATTTTTCATCTCTGTTAGAATGACCAAATGACTTTATTTTTCATTTTGGATTTTTCATCCAGTTCTTCATATTAATGTACCTTATAAATTGTTTCTGTGTGTTTTGTTGAAGCTGAACCAGTTAGAGCTATCAAGTTTATAATACATGTATTGTAATAAAATGCTTATTCCATTCCATAAACGTTCTAAAGTATTCTATTCTAAAAACTTTTCTATTCTAAAAAAATTTTGGCTGTCAGCTAATATTCAGAATGACATTCAAAAGGTGGATGCTCATTCAGTCCTTGTGCAGAACATGCAAAACTACGAAATTGTTTTAACTTGAATATACCTTTCAGAAATTCGCAATACAGGACAAGCGCATGACTTGTAAAGTTCTGTCAGTTGCTGTTTATACATCCGAATGGTAAACGTTGTCCCGTATTATTCTCACGATGAACTACCTCCATATTTCTCCTCGCGGTGAACATCACCTCCTATTCCTCAACTAGATCTGCTCCACCGGATGGGTTTCTTTTCTACAAGAACACTAGCGGGTTCCTTTACAGAGTAAGCGTCACAGTACTTAGCCTCGCGGCCAACACCAATGTCGTATTCTTTCTTGACGTAAGCACCATCACCATATTGATTCACCCGGTAAACGCTATCACCGTAAAAACTCAATTGGAGTACGTATTCTTAGCCAACGAAGTGTATAGTCTTAATATAATTTCTTTGATGATGGGGGCAGCTAAGACAAGCAGCAGACCTTTTAGAATAGCTGCGCGTTTATTTCTGAATTGAAATGTTGGTACTGGCAGCTCAGCTCTTTGATGGACACACTTCGTTCACCATAATTCCGGAACGGTTTCAGTTTTCTTGCGCTACTGAACAGACCGTATCGATGTTGTCATAGTTTACTTTCACACTTCCCGATAGTGGTATTAACAACGCAATAAAAATCTTAGCCAACGTGCGCTGTTACTGGACTGATTCTGTTGAATGAATCTACGTACGTTCTCCCTGTGGAACAGCGAACTGTGGTTGAGTTTACACAAGATATTGCATCGAGTCCTCTAACTACAGGTTTATGTGTTTGTTTTTGCTATCGTATTCTATTCACCGTGTTGTCACGGTCCTTGAATCTGCCAATGATGGACGGGCGATGTGAAATAACCTATCCGTTACATTATTTGCTTTCTCTGTTGGGACGCAATCACCAGATTCAAAAGAATCCTTTCTACTTCTGTTGTGGTCTGCTGAAAGAATAAAATACAGTAAAACAGTTGGTGAGTTGATGTATTAAACTACTTGTTTTCATAAATATTAAAATGAATGATGATTTTAATATTTATGAAAACAAACAAGTCAACAAACAAGACTTGTTTGTTGACTATGCATTCGCTCCTTGAAAAACTGATTTTGTTTGCGTTTATGTGACTGGCATTAAATTGCTTATCACAGTGTATACGGATTTCATAGTCAAATCACTTGTGGCTCTTATACGAAATCTGCTTTGGCTGAAAACATCTAAAATACGTATTAAGTCGTTTATGAAGTAAGGGCTGTGAATTGGAATATAATGTTGATAAAAATAAATGAAATTTTCTGACCATTCTTTACCGCGGAAACATTTGGAAATTTAAACACAAGACAATGAATAACTTGGTTCTTAATTGGTTTAGTAAACGGCATTACAATTCATTGCATCAATTCCGTAACCTCTTAAACGGTGCTAAACTCGTGTTCTTTTCATCCAGGCATTTTTTTTCAACATGGTTTGTGTACTTTATAGTAATGGATTCCCACAATTGTGCATGCTTGGGTATTTATCAAGGTGATGGTGGCTCTCAGGGAAGACAATTAATTTTCGATTCCAATCCTCGCCATATTACAAGTATATTAATATCTGTTATTAATTTTGTTTCTGCGTACTTAATCCTGAAGCCTTCGAGGTAAATGAGTAGTATTACATTCAGTAATAATCCTTCGTGTTACAGATTTATACAAATACAGATTTATAGAAAATTATACTTTATTGCCAAAGCTTGCTACAAGATATATCATTTGATTTATTAAAATATTCAGGTATATGTCTATATTAAACATATTATGCACCTTCAAAATATTCACTTTTTCAGAATACAAACTTAAGCTATTTGAGATTTTCTACACAAGAAGAGGATAATTACTCACATATTTTGAATGCCACTATAAAGTTGGAGTAGTGAAGGAAATATAAAGCGATGCCAACTGTCTTCTTCCTACGTAAAGCAGTCTAAAGTATTCCCTCCCTATTTGTACGCAAATCTACTCAATAATTTAACTGCGACTAAGTACCTTTGGCTCTTTCTTATTCCTCCTCCTTACAATAAGCATTCCGTCTAACGTTTTCACCCAAGATAACAGCAATAGAATCTCTTTCCGATTAAAATAATACCCGTTTTCTCTTCAGGGTGAACATCGCCATCGTATTTCTCCTCGTGGATAACTCCAACGGATTTCTTTAAAGAGTAAACATCATCATATCCATTTCATGGTAAAATATCAACATCGTATTTCTTTACAAAGGAAATCACCAAAGTAGTTCTTTTCAGGGTAAGCATCATCTTCGTAATTTCTTTTCAGGGTAAGTATCGCCATATTCATTCTCGCGGTAAAATATCAACATTCTCCTTATATACAGCGACACCATCATCGTACTTCTTTACAGCGAAACCATCATCGTACTTCTTTACAGCGAAACCATCAACGTATTCACCCTCGTGGGAAACATCACTGTAAAAGCTCATTTGTTGAGCGGGAGCTCGTAAGGAGTCTTCTAGACGAAGTGAAATAAAAGGACGTAAGAGGACACTGATTATATTTAATAAAATGTTTCTTAAGAAGCCAAGAACTCCGTCAAATATAAAATCAAGAAGGACAATTTTGCGTTTATTTTTGAAATGAAACGTTGGTTTTGGTAGATTATTGACGGTCACCCCCTTCACCAGAATTCCCGAGCGGTTTGAGTTTTCTTGTGTCATTGAGCAGAGCATATCGACATTGTCGTAATTTACTTTTACAGTTCCCGATGCTGGTAATAATAACGTAAAAAAATGGTAGGCAACGTATGCTGTTACTGGGCTAATCCTTTCGAAAGAATCTACGTCCGTTCTCCCTGTGGAACAGCTAACTCTGCTTGAGTTTACACGAGTTATTTTATCGAGTCCTGTGACCACAGCGTTTTCAATATTAATGCGACTGCTATCGCGGTTGAATTGGGTTCTGTTTATCATCATCACCCTTGGATTTGCCAGTGATGGACGAGCAATCTGAAATAATTTATCCATTACAATATTCGCTTTCTCTTCAGGGACACAATCTGTCGAGTCAAAGGAATCCTTTCTACTTCTGCTGTGGTCTGCTGAAAGAATAAAATATAGTAAAACAGTAGGTGAGTGGCTGTCCTGAATTAGTTTTCATAATTACTAAAATCTATGATGATTTTCGCACTTTACAATATTTTTATTCATTTTGTGTCACTCGATTACATCCTCCTACCAATGATGACAACTTTATTATAGCACAGTAGTTTATTTATTTTTTTAAATTTTTATGAAACCCGCAAACACGAAAGGTATTAGAACTATAGGTCCTAATACATAGTACCGTGTATGTGTTGAAGGTCGAGATAAAAGAAGATAGTTATTGATATTTGAATTAAATTTCTATAGATTGCAATTTTTAGGAAATACGATTGAATGGAGGTTGTTCCAAGTTGGTTTGAAGTTGGACAGTAAAAGGATGCTGACTGGTTGCGGCACTTGTCTGGTAGAGAGAGAGGAGGAGGAACTATAGAAGCTAATTCAGAGGAAAATTGCCCTTGAAAGTATCTGTAGAAATTGCACGCAGCAGAAGGAGAACGTCCACAAGAGAGTAGAGAGACTTTTTAAGAGATGGTTCATTAATTAATCGAACTGCACTCTTGTCAACGGAGTCTAGAAGCCTGAAAGAGGCTATATGGACACTGCCTCATATGTGGGAATAATATGCCATGGTGGGGCGGATATTAAATTCATACAGAGTGAATAGATGTTCAGAAGAAAAGTATCGCCGAAAGCAAAGGAGAAAACCCAGTTTTTTATATTCAGAAGAAGCAGTATTGGTGATGTGCTTATGCCAAGAGAGATTAGAAGTTAAGGTAATACCTAATAGAGATATGTGAGCTTGTCTAGAAATCTGAGTGTCGTCAGAGATATGTACAGGAGCAGTTCTTTTTTCTAGATATAAGACAGGACTGAAATTAACTTAGTTATCTTTGTCCCATTGGAGAATTAACTGGAGATCAGCATTTAAGAAAGCACGTTAATAGCATGATCATCAAAAGTATCATGAGCAGAAATATGGATAGGATTTACAGTCAACAGAAGAAGGTAATTAATGTATAAGAGGAAAAGAGTATCTAAAGAACTGAACTGAACCTTTACGAACACCAGTGGAGAAGTTAGAAGACAGAAAAATGTCTACCATCACACGCAGTGAGCGGTCAGAGAGAAAATTGGATAAGCAATTACAAGAAACAGTTGGCAAACCATAATATGAAAGCTTATTCGAAGACCTTTATGCCAAACGTGTTCAAAAGCCTTTGAAACTCGTCCATAGATCGGTGACATTCACTAGCATATCACCAGTTGAGCGACTTTGACAGAAGGCATATTGGTGGTATGCATGATCTGATGGAAGGTTACAAGGTTAGGAGTTGGCTGTTAATGGAGTTCTCCATTACTATTTCCATTATAATTTCTACATTAGTCGGCCTCAAGCGAATGCTGCATGGTTCCTCCCCCCTGAAACTCAGGTTTCTCATCCAGGAAATCAGCCGCAGAACGCACACAATTTATAGACATTATATACGGTGCAATATGACCTAAGTTGTTGTTGATATTCCAAAAGTCCTATAATAACATTTTTTTACAGTTATCGCTCATTTCTCTTTTGTGCAAGCTCTACGTCTGCGCGAGTAGCACAGTGGTATCGTCGCCTTCCTCTTCGCAACGGGTGGAATAGGCTCTGGTTCGAATCCCGTCGGTGACTCGATGGACTTTTAGGGGTTTTTCACTCCATGGCCGAGTTCGTCGGTCTCAGACGTAGATAGCAAGTTTTTCCTGTGGAAACCGGGTCTTTTTTGTTCAGAAAATTAGGCAAAACAACCAGAGAACACGTGCAATTTATAGACACAATACACATGAGTAGATAAAATAACTTTCCCGGCTAACTAATACATGTATATATATATTCTTTTTTTAATTTTTTATTTTATTTTATTTATTTATTTTTTTTTTTTTGCGGGCTGTTCTTTTTTGACGTGTTTGTTGTCTTCGACAGTAGTTGCATAGTAAAGGTGTGTTTGGGGTTAAACGGCACCAGGGGTTTCCCCCATCTCCGCGTAGTTTACATTGTCGTGTGATACAGTACACTGTAGAGGCCAGAGATTTAAAAGTGTATGGATATTATGGTGTGTAGTGTTGTGTACCGTTGTTCTTCTGGCCATTTAGCCGCTGGACCCCTACTGAGGTCAGTAGTTGCATAATGATCTCTGAACACTTTGTGGGCTGTGGAACGAAGAGTCGTCATTCATTCTCTCGCTTTCTCTCACTATCTCTGAATTCTATCGCCATCCTGGAAAACAATGTGCAAAGGTACATGCATTCATTAAATTTAATTAATTTTTAATAAGTATTATTCAGAGAAATTCCTAAATAATTATCATTGCAATCTTGATAACTAATAGCTCTTGAGCGATAACCTTTCACAATACAATTTTAAAGTTCTTTATTAAATTTTATTTAATTAAAAAACTTTTATCTTTGGCTTCGCGTGTTTTTATCTCCTAGGATCGGAACACCGTGCCGAGATAATTTTATCTCTTTTGCCTACTGAAGAACCTTTACTTTGTTTTTAATAATGATTCTAATTAGGCAGCCATAGTCTATTTTTCAGTTGTTTCTTGATTTTTTTTTTTTTTTTTTTTGTTGAGCGAACGAAATAAGACCACGAAGAGCCAGTGTATTGTGTTTATGAATTGTGTTTATTCTGTGGTCAATTTTCCTTTGATCATAGATAGACTCAAAAATTTGTGTAAAAATCGTAGATAGACTCAAAAACATGGACTGGAAATGTGCAAATGTGACCCCAATTCACAAAGGAGGATCAAAGGGCGACACAAGTAATTAAAGACCTGTGAGTTAACTTCTGTTCCAGGAAAATTAATGGAGGCACTGGTTAAAGAAGCACTGCAGGATCATTTAGACAAGACTTCAGTTATAGCTCAGACACAGCATGGTTTTGTTAAGGGGAAGTCTTGCCTGACCAATTTGATTGGATACTATGATGTGGTTATAGAAGAACTGGATGCAGGGAATAACTTTGATATTATATATTTGGATCTTAGAAAGGCTTTTGATACTGTTGCACATGGAAGACTGCTGCACAAATTGGAGCAGTGTGACATTGGAGGCAAATTGCTGCTATGGATAAAGGGGTGGTTGAGGGGGAGAAGACAGAGAGTGGTAATCAATGGACACTGCTCATCGTGGACTAATGTTATTAGTGGAGTCCCTCAGGGCTCAGTGTTGGGTCTATTATTGTTTTCCGTATTTATAAATGATATTGATGATGGTATATCAAGCTTAATGTCCAAGTTTGCAGACGATACTAAGGTTGGCAGGGTTGTTAAGGACGCTAATGACAGTATGCTGCTGCAACAGAATCTAGAAAAGTTTAACAGATGGGCTGAGATGTGGCAAATGAAGTTTAACATTAACAAATGTAAAGTACTACATATGGGAAGCAGTAACCCCGGGGTGACATATCAACTCTGTGGTACTACACTGACAGTTGTAGAGAACAAAAGGACCTGGAGGTAATTGTGCAGGCAGATATGAAATTTTCTGAGCAGTGCAGACGGTCTGCAAGAGTAGTTCATAGTGTCTTGTTAATGATATACAGGAATTTTCTAGCAGGGATAAGGAGGTAATTAACCCCTTGTATAAGGCAATGGTCAGGCTACACCTTGAGTACTGTATACAGGTCTGGAGGCCTCATTTTAAGAAGGATGTAGAGCTGCTGGAACGAGTGCAGAGAAGGGCAACAAGATTAGTGAATGGAACAAAGGGGTGCTCTTACGAAGAAAGGCTTAAATTTTGCAAATTGCAGTGTCTGGAGACTAGGCACCAGCGAGGTGATCTGATAGAGGTGTATAAAGCCTTGAATGGTTTGAGCATGCTGAATGCTGATGGGATTCTTCCTCTTGCTCAGAATAATCACTTGAGAGGGCATAAATTCAAATTGAAGAAAGACAGATGTAGGATAAATGTGTGGAAGTTTGCCTTTAGCCAGCGGATAGTTGGTTGGTTGGTGGAACAGACTTTGTTGTGGAAGTTCATAGCCTAAATAAATTTAAGGCTGAGCTGGACAGGTATTTGGAACGAACGGAGGGGTGAAATGGAAGTGTTTTTTTTTTTTTTGGCTGATGCTACATAAGATAGCTTTCTTGAATCGTATACCTTTGCTAATACTAATTTAACTCGTTTGCTGGATGAAGAACCCGAGTTTATGGGGCGAAATCCATGAACCCTCTTCCAATAATAACTAACTCTGTCGCTGCGTCAAAGCTGGACACTATCGTCTAAGGCAACAGTATCCAGCTAAAAACTGTGCTTTGGAGTGACAAGTCACGATACATGCCTGTATCGCCTTCGAATATTATATTGGATGGTGGCACGTTGGTTTAATGTATCACGAGGTGTGGTCCCGGTATTATGGAAGCAGCTTCAGGAGAGAAAAACAATTTCAAGAAGAGTTGGCCAAGGTCGCCTTAGGGCTACGTCATTTTTTTCCCCATTTTTTTATTAACACATATACATATATACAAACACTTTTCTTATACAATCATCCGGTTCTACGAGGAATATCCTTCTGATTATAGACCATCTCATACAGATATATAAAAGCAATAAAACACTCAAAGGCTCTAAAGAAAAGCATGTATGCGTTTATACATGTAACTGTTCAGTGTAGCGGCTGCACCATGAACAAAGTTCAACTCCATCAGTATTTTTTACAGAATACTGTAGTTTGACAAAATTTAAATCACATGTGGTTTTTATGTGCCAACTTAACCGGGAAGCAGCAAAGCTGTACCCATCCTCAGCACGAGGGGATGGGCCTGTATTAAATTAATTTCCCAAAAAAAGGGAGGGATTCCTTACCTCATCAAGTAGTGCTAAATCGGTAGAATTAGTCGTGGAAGTTGTCAGTAATGCCTTCTTCTGTTGAAATTGGAGACAGTTTCAATTAAAAATTTTACATTGTTAGGAGAGAATTGCGAAACCTTTTTCCAGTAGGGAATTTCTAAAGTCAATAATACAATAATAAGGGCTGTGGAAGACAACCTGCTGCCAGTCTCCTCGCTGCTGACAAAAGCAAGTGCCATTATTTCTTTATTACAACATTTTCCATCAAATCCAGTCCGGGATACTTAGATAAGCTGAGATTTTTCAGTGCTCCTTGCAACTCTACGTCAACCAGAACACCGCTATGTGGCTCTAAAAGCGAAACGGAACCCAACTGTGTCCTGTCATCAACTGTCTCCTGAGGTTGCTGCAGCCACAGGTGAACATATCAATCCGAACTGTGTTAAGAAGGCTCAATTCAAATGGACTCCACTCAAGGCACCCAGTGATTTATAACCCATTAACCCCATACTATCGCAGAACTCGTCGAACTGTGAACATGAACATGTGACTTTCAGCCCTCACAAATGGAGTACAGTTCTGTTCTCTCATTAGTTCCATTTTAGCCTACAAAGAGATTTCAGACGTTATTTCATCTGGAGACAAGGAGGAATGCTTAACGATCCCTCCAACACCAGAGAGAGGGACACATGCCGTAGAGGCGGTGTTATTATATTGGTCGGAATAATGATAAACGGCTGCACCTCTCTTCATATTTTTGATAAGGGTACCGTAACTGCGCAGAGGTACTCATATCAGATCCTCGATCCTTAGATGCGACTTTATAGGAATGTGATTGGGCCAGACTTTCTTTTCATGCAAGACAAAACCACTGTACATAGACCTCAAGTGGTGGAGGAATGTCTTGAAGCTGAAGATATCCAACGACTGCGGTGGCCAGCACTATCACCAGACTTCAATCCGATCGACATACGTGGGGCATCCTTTGGTATCTCACTGCACGCTGACAGCCAACGTTTTGCCACTTGGTGAGCTAAGATCTACGCTGGTGAGAGAATGGGGTTTGTTGCAATAAAATCGTATAGAATCAACATAATATGAAGGATGGTTCACCGCTGTCAGGCCTGTTTAGCTGTTGGAGGTGATTACGCTACTGATTCCCCCTCCAACATGTGATCATATTTTAAGCATTTTGTATCGACTTCTGTAATGTAACCTTTTTGCTAATTCATATACAGTCCTGATAAATGTGCCATATACCTGTCCGAAGTTTCTCTGTCTTCTTATTTTATGGTACATCACCATACCATATTTTGTCCTGCTTCATCGTAAGCTGCACGAGTTACACCACGTTTTCTATTATGTGTTCTGTTAATTTTGTTGAGTAGTGTATTACACTGCTCTACAATTAATATCCGTATATTAACTCTACTGATAGTCGGTCACTCCTACCCAACTGTAAATAAATATGCTTGTAGGTTTTCAATGAGACCGTAGTACGATTGTGAATTCAAGATCCCACGAGAGATGGAGTTAACTCAATTCCAGCTCGGAATTCTGTTCTCTGATGAGTCCCGTTTTAGTTAGGTTTTAGGGTGGCACCTAAACAATTGGTCTGTACGCGAAATTTCAACGGCCGTGAAGATTCCTAGGCGATGTGATAAAAAAAAGTGGAAGAAGCCTGATATTCAACATCACGCAGGCCCCCAGTGAGACAATTGGGACATACGCTGCCCTACCATTAATATCTGGACACCCCTCCATGGATGGGGAGACAGGTCCTATGCTTGGAACACGTCACGGAACCTGCTATAAATATGTTCACTGGGCTTCGAACAGACAATTGCAAAAGTGGGCATGCAAGATGACACATTCAACAGAATTAAGACTTCCAATGTGGAATTATAGTAGGATGCTACATAAGCACGCGTTCTGTACGAGACATCGCAGTCATTTTGGGGATCCCTAGATAAACGGTTATTATGTCATATTCAAATGGAAGAAGAATGGGACTGAATCTGCCAAAAAAAACGGCCTAGTAAACCTCGAAAACTAACAGAATGGAACAAGAGAATTCTGTGAAGAACTGTGCGCTAAATCGTAATTTGCCATTGTCGAAAGTCACGCAAACCCTCTGTGAGAGTATTGAGACTAATGTCAGCACTAGTATAATAAGGACACGCCAGGATATGGGTTACAGTGGTGCAGCTGTTCACAAGCCATTGATCACCTCAACAAATGCTAGACGCAGATTAACAGGGTGTAAGAAGAGCTAATCCTGGACTGTAGAGCAGTGGAAAACAGTCCTATGGATAGACGAGTCAAGGTTCGCACCCTACAATGAAGTTTGGTGGAGGCAGTGTCATGGTATGGGGTTGCTTTCGATGGGTTGGCTTGGGCCCATTAGTTGTTATCGACAAAACCATGAATGCTGTGCAATACCAGGACGTCCTGGACAATTATGCACTTCCAACATTATGGCAATACTTTTGGGGAAGGCCCATACCTGTATCAGCAAGACAACGCGCCATGCCGTACTGTTTGGGTCGTAACTCAGTGGTTTGAGGATGTAGATGTGGAAAAGTTGGATTGGCCAGTCCAGAATACTGATCTGAACCCTATCGAGAATCTTTGGGATGTATTGGATCGTCGGGTACGTGCACATCGAGATCGCCCAAAGACAAAGCCGAACTGTTGGTTGTGTTCCAGGCCGACTGGAGGAACATATCACCTGACATATATAAAAAGCTGGTTGAGAGTATGGAGCGAAGAACGAAGGCCGTCATAAAAACAAAAGGTTTCAGCACAAAATATTAAATGACACAATCAAAGCTCCTTTTTTTTGTCTAAAGACAGGTGTCCCGATATTAATGGTAGGGCAGTGTATGTCAGCATCGGTTCAATGCTCAGAAGGCTGCATGATGTGATCATGGCGCGCACGAAAAACACTATTCCATTCCAATTCTCGTCGTGTATGGAATCTTAAAAACAATAAATAACTCAACCATAAAATGGTTAAATTCATAACGACAGATTTATTATTCACGTTTTTGCTATCAAATAGTACATTATTCCCAAAGCTTACTACAAGGGTTTTGATTTGATTTCTTAAAACGTTCAGGTCTATATTAAACGTACAATGCATCTTCAAAATGTTCACTTTTTTCCCATTACAAACTTAATTAGTCTTCTAGCTACAGATTATTTAAAGGCAAAGGCCTCATGCTACGAGGTAGAATGACTAACATGTAGGTCAGTGCAAAGGCATCATTTTAACGTAGCCATCTACCAAAGTAGTTAAATTAATTAATTAAATTGGCATCGTTTTGGTTATATCTCATATTGTGAATGTCTTCACAACGAGTGGAAAACATGCTATGGTACTACCTCGAATAAATAACACTTCACCAGTGTAGAAGACTATTGTTATTTATTCTCGGCGGATACCACCACCCAGACGGCACCGTTTCAAAGCTTGTTGGTTTCTCTTCGGTGGGCGGGCAGGTATCCTGGTGTTGCAATAGTGAAAACCCAGTTATGAAGTATAACTTCACAATATGAGAGATGCCTGATGGTGTGCAGTGATATAGACTATAGATTATTTAAGGGCAAAGGCCTCATGCTACGAGGTAGAATGACTAACATGTAGGTTAGTGCAAAAGCAATCATGGCAACTCGTTGTGAAGGCATTCACAATATGAGATATAACCAAAACGATGGCAATTTAATTAATTTAACTTCTTTGGTAGATGGCTACGTTAAAAGGATGCTTTTGTACTAATCTAAATGTTAGTCTTTAGCTACGTAACGCATTCTAAAATATTCCCTCCCTATTAGTACGCAAATCCATTCAACCATCTAACTGCATGACTAAGTACATTCGTCTCTTTCTTTTTTCTCCTTACAGTAAGCAGTCCATCTAACTTTTTCGTCACGGATAACAGCCAAAATCTCTTTTAGATGAAAATAATACCCGTTTTCTCTTCAGGGTGGATATCCATCGTATTTCTCCTCGTGGATAACTCCAACGGGTTTCTTTACAGAGTACACATCACCGTATTCATTCTCGAGGTAAACATTGCCGTAAAAGCTCATTTGTTGAGCGGGATTACGTATGGAGTCTTCTATACGAATTGAAATAAAAGGTCTTAAGATGACACTAAATATTTTTAATATAATTTTTTTTAAGATGGTAAGAACTCCGCCAAACAGAGAATGTAGCAAAACAATTTTGCGTTTATTTTTGAAATCAAACGTTGGTTTTGGTAGATTATTGACGGTCACACTCCTCACCAGAATTCCCGAGCGGTTTGATTTTTCTTGTGTCAGTGAGCAGACCATATCGACATTGTCGTATTTTAGTTGTATAGTTCCCGATATTCGTAATAATAAAGTAAAAAAATGGTAGTCAACGTGTGCTGTTACTGGGCTAATCCTGTCGAAAGAATCTACATACACTTTCGTTATGGAACAGTGAACTTTGCTCGAGTTCACACGAGATATTTTATCGAATCCTTCAACTACAGCGTTTTCAATTTTGATGCGACGGTTATCGTTGTCGTATTGGGTTCTGTTTATTATCATCACCCTTGGATCTGCCAGTGATGGATGAGCAATCTGAAATAACCTATCCATTACATTATTCGCTTTCTCCTCAGGGACACAATCTGTCGAGTCAAAGGAATCCTTTCTACTTCTGTTGTGGGCTGCTGAAAGAATAAAATATAGTAAAACAGTAGATGAGTGGCTGTCCTGGACTACTTGTTTTCATAATTACTAAAATCTATGATGATTTTCGCTAATTAAAAAAAAAATTATTCATTTTGCGTCACGCGATTACATCCTCCTACCAATGATGGCAACTTTCTTGGAGCACAGTAGATTTTTTTTAATAAAAATGCCAAACACTAAAGGTATTAGAGCTGTCGTACTGTGTATTATAACTACAGGTTCTAATACATAGTAACGTGCATGTGATGAAGGCCAACAAGATGGTTGTTGACATTAGACTTAAATTTCTGTAGATTGTATTTTTTTAGAAATACGTGTGAAGGCATGTTCTTGAAAACAAAAGTTGAAGAAATAAATGCGAAGATGTGACTTGGAGACCTGACAAATGAGACACAGTCCTGTTCTCCGATGAGTCCCGTTTTAGCCTACAAACAGATTCTAGGCGTTATTTCGTCTGGAGACAACGAGGAATGTGGTACCATCTCTCCAACATCGGAGAAAGTGACTGAGAGGAAGTTTATGCTTCTACAGGATCAAACGATGCAGCCAGTACTCATCAGAATACATGGTATGGTTTTCAGCTCATAGGTGATGGTGTTTAAAGCTGAGTTTAGAGACAAAGATGATCCCGAGGTCTCTGTGTTTGGTGACTAGTGAGATGGGGCGCCTCCGTAACCAGGTGGTCAGGAGCAGCAGTGCGTAGCACACTCTTCTTGATTATACTGGGGTTCGAGCCCGTGACCACGAAATACGGAGGATGCGGAAAGGTCAGGGAATGGCCGCCGCATATCCACGGAGCAATATGGCCTTAGTTACTAATGCTCCTAAAAACCAAATAACGACAACAACAACTAGTGAGATGGGCGTTCCATGGATTTTTCTGTTCAACTGTGTTGGATGTGCTTTTAGAGAAAATATTATTACTCCAGATTTCGTCGGATTTATCTTTTAGGGAGAACTGAAAGAGGTACGATATTAGATTCTGTAGACTATTGATGATAAACTCGGATGCGGTATCTGGTCGGTCGGTTTCGTGTATGGGATAGAGGAGTTTCAAATCATCAGCATAGCTAGTAAATCCGTTTTATGGCACAGAAATGAATTCCTAGGAGAGCATCTGTGACCTAAACAGTAACACTCTTTAGGTTGAGTTGTGGGATTGCATTATATCCGGTACATGGCATTGGTGGGAGGTCATAGATGGCATGGATTAGCTGTCTTTTTGGGGAGTAAATCTTGTCACGTGGTCAAACCACTCAATCGGGATCGGATTTTGTGGGAAATCATCCTGGTTTGCCTTGAATGGTATTTTTCCCGTCTTGATTGTTTTATTGATATCTGCTTTGATGGATTTCTATTTGCTTTTTATTATTATTATTATCATCAGTTTATTTATCTAATACCCATGCACAGACATTATCTAGGAGGGTGGCTAATACAGATATCCTACAACAAATTAGACGGCAACATTTTATTGAACTTAGCACGACCGCTTACCAGGGGTATGAGATCCTGTCTAGTGAGTCTGATGTGGCTTTTCAGTTTGTTTCTGGAACTCCAGGCTTAACTGTTGGTTACACCATGCTTTGCTCTGGCTAGAGATTGTGACAGTTTTTGAAGCTGCATTTTGAGCGATGGAGTTCAACAAGAAAATGGAGCCCGAGCTGCGGGCCGCATTCATTCAGGGCTTACCAGGAAAAATTGATGCTGCAAAGCACCATTTCTGTGGATTGACAAGGAAGGGGTAATTACAGTTTTCATAATTGGATGTTGCCTTGATGCCGTGAATGTAACTGGAAGTGTAAAGGCTATTAGTATGTGTCTGACATGAATACTGTTTCAAGCCGAGTCTCAAAGGTGATGGCTCTGTTTGCACATATGAGGTCTAACAAATTAAAGGCTCTGGTAGGAGCTTAATTCTGAAGACTTAATCCATCCAACAGCAGCTGCATTGTCTGGCAGACTGACGGTCTTTCCAGGGTATAGCAATGCCCGCTGAAAGCTGCCTAATTGTATTATCCTGACGATGAAGTTGCCGTGATGATCTGGTGCGTCTGGGGGCGATTTTTCATGATGTGGGCCTGGATCGTCTTTTTTTGAAAAATCCGTGAATGCCGAGGTCCACTACACGTCATGGATAAGAAAAAAAAAAGGGCAATATTAGGACCACCCAAAAACTGACTTATATCATTGGGCGTATTATGTTATTAACCTGTGTATCTCGTCTTATCGATTTACTGGACGACGAAAAACCCGAGTTTCCGGAGGGGTGGTGGAACTTTGTTATCAACGCCTGAAGCCAACTAACTCAGCCACGGAGTGACAAACAACCATAAAAGTTCCTTGCGTTATTAACAGGATTCAAACCGGCCTTTTCCAGACGATATTGGGAGGACTATGATTATAACCCCTATGCTTCCGCGCAGACAGACGTCCTTGACAATAATGCATTACTTACGTTGTGGGAGCACGTGAGGAAAACTCATACCTGTATAAGCAGGACAAATCTCCATGTCATAGTGCTCGCGTTATAACGGATTGGTTTGGGGGATGTAGCTTTGAAAAGCTGGATTGACAGCTCAGACCCCTGACATCAGTCGTACAGAGAATCTCTGAGATAAATTGGATCGTCATGTGCATGTGAGAAAGGATTGCCCAAAAAACAGAACTGGTCCTCTTTGAAGGCTGAACGGCAGAAAATATCGGAGGACATTTACAAAAAAACTGGTAGGGAATGCTCCACGAAAACTAGAGGCTGACATATACTTTATTTACACGCTTTCCTGTAAATAAAGATTATTTTCAAATATGCAGGTGTCTGAATATTGATGGTTGGGCAGTGTATATTGTTATGGAGGACCATGTTCAAGGAACAGGAAAAATATTTCCTTTTTTGTTAAATTCAGTCTTACAGCTTCACGTTATTTCACTTGTAAAAGACAACGTGTTTAGCTGGTATTTAAGAAAAGTAGTTTCAAGCCTTGGAAGGGATCTTTCATCAAAATGTGTAGTGAAGATCATTACCATTAGTCAACATATTTTGAAGAAGCTGGAATTCATACGATATGAACGTCAGTTGCTAACGAAGAGTTCCGCAAACAGTTCAATGCAATATGATTAGTTTTCTGAAAGCCTTATCTAGACTGTAATGAGAAAGCTCTCGAACTGCACCACTTGAATTTCAGTGACTGATTGCTTCTAGGAAATCTTTCGTTTACAAATGCAGCCAGTGTCTCCTCAAAAACCGTTTTCCATTTGTAAATTAAGTTTTTACGTGGATGATAGTTTGGAGAAGTTACACAAAATCTTTGCAACGTCATCTCAGATTTTTTTCGGCAGAAAAAAGGGTGAATAAAATGCTAAGCGTACACTTCTCTTTGGGTATCTGAGAATTGAACAATTCCTGAAGCAGTTATTTCTTTTATTCTCTGCGAAACCGCATATCCAGCAATGATAATTTGCTCTTTTCTTCCAGTTACATTTTAAATTTAATGGTGACGGTGTCCAGAGTTTATGGCAATAAGAATTTAGTTCCATGAAGCTTTTATACGAAATAATAATACATGTACTCTTTTAGATTCTTAATATATGTCTTTTACAGGGGAATCCATTTGGGGTTTAGACGATTACTAATATGCCACATATCCCCTGGTGTGCTCTGTACTCTTGAATAATCCGTGCATTCCGTTCGTGTCCCTTTTACTTCGAAATTTTTGATTAATCCTATTGCGCTCTATTTGATTAGTCAATTATTCAACGTTCCCCTTTTGACTTGTTCAAAGAGCCTCACAACGGACAAGGACGCAGTTACTGAAGTTTCGACCATAAATTTCTTTGAGAAAATCAGTGCTGCATACTGCGAAACTATTATTCAATTTAAAAGGGTAATACGGTTGGCTGCCCCCAAGAGGCGGTCGCTTAATTAAAGAGAATGGGAAGTGTATGTGCTAAATCTCTAGGGTTAAAGTTTACTTCCAAGGCTGAACTCTCTCTCTCTCTCTCTCTCTCTCTCTCTCTCTCTCCGTAAGGTTAGATAGATAATTCACTTTCTTAAAAATAAGTGAAAAATTCATTCATTTTTGAAACATTGCAAAGATCACTAACCAAAAGAGTTATCGCAAATACTTGTGTGCATCTTTCGAATTGTTTTAATCCTCCCTCCTGGCTTTTTTATATTTACTAAAGTTTGCCATGCAGACTTTCTGCCTTCGTCTCTTCAAAGTCTGAAAGTGAAAAGGGCTTTTCACTTTTGGCTTAGATTCACTCTCACCCTTTGGATATAGTACCTGTGAAAAAGGCCTGAGTTCGAACCCTGTTAATGAAAGAGGAATTTTTTTCACAACATGGGTAAGTTAGTTGGTTTAGGGCAGCGGTTCCCAAAGTGTGTTCCGCGGAACCCCAGGGTTCCGTGATAAAATTCAGGGGTTCCGCGAGACCCTTAGCCATAATTATGAGAGCATCCTTGGACTCAGGGGAGGTTCCCACGGACTGGAGATGTGCAAATGTATCCCCAATTCACAAAGGGGGATCGAAGGGTGACACGAGTAACTACAGACCAGTTAGTTTAATTTCTGTTCCGGGTAAAATAATGGAGTCGCTGGTTAAAGATGCATTGCAGGATCATCTAGACAAGACTGCAGCAATAATTCAGACACAGCATGGGTTTGTTAAGGGAAAGTCTTGTCTGACAAATTTGATAGGATATTATGATGTGGTTACAAAGGAACTGGATGCAAAAAATAATTTTGATATCATATATTTGGATTTCAGGAAAGCTTTTGACACTGTTGCGCATGGAAGACTATTGTACAAATTGGAGCAGAATGGTATTAAGGGTAAGTTGCTACAATGGATAAAAGGATGGTTAAGTGCGAGAAGACAGAGGGTGGTAATCAATGGGTGCTGCTCTTCTTGGACTAATGTTATTAGTGGAGTCCCACAGGGTTCGGTGTTAGGTCCTCTGTTGTTTTGTATATTTATCAATGATATTGATGAAGGTATATCAGGCTTAATGTCGAAGTTTGCAGATGATACAAAGGTTGGCAGTAATGGCAGTGTGCTACTGCAACAGGATCTAGATAATTTGGGCAGATGGGCTAAGAAGTGGCAACTGAAGTTTAACCTTGACAAATGCAAAGTACTGCATATGGGTAGAAGTAACCCCCAGAAAAACGTACCAACTGTGTGGTACTACACTTAAGGTGGTAGAAAATGAAAAAGACCTGGGAGTAATTGTGCAGGCAGATATGAAGTTCTCTGAGCAATGCAGACAGGCTGCCAGGGCAGGTCATGGGATTTTGTCAATGATATATAGGAATTTTGCTAGCAGGGAAAAGGAGGTGATTATCCCTCTGTATAAGGCAATGGTCAGGCCACGCCTTGAGTACTGCGTACAGGTCTGGAGGCCTCATTTTAGGAAGGATGTAGATTTACTTGAACGTGTACAGAGAAGGGCAACAAGATTGGTGAGGGGAATGAAGGGATCCTCTTACCAAGAGAGGCTTAAGTTCTGCAAATTGCAGTGGCTGGAGACTAGGCACCTGCGAGGTGATATGATTGAGGTATATAAGGCCTTGAA
Source organism: Mastigoproctus giganteus (assembly GCF_048544385.1). Lineage (NCBI taxonomy): Eukaryota > Metazoa > Arthropoda > Arachnida > Uropygi > Thelyphonidae > Mastigoproctus > Mastigoproctus giganteus. Next base: position 89,923,894 of record NC_143581.1, read on the forward strand.
TGGGTTGAGCACGCTGAATTCTGATGGGATCCTTCCACTTGTTCAGGTTACGAACCTAAGGGGGCATAAATTCAAATTAAGAAAGGACAGATGTCAAATAGATGTGCGGAAATTTGCCTTTAGCCAGCGGGTGGTTAATTGCTGGAACAAACTTCCATCTGTCGTTGTGGAAGTTGACAAGTTAAATAAATTTAAGGAGGAACTGGACAGGCATTTGGAGGGAATGGTGTGATTTTTTTTTTTTTTTTTTTTGGATGATGCTGCATAAGCTCATACATTTGCTTTCTTGCATCACATGCCACTACTACTACTACTACTACTACTACTACTTTCTTGTTTCATAAAAATGGGTATGTATTTTAAAAAAAAAATGAAAGAATTTAAGTTATGTAAAAAGTTACTCAAGAAAAATACAAAAAATTTATGAAAAGGATTATCCGAAGCAAAAAACACATCAGATGGAAGAACTTGGTGGGTGGCGCCAACTCAGAAGCCGTTTAAAAAGGACTGCACTCTTCCAGTGAATCACTTTGGTGGCAATCTATCTAACTATTCGGACCTGCTTTATGTGACTGCTTGGTTAGCAGAGAATAAAGTGAAGGATTGGCTACTCAGAGCCCTAAATCTACCAAGGAACTAATTTCAATAACGGATGGGACATTCATAATTAACGACGGTTCTTCTGGAGGAATGGAGAAACATTTCCGGCTTCAAGGGTCAAATAAGAGCATATATCTTTTAAAAAATAAACCTGTAAGCCACTCTCTTTTCTCTTTTTGTCGCAATACTTTTTATGACATAAAATGCCGTGCAAATTTTAATTCTGGTGATTACAAGAATTCTTTAACAAGTTCATTATTGTCCATGAAAAATGTTTAATACGAACACTCGAATATTCTCCCTGCAAGATTTGTAGATCCCTTTCATGTACGAGTACCTAAAACTATTGTGGCTTTCAATTTCGACGAGCTGAAGGGGAGTTCAACTGTATTTTATAAATAATAAATAAACCAGGAAAATTACGGGAATCAAACGATGACTCACAAAATAAAATACTTAATAAAGATCCACATACATAAGTATTCTGCCAATAATGTGTTCTAAAATCGGGTTTTTAGTTGGTACCCTGAATTACTCTTCATCCTTAGAACAATATAACTCTAAAAATGTTCTTTCAAGCCCACAATGTTTGGTTTTCAAATAATTGCGAGGAACAGTTTCTGTACGCAAGTGAAATTTCTCCTGCTGGAAGGAGTGTGGAGAAGTGAATCAATAGATAATGGTCTTAAAATCAGTGAAACTTTTATTTGGTTTCAAGTAAGGGTTTTCTATTGAAACGGTGCGTGCACCAGACTTAAAGTGAAAGAGGAGAGCAAGTTTCACCGTGTCTGCTTTTCACCTTTCAAGCATTCTTTATTAAAACCTCATGGTGTAAAATTCATCTGTTGTCTCTACCGTTCTCCCAACTCCACTAATCACTTGGAGCTCTTTGACTTCCTCTCTTTGCAACTTGACTTTCTCCAGTCCAGCTTTCCTAACAGTGAGGTAATTTTCCTTGGTGATTTTAACGTTCACAACTCCAGCTGGCTTCCGTTTTCTAGTCACACCGACCCAGCAGGTCGAGATGCTGAGGCTTTTGCAATTACTAATGACCTAGCACAGATTGTTCATTTACCTACAAGAATACCGGACAATCCTAATCATACAGCCAATACGCTTGATCTTTTTCTCACAAACAACCCTTCTAAGTACACGGTAGAAGTGAGAGGTCCTTTAGGCACTTCAGATCACAACTTGGTGATTGTCTCTTCTCCAATGGAACCTTTATCTCATGGCTATTCCCAACCTCGTATTGTTTGGCATTACAAGAATGCAAAATGGGATAACCTGCGAGACTTCTTTTCTTCTTTTCCTTGGTCTGATTACTGTTTCAAAACTTCTGATGTCAACGTTTGCTCAGATCGTGTCAGTGAAATTATTCTTGCAGGAATGGAATCCTTTATCGCACACTCCACTTTAAAATCTCGTCCTTTATCTAAACCTTGGTTTTCCAATAAATGTGCTAAGGCTGTCCAAGAGAAGAATGTTGCATATCGTAATTGGCTTGTTTCTAATTCTTCAGTTTCATTTTCTGCCTACACCAAAGCTCGCAACAATTGTAAAGCAGTTATTACTCAGTCCAAACTAGAGTTTGAACAGGCTAAGAGTAGAAAACTTGCCTCTTGCCCTAATGGTAGCCGAGCATTCTGGTCTCTTGCCAAAGCTATTGGTCGCAACTTTTGCCCATCTCAGCTCCCACCTCTGTCCAAACCAGATGGTTCTGTTGTCACTTCAGCCAAGGATAAAGCTGACCTGCTAGCATCCCATTTTTCTTCGAGCTCATGTATTGATCTTAGTAAAACACCTCCCACCATTCCTAACACGCTCCATTCAATGCCTCCTGTGGTCTTCCGTCAAAAGGATATCAGAAGGATTTTGATGAATCTTGATGCTAAGAAAGCTCCAGGTCCTGATGATATTTCTCCACTTGTTCTCAAAACCTGTGCTCCTGAACTTACTCCTATTCTTTGCCGCCTTTTTTCACTTTCTTATTCCAAAGGTGTTTTTCCTTCTGCTTGGAAATTTGCTCATATCCAGCCAGTTCCTAAAAAGGGTTACAAATCCCTCCCATTCAATTATCGTCCCATTGCAATTACTTCTACTCTTTCTAAAGTAATGGAGAAATCAATTAACCGCCAACTCTTAAACTACCTAGAAACCTTCCGTCTGATCAACGATCGCCAGTATGGATTCCGTCAGTGTCGATCCACTGGTGATATTCTGGCTTATGTTACCCATTTATGGACTAATTCAATGGAAAGGTTCGGTGAAACACAAGTAGTTGCTCTTGACATCTCAAAGGCTTTCGATCGTGTTTGGCATAAAGGTCTTCTAAACAAGTTTCCATCTTATGGTTTGCCAACTGTTTTTAGTAATTGGTTATCCAGTTTTCTCTCTGATCGCTCACTGAGGGTGATGGTAGATGGCTCTCTGTCTTCTAACTTCTCCACTAATGCCGGTGTCCCCCAAGGTTCAGTTCTTTCCCCCACTCTTTTCCTCTTGAATATCAATGACCTTCTTCCATTGACTGGAAATCCTATCCATAGTTTTGCCGATGATAGCACATTGCATTCAACTTTCCATTTTGAGAAACCTTGTCCTGCTCAATCAGCTTCAACTTTTCGAAAATCTGCTGCCAATTCCATAAATGCCGATCTTCAGGTAATTCTCCAGTGGGGCAAAGACAACTTAGTTGATTTCAACCCTTCTAAAACTCAGTCTTGTCTTATATCTCGCAAAAAGGATTCTTCTGCTCCTATGCTTATCTTTAGTGACACTCCGATTTCTAGGCAAAATGATATATCTCTTTTGGGGATTACCCTGACTTCTAATCTCTCTTGGCACAAGCACATTACAAATATTGCTTCCTCTGCATCTAAAAAACTTGGTTTTCTGTTTCGCTCTCTCCCCGTTACTTTTCTTCCAAACAGCTGCTCACTCTGTATAAATCGCAAATCCGCCCTGCCATGGAATATTGTTCCCACATCTGGGGTGGTGCCCCCAAAACCTCTCTCAGGCTTCTTGATTCCATTCAGAAGAGGACAGTTAGGTTAATTAATGATTCATCTCTAACAGAGTCTCTCCACTCGCTTTCTCATAGACGTACTGTTTCTGCTGCATGCCTCTTCTACAGATACTTCCATGGGCACTGTTCTTCTGAATTGGCTTTTATAATTCCCGCTCTCTCTTTCAAAACAGTCCGAACACGTGCCGCCACCAGCCAACATCCATTTACTGTCCAACTTCAAACCCACAGAACCAACTTTTCATCTTCCTCATTTATTTATTCAACTGCCGTTTTCTGGAACAACCTTCCTTCATACGTATTTCCTGAAAATTACAATCTACAGAAGTTCAAGTCCAATGTCAACAAATATCTTCTTTCGTCTTCTCAACCTCCAACCCAAGCCCGGTACTAAGTACTATAGGTTCTAATACCTCTCGTGTTTGGGGTTCTAATAAAAAAAAAAAAAAAAGAAGCAAATCGACCATAGAATACACTCAATTTATGGACATAATACAGATGAGCTTATAAGTCGTATTAGCGCCTTGGATGGCCCTAATACGACTTTTTTGTATATGGAATAAATGTGATACGTTATATGTTACATTCCATATGGAGAATAATAATAGAAATTGTTCCTTAATTTAATTTTGGAACTACAGTACAAACTTAATTTAAGTTTTTATTGTAGTTCACTTATTCTAAACCATAATATTTAATAAAGTCAACTGTTACGACTAGACTTTCCTTAGAATAACGTTTCTTAAGGTATTTTTAACGCCATAATTAAAAGAAGAATAATTAATATCCGAATTATATAAAGCAAAATAAAGAGAGTTAATACATCAGCACAAAACAGAAATCGCCGGTGCTTGTACTAATGTCTTTCTTATGGAAGAAACGATTTTTAAAACGAAAGGGGAAATTAATGAATGAATCAATCACAGCAATTTGTTGTCGTATATAACCAATGCCCTTCACAATATGTTGAAGTTTTGAAGTCTTCTCGACAGGAGGAACCTTTATGGGATTTTTTCCCACACTGTGGCCGAGTTAGCCGGTTTGGAGAAGTGTTACGTGGCTTCCTCTGTCGAAAACTTGAGTTTGGTACCAGAAAAACAGTCAAACCTTCAATACGATATATGCACTTTAGACACATAATGATCTCAATTTGCCTTTGCCACACATTCAAAAACAAACCGGCAACAAGTCTTCAGGAACATCAGTCACTATAAAGAAAAGTATCCAAATTTAGTAATGTTGTTGGTGATATAAAATAGCTATGGTTGTGTCAGCGGTATGAACGAGCCACTCATATTCAGTTTTTAAGTCTCTTTTGAAGATTACAAATTATCAGTTTGCGACGTATGGGCCCCAATCAGAAACTGGAGTAATTGAATATCGTATAACTGAACACGAAGCTACTTTCGTGCTATTATTCAAGAAGTTTCCAAGTATACTACAGGAGAAAAATATAGGCATGAAATCGCATCATATAATTATGGTCAAAATCTGTGAGGATAATTGAAGGCACTTCTCGTAAGCTTTTTTATCACCTCGTCAAAAAGTCCTATTTGGTAAGGTATCAAATAATTGGTAAAACTTGTGGATGTTTAGTCTGGGATATGTTAAGTTGATTTACACAAAAGAACGCATTCCTTGGTTAAATCAGTACAGGACACCTTCATAGAATTCCTACAGCTGTTATGGATTCAATAATCGATAGCCAGTTACGCTTCAGCATTCCATTGGATTTTCAGCTCATTCAATATCTTTCAAAATTCTCTCCTGAATGAACAATCTGAAGGGCGCCCCCCCCTTAAGATCCTGCCTGTAAAGTGGATGTTCTGACATTACCAACACATTCCACGTAACTGTGTTAGGGCGGTACCTACCCTAGTATCTAAACTCAAGAATAGTTCCCTGAGTTTAGATACTAGGATAGGTACCGTCCTTACTAGATGTAGAGTAAAGGTTGATTTTCGAGCCTTGCAGAACAGTCTCCACTTAATCACTACTGTAAGCTGTGCGCTGTACCTGATCGGACAGCAGTATGAAATTGGATCTTCAGAATCAAGTCAGTCAAAGAACTGGCACAGTGGTCTGTCCCACTTCCAGAAAATATGGCTCAATCATCCCGTGCCATATATCAGTGGCGTTCGAGAATACCGCTTTTTTAGTTTTCATTATGCGAACTGGATTTTTGATTGAGAAAAACTAACGTTTAAATCTTTGAAGAAGTTCTTTGATAGTCAATCTTTGACTATCGAAGAACAGGTGTAATCTGAAAAATTAAATATTTTCATCTGACCAAAACTTAAGTTTTCTTCAGTGTTGTTGTCTTTAATTATAATAAGCGCATATTCAATTGGGACCAGTTTTCGATAAATATGTATATTGAAGTTGGTATAATCATGTGAGGGAATAACCTCGATGCCTTTATATTTAAAATAATAATTATTATTATTATTAAATGTTTATCCAGCACATGCAACGCTTATACGTCAGTTCTAATTGATCCTGACATTCCAATGACGCAAATATACTTGAATGTTTAATTGGTAGTGATCACCTTGATATTTTTGGGAGAAAAATTGTAAGTTCAACAATCGGAATGATTTGAATTTACTTTAAAAAGTAAACTTTCCAATCGGAGCACTGTTCTGAACCACTTCTAAAGCTGGATGAAAGGCTCTCGTTCTTGAAAGCTACAGTTATTCTACTAATCTATTTGCAGTGACATAATTCTTTACTTGTCTTCATAATGCTCTATGCCTGGACCCTGTGCACTCACGGCAATACCATTGAACTTACATGTCCCTGTGCTCGGTACAAAACTGTACCAGCTACACTAACTAACAAGGAATCGCAAAATTACATTACTCTGCTGTTATATCGGCGTATTTACTTACAGGTAGGAGAAAAATGACATTACTTCATAGCTGATTACAGTAGCGAAAGTAATTATATCGTTTTTTTGTTGTTGTTGTTGTTGTTGTGGGGAGAAGTTTTAATTATATTAAACTGCAACTATTCAACCTGGTTACGAGCCGCCAGTTTTGTTTGCATGTTCGAGTTCTTGCGTATACCTCACTCTACAAGAGAAACGTCTTTAATTTATCCAACATACATCCCCCCCTCAGTTCATATACATAGATAAAATGCAGAAAAACTGGATCTAGAGTAGGTTGATAAACGTATGCTAAGTATAATCGAGACACTGAAAACGAAATTCCGATGGCAACTAACTAATTAAATAATATCTGATGGATGCCTTGTCCATGAAGTATTCTAATTAGTGTATGTCCTCTCAAATATCGTGATGGTTCTGCATTTCCATTTTCCCCATTCACTCTTTTGCTATTTCTCAACATGGTACTACTCTCATATTTAAATCGTAGCTTAATAAAATTTATCACAATCGACTGTAAGGAACATCTCATAAACAGGACACTGTGTGGACGTATATATTGGATTTTAATGTAAATTTATTTGCTGTAAGTGTGGTACACTCTTGGTGCGAAATCTGAAGGTAAACGCTCTCGGAAATTGTGTCGTGGATTTCAATTGATAACGACTACCCGCCAACGATAAATAACTTTTATTCCCATTTATACTTTCAATAAATTCGATGACAAAAATTATGTTATTTATATAAATAGCATTTTCATTAAATTACTTTCCCATCCATCGTCATCAATATTCTGCCTAGGACAGGTCTAAGCACACAACTCAACAACCAAATCGCTATAGTTAGCCCCCTTCTTCGCTTTTCCATATCCATCATCCCTTCTCAGTTCATCAATCACAGTTTAGAAAAATAAATAAATATTTAAATAGAAGGATGATAAGAGTAATGGAGGAAAACGTGGAAGAAGGATAGTTTGGTTTCGGGAGGGGATAAGGTAACAAGGGATGGAATAGGCATGAGAAGAATTTTTATAGAAAAACCTGGAGAAGTTAACAAAGATGAGTGAATATGTTTAGTAGATTTGAAGAAGACTTTTGATCGGGTAGACTTACGTTAAAGTTTTGGATATGATGGAAAGGGTAGGATTAGAAGTGGACTGGAAGGACAGGAGAATAATTAGTAAATTATAGTGGGGACAAAAAGTAATAGGTAGGCTAGAACAAAGTGACACTGTGTGTAGAAGTAAAAAGAGGTGTGAGACAGAGGTGGTGTCTGGTTCTTGGATTTTATTTCATATATGTAGAAGAAATGGTTAAAGAGACACTTCATAAAGGAATGGATGTGGAAGGACAAAGAGAATGAGAAGAGAAAGATGTGATTTAAATTACTGAAATAAAAGGTGAGAGCGAGATTAGAACAAGTGAGCGAATATGGGTATTTGGGAAGCCTAATGGAGCAAGGTTCCCATTCAGATTTAATCTAATAGTCTAAAAATATGTTCCAATACCATGTTTTGGCATTGATAGATGTTTATCAATACATGACAATGTACAACTCTAATTTTCAATAAAACTAGGTTTATAATATAATTGGGAAAGGATTAAGTGGTTTCAATCCTTGCCGTAAAATTTATAGTATATATAATAATAAAATTAACTCTATTATACTACGTGAAAATTCTTAAATAAGTTTTATTAAACTCGTATGTAATACAAGCTCAGTACTACACTAATTTGTTAGCATTTGGCGTTTCTGGATTTTAGGAGTATATTGCCTATACTATTAGGAGAATATAAATGATGGCGGAACTGGACTTCTGACTTCCTGCAATGTAATAAAAGCCGTTTTTTCTATTTTTATATTATGCAGGGAGTAAAAAGTTTGGTTCCTCCAAAGTGTATCACGTCTGAAGATGGAGTTTAGCAAGAATCCTGAAACGTCACCGGCTGATAAATTAGTGTAGTATGGAGCTTGTATTATATATGAGTCTAATAAAACCTGTTAAGGAATTTCACGTAGTATAATAGTGTTATTTTATTATTATTATATACAAATTAATATACATATATAGTATAAATTTTTATCGTATGAAACTAGGTTTTTTTTCAAAAAGAAACTTCTGTTAATTTGTCTAAAGGCTACAAATGAATCAGATACTTAAATACGAACTTCAGTGAAAGGGCCTTTGCTTCTTTATTGATCTAAGTAAATGAGCTAATACACTAGTTGCTATGGCGCATTGATGAACTCCTTACAAAGTCCACACTCATGTTTTGATGTAATCAAATTACGACGTCCATCGCTTTATGAAAATGAGTTATAACGCATCCTGAAAATAAATGAATGCCGTCATGTTTTTACAAATGCAATTAATTGCGAGTAGATACCCTCTGCTTCGACAACGTGAATGCAACGTTGCTTAGGCAATAAATCTTACTGATGATTACTCAGTTCATATCGCGTGCTCTTTGGGTTAGAGCAGCTTTATCGAAATAAAGCAATTAACCTGCTTGGTCTCTCTGAGTGATGAAGGCCAGTTATTGTAATTATGCTAGGTGTGCTAACGTCGGGATGCCATACATTCTTTGCACCACACGATCCCTGTCTTATTCTGATTGAACAGTATTTTTTTAACGCATCCCTGTTCTCGATATGACTGGTTACAACTGCAGTGATGAAAATGTTGAAGACAGAGATAAGTAAGAAAGAAAATGTCTTTACACTCCGTCCAGTGCGATATAAAACGTATAATACGGCTACTGATGTGCTTTAACTTCCATTTAAATTCTTTAGTTTCGAGAGAGAGAGAGAGAGAGAGAGAGAGAGTTATAAATATGTTAAATAAACTCATCATTCGGCCACCAGATTCGTTGGTTTTTGTAAATGTTAACTGCCCAAGTTGACTTACTCTACAACCAATTACTGCAACCATCATTACCTTAATAGGGTACTTTGAATGATAAACAAAATGGATTTAAATGTCTTTCAACCTAAAGCAATGTTTCTTCATGTTCCACAGAGTACATCGTCGGTCATAGTGAAGAGATTTAGCTCTCCCTGCATGCTCATATACAATGCGAACAAATTAATATCAACTTTGCTATTAATTTTATTTTATTTATGTTGAAAAAGAATAATTTTTTGTAACAAAAGGCTGTAGATGCTACAAAATTCATATTCTTGGAGTTGGCACTGACAGAAGAAACAGGTAAAAGAAACCTTCAGGCTATTCATTAATAGCGATTGCTGTTAACTACTTGGAATTTGTGTTAAGTCATTAAGAAACTCGTAGAGGACAAACGAGGATAGTTATTGGTCACGCTGTACATTTTAATCCTATGCGATCATGGTAGTCCAAAGTGAACTGTATACACCGGATGGCAATGTTTTCTGAGCCGCGTAGGGAGCGGTTCCGTTTCCAAGAACGATTCTGTAATTTTGCTGTTGTAGGTGATTTAGCTTTTCGAAAGTGGGGAGTGAAATTGTATTTATAAAGCCAAAATAAAATTTGGGGTTTAGCAGTAATTCATAAAGTTTTTTGTCAAGAGTTTGCAGATTAATAAGATATTAAAATGCAAGAGCTTTTTGTACGAATATTACTTTATTTGAAGTTTTCTAAACACCCTGGTTTAAATGCTATTTGCCTACAGGGTAGCTTAATATAAGAAATTTTTCATGATTAATGTGGACCCATAACTTTACCAACTTTAATATAACACAGATCGAAAACCGTATTATGAGACAGCTCTCGAATTATTTGAATAAAATAGTGGCATAATGTAGCCAATTATGAAAGCGATATATGACAGATATATATATATATATATATATATATGTGTGTATACTGGTAGAATGAATTTCGCACATTATGATTAGTTTTTGATTTATTTAAAATATCATAAGTGCTATTATTAATTTATTAATAATAATAAAATCTTTAAAATATTCATCCTTCAAGATCAGATAATCATAAATAGTTACCAAAAAAAAAAAAAAAGGAAAAAAAAAAGCGGGCCTGTCCATTCGCCAGATAGCAGAAAGAATTGGACACCCCAAATCTGTTAGAAACATCGTGCTGCATGGTCACCCACCTGTTTTCTAGCAAGCGCATTACAGCAGTGGCAGAACGTGGTAGGGACTGATGGATCAAGCAACCCAGTTCAAGCATCAAAATGACGCACCTGAATATGGCGTATGCCCAAAGAAAGATTTCACCAAGATTTTATAGCACCAAAAATGAAGTTCCGTGGTTGATTTCTTCTCGGTTACATGGAAGAAACCATGAATCCAACTATCCGTTGTGAACAATATTGTTTTACCTGTATTGTGTCTCAGTTATTTGGGGAGGGTCATATTTTTATCAGAATTTTTTTTTTCTGTTTATACTACGTTACGACAACTAAGTCAGTAGAGTTTACAATAAATCGTCAATACAAATATTTATCGTATCTAGTAGTCACGGCCTTGAACCCCGATCCACTCAAGGAACGCGTGCTATGCACTCTTTCTCTTAACCACTCGGCTACGTCAGGCCTCTGTCATAAAGTCACGGTCACTGCAGTGGTGTTGTGATAACTGCGTTTCCATCTCAGAACTCGAATCTGAATCCGAAATTTATAGATAATACTGATTAAATGGACACTTTGGGACGTTTCGGAATAACAATTAAGATTTCAGTTTCCAGATAACAGAAACTTATAAAAAATGTCTCCCAGGGATTACTGATGTAATTAAAGACACTGGCATCATACTCGGTATTACTTTTTTTTTGCATCAGTGATTTTTTCGTTTAGTATTTCAGTACATGTTAAATGATGGTGTACATATTAAACATTTTGAGGATCCGCATTATAGAGGCGGATACTAAAAATACAAATTAAAACTAATCAGAAATTAAAAAAGAAAAAGAAAATACTTGATAATACAGTAAAGCACAAAACAATAGGTAGAATAATAGAGTATTAGCATTAGCAAAGGCAAATGATGCAAGAAAGCAAGTTTATATAGCATCAGCCAAAAAAGAAAAAAAAAACCATATTTCACCCATCCACTTGCTCCAAATGTTTGTCAATTTCTGCCTTGAATCTATTTAAGCTATCAACTTCTACAACGACAGATGGAAATTTGTTCCAGCAATCAACAACCCACTGGCGAAACTGCCGCACATCTATCCTACAACCGTCTTTCCTCAATTTGAATTTATGCTCTCTCAGGTGATTATTCTGAGCAAGAGGAAGAATCCCATCAGCATTGAGCATGCTCAAACTATTCAAGGCTTTATACACCTCAATCAGATCACCTCGCAGGTGCCTTGACTCTAGACACTGTAATTTGCAAAATTTAATCCTTTCTTCGTAAGAGCAGCCCTTTGTTCCATTCACTAATCTTGTTGCCCTTCTCTGTACTCGTTCCAACAGCTCTACATCCTTCTTAAAATGAGGCCTCAAGACCTGTATATAGTACTCAAGATGTGATCTGACCATTGCCTTATACAAGGGGATAATCACCTCCTTATCCCTGCTAGAAAAATTCCTATATATCATTGACAAGACACTATGAACTACTCTTGCAGACCGTCAGCACTGCTCAGAAAACTTCATATCTGCCTGCACAATTACCCCCAGGTCCCTTTTCATTCTCTACCACTGTCAGTGTGGTACCACAAACTTGATACGTTACTCTGGGATTACTGCTTCCCATATGTAGTACTTTACATTTGTCAATGTTAAACTTCATTTGCCACCTCTCAGCCCATCTGCTCAACTTTTCTAGATCCTGTTGCAGCAGCGTCTGCAAACTTGGACATTAAGCCTGATATACCATCATCAATATCATTTATAAATACATAAAACAACAATGGACCCATCACTGAACCCTGGGGGATTCCACTAATAACATTGATTACCACTCTCTGTCTTCTCCCACTCAACCATCCCTTTATCCATAGCAGCAATTTGCCTCCAATGCCACACTGCTCCAATTTGTGCAGCAGTCTTCCATGTGCAACAGTATCAAAGGCTTTTCTAAGATCAAAATATGTGATATCAAAGTTTTCTTTGCATGCAGTTCCTTTGTGACTACATCACGGTATCCAATCAAATTAGTCAGACAAGACTTCCCCTTAACAAACCCATGCTGTGTCCGAGCTATAACTGAAGTCTTGTCTAGATGATCCTGCAATGATTCTTTAACCAGTGCCTCCATTAATTTCCCTGGAACAGAAGTTAAACTAACAGGTCTGTAATTACCTGTGTCTCCCTTTGATCCTCCTTTGTGGATTGGGGTCACATTTGCACATCTCCAGTCCATGGGTACCTCCCCTGAGTCCAAGGAAGCTCTCATAATTATGGCTAAGGGTTTGCTTACTTCCTTTGCTGTCTCCTTTAATATAACTGGATAGATCCCATCCACCCCAGGTGCCTTTCTTGTGTTTATCTTCAACAATTTCTCCTCCACTTTACTCTCAGTTATTACAAGATTATCTAGCTTACTGCCGAAGTTGAATACACCTCTCGCATTCCCCTCCCTGAATAACTCCTCATGTGTGAATGTCGATGCAAAATATTCATTTAGTTTGTTAGCTACCTGAGCAGGATCATCAACAGTTGAACCATCGATATGAAGTGGACCAATCTGATTCATCCCCTTCCTTCTAGAGTTTACATAAGTAAATAACTCTTGGCTGTTTTTCTTTGCATCCTTTGCCAAAGATTTCTCGTAATCTGCCTTCGCCTGCCTAACCTCCTTTGTAACTTGGTTACAGACCAGCTTATATCTATCATAGGCTTATGTGTCATGTGTTAATTTGTAAGTATCCCATGCATTTTTCTTCTCTGTCACATGTCTCATTAGTTCATCTGACATCCATTTAGGCCTAAATCTTGAACAGTATTTCTTATTTTGCTTTTTCTTAAAGCAAAAACCCTTCCCTTTACCCTTGATGGTAGTTACCTCTGAGTAAATCCCACTTCAGGTCACTGTGATCACTGCCACCTAGTGGTTCCTCTATCTGTAGATTCTTGAGTAAAAAGAAAATAGCATGCATTTTATGTGAAACTAATTTAAAACGTTAACTGATTAATAATAGAGATATTAAATATTTTAAATGAACACCAAAATACAAATTTCTCATATGTTTTTTTGATGATGCAAATATTTTATTTTAAACTTTACAATTCATTCTATGCATTGATAGCTTACAGTTAAAAACATATGTTTTCCACTGATTTTTTTTCCTAGTATTATAAACTCCTGTATTTTCTTTTCAGCGATATTCTTAGATTTAATTTAAAATAACTGACCATCCGAATTTGTTGTTAGCACAATCGGGATCGACAATGCAATAAACCTGAACAAAATTACTCATACTAGTGCAGGTATAAAATATGCTGTTATACAATAAAACCTTTGAAGATAAATGAACGGTATTATAATGAAAAGAATATCTCCTCCTTACTGAAATTATAGTATTTCATTATTGTTCGTAGAGATTTGAAGTGTTCAATTTAATCATTTGTCAAATTTAACTTGTATATGTCTGAAAATAATTGACTTTTCAGATTGAGAACCAACGGTTGGTATTCTGAAATAAAATAAAAATATATATACACTATGCTCAGTTTTCCACATCCCTTTTAGACACGAACCTTATCACAAGCTTACGAAACTGCTTTCGATTCTCTAGGACGAGAAACCCACTTGTGAAAAATAAATTTAACACGTTTGAATTGCCATAATTATTAAATTAAAGTTCCTTTGCAGTTCCAGATAACGATTGTGCAAATGTCAATTAAATTACTGTTGAAAATTATGAGTACTTTTAACAATAGGATAAAGTAAAAGTTTTTCAAGTGTCTCTTATTGAGTCAAACTTTCTGCATGAATTGAAATAAAAGCACAGAATCTAAATTGGTTAAATATGAATCCCATAGGAAGCAATAATATCTTTGAGAGAAAGTTGATGTTAGAAGTTATATAATAATCGCAATCCAAGAATAAAATCTAAGTTCGAATGCCCATTAACTTATTTTCATTAGTTGCGAGATTTAGCAGTAGCATTTATCGCGATTATTTAAAAGCTAGCGTAATAATAAGCTACACTGTTGTTCAAAATTTAAGTTACATTTTTTTTTTTTTTAAACGAAATATGCAAATGCTTAAACGAAACTTAATGTCCTGGCGATTACTGTAACCGAGCTCCAGAAACCTTGCATTTAATATTTATAGCATTGAGGCTTAACTGCTGTATTAATATTAAAATACACTGTCATTTTACTTTAGATATACAGTATGATGGAAAAATTATACCAGTTTTATAATTTATCAGTCTTGTGGCAACATACCTTGTGGCAACATTGACTCTAGAGATAATGCAACGAGTGAATCTGTCAAGCACTCAATGAGGAGCTCTTTTTTCCTCGCTCCGCTCTCAGATCAAGATATTTTAGAAGCAGGACATCAACTAAAAGAAAAGGGAGCCCCTGGCTTTGATGAAATATCTCCTGCTCTGCTGAAAAAGGTCCTTAACTCAATTCTAACACCACTGAAGTATATTTACAATCTTTCCTTTCAATCTGGTAAATTCCCGTCTCAATTCAAAAAAGCAGTCATTGTTCCTGTTCCTAAGGGAAAAAATTGTAACTCTATCACAAATTTTCGTCCAATAGCTCTTCTCTCAGTTTTTGCAAAATTATTCGAAAAAATTCTTCACGGCAGACTCATGGGCTTCCTGGAAGTCAATCAGCTTATCCATCAACAACAGTATGCTTATCGTTCAAAAAGATCAACTGACCTGGCAATTGTTGACTTCTGCTCTAGGATCACGGACTGTCTTGAAAAGGGTCACTATGCAATAGCACTGTTTCTAGACCTATCAAAAGCTTTTGACTGCATAAATCACAATATCCTACTCAACAAGCTCAACAATCTTGGCTTGAGAGGAAAAATTAACCTTCTCATTGAAGACTACCTTACTGATAGGCCATTTGTCGTCAAAACAAACCAGTCCTTTTCAGACATTTCTTATTTCTCCAGGGGAGTACCTCAAGGCTCACTTCTCGGACCTATCCTATTTGTTCTTTACATTAATGAATTTCTCTCTCATCTTCCATCTTCCCACCTAGTAGCGTATGCCGATGACATCTCTATTCTAATCACTGATAAAGACCCTAACCAACTTCAATGCAAGATCTCTGCCCTGCTCTCTGAAATGCATAGTTGGCTTCAAAAGAATCAGCTGATACTAAACCCAGAAAAATCCAAATATATGGTGTTTAGGACGAAAAATAAACCATTAAATATTGATTTCGAAATAACATACAAAGGAAAACAACTGGAAAGGGTGAATGATACCAAGTTTCTAGGAATCTGGCTAGATGACAAGCTGAGTTGGGATAAACAAATGATCACCTTACGAAAGAAGACTTCGTCACTAGCAGGAATACTCGCCCGAGCCTCTGCCTGGGTACCTCCTTCCCTTCTCAGACTAGTATTCCTTTCCTTAATACAGCCTCACGTCACATATGGAATCATCTCATGGGGTACGACCAGTCAACATAACCTTAGGAGAATCAATTCAATCGTCAATCGATGTGTTCGTTCAATTTTGGGCCTTCCCTGGAATGCATCGGTGACTTCGAGATATAAGGAAGCGAGACTCTTAAGCATCTACCAACTGATACAAAAAGCTGAGGCGGTTTTTGTCTACAATGCTTTGAAAACACCAAACTTTCCTCCTCTCTTTAGATCCTTTTTTATAACAATAGAAGAAGAAGGAATAAGATATAATTTAAGAAACGAAGCGAACCTGAAGGTTCCGCTTTTTAGAAAAGCCATAGGTCAAAAAAATATAAAATACAGAGGCGCAAAAACCTGGAATAATCTTCCTGAAAATATCAAAAATGCCATTTCACTAAACAGGTTCAAGAAGCTCCTAACTGAACACATCACCAGGAATGTCTGATATAAATCACCTTCCACTGAACTTTCCACAATGCATACCAGCTTGGAAACTATGTAAACAAGTTGAAAGAATAGCTATCAAAAAGCTTGTAACTCTATACGCAATTATTTCATAATTTTTTTCTTTCATACTTGTTATTGTAAAAGTACTCACAATGTAATTATAAGTACTGTTGTTAACCACGCGACATGTGTGGTTGGTTTACGAAATCTCTGTAATGGAATGTAGAAACATGTCCGATTCATGATGTATCTGTTTTTATTGTTATCTTTTTCAAAGGGAACACCCCCTAAAAAGCCTCTGGCTTATGTGTTCTCCCTCCCTTCTTGCTGTTAACTCCCAACAATTGTAACACAAAATAGGGATAAATAAATTATTATTATTATTATTATACCGGTTTTCTATTAATATCATCCAGAAAACACGCTACCTTCACATCATCCAGAAAAATTTAACATAAAACATAAACATTTGTCATAAAAGACTATAATCAACCTTTTAATGGAAAATTACGCGGTGCTTCAATGAGGGAACACTATGTTGCATGAAAGGCGTGTTTCGTGAGCCGGTCAAGTAATGGGTGCACGTATATTGTCTGTTTCCTTATACGACCACGAGATGGTACCACATACCCACCGCGTTACCGAGCTGTCAAAAGTTGAAGCACACGGTGATTCGATTCTTGCATGGTTAAGTTAACCCCATCGGCAGAAAATCATCGCAGCTAGTGGATCTGCATGGACCGAACGTCATGTCAGATTTGGGTTTAGTGCGATGTTGGGTCACACCTGCCAGCTGGCACCTGCGAGTTGTTACAGTTCTATTATTGGGTTCTGGACGATCAAGTGATGATTTGTATCTCCCGGGGGCTCACATCTGGTGAGTATGGGCTTGGCACACCCAGGGTCCTGAGCTGGATATCATCATTCTTCTCTTTCTTGGTGATTCCCTTCTACTTTTGACTCTCTCTCTCTCTCTCTCTCTCTCTCTCTCTCTCTCTCTCTCTCTCTCTCTCTCTCTCTCTCTCTCTCTCAGGGTTACTCGGGAACTTTTTTTTTTCCTGGTGCAGCATAAGCCTCAGGCTTCCTTGCATCATATGGATGTTAATAATAATAATAATCTCTTCCGATCCCTAATGGAGTACTCGGTTGTCAAGCGATTTGCAACCGACGCTGTTGATTCTAGGATAAAGGCATTTGTCGTCGATTTATTCCAAGCCAGGACAACTGCTTTGGTGTGACGGTGAGGCATTGTACTTGTAGATGGATTTGCAGAGGGATGGGTTTTATTGTTGCAGGGCCTGATTATCAGCTTTGTAAACAACATGAAAGCTAGTTATGAGAGTTGTTTGACTATCAGTGGGCGACCATGTAGATGGATTTGTAATTGCCTAAAAGTATCGGTAAAGGTTTCCACGTGTTTCAACTCCGCTAACCGTTCGTAATTTTCTCGCCATTGTGATACGATAGTTATATACCGTACTAGATAGCGTTAGTTGAACTTCGTTAGCAGTTAAATTGTACGTTTAAATAAATACATATAACGACTTAGATTACAAACGTAATATAATTAATTTTATTTAACATAATTAATTATACATATAACCACTTAGGTTACGTAACATAAATAATTAGTAAAAACAAATAATTAATACATAACTTGATACGAAAGTTATATAAAGGGATTTCGCAGATAACACTCGTTACTGAAACGTAAATATTTCGTAGATAACACTCGTTACTGAAACGTAAATATAGCGTTATAACTGTGTTTGGATACAAGTTTAGGATTTAATTTTGTACAGAAATTGAAATTTTATTGAAAGTAAATCTAAATCATGACTCAAACCAGAGCAGCAAAGCAAAGGGCTCAAGCTAATGGGAATGCTGTGGCCCAGGGGAGAACTGAGGGGGGCAGTTGTCCTCTGAATCACAGCCTTGTAAGATGCACTATTTGCTTGATGTTTGCGGAGCAGTCAAGTATGGGACATGATACTGCCATGGGGGATGTCTTTGTGTGTGTGCGATGCAAGGAGTGTAAGGAGATAAGGCGACAACTCAGCGTTGTTATGGGCCTATATGAGAACTTGAAGGATAGGGTGGATGCCCTCGAAGGATTACAAGTGAGGGGCCCATCAAGCTCTCAGCTGCCCACACCAATGCCAGAGCTTGCACTTGGTCATCGCGGAACACAGCGGCAACCCCCAAGGCAGAATGCGCTGGTCCCAAAGGAACTAGTAGTTGTTGGTGACTCTATTGTCAGGGAAACGGGAAACATGCTTTGTAAAAAGGATAGGTGGAATAGGACCAGGGTATGTCTGCCAGGGGCAAAAGTTGATGACGTTGTAGAGCGGATATCATCTTTTAAGGGCACAAAAGGTGATATAGTTGTACACGTTGGCACTAATGACATTAAGAGTAGGAGACCGGCGGAATTACTTGACAAGTACAGGTCACTGATGAAAAAAAGCCGTGAATTAGGGTTGAAATTGAAAGTGTCTGCAATTCTGCCCAGACACGATAGGAGGGAGTATATGATGAGAGCCCTGTCAATCAATTCGGCCCTGGAAAGATTGTGCAGGGCTCAAGGGGTAGAATTTTTTTCAGCCTGGTCTGTACTTGTTAACAGGAGAGACTGCTTCTACAGGGATGGGATACACTTAAATAGAAAGGGTGCAAGAATGTTTGCTGATGCTATCGAGGCAATGTTAGGTGGGTCGGAAAACTGCTAGATTGGGGGGATACAAGGACTAATAGATTAACAGTAGCCACTGGCAGAGGTGAAAGTGATTCTTGCACTGCTTCTATTGGAATGAGCCGCAGCCTGGAAAATAAGATGCAGGATACTTCAGAGACTGCTGGGAATCATTGGGGTACAAGTAAACACATGGGTTGTGTTAGGGTAGCTAAGAAAAAGAACAGGTGCATGTATACTTGTGTGTACACCAATGCTAGGAGTTTAGTAAATAAATTTGATGAATTTGAGGTATTGCTCAAAACATCAAAGGCAGATATTGTGGGGATTTCAGAGACGTGGTGTCACACAGATATAAGAAATGCAGAACTGGAATTTGGGGAGTACAATGTCTACAGAAAGGATAGACAGGATAGGAAGGGAGGAGGGGTTATGCTATTAGTTAAAAAACACATAAACTCCAAGGAAGTGAAGCCAGTCGACATCGCTGGACAGTGCAGTGTCGAGTCAGTTTGGTGTGACATAAGCATTGGGAGATCAAAATTGAGAGTAGGAGTGTGCTATAGGCCTAATGACTCTGATGAGTATAATAAGAAACTGTTCGGAGAAATAGAGTGGGCCAGTAAATCAGAGAGTCTTATAATGGGGGATTTTAATTTCCCAGATATTGACTGGAATTTGGGGGCTGGTCACTCACACAGTAGCAAGGCTTTTGTGGATTTATTGGATGATTGTTTTCTACATCAGCATGTTCGGGAGGCAACTAGAGGGAGTAATACTCTTGATTTGATTATCAGTAGTGATTCTTCATGCATTAAGAATCTGCAGATAAATGAACCACTTGGTGGCAGTGATCACAGTGTGCTGAAGTGGGAGTTACTCAAAGAGGTAACTACCATTAGGGGTAAAGGGAAGGGGTATTGCTTTCGTAAAGGCGACCACAATGGACTGAGACAGTATTTAAATTCTATACAGTGGGATCAACTGATGATATTGCCAACAGCAAATTCAAAATGGGAAGCATTCAAAGAACTTATCGTGGAAGCTACTAGGCTTTACATACCAACTAAGAAATATTGTTCAAGGTTTAGGCCTAAATGGTTGTCAGATGAACTAATGAGGCATATGGCAGAGAAGAAAAATGCATGGGATACATACAAATTAACACGTGACACGGACGCCTATGATAGATACAAGTTGATCTGTAACCAAGTTACAAAGGAGGTTAGGCAGGCGAAGGCAGATTACGAGAGATCCTTGGCAAGGGATGCGAAGAAAAACAGCAAAGAGTTCTTTACTTATGTAAACTCTAGAAGGAAGGGGATGAATCAGATTGGTCCACTTGAGATCGATGGGTCAACTGTTGATGACCCTGCTCGGGTAGCTAACAAACTAAATGAATATTTTGCATCGACATTCACACATGAGGAGTTATTCAGCGAGGGGAATGCCAGAGGTGTATTCAATTCTAGCAGTAAGCTAGAGAATCTTGTAATAACTGAGAGCAAAGTGGAGGAGAAATTGTTGAAGATAAACACAAGAAAGGCACCTGGGGTGGATGGGATCTATCCAGTTATATTAAAGGAGGCAGCAAACCCTTAGCCATAATTATGAGAGCTTCCTTGGACTCAGGGGAGGTACCCATTGACTGGAGATGTGCAAATGTGACCCCAATTCACAAAGGGGGATCAAAGGCTGACACAAGTAATTATAGACCTGTGAGTTTAACTTCTGTTCCCGGAAAATTAATGGAGGCACTGGTGAAAGAAGCACTGCAGGATCATCTAGACAAGACTTCAGTTATAGCTAGGACACAGCATGGTTTTGTTAAGGGAAAGTCTTGCCTGACCAATTTGATTGGATACTATGATGCAGTCACAAAAGAACTGGATGCAGGGAATAACTTTGATATTATATACTTGGATCTTAGAAAGGCTTTTGATACTGTTGCACATGGAAGACTGCTGCACAAATTGGAGCAGTGTGGCATTGGAGGCAAGTTGCTGCTATGGATAAAGGGGTGGTTGAGGGGGAGAAGACAGAGAGTGGTAATCAATGGACACTGCTCATCGTGGACTAATGTTATTAGTGGAGTCCCTCAGGGTTCAGTATTGGGGCCTTTATTGTTTTCTGTATTTATAAATGATATTGATGATGGTATATCAGGCTTAATGTCCAAGTTTGCAGACGATACGAAGGTTGGCAGGGTTGTCAAGGACACTACTGACACTATGCTGCTGCAACAGGATTTGGAAAGGTTGAGCAGATGGGCTTCGAGGTGGCAAATGAAGTTTAACATTGACAAATGTAAAGTACTACATATGGGAAACAGCAATCCCAGAGCAGCGTATCAACTCTGTGGTACTACACTGACAGTGGTAGAGAATGAAAGGGACCTGGGGGTGGTGGTGCAGGCAGATATGAAGTTCTCTGAGCAGTGCAGACGAGCTGCAAGAGTAGCTCATGGTGTATTGTCAATGATATATAGGAATTTTTCTAGCAGGGATAAGGAGGTGATTATTCCCTTGTATAAGGCAATGGTCAGGCCACACCTAGAGTACTGTATACAGGCCTGGAGGCCTCATTTCAGGAAGGATGTAGAGCTGCTGGAAAGAGTACAGAGAAGGGCAACTAGATTGGTGAATGGGACAAAGGGGTTCTCTTACGAAGAAAGGCCTAAGTTTTGCAAATTACAGTGTCTGGAAACTAGGCACCAGCGGGGTGATCTGATAGAGGTGTACAAAGCCTTGAATGGTTTGAGCATGCTCAATGCTGATGGGATTCTTCCTCTAGCTCAGAAAAATCACCTGAGAGGGCATAAATTCAAATTGAGGAAAGACAGATGTAGGATAGATGTGCGGAAATTTGCCTTTAGCCAGCGGGTGGTTGGTGGGTGGAACAGACTTCCATCCCTTGTCGTGGAAGTTGATAGCCTAAATAAGTTTAAGGCTCAGCTGGACAGGTATTTCGAACGAACAGAGGGGTGAAGTGGAAGTGGTTATTTTTATTTATTTATGTTACTTTTTTTTTTTTTTTTTTTTGGCTGATGCTGCATAAGCTTGCTTTCTTGCATCAAATGCCTCTACTAATGCTAATGCTAATGCTAATTTGTAGATGGATTTGCAGAGGGATGGGTTTTATTGTTGCAGGGCCTGATTATCAGCTTTGTAAACAACATGAAAGCTAGTTATGAGAGTTGTTTGACTATCAGTGGGCGACCATGCCATGTGCCAAACCCTTATTATGATTCATGAAAATAGAGGCATATTGTTTTTTTGAGACAGCGACGATTCCGGTTATTCATATTTAATAAATTATAAAGAAATGACAATTATACAACGTGTTGTTATCAAGTATTTAACCTGAAGGTCATCACTGAGACATATATTTGTTTAATATTTATTGATGTCTGTTATTGTTTAATATTGATTTTATTATTGTCTTTGACAAAATATTTCATTTAATTTCATGAAGTACTTATTATTCTTTGCTATCTTGATTTTATGGTATAACTTAGCTGTTGGACAATGGTGTACTTTTATAAGGTCTGCAAATGCCTCTTGAAAGTACATAAACGCCTCATCTTTTGATTTGTAATTTCTTTAATAGGAATAAATAAACGTTGCAAAATTGCAATTGCGTTTTTATAAATAACTTTATATTATTAATAATTTGATTATTACAAAAGTCTGCTGCTGGGCGTTGATGGAAATTATAATTTGCATGCGGACAAATGTTGTCTTTCTTAATATTAATTAAAACTTTTTGAAACAATATTAAACTGGCTTACCAAAAATGTATGCGTGAAAACATGGATATTGGCATATTACTACAATATTTGAAAATTGCCGAAACTAAAATATTTGTAACATTTGGGCCAGAATGAATAATAAAAAAACATCGATACTTATGGTGTATCTAAAGTTTTTTACTTCTAAAAAACATCGATACTTATGGTGTATCTAAAGTTTCATTTCTGACGAATAAAAACCATAAAATTTAATTGATATTAAATGGTTCTCTATTAGTATTCCGGTGCATCTATTGAAATTACTGATGTTTCATCTGAATTAAAACGTATATCGCATATTACACTCATCCAATTACCGTCCCATTGCAATTACTTCTACTCTTTCTAAAGTAATGGAGAAATCAATTAACCGCCAACTCTTAAACTACCTAGAAACCTTCCGTCTGATCAACGATCGCCAGTATGGATTCCGTCAGTGTCGATCCACTGGTGATATTCTGGCTTATGTTATCCATTTATGGACTAATTCAATGGAAAGGTTCGGTGAAACACAAGTAGTTGCTCTTGACATCTCAAAGGCTTTTGATCGTGTTTGGCAAAAGGTCTTCTAAACAAGCTTCCATCTTGTGGTTTGCCAACTGTTTTTAGTAATTGGTTATCCAGTTTTCTCTCTGATCGCTCACTGAGGGTGATGGTAGATGGCTCTCTGTCTTCTAACTTCTCCACTAATGCCGGTGTCCCCCAAGGTTCAGTTCTTTCCCCCACTCTTTTCCTCTTGTATATTAATGACCTTCTTCCATTGACTGGAAATCCTATCCATAGTTTTCCCGATGATAGCACATTGCATTCAACTTTCCATTTTGAGAAACCTTGTCCTGCTCAATCAGCTTCAACTTCTCGAAAATCTGCTACCAATTCCTTAAATGCCGATCTTCAGGTAATTCTCCAGTGGGGCAAAGACAACTTAGTTGATTTCAACCCTTCTAAATGATATATCTCTTTTGGGGATTACCCTGACTTCTAATCTCTCTTGGCACAAGCACATTACAAATATTGCTTCCTCTGCATCTAAAAAACTTGGTTTTCTCTTTCGCTCTCGGCGTTACTTTTCTTCCAAACAGCTGCTCACTCTGTATAAATCGCAAATCCGCCCTGCCATGGAATATTGTTCCCACATCTGGGGTGGTGCCCCCAAAACCTCCCTCAGGCTTCTTGATTCCATTCAGAAGAGGACAGTCAGGTTAATTAATGACTCCTCTCTAACAGAGTCGCTCCACTCGCTGTCTCATAGACGTACTGTTTCTGCTGCATGCCTTTTGTACAGATACTTCCATGGGCACTGTTCTTCTGAATTGGCTTCTATAATCCCCGCTCTCTCTTTCAAAACAGTCCGAACACGTGCCGCCAACTTCCATTTACTGTCCAACTTCAAACCCACAGAACCAACTTTTCATCTTCCTCATTTATTCATTCAACTGCCGTTTTCTGGGACAACATTCCTTCATACGTATTTCCTGAAAATTACAATCTACTGAAGTTCAAGTCCAATGTCAACAAATATCTTCTTTCGTCTTCTCAACCTCCAACCCAAGCCCGGTACTAAGTACTATAGGTTCTAATACCTCTCGTGTTTGGGGTTCACATAAAAAAAAAAAAAAAAAAATCTAATCTAAATTCTTGTAGTAGTTATAAAAATTACATTTTTTTCTGTAAGTAAGGATGCTGCCCGTTTCACTACTTCTTTATTCCACCCCCCTTCCTGCCTCTCTCTTTCTATTCATTTTGATCTTTTCATTATTATATTCTTCGCAAATATATTGTTAAGATGAGTGAATAATAATCTTATGGTTAAGATGATTGTTCTCCATTTTAAAAATTCATCTTTAAAATTTCGTTCCAAATATAAGACAAATATTTAAGTGTTGATGTACTTAATGATAACTTCCTTATTCTTATTTCGTGGCATTTTTAACTGGCTTTCTTAACAGATTAGTGTGAAAATAATGAGTGTAATTAATGAGCATAAAAGAACTTTATACAGAAATATAAATTTCCTTCCTCTCTTCTTTTTCGACGAAGTTTTTATGTCGTGTTTTCATTTTTTTAATTTCCGTGACATAATGTCACATGCACACTACAAAAATATGCATCATGAACGAAGTAATTACATGTATTATAAAAATATTCTAATTTTTTTGCTTCAAATTGAAGCTCTTATTAACTTTAATTAACTTGCTATTCAAGCCTTAATTTCACATTCAGTTTTTCTCCTGCTTCATATAATAACATTTCAGTTTAGTGAATTTCCATCTTTCCTGCAGATAACACTACAAAATGCAATAATTATGTCACACCTTTTCTTACTCCACTTTTTAGCATCGTTAGCATTATAACTGTTATGGATGGAGTAAAATTTAATGAAATCTTCTTTTATCGTTCGTGTTGATCTTTGTTTTTCCCTTTTTTATTTCGAAATATAGTTTTGTGAGTTTGCTGATAAGGTGAAGAGAATTCCATGCTATTTTTGTTGAGAGTTTTTGTGATATTGACTTAAAGCACCGCATTAATTATCTTCGTTGCGTCATGCTGCTGTTTCTACTCTGTTGCTCTCTCCGCTCCCTTGACTCTTCTGATTGTTCCTACTACCCCAGAAACATGGATTAAATTCATGATATCTGCACCCCCCCCCCCTGTTATTCTCCGCGTCTAAACAGCCACACGAACCCATCATTCTTATCCGTCTCCCTATTAATCTTACATATTCATCACCAATCACACGATGGAGTGGAGACTTCAAGGACCACTACAGCAGCAGCAGTCCTCCCCATTCCCTATTTCCTCTTCTCCAATCCAAAACTGGTTCGAGAACCTGGTTTGTTCTGGTTAGTTTAAAAGGATTTATTTTAAAGTTGAATTCTAATTTAATTTAAACACGGGTACAGCTGTTAAAGTATTGTCAAAACGTCACCTTACTGGAGACTTCTGTGGCAATGCTTCCTCAAGATTGATTAAATAAAATAATTAATAAAATAAGATTGTGCGAATATCTTAGATGCCACTTTTGACACCAGTGCTGTAAGTTGCCCACTCTAATCTCTGGCTGTGATGGGAATGTTGCATACTAATGTATAGTCTTTGTAGACGTCACCTACATCCCCAAAACGTGTCAGGGGAAGAATGAAGCTTTTATCCTCGCTCGCAGTGTAGCTCGTTATGACACGTAATATTCATCACTCGGGGATTGGAGGATTAGTTATCGGCAATACCCTTGTTTATTTTCTAACTGGAATTAGTAAGTGTATTACTAGTAAGGAGAAATTCAGATGGGATATCGAAATAGGTTTCCTTATAGACTTCACTCTCTGCTTAAGATGCCAAATGATATGATCATACACGCACTTTAATAAGCCAGTGTGTATAACGAAAAGTTTTATAAATAAATTAAGTAATTACCTGAAGTGCAGTAAATTGCTCCCACTAAGGTCATGAAAATTACAAAGGACTGCAATGCTTTCATTTCTGCATTCGAGGCTCACTTGCTAAGATATCCACTAAAAAAGGCGAAAACACTTATGAGTCTGTAAAACTCCACTGAAAGGTAATCTTTATAAGGCAATATTATATCAAAGTAATACTACATGAAAATAAAATAACTTTGAGGAGTGAAAGTCTAATTTAAGCGATATAATAATTGTGATGTATTTGAGGATCCATTTTTTTTTATCAATTTGTGCTATTAAATAAATAATCATAGTTAAGTTGAGGGCAAAAGCCTCAAGCTACGAAAGGTAGAAAAAGTCATTACACACTTCGAGTATAGCCTTTTCATTTAGCTGTGAGCAAACTGAGTTTGCTACTAAGTATCCTAACAATTTTCCATAAACGGTCAGCTGTCATATGGTCATTGTAAAACAAGAGTTCCACAGACAGAATCTCCTCAGTAACTCTGTTATCGGCATTCCTTTTACTTTTCTTAGCAAACTTGAAAGATTTCACGACATTGTCTCCAAATATCTTATTCTAGTTGCATGACTCAATCTCCACTAAAAATCTAAAAATATTCTGCTGAACAGAAAATGGGCAAATTTCTTTCGCAAAAAGAAAATTCAAAAACAATGTAAGAATCAAAATTGGTTACTCAACTGGGAAATTTATAGAACTTGACCTGGGAATTATTTTGATCGGACACTGACCTTCTCGCATCACTTCAGGAACGCTAAATAAAAACGTATGCAGAAATGTGGGCCATTAAACAAGAGTTCACCAGTCTGCAAAACCCAAGCCTAACCTTACGTCCTCAGCTAACTAATACTAATTCCGTCTTATGAAACAGTTATCTGGAAATCCGCTTCAGCGTGATACATTACCATTTGTGTGTGGGGGAGGGGGGTTATCTACATAATTTTTCAAGGTCTATCAGCATCACAAATCTTCAGCTGGCACCATGGAAATGCCAAGTTATAACAAGAGACATCACAGTTATTGAAGTCTCTAGTTATTCACTGTTGATTAAAGCCTACTAACTACTCAGCCGTTAGTAGGCTTTAATCAACAGATGAATGGCGGATCAGGGTGCGACTAATGAGAAACGATTTTCTACTGCGCAATTGATGGTTCCTTTAAAGGAGTTAGAGTGAAGCAAATCACCATCCGCCTACCGGTGTAGATAGCTAGAATCTATTCCAGAAGAATCATAACTATCTTTAAAAATAGATTAGGCCTACATTTATTTGCTGAATATACATCGATTTCCTTCATATTGGCGTGTGAATATTTGCGTATAGAGAGAGAGATATCTAAGCGTGTACTTTAAATATGGCAGGCCTCAATCAGTTAATGTAGTATTTTAAACTGCTTGTTTCTCCAGCGTTTAACGTGCCTGTGTGTGTGTGTGTGTGTGTGTGAGTGAGAGAGAGTGGAGGATATGGTCATCAACTGTAATGATTATTAGTAAGCCAGTTCTCATTGAAGTAGCAGTACCAGATGGGTTGTGTGCAATATGTATTAGGGTGTATATTCATTGAGCCGCTCTGCATATTGTGCATGCTGAAACACCGGACCAACTCACTGAGGGAAGCCTTACTCCTTCGCTTCAGATCCGCTAACTCCAGCCCAACTAAAGAGTTTCTTCTGTCTTAATGAGATTTGAATCCAGACTTCTATAAACAAGAGACAAGCAGCGAGCCCATTAATGTTGCCTTGGAGATTGATTCATTGCACGCAGTTATTTTAAGCCATCTTTCATTTAATTTCTAATTTCTCACTCTTTCTTCCCCCCAACTCCCACGTGAAGATTTCATCATAGAAAACTAGCCTCGATCACAACCAATTTACAGGAATAAAATACATAACCCGTCTTTA
Source organism: Mastigoproctus giganteus (assembly GCF_048544385.1). NCBI lineage: Eukaryota > Metazoa > Arthropoda > Arachnida > Uropygi > Thelyphonidae > Mastigoproctus > Mastigoproctus giganteus. Next base: position 89,952,176 of record NC_143581.1, read on the forward strand.
TAAAATAAAAGTAATGAATTATGAGTTGAGCACCCTCATTTTCTTCCCGATAGATCGATTGGTCTCCAATCAATAACGCTATATCCATGCTATTATTCTACCTTAATAGTTATGTTATGTTATTCAACCGTCTAATCACCCATTAACATACCTACCTCGATCCAGCTGTGAACAATGAATGAGTAGACTCATTCAGCTTTAACCGAATCCAATTCCACTTATTCGAAAGAAATGTAACGTTTACTGTGGGAAGTAGAGAAGACATCAGAAAAACGCGACCGAATTTAATAATAAGTTAACCAAAAATAATTTGAAGATCTTACCTCACCCTTATCAGTATAACCAATCGTTGCGAATTCTGATTTTCATTGAATTGCTACGCGTACACCGTAATCTGACCTAAAGCAAGGGCACCTTTCGTACTCGTAGTTGAAATAGGATAACCGATCTAAAGAAATGTAAGGAGAAATGCTTTCGTGGGAAGTGAACAATATAAATTCGTCTTTTGTTAAGTACAGCTTTAACTGTGTACAGTCGTTTAAGAAAAGTATATGCGCACTTGAAAAGGAAATTACGCAGGGAACAGCCAAAATAGGATGTAGGAAGAACTGGAAGGAAAAGTTCCACGCTTTTCAGAAGAGAGCTTAGGGAGTTCGCAAAACTGAATTCGAAAATTGACTCTTAAATTGGTTTTAATTGATATTTGTAAAGACAACTAAATTTATAAATAATTTCTTATAAATCAGGAATCTTTATAAATGATCTCTTATAAATCATTATTATAAATCATGGATTATTACTATTTGCTAATGCGATTAAAATGTAATGCTCTGCGTGCATTAACTAACTGGTTTATTCTGCCTAGGGGAAAAAAGTAACTATTGGTTAAAAATTCTTATCACACATCACGTGCTTTTTTATATTGTGCGTGGTGGCGTGGATGTGATCATGATCAACCAGAAATATGGGAAACGTAGCAAAAATATTGAAATTTTTACTGTATCATTGAAACGAGATTTTCAAGGGACTAATAAGGGAAGTCCACCGAGACCTAGACATATTTTCGTTATAATAATATAATTTTCATTAAAACTATTTAAATTAAAATAAGTTATTGATTTAAAATTAAAATCTGCGTGAATTATGATTTCAATTCATAATTTTTTTATACGAAAATTCCGGTCAAACAATAATTATCACGTTCGCTATTTTTTTCTGCAAAATTGTCTTATTAGTTAATGCTGGTTTGCTAGATGGTTATTGTTGATGCAAATCTTCTTTGAAGGAGGTAACTTCTTTTAATGGGACTCTTTGGCGTTTAAAAATGAAAAATTCCTCAGTTTGAACAGTTTTTGAGCTCTTCATTGATCAATCTTTTCAAAAATAGCGACGAAATGTGAAATCTTTAATATCCTCTAGTGTGTTCTCCTCGAGCTTGTGTTCTTTATCAATAGGAAGAGAATTCCAGAAATACCTTTAAATTGCCAGACCTCCGAAGCGCGGCAACCGTGTTCTGTAATTATCTTTCCCCTCCCTTTGTAAGCTGAGTTGTAGAATTTTGTTGTAGATATTATTCTGAGCTGTCATGACCCACTTCCCTTGGTTCTGTCAGACATATTACCTTCTAATCTATGTAATTGCTTCGTAATCAGAGATGGACCTTGTTCAGAAACGTTTTTCTGGGAATTGAGGAACTTCAGCGTAAGTTCTAATGACTGTTTTTTACGTGTTAAAGAGACCAAATCTTAATTGTATCCCGCTGTTAAATCGCCCGAAGTTGCATTGCGAGTTGGGATGTTCCGAGTCACTTTCACGGTCTTATTACTAGAATAAATGGTAGCAATTTAAGCTAGCTCACCGTCTTAGGAAAGCTCGTTTTATTGACTAAGACAGGCCGGAAACAGAAAGACAGATAACGTTTCGCCTTGGCTTGATAAATACGTGGGATTGCAATCGTTACTGGTGCAAGATCAATAATGCTACCGAGTTAGAAATGATCCAGAAGTAATGAACATATTTCATTCTTTCGATGCATTTGCTAAAATTAGGGAAGACGATTTCTTACTAGACTGACTTCATTTGGACGGTTCGGATAGTAATGTGGAACGGCTTGTAACGAAATCCATGTTTATGATTTCGTTATAAGACTTTCCACATTACTCCCATAAGACTTTCGTTATAAGACTTCGTATAGTTTAATCTCCAGCTTAGTTTTTGGTATCCCGAAGTTTTTCAACTTTGGGATACCTAAAATTGAGCTAGAGTTTAAATAACAAGCAGCCACCTGCGCAAATATACCAGGTAATCTTGTTCCTCGAGAGAATTTCCGTTGTCTTCGTTTTTGTTGTGATTTTCATCGAAGTTATCTTTTAAGACCTTCCTGGTTTATATAATTTGATATGATACTGAGAGAGAGAGACGTACTTCTGCAGATAGTAATATATAATTGATATCAGCGACAATCTCCTGTTCTTTTAAAATAACAAACAGGATTTTTATATGATGCTGATAGCTGTGAAAGAATGTCAAGAAAATGCTTTTGTTTAAATTTCTTCCTTTTCTTGCATTCTTTTCTTCAAGGAAAGAATTTAGAGTACACAGTATCTCAATCGGAATGGTGAAACTGTGTTAAAACGGTATATTTGTTATTTAATTAATATATATTCATTAACTATTGAACGAAACATAATGAACTTTAAACCCTAATAATTTTTTGCCTTTGTAAGCACCACTTGTTTCAAGGAGATGGCATGATTGTCAAGTGAACTTGTTCATAAATAAGCATCGTAAAAGTTTCAAATACCTGCTATTAAAGCCATCGTCAAAGATGGTAAAAGAACAGCCATAAATCTTACTCACTGACTGAATTTTCTAAATTTAGCCAAAAATAATACTTCGGGAACGAAGCCCTATTTAAATTTCTCAAAGGATGCGCAGGTCATCTGTAAATTGCGTTCGTATACTGGAACAGTTTTTGGTTGCAAATCCACGTTGTTTAACACTGATGGAGTATATAAATTATTGGGTCTAGCTCACTCAGCTGTTTTTGTGGAATTGTGATTGACAGCGTACATTAACAGTAAGATTTTAATAGTACAAGGGACTTCTAAATTGTACTTCTTTCATTGCATTTGTTTTCATCTGTTTCTCTTGAAGATTAGATGAATTGATCCACGGGTGCAACGGCAGAATGCAGAAAATGAAGACGAATTACCGCAATATTGTCAGAGGAAACTCTTTTCAGCGAACTGCGATAAATCACTGGGAATTACTTCAGCAACATAAGGAAAACTTTCAAGATAAATTGCCGTTAATGAAATCCAGGGATATGATAAGGATATAATACCGATGAGAAGGAAGAAATTTGAATGCACCGTTGTCTTCGACATTACACGTAATCCCAAAGACTACCAATTAATAATTCATGTCGTTGCACTTATTCAATCAATTTATTGTCGAAATATACATTTAGAGCAATATGAATCAGGTGGCCTTTCCAATATGGATATGAAGAATTACCGAAACAAAGATTCTCATTAGGTGTTCGTTATACGTAATGAGAATACTTAGGTTTAATCAATTCACCTTTTCTTGGTTTAGAAGAACACAGAAACTGTCAGAAATGGGCTTCTTTAAATTTTTATTAAAAATAAAAAAATACTATTCATTGCACGAGTTTGAGTTGTCTCGTCTTGTTCTGTATTTTGTATTTTGTCTCGTCTTGTTCTGTATATATGGAACTTCTTTGCCAAAGAAGTTCCATATATTTATCCCCGATGCCTGAGAAGCGTTTTTATTTGCATAATCTTCCTTACAATTCAAGAGTAGTGTTGAATATGCAGTCCCTTCCAGAGTTTCTACTTGACCTTTGCATCAGTCATATGTAAAGGTCAGGTAGAAAGTTAACATAGCCTTTGTGGATTATCTAGACGAATATGATTGATCAATTAATTTTATATATTTTTTGCACAATTCCTTGTATTCCAATTTTATTTCTAGAATTTGGTGTTTTCTAGTCTCTTGCCTAAAGGTCAATACATCTCCAGTCAATCGGATCCAGATATTACTACTGCAAACAGGTAATGGCAAAGAAAACAGAGCATAACTCCATATCAGGGGCTGATTGGTAGTTATGTGGGATGACGAGATGGCTCCTTTAACTTTTTTTTAAACTACAAATATCCCTCGTTGAGATCTCGGAGATTGGCAAACCATGGCGATCCGCAAAATCGGGAATGGCAAATACATAATGGATAAAGGAAAGTTGAGTAATGTAATGCAAATTATACTTATTAAGTATTACACGTACAAACCAGTTATCAATAAAGACTATTATGTGAGGTATGGGGTGATTTTTTGTTGAGCGGTGGATTCAGAGATGGCAGATCCAATAGAGCTTGATGCGGTGAAATCGGCTTCGAGACTTATGTGATTGATAGATGTTTGTCTTCCTTTTTAATTAATTTAAGGAATTTTCTCTATAAGGACAGAACAGCTTCAGTTTTCAGTAATCGTGATATAATCAATTATTTCACTGGTTATACACGACCATAACAATCGATGTGCCGAAAATTCCTACCGAAAACAAGAACTCGTAATAAATTTATATCTTTCCATCATGTGATTTTTTTCATAAATTTAAAAATGCTTGGGGGTCACGGGCCAGGGACGCCAACTGGGAAATTTTCTGGTATTCCGGTGGCCCAGTCCCGCCCCTTTCCGTATAGTTTTTTCCTACTAGTTCTACTAATTGCTAAAAATGTTCCCTTTTAAGAAAATCCGAGACGTTGCTAGGAAGTAATCCTTTCGTTGAGAACCGAGAGATGGCAGCAGATGTTTGCAAACACTTCAGTGAGGCAGCGCAATAAGCCCAGCTTTCTCTGCCATAATGGGACGAATAAGCCGAAGGCCCTGCCATTACATCGCATACAAACAGCGTCTGTTTGTAATCATCTAAACTTAGGTTAAAGAAGATGAACAGGCCGCATATCCAAGCTCTTCGCTAATGTTTTAGCTGTAAAATATGCAAATTACTTTCATGAACCACTCTTCGAAAATTCCCCGCATTTATGACTCTGTTCGAGCAGCTAATTCCTATTTTAGAAGCACATTTTATAGACTAAGGTCTGATGTTTTCCGACGGTGTCAGTAAACACGCGTTGTTATTCTTCTTGATAGCCTTCAGAGACTATCGAGATGATGCGTGGTGTTTATCAGCTTCCTTGCATCATTACAACCAAGAAATAAAGCCCTCCACTTGAACGTAGTCTTGTAAGTGTTGACCCGCGCTCTACTTCTAATGTGTATATCTTAAGAGGGAAATTAATTCGTACATCACTTATCACGAATATTCAAAAAACTATAATGGCACAGGTGGAGTGAACACGCACCCCTCTCCTTAAGAGGTATCACGATCGAAAATCATTATACCATTACCACAGACACTTTTTTTAATATTAAAAACCTCTGTGTGTTGTTCCTACTGATCGGTCCCTGCCATCAGTACAGAGCGATAATTTTCCGGTCCTTTGCCAATGTTAACAAACACAACCCTAATTTGCATTTTAATGAAAGGGGTGTTTTTGGCCTCTTTCATTATAATATTGATTACACCTGTTAGGACTTTTTGCCGCTGATTAGTCTAATTTCTCAGCTGTCATTCAAGGAACAAGCAAAGAATAAAAAGCCCTACTCAACCCTCTCGTATTAAAGAGAAATTACTGGCTGAAAAACAAAACTTGAAGAATCATTAAAGGTTTGGTGACATGTAATTGCTCTTCGGTGAAAACTAAGAAGAAAGTACTCGCTGGAGAAAAGCATCGTTATGGATCAAGGGCTGTCTGGAAGGAATGGGAGAGAAATGGTCATCGGAAGGGCATTAAATCCTAAGGAGTAATGACTACTTGAAGAGTGCAGAGTTTTATAATTTTCAGTTCTTGAAGCTGCTTTGGAATTACATCGAACATTTGTTTCGCAAAAAATGTTCCTTTACAGTGCCAAATATCCAAACAAGTAATATCTGTAAATTCATTTTAAAAAAGCTTCAATAAATCGTTCAAAATTTTATAATTGTTACTTATTTTGTTGTGATATTTGGTTGTAAAAAAAGCCGGGGAAAAAAAATAAATGCCTTTCTGTTGCGTTATATTCAACAAAAGCTTTAGACGCTTGTGGCACCATCTCTCGGAAAAAGACTGAACTAACATGATGCCATTAATTAATGAAAAAATTGTTTCACTTATTCAGCTGTCTGTCTCAACGGTATTAAAACAATACTTGGTGATTCGAATGAAAAACCACACACTTTTCACGGAATGCTTTCGTGTTAAAATAAAAGGCTGTCTTTAAAGAAATAGCAATTTAAACAGTTGAACTCAAACATTAAACCAGTTTTCTTTTTCTTCTGCTGAAATAGAGTTTAATCACACTGAGAAGCACTGGGATTTTCCTTGGCGCTTATCATTTTAAATTTCATCCCACTACATCAAATAGAATCATTAAATTTAAAGAAATTCTGTTCACTTTAAAAATAGTCGCATCTTCTACCCTTACAACCTTTAGGGTTGTGGTTCATCCACCCTTTTTCCACTGTATACTTTCTAGTGACTGCATTAGTTCTTTTCTTGGTTTGAGACTATTTTGGGTTTATAATTTGTTATGGTAAGTCGTTACCTTCCTCTCCCCCGCCCACCCCCCAGTGATGAATTCACCACCTAGGGTGTCGAAGAGTATGCGACGATATCCTTCAAAGCCCTATGTTGAAATTTAATGTAGGCTACACAGTTTCTGAAATTGATTGTGCAGGTTGGCGAACAAATCAAACACTTAATCTTGTTTTATTAAAAAATTAAAAAAAAACAAGAAGGTTGTGTTACAGTGCGCTCTGGAACACCAACACTGGAAGCGAGAAATTATAAAAAAACATTACTAATTCCCCTAATTCTGGTGAAAGGACCAGAATAAAACAAAAACAACATGAATCCATGAACTAATCTTGCCAGATATCAACGATGCCAATTGGTAGTGTCAGTGTAATAATACGGAGAGTGTTTTTGCAATACGCATGTACACTTTGAGCTCCTTAATGCCAGTGGACTAAGCACAAACAGGAGATATGCGTATGTGGCTTTTGTGGCGGCTTTCGAGTTATTTGGTAATAATTGTACCGTGTTCACTTTTCGCACGAGAAAGGGGAATCCTTGATAGAAGATTTCCCTGTGAAACACCTTAGAGGCTTAGACTATCATAATTCATACTGAAATTGAAATCCCTGCCCTTACATTAAATACCAAGATGTCGTTTGTCTTCGTCTGCCTTAGCACTCCATGATCATTTCCTGCTGAGGGTTCATAAGTTCCCAGCCTTACATATACTTGTCCCTATCATGCCGATATAGATAACAATGATCTATTTGATTTAAATTTTTGTCCACCACTCTGAGTTTCCCTCCCAGTGTTCCAATCAAAAAAGAAAAGATTGCCTAATTTAGTTAGCCTCTGAATGGGTCATCCAGGAACTCCGCTTCCCTCCGCACGTACCTGCCACTGACATGGATAACATAGCTGCATATTGTAGGCAAGATAAAGATTTCATATATACATATATATATGACGTGTATCATGAGCACAACCCTCCACTTGCCGTCCGATTCAATACAAGCCTTCAACTTACAAAACGAAAGTTGAATATGGAGATGATTTAATGCTAGCTCAAGTGGTACCGACTATATAGTCTTTCTTCAAATTGAAGACATGAGAACAGATATCAGTTTTCAGACATAATCCTCTTCTCATTCTCAACCTTAAATAATCAAGTATCCATACTCTATAGTCACCAATTATTTATACTCTAGAAGGCTAGAGTCATAGTTTCTGAAAAGTTGAAGTGCCGGGTCTTCTGGAGGAGGATCACCGGCACCTCACTTTTCAGAACCATGAAAAATCGTATAACTTCGGAAGATCAAGATAAGTGCCTTTTCTTATATCAAAGCACAATACAAAGTAATAATAAAGACCTGAATACTTTTCCTGAATTGAAAAATGGTACCTTATCTGCGCAACCTTGCGCACTATCATGAATAAATGGACGAAGGGTTATTCTGCGTGGATTATTTAGAATACTCGTGTTAATAATTAACTAAATCTTCGATTGAATATTTTATGCCTAAGTGCGTTTAAGTAGTTTTTGGCTTATTGTGCATTTTGTTCCTGTATGTATTGCTTCAGGCTGTAGTTCTGTTTATAATTCATTAACTATGTAATACTTCTGTGCCATATCGGATATGTTGTGCGATTTGCCACTTTTTACCCACACAACTGATTTTTCCGGGATTTCTCTTATTCGCAATTTATGGAAATAAATATTATTCTCTTTAACTAAGGGCTATAAACACAGAAGAAGGATAAAAGGAGGGTTAAATACCGTAGTTTCGGTGTTTATTTAACCGGTATTTTTACAGTTTGATTATTATTCAATTGGAAAAGTATCGATGTTTTTAAAATGAAAACTCCAACCAGGAAGGTTATCAGTGTGCAAGGGTTAAATTCGCTTTACAGGGCTGTATAAAGGAAAGTCTACGTACAATGTACACTTCCCTTTATACTTTTTTGTCTGCATATGTAGATGGCATTTATTTTTTTATTTATTCGCTGAGTGTTGAAATTTTTTCGAGTTATTAAAATGCAGCATTCATCAGGATTCTTTACCTCATCCTCTTGTTACCTTACGTGTTCCTTTTATAAAAGCCGCTTTCTAATACATTGCCTTCGACATGTTATTTCACACGTCGATCTCATTTCCTGTCGGCTTCTGACTTTCCCCCTAGCTATTTACAGTGTTTGCGCGAACATATCTAGCCCTTCTTTACTAGTCAGTGGTGAAACCTGAGCAATGTATTTATTGAAAAGCTCGTTCTCAAAGTCTGCCCGAGTAAAGAACATCAAAAAGTAAGCCACCCTTTTAAATACGTTTTGGATATACCCTTCGTAAATACATCTACCATGTGGTATCTTTCTCAGCAACTTGTGACGCACTTACGCAGAAGCCTGCTGTTATTGATTTAACTATCTGTCTTCAGGGGATTCCCTCTGTATTGTGACCTCTGCGAGTAACGCTTTGTGTCCTGACCAAAGGGAGCTACTCGTACTTTCGTTATTTACCTAACTCACTTCTCATCTTCATCTGTGCGTGAGCAGTAAGTCTTGGAAGTGGTACGGAAAGAAACTGAACAAGCATGCTGCTGTTTCACTTTATTCTGCCACAGGAAAATTACTATATATGTCATTTCCACATCATTAGCCTTGTAAGATATCTGATAGATAAGTCAGTCTCTTTGGATTGATTCCGTGAATCCATTTGAGACTTCTGAAGCCAAAGTTTGCTTTCCAAGGGACTGTGGTTTACAATAATTCCTTATCTTCACTCTCCAAAATTTTCTACTCATCACATCACATCACATACATAATTTAGTGCAAAATTCTTCCCTTCCTTCTCTCATCGGAAACTTGAGCTTTTCATTCTAAACCAGCCAAATTTCTCTAATCTGGCTATATAGACATGCCATAAAGACCTTCATTGCCTTATTTGCCTCGGCATTTATTCTAAAACATCCCAGCTAATCCAACAGGGCAGTCTTGATGGTAACTAGTTGGCTGAGACTAAAATTTAGCCAACCAACCTCGTTTTAATTCTGCTGCTGACATCTCAGTTTAATTTTAATCATGTGTATCATGTGTGTGTGTGTGTGTGTGTGTGCGCCTGTGACAGTTAGTTTCGTTTTGTTTGAAGCTTTTATGTCGACTTAGTGAAAATAAGTTTTGATCATATTTCAGTATTATTTATTTACTTAATATTATTTAATTTGCTTAATTAAATTAATTTTAACATATCATAATTTGCCCAATAGTTAGTCCAATTAAGGAAAAAATCATGCTTCAAATGAAAAAGAACGTAAATACATATAAACTTAAATTACTGTAAATGTCAAAAGATATAACTAAAACTAAGATTATAAATATCATATAATGTATTATAAAATTTCATAATATATAAATATACTGCATTTTACAGAATAAACTAGAAATAGAAAGGGACATTTCTTTTTTATTTTATATAAAAGTGGAATATTAATACGATGTTTGATTACTGCTGGTTAAATTAAGAAAGATACAAAAAATAAATAAATTTAAATTTATATGCTGTAACTGAAGAAATAAAGAAAAATTCTGTACGAGGTACATAATGTGTCCTGCCGCTAGCATATTTAACGTGTTTTACATTTAAGAGTCATCAACAGGCGTTAAAAACGTTTAATTTTCAGATATTAATAAAATTCGTGGATAATAATATAACGATGTTTTTATTTTATTAATAATAATTACAAACTGAAAGTATTGGTCTGTGATGACTAAAGTAGGATATATAAATTTTATTGAAGAGTTCACGACTAAATACATCATCTATAGTTGTTCCATTACGTGTAGTATTTATCGAAAGATCTGATGACATGTCCAAGTTGAAGAATGTTTTCATAAATGTGCACAACTCTTTTCCAGCCTCAGAGTTTAATTGTAAAGAAAAAAAACTACATTCAATCTGAAAACACCAGGTCACTTGAAACCAGATGCGTTTTCGAAAGTTTTTTGTATCTTAAAACCTTAATATTTCTGTTTCTAAATCCCTTAGCTTTCCAACGATGTACTATACGTCCACATTATCCCGTTTATTAGGTGAGAAAATTCCCTTGATCACATGTTCATATTTTCCACTATCCTGGAAAAACAACTGCATTTTTCAGAGGTCTGAAAGTTTTTCCTCTAGTATAGAGCTAAGATGAAGCTCCGTGCAAAATTTCATTAAATTTGGTCCAGTAGAAGATAAATTACTGTTGCCATCATACAAGTATGATTGCAAGAATCATACATTTGTATTTATACAATCATAACAATCAACCATCATACAAGTACGATTGCAACAATACAAGTTACAATAATTCGCTTTTGGCGGAATCTGGTGATGACGTCACTTCCGTAACGCTTTTCGCGTGACGATTTTTCGTTACAAAATTTTTGGAATAACGCCAGTAAAAACGTTTTTAACGTCCAAATGTTCAGCTGGATATCAATAACATCTCTGACTTCAGCTGTCTTTTTAATAGAGTGTAACTGAATTCATATTGTGGAATTAATTTTCCTGTGACTGTAAGTTCAAACCTAAGTTATCTCCCTCATGTTAATATAAGTACTTATACTATGCCAACTCCAGCCAAGTCTATTGTCAAAAACTGTCAATCGTCCTTTTAATGTATATGTTTTTCTAATTATGTTTTTATAAATCTAAATATGTGTTTATGATTCTGTGTACACCCTTCTAGCCAACCAGCTGTAAAGGGGGTGAAATCAAAGTTAATCAACTCAATAATAATAATATCCAAATTCATGAATAAACGCTAGGAAATGCAGATAAACAGAATCTTTTAGAAAAATTGGTTACATCTGCATTTCTTGTAAAGTGTAATAAGATATCGTACAGATAACTGATGTGGCCTGGCACAAATTGTTTTTATTAGTGCGCATTCTTGATAATTTGTGTTCATCCGAGATTGTACTCCATTAACGTTGTTCTGTTAATACTAAGATGCAATCAATGAATAAGAAGAAAAATTTAATTTGCTGTGAAACTGCGTGCATCATGCATACCATGGCAAATGGAAATTAAAACTTTATGCGAAAGACTTTCGCGAATTATCTTTAGCAATTCGGAAAACTCCTTTTCTGTTTAGGGTTAAAAACAAAAGCAGCATTCCTTTGTTGGAAAGGAGGGGGGGAGGAGCTAGAAGATTGTGACATGCCTAAAAGATTTCCTTCCTAAGAAGTTCTTCTCATAAGTTCTTCGCAGTGCACCGAACTCCACTCTTCATCCATGCTCTAGTTACGAAAAGCATGCAGAGAAACAAAATCTCTCGTGGGGATGGGAACTGTTCGAGAATAATGACAAGTCTTAAAGAAACGTGGGATGACGTCAAATGTGGGTTGTCTTATCAGAAGACATTACCTGACAGTGATGAGGTTCGGCGCTATCAGTGTTAGGGAAAGAATCCCAGTTTGTTGCGTGAAATCACAAGAGGGATAGAAATATGAAGAAAGAAATAAAGAAACAGAAATGTAAGAACACCTGGCAGTAAGAGACAGAGAAGGGCAAACCCATGAATAGAGAGAGGATAAGAATGGATAAAAAGATGAAGGAGATAAAAAAGGAAAGAAAATAACTTCGCTTTCGAGGAAAGAGTGCAAAAGCATTGAAATTCATAGCGCTGCCATAAGTACCTCCCAGTATGATGTCTAGTCTGTGCAATATGTAATGGTGGAGTATTACAAAATGGTGCAGCTGTACGTAAAATGTGTGGAACACCGCAGACTGGGTGTTCAATAGAGTATATTGCTTCTTTCATGAATTCGCATTCGTTCAAGGTTGTGAAAATCGTGCTGAAAGGAGGCACAGTTTCTCTAGAAATTTCGCTCGTGACCAGTCGAACCACCCTCTCCTATAATATCCCAGCATTGGTTTTTTATCCAAATATCGGCATTCCATTTTTAAAATAGTAAATTCACATCGCAATTCCCATTCCAGCGCAGTACACTAGTAGGATGAAAGTTTGGTAGCTCTGAGAATAGCTGCTTTTAGATATCTTGTTCGCTGTGGATTATTTGTATGAGCTTGTGTCCTGTTTGATAACGTTTCGTGTATTTTCTTAATATTTTGTATTATTTATTTCGTTTCATATGGTTAAAAACTTTTTGAATTCTACATTATGGTAAAACTCCAGGTCATCCTAAGAAGCACGTATAATATAAGCAAGGCTTTCATGGACTGGTATCCATAATTTGGAGGAGTGACCACACACAAAATCATATTTGTCAAAGTGAACATCACACACCAGATCCGAGAGTTCTTGTTTTTGATTTCGATATTTTTTATTTATTTTATACTGATTGTAGCTTTTATTTATAAATACTTCACCTTTTTATATTTTTTTATTGAAATAGGGACCTCATAAATAATTTTTGCCAAGGATCCAAATATACCAAACATAAGGTCTCGTTTTAAAAGGTAAAATTTTGTACTTTTATCATTTATTATGCGAAATAGTGGATGTTTTTCGTTTAAGAGTTCTAGTATGGTAAATTAGGCTGTTGATATTTTAAATTTATGCTAAGACAACTAAAGCCACTAACTGTAATATTTTGTATATGCAAATTGCGTGTATTTCTGGTCAGTTCTGTTGTTTGCTGAACAAAACCCACGGGATTCTGAAAAGAAAGAAAGAGAGAGGACAAATAACCGTCTCCTGACTGACCGGAGAGATGGGAGATGAAGTTTAATTTTTCCTTTTAGGAGTTCAAGCAGAAAAGTGACAAAATCTGTTGTTCTGCAAATAAATTAGCGTAGAAAACTAAAAACTTTGGATGCATGGACAAGAACGAAAGCGTACGCATTGTAAGCTCTTGAATTTTATGTCCCACACTGTACCAATTATGAAATGATTTCATAACTGGGTACAGTGAGAATAAAGCCCAATAAAGTTCCACCAGTCTAAACGGGACGCGAACCCAGATGGTTTTTCTTGAAGAAGTGCACTGAAGTGAAAAATCATTGTGTTTTCTCTAATGGGGGATTAATCACATATTACAATGTACATTTTAAAGCAAAACAATTAAGATTTTATTTTCTTAATAAATCACTCTTACTACACTGCTCGACAAAAGTAACAGAACAAAATGTTTTTCATCAATATTTTATTGCGAACAGTGTCGCCGAAGGCGAATATTTTATGTAATAGTCATCCTCGCATGCAAATTCTGAGTATCCAATAGAAATCAATCTACCACTTTACAGAGCTGCACGTTATGCAAATTATCCAGGCCTGTCAAACACGGGTTACGATCACATCACTTTTTTCCCGTTTTTTTTTTTTTTTGGCTTGCTCAATGGGATAGCCACATCCCCAGTACTCAGAATGGCAAGTCATCGTTTAGATGGTTCTTTTTGATGGCTGGCCATTGGACGACTTAAAGCCGATAATGCGCAAGCGGAGGGGGGCACGTTGGCATAATGTCTCACGCAGTATCGTCTCGGCACTATGGAAGCAATTTCAGGAAACAGGAACCATTACAAGAAGAGCTGGCCAAGGTCTCCCGAGGGGTACCAAAACAAACCGCTAACTGGCGATAACGGCAAGATGGAACCCAAGGATGTCCTGTCGACGACTGTTTTTTGAAGTGCTGCGGCCACAGATGAAAACATTTCCAGCCCGAACTGTGTTAAGAAGATTCAGTTGAAGTGGACTCTAACCCCGTGTGCGAGTTTTTAGGGGTGCGGTTGGCCCAGGTTTTATTTTCACGCACGTCAACGCCACTGCACATAGAGCTCAAGTGGTGGAGGAATATCTTGAAACTGAAGATATCCACGACTGCCGTGGACAGTACGATCACAGACTTAAATTAGATGCAACATTAGTGGGACTCACTTTGGCGTCGCATTGCACGCTGACAGCGAAGTATTCGGTCACTTGGTGAGCTAACGTCTGCGCTGGTGGAAGAGTGGGATTTGTTGCATAGAATCTTATGGACCCTTATATCGAGCATGGTTCACCGCTATTAGGCCTGTTTAACCGTTGGAGGTGATCATACTGACTACTGATGTCAAGTTGACCATATTTTCGAGCATCATGTATCGACTTCTGTAATGTGACTTTTTTTTGATAATTCTTATACAACCCCTACAAACGTCCCTTATACCTGTCCGAAGCTTCTCGGTGTCGCTTCATTTCACTGTTATTCTATAGTCATCGCAAGCTGCACCACGTTTTCTACAAGCTCTGTTAATTTTGTCGAGCAGTGTAGATCAGACATTACTTGGAAAAATAATTATAATAATTATCCTCTGAAATCAGTTGGATGTTTATTATCATGAGTACGTGAAATCGTCACCATCCTCATTCTATTTTATGCAAATATGGTCGCCATTATTCCAATTATGAGTGTAATTAGGTTATTCAGTACTCGCTGCACGCGTACATCGCAGCCAACATTTGGCAGCGAATCGTTCGGTACACACATTGAGTAGTGAAATGCATTACTGCTGTCTCAGCATTGGTTCGGTTTTCGTGTAGCTTAAGTACCATCAAAGTGTTGGCTTTCTGAACCTACTTTCAGCGAAACGGAACCAGTTTTCTGTTATGCAAACAAGTGTTAGTGAATTATTTAATTAGCCATTATGCCTTTATGTAAATGTGGGCTCTTTCATTGGACACACTGGCATGTCCTTTGTTAAAATGTCACTGCTGCACGAGTCGTACCAGCCAAAAGCCTTAATGACCAACGAAATAAGTCACGTAATAGCAACAAAGGAGAGATATTATCTCACGTGTTGTCATCTAAGTTACGACACAATTTGCATTGTCTGAAGTCCCTTTCCGCTGGGCCCTCGGCCACTTTCCACTTCCCTCTGTAATGGGCTGCTTATTGCTATCGGACGAAGTTCTCGTCTGATAACCCCAAAGAAAATTTTATCTTCTTAAGTTTTTAACTCGGCGTTGTTTATTATTAAACTAGGACACCTGAGTAAAGAGATTGCTGTGGTGCAGTTAAAGTCAGGGTGATTGAGTAATTGAGGGCGGGACAGCCCTTATTTAAACTTTGTGATTGTTCACTGCACGATTGTCCCTTGTCATTTCACCACGAATGACCCGCGCTGAAATGACACGGGAATCAGTTTCAGCTCTCTGGTACACTTTAGAGTCTGCTGTGATCTGTTGGAAGTTTTGTTTTTTCTTAAACACACTGATTCACAGAAAAATATTCTTTTAAAAGGATGCCTTCTGCGTGTGTATTATTCTAAAAAGTTGGAATCTCTGTGCGATCTAGAATATCTCACGCTGAATTCGTTAGGCTAAGATGGAAGATGGAGTTTTATCTTTCCCTTTAGGCAGAAAAGTGGCATGATCTAATTTCTACCAATAAACGTAGAAAATCTAAAAACTCTACAAACGGTTTCAAAAACACAATGTCCCACGCGTTGTGATCTTGAATTTTATATCCCACACGTTGGAGGATTTATTAAATTGTTTCTAATATGAATAATAATCGTTCAATTAAAAGAATCCTTATTTCATTGGCTCGCAGATATTAACGAATCAGAATTATCCAATATCCAGTTTTTTTCTTTTCCTTTTGAAAGCTTTTCCTTTTCCGGTTTCAAAGTTATTCGGAAGATGTGACTATTTGGTGTGTGGACTTTGGTTAATCTTAATATCGAGTTGTGAAGTGTATATAGTTTCAACACGATTTGATTAGAAATATCTTTTGGCTTTTTAAGTCCGTTATAGTTGGAATTTCTCATGGATGGGTATTCTGAGAGTCAGGTCATGTGCTAGTGATAAACAAAGGTCATCATTAGTTAACTGGTTAATGATTATAAGACTAAATTGCGACTGTGCTCTTATTGAGGTCCGTTTCAGATCTGTGGACGGCCATGTTCCAGTTGGAGAGAAATAACTTTCCGGTGTGTTCATTTGATTTTCTCCCAAATAGACCATAAAGATATTCTGCAGTGTCTTACTGTATGAGAAAGGTATGTCACTTTGGAACGTGAGGTTGTTTTTACCTATATCTTATAAAAATTGAATGGATGAGTCCAAAATGTAAAATAGATCATTCTCGAAGAGCTAGAATCCTATTTTTAAATAATGGGACGAGGGATTTTATGCGTTTTTGAATGAGAATTTGGACACCGAAAATATCGAGATCTTTTGATTGATTTCCTGTTAGAATACTTTGACCACGTAGCGGTAAAGAGCTCTGCCCTGAGAGGTGATTTTATTAGTTTTATACACAAGTGAAATTACTTTTCGGGGTTGATTATTACTGAATAATGGCATAGAGTTTGTGAAAGGCGCCACCGGTGGTTTCCCACATTTTCGCAAGGGTACTTTGTGAAGAAGTACAGAATCTCTGTAAAAGCCAGAAAAAGTGTAATGTCTGGGTTCTGTCAGAGTAGAGTTGTTTTGTTGTTGTGTCTCTGGCTGCTTGGCTGCAGAGCCCCTAGGGGGACCTCGTGTTGCCTGTCACCACCACTGGGACGTGAACCAGGTTGCCCATCATACTCTGGCTGGCCTTTACCAGAGTTGCCTGAGCTTTCTGACAGAGGCCAAATTTAAAAAAAAAAAAGGAAAAGTAAAACGGGGATTCAGGTAAGAGGGAAAAAGAGGGCAGACTGAAAGTTCAGGAGGAGTTGGAGGAGTTCGCTCTTTGTGAGGAGAAAATATGGGAGTGGGAGTTAAAGTTGCATGGGTGTATAAGGTGCCCTTGCATGATCACCAGAGGCCAGTGGACTCTGTATCCTGCACTCACAGAGTGCCAGCAATCCCACACTTGTATAGTGCCAGCAGTATCCAACCCTTGTGGGTTTGAGTCTAAATTCCGCACTGAGGAGTTCTTTAGAATGCCAGCAATCCCGCACAGGCACCTCCGTAGCCAGGTGGGAAGGAGCAGCAGTGTAACACACGCTTCTTGATTAGACCGGGGTTGGTGCCCGTCACCACCAAATACGGAGGATGCGGAAAGGTCAGGGAATGACCACCGCATATCCCGGAGCAATATGGCCTTAGTTGCTAATGCTCCGAAAAACCAAAACAACAACAACAATCCCGCACCAGAACGGTGCCAGCGGTTTTCCTACCCTTAAAGGGTTAACAAGTTGTCAAGGCAGAGAGCCCTCTAGCAGAGAAGGAGCTAACCCACACCTGTCTGATTCAGCCCTTGGGGAGCATAATCCAACGTTGTTCTCATTTCAGCAATCTTGGCTCGCCTCAGTGCGAAGATTTCCTACGCGTACACGGTTAGTGCCTTGCACGTGTTTTCATCAAGAAGCAGCGAGGACTCCTGATTAGGTGGATTCCTTTGAATTGCGGTAACCAATTTGAGTCTACTGTTGTCATAGGCAGGGCGCTCATACATGAGATCCCCCCCCCACCTGGACTCTTCTTCTCCACAATGACACCGCGGGTCTCTTTCAATCCCCATAGCCGTACGTTTCTGACGGAAGGAGCCATGCCCAGTGATAAACGTCATGGGTAGACCAGGCAAGAACCAGGGAGAGGACTCTGGGTGAGTTTCGTTTATAGTTGGGAGGAATCGCTTCGTGATGTCTCCTTCCTTTCTGCGTGGTTTCCCAGCTCTGTTGCCATATCGCTTGTAGGTGTTGGGTGATTCTCCTCTTCTCTATCTTGGGGTCACTTGCAAGATCCAGCTGGAGATTTACTATTTCAGGTTGTGTTCCTTTCCTAAGGTGGTAGAATAAGCCTCGCCTGACTGATAGGTAGAGTAGCTGCCATTCTGTTCGAAATTGGAAGGCAGGGGTGCTAACAGTGCGGCACGCCCTGCTAATTGATAGCAGTATGAACCTTTGAATTGTATCCAGCTTCCATTTGTTTCTTGCTAGTGCAGCTTGTCTGTACCAGGTGGCAAACTATAGTGACATAGACTGCTTTGTATATGAAGGTCAGAGCTTTGTGCTTCAGGTCCCAGTCGACCCTGCTCACCCTCTTGATCATGGCGGCATACTTCCGGATTTTGGTAGCTAGATATTTCGGGTGGTTATGGAAAATAAGACCCGAATCAATGTAAATATCTAAGTATTTAACCTCTGTGTACAGTCAGATGGGAATGAAGTTTAATTTCATTATGGGTGGTCTTCTAATTTGTAGTCTGCCTTTGAGGAGAATGGATTTTGTTTTTTCTCCCGAGATGGTAAGGTTGTGCAAGGCTGCCCAGTTCTGGGGTTTCACAAGCGCTCCATTTGCAATAGTTTTCAAGGACGCCCTGGTGTCCGCACGCACCAGCAGGACAAGGTTGTCCGCGAAGGCCAAGGGCTCAGCCCCCCAAGGAATTCCAGGAATTCGTCCAGGACAATAGACCAGACGAACGGGCCAAGCAGAGAGCCCTGCGGACAGCCGCAGTGGATGAATCTGGTAACTGTCTGATATTTGTTAGTAACTCGTACTTTTCTGTTGGTTAGGTAAGACTTTAAACTTTTATATAAGTTTGTAGAAACATTGGATTGCCGAAGCCTCCGAAGTACTCTAGACCACCACAGGCGGTTGAAAGCTCCAGCAAAGTCCACCAATATAGCAAGAGAGTACTTGAAGGCTGAGTGCGTTGCTTGGGCGATTAGATTGTTGATGGCGTCTTCAGTGATGCAGCCTGTTTTAAAGCCGTATTGTTTGTCTGAGGAGAGACGGTGTTCCTCGTACCAGGCAGAAAGTCGAAACAACAGTAGACGCTCCAGTAGTTTGGCTATCATGGAGAGTAAGGCAATTGGGCGATATGAGGCTGGGTTCTGTGGTGACTTGTCCAGGTTTTTCGGAATTAGTTTTAAGGTTTCAGTCTTCCATTACACTAGGGAGGTGCCCTCTGCATGCGCTTATTCAGTAGGCTTAGAAGTATAGCTGGACAGGCCTCAGCAAATTTTTTGAGAATTTCCACCTCCAGCAGATTTACACCTGGTGTTTTTCCATCTTTCATCTTGTTAATTTCCAGGTACATCTCGAAACCGATGATCGGGACTTCACCGTTGCTGTGTGGTATTCTAAATTCTGGTTGATAATTCCTTGATACTGTTGCGTCAAGGGTGCCTCTTCAACAGAGTAGATGGTATCAAGAATGTTATTTATAGTGTCCTCTCAGGCATAGGTGGAAGTACCGTCTATTTTCAGTGTTGTGTCAAGTACATCACCACGCGGTAATTTATTGGTTACAATTTTGAAAACGATACTCCAGGGGTTCTCATTCCCGGAAGTAGACACAAGAATTTGCCACGATTGCTTTTTGCTTTTGCAAATTTCTTTAGTATATTCATTCCTGACTGTGCGGTAATCTCTTGGGTGGGGTATCATCGCCCTTGCCCGCTGGAATATTTTCTAGCGAGGTGGACCCTTCTTATGTCGTGTAACTGGTGGCTCCACCAAGGGACAGCATATCGGTAGGGCCTCCTGCGTGGGATGGAAAGGTCGCAATCGCTTCTGATAGTAGCGGTAATGCTTTTTAAACAGTCATTCGGAGTTAGTGTGTTAGGGAGGGATATATCTTCAGGGAGTCTTGTTGACATTTCAGTCCGAAAGTACTGCCAGTCAGCTTTCTTGATGTTATAAATTATCACATCCCTGGGGACTAGAGGGGTACGTTCCACAGGGTGAACCAGGGAGAATGATATCTCTCTGTGGTCCAGGATTCTTGAAAAGTCCATCTTGCGAGCTTGCCAGCAATATCTGGAATCGCCAATGTAACGTCAACGTTGCTCTCTCAGAGGGGACCGCTGTAGGTGTGAAGATGGCCAAGGCGATTTATAACTTGAAGTCCTGTTATGAGGAAGAAATCTTCGAGTCTTGTACCATTCCTTTGGGCAGACCTATCACGTGTGCGACTGTGGCAAAGCACGGATCGGCAGTTTGCATCCATGGCTAGCAGCAACCGCCCCCTTGAATAGCTGTCTGGATAGTTCAGATTGCTGGGGCAATATCTTCTCCAAGATGAGTATATATGGACAACAAGAAGGGCGGGCCCAGTGGAGTTATAATTTGTGAGCGGGCACTGTTTGCAGAACATAGTGGTATTATCTTTGTGGTAGTGATATCCAGATTTCTGACTATTATTACAGCCCAAGGGTTGTCTGTTGTGCAATCAATTTTGTACGATGCAGGTCACCCTGTAAGCACTCCCGATCGGACATGGAGTTCTTGAAGAAGGACCACATCTATTTGATTTTCCTGTATTTTTACTTTTAGCTGGTCGGCTGTCCTCGCCCCCCCCCCCCAGCTCTCTGCGCATTTTGTTGGACAATTTTATTTCTTTGTAATTATTGGTTAAAGAGGCTCTATCCATAATTGATTCTCATTTGGCACTCTCATTTTAGCTTTTAGGTATACTGGACAGTTCCCATCTCTGATTGAGTGCTGGTGGGGTGCCTTGGCCGCCTTACAGTTGGCACAGGTTGGTGGTTGATCTTTTGCTGGGCAGTCGCAGCTACTTTTCCCTTTTTGGGCACACGTCGACTCTCGCTGGTTGCACGTGTGCGAATTGTGGCTAAAGCGGAGACATTTATAACATTTGGGGACAGGAATATGTTCTTTAAATCTGTGGCTTCCCCAGCCAATGAAAATTCGGCTCTGCGTTCCTAGGATTTTCCACGCTCTTGTTGAGAGCTGGATTACCCAGTTTACGTTACAGTGAGTTTTTGATTTAGCCTTGTATTTTGGAGCAACGTCGTCTTCATCTGCGTTTTCATGCAGGTACAGGCTGTAAATTTCTTCTGCAAGTTCTTCAGGGGTGACTTCCTGATCTACGTCAAACACTACGATTGAAGGACCTTTGTTCTTGGGAGCTTCTGCCCTTAGTCCAAACTTGGTCATATTGGCACTGTTAAAGGTAGTTTGTGCCTCGTCCCTGGTGTCTGTTTCTATCACCACGCCTGGGTGCCTAGTCTTCCAGATACTCCTAATCTTGATAGTCTTCATTTTCTCCTTTATATTAGTTGTCAGGGTCCCTTTGACGGCTTCACTAGTGTCAAGCTGCGCATCCTCTACCGGTTTAATCAAAATGATTTGCGATTCTGGCTTTCGTGTTGTCCTCTTGGTTTGGGAAATGTTTATTAGGCACAACAGGTGCGCCATTCCTCAACGCCTCTGCAAAGGTTGGGGACGTTGTTGCATGTGATTTTCCCTTTCTTGCGAACTACAGTTGATATTAAAGTTCAACAAGACTATTTAGGTGCAAAGTGTTTTAAACATTCATCAGACAAATCTAGTTTTCTTTAGAGAGAGAGATTGTGTGTGTGTGTGTGTGTGTGTGTGTGTGTGTGTGTGTGTGTGTGTGTGTGTGTGTGTGTGTGTGTGTGTGTGTGTGTGTGTGTGTGTGTGTGTGTGTGTGTGTGTGTGTGTGTGTGTGTGTGTGTGTGTGTGTGGGGGAGAGAGAGAGAGAGAGAGAGAGAGAGAGAAGATGATGATGCCCAAAGTTAAAATATCGTCTGCGTATGAGCCGTGAAGATTTCCTACAGTGATTTTCCACCTTACCAAGTTTATTTATATTTAGAGAGATTGGTCTGTTGAAGAGAAGTTTTAAGAAAATCTAAAATATTATCTGAGAAGGCAAAAATAATGTTCAAGTATAGGAGTAGCATCTCATTCGGGATCTCATTCATTATTAAGGTCAGGTCAGGATCTCATTCATTATTAATGTAAGTCGTCTCATTTAGAGAAACTGTGAGTGGTGATGAGGACTTTGCAATAATCCTGTATTGACTATGATGGGTAGGTTTAGAACATTGGGAATAGGAGACTGCAAGATTTCGAGTTATCTAATGTAAAGATTCAATTAAGAGACGTCTAGATTAGATTTACTCTAAAAGATTTTCTTTCCAACTTCAAAATTTAATTAAAATTCCATTCAATTCTACATTTCAGTGATATCCAAGAGTGTGAATAGCTTAAATCCACATTCAAAAGTTCTCAGGGTATTACTTCAGTTCATGCCGAATTTGTATGGAAACTCAGACTTAGTTGATTAATTAACTCCTTCCCATGGCTTAAACCTTGGAGACTCGTAAATAATCCAATGCTTACAATTGGCAGTCAAATATGGTCAGTTTTGGTCTTATCAAATATGACAAAAATATTGTCTGTGTTTATCAGCTGTTCTATATACATGTAAAAATATAATAATACTAACAAATCCAGACCACAGTCTAAGTGTGGCCTGTTCCGGTCGCGTTTCTCTATTAGAAACTTCTTCCTCAAATTTAACGGAATAATAATAGAATAATTACAGTCTTTTTTCAAGAAAGGTGTAATTTTTTTTCCAAATTTTATTGGAAAGTACGTCGAAAGTACGTTGCGCGTATCTAAACGCTGCATGTGAGCGAGCCATGCTTGCAAAAAAGGAATCTCGCGGGGTATTTAATTGTCAGGAGTTGCTTTATGGTAGCCATTTCATCCCGAAAAGCAAATGCGGGCGTAATTTTCAAAGCATATTGATTTTCTCCAGGATAGATTGATATTACTGGCGCTGTCAAAGTACGAACAGAAAACATTTATGCAAAAGGCGAGATACCTCGTGCACGATGGTTAAATACACTAGCTGTTTGTCAACACTGACAGTCAAGATAAAGAATGACGCCAGTATTTAACTTTTCCTTTCCAGTAGTGTCTCTCTCTCTCATTTTCTTTCGAAGGGGCATAATCATTTAGTCTCTTCGGTTCGTCGGTGTGCTACCAAGGAACGTGATTCGGCGAAGCAGAACAGAACGCTGCGGTCTTGGCGATCGGTTCTTGTAGCATGTTTGTCTACAGACCACTGAGTCCATTGATTGCTCTTAATTAAGGAACTGTAGTGTCGGGTGGATGGAAACGTCACTTCCTGTTGTTGTTCCTCCGATCACTTCTTCGAAGAACAAATGGAATGCGTTCTTTGTGACAGAAAAGAATCGATGGGCTATAAATACAAAGGTCTGTTTTAGGGCACATGTATGGTGTTTGTAGCGAAACGGGCGGTTTGAAACTTCTTTGGGAAAATGACATTTAACCCAAATCAGTTGATTTTACAAAAAAAAAAAAACATTAAGTAACCTGCTTACGAGCTCATTAGCAAATGACTATTACCTTAATTTTATGCTTTAATTAAAATTAAGCGTTTTAATTAAGCTAAAAGCACAGAAAGTCATTCGCCTTTTTTTTTATTTGTCTGCAGTTCATTCTTTCCGCCAAGAGTTGAAAGTGAAAGAAATTCTTGTGTTTTTTTTTGCGTGTGTAGTTAAGAAGAAATGTTCTGTTCTGTTCACCCTGGCAGTTCAACTAGTTGCATTCGAAGATAAGATCCAACATTGGAAATAAATAAACGGAAAATAATTTAAAATACAACTACAGAATTAATATCAACCATCCCAGTCACCAAACTGAACGATATGAAGTAATTTTCCAAAGACCAATGAAATATTTAATAAGAGTGTTGATTATGTTGTTGTAAATAGGATTTCAGGAGCATCGGCAACTAAGGCTGTATTACTCCATATATACTCTCTGTAAATTGTGTTTGTTCTGTGGCCGATGGCTGTGGGTTTTGCTGGACAAAAACCGTTATAGTTTTCCGGGAGAAAAAAACCATGCTACCTTCACCTGAGATCGACTAGCTCATCCACTTTGCGAAAAAGGGCCATAAAAATTCCTAGCGTCATCTACGCATCTCGAACTCAGGTCTTTTCCACCCGGCGTGGGGAGGACGCCGATTCTACCGACTGCGACATAAAGAGGAATGCGCTGTGTTTTTAAAATTATGAAGCAATTATCAGATGATATATAAACATGATGATTATCTTGTTTGATTATTCAGTATGATCTGGAGTACCGATATTTGTCACTGCACTCTCCAGTGAATGGAAAACCCTTCCTCTTGTTGTTCCTGACTGATTCAAAAGTCCTCTTTAGGGCAAGATTTTGTTTTTGGAATTTTCATGTAGTATCGACTCTGTTCACAGGGGAAGCCAAATTCATATGGTTGTATATGTAATCTTTACTACGCATTACGCCTGTACAAAAGTGTGTTCAAGGAGTGAAGGTTTCCATCAGTTTGTGAAAAACAAACTGATGGAAAACTTAAGTTAAAATATTAACTTAAGTTTTCTTTTTTTTACCCAAGCAAATATCACGATATTTTCAGGTTCCTTGATTTTCCCATTTAAGTTGATTCTCTGGAAATGAAAGGACTCATGCTTGTAACGCATTTCCCAGCACAAACGATGTTGTGGTCTGAAATCCAAAGCAAATATTTCTGTATTCAGCCTAGTAAAAGAGATACTTTCTAAAAGTACTAAGACCCCTTTCATTCAGACTTCAAAATATGCAAATTTTATGCCACATTAATATGTATACAATTTAACTGTTTTAATTATGAAAAGCGTCGTTTATAATTAGTCTAGTACGTATATACGACTTAAACTGCTTTATAAATTTTAGTGGTAACACAACTTTTCTTTTTTTCCTATGAAATATTAAACTGGTTTCATTTCCCGTATCTTATGACTTTTGCAATAACTATCTTGTTTACCACTCTATGTTACACTACAAGTTTGTTGTAGAAGAATTTCTTGTTTTCTTCCATTTTTCTGCTTTGGTCTTCTCCTTAATTCTACCAAACTCTACTATTGGCTTTTTAGATGAACAGGAGTAAATCAAAAAATCTTAAGCTTGCGTCGAATGCTTCCTTACCTTGGCCACCGCGTATTCCCAGTCCACCATTATCGCAATTGTAGCTGCTTTGCTCCTTTCACAACGATGGCCATGTGAAGTGGTCGTATAATCAGCGGGTTGTCTTCCGGCTTTGATGGTATTCCCGTGAGTTTAACTTCAGCGTAGCAGAATCTCTCGTGTTTACACGCTCGGTTTGCTAATGAACTCAATTGTTTCACGATATTACACAACGTCTCCTATGCTTACTCCTACTGGCATTTTCAGCCATATCAGTTCGGTTCTGGAGCTGCTCCTCTTTCTTATGTTTCTAAATGTCATTACAATGAGGAAGGTATTAAAGAGCACGCTGTCGAAATTTGCAGATGATGATGAAAGGTAGGGAGGGGTGGTGAACGACAGCAGCCAAGTTACGCTTCTTCAAAATGATCAGCTAGACGAGTGGGTAGAAAAAAAAATGATTATGGTTTAATGTACAAACTGTAAGTTCTTCGACTTAACAAATATTTACACAAGAGCAACCTAGAGAATGGGGCAATTTGAAATGAAATGCGGTAACTGACGAGAAAGACTTGGAGCCGGTGGTTGTTGATACAGGTGTTCTCGAAGTTCTGGGTACAATGTTGAAAGACTGTTCTAAAGACATATATGGTGGTTCTGTAGACGATTTACCTCACTTCTTCATGCACCTAGAAGGGAGTTAAACTTCCATTATATAAGCCAACGTAGATAAAACAATTAGATTATTAAGTTCAAGTGTGGAGGCCACATCTGAAAAAGGGTCCAAAGAAGGCTGACCAGAATGGTATGGAGAACCATGGGATATACCTGAAAGGAATGATTCCCAATACTTGCTCTCCAGTCTTGAAAAGACTGGAGGTAAGTTTTCAATATTTATTCATCGTAATGCTTCATATCTCTACTGATAGCAGAGATATAGAGCAGGGTGATTAAGTGTCGTATAATCTGAATACACTGGATCACATGAGGTGTACCGTTGGACAACAAACGATTAACCACTAAAATAATTTTTTCTCAGGATCGCTGAAGGTCAAGGTAACAATGAGGAAGGTATTTTACAGATGTGGCAAAAACCTGGCTTTCTTGGACTATTTGGCCATTCTAATAGTTATCACACTGACACAAAAACTCTTACCTGCGTGAAATCATAACTTGACGCTCACCTCACGCTGTCTAAATTAAAGGGCACTTCTCCCTTCAGATGTTTGTAGTGTACGAAACGAGTTTATTTATGATATAAAATTACATATACATGCTAATACATATTTACATCCTGATATCAAAGTAGTCTAATCATGTATGCAACGTTGGGTTTTTTCTGAAGAAATGATTTTAAATTATTTATAGGCAGGTAATCTTGAGGATTTCCCATGATTCCCGCTTGTGCACGATATTTCACCTCATGCGTGGGTTGATTCATCGAGCTAAATGATTAAAGCTGGAAAAACCAGGGCGTCTCGTGATCTCAGATATTCGTCATAGGTGACGGGCGTGGGAAACTGCACTGAGTGATCGTAATTATTAGGATTACATTTTTGTTACCTGGAAGAAGAGTATAAAATGCCTAGATGACATTATTTGTGAATAATCACTGAAGATCTGGATAACTTTGCTCTTTATCCAAGAACTTAATCATTTCCGTGGCCTTAACAAATTAAATGCTTTTCTAATGAAATGCTGTCCGGTTTCAGCCACTATAGCACGTGTATTAAAATTGCCATCAGCTAAAAGCGAAATCTGATGTTGCTATAACTAAGTAGAAATTAAAATAAAAGATTGAAATATTTTTTAGGAATTTCCAGCCTACTTTCCAAAAATGAAATCTAGCTTGTAGGTTGTGTGTGAGTATTTGTCACTAATGACCTTTCTGTTTGAAGCCTGGCTCAAACGGAATTTACAGTACATCTAAAAAAAAAATGCCATATTAGGGCTACCCCAGAACAACCTCATGTGTATCATGTTCATAAATTGAGTGTGTTCTCTGGTTGGATTTCTTGATTTTTATAAAAACAAGCAAACGGATTAGAATACCCCGAGTTTCCGCTTGGGGGACCTTCCTATCTTCGTATGAAACTCAACAACTCAGCCACAGAGTATAAAAGCTCATAAAAGCTCCTCGCGTCATTTGACGGGATTCGAACCCGGGTGTTTTCCACCCGGTGTGGGGAAGACGGTAATTATAACCACTGTGCTAACCGTGAGGACATTGTAGCGGATAACCAGGGACTCCGAAAGGGGGCGAGGATATTCTTATTTCGATCTGGACTCAAATTAGAAACCACATGTATTTATAATTTGATCGGAACCAGATTTACAGTACGTGAGAGGATCGGAGAATATTGTATTCTGATGGAGTATTATTCATTCTGAGTATATTAAGTATATCTGAATATATTAAGGAAAATACAAAGCATTTTCTTTAATATACTCAAGTCATAGTGTTCCAGTTCCAATGGTCATTCGTGTGTATATTACGGCTGATTTGCCCGTTTTGCATATCGTCTAAAATCAACAGGCAATCTGTCATGTCCTCATGACTTGACTAATGCAGTTCTTTTACTGTTGCTGATTTTAGTGAATTTATTAATTCATTTAATGTCCTTCCAGTATTAGTATTTTATTGACGTATGCTTGGGTACTGCTGTAGAACTTTTTAATCACATATCTTTTCTTTTCTCAAATGTTAATACCTGAAGAATAACTTGACGTTATCAATTGTAAACCCTGCTTGCAATTTTCTAACTACTATTCATGCACATCGTATAGCTAATAAGTTAATATTATTATTACGTTTTTATCATCTTTTCGCCGAATATTAGTTTAGTTTCTGAGTTGACCCGTGATGTTTCTTTTGTTTTCATCATTCTTTGAATTTTATCATATGTTTTGAAAATAATCTTAAAGAAAACATTTTCGCGTAAGTGTACTTGGTCACCACGGTACCCGTGCAGCAAGGTTGTCATGGTAACGGGTTTCATTACATTAGCTTCTAGGTATTCTCTTCATTTCCCTTCTTGTTTCTGGCGTATTACATCTACGCACTAACGTCAGGAACATTTCTCATAACGTGAACTGTGTGCTCTTTCTAGTCGTGTGACTGCATCCCAAGGGCTGTTTCCTAGCGCTGTAAACACTCATATTTTTCTTAATAATATAAAGGCACAATGGCGTATTTTGCTCATTTATCTCAGAGGAATATGTCGGTTTGATATGCGCACGAAAAGGCCATTCTACAAAGTTTTTGTACTAGCTGAACAAAATTAAATATGTAAATAAAATGAGTTCTTAACTGATGCCGATATTGTAGGAATAACGGGAAAATGGTGCCATCCTGAGATAGAAGATAACAAATTTTGTTACGGTGAGTACAATATGTTCAGAAGAGAGCGGGAGCAGTCAAGGGGTGGGGAGTTACGGTGCTTATCAAAAGCTGCTTGAAAAGACAATGCAGTTTCCAGAACTTGATCAAGTCCAGGCAGATATTGATGACTAGTGGTAAAGGAAAAATAACAGTGGAGATACGTTACAGGCCAAATGATTCCGAAGAGTACATAAAAAGCTCTTCAGAAAACTTAAGTGGACAAGCAGGAGTGAGTGCATCATTGTGGGCTACTTTAACTTCCCTCTTATGGAGTGGAAATCGTGGAGAGCAGCGCACATAGAAAAAAGTACTTTATTGAATTAATATTTACCTCAAAAATAGTACGTAGAACACTTCCGTTTGATACTCTCCAGAAATTAAAACGAAAATCTTACATTACAGTAACAAATAATTAAAAATCAATTTAAAAATAAGAAAATTAATTAAAAGAATTTAACGAAAAAATTTCAAAACGATTTTACACGCTGAGGCCACGCGTTAATTAACACGAAAATTCAGAGGAAACCGCGTAGAACCCTGATAAGACGAGTCGCAATCACCACAAGAAATGTTGTACGCTAGGTCATTTATTCGTGTTCAGTAAAGCGTGTAATTTCCATATTGACCTGGCCACAATTTTAAATTCGGTATCTTTAAAGAATGTGTTAAGCTGTTTGTGCCACTGTTCGACATATGGGACAGAAATAAAGTATTTTTTGATATTACTGTTGTTGGTTGGTGTAGTATTTTGTATCCTATCCTTAGCTCGTACCCTAATTCGGTTTATTGTAGCAAGGGGATAACCTATTTAGGAATCTAAATAGGTTATCCCCTTGGTTAATATTTGTATTTCTGAGCCCAAAGCAGATTCCGTCGTTGAATATTTGTAGGCATTTAGAAATTGATTAAAGATAATCGATCTCTTGTAGGTGAACGGGTGATAGCTGTTATAATGTAGAAGCATACCTGTGTTTGTAGGTTTTCGATAGATGCTAAATTGGATTTTATTCGAGTCCCGAGAAAGCGTGAAATTTAGAAAAATTTAATGACTTTGTATCCGTATCCTCCTTTTCCAATGTAAATTTGAGTCTAGAATTATTACCGCTATATCTCGTATAGTGGTATAATAATAATGTCTTTATTTTCCCGAAGTTCACGTAATGTTAAACTGTCATGTGTATTCAATTTAGGAAGTCGCGTTTCTTTTATGTTACTCACCACTTGGTTAACTTGTTGAATAAATAAATCTCTTTGTGGAGCATTACGAAGTCCAAATTCAATATCAATTACGCGCTGTTTTTAGGTAGTTTTCGAGGTGGTAAATTATAATTTAATCCTTTGGATAAAAGTGAAATCTGGTCCTGCGATAAAGATTTGTAACCTGTTGATATGTCGGTTCGTTGAATGCTGGACGAGGGGATGTTCGCGAACTAGCTGACGTATTCTGTGGTAGCACGTTGTGTGTATGCCGGGGGGGGGGAGTCGTCACCCAACTTGCATGCACTTGGTCGCAAGCCTGCGACAATGTGTTAGAATTCGTATGAACTTGCCTTGACCCTCCCGATAATGTTTGTAATTTGTTAATTGTCTGTTTTTTTATATCTGAGGCCTGTGCTTCCGGTTGCAAATCTATGGAGGGTCTTCAATACAGACCAATCGTTAGGATGTAGATATATTTTTTTTAATTTATCGCGAAGCTTCCTAACCTGGGAAAGGTATTTTTGTTTATTAGAATATCGAGATTTTAAGGCAAGCTTAAGGATATTACGCGATGTGACAAGTGCTAGTTGTTTTATGTCCGACATTTTTTGATTTAAATTGACCCTAGCAAACTTCTGAACGATGTTGTTTTGAAGGCAATATTTTAAAAAAAGAAATATGGTAACTTTGGGCCGAATATCTTAGTGTTAATTTAATGTAATTTTGTACCAGGCTGTTCAAAAAATCCCCCATAATTGTGTGTATCGATAGGTTATACCTGGAGAGAAAGGAAGTGAATGAAATAGTCAATAAGAGTTTAAAAAATGAATTAGATAGTATGAACAAGACCTGTAATGCTCAATACATTCTACGTTGATTTCAATATTTATCAAATATTGATATCAACGTAGAACGTATTGAGCATTACAGATCTAGTTCATACTGTCTAATTTATCGAATTAAGTAGATGGCAATTGTTTATTTCAACACGTTAGAGAAAGCACAAGGGAACTCAATATCCTTGACTTATTTCTTACAAAGGATCCAAACAGTATCAAAAATATGACAGTTCTGGAATTATTACTATATCCAATTTGATAATAGTGCATCATGGAAAGTCTTCAAGCGAGGCCATGAACAATTCGTTCCAGTTGAGAGATACCGAAAAAGAAATATACCAAAATTGCTGAAGGAATGTTGAAATGACTAAAATGGACAAAAGGAAAAAATATCGGGCAGTTTCATGCTATCGCATGACACTGCTTTATATGATAACTATAAGAAGACATGTAATAAAACTACTAACGGGATAAAACTCGCAATAGCTGAGCATGAAAGATCGTGGGCGAAGAGAGCTATGATTGGAGAAAAGGAATTCTATTTGTATTTCAATAGAGTAAGCAGAAAATAAATTTAATAGATTCCCATGCAAGATAAAAGTGGTAATCAATAATCCAGTAGAAGTGACAGACCGGGTTGGACAGTACTTTGCAACTATCTTTACTATTGAAACCACATTAGTTCCATGGGGGAATAGTGAAGATGAGTTCAACCGTTGAAAAATAAGCGACATAATGATATCAGAGATGCGCCTTTCTGAAAGGTTACTGAGTCTGAGAGAGAGAGAGAGAGAGTATAAAGTCCCAGGGGGGTGGATGGTATTCATCTAGTTATACTGAAAAGGGCGACAGGCCGTGCATCCAAAGATTAGTAATTTCAGTGAGATCGTCCTAGGTTCACGGATTATTCTCTTGAACTGGAGAAGTGCCAACATCTTCCCCAATCCATAAGGGAGGAGCCAAAAGAGTGATGGCGAAATACAGACCAGTGAGTTTGACTTCTGTAGTTGGTAAGATTGTGTAAGCTATGGTTAAAGGCTCAATACAGGACTATCTCGGAAAGAATGGTATCATAAATGTGTTTCAGCATGGTTTCTTTTATCTCTGATTTATTTTTGCTTGTTTTTTTTTTTTTTTTTTTGTTTTTTTTTTTGTGGGGTGATCTTTCTGTTTACAGTTGGAAGGGAAAAGAGTTTTGGCATTATAAATTAGAGTAAGTCTGGATAACAGAGAACATCCATTAGTGGATTTAGGGTTTAAATGAAGGTCAGGAGAGAGACAGAGGGGGAATGATAAAAATGTGTTTTTAATGTGGACTGGAAGAGCAGATGAGTTCCTTCAGAGATCAGTGGTCGGACTTCTTTTGTTTTGTATCTCCCTAAATGAAATTTATAAAGGAATGTAGGGGGCTGTCAAAGCTTATCTTAAAGGTTAGGCGGGTGCTTAATCGGAACCAGACTATATCGCTTCAAATGATCTCTAATCGAAAATGGCATCTAAATTTTAATGCAAATTATTGCACTCTGGAAACAGAAACCTGGAATAGTTCATAGATTGGGGAACAGGAAGTAAAGGATGTACTTGATGCAAAAAGATTTATCGGTGCGATACAGAAAGACATGCAGTTCAACATTTATTTTTTTTATTTAATTCAGATAAAGTAAAAGTTGCATTCACCCCTAGATAGTAATCAAGTGCTAGGCGGGGAAACAAAATAATAACATAGCAATACAAAATCTATATTGGATAATATAAAATATACAATTATGAAGACACAAGGCGAAGACAGATTATGTTCGACATAAATGCCCAATATATAGGAGCCACCCTTGACTCTCGGATATACGTACGCAATGCACCAAGAGGTCAAATATAATATAATGTCTTATATATGACTGTACTGAGAATGTCAATATATATCTTCATGTAAGTATTGTATATATGTGTAATACTTGTGTGTACAAATAAATGGGAAAAAAATGTTGAAGACATCTGTCCAAAGGTGGTGAAATATTTATAATTGTCAAGGGTTGGAACCCACCGTTATCGCACTTGGCCCCGGGGAGGCAAGTCAGATACCCACTAGATTTTATTTTGTACTCTGGCAGGCCCTGCCACGTAGTTTCCGAAGATTTCAGTGGAAAGGGCCTATGTGAAAAAGGGGGGGGGGTTAACGCTAGAATATAAAAGGCCGAGAGAGATTTATGTAAGCGCGGTTTAAATTTGGACGTTATTAATTGATAAATTTTGTCGGGTGTACACTGCGAGTTAGACAGAGTGGAGGAGACTGAAAGCTGGGAGGAAAGAAACAAGGCTAGAGTGCTCGGTTCTATTGCCAATGTGGCTTGTGGCAGAGAAGCTGCTGTTGTCTCCAATAATATCTGGGGTTAGAGTCTTGCGTTTGGAGTCAGGTCCCGGTTGATCTTGCCTGCAGATTGCCAATGGAACCTGGATGAAGGAAGCGAATTTCAGTTCAATTGAGCTTGAATGAGGTTGGCGGTTGATGCTACTGGAGATGGGGGTGCCCAGAATCTGTCCCAATTTATTGGTCTTGGTGGTTTAATTGGCTCCTTAATGTTCTTCGTCTGTTTAAGACATCCTGTGCAAAAGTGGTTAAATATTTATAATTGTCATGGGTATGAATTAGTATATGTTCTTGGTCCTTTGGCAAATTAGTAATCTTTGTGATCAGAATCTCAAGTTTTCATAGTCAGAAAAGTCATACATTATATGGTGCAAAGATTCGTCAGCGCCACAGTGGCAGCGTGGATCATCTGTGATGCCGAGAGACGATAATTAATTTTTAAGTATCGACCCATAGCATGTAAGGAGATAGGTTATGTACAGGCCAGAGGAAAATCGGGCTGGGGCTTTTGGGAAACGTTACTTCAGCGATGAATTTCTTTGTAATTGCTCTCTTAGTGGATGTCGTCCATCTGTCCTGGCAGGCCTGCTGTATTTGATATATATCTCTGTCTTGCGATTGATTGCTGGGTTGGTGGTGAATGCAATGGTCGTAGTGGAGATTCCTTTGGACAGATGATACAACATGCCACATCTAATTAGCGAATGTATAGTAGTATACACCTAGATATAGTAAGGGAATGTCATGTCCTGAAGGCCTATTAAGGGATCGAAGAAGCCAATATTCAATTCACAAGAACTGCCGCAGGTAAGCTGGAGGAGCAGAGGACCAGATTTCCGATGCATAGAGAGCCACTGGTACTACACAAGATCGGATATACTTAGTTGTCAACTTGCTATTGCAGTAACCCACCAGTTCCTGTCGAGCTGAACAAACGGCCGAGAAGAATTTGTTTCTAGCTTCCTTGAAATGCTCCTGAAAAGACAGGTTCGAATCCCAGACCAAGCCTAGGCCCTTGTGAGAGTTGATAAGTTTAATTTGATGCCCATTTATAGAGATATACATTGGGATTATTCTTCTCCTTTTGTAAACGTCATCCGGGCAGATTTTTCGGCATTTAGTTCAAGACCAATATATTGAAGAAAAGGCCTCCGTAGCCGAGTGGGCAGGAGCGGGAGTGCAGTAGCACACGCTCTTTGAGTAGACCGGGGTTCAAGCCCCTGACTGCTGAATACGGTCAATCTGCCAACCCGCACTGGACCAGCGTGGCAGATTATGGTCCATTTCCCTCAACATGAATTGTTGAGGAGGCTTCCATCCTGCAGTGGGTTGATAATGGCTGCACTTTACTTTACTTTTATATTGAAGAAAAGTGCTTATCTCAGAAATTTGTTTTGTTGCAGCTCTTCGAATAGAAACGCTTGCTCTCTATCCAACGTGCAACGTAGGCTGGCGGAAAGAAAGGGCACCTGGTGTTTCATGTATGATTTATTCTGAATTTTTCAATGAAAGAGGAGGTAATTATCGCTCTCTATAAGACAATGGTATCGTGCGATCACATTTGGAATATAGATCCAGGTTTCGATACCATAGCTATTTATATCTTCCTGCAGGTTCAAAGCGAAGAAAGGAGATTAGATTGGTGAGGAGCGCTAAGCATTCTCCCTATGACGAACAGTTTAAAATATGTGGTCTGTAAATCTTAGAAATTAAGCACCTTAGGGGTTGATTGTGCATAAGATCCTGGAGGGAATTAGTAAAATGAATGCGGGAGGAATATTTTCACGAGTGAGTGAGACAGAAAGCAGCAGGCACAACTATGAAATGTTATTGTTTATACTACGGCACAACCACAAGGCCAGAGGAGTTCCTAATAAATCATGACAAATCATAGATGCAGCGGTTTAGCGTATTTAGCAGTCACGGTCTGAACCACGTCCCAATCAAAGAGAGTTGCTACTCTCACTCCTGGCCACTGGACTACGTAAGGAGAAACAGTAGAGTAGACATCGTGAAGTTTATCTTCGGGAAGCGTTGAAGAACGCTGGAGTAAGTTGCCTGAAAAGGTAGGCAAGGCAGAGAATTTTGCAAAATTCAAAGAAGAATTAGATAAGCGCATCACTTTTTGACGATGGGAATAATCATTTTTTCCCTGACAGAGGCAGAATAAGTTCATTTTCTTGCATCATTATGCCATTAATACCAATACAGTGCTTGACATTAGTTGTCATAAAGATCGTTAAGGAATATAATATTTTAATGCATCCCGTCAATTTCATTTCAGTGCGCTACGTGCACATTCGTCAGCCTTTATACCAGTAAATTTCTGGTTGTGGGCGATAGTACCAGGAGAGCGGGGGGGGGGGGAGGATGGTTCTTAGTACCAGATGTGAAAGGGTTTCTAATTAAAGGTATAACAAATATTCCAAGCGAAATTCTTTTGACAGCTGTCTGCTCGGAGTGTGCAATGTGTTTGAGATGTTCATGGTAGTCATATCGAAGGAATGTTGCAAACTTTATAGCGGTCATAAAGTTTTCTGACAGCCATTTTGATTTAACTTTTGTGTGAGTCTGTTTATTCGTCCTAATAACACTCATCATGCACGTGGTGTCACAAACTCGAACTGTGCAGTAATGAAAATTCAACATCGAGTGTTTGTACATTATTTCTTACTTAATACAGGAATTAACTCTTTCCAAGAAGTTGTTTAAAAGATATAAAGCCTAAATCCTGGACTGGAATATATTTTACATACCGTATATTTAACTTAAATATTTATGATCAAAAATCCATCCCTCATTATAAATATGAACTAACCTCGTAAGAACCGAAACCGCATAACTTATGTCATTTTAGTGTGTACAGTTTTAAAAATAATGGCAATACCTTTTATAATAATTACAATAACTGATTCGGGACATTATGGTTTTGAATACGTTAAGCCAAGAGTGCTTTTCTGTAAAGCATTTAATATTCCTATGTAGCTACCTTTGCAGGGGCATAAACTTTTTAATGTTACATAGGTCTGATAAGTAAATAAAGAATTGCACAATATATGGTCATTTTGTGAGGGAATTAGTTATGTTATCGTAGCTACTACATACATAAATAGTATTTCGCTGCATTAGTCTCGCTATGTCAGTTACACAGTTATATAATATTCCTAGCAGAAATAGTTTCCACTCTAAATTTCTAAACACGTGTTTCTGTTTTAACTGTTTACTTTTTATATAAACTTTCTTGTATATTAAGCTAGAAATAGCATTCCCTGAAACCACGATCTTTTAATTTTATACAGTATTTGTTGCTAATGTACGCTTCACTTTGGATTCCATTCGGTCCCGTGAGAAGCGTGCATCATCTTCTGAAATAAGTCTAGTCAATAGCCTGAGTTTTCGTATACAACAAAGCGCCCACAATAGAAGACCATCGTGAGGGATTATTTGATCACGAAATTTCTGCATCCCTTGTACATGATGGGAGTACAAATGACCTCTTGGAATTCCCTCCGCATAATGAGACAAATACCTCAACTTCAGTTGATGTATTAGTGCGTGGATCGTTGGGCACAGTTTCGAAGTTTCTCTGCTATTGACACATTCGTAAGGCACGCAGACGGCCATGGTTATTAGCAACTAGAATGGCAGAATCTCTTTCTCACTAAGTAGACGACGCATACTAAGAAATGTGTACAAGTTTAATGCACAACAATTTAGTGTACCTATGTTGCAATTGCTATTACACTCCCCTTGGACCAGATGCATGTCAGTGCATACACTACGACGAGCTGAAATCCTTTTTGAAAGATGATGTATAGCTAATAGCTGGTGTATATAACTAATCAATGCAAAGGGTCGCAAAAGAACGGATAGCAGTCACAACCCATTTCGATTACATTGGCTGTAAAACATTACGCGACTGGAACGATAAAATGTGAACTCGCCATTGACTAAAGCAAGTTCACATTTTTACTCAGATTTCACCTCTGAACAGTGGTTATTTAGGTGACTGAATTCCTATAATTTTTCATTCAATCGTTTGTATTCTTTTGCAGACATAAATATAAATACAGTATTTTTTATACTTTATCCTTAATGTGCTGTTTCTAATGGTTATTTTGAATTGATCAAAACAAACCCAAACGATAGCATTTGCATCTTTTTTTTTTAACCTTATTTCGCTTCCCATGCTAAAGTTCTCCAATTTTATTTTCTTGGCCGTTCATTTATGAGAAAAAGTTCGTGACCACCTGTTTACAGACGGTATTTCTCTAGGAATTAAGCAATGTAAAAATTCTGATAACATTACACAGATGAAAAGATTTTGCCTAAAATATTCAAAAACGTTTCGGAATAGGTGAAAGTTTTTGTAGGAAAAAATACTTATAATACATTCTTACGACGGCATAAAACTTTAAGAATATACTATACTGTAATATTATGGAATGATGGGTTGTGGATATGACACTGCATGGAGAAGGTTTAAGTTTGATTTTTGTCTCCAGTAGAAGTATTAAAAAATAAGAGTAGTTCTGTAGGTAGTACCGAAAGACATTTTACTGACTTTTTTTCCCGATCGTGACGGAGTTAGTCAGTTTGGACAAAACTTGCATGGCGTTTTCTCTCGTAAATCAATTCTTTCTTACCCTACATAGGCAAACAAGCCATATAATACATATAATTTATGGATGTATGAATTGGTGCTCGTGTCTTTGGCTGCTTCCTAGTCCTAAATATTCCAACGTTTGCAGTGACATTACTAGCCTTCTAGTGTACAAATCTCGTTCACTAACACTCAACTGGCTTTAGTGCTTCCTTCCATAATAATCCCTCCATAAAAAAGTCAAATATTTGATTTTGCCGTTCTTATTTCAACACCTCAGTTTTCTGTGAAATAATTCATTTATTGTGGTCCCAAAGGCCTTTGGAAGCAACATGGATGCATGTACTGTATGCAAAAAAAAAACATGACTCGATAAAAGTCACGTGTTCACGGGTAGCTTAAAATGGCGCCATTTTTATGTTTTCGACGTTGTTTAATTTAGATAGTGTTGAAGTCAGCTTTAAAAATTGATTAATTAAACTGTGTGAAGGATGCAGCCTACGTAGTAATGAGGAGGAGAGAGAGAGAGAGATCCCCCAGGAATTAACCCTGGCAGATTTTACTTGTGTTACTATCATTAAGAAACTATATGGAATTTTCTTAGATTTTTTTTTTTTTTTCGTAAAAGTTAAATTTAAGGAATGCAGAGACTATCAGAAAAACAAATTCTAAGAATGAATTTAATCAAAGTTTATTCACGCCAATAACACAGGTAGTTTAATAAATACAACATCTTTAATGTTTTTTTTAAGGATGCGCTACAGAAGTTATCGAATTTTTCTTTACTGTGACCGTGACAGCTGACAAGGTTTTATTAAAACTATGTCGTAGCTACTGTTCATTACGAAACGAAGCTCATTTGTAATCAATACATATTTCAAATAGTTTAAATTCTCGAATAATTATGCAATCAGTATTTTTCATTCGATTTCTAGACTGTCTGCATTTCATGCGTCCATTTATTTTCTAAGATGATTTTGGCTTATTTAAGGCCACAAACAGGCATCATAAGCCAAGATACATATTATCTTATCAAGAAGCCACAATATGATCCTAGTTGTTAGAAATATAAAATATTTCGATTAGCCAGACAGTTTAGTGTAAGTTCTGCAAAATTTTTTATGAAATTATTTTATTTTAAATTTGGTGACGTTTTCTATTTTAAATTTTGTACATCTAATCTGAATGGCACTGGCTTCTTATATGTGGATATGCGTCTGGTGTCTTCACCATGTCCAGATGAAACAGACTCCCAATGGACGAATTTTCATACAATTTTATGTATGGCCGTTTACATTTGTCCAGCTATTCCATATTTAATTAAAATTGGACCAGTAGAAAACCGGTAATTAATATACGTTTTTTTCCATACAAATTCTATCGGAATTTGAAAAATTTCACAAATAATGACTAATATCATATGAATTTTCTAATAATATTTTGTAGTGGAGAAAATTTTGCAGTTAAATATAATCGATTCTATGGTCCCCAGAAAAAAATTCATAATTCATCAAAATATATTATGCAGTAGTTTTGTTAAATATTCTTATTTGGCAGTCAACACTCTATATTCTTTTAGAACAGATATAATTTCCGTAAAAATACTTAAAAACATTGTATATTAATGCATTCATTTTTAATTAATAATTATTCGTGATTAAATATAGTTTTAATGGAGTATTAGTAGCTTTAGACACTCCGAGCACGCTTCGCGTGTATCGTTATATTAGACTCGTGAACGTGATATCGCCTGTGACGAGATACGTACGTATACATATAAAGAGGAAACATACTTCAAAAAATAGAATGTACTGGAGAGAAGTAAATATTATATACTTTTAATTAAATTGAACGGCTAAATTTTAAAACATAAAACTGTAGTTTTATTAAGTGTTCGATAAAGTTATAACTTAGTAATCAATTGATAAAGAGATAACTATATTTGTTTTATCAATTCTATTAATACTACACAATATTAATTTAAGTACAGGGTAGCCATAATTAAAGTATCCCTATTCAGAGCGCTCTGTAGCTCTAAGTAATAAGCGGAATGCTACCAAAATTAGTAAGTAAACTATTCAAGGCATGGGGAGAAGGATCCCTTGAAAAAAAAAATTTTATTTCTAAAATCTGCCGATAGGGAGTAATATAGCGCTGTACAAGAGGAAACACATGGCAAAGTACCAACAAAAAACTAAGACAAACCTTAATGAAATTACAAATTTTTATTTGTGCTCTTTGCTAAAAAAACAGAAACTGAACTAAACTGCCAGAGAAAATGGTTTCACAGCTCCAAACTCACTCACAGTTTACTTCCGATGGTCGATGATGTCGCTGATGATGGAGTTGGTTTTCGATGTGATTGCCATTGTTCTGGACTAGAAATTGCATTCAATGCAAAATCTCTGGAAGAATGTTCTGCACACGCTGCGTTACGTTGTCCTTTAAGACAGCCAGGTTAGGGACACTTCCTCGATAGACATTGGCCTTGAGATGACCCCATAGCCAAAAATCACACGGTGTAAGGTCAGGAGAACGTGGTGGCCATGTAATGGGAAACAAACGACGAATGACTCTTTCTGCAGTAAAGTGATGCTGGAGAAGCTGCTGTACTGGTCGTGCAAAATGAGGAGCCCCATCTTGCATAAAAATTGTCTCATCCAGGCATCCTCCTTGCTGCAGTTGAAGAATAATGAAACTGTTCAGCATGTGATATCTTTGTGCTGTGACGGAACAGGTGGCTGCTCCTGCTGGGTGCAATTCCTCGAAAAAGTATGACCCTAGGATGAAATTTGAAGTCACACCAGACAGTGATTTTCGGCGAGTACAATTGGGATTTGCTGAATAGCATGCGGTGCTTCTGAAGCCCATATTCGGCAGTTTTGAGTGTTGACATTCATCTTCCCAAAGAATGTTCCATGGCCAGACATCGTCCACTTCCATTCTGGCCAAAACGCTAGAGCAAATGCCAGGATCATCATGATCAAATTTTTCAGGATCATCTCATTGCAGCTGCTGCTGGCGGCGACTGATTTTGTATTGATAATAGTGAATTAGTTTCCGAAGAATTTTCCACACAGTGGAATATGTGATATCAATTCCCTCGTTATTCAACGTGCGCTGCTACTAGTTCCAGCAGTTGTATCTACGAATCGGTCGACGTTAGCTGTTGCAACTTCCTCTGCTACCCGAGGTGAAACAGGTTTCTTTCCTATTCCTGGCTTAACAACAAAGGACCCAGTTTCCTCAAATTTGTTAATCATCCTTCTAACTTCCACAGCTGATAAAGGACCTTGACGTAAGTTCTTACAGCGTCTAAATTCACGCAGAGTGGCTGCTGCGTTGCATCCATTAACATAGAAAAACTTCGCAATTAAAGCGCGATCAGGCAGAGTGAGACGCATTGTGAACAATAAATTTACAGGATACGCTTGCGATGTTCGCGTTGTGCCTATATAGCTCTCTGCTGCTGGGAAAATTAAATTAACTCAATATTTATGCAAATTTTCTGCTCTCTTAGGTG
This sequence comes from Mastigoproctus giganteus, assembly GCF_048544385.1. Lineage (NCBI taxonomy): Eukaryota > Metazoa > Arthropoda > Arachnida > Uropygi > Thelyphonidae > Mastigoproctus > Mastigoproctus giganteus. Next base: position 89,993,376 of record NC_143581.1, read on the forward strand.
TCTTATTTTTTAGTTTGGATTTAAAACTTTAGTGCAATTCAATTTCTTTCTGTTTTTTTGCAAAGAGCACAAATAAAAATTTGCAATTTTATTAAGGTTTTTCTTAGTTATCTTGTCTTAAAAATCCTTCATTAGGAAAGTCACTGCAGGTGTTCCCCGGGACGGAGTTCTTTCTGGGCTCCTCCTTACTGCTGCCATCCACCCATTCTTGTGCCAGGAAACGGATTTTCTCCGCTACGCAGATGACTTGAAGCTCCTCTATCGGATCCATGAGACCAAGCAACCTGCGACTGCTTCCGTCCCCATCATAAACAGTCTAAAAAGTCTTATTACATACTGAGCACTTCAGATTAACCCAAATAAATCTGCACAAATGGTGTTCTCACTCAAATCATACACAACTCAACTAAGCCTGAAAATCCATGGAACCTCCATCTCTCCAGTAACCAAGCACAGAGATCTCGGGGTCATCTTTCACCCTAAACTCAGCTTTAAACACTATGTCGCAGATATTCACGACAAGGTCTGCCAATCCAGATGGCTTGCCAAACAACACTTACTTCATGTTACAGAGTCTCATTTCACCCTTCAATATATTTACTGGAGATGACTGCAATGACTGGCTGAAGATATTCTTCAGCCAGTCATTATCTATGGATCTGAAAAATGGGCGTTGGAAGAAAAAACCATCTCATCTGATGAGTACTGGGCTTCTTCGGTGGGTGCTCTTCAAGCACAAGCTTCCACCCCTCACACATACTTCAGAAATGACCAAATTTCTAAACTACAGAAAAGTCTCAGAACGGATCTTCACCCTCCGTTTACTCGTCACCATTAAAATGATAGCAGGTGAAATCAATACGCCAAGTTTTTGGCAGATTTGTAATTGGAAAATACCCCCGAAGGGCACTCCCTTCTTTACAGTCCGTGGCGTGGAAGCTCAGGAAGGGCGACAGATTCTTGCCAATGGAGATGCTCCAAACGTCCAAGATATGGATACTGACTACAAGAAATTCTTTGAGCAGAAAGCCTGCAGAAGTATCATTAGGGGGCAGCTCTCGTCTTCAACCAAGTGACTGTCATTTTTTCCTCGATCGATTTGTTGATATTGTAAAAAAAAAAAAAAACTGTTTATGTGTTTATAACTTATTTTTTAGTTCTTTTCTGTGTTAAACTCCTGGCATTTTTGCTGTTATGGACATTGCATCCATGTAAAATTTACTTATTTTCGCTGATTGCAATAAAGATATTAAAGATGTTATATAAATAAAGATATTATATTATTTATTTGTCGATACTTTTTCATATCTTCCCTCTTCTACAGCGCCATATTATCTACTATTGGCATATTTTGGAACTATTTTTTTCACTGGATCTTTCTCCCCACGCTTTGAATAGTTTACTTACTAATTTTTGTGGCATTCCGCTTATTACTTAGAGCTACAGAGAGCTCTGAATAGGGATACTTTAATTATGGCCATTTAATTTTGCCCCATCAGTTATTCCTGGTTTCTCTGCTCCCACAACATGCAAACCATTCCGAGAACAAATTCACGGTACAACCACAAGACACGTGTATATGAGATGGAGGAGGAAGCGAAAGATGACTACGAGACACGCGCAGCTGAGTTTCTATCCACAGCAGCTGCGGTCTATGGCAATCATGTTAGGTAACGTTTTTTCAAAGTGGTTTTGATTTGTTTGTCTGCCTATCTCCAAGCGAGTTTACATAAGCTATTTAACGTAAAGAGATAATAATTCATAGAGGAGAGTTCCAAATCAAAAAGGATGGGAGATATGTGGGGGGGGAGGGGCAATAAAAGAAATCAAATATATAATTTCTATAGCAATGGAGAAGATTTACTGACTGCTCTGTCACTGTTTTCCTCCATAAAAGCGAACCATTGAATAACCGCGATTAGCATTAAGCAGAATATCGTTGTGTTGTTTGTGCATAGAACCAAAAGGCTGTTTGACGATAATCACTTTTAGAACATCTCGTGAACAACGCATCTCAATCGCTTGGAAATGCTGCAGCTTCGAAGGCTGAAGTTAGTGGTAGCGTGTTTATTCCTGCCGGTTATCAGAGATCAATATTTTTACGTCGCTCGCACATAGTGAACAATAAGAAACGAGTCTCGTTGCTTCTGGATGCAGTGACCGCAACGGGCACTAAAGTACATCCGATGTTACGCACGGCTTGTGCCGCCACTCTAGTATTGCTCGAATATCAAAGAACGCTGTATTTCACTTGTTGGCTCAGATTCCACTACTCTCTCTCTCTCTCTCTCTCTCTCTCTCTCTGATAAATATATATTCTGTTATCTGTTCTCTAAGTGTTTTTGGTTTCTTTTGCATTGCTGAAACTCATTTTGTTCCAACAATTTTCAATTGGATTGTTATTATGCGAATTTATTTATCCTAGAACCATTTTTGCACAAACTTTCGCCACAGGCATACGCATGCACGCATTAAATGCTTCTTGCAAGCCATTTTTCGAAAGACTGTGAGGTGCTTTCGTTGTAGTTCTGTGAGCATCGTTGTGTCGTACACGAAATGCTTGCCTTTCAGAGCGTCCTTCAGACTTGGAAACAGGAAGAAATCACACGGGGTTAAGTCTGGTGAATAAGGGGGATATAGCAGAACCTCGGCACCTATTTCGGTGATCATTGCCTGCCATATGGGTCATATTCCGGTCATACCGAAATATCAAGTTATTATTATTGTAGTAGTAGTAGCAGGGTTTTAGTAGCATCGGCGATTAAGGCCATATTTATATCGTTTGTAAATTGAATGTGTTCTGAGGTCGATTTCTGTTTTCATGGACGAAAAACCGGAGTTTCCGAGAGAAAAAGCCGTGCTATCTTCGACTGAGACCGACAAACTCTGCCGCATTGTGAAAAGGCCCATAAAAATCCCTATCGTCATCGACGGGACTCGAACCCAATTTTTTTCCACCCGGTGTGTGAAGGATGACGAGCCTACCAAGTGTGCCACCCACGAGGGCATTATTATTATAATTTATATACACTGTGCTGTCACTTTATTAGGTACACCTACTAGCAGCGTGTTGAGCCTTCAAAACAGCCTGAATTCGTCTAGGCATGGATTGAACAAGATGCTGAAAACGTTATACTTGAATAAAGCATTATTCAAGTATTTGCATGTTAGAAATGTAGTGAGTTCCTGGCAGCGAGTTTCTCATATGTGTTTTAGAAATAATAACTCGCACAGAGTTTTGAATAAAAAAAGTTCTGCCCCCACACGCAGATACCCATAACAAAAGGCACAGAAGAAAGCAGCTGCCTAGTGACCTTATGTGAAAACTCAAATTGGAGCACTAAAAAATAGAGATGCAGACAGACCCTCTGTTACACCAAAACGTAATAACAGCTCGAAAAAAAGGTTATTATTTATTGTAAACTCCTACAGATATTACTACAAATATGTCACTTTTAAAAGTTCAAAATTTAATTAACAAATCTTCTTCCTCATTATTAATTTCAAAAGAACTTAATCGTGTGTCATTTCCATTTTAGCTACGCAGATGACGAGGTTGAAGTCTTGGAAGAACAAGATCTTCAAGATCTTTTTCTTCCAAGACTTTGTTCCTTAAAACAAAGATCCTAAAGCGAAAATCTGCTGTTGTTCGGATTTGGCAGAGATTTAAATATTCATTGAGTTCCAGGAGATGAAAGTGCTATGAACATTGGCTGTTCTCTTTGGCTCGGGAATCTATCTATCCAAATTGCTTACAGACACGAGAGTATTCTTACTATAGGCTGGCTATTATTTCCATAAAAGTCCAACGTTGTAGAAACTTTAATTTTATTGTATATAGTTTTATCAAAATTCTTTTATCGAATGAACGGACTGGACAAGATTTATTTTTCCTGTTATTTATCTTTATGCTATTATATATTCGTTTTTTAATCTTATCATATGTATATTCGGTTCAGACAAAGTGGCATGGCACCTGGCAGACCCTTAAACAATTTGGAAATATTTCTTCATTTATCCACTGACTACTGCAATTAAAGAGACTGGTTATTACCAAAGAAGAAGACCTCATATGGATGCGACATGCATGGGGACATTTGGCTGGCACCATTACTTAAACGGATGTGATAAAACTTCTGAATATGTGGTGACAAGGCAAGATCCAACTAATTCTCGAAGACAGAAATGACTCTCACATCATAATTCGGTTATGTGGTTATATTTCATTGGATATGACTTGGACTGTTTCCACTTTTTTTCAGATTAACGCCTATGCTTGTGATGTGTGCGGAACAAAATAGATCTCTCTTACTTACGGACGTGCTGACAGCTTCTCGTACTACTGGCAATACACCATCTGTGGACTCATGGACAAAATACAATGCTTTGGACTGATTTTTTCTAATTCTGATGTATTATTTAGGACTACTGAATTCGGACGTTACCTATACCACTGCTTTCTGAGAGAAGCACTCATGAATGTGATTTAATGCAATCAAATTGGCTAACACCATTGGTTAAGGTTAGTTGACTAGTACAGATGTGACAGAGATGCTGCTCGTTATTTTTCTACTTCTTAACAGAAGGCAATGGCCCTGAAGAGAATTCCCTCAAAATACGATTATGATGGAGACCTGATCTTGATTGAAAAAGCAAGAAAATCCAGTAATCTGATCTGGTGACTTAGTTTAGAGAAGAAGTTGTATAAACACATTCTTCTCACTTTTACTAAAAAAATGGCTTCCAGTAACAAAGGTTTCATAAAAATTTTATGAAAGTTCCACAAGCCCAATTTATGGAAGATCTGCTCTTCCATATTATGAACAGACACGAGATCCCACTAGCTGATGACGATACCTTTTTAAGATTGAGAATATGGCATTATCTAAATATAACTTAATTTAATGAAGGATGTTCTACGTGAATGGATGCTCTCTAATGAAGCAATGGATGCTCTCTACATACTACGCAAAATGGGACTGATCAAACGTAGTAAAGGGTCACTTCCTTGAGCTAAAGATAGTTTCATTAATAAATTTTGGCCTCATCAAGAAATGTAGCCTACTTGGAGAACCAATTCGCTCCCTCGGCGTGTAAGGAACATAAAATATGATTTAACATTGGCGAGGAGGATCGTTTTTTGGACTAAACTTAGGGCTGCATCAAGAAATGTAGCTCGATGAGCTTAACAACGGGTCCCCTTCTGTAATATAACATGGGGCCTCATGTATAAATAAAATTGGGCTCCATCAAGAAATGGAGCCTCTCTAATGAAGCAACGGGGCACTTCTACATATGACGAACAACGTGTGCAAGAGGATTTAATAGCTGATGAGGGAGTCGCCTTCTTTTGGACAGATGAGGAGGTTCCATAAAGAAATGGAGCACACTAAGATCGACTAATGAGGCCCCTCGAATCACATATCAGGAAACCTACAAGCTGGAGGGGGCCCTGTCTACTGATTAAATTGAACGCATTTTAATTTTCTTCGAATTATTGGCTAGTTATAACTTATGTAAATGTGACATATTCATGTATGATGAACTTGTAGAGTTTTCTAAATAAAGATGAAATCTTTCATTTTTTTTGCCTCTTGAATTAGCAAGTGATTTTTTTATTTTATTTTTATCTTTTTGTCTCAGTTTAACGGTTATTAATATAATGTCATTAAATAATCCTATGTTTTACACTGAGTGGACAGGAGTTATGGGATACCTACCTAGTAACGGGTAGGCCCATCCTTTTCCCTCGTAAGGGCAGTCACACGGCGAAACATTGAGTCCACTAGTTCACAAAAGCGTTCGTAGATATTTCCTTCCATGCATGCTGCACCGCTGTCCATAATTTCATCGCATTCCTGGGTGGAGGATCCAAAGCTCGAACTGACTTTTCCACAGCATCCCAAAGATTCCCCACAGGGTTCATGTCCAGTGAAACGGGAGGCCATTCCATGGAAGTAAAATCTGCGCAATGCTCGCCGAACCATGTGCAAATCTCCACGGATTTGTGGGGAGGCGCATTGTCCTGCACGAAGAGTCCATTACCCTGTGAGTGCACAATGACCATGAATGGATGTAGATGGGCTTTAAGGATGGACACGTAACCTGGACCGTTCAAAAATGCGTCTAGATCTACCAGAGGTCCCAACGTGTGCCAAATGAACACTCCCCAGACCATTACTGACCGTCCACCTGCCTGAACAGTTCCTTCTTGACATGAAGGGTGCATAGCTTCGTGCGGTTTCCGCCAGATACGCACCCTCCCGTCTGCTCGGAATAACTGGAAATGGGACTCATCGGACCAGCACACCCGTCTCTAATAATCCAAGGTCCAGTTCCGATGTTCTTTCCATCACTTGAGGCATAGGTTCCTGTGTCGTGGTGTTATCGATGGGACTATGGTGGGTCGGCGACTCCCATAACCTATTGCAGCTAATGATCGCCTAATACGTCTTGGTGGAGACGTTTCTGGCACCTCCCTCGTTGAAGTCGGCTGTGATTTGTGCCACTGTCGCTCTCCGGTTCACTGAAACAATGCGAGACGGACGTCGACGGTCACATTCATCCACATCTTTCTCCGCGCACAGCGCTGTCCACGATGAGATGTTATTCCGGAAATGGCGTATTTCCGATACACTCTTGATACTGTCGAAAGGGGATAGAAAAATTTCTGTGCCATTTCAGCGATAGAGTGACCCATGCGTCGGTCACATACTATCATCCTTTTTTCACAGTCGGTTAGCTCACGACGTTTATCCATACTGACATCGAATTACCGTCTAAGTGAATTCAGTGATGCAATATACCTTTATACTTGCTAAGTGGTGGGTTCGTCTACCAGTGAGAGAGAGGTGACAGCGTCGCGTTGCCCGGGAACATAGTATCGTGTGAATTCCAGTCCATGGCACAAATGGTAGTGCCATGGACCCTTATCTGCGGCGGTCTGATTGGTGCAAGTGTAAATAGCCCATTCTTGTAGCACCGTCAGCGCACGATTTCATAGGTCCCTAAGACAGCCCTGGAGTCTGCCCTAACATCAAGATCAGGTCATCCGCGTACGCTTATGATTGGACTTCTCCAAGGTCGATGTTCAAGAAGTCATCCAGGACGTAATTCCAGAGAAGGGCTCCAGAACGGAACTCTGCGGGCAGCCTCGATATATATGTCTTGAAATGCGACTGTAGGGGGGGGGATATTCACCTTGATGTTTCTATCTGAAAGATGCTACTGATGCAGTTATATAGGTTCTCCTGTATTCTGACTCGTCTGAGTCGACCCAGGACACTCGGCCACCATAAGGAGTCGAATGCCTCGGCGAAGTCCACGGATATTGCCAAGAAGTATTTATTGTTGCAGTTTGTGGATGTGGCTATAATATTTCCCAGTGCATCAACGGTTGATTTTCTTGGCTTGAAACCAAGTTGGTTTGGAGCAGCCAGCCCTGCGGTTTCGTAATGGGTTTCTAATCTCTGGCGAAGGAGCTGCTCAAACACTTGACGGATTCTTGAGTATTAGACGGAGTAATGTAGTTTTCCAAACTGTTGGGAATGCCCGACGTTTCAGGCAGTGGTTATAGAGGTTTAGAATGAGATAAGGTTCATACTCGGTGACTTTTTTGGCAATTTCTGGCTCAATTAGGTCTTTTCATTTACGTGAACTACATAGTGTTAGTGTCAGGTGCCACATGTGATTTCCCACATCTGCGCCATATGTACGCTGTGAAGAGAAACATATGGCGCAGTGCTCCTGTAAATGTCAGAAAGGTGTTGTGTGTATTTTTGTGTTGGGTTCTTGTGTGTCTTGGAATTTGGCCGCAGGGCCCCCAGTAAGATCCCACCTTTCCCGCACACACACACACACCACTAGGAGGTAGCCAGGCTACCCATTTTTCTCTGGCTAGTCTTCATCTGAGCTTCCTGAGCCGAGACCAAGTAAACAAATATATAATAATAATAATAATAATAATAATAATAATAATAATAAATAATGATAGAAAAAAATAAAAATAATAAATAATAAAAATAATAAGAAGAGAAATTTTTTAAAAATAAATAAATAATTTTTTTTTTTATAGTAGAGCAGGGGTGTATAGTGAAAGAAGGGAATAAAGCTGGGAGAAAGTGTAGCGGCTGTCGAGAAGCCAGCCGCCCAAGTTCAGTGGAGCAAGGTCCACCAGGAAAAGGAAGAAAGCCACACAGTAAGGGAGCTGAGTGTTCAATTCTACCCTGTCCAAAGACAGGATTAGCAAATCCTACCCCGATAAGGTTTAGCAGATATATTCGGCAGTGTACAGCCTTTGAACCATATGGTATTCAGCTGGCTCAAGTCTGGACATCATCATGGTTCCCAGTATGAGTTGCGGATCAATGTAGCTCGGTGAACGCATGATAGTACTGTTCTTCAGTAATGAACAAGTGTTCATGTTCCTGTGGTATGTCTTGGCTCCTAGTGTAAAAGATGCTACAAAGATCCTCATAGAGTGGACAGAGTTACAGTAAATGGTTACAGTCCTCGATTTCTTCACAAGAGCAATAAGGATTATCTATTATGCCCATGGAAGTCAATTTTTGATTGATCGAACCATGCCCAGTTATTAGATAAGTTGCGTAAAGACCTGGGGAGAACCACGGTGGAGCTTTGGGGAAAACAAGTTAAATGTCGAGGATAATTTTTTTTTGCAATTAGACCCGCGTCACAGTATGTCCATCTGGCCTGCTAGGTCTGTAGAAGCTTGGCTAGAATTAGTAAAGCTTGCTTTCTTGCATAATTTGCCACTACTAATACTAATCATTAGTTTGCGCAATGAAAACCCAAAATTAAATTAAATGAACTGCACATTTAATTTAATTGAGGGTGTTTATGGTATAACAAAGAATGGAAGTTAGTAAACCCCTGGACAGGCAGTAATAGAGTCCTCGACGGATGACCTCTAGATCGAGCGGAAGGACACCCGCAAGGACCTGGAGGGCGGCAGAACTGACTATGCAGGAAGCCCTGGTGATAGTAGGATACGTCGCTGGATAGTTTCTAGCTTGCGCTGGTTGCGGATCAATGTAGCTCGGTGGAACCAGACCCTGGAGCTATATGTAATGATAGATAGAAAGATGGATTTTTAGAGCAACTTAAGCGTGCGGCGGTTTAACCGCCAGTCTGACCGGTTGATCCAAACAATGAGGGTTGTATAATTCCTGACCTTGGTATGGAGATGAAAAAGCTGCGGAAAAAAGGTGAACTTGGAGTCCAAGACAATGTCCAGGTGTTTAAGTTCTGTGACCAGTTTGATGGTAGTTCCTTGGATTTTAATCTGTGGAGGTCTTATTGTCTGCAGGGATCCCTTAAGGAGGATTGACTGCGTTTACTGTGGAGAGACACGTAGCGTATGGATTTCGGCCCAATCCTGCAATATCTGAATGGCATGATTTGCAATGGCTTCAAGGGATGCTCTTGAGTCTGCAGCGACCGATATGGTGGGGTCGTCGGCGAATGCTTGGTTGGTAACAGGGCCCAGGTCAACAGAAAGGGCTCATCTAGAACAATATTCCAAAGCAATGGGCCCAAAACTGACCCCCCTGAGGACACCCCCTGTGGACAGAGCGTGTGAGGCTTCTGTATGGAGTGGAAATTGTGATCTTCCGGTTATCCAGGTATGTTTGAATACACTTGTACAAGTTGGGTGGGGGTTTGAACTTGCCGCAGTCTTCGCAGGATGCTCGGCCACCAGTGCATGATATATATCTCGGTCACATTTGTGCATGATATGTTGCCAAGTCTCCATATTGTCACAGGTGCAAGTTGGGTCCTTGGGTCCTGCAGTCTGAGTGCATTCAGTTTTGTGTTAAAGGGTCCATGGCCCGTCAGGAGGAAGGTGGTGTTCAGTCCCGGGTAGAACCATTTGGGGGCCTTTGGATAGGTCTACGTAGGGTATAAATTTCCGTGTGACTTCACCCTTGGTCGTCTCTTGCCATCTCCTCTGCCAAGTTTCTTTCAGGTGTTCCATGATTTTCTGTTTCTCCGTTGTTCGGTGGTTGTTTGTAGGGTCCAATGTAAAAGTGTTAAACGTGATCGGTGTTCCCTTTGCCAGGTAGTACATCAACCCACATCTCGCCACCTCCACTTCCAGAGGGAGAGTTCCCGCCAGCGCGCAGGTACTCACCGTGTTACACGCCCTGGTGATGGTGAGTATTTTACGCTGTATCGTTTCGAGGATTCTTTTATTTACTGCGGTTCTTGCTTTGGCATACCATATTGGGGCTCCTATATGGTATGCCAATTGTAATTGCTGCGAAGAAAATCGCTTTATAGTAGAGGGATAATGTTTAGTCCTCGGGGCCGAGGTACGATCTGGCAGCGAGGGTGTATCAATGGCAATGAGGGGAACTGATGTCCATGAAAACATTCTCCAAACCATGAAACTGCCACCGCCGACGGCCTGTTTTCGTGTACCCGTGTTTCGTGTAACCGTGCAGTCCGGTTGAAGCTATTCACGTGATGTCAGTCGAATTCGCATTCGTCCATCGGCATAATGAAGCTAGAACCTTGATTTATCAGACGAGGGGCTTCAGTCGTATTTTCCAGTTGGCCAATGTCCAGGAATGGTTTCAGGAGGAGGAGTCTATGATGATCGTCAACATGGGCATAAGAATAGGTCGTCTACCCATAGGCTTATCCCCAAGGGCGTCCGCTGGATGGTGTGCTCAGGAAACGTTTCTCGGTCCACCCTGGCTGTAGTCTGCCGTTAACAGAGGGATCGTGAGCCGTGTGTATTGTCCCGGACATCACATGCCAACCGCGTTGACCTCGACTGTCAGCCAGTCGAGGTCAACGGAGCAAACATATTGCTCCTTGTAGACTGTCAGTAACCTGCGTGCGTTCTGTGGTCGATTTTAAGTTTACTGGACGAAAAAGCCGAGGTTCCGAGAGAAGAAACCATGCCACCCTCACCACCATTCTTCCAGGGCTCTGCAATTTCAACTTCACAGAGTATACAACTGTACAAAGTGTATCGGCTGCAACTTAATCATGCTAAATTAGATTAAAGATTTGGAAGATGCAGCGAGAAATTTTGCTAATCTGTGAATTGATAAAATAGATAGGAAAATTACTATCATGTAATTTATTAATAAGAACTGTAATAACTATATATATATATATATATATATATATATATATATATATATATATATATATATATGATTAGTGTTATTCTTTGGACTGTAATAAATTCCCCTGATTAACTCCTGATATCTATTTGGTAAAAGAGCAGCTTCTCTCAGTTTACTACGCCAGAAATATAGAAAAATATTCTGCTCTATCAGTTAACACACTTATTCGATCTTACGATTTACCTGTATATTGGCCACTGTCTCCATCCATTTTCTTTTTTATTTTATCCTCCCTTATAGTAGGAATATTATAAACGGATAAACGATAAAACTCTCTAAATAGTTTGATTATTAATTCCGCGTGAGTGATTCGAGTCCTGGTCAGGTCAAACAAGCTTGCGAAACGGTTACGCCATTGTAAGTGTGTCCATTATTTCCAGACATTACACTAATTGCTGCTCATTGGCTCCTCTGATCCCTACAAGCTATATGCATTATGTAGGCCATTCTCTATTCTTAGCAGAGCAGTGTACTTATAAATCAATATTTTCCACACTGACGCAGTCAACGCTAATAAAATAAACGGTGGACTCTGCTTAGTTGGAACAGGGCATGATTTGTGCTTTTCCTTCCACCTCCCAAAGTGAAAAGTTGAATAAATAGAGGTTCCTCCGAACTTGGAATCACTGACTGATTAAAAGGATTAGAAATGCCCTTTGCATTAAACTATGAAAGTATTCAGCGAACTTAATTAGCTAATTAGTATGCGTATTTAAGATAATTAGTACAGAAAGATCGCAGTGAACCTGTCTAATGAATATGCGAAGTAAATGATGGGAAATTTGAAACGCACGCTCCCTTTTGTACTGCTAATTTAAGGCAACAGGAGGAGATTAAAGAATTCTCCATGATTATCAATGTGCGGTAATATTTGTACCGCATCATGTTTCTTTGCTGCTCTTACCGAAAAATAAACGCAATTGATTAGCGTCACCCCGCAAAAAAACGTTATTAATTTCTGATTAGTCTCAAGGCAGCTTAGTGCTTAGAGGAAAAGGGACGCAGAAAGAAAAATGCGCGTATACAAAAATCCTGCTTTAATTAAGAAGGAAAATTATATCAATATTTAATCTTCTCTTTTATAAAAATGATCGCAATCATGTGTTCTTTTCGATATGTAGTTAGATTTAACTAAGGCTAATTTAAGTTATTATTAAGAAATGCCGCAAATAAACAAAATATCCAGAACTTTAATAAAATACACAGCAAAATAATATATTTTACAATATTTTCACTCTATATTTAACAGTAATACGACATTTTACTGTTAATATTTTACAACAATAACATGAAATATAAAATTTGATGAAAATCCATTCACTGGGAGTCGAGTTATTACATGCGGACGGATACACGGATGGATGTGGCTAAGGCAAATCGCGCATTATACATATATTAGCAGTCTCTGTTGATGTGAATAACATATCATCTTTGTATTGATCATTTTGTTACTAGTTTCAATATTTTCTTTAAAAATACGGATCCAGAAAGATGTTGCGCTCAGCAGAACTCGTAGCCGAAATTGAAATTCAAAATATTTCCTCTTCTATCAGCAAAAAGGTGCAAATTCATGGCAAACCTTTTCGATTTTTGCTTACTGTATGCATTATGCATATTACACGTCCTCTCTGCATTTTACATAAAATGGATGCACCTCATCAATATCTCTGAAAGCTCTTTTTCGTGTTCAAAACTTTTTATGATAATTTCTTTTCGCCTTAACTAATCTTCTCTAAAGTTACTGGACACTTCTGATTAACTTTGAAAAATGTAAACTAATGAATACATCTATAACTTTGCATGCGGTTGCATTTTGCTTTCGAGAATCCATTTCTTCCAAAAGCAAGTCATCCATTAAAGTTTTGTCCTTCGGAAAACTCATTTGTTTTCCAACCGCTGACAGAATGCTGTAAAAATCATGGCACCTCACGATTGATTGATGGCATCCAGTGGTAAATTTTGTCATTTTTTTCCGAAAACGGAAGAAAATTTCGAATCCATTTCACTGGATGACACTTAGTTGGGACTGCTGGCAGATGGGGCCATCGATTGTTTGCCCATCTCACTGAAAGAGATTTTCGCTTGTCATCTCTGGACGGAGAGAAATTTTATGAAACTAGAAGCAACTGCATTGACTGACTTCCTGCAAGAAATATTTGTTCCACGTGTATATTTAATGAAAAAAACACACACTCTCTTTCTCTCGTGTTCTGCGTGTACGTCTTCAAGTGTCAGAAGAAAGAGAACAGTTCTAGTCGCCAACTGTATATTTCCATCACGTATAACCAAAAAAAGGAAAGTATTCGCCACTTGGAGACAAAATATTTGAATTATCAAAATGAAAATGACCAGATGCCGATGCCATCGAGCGAAAACATAAATGAATAATTTATTAATATAGGTTGCGTGTTCAACGGATTCTTTAAAGATCTTTCATTGTATGTGGGAGTTTTTATCCATAAAACAAAAGGGATTCTTTCTAACAGCTCTGCACAAACTTGAAAGAGGAACTCGAACGAACAGGGATATCCCCAACAAAGATATTACCATAAACGTGAAACGATGGATCTTTCGTATTCTAATATCATGGACACATATTCGTAATATGCAACATCGTTTCTCCTAAACATAAATGTGTGCTCTTCAAGTGGAGATAACTACTATAAATCACGCGCCTTTCAGAAACGATAGAGCAGCATGCAATTGATGAATCCAAGGCTGTTAATCCAATTTTAGTAGCTGAGGGGTGTGTCAGCAAAATGTATGGATGTGTAGCTCAATTCTATCTTATGTTGAATTTTCTTTGTACTTGGCAAACAACTTGATGACAGATAAAGTTAATCAGATGGGCTGCATGAAATCATAAATGTTGAAACTAATGGTATTGTGGATGAGTTGAAATCCAGAAGGACCCCGTTAATTGGACTTAAATGCTCGGAGAGTGGCACTTAAATTGTCAAAGAAAGCATGAAACAGTCTTTTAAAAGAAGCATTAGTTAATGTAAAAATAAAAATAGCGGTTTGCTTGTGAACAGGACTGGAATTTAGTTGCTGTGATTCAATAACAATCATTGCCTTAAATTTGGCTTCCCTGGTTGCTTAAATCCAATAAATCAGCTATTTCTCATAGTTCTAAAGAATATTTAAATACAGACAGCCCTGTGACTTTACACTTCGGTCGCAATATTCATTTGCATGGCGAGAGTTCTGCTCCGCTTTGCATGAACCAATCCTGTAACATATTTCTAATTCTGCGTTTCCTGTTGCTTTATACCCAACATCATATAATGCTGTTGAGGGGTGAAGGCTGTAACTTCAAATGAACTAAATAAAAAAGTACGTTTCTACTCTCCTTACCTCACAGGAAAATGCAATGTGATCGCTACGATGACACCAGTATTGGATGCCAGATTTGTAAAAATATAGCCAGTATTTCTTCAAGCTACCTGCTGTGGTTTTTAGTGCTATTTCTAACATTCTTTAGTACATTATCTAAGAGTGGTAATAATAAATTTGCAGCGCCACAAGATAGAAGGTTGATAAAGAACTTGTCCGAGAATGTAAGTGTTTCTTCTTTGCCGGTTAAATTATTAGAGAAAATATTTAAAAGTGTTATTATCGAAAGCAGTTTCAGTTTGGCCAAATTATAAAAGATAACAAGGTAGCCAAGAAGAAAAACGCTAGCTCTGCTTATTTTGAAAACTTAACTACCATTCCTACTTCGGACTATTTGCATTTAAGTTGAGTATTGAAAAAAAACTTCATGGGAACTGAGGTTGAAGAATGGTTTCCACTTTAATGTTACTTTTAGGATATTAAATACTCGGTACTCGATGTACAGAACACGTTATTTATCAGGCACTGAGAAGACAAAGGAACTAGGCCATGTGGCCCAATAAAAATAAAACCAACTTTATTTAGAATCAGTAAATTCTAAAATTGCATTTGTCGTTGCAAAGTTCGTAACTGTAACGCCTGCCTGCAGAATACGTTACTATTTATAATAAATGATTAAATGTCAGTTTATCCACTTAAAATACAACTTAGTTTGCAATAAGATAAAAATTTTACACAAAATGAGCGCAGGTCGCATGAAATTAGAAATTTCTAGTTTGAATCCGGTTGATGATGCGAATTACTCATTGAGATCCTTCCAAGCGAGAATGCATTAGTCTCATATAGAGATACAGATTGCTTTAGAGATTCTCCTCGGAAGCTTTCATATCTTAAAGAGACACTGGCTTTCAAAATTGCATTTTACAGACAGGATGCTCTGATACTTCATGACCCGAGCTGTTTTCACTGTAATCCACAGTAACCCAACCGAACACTGATTTTTTAACATTTCCATTAGGCGTTTCTGTCTGCTTTCCAATGCAAGAAGTTCCAAGGCGGCGATGCTAAGCTTCTGTTCACGGGTGCGTGTCAAAGTGCGGCGGTATTTATCTGGAAAACCAAGTTTTTAACACTAAAGGCACTTATAAGTATGCTTTACAGGAAGCAGAGTGCACTGCTCGTTTAAATTTTTGTTCAGTTGAATGAGAGACCTCCTAATCAGAATGTCACACTACTAAAGTCATCAGGGAAATCAAACACGCCAATGCACCGACCAGTACGGTTATGTTGGATCTATTTGAAGGAAACGCGTAACCAAAGCGGTACCTTTCTTTTTCTAACATACGTCATCTTTTATTCTAGCACTTTCCGAAATTTCAGTGAAGAAATTGCTTGTTCCAGAATCATATTTGCTTGGTGCTCGTCATTGAGGTTTTGGTGGACATCAGAAAACATTGAAATGTAAAAACAACGTTGATCTTTCTATTTCGCGCGAAATCAGTATGTTGCTTTGAGAGCTCATTGCATCAGGTTTATCATAAATGAACGTAGAGAAGGGAAGGGTAATAATGAAATAATCACGTGACGTCCCCTGAACATAGTTGCATCCGCTTCCGTTAACAGAATCATCTGTCTGGCGTGAAGAGAATGACTCTGTAAATCTCAAAATAATTACTTCTGTCCGCGGACTCTAGCCTCTTGCTGGCCCTGTTGTCAAATCCAGGCGACACTCTGATACTGGGAGATTAATGAAGACTATTAAAGAGATTCCAGAAATTACGACACAGGTTATTAGGCCGTAATTTGTCAGGCGCGCGCGTCCGCTGTGAAGTAGCTAATTATTCTCTCATTGGCCGAGATGCCCAATCTATACTGCAGAGAACCCCAATTCCCCCCTCCTCCTCCTAGCGAATCCATTACTTCGGGTTGTATTATTTCTTATTAACTAGACTAAGTCATGGATGGTAATAACTTTTGGAAGAGGCGATTTTTTTAGATTATTGCAGCTAAAAAAGCTAAAGGAAATTCAGTTTGCAACCACAAAAAAAACGAACAAAAAAAGAGAGAAGTTTCTTAACTGCGCCCATGTATCTAAAGAAGACATAGCTTCCATATTTTCCAAGTTTGAAGGTTTTACAAACTTTCTATGCGATGCATTAAAATGGCAGAAGCAATTCCCACACTACCATATTCCATACACTGTTAACCTAGCTCAGAAAATCGGATAGTTTTACTTTCCGAATTTCACAAATGCTTCAGCCAAAAGTACTCAACGAAAGTTTTCATACTTACGGGTGGTTTTAGATATGAAAGCGATTCATCGATCCACCTAGCGAACGCGTGAATGTATCTTGTATGTGAATATTTAAGGCGCATATATCCATTCTTTTGAGACAATGTACCTTAGCGATAGGCCATCTTTGCTGTGCCTTGCTGTAATGAAATACAGCCAATACAATTTCGTATTCCACGCCCATTTCCCGAGTTCAAAATGTCGAGACGTGACGAGCGAAGAGAACTCGGGGAATGTAGCCCCAATGGTGTTATTCCAAAGTAGGTTCAAATCGCGACTGAATTTCTAAGTTAAAATTTTCTATGATTTGTAATAATGTGAAAATCGTGGCTCTGATCGCAAACACTTTATGGAGAGGTGATGGCAGGCAGTTGGGAGTTGAGAAAATACGTGCACAGACTACGTATGACTATCGAAAACAGTGCAGTTGTTATGATTTATAGCTGGTGAAACCTGACTATGGCCGCGGAAAAGATATCTTGTTGTACAAATGAATTCTCCTACAATCCCCCCCCCCTTTCAGATTTAGCGTTCATAAAGCGAAATGATATGCAAGGAAGCGCACTTTCTGTGCATCGGCCAAACATAAGCAAATAATAATAAAATAGAATATTTCCACCTCACAAGGTAACCATTCGATTCTTTGAACTTATCAGCTAACCCTGCTACGTTGGGAGACAACTTATTCCACTATTCGACAACCCGTGACCCATAGATGAACTTCATGAATTCAATCTTCTGTTGTTCTCTGAGATTTTATATTTGTGTCCCCAGGTTAGTTCTCCCACCTACGAGGAAGAACAGATATTGTCATTCATTTTAATGAATTCCTTCAATGCGTTATACAACTCAAATAGATTCCTCCTAGTTTGGCGCCTCCGTAGCCAGATGGGCAGGAGAAGCAGTGCGTAGCACACGCTTCTTGATTAGACCGGGGTTCGAGCCCGTCACCACCAAATATGGAGGATGCGGAAAGGTCAGGGAATGACCACCGCATATCCCGGAGCAATATGGCCTTAGTTGCTAATGCTTCTGAAAACCAAATAACAAACAAACAACAACAACAAACCTCCTAGTTACCAAACTTTGCAGTCCAACCTTTTAAATAGTTCTTATGTGCAATTAATTTAATTTAATTTTTGGTTTTCATGGCGCAAACTTATTATTAGTAGTGGCAAATTATGCAAGAAAGCAAGCAAGCAAGCTTTACTATCCACTTCCACAACGACAGATGGAAGTTTGTTCCAACAATCAGGAGCCGCCCGTTACATATACACATATTCCAACAATCAATTACCCGCTTGCTGAAAACAGATTTCCGCACATCTATTCTGCAACCATCCTTCCTCAATTTGAATTTATGCCTCTTCATTTGTGTAGTCTCAGCAAGAGAAAGTGTCCCATCAGCACTGAGCCCGTTCAACCCATTCAAAGTCTTAAACATTTGACGTCCATTAAGGTCTTTAGACATTCTTAAACACCTCGATCAGATCACCCCACGTGTGCCTTGCTTCGCTGCAACTTGCGAAACTGAATCCTTACTTCGTAAGAGCAGCCGACTTGTTCCCCCTCCCCAGTCTTGTTGCCTTCTCCTGCACCCGTTACAACAGGCGTACATCTTTTCTAAAATGAGACTTCCAGACCTATGTGCAGTACTCGAGATGCAACCTGGCCATTTCCTTATACAAGGACAATCACCTCCTTAAACACTGCTAGAAAAATTCCTATATGTCATTGACAAAACCCCATGAGCTGTCCTGGCAACCTGTCTGTACTGTTCAGAGAACTTCATATCTGACCGCACAATTACCTCTTTCTGATTTTCCACTGCCCTGAATATAGTACCACACGGTGCGTTACTCTAGGATTACTGCAACACAATGCAGTACCTTGAATTGGGTACTGTTAAACTTTAATTGTCATTTCTCAAACCATTCTCAAACCATTTTCCTAATTTTTTTAGATCTTGTTCCAGCAGCATACCTTTATTACTATCATTAACCACCTTCAAATATATATAATCTGCAAACTTAGATATTAAACCTGATATAATTTCATCAATATCATTAATAAATACAGAAAACAACAATGGGCCCAGCACCGAACCCTGTGGAGCTCCAATAACAACATAGACCCACGAAGAGCAATGTCCATTGATAACCACTCTGTCTTCTCCTACTCATTCGTCCTTTTGTCTATAGCAGTAATTTGCTCTTAATACCACACTGCTCCAATTTGCAAAGCAGTTTGCATGTGCAACAGTAAAAAAAAGCTTTCCTGAAATCCAAGTATATGATATGATTTTTTTTTTTTTTTTTTTTTTTTGCATCCAGTTCCTTTATTACTGGATCATAGTACTCAATTAGACTGGTCAGAAAAAAATTTCCCTTAACAAATCCATCTATGACAGTAGTATAATTGCATTCTTATCTAGATGGCCCTGTATTACTTCTTTAACCAAACACTCCATTATTTTCTCCTGGAAGAGAAGTTAAGCAAACATGTATGTAATTACTCATGTCATCTTTTGATTCCCCTTTGGGAAATGGAGATACATTCGCACATCTATAGTCCACATGAACCTCCCCTGATTCCAAAGATTCTGTCATGGCGAAAGGTTTGCTTTTATATGTTTAAATTCGATAATTTTTCTTCCACTTTCCTCTTAGTTATAAAATCATTTAGCTTTCTGTTAAAGTTTGATAAACTTCTGGCATCCACTTCCCAAACGAATTCCTCATGTGTGAATGTAGATGCAAAATACCTATTCAGTTTTTTATAAACCCGAGTAGGATCATCGACAGTTAAACCATCGATATCAAGTGAACCAAGGTGATTCATTCCCTTCCTTCTAGTGTTTACATAATGAGTCTTTGCATCCTTTGACAAACATTTCTCATAATCTTCCTTGGTTTGCCGAACCTCCTTTGTAACTTGATTGTAGACTATTTTATATCTACCACAGGCTTCTGTATCACTTGATAATTATATGCATCCCATGCAATATTTCTTCTTTGCCACGTTTCTCAATAGTTCATCTGACATCCATTTAGGTCTATGCTTTGAACAGTATTTCTTTGTTGATATGAAAAACCTCTTAGCTTCTATGATATTTTTCCCAAGTATTTCCCATTTATAATTTGCTATTGGTAACGTCATCAGTTGATCCCACTGTACAGAATTTATAAACTGTCTGAGACCACTGTGGTCTCCATTAAATAGTTTACTTACTAATTTTGGTGGCATTCGGCTTATTACTTATAGCTACAGAGAGCTCTGAATAGGGATACTTTATTATGGCCACCTTGTATATAAATCATAATAATAACAGCATAATTTATAATAACACGCAGTAAATTTTCCAGAGTTCGCCTGGTGAAGAGTTATATTTAAATAGGGTTATCTACGTGTGCGTGTTGAAGGAAAAATATTGTGTTCGATTCTCCTCTGGAATGGAAGACGTTTTGTTTTAAAAGACGTGGTAGAGTTAGTGAAACTTTAGCGAGGATTGCAAGCACTGGCTCCTCGTGATGAGTTTAAATTTGAAGCCTTCAAATTGTACGTCTTTATCCCCACAATGATTGCAATTGTGATATCCATTATTGGGATGGTATAACCGATACCGCTCGGGGGACTGCTGATTTCCGATAAGTTTACGCTGATTTTTCTTCGCATTCAAGTCGTTTATTCCGTTTAATATCCCAGATTAACTCCAGTCTGTTTTCCCAGACATCGCATTCCCTTAATATGCTAATCGTTAAGTGTGGACCGCCCCAAAAAAGGAGTTTAATCATTCCACTTTTCGATTTTTGAACGACAGGAACAAAAACTCTGTTATTCCCCACGAGTTATCCCTTTGATATTCGAGAGCAGCAGCCATAAAACCGGCTGCCTGTTATCTCCCTAAATGCCCTCATATATTAAGTGATGCGCTTATTTAATTATTTCCACCGATGTCGTAACCTAATAAAAACTGTCAAGTAACGCACTTTTAATAGTCGTCTGGAAGAGGACATAAAACTAATCGCTGTAGCTATTCTCGAGCGTCTCTGCACCCCGGTGAATTTTTCTCGATTAGTGCGCAACGTAACCATTACTTAACTATTGTATCAGCTTCGTGGATCACGAGGACATCGATTTTCGATATGTGGCCTGCGGAACTTCGAATTTCGCTTACGTTTAATTTAAGAGGCTGCTGGTGAAGGAGAGAAGGGGTGTGATTTGCCGAAGAGGGATGCTTGGAGCGAGAGTGAAATGTAGCAGCTGTTCTTGGAAAATAAATTCAGAAATTAATGCAGAAATTAATTGCAAAGGGACCTCATGGACGCCAGTAGTGCACCCATAAGGCATCCTCCAACAATATTTGTAAACGGGTGGTGAAGAAGGCACATGGTGGTGTCTATGTTTTATGCTACCTTTGCTAATAGGGAAAAGGACCCCATTATTCCTCTTTATACGCGATGGTTAGACTGCATTTGGAACCTTGTATTCAGGAGACCGCACCTAAAAACAGAAAAAAAAAAATTCTGGAGAGAATTCACAGAAGGGTGACCAAATTGGTGACGAGTGCAAAGAGCTGCACATATGAGGATTAGAGTGTGACGAATGCAGAGTTTGACAACTGGACATCAAGGGGGAAATCTAATTTAAGTTATATAAGGCACTGAAGGGATTGAGTAAAATGAGGAAGGTTTATTCTTCCTTAATGGGTGAGACACGAACAAATATAAATTTGTGTCCCTTGGATGATTATTTTGTAGGAATGGAATAAGTATGAATATTCTGTTTTCTTGAAGTTTATTTTGCTGATTAAGAAAAAGTGCGCTTCCTTGCATCATTCGGCTTCGCTATTATTTGCAAAAACCGTTGGAAGACTACTTTGGGTTTTACCCTTCTTAGTGTTTCTTTTGCTTTGATACTTAACCTTATGCAGAGAACAAAAATTGTTATCATTATGTACGTTGACGTTCGATATCTAAACAGATATCTTAAAATGAATAAGGTCAAGATATTTGACTCAATCATAAATATCGCAAACAATTTCTCCAGGTTGGGAATATTGTTTTCCAGGCAGGAGAAATTGAGAACTTTTATTCCACATGGTGCAGTCTATGGTGGATTCACGCTATGAGTTTCATTTATAGCATATACACTGCCTAGCTACCTTATTAGGAACATGAGTTAATAGTGTGTTGGACCGCTTTTGCCCCGAATCATTGCTCTGATATGTAGCATGTAACAAGGTATTGAACAGTACCACGAGGAATATTGTGGACCATTCGTGTAACACAACAGTCTTCATTTCCTAGAATGGCATGGACGAGGATTGCACTAAAACACGTCTTTCCAGTTCATTCTACGAATGCTCAATGGGTCTGAGGATAGGATTAGGATGGCCAGGAGAGATACTTGAAAGCTTCCTCCTGTTCTGTAAACTACTCTTTTACATATTTGGCACAGTGGAGGGTTGCATTGTCACCTTGTCATACAAGAGTATGCCACGAAAACATACCCCACCACACGCCATTATCCTTCTTCCAGAAGTCTGCAGGAAACCATGAAAGGATTCTTCATTTGGTTTTTTATTGGACCACACGATTTTCCATCATTCTGCGTTCATCCTTTGCGTATCTGGCACCGATGCAGCTGTATTTTACGATTGGTGTTACAGTGACATCCGTGTGTCTCCCACTGCTGTAGTTCATTCTGGATTTCTTTGCGTGGTCGGGCACTAATGCCTCATGATGTGCTAGCATTAAATGCAAAGGTAAGAATACTTTCCAATTTTTTGTCGCCGTTTGACGACGATCATACTTCATGGTCTACTCCAAAAATCGATCCCCAAGCTTTGTCATTTTTCATCTTCAGTGGCAGTTTTGTCTATTTATGGATGTTTTAAAGTTTTGCCATTCGTTAAAGACTAATGACACGAGTCTTTAAACGTTTTGAAAGCGAAACTGTTCTATTTCTCACTCTGTATCATCTACTAAACATAGATTACTGCATATAGCTCAAATCTCCATGTCATCCTGTTATATATAAATTTTTGAAATAGCATCCTGATGATAAATCCAGGTGCCACCATAAAATGCATTAGAAGTTTTTAATGGTTGGGGTATGAAACCGCACTGCCCAAATAAGCAGTAATTGGAAAAATAATTAGATTAATAATGATCGTGAAGTTTAATGATTCCTCTACAATTGAAGTCATACGATATGATGTGCGGCCTTCTGTATCTGCGAAATATCGGCATTTCCATTTTATTCGATAGTGGAAATCCATTAATTTTCAAAAAAAAGGTTAAAACGTAAAAGATATGGAAGCCAGAAACACGTATTAATATTTTATAATCTCTCTTCATGAAATCAATATTGAATCACATTTGAAGGTGTGGATTACTGAGCTCTTAAGTTGAGTCTGGATTTGTGGGATGGAAGGACTTGAAGACCACACGAAATGGAAACTTGTGCTGATAAGAACAGTGTGGTCCAAGAAAAACCTCTTGTGGCTGATGGACGCCACGAGAGGATTTTAGCGCCTTCGGAAGTCCGAAAATTGTTAAATTTAATATTCTTCTTGACAGCATCCTACATTAAAAACAGGTGGGAGGACTCGAACACCACCACGTACCTGTATGCGTGTGTGATAATTTCAAACAGTGGCTACCCATTCCATTCAAAGATAAAATTGTGTTCGCAAATTATTAATGCAACTCGGAACAAGAAACACTTTTCAATATCTGCTTAATTGCAATCTCAGTTATTATTCAGCGAAATATTAACTTCCGTTTCTTTTTTCACCCGTTCATAGTAATTATAAGGAGATGTCTAATTACTGTTCATTTGCGAAATTTTGTTTCGTTATTTCAAAAAAAGATTTGCTTCCATTATAATTTTAGATTTAGCAGTGAACGCTACCATTCGTCCATGAATTTGCAGTTTTATTCCCTCTTGGGAAATTACATTATGACCTTCGAGCTGGAGCACGTACGCAAATAAGAGTTCACCAAAATGTACTTGCCGTTTTACCTTTTGCAGGTAATTTCCTCTTTAATTTACTTATTTCTCCATTCAGCGAATTAAAGGAAGGAAAACATGTTTTTTTTCCCACCCTCGCGCTTCGGTATTTGCTTGACACCGTTGGTAACAAACCTTTAGAAGACTTTTAATTAAACCACTTTACTATCAGGGACTGTATCTAAACACAGCTCATCTGAACCACTACATGTTCCCTACGCTTCATCCAAATTAGTGGGGAAAATTAAAGAATTCTGAGATGAATATTCTTGCGATGCACAAAATTCTCATCTTCTGGATATGTTTAAAGATTTTGGAGCTGAAAATAGCGGTCTTCTGTGAAAAAGGGGAATTATATTATGTTCTATATCTGACTAAAAAAGTTCAGGCGTTTCAAGAACACTAGAAAAATCTTGTTTTTCAAGATTTCTTTCATCCACTAAGAATAAAGTGATGTCGCATGCTGTTGTTTGGGATGGCATCTATATGGAGTGTCATACTAGTAAGCAGCAGATATGTTAGAAAATAATTTCAGAAATATATATTATACAACTTCAAATAAAATAATTTCCAGTTGCATTAGGCTTTATCTATCAGGAACAGTATGGCTAGCAGGCATTTGTTTTTTTAAACAGTGCCTCCATGTGGTATCAGCGTATCTCCGAATGCACCATGGTTTGTAACAGACCTGACGGTGGTTAAATGCTCCGGATTAACAAAAAAAGAAACCTCTTATATCTTATGTCTTTACAAAGGATGGATATCTGCATCCAAGGCTTTACCGCTCACTTTCCCAGAAATATGGACCAATCTGGTGGCTGCTCCATCGCAGAATCCGTGAGGAACATCCAGATGGGAAAAACAGAAGTCTGTGCAAAGACAACTGCATACTTTTAGGAGATGAAGTACAAAATTATCTTCTGTAAAATCAGTCAAGGAAACAAGAGTCATAAATCATAGATCTCAGTGGGTTGCAACAAACATTATATTTTACGACATTCACTGTTTTCGTAGCTCATTTAGAAGCATAGAAAAAATCCACTTAGATATAACAATGCCCTTCCTCTTTGCTGGTTATAATATGTATCAAAATAAAATACTTCATCTCTAGATGCGGGGTCCCGAGCACTGGGGAGTAATCATCAAGTCATGGGAATGGCTAATCGGCGCCGTCCGCATCAAAGATGTCGACCAATTAATTATAATTTTATAAAAGACACTTCATTATTACCCATCACAAGAAAATGAATCATTCTTGTAGGGCAGTGCTGCTTGAGCAAGACACGAAATCAATATTTGCTGCAAAGATTTTACAGAACGGCCGGCAGCACAAGACAGAAACGCAGGATGGTGCAAATCTGTATTCAACACTAAAATTGCTTGAAAAATTCATATAGCGGTTGAGGTTTATAAATTTTTTGAACAGTCTCAGCGTATTGAAACATCCCTACTGTTCAAAATGCTATTTTAATTTTAAGAGCAGATCAGAGTGAGGCCCCTTTCGCGAATGAATCCAGTAATTGATCTAGTTCAAACTCCTGCGAAAAATCCCTCACCTCAGCCTGATATTCGTCCCAATACGTTCACTATCGAGGAGACTCGAACACGGTCTGTTCGAAACAGGGTGAGGTGTGAAAAAGGACAGTCACAAGACTAGACTGGACTATTTTATATAACACCGAGAGAAAGAGAGCTTTTAAAGAAGCCATTAAGCTATACGTGCATTTGAAATACCACAAAAATGTGGTAGTTTGCGCTGTTTTCAACATCTCGATGAATATCTGTTCAAATCATTTTCATAAATATTTCTCTACCTCTGACAGATATCTGTAATTTCAGCTGTGATTTATTAAAGTACAATTCGTATACCTCACCGAGTCCACTAAGTGGCGTCAATATTACGCAATTCTATCGCTTTCAGAGAGAGGGAAAGATTGACTGATTCGTTTTCTAACGGTGTGCATAGATCAATACACACAGGTCCACTTATCACAAACACTACTGTCTGTACTTTCTCTTATTGGTGATTTATTACAAGCGTCAGAAAATGTTGGTTGCTGTGTACGTCTTCCTTTCCGAAGATAGTTGTAGTTTGCAACGGGGGTGTTCATTGACCTGGCTTAGCAATAAAGTGCAGCCTGCACCCATATTACGCGCAAGTATAGTGTGGCGAGGTTCTTTTTCCAGCATTGCCGGTGTGTAATGCGAGTTTATGCTGCGTATGGCTGAATTCAGCGCTTTCTCCACTTCTTCTAAGGAAGAGTCACTTTCTTTTCGGCAACTTTTGCGAAGTTTTCAGCACGGTTTTTGTTTTCTTTCCCATCGAAGGAAAGAAAAAGTTATCTAAATAAAGAATATCAGTAAGATGTCAGAAGTAATTGGTAACATTATATATCGCGGGCGCGGTGTATAAATAGTGTATCCTCTTGGAATCATCTCTCTCTTCCACAAACAAAAATAAGGAATGTATAAAATATTTTCAGTGTATAAATAATCCCTGATAATCACTTTTTGATGATCATCCCTTCGTTCAAAGGGCAACACACCAATCTGAGGACATTGCAAGTTCTTCCTGTAATAGTAATTTTTGTATTTGGCAATACATTATGCGATATACAATAATATATGTGTATTATGCAAGTATCGTATATGACTCCCTTCAGCATAAAAAATACGCTTCAGTATACATTACTCTTATTGATTTATCTCCAGATACTTGCTGACGTCACGCACACCCTTAACAGAGCATTGAATCTAAAAATACTTATGTAAGCCGATACTGCGGCACGACAAGGTGAGTTAAATTTATAAATAAGATTAATTCGCGTTGCCTTATATATTAGACCTTTATCAAAAGGTCAGCCATACAATTACTAGGTAATCCTGACGCAAACAGGGATGGTCTCTTCCGATATTCCTTCGCTAATACGACACTTCAACTTCGACACTTCAGATATTGCTAACGCTGATTTTATAATCCCTGTCTGGTGTACAGATATAAAAACCGTAAATTATTTTTACAGATTTTATTCTTGTTGCTTTATAACTGTAATGGTTATCTATTCTAATGTATAAAGATAAAATTGTTGCTCATGCCATTTAGAAGAGATAACCGTGTGTAGTTACAGTGCGATTCCTACTTGTTACCGAGCCCTCGTGCATAGCACAGTTGGTAGGATCACCGTCCTCCCTACACGGGGTTGAAAAGATCTGAGTTCGAATCAGTCGATGACGAGAGGGATTTTTATGGGTCTTTTTCACAATGTGGCCGAGTTAGTCGGTCTCAGGCGTTGGTAGCATAATTTTTCGTCCAGTAAAACAAAAAATCGACATCAGACCATGCAATTTACAGATAATATAAATGAAGCAACATGATTTTAGTCACCGATTCTCCTAAAATCCAATAACTTGTTACCGACGTGACTCTTTTAATCAACATCATATACCAAAAAGAGCCTTAACTGGGAATAAATATCAAACTGACCATAACTCGTTTTATTAGGTCTGCCCCACTCTCATTATTCTGATCTCGAAAAACAATATTAACAGTCAAAATCCACGCTGACACAGGCCTCGCTGAGAAAAATTCTACCCCTTGAGCCTTGCACAAGGAGTAGAATTTTTCTCAACGTGGTCTGTGCTTGCTAACAGGAGAGACTGCTTCTACAGGAATGTGATACACTTAAATAGAAAGGGTGCAAGAATATTTGCTGATGTTATCGAGGCAGCGTTAGGTGGGCCGGAAAACTGATAGCTTTGGGGGATACACAGACATAGATTAAAAATGGTCGCAGGCAGAGGTGAAAGTGATTCTTACACTGCTTCTATTGGAATGAGCAGCAGCCTGGGAAGCAAGGTGCTAGGGATTACTAGAAGTGCTCAGAGTTATTATTTTTCCTCTGGAATTAACCATTATTTCTAAGGGACAATTTATCCCGGTTCATGTTGGTGAATACTTTGTGGACATGTGTATATGTAAGGGCGGCAGCTAGAACGTTTGTTCAACTCCGGCTCGTATCTCTGTGAAGAACAGTATCACTACAAATGGGCCAGATATGTGTGACGTAGGTTTGTGTGCGTTCTGTTGTTATGTTCTGGCCTCTTGGCTACCCAGAAGCATCAGTCACCTGGACAGATGATTCTGGGTACTCGTCCACACCACGGGAAGGTGGGCCAGTCCCAGTAAAACACGTACTGTCTCAAGAGAGACTCTGACACACCTAGTGTTGCCAGAAGGTGAGCCAGATTCCTCTGGGAGGTGCATTCCAGAGGGAGGAGGAAAAAGAAAGAAGAGCACAAAAAAAGGTAAAAAGGAAGGAGAAAAAATAAAACATCCCCCGTGGTGCAGTTAGGAAAAAAAATAAAAAATAAATTAATTAATTAAAAAATTAATAATAATAATGAAAAAAAATAAAGTAATAATAACGATAAAATAAATTGGCTGCACTAGAGAGGGAACTCAAGGCAGAGCGCGTGAAGAAAATATTAAATAAATAAGAAAAATAATAATAATTTAATAAAATATAAAAATAAATAAAATGAAATGAAAAAAATGAATAAATAAACTAGCTGCCCTAGAGTGGGAACACCAGACAGTAGGTGGAAAAAAAAAAAGAAAGAAGGTAGTGGCATGCGAATATGGAACCATTAAGTCACTGAAGAGGTATTGTTAGGTGCAGTAACAACTATATAGCTCTGCTTCCTGCGCTCAAAGACTTGGGATTCATAGGATTGGAAGGCCTTTAGATTGTCAAGTGTTTGGAGGTAGAGGCTCTGGTTGCTGTTCCGAGATATCTGGCACAGCCTGCAGCAAGGTCCTTCTTAAGTCGTCGTACGAACTGCATTCAAAAAGATGTTTCCAATTTTCTGACCTGCCGCAGAAACAGCGATCTGTTGGTAGCAAACCCAGCAGATGTAACTTTTCGTTGAGGGATCCGTTTCCGGTAAACAAGTAGGAGGATTCCAAGGTGAGGGAAAGCCAGGTCTTTACCGTTTTCGAGGTTGTGAAAGTGACATCAGGGAGGAATTTTCTGGTAACGTAGCCTATGTTTGAGGTGTTCCATCTAGACTGGCAAATGTTGACGAGTTCCTTATAACAGCGAGCTCTTTCTGCTTTGGGGTCAGCATTGAGATTTAGTTGTAGGCCCTGTATCTTCGTTGGTATTTTCTTTTTAATTCTGAAGTTAAGCCCTCTGAAGATTACAAATAGATCAAGCGACAAAGTTCCAGCTATCATCAGGAGCATAGCACGTTGAATGGAGTTGACTTTGACTTTCATATCTACTCGATGAACCCAGTGAAATACTTTGTCTATGAATCGCATGTTCATAGTTTTGACTTCTTCAGTGTCTAAAACATGTATTAAGATCATTTAAAAACAGGGAACTGCTCGCGTGCAATACGCGCTCAATCTCCACACACATCTTTCGAATAACACGTCCAGATGGAACAAACGCAAAATAAAGTTTTATTCAATAAACCTTCAAGGCGGCAATTATACAAACACATTATAAAATAGTTAAAAAAAAGGAAGTATTACATACGTCCACTTGATGTTAGTAGGGTAGGATTCTTGATCTTAGAAGACAATAAGATCCATCTTACTTTCTGAGACAAAAATAAGATGGTATTATTGATTTCTGCTCCCAGGGACTCGAAAAATTGTTCCATCTTCCTTTTAACTACATCATAATAACTTGCACCACTAAATCCCTTAACTCTTGTCGTTGATGGAAACGCTGCAGTTACTACACCTTCGTCCCAGCTCTAATAGTTCCGATGTAATAAAAAATAAGATTTTTACGAGTATACACGCATACTCGTAAAAATCCTTTATTGCCAACAAACAAGAGAGGGGAAAATTCTTGCACAGACAAGTTTAACAGGCTAACATCATATTTAATTCATATTTTTGCATTCTGGTCATTGTAAAAGAGACACAAAACATTCGACCTCGTGAATATCAGAATGGCAGCAATCACCG
Source organism: Mastigoproctus giganteus (assembly GCF_048544385.1). NCBI lineage: Eukaryota > Metazoa > Arthropoda > Arachnida > Uropygi > Thelyphonidae > Mastigoproctus > Mastigoproctus giganteus. Next base: position 90,023,167 of record NC_143581.1, read on the forward strand.
TTTTTCCATACCATGTAGAAAATACTTTGGTTTGAATAATTCTCAACGGGAACAACTTTTATGTTTTCTTTTTTAAAAAGAACCGCAGCTGACTCAGTCTGTCTTTGACGAGGATTGCACTGATTTCTCTCCAAGAAACTGGTTTTTTATCCAGTAAACAGGGCAACCGACCGAAGGATATACCTAATTACACAACATACTAATAACTCATGATCTTAACTGTCTTGGCGCTTAACGCCCATACTGAAACTTCAACCGCATACTGTAGAATAAGATTAGTTGGCCGCGATGTCCATATAACTCATTCAGTGGTTTCTCTGAATGCTTTCGTGAGCGAATCGATGTTTAAGCGAAACATTTAATTACAAAAGCATTATAACGTTTTTAGTTTCTTCTTCTCCCCATCTTCTGGTTATGGGCAGCAAATCGATTTGCTTCAGACTCACCTTTTGTAATGTGCTGCTCTATCTTCTGGTAATTCTTATCGTGGCATTTTAATTCCCGAAATTATTCATTCTTATTTTAAGGAGAATTGGAGTTGAGGTTTTTTTGAAACTGCCGATTTCATTCTTTTCTTAATAATCTGAAGTCACTAATGAAATAAGGATGCCATAAAAAGAGAGAGAAAAAAAAGTGAAACGAAAAGCTAGAAACAAATGTTGAGATTTATCTATTTGTTCTTTTTCCAACTTTGTTCTTGACCTTGCTGTTATATCAGGGTAATCTGCTTTACGGCCCTCCCGATTTCGCTGACATCCTTTGACGCCATAGTAACAGCTGGAAAGTTATTATATGATGTCACATCATTTCCTCATTGTCGTTAGGACAAGTTCATCTCGCAGACAGGGGATGGAGGGAGCAGGAATCGACTGTTACATAATGACCTTTTTTGTTGTGTTAAGAGATTTCATGGCGAATGGCTACGAAGGAGAAGATGTCCACGAGAACTCATCTCGAATATTAACGCCGATAAAAGAAATTCGGTTTATGATAATTTCTCTTCTTCTGCATGTAAACATGGAAAGCTGCTTAATGAAGACGGTAAAATCAAGAATTATTTATTATCCCTCGCAGTGTCTAATGATGCTAGCAGTTAGAACGTATAATGAGCGTTAAAAATAATTGCTATTCCGTGCATTTTGCTCTTAGATGATCATAAATTAAGGAGAAAAACTAATAGAAACGGCTGTTCAATTACAAATGTTCAATCTTTAAGAAGGACCAGAAAGTACTCGGGAGGTAGCATCCGATTTTTCAAAAACTAATGAAAGGAGAGAAAAGATAAATTATTGGTAACAAAATTCCCTAATTGCTTATTTTTCTACTTTCGAATGCAAAACCATTAATCATAGTTCTGTTCTTTCGGCCAACAGAAGCACAGAGAGCAACGTCTGAGTAAATTATGTTTAAATTAAAAATGTGTAGCGCACGTGTATCGAATATCAAATCTCTCCCCTGCTTCCTTCATGTTTACAGAGATTGGAAAAGCTTGGAGTTTGCACAAAGTCGTTTATTCTCTGTGAGCAGATAACGCTGCAAATGTAATTACACGAAGGACTTTGGTAGTACAGTAAAACAGCTTTCGATTAGCGTTAAATATTGCTTTTCCAACCGTCTTTTTTCATTTAAAACCGCATTTTTCGATTTGTTGGAAAGTGATTTCATACCAGATACCTTACGGTACAATAGAATGGTTTGTTTGAATTTTATTTTTCGTTTATCCGCGATTGTATGATGTTAATCCCCTTTTGTGATTATTTTTACGCAGTTATTATTGAATATCATCTGTAGTGGATAATGGGGGAGAGGTAAGAGTAATACCTCTTTGGAAGAAATAGAGATAAATCGAAAATAAAAAATATACTTGTAGTTAAAAACTCTTTGATGTATCATTTTCCTGCATGCGCCCCACCTAACTGGAATTCGTCTATGGCTTAACTAGTTTTTGTATGCAGTTCAATTAAAATAAAATTCTTTCGGCCGAGAGAACTCAATCATCTTTTCACGGTTTCTTTAACTTCTTCTTCGGTGTCATATTTGCCTCGGAGATATTCTGTAAGCTTCTTCTGGATCTTATTTTCATCGAATCTATGTTACCTCGAGATTCGTCTCTACAGCGATGTTTTCCAGAGTCTGATGTAAACCTTCGTTAGTTTGTTATAACAAACTACTGGCCCCAAATTCTTAACTTATAATTAGCAAATCCAATTTCAGAAAACTAGATTCATTCGTTCATCTTCCAGCTAGCCTATATATCAATTTCGGAAGGCCGATAGGGATCGATCAAAGAGTTCAGCTCACGAAATAGCAATTACTCAACACCTACCAAAAAGAAATGATACAAATGAACTTGCATATCATTCCATATATCGCACGTGCTAAATTAAGTAGCTCTGAATGCCTGCTCGATGATGAAAGTGAACTATTCCGTTACTGACTCTTGTTGGTATGTCATACAGACTATATTGGGAAAACTTAATTGAGAACAGACTTGTAGGTTGTTGAATCTGAAAACAGCAAGGACTGACACCAGTTACCATATACAAAACATTCGCATGTGCTATTTTCCAAGTAACATCCTCTTTAGTAATAGATTATAACTTAAGCCATTGTGGTTCTTTATATAACTCGTCTACTTACTAAATTTTCTAAACAAATTAACTCAAATTGCAGATAACACTTTCTAACACAACAGATGTGGCTCCTGGCCTTCGTAGGCTATGAAATTACTTTTAGTTTTAATTAATTACCAATAGAATAATAATTTTTATTAAATTCAACCCCAGAAACCTCTGACAAACTTCGAGAATAGATACTAAGCATCTAATCATCTCCCCGTAAACCACAGCATTTAAAGAACTTTCTTGAGCCATGCATCAGCATGTTTATGAACAAAATTGCCAAAAAGATTAATCTATAATAACAGAAGATCGTGTGTCAATCTGTAGGTCGAAGACTATGCTGTTTAGAGACCTGAAACTTTGCATATATTCTAAAAGAATCTTAGGGATGCCAAATTCAGTTTTCTTCGTTAAAGGCATTAAATTATTTCAGAGTTATTAAATGTTTTCATTTATATTTGGCGCCACTATCAATTCCAGCGCAAATATCTTCATATTATAAACGAAAGATGACTTCAAATATATTCTAACTTGCGAAGGTAAGTTTTAAAGAAAGCTTAAATCAATTTGTTTGGAAATTTTGCGATATTAGTCAATGTCAGTGTTATGAATGACAGAGTAAGCCATAAAATAAACGGCTATTCATATTGAATGTTTAAATGACGTCAGTGCCGCATGAATGAAACAAATTATATGATATGGGATTTGGCGATTAGAATTGGATTGAATTAATTGAACATTTAACTCCATGTTCTGTAAACAATTTAGTTTGACCATTCGACGTTGAGAAACCTGTGAGTTGATATCATTCAGAGCATTCAATGTTGCAATTCGATTATTAGTTTACAATTACATTAAACTATTACTTAATTACAGACCGTCTTTGAACATACTTTGGGATTCTGTTTTCAAGCCCAGTACGATGGATTTTCTTTGAAAACTGCGACTTAAAGTCAGTGTTATGAATGAAACGATATAAACTGAATGAAAGAAATCTTCGAAAGGAAATATTCGAATGATTACTCACGTTATGTTCGAACGGGGCAGCCCATTTTGGCAATCTCTTTGATTAATACTGTAATTTTATTAGGGTTTGTAGTATACGTGATGAATGGCAGTACCTAGAACGTCAGTTCAACTCAATCGTGTTTCAGTGTGATGATAGAGGACATGCCTGTAGGTAGAAAAACAAAAGTAAGCATGAAAGAAACTATTTCAGGTTAAATTAGGAATTCAATTTGAAAGAAATTTTTTTTTTTTAGAGTTAGATTTTCTTTAAAAATGGGGAATCATTTAGAGATGGTTAACTTGAAATAGTTAACCACGCAACTGTTTGCAAGAAAAGGAATTATTCGGAAAATTATACAACCTTAAACAAATAGTTTTACAAAACTGTTCGCAACAAAATAAATTATAAAGAAAATTTACAAAATTATACAGATACAAAAATATACAGAATTATATATTTTATTAAGGTGACATGTGTTGTGTCTTATCTTATGCAGGACGACCCCTGAACGTCAGTTCAACTCCGCCTTTGTACACTGTGTTGAATGCAGAACTCTGTAAAAGACCAGAAATGTGTGTAATGTTATGTTTGTGCAGTGTGTGTTGTTTTTTAGTTGTTTCTGGCCTCTTTTTTTAAGGTTAAAAAAAAGAAATCTTTAAATCAGTGTGCTTGGAAAAGATTAATTGGAAAGTGACTGCCGTGCAATAGCATCATCAGGCATTGTCGCCAACCTGTTAAGAATAAATAAAGAGACACCAACTGCAAGATTTCCATTGACGCAGAGGTCCTGCACGAGAGTAAACTTATTGCCTGGGATGAGTGCGTAGAGCTCACAAAGATAGCCTGGAGGCCTTTGATCGCATCACGAAGGACCTTCGTCAAAACAGAAAAGGACTCTGAGGAATATCACTGTTCTTGGTAAGTGACTTTGTACAAACACTGCCAGTCATTCCATGTGGAACCAAATTGGTGAACTACACATGTTTCAAAGCGTCATATATTTTGGAAGCGCATTCAAAACTCGGGCGAGGAACTTGTGAGCTTGCTCAAACTGGGACATGGAACTATTGCATTTGATAATCAAGCGGAACTCTTTAAACATTGTAAAAATAGTTGCAACATCACGAACTGAAAGCAGCTGTTTTCCAAAATGTTTCATATTCCTTCCATGATCAAAAGTGACTTTGCCAAAGTGCCATCCATCCTGTCGCAAAAACAAAATTAATAACGCAGAGGTTTTTCAATTACCTGACATTGCATAGAATTACATGTCTGGTGACATGTGACCAAATGCTAGTGAAGCAGTCAGCAAACCGAAGCTCAAGATTGGTCCCGTCGAGTTCCATAAGAATCTAGAAGTCAATACTCTGCAGTGGAACGCGACTGGTTGTTAAGAAGCTCATACTGTACCATATTTTCTTGCCTTGCACCAATCAGAAACTATTCATTTTACTAATTCCGATCATCCGCTGTGATCTACCATTTCAATTTAGGTGAACAGAGAACTGAAGCCGCTTAAGTTTTCATAGTCATCAGCACCATGAAGGACATAACATGAATTGTTGGCTTCGCCTGCAAAGCCCATATTTTTCTATTGGCCGCTATAGAGTAGGTAATGGCTAAAATCTTTTCATCTCTCTCCCAGATGGGAAAAACACGCAACTTTGCCTCCAATGACGCCTCCCTCACGTTAATAAAATATTGTTCAACATTAAAAAATGTGAAATAATAAATACTGCGTTTGCAGTAAGTTTTTTTATATAATACATTTAAATGTTTGACTTAACTTTCATGTTTAATAGTTCAAAGTTTGCCTTGTGATTCCAAGCTGTATCAAACAAGTTGGAATCACGAGCGCATTTGGTGCTGCACTGGTCCATATCTTTTGTTATTTAAGTTAGAGCTAATTTGAATAATAGCTGCGCTTACTTAGTTTCACAAAACTTAAAAAGCATACTGAAAAGCCAAAGTTACCCTTTAAAGTCATTCTTCACTTTAATTACTTTTGCTGGCTGTCTGTTCAGGTTTGTTTCATAGACCAAAGGTTGCTGTACAGTTCGAGTCCTCTCTGTTGATCAGGGTACCTATATACTAGGAATGGGCGAACATTAAAGTGGATCAACAACAGAATTTTTCCCTAATTAATTATCAATATAGGTGTGCAACTCTGATAGCTATTTAGAGTGAAATTCTTATGATATTAATCTTAATGTCAGAGCTTTTAACTCCAGCTTAAAAAAAGAACACTTTAAATTTTCAAGAAAGAAATTGGATAAGTTTTAATCAATCACACAGGGGGTCAGTACGAGTTTCCACTTTCTTTTGTAATGTTTATGCCTTCATAAAAGGACTGTAGCAGCGTGGATCTAATGTCTTTTCTGTCTAAGCGATGGAAACAATTCGGAGGGGTGTAGATTTTTAATTTATGCTCTCGCTCTCTTTCACTCTGTGCTTTTCTTTGAGCAGAGAACTATTTAACAGTTGTCGTGTAGGAACGTGCTGCTTCCGCTGCTGAACAAACTCGATTGTCATTTTAACTAGCCAAAGACAGTTCGAAGCATGAAAGTCCCCTATTTACATAACATTATTGGTAAAGCCCTGTCACAGCAGACCTCATTAACGCTCCAGTCGAACAACCCACTTTCTTTACGACGTTCAGTTCATCTTGATTTGCACATGTGTGCGCGAAACACTAACAAATAACATCACTTTTGTTTGAAGAAGTACTTTCGAACTTAGTTGAGAAGTGTTCCGGCTTGGAGTAGTTTGATGTCTTCCTCTCAAATGTTAACAAGTTTCTACTCTTTGTTAAACTGCGTTGACAGTTCAAAGAGACACGTATTCTGTGGATATACTAAACTCTTATTAAAATCTGTACCGAATTCAAGAGAAGTTTGTTCTAAGGTATAAAAATGATTATTAAATTAAATTACTTTTCCCCTTTTTGTGGAAAAGGCTTGGGTTCGAATCCCATCAAGGCAGTAGGAATTTTTATAGGCTTTTTCACGCTATGGTTAACTTTCCTCGGAGAGGGTTGTACGGGTCTCCCCACCAGAAACTCAGGATGAAACATAGGAGTGTTTCATCCTGAGTTTCCGTTGGGGGGAGAATGGGAAAAGAGGTACAACGACATTGAACGTATACAATTTAAAGACACAATACACTGTCACTTCACAGCCTTAGCTGCTTTAATATACGAACAAAGCAAGCAAAAATAAAATTGCGCCTCACAAATACAAATATACTGTAAATGTCAAATAGCGAATTGTTTGGTGATCTTTGGTTCTTAACCGATTTCTCTTCGCTAACCCACCTAGTAATGCCTGATGTTCTGAGAAATATTAGTCCTTTTTATTGGACAGCGTTGCTCAGGCTGAATTTCTTCAGAAATTTGAGAGGAAATATGTTTCTTAGTGCTCGAAATCATCTTACTAAAGTTTTAACTACTCAAAGTAAATAGTTATGAGCAATTTCTGCGGTTATTTCCTCTTTTCGAGATTTAAATAAGAATTCCTTGAAATAATTAAATATATGCCCGCATTTGGTTTACATGTTGGTGATAATTGCTGTTGTCCGCAGAATAATCGATGAGTTCTGTTTTCAAGAGCTTCCAGCGAAATTGTATTGATAATGTGGGATAATTGAATGTGCTAATTGAACTGAAAGATAATTGCTGATGAATGATTTAGAACATTGATTAACGATGCATTTATACTGTGTTTGACACCAATTTACATCCAATTAAAATGCGCTCGATGTTTTGGGAATGGGGAAAATTCTTCTGTTCTCTTGTAGCAGTGTGAATAAACAACTTTCAGAATACTTCCTTGGTCTATCCTAATGGGCAACCTTTTTTTTTTTTTTGTTAGTTTTATAACGCAATCGTGTGCAAAAGACAGAGGAAATCCAGTCCTGAAGATATCGCTGCCCATGACATTTTTTTCTCTTTTTTAAACTGAAAACAGTCCCTTCGATTGACTAAATTGGACTGTCAGTACCAAATTTAGTTCAGAAAGGGTTAATTGGGTTTCCTCTAGCAACAGTGGCGTTTGATCACGAGTCTGTCGTCGAAAGAGGAAACCACATGGTGTTTCTTTTTATCTGGCAAGTCAGCATCGATGCATTGTCCTCGCTTGCGTCTGTCACAACTGAAAGCACGCACTCCCCATCAAACTCACGCACCCTCTATTCGCGTGCACTTATGTACACTTCGTGTCCTTGCCCTGCTGTATTCAGGTGTGATGTTGATGGCACCACTTCGGGCCAACTTGTCTGATAGTCTTTCAAAACTATCGCAGGGCTGGCGTTAGTGTCATATTTACGGCATCAATTCGTTCTGGATGCGAAAGACAGCAGGCAAAGGTCGCAGTCACCGCTCTTGAACTTTGAAACGAATGCGCTCTTTCAAACCGTGCAACTTTCGTCCACTTCCTACTTGCGTGTGTCTGCAATAAGCACGTAAACAACGCCACCTAGCTGAAGATTGTCACGGAGTCATTCGGAAACGTCGAACCTTACATTGATTGCACGGTTCAACCGTGGAGTTGACAGGTTTCTGTAATTGGTCAATTCTAATGATTTGTCGAGGAAGTTTGTGCTCTGGCATTTTGGTAATGCGTGAAAAGTGTATATTAAAAGTGACCAAATGCACCTTCACGTTTATGCTATGTATTTCTTGCTCTGTGTACTGTAAATATTACTGTTTATAGAGCAAAAGCCGAGTAGTGTGAATATTATTCTACAACATCATTGAAATTAGATCGGAAGGGTATTCCTATTGTTATTGCGTTCCCGACTATTTATTTTCGAGCTTAACAAATACTTGAAGTGGCGAGGATTCACTATTTCATAACGACTAATTTTGATTTCGAAACAGTTAGGATTGCGGATGAGGTAGCTTATAAAAAAACCACTTCCCGTATTGATAAATTACCACAATCAACATACACGACGTTGAATATCTTTAGGACCAGTCTGAAACTTACATTCACAGCGCTCATTCCGATGACCTGTTTCCAGTGACGAGATGTCAGAACTCCATTAAATGTTTGGCCTTTTGGTATCCACGTTTGGCAATATTTGCACTACCTTTGTTAGTTTAGAAATTGCTCAATGTTCGTATAGTTAAGAATATTCAAAGAGCTTGTTTCACGTGACATCCTGTACGTCCTGTGAACCCAGTTGTTTGCGTTCTGAGAAACTGTTTGCGAATTGCTGGAATAGAAGTTGATTGGCAAATGCAGCGGGAAGCATGGTTGTACTTCTGCGCATAGACAGCTTCCTCGATAAATCTTCCTAAGTGCACTGTGCAAACGAGTGGAGGTTCATTCACCCTACTAAGAACACAATATCGGCTGCATATTATGTAGCGTGGCTTGCATCGATCAGTGGAAAGGAATATCCCTATAATTCATTATCAGATGACCTCCAGATATAGTAAGCGAAGGACGGAAGGGATTACACGCACTCTTTCCTTATAGAATGAGCACGCTGCTGGGATCGACACGCATCTGACAACGCCTTACTCAGTCTGATTTTTCTCCCTCTGTGTTTGCTCGCTATCTTCAAATCCTGTTCTGTTTTATCAACAAAACTTTGATGTCAATTCTGCCGGAAGTTGAACTATAGAGCTTAATGGACGACCGGCCATGATCTCTATCAGCCATACTGAAGTCGACGACAGCTTTGTTTAAATAGAGGTCGCTTTATACGCACGATGTGCATGTGACCAGTTCCGAGTCTTGTCTATACCTTCGCTTCCTTTCAGCAGCATCCATATTATATGGTGGTACGTGGGGAAAGGATAATAGCATTCCGGTGTTTCCACACACACACACACACACCAGGATGCTATTGTCACAGGATGCAGTTCGATCCTTTATTCTGCATTTTCTATTCTACCTTTGCTAAATGGTAGAATTAAACTGCCAACTACGTAATGTTTTGGTCAATACTTACAAAAAACTGTTAGCCAGTAAAATTTGAATTTTTAGAATATAGTTTGCCAAAAGAACAATTTGCAGTCTCTTTAAAGAATCAGCACGCAGTTGTGTAGTGGAAATAAATTAATATTATATTTTATTTTAAAAAAGAAAGGAAGAAACATGTTTTAGTATAACATCAGCATCTTTGGTTCTACAGCATTCTGCGATTGTGAATTCTAATATTAATTAATCCTAGATGATTGAGAAGAGGAGGAGGAGGAGGAGGAGGAGGAGAGCGTTAAGGTATCTACATCGAGATTTCAGCTAACATGCTTATAGTAAGAGGTGATCCATTTATAGCGAAATCCATTGGTTAACTAGAGAACCGAGGTAACTATGACAACAAAGCACATGATGTCATTATATATGGATCGAGATATTTTTAGACAGATGGTACCAAAGTTTTATTGCGACATCAGCAGTATTTGAAGAGTAGTACCATTTATTAAGTACGGGTTTTGAAATTTTTTTTTTTTCAGAGAAGAGCGCGTGTTTGTTTTGAAACCTTGCTTCCAATCATTTTTGAAGTGCAAAGGGACATTTAAGTAACATCGAATATTACATTCGCGCCTTAATGAATATATTCTTTGTACAGTTTCATCAAATATATTGAAAAAATGAATTCATACGAGCAAGATGGACTCTTCCAGCGCCTTTAAGAATTTTAATTAAAGTTTATATTCGTTCGTTTTTAATTAAACAAAAACCTCTATAATGAATTTAAATTGATGCCTAGATTGTATTCCTTTTTGATGTGAGGATTTATTATTATTAAAATATAGTATCCGATTATGATCAATATTCTTCGGATAAAAGTAAGGTGCAATAAAAAATAAATTAATTAAAACGCTTATAAAGAAAATTTATTTTTTTTTAACGTGAAGAGTGTTCAAGAAAATCAAGTAAAACCAAGGATTTAAACATTCCTTTACCAGCCCTCGCAGCTGGAGGAATAGCTACCAACAGGAAACTCTGGTTTTTCATCCCTGAAGATAACAATATACATATGCAATTTCAAGCATGATATAATGACACCCTCCTGGTCTCAGTTGTTCGCTGAGCATATAATGGAGTTTAGTTTATCTACAGAATACTCTACATTAGCAACGATGGTACCCTTCCCTTCTTTACCCTTTTTCCTAGTTATTCTGCCCTTCATCCAACGTACCGTAGTAGACACGTAACTTCGACCCTTTCTGGTTGTTGCTGGAGCTTTAATCAACGTTCACAACCTCGACATTTTTGTCCAGCCTCAGCTTGAAAAGAGAAACACAATTGAAGAGCGCTCGAGTCATTTTTCTGTCGTTGGCACACTATAATCCATCTGTGTTGCCTTGCTCCCCATTCACTTGACAGTATGACCTGCCCCCTTACTCGAGTTTTACTTGTACTCATTGTTCATCCGGCCATTTACGTGTCACTTTTTTCGATGTAAATATTTACAAAAAAGAAAAAGAGGCGCATGAATGTCACTACTGCATTGTATGTTAAATTCCGAATATTTTTTTGTTCTGATCTGTCAGTTTATCATTCTCGATCTTTTTCCGCTTTCCTTCAGGCAATACGATTGTTTTATTTACGTATATTAAGTCATACATTGAGTAGAGGAAAGCCTTAATGTGTTATGGGAATGGATAAATAAATACTAAATGCTGAATGATAGCAAATATTTGACTACACTCTCCTCTTAACTCGTGACACCATCATCCTGTATAAACCGAATGTTCTACAGATCTTTTAAACTAGACTCGCTACTATAAATAACCAATTATCATTATCCATAAATAAAATCCATAATATTTTATTCTCTTATTAAATGAATTTACGCTTTCTCACTAGATTTCAATAAGCACAGAAGCTTGGAAGCGATTATAATATCATCTTTTTGTAATTTAAAAATCGTCAGAATAAATAATACGCACGAGTGAAAAATATACAGAAAACTAAACAGATACGCAGAAAAGTTTTAAACGCTCCTATTCTCGCCGTGATTTTAAAGTTAAAAACAAATAATGTCTTGCACATCCAGATACTGAATGTATTTCTCACAATGGATAATTAAGCTTTACAAACTGAGCTATATAATATACATACAGGAAAAAAGTCTCCTTTAAATATTAAAAAACCGAAAGTCTCTTTGTTGATTACCCAGAAACGCTTCCATTCTATAGCCAATTTGCACTACTTGTTCAACACGTCAGTCAAAAGACAGATAACAAGACAGCTTTCTTCTCATATGGTGGTTGTTTGCGTTCCTTCCTTGGAAGAAGCTGAGTGGTGCTGTAGAGTATCAGCACAAATATACTTGAAATAACATGGTAAATATTATCAAATGCAGAATAACTGAGAGTGTAAATATATTTCTAGTACTGCTGTACTAATAATATACACTAGTCTATCAAGGATTCGAAGACACTTCTTCCAATGTCGCATTCAGTTTGTCATTGTGTGCGACAGCCACATCTTTCAGCTTCGAAAACGGTCAAGTAGGCCGGAGAATTGACAAGCAGGATGCGCATCCCTAAAGAACTTGGCGAAAACGAGCTGAAGGGCGAGGTTAGAAAATTACGTTGAAGCTCCAGATGTCCAGAGGAGTGCCGATAAGTGAACTCACGGTCCGTAGGGATCTTCACGGCATGGGTTTTTGCTGCAGAGCAACTGCCTACAAGTCACACGTCAGACATCGTTTGTTGTGGTGCTTATCCATCGTCCTTGGACCACGAAACGGGTCCTATGAAGAAACCAGTTGCATTATAGAGTTTTAGGATCAGACGCTCGAGCGTAGACGTTGACAATGCCAGGAGGAACGCTACTTTCCGCAGCGGATCTCCCCACAATGAAATTTGGAGGAAGCTGGTTCATGGTGTGGGGCTGCTTCTCGTGGTCTATTTCTGGACCGTGTAAACCATCAATATCAAGTAATACAGTGATATATTGGAAATGGGCACTCCTTGTTCTGGAATGATTATCCTCCATACCATACAGCCAGCAGTGTAAAAACTTGGTTTGAGGAAATGAAGTCCAACAGCTCGCATTGGAGAGTGACTGGAACCCCGGATCAGGGCGTAGTCAATACCCTACGCTGATACATCTGAACTAGCGACTGTATTGAAGGGGGAATGGACACAAATTCCTGCCGCATGCTATAACGTACTGACCGAAAGTTTTCCACGGCGAATTGATCATCTCGACTATATTTTGCTGGCCCACATCGTACACCAGTTTAATTGACTTGTGTATATTTCTGCGTAAGTATTCATGGGCCGATTTTCATGTTTGCGAATTGACAACGCCTCAAATTGATCACAGGGAAAACTGTTGTACCTCTGCTTGAATCGGCTAACTACAGTCACCATTGAAGAGGCCTTAAGATTCTTTGTCTCCGTTAGGATTTGCACCATAACCTGAAATGGTAAATTTTAAGAAACTGGACACTCGTCAGGATACTAAAACAGAAAGCAATAAATGATGAACTGAAACGGTTGTCAGACGGAGTCCATTCTGAGCCCTGATTTGAACCAGACCATTCCTTGTACTGGGACATCTGAGTCAAGAACTACTCATCAGGAGAAATAGTTTTATTCACAGTGACCCTTTAACTATAAATCTCTAAAACGTATGCTGTGAAATATTTCCACATTCGTACTATTTTACTTAACAACAATCCTCTGAGATGAAAAATGGCATTTAAATCACTTCACCTTTTTTCTTAACTGATTTGGAGCTGGTTCTTTTCATTACTTGCAACCTTCTCTTCCTTTCCTCAAGGAAAGCATTTCAGTTCTCTTTGATGATCCTCTAAGGGATAAATGTTTTTGCGAAATACATTTTGGATGTAACATATTTGGATTTATTCGCAAAATATAGAAAGCGTTTGCGATCAGAAGGCAAATAAGACAAAGGAAAGACAATGCAAAATAAATTGATTTTTTACAACGCCCTTTATGCTTTTCCCAATATTTCCATGTGATGGATCACATTGGACAGGTGTTGATGAACTCATACATAACAATTCACTTAAAAGAAACATAAAGAGCACTGGAGATTCAAAACAAAGACGTCTCCCTGGAAATATATTACGCTTTCAATTTTTGTTTGCCATTTGGATTAGCGAGCGAAGAATATGCCTACATATATCATCAGACTAAGGGATTCTATGGCCTCTTACCTGTTTCGATAAAAATAAGCGAACCTATTACATAAATGAGTCTGCGGCGTAACGAAACAGTGAAGAAGTGGCTTCGTCCAGAAATTACATTTCGGTGGTCCCATAACGATAACTTGATGGCTTTTTATGCATAATTCATCAACACTCAAGGATCGTAATTAAGGAGGAAGCGATGCGGAATATCTGCTGCACGGCACAGATAGCTGCGTATATTATGTGGATTAATCCACGAGGAAAAGATATTGGCTGTCGACTTCTCCAGATATACGGGTAATATCAATCTACCGTGTGTGGATGCGCTCACACCGAGTATCTTGAGATCTGCAGTAGTGAGAAATTTTCTTTGAGTGAAAAACGAAATTTCATTAGGGGTCTAATAGAGAATTTGGCGTGTTTCCTTGAGAAACTGAGATATGCCTTTCGGGAAAAAATTAGAAAAATTAAATTATGAAGTGATTTTATTTAATTTTGAATTGCGCTTTTTTCCCCTTATGGTTTTCAGTTATTCTGTTCCTTAAAACCTGGTCCGATTTCACAAAGGTGTTCTTTCTTTGACGGTAGGTGTTTATTCATCTAATTTTGGAAACTTGTATATACAGTAACAGTTTAAAATTTTTGGCGAGCGTTCTAAAATTGATAAAAAATAAATGGCATTCGGAATATAAATTCTGCAACGATGCTTTTCTTAGTTCTATCGGAATATTATATTGAAATGAAATTTAGATTTAAATATGATCTTTGGTTAATGTCTGATTTGAGGGACTAGTCGCTTCCACAATTATACTTGCAGTACACACTTGTGGGTATGGGTGTGGTAGCGTGTCCAGACAGTAATGGGCAATATGAGAAAAGAAAATATTACAGGTAGAAATTGATGATCTTTGGCAGGAAAGATGGAGAGGTTCTACAAAAGGTAGTTACTTAGAAATTCTGCCAGATGTGACGATGATTAGGGCACATGGAAGTTGGCTAGACCTTGGGGTCCACGACGTAATGATTATATTGGGACACGGACTAAAAGCGAGAATATTTGAATTAATAGTTCAGAGTGCAAATTGTCAATGTGGAGAGACGGAGGACTCAGACTATGTATCACAGAACTGTGTACTTTATGCTGATCTAAGGGAAACTTTAAGAAATAATATGAATGTAGATGAGATTAGTCAACTTGGTGTGTTTTCAATCTGTTTATAATTTTGAATTTTTAAGGAATTTGTGAGACTTGTATTTTTGAGAAGGTAGCTGTTTTATCTTGGTTGGGTATTTTTTATTGAAGAGGTATATTTTCATCCAAGAGGAATTGTAAATATATATGGTATATTTTTAAGAGTGTTTTTAATGGCGATAATGTTAGAAAAGATATTGGAGCTTATGATGAAGTTAGCTTGAGTCGTTGTTAAGGCCGGGCGTGGCGATGCACTCATGTAATCCCGCCACTGGGAGGTCTGACTTCTTTTTAGGATTTATGTTTTTACGGTGGAAACCTAGACAGTGGAAGACCCGCTACCACGCGGCAGGGACTGTAACCCATTCTTGAGAAGCTTAATGGAAGTTAGGTGACAGCACGGGGCTAAGAGGACTTAAAATCTTAAATTTTAATTTAAATGTAAAGATACTTAACTTGGATGAGGCAAATGGCTCAGGAGACGACAGGCACTCTGAAATAAATGTGAATACAAATATCTCTCTTATGGCTTGGTAGGTTTATGCTGTGTTTTCCTGGAAGTAATCCATCAGGTTCATAATCGCCTTCTCTTCTTCAGTGAGGTCAGTCAATCCCCTCCCTCCTTCTTTTCGGGCTATGGTCATTCTCCCAATGGCCAACTTCGAGTGGCGTTGGCGGCTCTTGGTCATCATTATCCTGATCGATCTCATAATCTCCTCTAGCTCGGTGTTGGTCCAATCTACGATCCCGAAGGAGTACGTTAGTACTGGGACAGCGTAGGTGTTTATGGCTCTGACCATATTGCTACCATTTAAGCTTTGATTTTATCAGAATTCGCAGTCTCTGATGGTATTTCTCAGTCAGGCGGACCTTGATCTCCTTCGGGAAAAAATTAGAAACTGTTCTAACTGCTAGTTATACGTTAAATGCTAGTTATACGTACAAGTGCATCCACTACTTTAAATAAGGGGAAAAAACTGCAAGTTGCTTTCAAAACGAACCAATTGAAGTGATAATTCAAAATATAATTTAAAATATTTTGGGGAGTTCACAAGAACTGAATCATAACATAAACGTAGCTGTCCTTTTTTATACCCAACCGAACAAAGTTCATTCAGAAGATACAGAGCGGTCGATGTTTATCGACAGGATAATGTCAAGACATCAACTTACAATTTTTGAAACTTGTATGTGTCAAAAACGGACATAGTGTATTTCCAGTAATTGTGGTTCCTGTGGTTTCTCTCAAATCCGCCTGAAATACTCTGTGATGCTGCACAACGTTTTCAAAATCAGTCGGTTGTGACGTAGGTATTGTGTTGTTCGACTGATCGCTTAGTTTTTGGGAGGCACAATCACCAGGAAGGGGCCTCCCAATATCCGTCCACGGCATGAGAAGCCAGACTAGGCACGGAAAATAGGAACACTTACTGGGACACCCCATAGCAGAGTGATCCTGGAGCGGAGTGGATGGAACAAAATTGTTAAGAACAGGGAATACGGGAAGGAATGAAGTTAGGTTCCTGCGCCTCAGTTCCTCCAGGGTACTGAGGAGCAGGAACCTAAAGAAGGTGTGAGACCCCATACAAGGGGTGGAATGGGTTGGCCTTAAGAAGGCCGTAGAGATAGATAGTCAATTGGTTGCGAGGACACTCAACTCGCAGAGAAATGTGTCAATTCTTTGGCAACTTCAAAGTTATGATATAATCAGGAGTTTTGGAAGGAAAGGTCATTCAATTTACAACATACTAGTCTAACCACTATATGATCCCTAATAGAGACACCCCACAAAGAGATGAGAGCCAGACAGCATCTCTCTCTCTCTCTCTCTCTCTCTCTCTCTCTCTCTCTCTCTCTCTCTCTCTCTCTCTCTCTCTCTCTATTGAGGATGCCCACGTTGTTTTATGAAGGCAAGTTATGTCCAGAACCATGAACAAAGATATGCTCATGTAGAGGAATTGGGCTTGTTGCCATGAGACTTTAACACATGCCTAGAAAAACAACGCAAGGGCTCGTTACGGCAGTTAAAAAATAAAATAAACGTTTTGTTTATATTCCGGCACGACTAGATAGGTAAGAAGAATTTGCAAATAATAATTTTGACAAGAACACAATCATTAACTATATTTAGCACTCATGTGGATTCGGCTCACGGTCCGCTCAAACGTGTACGATACTGCATTCAAGCGTTGATCATTGCTGCATCAAGGTGTCAAAAGAAAATGATATTTCTTGATCTACATTATTTGATCACGCTTACCACGCAGTACGCAGTTATGACCCATTAAAATATCAGAATATTTTGGTACTTATCTATTATCTTATCTCTAGTTACAACGTTACCACTCTTGTGGCGCAACCTTCGTGCCGTTAAACTTGTGTACGAAACACAAAAGGTAAATACACCCAAAATTTGCATAAATATAAATATAAACGTTATAGAGCCGAAAGATTACTATGGCGAATCAGTCTGGAACAACCACACTGTTTTATTGCTCCTGCAAACAAACAGCGGGGGCATGTGCTACAAGTGACCTTCCGTCATGTTCTTCCCCTTCAGCTGAACTCTGGGAAGGTTGTGTATGTGAAAGGTTAAACATTTAAATAAACTTACGAAGAAGAATAACCTTTAAAACAAAATTATATGTAATTAAGCGTTCCGATGCTGGAGAACGTGCTGCTGACATTGCAAGGGTCTACTTCTTTCCAGCAACGACTGAATGACTATCATTAAAGATTCTTTTAAAAGAAAATATATTCAAAAGCTGCAGCTATTCAACCTATTGCTCCAGCGATCTGCATCGGGGGACTTTGATGTCTAATATAGCACGGAGAGCCAAGAGCTTACGAATAACCACACAATTCCATTGCCCTCGTGGGGTAGCACAGTTGGTAGAATCGTCGTCCCTCCCACACCGGGTGGAAAAGACCTCAGTTCCAGTCCCGCCGATGACAGGAGGAATTTTTATGGAACTTTTCACAAAGTGGCTCAGTTAGTCGGTCTCAGGCGAGGGTAGCATGGTTTTTCGTCCAGCAAAACAGAAAATCGACCTCAGAACACACAATTTATAGATAGTATACACAGAGCAACATGGCCTTAATTACCGATGTTCCTAAAAATCCATATTACAACAGCAATAAGAATCTCATCTTTGCATGAACTGTGGTCTCTTCATTAACTCCATATAGCAAGTCTTATTTTTATTAAAGTCCACGCAAAAGATTTCTGCCAAGTGAAAGTTACTTTGAACTTTACCAATCTTTTCGACCAGTAATGTAATGTATTCAATGTTTTCGTCGGGATTCGATATCTTATCCAATTTAGATTTTCTAACTAGAAAGGTCTAGTTAGAGAATGGACAATGGTTATTGACTATAAACAGGAGAACTTGTATGTTACATTCTTATTTGTATCCTGTTTACTAAAATATTGAAAAAATAAATAAACAAAATACGTTAAAAGAATATAAACATTTCAAATATGGGTCTTGGCACCTGAATATTCTGATTCAAAAGCAAGAAGACCACCTTTTGACTATTATGCTGTAGCTCTAAGTTAAATCTATTTTATTGTTTAAATGATCTAGAATAAACTGATATAAAACTATTCGTTTATTACCTTTGTGGACAGCACAGATTGTGATGAAGGCCTGGGTTCGAATCCCGTCAATGACGCGAAGAATTTTTATGGATATTTTTAACAACATGGCTGAGTTAGTCGGCCTCAGGCGAGGACAGCCCGGTTTTTTCTCCTGGAAATTCTTGTTTTTCATTCATCAAATAAGAAATTCAAAACAGAATACATCCCATTTGCAGATTTCTTTGATGCAAGTTTGTTGAGAATTAATTTATAGACAAAATTTTGATTCGGTTGATTTATTTCTATTGTCATCCGACATAAATATTGTTTGCTCCAATTTAAACCCTCTCTTTGCGCTGGAACTAAACGAAGGCGAATTAGGGGATGCCAACGTAGGGCTCCCTTTCATTAAATTCCCACCCAGGAAAATTATGAATTTTATTCATTTAATTTTGTATGCAGTTGTCGATAAATTTTGATTCATTGCTTGACTTTTGGACATTAGTACATCTCGAACTTAATTGGAAAGTAATATTATCTTATTATCTTTCCCACGGTACATGCAACCCCCTCCTCCCTCCATGAGCACTTCGCCTTCCAAAGTTCCATTATCCTTTCTTCCTGCATCAGTAGTTGAATATATTTCCGCGTATAAACAAGCCATTTGTTCGCAGATATCGCTCTGTTTCAGCTTCCCCTGTTGCACGCCCTAGTTTCAGTTGAGTGAGATAACTGAATTACTACGGATCTCTAATTCTACAGATGTGAATACAAACACAGTAACTCTTAATTAATAGAATTTCTTCGCGAAATAATCGAGGGATGTGAGTGTACCGGTAAGCTGGCAAGTTAATTCATTTGGTGCCCGTTTCCAGGCGTGTTAAATAGAATAAATGCTTGTTTGGAGTTTGTATTTAAATAAGTTTTAAGTAGAATTTAACAGATCATACTTTTCGCTTCTTTAAGCTCGGTGATTGATAAGCCTGTTTCAATCTTATTTCGAGATGGCGGATCAAAATGAAATGCCCTCACCAAGGTATTCTATGATCCCTCTACCACACACACTGTGAATTGATTTGGGATTGTAAAACAGAAGCAATTATATGTGAATTCAGCACTACAGACATAATGATCTCAAAGGCTCGCTTTCCTTTCGGAAAATAGGCTAAAAATTCTTTAAGATGCAGCCTGCTAAGAAACTGCAGCTTCCCATTCCAATTTTGACATTTTTCTATTCTTCTTTAATACGCTAGCGCAGTTATCAAATGATACTGACGTCCAATACAATTACTAGATCAGTTTGAATTGCCTGATTCAACCTTTTGATCGCCGGTGAAAAATATTAGGAACCATAGAAGTGTAAAAATATGTAGAAACGTGACTGGAAATCCAAACATTGAGCACTTCGCTAAAGTTTATCAAAGTGTGACTAGTTTGAAGAATAACGAAATGCTGTGTGTATTATCTGGTTGCTTTTAATGCTGCTGGAGTACCAAACAAGTTAAACTTGTAGGAATACTTCTTACGACCAAATTGTTTTGGTTGGATTAGTTCAAAGTTGTTCAAAGACCGTGATGCATTCTCCACTGTGAATTTGTGTTCCAAGGTCATTTTGTTTTTACAGATTAAAAAGCTGGCATTCTATAGTTCATAACAACTTCTATTAAATTAGCTGGTAAGAAATGTCAGAAGTTTTTTCATCTATCGGTCGGGATCGAACCCTGGATCTTAGTAGTTGGCAGGTACGCCTCTACTGCACAAACTAACACATTCAAAAGAGTGTTGTATTAAAGCGCAGTGTCTTGAGGATTGATTGTCGTGTATTGTATTAAGAAAGGATATTAAAACAGTTTCTGAAAAGAGTCAGGGGAAATTAGTTGGATCCGTGAGAAGCCTCCTGAACTTTCTTCGATTTTTTTTCATGCGTGAATAAGGAGAGTTTATATAAAATGTCTCGGATGCCAAATATGTTTTTTTGAGTTAACATAAAATGTTTTTATTTCTTCCTTCCCCTTATAAAAATATTAATATTTAAACTTCGTACTAGAAATATAGTATTAAAATTGTAAATAAAAATTATATAATTTTAAAATAGTTTTAAATAAAAAATATTGAATTTTTATTTACTAATAAATATTCCTACTAATCTGTATTGTACTAATCTGCATTATACGCTATGAAAACCGTTTTATATGCTTTTCCACGCTCGTACTCTCGAGTTTTACATCTTAAAAGACAAATAAGGTACCATTTTGAAAGATGACGGTGAATGGAATTCATGATACTAACTAGAATTAAAGTGGTTAATTTGTAATTATGTAATTGAGTAACCACTTCTGCAACAAAGTTTCGCAATTCATCCGTTTATTCTTTTGGCTTGCAAAATAGTTATTAGAAGTGTTGAATGTTGTTGAATGAGTGACTTTCTTGTACTATAGTTGTTGCTTGGTAGTTGGCATATTTTTTCCCTGTTTTTTATTCTTTTGACAAAAGAAAATCGAGGAAGTGATATAAATTATGAAGCTTCTCTTTTATATGACAAATAACGCGGCATGCTTGTATTTGAAATATTAGTCTAATAACCGCTAGCCCCCAACAGAATGTCGGGAATTCTCTGATCTACAATAATTGGATCCTGAGTTTCACAGCATCTGGCGTCCATCAATTTAAGAGTAAAATTAGGGCCTTCATACACATCGTACTTAAAGAATATTAAACTTATTCAGAATACGTACTCTTAACAATTACCAAATAAAAGTTCTAAAATATCCTAGAATACACTCTAATGTGGTAATAAAATAGTTTATTACCCAATTCAAGATATGATCTACCAATAAAATAACAGGAACAGTTAACAGAAGAAAAATTTATTTATTTATTCAACTTGGAATATAAAAGCATATATCAGTTAAGCAACTAAATATTTATTATATTAGTTACCACTTACTTATCCGTTGTCGTTCCAGATTTTGCCTGGTCGATAAGGAAACCAGTCTTCTTCATTTAGCTATGTCTTCTCACCATTCCTCCATTTCCAGCTCCTCCCAGCTAATGCCTCTCTTCTCTCCACATCGCTCTTCTTGCTATCTTATTGGCCTTCTTCTTCTTCTGAGCCTTTTACTCCCTCAATTGTCTGTTATCCTTCACTCTCCTTTATATGACCAAACCATCTGTCTGGTCCTCACTCCTTCCTTCTCCCACTTTCTTCAGAATTGCCACGTTACTTACTCTACCTCCTAGTTTTTCCACACACATACACCTCTCAAAAACTTCGTTTCCATCGATTGCATTCTTATAATATCCTTCACCGCTTACCCACGATTCCTATCCATAGGGTTAATTTAATTGGTACATAATAAGCTCTATAGAGTACCATCTTGCACTTATCAGGTACCTACTTTTTCCAACTGGATCTTTTACACATTTATAAAACATTATTCCTTGATCTGCTCTTCTGCATATCTCCTTACCAATTCTCTCCTCTTTTTCTACTGCATTCCCTAAATATCTTAAAGTATTCCTTCTGTATCTTCTTTCTCTCAGGGTCTTAAATCCCCCTTCTTTCCGTCATCATTCTTATTGGTTCCTCTTAGCATCACTAAACTTTAAAGTGCCTCTCTGTCTCCTCCACCCAGTTTTCCAACTGCTCCTATGCCTCCCATCCCCATAAATCAACAAATCATTAGCAAACATCACCACTTTCATTTTTTGTCCTTATATCATATATTACTAGTATGAATAGTAGAGATGAGATTGCACTACCTCTTCCAGTCCATTATTTATTTCAGATCAGCCTGTGGCTGATTTGAAATTCTCTCAGTTCCTCTGTATAGACTTTAATACTCTCTATCAACAACTTTCCTCTATCAACAACTTTCCAACTCCTTGTTTCCTTAACTTTTCTCTACGTTAATGTACGTCTTTTCAATATCCAAAAAAGCCATGCACAAATCTATATTCGCCATGTACAAATCCCTTCCATGTACAAATTCATATTCGTAAGGAATATGGAAGGGATTTGTGCTCTTTGGTATCGTATTCTCCTCCCATACTACTTTCATTACTCTGTGCATCCATTGCAGTTCTACTGGGCCATTACATCTTACTATTTCTATAGTCATTTCATCACATTTTAGCGAAGCGATTTACATCTTTTCTATTGCTGCCACCACATCACTTCTTGATATTCCTCTCTTTCCCTTACTTCTTCTTCCATTGTATCTCCTTTTCCCTCTGATGTTCAACATCCTCCTAAAATAGTCTTTCTACCTCCTCCTTATTTCTTCTTCATTTTTAATTATTCTTCCCATCTTATTATACTGGTAATACTGTTTGTCCATATTCCTCCTATTCTTCAAATCTAACATCTTTTTCCCATTATTAAACATCCCACCGATCTTGCGACCAACTCTCCAGCCATCTCTTCTTCGACTGTTCTGTTTGCATTCCTTTTTTTTTTCCTTTTTCTATTCTTCTTCTCTCTCTCTCTCTCTCTCTCTCTCTCTCTCTCTCTTAACTCGTCCATTGGGTTTTTACACAATGGTGGGACTAGAGAGTAAAAGAGTAGCCTCTTTTGCTTTCTCGTCCCACCATTGTCTCTTTCCATCTCCTCATGCCGCTTGTCTTCCCACACACTTCCTCCGCAGTTTCAACTAAACCCTTTTTTAAATCCTTCCCATTCCTCTTCTACTCGTTGTACTTCATTATCAGGCCTCAATTCCTTTATCTTTTTTCTATACGTTTTTCCTGTATCCTCTTTTTTCAGATTCCATATCTTAATTCTCCTCTATTGTCTTCTTTTATTTCTCTCTTTCACTGACACTAGCACCCCTATATGCAGTTTATGATCACTATCCGTCGCTACCTGACAGTACTTTAATATCCTTCACTCTCCACCATAGGTCGCTATTAATCAATATGTAGTCTCTTATTGACTTCTGTTTTCATTCCCTTCCCAGCTACACCTCGTATAACTGTCACTATCCTGTTTCTGGAACCAGAAATTTCCAATTCTTAGGCCATTTCTTACGCATAGGTCCAACATTCTTTCACCCTCTTCATTCTTCCTTTTCAAAACTTGCCCAAAACTTTTTTATATCCCCCTCTATCTACGCCAACTTGAACTTTAAAAATCCCCCATAACAATTTGATCTTCTTCCTTTAAATATTCTTCCATCTCTTCCTCAAATATAACCTTTTCCTTACTTTCATCTTGTTTATTGTACATACACTTGCAGAACGTTGATCCCTTTCTGTTCTACCATTGTCTTTATCCTTATCATTCTGTCGTTTATTTGGTTAACCTCCACAACTTTTCCCCCCATTCTTGGCTCGATACTATACCCACCCACTCTCCCTCTCTCTTCATTTCCTGACCACAAACACTTATCCTTTCCTATGTCCTTTTGTGGTTTGCCCACTCACTCCACCTCACTTCACTTAATTCCAACACGTCTGGTATTCTCTCTGCCATTACATCTAAGAAATCTTTATTGCAATAATAATGATAATAATGATACAATTCGATAGATTGCAATGTTGCCCTTCACGGCCACCAGGCCAGGGGTTAACAGTAATAATACAATATAAATAGGGAACATTGATATATAAAACATAGGAAATGCATATGCGGAAGTACAATTCCAAACTACAAGTATCATACAGTTATTTACAATACAATATATAAAGAAGATATGGGCGGAAACGGATAATTTCATATACATATAGTAGTATGAACAGAAGTAGTTAGTCCATCATTACTAACTGTCATACTGAAGAGTTAGTATACCGTCTTCACATCAGGTGGTGTTGATGGCTTGCAGCATTAAGACGAGCTTCGAGGAGAAGGATCAGGGACCGGGAAGTACAATTCAAGGATGCGACATCTGTATTCCCTGTCAGAAGCGAACTTGTTAAGGTCAGCATCCAAGGACTGGGCACACGAAAGTAGCTGAAAAGGCAGAAACCTATCTGATAGGTGGAGACGGCTGTGATTATTAGGTATTAGGTATTAGGTATGTTCGGGGTCTGACGGCACCTGGGATTTCTCCCATCTCCGCGTATGTTCTCTGTATCGGACAAGCCAGAGATTTAAAAGTGTGTGGGATATGTACTGTGTAGTTTGTTGTGCCCATTGTTCGTCCGGCCTGTTAGCCGCCGGGCCCCTAGTGAGACCCGACGTTACTGTAGAGTATCTCCCTTGATCTGGTAGTGGTCAGACGGCTGTGATGTGGGCATAGAGTTGGAGTCGCTCTGAGGGAAGACTGAGGGATTCTCCATGAGCACAGGTCCCAGAATGATGGTGCCGAAATCTCGCCAACCATCATTTTGATAGTCGTGGTAAGACGTTTCACCCTAATCAGCGTGGGGAGCCTGTGAATTTGAATTAAGCTGGCCATTTCAGTTGTCCTGAGCTGTGGAGGCAGTTTGTGTTTGTTTATGGCCCATTTTAAGAGCCAATACTCAGCAGAAAAAAGTGGCCTGATTGTGCTAGTTGCAGCTGATGCCCATATCTCTGCAGCATATAAAAGCGGAGAGTATACAGTGGTTTTTATATATTTTCTAGTAGTTGTGACTTCATTTATATAATGTAGATGCTGTTTGGCAATCCATCGGAGTCGAGCTGCCAGGGTGAGGAGCTTGTCTATATGGTAACTGAAGCAGAGCTTAGGATCAAACACAACCCCGAGATCAGTATGCTTATTGACGATGGGAATTGGAGAATTACACAGAATGGGCTGAATATAAGAAGGTGTTTTCTTTAAAGAGAATATCATAAATTCAGATTTCTCTGGGTTTATTTTTAATCCGAACTGGTTGAGGTAGATTTCAATTTCCGTCAGGGTATTATTAATTGATCCTGTTATCATGAGAAGATCATCGTATGAAGAAATCGGTGTGAGGAGCTTTATATCATCTGCATAACATAAGATATCATACCTGGACTCAACAAGTGGAGAGATAAGTGCTGTGAACAAGAGCCCAGATAAGACACCACCCTGTGGCACGCCTGAAGAGATACTTCGCTCATATATGTGCCCATGGACAATAAGCTGGATTATTCTGTTTCGAAGGAGTGACGTGAGGAACTGTAGAGTATCTCCCTTGATCTGGTAGTGGTCAGAAAATAGCTTCAGCATTGCAGGAACGTTTATAGAGTCGAAAGCTGCTTCAAGGTCTACATAGGTGACTGCAAGCTCTGCTTGGGATTCAAATGCAGAGAGGATAGAGCTGGTGGTGGCTAAGAGGTTAGTCACAGTGGATCTATGAGGAAGGGAGTAATGGATTTGAGGAGGCTGATGTGGAAGAAGTTGTTTAGTTAGAACGGGGAGAAGTACCTTCTCAAGGAGCTTTAGAAGACTTGAGGCGTTGGAGATTGGCCGGTAATGCTTAAGAAGTGAAGGAGATTGAGTTTTGGGGACAGGCTTCACAAGGTAGATATTCCACTGCTGGGGAAAGAAGTGGGTTGACAAAACAGCATTAAAAATAGTTAGAAGGGGATCCAAAATATATGGGCTGAGACATTTAATAATGAATTGGGGGATTCCGTCAGCACCTGCCGTCGCAGAAGCTGATGTAGAGTTAATGGCAGCAATAAGCTGTTCCCTGGAGATTGATACTGCCGACAGAGTGTCAGGCGGGATTCTGGTTGTTGGAGTATGAAGATCAGGACATTGTTCCGTGTTCGAAGCAAATCTTGATATGAAGTCAAGCCACTGGTCAGGTTCAAGATTTAGGGGGAAATCAGAAGGCCGCTCAGAGTAGGGACATTTTCCGCTACGAAGGGTTCTATCCATATAATGCTTAATTGCTGTTGACTTCTGCTTATTAAATGTTGCGCGAGCTTTGGAGTAGGCTATCCTGTCATGGATACTGTGCGACTGCTTCCACATTTTGTGCAGATGCTGCTTTAACTTGAAGCTCATGTTAAGATGGGGAGTCCACCATGCTCTGGACCGAGGCATGATGGAAATTCTCTTTGATGCTGCAAATGTCGCAATAGTCTTAAGCCAGCTAGTCAGCAAATTCACTGCAATTTCTAGGTCACAATTTTCTAAGACTGTCCATGGGATGACAGAGGCAGCCTCAACACATTTAGAAATACTCAAAAACCTGGGACTTACTATTACTTTGGTATTAGTCGAATTCACAATATTGAAGTTTGGAGCAGGTATGTGTAAAAGAACACCAATTGGCTTGTGGTCCGAATTGAAATAAGTCTCTGGCAGGTAATCAGGTGTGCAGGGAAAAGAAGCAAGGATGAGATCTAATTGGTTGTTACCTCTTGTCGGGAGATCGTTGATCATTTGTAACCCTGTACAAGATAAGTTTGATAGGAGCATTTGCTGAAGGTTAGCTAGCTGAGGAGGAAGATTAAAATCTCCACATACGAAGTGCAAGGCTGAAGGATGAAGCTGGTTGATGATCCAGTTAGATAATTCATGGATGGCTTCGTAGGAAGGTGCTGGGGGTATGTATATGACAATTACATCTATGAGAATCCTATGGTAGCTGAGAGTAACAGCAAGCGCTTCGTACGCTGATGTTTGGCTAGAGACTTGATGAATGAGTGAGGTTTGTGAGCTCTTAAAGAAAATTGCAACACCACCTCCTTTTTGCCCAACTCTGGAAGTGAAAGCAGATTTATATCCAGCTGGAACACAGGATATAAAATATTCCTGCTCTTTATCCAGCCAGGTCTCGGTGACACAGAGGATATCGATATCACTGGCTAGGAGAATTTGGTCAACGGTATCCAGCTTATTGCGAAGGCTTCTAACATTCTGGTACAAGACTCTGACTGCATAATTCCGGGGGATCTTTTTTAAGGCACATGCCTTATTTTTATTGATGTCAGGCTTTCGAGTTCGTCGATTCGTGACCCATGTTGGGATGAGCATTCCTGAACTGTTTATTACTGGTGATCGCAGGCTGATGTAATCAGTTTGATGATGCCGATATGGTTCACCACTAGTATAATTGCGATTTATGCTGCGCACATTTTGAGACGATACCCGGAGCGTGAAGCATTCATACTTGTCTCCTTGAGGCCTTGATTGCTATAGAGGAGGGTGAATTAGTCGAGATTGTTGATGGGGTCTGTTTTCCTCAGAAAATGGTCTGATATAAATTCCTTGGGGCCAAGAGGCAGGATCTACAACCTTTTTGTAGACAGCGGGTGAGCACATTATAAGGAAGGAGGCATAGGATGTTTGCCGACTTTTAAGCCGCTTAACCTGAACTGAGAGGTTATGCTCCTTAATAAACATTCTCCTAATAGATTCAGGAGAGGTTCCAGGTCCAAATCTGGAGGCGAAGATCTTGGCTTTGGTGGGAACGACGGAGATATTATATTTCTCGGCCAGTGTCAGACGAGATTTGGAGGCTGTTACTTGGCGGGATAAAGAGGCCTGGTTAGTGATAACAGCATGATGGGGAGGCGGGTCAATATTGGTAGCTCGGCGGCATCCTGAGGAATATGGGGTGAGGTTGGCTGCTGGACTGAGGGAGTTTTGTATATCTCCAGATGGGACGTAGGTATAACTAGAAGGGCTGTTAGTAAGCACGCCAGCATATGAGGTAGGCAAAACATGATGGGCGTTAGTTAGATTATTGTTTTGTTCTTGAGCCTGTGGGGAGTCTTTATTTCCTGGTCGGTTCTCTCGCTGGGATACTTCTTCAATAGCATGAAGCTGTGGTTGCTCACCAGCCACTGAGTGTCTGAGTGTGTCTTTCTGATGAGTGCATGATCGGTCCGTGCTAACATGCTCAGTCGGAGTGTCTGCAGAACTCCCTAGTGATTGTCTTGATTGGATTTGGGTGTGGGAGCCAGGCTTTATAAGGCTAGGAGGCTTTACTGGATGAGTGGTTTTTGTCCTTTTGGGTATTATTGGTGCCTGAGATGTCAGCTTACCATTTTGGCTAGCCAAAGAACAGAGGTCCGAGAGCATATGAGTGATGTGCTTATTTTGGTTTCTCAGTGAGTAAACCTCATCCTTGAGATCTTCAATTTGGGACCTTAATTGGTAAATTAGATGGATCACGAAATCTGCACTGTCTGGCTGTAGGGAAGGCGTCGACACTGTAATTTCGGCATTAACTCTTGGAGAATTACCTTCGACTTGGAAAGTATCTGTTGTGACTAGTGACTGGCTTGAGGTGGAGAATACGTTAGCGTTCGAGGCACAATTTTGATCATTATTATGATCTGATGGAAAATTGGAGTAATTAGTGCTGCATATAACGTGATTGGCAGTGCCGTCAGGTGACGTTGTGTTGCCCACTGCTTCAACGCCTGCGACGGTCATGAGTGAAGGTTCAGGCAAACCAGTATTTGACTGAGCGAGTTGATTTGGATCAGGGATTGTCTGGTCATTAGGGTCAGTTTCAGTCCGGGAGACATGAAGTTCAGGTAATTCAGAGACATCTCCAAGGCATTTGTCACATGCGAACTTTTTCCGACGTTGTTTGAAAAGATGTGTGATGTCAGTATTAACCGAGTGGGCACAAACGGTAAATTTGCATACATGACATCGGATGGTTGGTTCCTTCCCGTCACGGCAGGCTAGACAGACTGATTGTTGCAAGTTATTCTGTTTTTGTGACATGCCTGATTTCGGGTTTAAAATCACTTGGAAGCAGTAAACAAATGCTCACTTTTAGGAGTTAATCTTTAATTCCTCGTAGTTTTCTCCCTCTGACACTGTGAAGCTTGCAATATTCGCGTTCCACAGTACTAACTCTTCTTCCTTCCCTTTAAAAGTTGCAATGTTCAGTGTTCCAAATCTCATGTCCTTTTTCCGTTTGCCCTTGTCGTATGCCCTCATGGGTAGCACAGTTGGTAAGATCGCCGTCCTCCCCACACCGGGTAGAAAATACCCCAGAATTCATCGTCAAGGTTAAGTTAAATGTGAGTATTACAAGTACAATAAACCGAAAATTCTCTTCTAAAAAACAAAGTTCAGCAAAGTAGCGATTATAAACCGCACTTCGAGATATACTAGTCTTCGCTCAATGAGAAAAAAGTTTCACATATTTCCCAACATCTCTTATTTTTGTTTTTTAAAGCAGACTCTCTTTGTCTTATGACCATAGTATACTCTCATGTGTTTCTTTCTGAGATTTCAGAAAGGAAAGTTTTGATTTCGACAATTGTCGTACAAAGAGTTTAAAATGTTGTCCTGGGAAGTGTTAAGTTTACAATACAATTCTGTTTCTAAATTTTCAACAAGCAATTACATTACAAATAAAATCCAGACTTCCCAATTTAAAAGAGCATCGCATACAACAGATTAAATAACAAAAATTAAAAAATTCAAAATGAAGCACTATACGGGACCCATCCATCGATTGATGAGTTGCAGATGGACAAAGCAATGCATCCTTCAACTAATGTCTTGTTCCTGTCGGTGTATACTATGAATAGGTAAATCCGAAGGTTGCTGAATAAGTCTGTGCACTTGTCATTCTCCGGTTTTCTTATGAGAATATCAATGGAGATTTACAAGTCGTAGAGTTATTAAATCTCTGATTGGGCTTGATTATAGGTCAATAGCGATACCAATACTACAATAATAAAGATTTATTTATTTATTTATTTATTCAATTGGAGTCGAAGGAATAATCGATGAAGTATCACTTAAGAGGAAAGAAGATGGTACCGAACTTTGTAGTTTGATAAAATAATGGTGGAGCTCTGTGGTAGTTGCACAGCAGCGTAAAGAACAAAATTAGATAGGAGTACGGGATTGTTAGCCATTCAGTTAACACGACTCGTGAGCCAGTGTTCACATCGAAGTTTGGATTCTTGTACGAAAGGGTACAGACGAAGATCAAATTCTTATCCTCAACTTCTGAAAACCGAACTATTTAAAAGACTCCCTTTAAAGGCTATAAAGATTCTCCCAACTATTTATTAGATTTTTTATAGAAAGGCTTAATTACTTTGGTGAATA
Organism: Mastigoproctus giganteus; assembly: GCF_048544385.1. Taxonomy (NCBI): domain Eukaryota; kingdom Metazoa; phylum Arthropoda; class Arachnida; order Uropygi; family Thelyphonidae; genus Mastigoproctus; species Mastigoproctus giganteus. The sequence goes on from NC_143581.1 coordinate 90,053,648, forward strand.
ACAACTCCGAAAGTGCCATAAAGCTAATTAACAAAGTTCCAGGGGACCCTCCATTTATCGAAAAAGGATGCTTTTTGTATGAGAGACATGTAATCATTGCGCGTTATAATTTTAAGTTGTAGTTTCGGCTCTCCAGTGTATATAAATTGGTATTCCATTATTTGATTGTAATTTATTTATCGTTATATGAATCAGCACTAAGTCCTCATCGTTGATCTGATGGGTTCCGACTGTGCGCTGCTAAAATATCTAAGCAAAAAATAAAACATACTTGAGCGTACATCCACGAGGTCGGATATTTAGTCGCATGAAGCGATTAACCTTGTTTCGTGCTTGGCATTTACACAGCAGTGTACACATACACAGCACGCACAAGCGGTTAAGTCCGAGTGTAGAAGATAACCATCATTCCCTGTCATCGCGAAATTCATCTCGGCTGATTCTTCCCACCGCTCATTGACCTGTCAGTTGACGATCGCTCTCGGTATTATGTTTGTAAAGAATGATTAAGGGCCTTCTCATTAGACTGTAGGTGGTAATTTTTCTTCGATACGGAGACTCGCCTTAAATTGACACTGGAGAATATTCTCCTTTGACGTACTCTTTACAAAGCGGTGTACAGAAGATTACCATCACACACTTTGCCGCGATCTTTCTGCAGGCAAGCTTCGCTGGAAGACGTATATGCGATAAGTAAGGTTAACATTTACTTAGGAGGCGTATTAAGGTGTGACATATTGACCCCCGTCATCTTCATTGCGGTTCTGAGCGAGAGAAGAGAGTTCGAGTGAGAACAATCGCCGCCTTTCTTTTAACTTGTTGTGGGAGGAACTTCGAAGATCTTTTCCTGCACGAGCAACGGTTTAATAATTCTGGCAGGACAAGCTGTTGGCCTATATCGCCTCGCGTGCGACGCCAGCGAACTTCTAGAAAATCCGTAAACTTTAAACATTCGTAGACCAATCTTCATAATATAATGGCTGCCCACGAAAGAAATGGAAAAGAAACTTTCTCAAAAATCGCCACCATTTTTCCGCCCTTTTCCTGGGAACTTACTTGAAATTTAATAGACCCTCCACCCATTATTTAAAAAGAATCCGTGGTTGGATTGCTATCATTTCTACATGAAAAGCGAATGAAGGAAACACTGTCATGCAACTTTTGCATTCCTCTTTAAGTAGGACACGTCTTTTTCTTTCATTCTTTACGATTCCAAACCGTGGCTTAGTATCACATCTTCAAGACGGTTACTGATGTTGGATACTCGAATTGTTGAAATACAAATGGGCCTTCATTTTCTCTGAACTTGGTTTTGGAAGTTTTCCAAAAACAGGTTTACGACACCCTGGCATTCCGGTTCATGTCATTACTATAGAGGATAAAGAATTGGACTCGTATAAGAAAATAACATTGTCTTATTGCTAAAAAAACAGATAACACGATTTTTGGTACATATCAGCTTAGTTTTGTAATTTTTTTTTTTTTTTAGAAAAGACTTCTTCCTAGAATTTTTCCTGCTTTAAATAACTTGTACAGAGCGTCGGCGAGCAGTTCTAGAGCTACATTCTCCATACTTTAATCTCATTCAGAACCCAGTTATAATCAGGTGAGATTATTTTTTCGGTTTTTAACGGAATATCTATACGCTATAAGAGTTAAAAATCTATTGGAGTTCACAAGACACAGGGAAGGTGGGAGGCGATATAATAACAGGTGATTGATAGTAACGGAAAAGTTCAGCTCGAATTTAAATCTCATCATCGTCATCCATTTTCAATCCACTGCAGAAAAGGCCTCTCCAGCAACTTTCCAGTTCCTTCTGTTTTGTGCAATGACCATCCATTTACTACCCACAAACTCATGAATTTCATCTATCCATCTCCGACGTTGTCTTCCAGGTTTTCTTCTAGCTCCTCTTGGGTACCATTCTGTTATTTTCTTAGTCCATCTGTCATCATGTCTTTGAGTTATGAGTCCTGCCCAAGACCATTTTAGTTCTTTACTTTTGATAAGAATGTCCTTTACTTGAGTTTGCTGCCTAATCCATGTGTTTCTCTTCTTATCTAACAGTCTGATTCCCAATATAATTCCTTCCATTCTTCGCTGTGTAGTTCTTAGTTTCCCTTCCATTCTTTTGGTGAGTGCCCAAGTTTCACTTCCATAAGTCATGGTGGGTAGTATACATAATTTTTAACTATCGCTTATATAATATGAGTACAGCATGAATAGCCACAATGCAACAACTCAATATCATAACACAGTATTGGTTCCCGTTTACCAGTTTCTAGAAGGGATGCCGCCCTTTCCTGGATCCGCCACTCTCCTACCATTGCATATGTGCCTCCTGTGTCTTTGAAAATTTTGTATGTGTGCCTCCAAATGTCTTTGAAGACGCAGGGTAATCACTCAGACGGATTACGTTCACAGACATGGCGGCTAGGATAATACATCAGAAGTTAGCGCAAAAATACCAGCTGATCAGAGAAAGTTTATGGCTTCAGGCCGACTTCCACTCACAGACTATACTAGGACTGGGCCATAATAACAGACAAGACGATCTCGCACAACATACTAGACAAAACTCTGATCGGCAAGAAGGAAATGGCTACTACCTGATCGATAAAAGATCGAGAAATACCCAGACCTAAGACAGGAAGTCAAAATCAAAAGATGTGTGGCATATGGAACAAGTAACGATCATGTCAACCACCGGCATAGTGCCAAAGAGCCTCCATAAGGACCTAGCAACAATAAACCACCCAGAGAACACTTACGTGGAACTCTAGAAAACCGCAATACTGAACACTTGTCTGGACACTCAAAGAGTTCTTCGACCAACTGTAACAATAATAATAGTAACCGGACGCAACCAACCATCCCACGCACTTGGTACCAGTACCCGTCATGGGAGGGAGGGAGGGAAATCCCATAGGAGGAGAAAATATTTTATAATAAAAATAATAATACGGGATGTAAATAACACCAGTTGTAATATGACTAGGATTTCCTAAGGATGCAAGCAAAGTTTCACAGCTTGGAACTACTGAAAACGCTGTTCAGATTCTTTCATTATTATGGATTAAAGTTATCATCACATTGTACTGGATATTTCTCTTGCATCGTGTAATGGAAATTTCTTTCAAAGAGATCTACAACACTATAATGCTTGGTGTGCTGCGCGCACACAGAAAAATACTATATGACCTGTTCTCCAGTGGTTTGTCTAGCACATTTTCGTCTATCTTGCTATTACCCTGTGTAGGCGACGGTAATATTCCTAGACTACGGATGCATCTTTCGCGCCTTCTTAGATGACACGTTGCTCTAGAGGGGAGAGGGAAGGAGAAGCTAGCTTTTCCTATTTTTTTTTCTCAAAGCATCTGACGTCCTAGGAGGGAAGGGAGAGAAATGCAACTTGAAATGTTTGCATATCAAGAATTACTTCTTTCTAATTTTTGAATATGGATAAACTCCTCGTTGAAACCGTTCGAAACATCATTCAGCTGCATCTGCATTTCTTCTGACTCACAGATGTCAAATATTTAACTCCCTATTTAGCCACCTTATAAATCAAGTTGAAATACCACTAATCCTGCAGAAATTATTTATTCGGCCTTTCTGAAGTTCTTTTATGGAGCGTGATATCGTATGTGGGTTTCAGTGAATTGAAACCCACATATGAGATCGAACATGAGTTGCTGATATTGGTAAATCAGAATATTGACAATGGTGGTTCCACTGATAGTTAGAACTTAATAGTGAAGATCTCTCTCTCTCTCTCTCTCTCTCTCATTAATGCCTGAAAAACAAAATAATTGCGAAACAGATTTCAAACTGAGTTACGAGGTCGCTAATTCGTTGTCATAGGAAAAACGATGTGCCTATACGTTTGTTTATTCACAATATTTCCCTGTTACAGAAAATAAATGACATCACTGTCTTGCTGATTGAAAATGGACTGGTGTTACGTGTATCCATTCCATGAATCCTACGGAATGTATGATTTGGAGCATTTTTGTTCGCGTGTGTGTAAAATAAATTAAAGCAAGGCGCTGCTTTTGTAATAGCGTCAGAAATCTAGAAGACCGAAGGCTGCAAATGGATTTTAGGCAGTGCATGTTTCTTCAGTTGGAAGTACTCAATAGTCGCTTTTGGTAAGATCACGGAACCTCTGCCCATTAAATTTATGTCTCCCACTCCATTCACCAAGAGAGCTAAGTATCTAAAACTGCACGTGACTACGAACTATAATGGGAATGGTCTTGCTGAAGGTTTTTTTTTTTCTTATGCTAGCCGAGAGCAATGGATTTCCCTTCATTCAGAGAGTTGCAATCTACTCGCTACTATATGCAGCTTTGGTCATGTAATTGGGGAACAAGAGGATACTGGAAGTTATCACCTTGTTCCAACAATTACATGGTCAAATGAAAGGCGAGTTCCATTTAGATAGGAACAACTGATGAAGTAATTTGGTTGAACAAAGGTTGCATTGTGCTTGTCTTTCTTCAGAAACTCGAAATTTGTGTCCCGCAAAACAAGTGAACCGGCTAGAGAATGAACGAAATTAACAGACACTTTTATACGTTGCTCTCTTTTTTTTTGCTTACCACCCATTCGCTTTTGTTCACTTGAGTGGGTGGAATCCCCTCTTTTCTGATACCCATTGTAAGATCCGTGACTGAGGATGAGAGGATGATGCAAATCAGGAAATTCCCTGAAACTTCTGCTGTATTTTGTCAACATCTGATTCTGTTCTCAAGATATTTTTAAAAGCTAAGTTTACCTTGATTCATTCAAAAGACCACCCCAGTCTCTGGAGTGGTCTTTTGAATGAATTCGGATGCTCGACAGCATTAATAATGACCATGCGTTTTGAAACTGCTTAACAGAAATTTCGTAACCTGTTGTCCGATAAATTAAAGAATCCAGCATAACGCTTGAGCTGCACACAATTACAAGACGTTTTAATTTTCCTCCTCTTTACTCCTGGAAAAACGGACTGTTCTGTAAAAACAAAAGTGACCGGACACATACACATTTTATATAGTAGTCTGATAAGCCCGCGTTGTTTTCGTAAAGTAGGACAAAACACTAAAGTAAATAATAAAATGTATTCATCATTATAGCGTTAATAATTTGTACATTTAAAACCCGCTTTTCAAACTGTAACTGAATTAGAGTAATTAAATTAAATTCAGTATGGTGAAAAAGGTAAGGGATATTTATAAATAGGGACTACAGACATTTGCTGGAATTTCATTAATGCATTATTCAACATGTTTAGACCAGAACGGATATGTTTCAGATCAGGAATATAATCATGGAGATTAATAGCCAAAATCAGATGCTAATTCATCCTACGGCGAGACCTAAACTCTTTGTGAGATGAGTTACTAAATATCTGGAACACTAACCTGAACAGTGTTCTCAGGTCTAAACGCACTGAATATAATCAGTATAAATCGTAACAGCTAGCGAAATGAAATACACGTTGTACGAAGAGTGTTGAGACGCATTAGGAATAAAATAATATTGGGGTTGGCCAAGCTTATCATTAAATGCTTTAGAGCCTAACTTGACAAAATTCAGGTGCTAAACATAAAAGGATACCTGAAATCAATTTCAAGAAGGGGCAGGACAAAAAACAATTTTCTCTCTCTCTCTCTCTCTCTCTCTCTCTCTTCCAACCCCTCCTTGCCTCCAAAAATATTGTGCTTTTAGTGGTCCAACCAATTTACTATTGGTCTTGATGGCTTTCCTCTGTTCATCCTAAAAATGGACCACATTTTTAAAGAAGAATCTGATGTCAGCTAAAGTAAATATTGATACATGGTCAGGTATTTCATCGGGGGACTATACCTGACCATGTAAAAGGAACTGCGTTTTTATACTTCTTCATGGTATTATTATTATTATCTATATGGTGCAAGGAAGCCTGAGGCTTATGCTGCACCAACCAAAAAAAATTTCTGAATTACTCTGTGTGAAAGAGAGTCAGAAGTAGAATGGAATCGCCAAGAAAAAGAAGAATGATAATATCCAGCTCAGGACCAATGTGAGCTCCTGGGGTAGAAGAAAGGTAGAAGGCCAAAAAGCAAAAAAAATTAAATTGGCATATTCTTATACAGTATGGACAAGGTAATCCCAACGCAGTGTCAATTATTAAGGTAAAAATAAGGATCAAGTTAGAATAAAACATAGTTGAGTGTTTTCAGGATGGTAAAAGGTGTTCTTAATAATTTTATATATATATATAATTTAAATAAAAGTAAGTGAAAGTGGTGCCAGTGAGCGAAAAATAGATATAAACCAATACATAATAATAAAGTAGGGGGGGGGGTCAAGATAAAGGGTATTTCAAAAGGAACGCTCCTAAAATAATTTAGAAAAAAGCCAATTAATAAAATACCATATAACATAAATTTATAAAATGCTGCCAATTAATTCGAATTTTAGCAGTGCCCGGAAGATAACACAAGTCCAAATTATGTGAAATATATGACTAAAACGGAGATGAAAACCAACTACAATGCGTGACCAACAAAATAAAAATAAATAAATAAAATAGACTGACCATTATGTTCAATTTCGTCAGAGAACCACAAGGCCAATAATGGTCAATTACTAATTTTCCTTCTTTTTTTTATACTTTTATATTTTATTTAGTTTTTACTGCAAACTGTTGTTTACAACTTTGCCTATGCATAATGTCATTAGTCGAAATTCTTTTCTTTTTCAGTTATTAACTCACATTGTTATATTTCTAATATCACTGTATATTCAAATCATTACTTCCATATCCCTTTATACGTCTGTATTCTACTCACTTTTAATTGTGTTTTCAAAGCTCTTTGCTTTAACTAGCATTAGGCTAAAATGTTGTCTCTAGAAATCTCAGTTATTATTATTTCCAACTTAAATTTTACGTTTTCACTCTGTCATCTCTAAATTTCACAAGCTATTTTATAAAAATTGCCCCATTTTAATTCTAATAATTTTTATTTTACATTTTCAATTAATTGGTATCTAAATTTCATTTTCGTTTATGCTTTTTACTTATTGGCTTTTGGTTTACATAGAAATGAAGACAATGTTGTTATTTTGTTTGAAATTTCAGCCATTGGCACGTGATGAGAAACCGGGTTTGTATTGTGTGGTAACATCCTCATCTGATCAATTTTTATGTAATTTTGTATTTTTATTATGCACATTTTATTAGATATCTATTATCTTCACTCTGTTTCTTTAATTCTAATGTAATAATTTTTCTCTTTATTTAATTTATTGATTTGTAATAAGCCATTTTAGAGCCGTTTAAACTTTGGAAATTTAGGAAATCAATAATTAATTTTGTAATTGAGGCCTTTTTAATGTAGGTGTTTGGTGAAATCCTTGCCCTGATATAAATAAAAAAGAAACTCTTGAAATACGCGTTTTACTAGTAAAAGAAACAGCAAAATTCCTTTTGTAATCTGGACAAGAGATATCTATGTACGATGTTGTTAAAGAATTAAGAGGAATGGGTCTATTTTAATCATCTATTAATCGGGTAATTTTCGAGGGAAAACTTTTGTCTAATGCTTTCGAAGTTTGTCCTCCCCCTAAGTAGTTATTTAGATCCAGAAACGCAAACATCTCGTGGCATCATTTTGGAATCAAAACTTGTTTTTCTACAAGACAAACGTGCAAATCTCCTTTGATGAGAGTGCATTCCTCTCGCTCTAGAGAACGTTCCTTCTCTCTGCACATGCGATGATGAGTTACGGCTGTCTCTTTTGCCCTGTCATCTAGACCCCTCTTGTTTCCATATCGTTGCAGAGGGAATGTTGCCAGCAGCGTTGGCCTTGTACCAAATCACTACTAATGATGATGCTGCAGATTCCTCCCCCTTTTCGGTTTTATTTATTCTAAACGTTATTTACAGTAGCTTCAGTTCCGTGATGTTTACTGAAAGCATTTACCAGAAACTCAAAACAATTTTATACTTGTTCGAAAATCATTGCCATTTGCTTGAATACCGAGCAGTGAAGCAAGGAGCGTTAAGCGAATTCGGATATTCTGTCACAAACAACCGCAAAGCAACGCATATCAAGCTGTGTACTCCCATGATCGAGCGTATTGCTGCAATAACAACTGCTACATCAACCATAACATGCAGAGACACTGTCGATTGGCACCAAGATTTCGAAACCAGTTCCTTTGGTAAAGAACCGATCAGATTCCCAACATTTAATAACTTAGTGGGTGGGTAAGGAAGTAATTATTAGCAGACATTCAAAGACTTGAATTGCATGGGTGGATGTGAGAAGTGCATTTTGTTAGTAATGCCAGGCCATTCTTAAGACACGATTATGTTATCCTCAAGAAGTCACTAAGAAACTTGTTACAAATGAGCAAACTGAAGCGGTGATTTTTATATGATTCCAAATTACACCTCTGTGCCTGGTTCCCCTTAATTTTTCATTTACTGTAAACTGTTAATCAAGAAAATGAATTAAATAAAGGAAGTCTGAAGGAGGAACATTGGGGAAAGAGAACATTGAGGACCGAGACTTTCATTGCATTTTCAAAATCGGTTTTCAACTGTCAGGAAGATTCTTTCCTGCTTAATGCTCTGTTTAAAACCTCCTCTATTTTTATTAACTTTCTTAATTTGTTTTTTTTTTATTATATTGGGATTTCTCAGTTAACGATTATTTACTTCCTTTCTTTTTCATTTTTACAGCTGTTATTTTTGAAATTAAAGAATTTTCCCATGCTGTACAGAGTATAAATGATATCGTCATAGATTTAAGCTGACAATCTAACCATATACAAGAACACTTAAAAAAACGCCTCGTCTCTCCTAAGATGTACTCTCAAGTATGTACTTTCTTTTGTTCTAAGTTTAAAATGCCAAATTATTCCGCAATGTTCAAAATATAATCTTTTCTAAATGTTTAATTGACTTTGTGAAAAGATAACATCAATTAAACTATTTAGAATTAATTCTTAATACGTTAATCCTGATTTTATACGACTATTTTCTTAACCATATTTAGTAAAATAATTAAGAGATTGGTTCTGGGCTTTCTCAGGTAAGTTAAAGACATTTATGAACTATAACGTTCAATGTGCAACTGCTAAACTTCAGGATAACAATCATATGTTGATTTTAATTGGAACCAATTCTTCAAGAGACATTTTCCTACCCCAGTTGAATTACGAAATGTTTATTCCTTTGGTGTTCCAGACTTAATTATGTTTTAATTGTAATTGCGATGGTTCCAGTGACTTCTGATAGATGTGTTTTGTAATCATAGATGTAAAGTAGGTTACCCGTTTGCCGTTTTTATCATTATATGTAATTTACAGCAGATAATTGTTCTTGCTTGCCTGAATCACCACAAACTTCTTAATGATTAGCCATATAATGTTGGCTTGAACTCTGTGGGACGTTAACGAAACTGTTACAACAGAAAATAAAAAAAACAAAAAGGAAGGAAAAGATGTTTGCTAACAACGTGCATCGAAAGAGCTCATTCGCTGTTTAAAATAAGGCCAAATATTTTAACGAGCAGGTGGACTTCCTAGAATCTTTATAAGCAAATGTAAAACAAGCAAAGTCATACTGGAACTTGTAAGTTCCAGTAAGTTCACTGATATTAAGTTAACTAAGCGTGCATTACTGTGTTTGCTGTTAGAATCAATTCCGAATTCCCTGTCGACATTACACAGAGGTGCTTGTAATCCTTTCATTCCTCAACAGAAGATAATTTAATCAACATCATTAGCATCACAGTCTACTAAGTAAGTCAGGGAAACCTGTTGAATGGGCTGGTAATGAACTAGTTGGTCAGGCAATATTTGATTATGCTTTCCATATGAAAGACACTGCGGTTTGCGTGTTCTTCACTCTCGTGCATGCACACATCCACTGGGAGTGAGAAATTGCAGCACCTTTATTTTATATTAAACAGGATAGCGATATAAGTATAACAGAATGTAGAAATACCTGCACGAAGTTCACTTGTTAATATCGATCTGCTGAGAATGGCTGCCTATTCGTGAGCCAAATTAAAAACGCGATTCTATTTTACTAAGATTTTCATGAGACTTCCTGTTAGCGACATTACTTTGGGTTTTGCAGAATGGCTTATGCCTAACTTAGTATTATGTAGGCAGTGTGTTGCCTTGCCGCTTTTTCTAAAGCGAGATCTGCACTTAGGGTTACTGTCACGTACACATTCTCTACCCGATTTCATGGAAGGATGAATCGATGTTGTCCGTAGCACTAGTTACTTGTCCAAAATAAAACCAGAAAAGAAAATAACATGCGTTTGATTCTTTTCAGAAGATCGTTTCTTTGCGGGGCCTTCTTCTTTGTTGCAATGGCTGCTGAGGTCGCTTGGTATTCTTTTTGAAGTTATTGGGACACGACCTGAAAAGCATTAACTTATGTCAATGTTGGGCAACTTTTTAAATGCAAAGTCACATCACAAAAATATAGTTGACAAAATCCTACGAATCCAGGTATTGTCCGAATTCTAACAGTATCCAGATTCATATAATCAATATATATGTTCTTACATAATAAACACTGAACGACTTTAACTTAAATGAATATGTCGACTCTAATTACTGATGTGATTGATTTTAATCTTAAATAATTATTTTAAAAATATATTTCAATTTCAAGATGCTTTATAATTTTATGGATTTTGTAAAAATTATCGGGTTTTTTAGCCTCTGTTGTGCAATACGTAAATAAATAATTACGAAAGTCATATATCTTGTCTAATATTAGTTAAATTTGAGTTAATATATACAACAAAATAAAACGAGCTGATATGGTAACAGGATTTCTGATGCACTCTGTATTTTACGATTGTTTTGCCTCTTAGTAACCTTTGATACTCTAATACTTAAGAACAGCAAGTGACTAATGGGTAGCACTCAACTTATTTTATCTGAAAGTTCAATCCACCAATGCAGAAATGAATGACGTCATTGCCTTTTTCACTGCAACTGTCTCCTTGTGAAAAGATAACAGCAATTAAACCATGATTGAACTACTGATATTCGCTTCTTGCAGAGTCACTTGGAATGCATCAAATCTATAAGCACTAAGGGTGGAATGTTATCGAAATTAGTGCGGAAAGTATTTTTTATTTTATATAAGCATTTTTGTGCTTATAACCGGTCCATTCTTAGCTCAATCTCTGCGCAATTTTGATACATTCTTCATTTGGTCAGCCTGCCCTTACTGAGAACAGAATACTGTAGTGATATGTCTTCTATTTATTTAATTAGATAGTTTGTTGCTACCTAACTTAAGCATGCACGATAGGTTGTAACGAAGAATAACTTTTATGAAAAAGCTGTAAAACTAATTGAAATATTGCTCGGATTTCTGTTAAAGAGACCTGCTTAGATTGTTACCAAAGCATTATGCTTTGGCTACTCCATTTCCACAACAAAAAAAAGTAATTTATGTTATTCTGATGTTCTTGTAATCACCATATCGAAAACAGTTCCGACTGCGGTGGCTGTAGAAAGGAAATATAACATTTGTGTCCTACTGATTTGCTTCAGTGTTATGAATGAAATGAGCCTCCATATGAATATTATTTGATCGCATAATCCTTTATTGTTTTCACATCGAGGTTAAAATCTTTGATTGTCGCATTGTCTTGAATGATAGATCACATTTTGATGTATGTCACAATTAGATTTTCCCGAATGGAAAACTCGCTATTTATCTGAAGCAAGATTCAATGAAATAAGATCCATCATTTATATATTCCCTTATAATATTTGATAAAATGTCGAAAACCAGTAGAAATGGGTAGAGGGCGCATTTTTGTACCTGGATTTCTCTTCCGGTTTCTAACGCATCAGTACGCTGACAGCCAATGATTACATTTAGTGTCATAAGGACGAAAGTAATGAAATGTAGAGATACTGAATTTAAAATTCAAATACATCTTCTACCAGTCGTTTCCATCGCTTTGCGTACAAATTTGCATAACACGATTTGATCTCTTTGGAAAAGTACCGAGCTTTATTTTCCTGAGTTATAAATATATTCTTACCGATTTCTTCGAGTACCAGACACATCTTTGTGGTTCATTTGTTTTTTTCTGCCTTCTCTGTTTTCGAATAAATACATTGATTTCGTACATCAGCACACCCAAACACAAAAAAATTACGAACCAACGTCTTTGTTCAAGAATTGCATGATATTTCCTCCCGGACGATTGGATTTTTCATCCCGTAAACAGAAAAGCCCATCAGATACCAATACGCACAATTTATATACTTTACAATGACGCTTCTTTGTCTTAGCTGCTTATTCTAAACAACTTATTCTTTTATAAACATTATTAAATGAAATGTAGTTGATGCCTAAGCAAAATTAGTTGGAAAAGCTTTTGTTTAATTTTCTCAACGTAATATGTAGTAATTTACCAATGGTTTTTGTTAGATCTAAATAAATTATCTTAATTCAAATCCTATGCATATCTTAGTATAACGTTCTACCTCACTGAAATAAAATTTAATTATTTAAAAAATAAAACTGAACGATATAATTGAAGTCTTAAAATATGACAACAGTCATTCTAGTCTAAAAAGTTGAAAATAATTCCAGTTATCTTTTCGAAACTACCTCTTTGTCAACAGCATGTGAATTTTACAAGAATCTCTTAACCATTTTACTGTATATATATATATATATATATATATATAAATAAAGAAAAATATGCTTCTTGCCTCTCCCGCATAAGCTTACAGACTTCTTCCTCGTCGGTGAGGCAAGGCAAGATTCAGTACTATTAGGAGTTATCAGAACCCGTATCAATATTCGACTTTGTTCAGTGAACTTTATCATTGTTCTCTAAACTTCAATCATTGCAAATCAAAGGAAAAAAAGATTTTTTTTTTTTTTTTTATTTCGAGAAATATCGGCATTATTTGTGGACTATCCAACCATTGCTCCTTTTGAGACGAAACATATAACCCCACCCAAGTAAATTCTCAGCCAAATCAAGAGTTAAATCATTGAACAGTATTGTTCGATAAACCTTTGGTCGTATTTGTGATGGCCGACCGGGCTAGCCGAGTGGGTAAAGTACCTGTCTGGCAACCCAAAGGTCGCGGGTTCGATTCTCGCCTCGGGCTTGGATCAAAGTACTGCAAAAAAAAAACCTTGGGAGGTGCAATATGGCCACAGAAGCCGATGCGCCAACAACTACCAAATCAATCAATCAATCAATCAATCAATCGTATTTGTGAGTTAATGTTAATCGATTCTGCATCTATTCTCACAACCCAAGCACAAGTGCTGATAGTTCAGTCAATAAAAACGTGACGTCAAATAAGATGGCGTCCAGTTGCAGTTTTAAACCAGTAATCTGCAATCGCTTAAGGTTGCTTGTCTGCATGTGGAAAACTATGGCAGATTTGCAGTTTCGGAATTTCCGTAGTGACTCAGTAGGACTCACGTGGGATGATTGCAGGCTAGGTGGGGAAGGGGGAGTGCTGAGTCAGTGCGGCGTTTAATCTCATTGACGAATCTAGTGTGAATCTCATGCTTCTATACACCAGCTGTACTAGGATGGCGGTGGAATATCGCGGATGCATAAATAAGTTCAGGTATTCGCCCTTGTCAGTTAGAACAGGCACAATCTATATCTTCAAGAAACGCGTCACTAGGCATGCGAACTTTCTATATAATCTAGTTTATGGTAGTACACTCACAAGCACTTGCTCATGAATATATTCGATGAACCCTGTGACTCAGTCCTTGAATGCTTGTCCATAAAGTAGAATTATGGTGATTCGAGGTGTCGTGCTATACTAGTATATTTTGGTAAAAATAAATAAATAAAATAAAATAAAGAATTAAAGATTTTTTTTGCTTTATTTAATCAATTCAAATTTTCTTGATTTTTACAATTCCAGAAGAGAATGTGTAATCATTTAAGGGATAAATAAATTATATATAGATGTTTGTTCTTATTGTTTTTTTTTTCTACTGGCCACGATAAATTAATTGTAAGTAATTAATTTCCACCTACATTTATTCCTCATTTCGAATGAGGAATAAATGGAGTGAAATATTTATATGTTCATGCAATACAAATTCCATATCTCGCCACACAATATTCTACGCAACCGCTTCCTTCATTCGACTGTCCACAAAGCACAGGCTTTCTTATCTTATGGGATTCTGGTCGTTCAACGCTCTGACTGTATCGAAATGTATCCATTAATATTTATCTTTCGATTTCTCCACTCTGATTGCTACGGCCGTGGAGAATTAGGTCGCCCAGTCAGAGTCATATACTGTAGATGAGTCTCCAGATACTCGGAGGCGTTCTCCCGCCACAGACTGTCGTGCAGTTTTTCCTTCAGCATTCATTTCTGCGTAGTATGGACGTTATACAGTGTTAGAGCATTCGGCAAACTGGAATTTTCCAAATCACTATCAAAATTGAAGAGATTTTCAGAGAAGACTATTTTCCCATGATAAAGATAATATTCATGTTATGGGACGGCGAATCATTTTGAAGTAAAATATCTAAAAAGTTTTTTATAGTTCAGAAAAAAAAATAAACTAAGAGTTCATTGGAGAACCGCTTTAGCAGCAGATGAGTACAGCTTGATAAATAGATCAGTCTGGGTGGAATCCATTAGAATTACTCAAGATGGCCCTCAGTTATCCGGAGAGTGGTTTGTAGGGATCTAATTATTTATTCCATTCATTTGAAAACACTCGTAAATGCATTTGTCTGAAAGAAATTCTTAAAATGTGAATTTTCTGACTATCGTTGGAGCAACAATGGACGCCAATTTTGGATAATAACCTTAACCTTTCTATTAATCGACGGTCGGTTTCTTGTTTAGCTAGCTGGATGAAAAATCTGTTTCAAGTTGTGGGGGGGGGGGAGGACCTCTTTTAGACGGACTAATTCTGCTATGGTGGGAAAAGAAGGACAGCAAATTTCCTCCCGTTCGTTCGAACTAAGTTCGAATTTCATCGAGGATGAACAGCGATCGTAATCGCTGTGCGATCAGGAACGGCCGTTCGTATTTCTCTGCCGCGATTAGCGAACTATTATCGAATAACCTTTATGATTAATAATATACATGGTAAGCTGGCCTCAGGCGTTGATCATGCACCCCGGGTTTCAGACTACCACACGCAGATGAGGTCGATGACGCATTATCGTCTCCCGCGATTCCGAAAGCTTGTTTGCTGTCAAAAGACTATTCCTATTAGGAGTTGATCTGCCAATTTTAGAAAATATAAACAAATACAATAGAGCTTCAATATCAGGAATAAATGTGCGTATTCGCTTTCTCTCTTTCTCTTCCCATCCCACCTCATTTTACATTTGGCAACATTTAGACAAAAACATAAGTTGAACCTCGTTTTTGTTACCATGCCATTTCCCATTGAATATCTCCCCTGCCAGAAAGAGCATACCGTTCAGATCATGAACCGATTCTCCTGTAACCTCAATTACCATACCAAATTATACCACCACAAATGTCTTCAAAACGAATGTGCTAGTTAGCCCAAATTTCCTAGCGTTCCAAAATGCATTCAAGCTACATTAGCCATCTCGTGGTCTGGCCTCGGACACTGCTATCCAAAACTCCCACATGTTTAATCACCATGTGGCTTAATAGCATAGCATACTATAGAGCTTCAAAAGGAGTTTTTATATCTCTAACCAGACCAGAACTTGGTGGATTCGGATCTAGTTCACATCATTATTTTAAAACAAAGGCTACATCGCATCTGGAAACAATCACAGAAGGTGGACAACCGAATTTCCTTCTCTAGATGCGGGTCCAGTTTAACTGTTTGAAGTCAAGAGCTATCAAATGTTACCGGGACAACAAACCTCAATTCTGATACTGTCTATGTAGAGACAATACTCCACACACTGAGGGCTACCGCGATTTTCGCAAACAAGTGTATCTCAATCACTGATCACATTACAAATTTTAATGAAAACATCGATCACACCGCACAATTTCTCTTCCTTCTGGTAAAAAAGCAAAAAAAAAAAAAAAAACACTGCTATGTTGAGCCCACCCTCCCCATCTACTCGGTTGAGTTATGTCTATAAAAGTGTGTGTGTGTGTGTGTGCGTGTGCGGGCACACGCACACACACCACGGAGTGCAAAAAGCCCACAGAATTCCTCTAATTATTGACAGGATTCGAACGCGGCCGTTTACACCCTGTGCTGAGAGGACGGCGATTGTAACCACTGTGCTACCACGCAGACTCCTCTTCTTATATTGGCGAAGGTAACTTTGATTTTTTTGCCATCTGTCACATCATGAAGGATGGCTAATCGCTTCTTTCCTCTCCAGTGATGCATCTACAGCATAAGACTACTTGGTCGAGACTCTCGCCTCTTGTAACAACCAGTATCATCCTCTCATCTTGTGAACAAACCGCTGAACTCGCAGTCACGTATATTGATGTTGAAGCCGCCTTCGACTCTTTCAATGTTACAGCTCTTCTCAAGGTTCGAGTGCTATCACATTGAGTTTTCTGTCTTCGGTTTTATAGCACAGAACAATTAAGCTCTTTACGCTCCATGTCGACAGCTGCGATTACACCAAACAGACCTCTCTGGCGTTCAAGAAAGTGTTCTTTCTGGGCTCCTGTTCACAGTCCTCATATTCTCTCTCAACAACTGTACCGACGATTTCAAAGTCCTAATCTGGATTCCAGTGTTAGTCGGACTCAGGCGTGGATGGCAAGTTTCTCTCCCCCCCCCGGAAACTTGGAAAAACAGGCAAACAAACCAGAGAACACCGCAATTTGTGGACATATTAGGCATGTACAGATGGTTCTAGGGTGGTACTAATATTATGACAGTTTTTCTTAAAATGCACATCTCTATAAACGATAATCCTTATGTAATCTCTGGAATGATTACCAACATCCTGTCTGTCTTTTGTTAGATATCTAAAACAATTCGGACCAAAAATCCACCCAAAAAATCCGAATGTCTGGTCTGATATACTCATTAAAACAGGATTGGGTAAGTAGGCTTACCATTACAATCAATCTCCTCAATGGCCTTATTTCTGCACCATACCATCATTCTGAGACTCTGCAGATCGAGGGTACCACCTACTGCTCTCAGAACTGTCCCTAAAATCTGTTCCTCTGTAGCTGCCATCATGTTGCCGACCGGCTTCCACCGCAACAAATGCTTCAGAGTTTAAAAGCAATCGATTCTGATCTTATAAAATTTGTCATTGACCAGGACTAGAGCATTCTTCTTCATAATTTATGACCTTGAGTCTCGCTGTTCCATTCAGTGCCAGTAACTGGACTGAGCTGCCAGGTGCTGTTCGCAGAACTTCAAGCGGAAAATATTCTAGAGCGTTACCACAAACTCTGTCTCAAATAAGTCTAGATATATTTATTAAATTTACTTATTATCTGTCATTAATTTCTCTCTCTCTCTCTCTCTCTCTCTCTCTCTCTCTCTCTCTCTCTCTCTCTCTCTCTCTCTCTCTCTCTCTCTCTTTTTCAGTTTTGATATAATGGTGTATTATCGTCTCGGCTGCTTTTGCGTTAATCTAAAGCAACTCAATCTCCAAAATATTTTACTGTGACGTCAGAGTGTGCCATGACCTGACGAAAAAAACATAACTTATAGCCGACAATTCAGCCTATATTTTGAAACTGTCTGCAGTATGTTCAGACTTAAATATGAAATATTCACTCAGTCGAAGTACACCCTCGTGTCTCGAGCGCTTACGCACTGGCAAGTAGAACAACATGCTCTACACAACATACATATCCCATCAAGAATTCATAGTTCTACCAGCTGCTCCTGCACGAGATCATAAATAGGTTTCCATCTTCGCTAATAGTTTCTTGGAGGAAGTTTTCAGCGAAATGTGTCTTACAGTTGCCTCAGTGACCTACATTTCTCGCAAACTCGAAGATTTAGTGAACGACTGAAAGATTTAATGAGTTTTTAATATTTGTGTTACACACGAGGGTCTTAATTATAGTGCTTTAGGCTCAGGCATTGTCTAGACACCTGACGCTCTCCTAATTATAAGGACAGGAGAAAGTGACGTTGTTCTATCGCATGGGTCATTAGAGACATTGAGATTTTGGGCAGAAAAACAAAGCAAAAAACAGATGATGGAAAATGGGTGAGATAATTAAAGGACTCTGTATACAAGAGTTTCCAAGTTGCGCATGATTACCTCCAAAATGCTTACGTGCTATATATTTTTTTGTCCATTTAGAAAACTGCTGTTCGAAGTAGTTTTCAGTTTTGTTTTTTAGAATCTACTAAAGACAAAAACTGTTTCGACGGTAGGAGAAGATAAATGTGCACTTTTTGTGAATTTTTTCCATATCTGTGCTTAATGTGCGAGTATATTTTATATTTCCTTATTATTTTTTATACTTAAGTCACGACACGTATCAATTTACAAGAGAAGAGTACAGTTGGATGAAAATGCCATGTCAGGCTGGTTTGTCGATAAAGTAGACCAATTAGCGATTACTAGCCTAAAATAACAGAAAGATTTCGGCACTGCAGTACGAAACAGACATTAACTCATCTGAAATTATCTTTCAAATCAAGGATTATTTCCTTGTGCATGCTACAAAAACACGTGCCACAAAGTAGGGGGCTGAGTGGTCCTGATACTTACTAGAAAATTATGTTCGGTACGCACATCCATAGTCTTTTGTGCACCATTACGAAAATAAAATAACTTTCAGATCTACTGATCCTTCCTGTATGAGAAAACGTGTAAGACCAAGTTGGTCTAACTCGGCGAACCGCCAAGTAAGATTTCAATTACTGCCTCGTGATAGTTATTCTTACCTTTAATTTGGGTAGGGATTTTAGGCTTTGAGGTGGACGATGATTTAATCTGGTTATTGTTGTAGTAGGGTCCTAGGAGCATCAGTGACAAAGCCATTTAGCTCAGTGTATACTGTCTTTAAACTGTGGGTGTTCTGTGGTCTATTTTCTGTTTGCTGGAAGAAAAATCACAGTTTACGGGAGAAAAAACCATGCCACCCTCGCCTGACACCGACTAACTCACTGCGAGATGCAAGAAACTGCACATTGCATGGGCATGTCTGCACCAAAAGGACCATCGACATGTGGAAAAACCATAAACACCATTAATATCATGGACGATCCCGATCCCGTGGGCGCGCCCGCACTCATCGTGATGGAACGTGTCCCATCACGATAAATTTCCATTCATATATCGAGTAGTGAGAAAATCTTGCGAAAAATACGTCAAATAACTCGCCTGGCTGGCCCAGAGTTCAGACCTGAATCAGATCGAAGGTCTTTAGGATGAACATCATGTCAGGGAGTTGCCGATACGCTCCTTTTCTATAGCTAAACTCCACTGAAGGAGCAATGGATAAAAAAATCTAACACTCTACAAGCAACTGGTCTGAAGTGTTCCTCACAGATCAATGATGTCACTTGGGATACAAGTGGGCCTATAACTCATCAATTTGTTCATTAAAATTTGTTTTTTTTTTTTAACATAATAGTATCCTCGTGTCTTTAGTAAGGGAGTGTATATGAAAGATATGCACTCTGGGAACAGAATTGCGTAAATATATTTTCCTAGTAACTTACAGCAATTATCTTTAAAATTGCTGAGTCCATTTTAAAGATCACTTAAAAACATAAATGGAGTAAGAAAGTTTTCTCCAACGGGCAATAATTCCTTTAGAGTCAAGTCAAATGGGTAAATGGAAAGCAAATGGATGGCGATATTATTTTGTCAAAGAAGTTGGCACTTTTTCCCTTCTAAATCACTTAAACTAAGTCGAGAAACATTTGATTTATTTTGTAATGGCTATCTACAAATGCAATATAAATATATATCGTTCCTCGTAATTTCTTAACTCTCAAATAGAAAAGTTGCAGTCATTGTGGGTTACGATAAACATTTTCATCCATCAGAGAAGATTAAACGAAATAGAAATCCATTAAGTGGAATATTATTATGAATTCAGTAAAAACTGGAATAATCTCTAATAGTCGAAGAAATTCAACATTCATTTCTTTTCTATTTCACATGACATCGGTTAAGGAAAATAAAAAACATTACTTTGGGGAACAGCAGAAGGGATTTCGTTTTGTCATTCTGTGACCTAAGTAATGTCAGAGTTCATATAATATCTTTACGCTGAGTTATAAGCAATCACAAAATTCAAGAGGATTGCTTTAATTGGAAGCTTCATTTTACACCTATTTATTGTAATCTGTCTACTGGAATGAAGCGAAACTTTGGTAGGCAGAACGCCTGTTAGGGCGTCCATTAATACACCATTCCCTGATGCGTTGGTGTCGAAAAGCAACCGCTAATGATTGAATGATTGCCATCATTACTTGCCCAAATGTACTGCGTTCAGGCCGAAGGATGAAAATGGGAGTGTGTTAGCAAAAAAATGCGTTGTTAGCGAATAGTGGACTTACTTGTTTTCGTAAATATGATTCAAGAAGCATGAAACAGAGTTGAAACCATTCTGCAACTGAATATCAAAAAAAGAAAAGTTTGCTAGAACAGCCAAAGTCCGGGAGCATCTTTGCATTATAATACATCATCCCTTAGTAAACTATTTTTGTTAATTAATTAAATTATAAATTAAATTAGAATCGAACTAGATTTCTATGAATCCCACTTACAGGTTTCTTATATATCTAGAAATTTTTAAGACTTTAAATCACACCCACACGCAGACTACGTCATATACCATGCATGTGATGTTATTTGATTGGAAGTTTCCGCATTTTTCACATGGTTTTGTTGTGTGTTCCGGTTTCAAGATTTGAAAATATGATATCCGTGTTAGAATAGCGAAACTTAAACCGCAGTAGCATTACCCAATCCCTAAAGTATAAAGTTTCGATGGAAATATCCCATTCGATATAATCTCTACTTGACTGCGCACTATGGAATAATTACTCCAATACAAGTACAGCGTTTCCTATTTTAGCCGTGTGGGAAATGAGTACATGGTAAGTGCATAATGACTGCAGAAAGGATATTGTTATTGCAATAATGAATATGCAGCCTAGCCTTGGAACTGATGTCCTTGTTTGTCTGAAATGTCACAAACCTTGAAACAACTTGCTACCGAATAGCATTCTCTATTTGTTATCAGTTTCCTTATGGTTTGGCTGCTCGAACATTAACTACTTCTCAAGTAACTCATTAACTTCAAGAGTAAACTGTGGAATTCACAATTCTCACGCCCGTTATTTCAGCCTTCCATTGACAAAGTGGTATGAAACAGTTGTTCGGTTTTTATCATCTTTTTGATAGCAGGTAATAGAATAACAGCCTATTGGTTGGTTCATTTGAATTTACTGACATTTTGAGAGGAGGGAGCTAGGGTGTGTACATGTGTATACTGCTTTTCCATCCTGAAAAGACAAAAGGATGTTTTAATACGAGAACAATGTACCGTGAGGATCTTCACTCAGATGATTGATCATCTCCAGCAGGTCTGTTTTCAGTTGAAGAGCCTGCTTACTGCAGAAGATGACATCTTTTGCAGTTCTTTGAGGAAAAAAAATAACTGTTAAATGATTCGATCATTTTTGACCCATTTATATTCATTAGTAAGTTTATCAACTGATACAACAATTAATTCTGGGCTTTGAATATATTTCAAGTCTTTCGATCTAAGAGGCAATAATTAGAACGTTTATGATATTTTAAGTTTACATGATTATTCTAAACCATCGCACTCCTTAATTTTACAGGGCGAGAATCCATGGAGAATAAGTTATAGTATTATTTAGCTTAAATAATGAGTGGAATTCGATTGATTTAACTTTTACTTCAATTTTCACACTTTCACCTGATTCAAAATACCAAAAAATAGAGATAGGCATACGATACCTCTAATTGGGAACGAGTTAGAATTTTTTTATCCTTCTTTTGGATATCAAAAATAGCCAGTGTGGCTGCGATGGCTTAAGGGGAGAACTTTATAAGAACGATGAAATTCCTTTCTCGTGTTCAGTTACAACCGAATTTCATTGAAACATCTTGTGAACTGACTGAATGCGTGCATGAATAATCACAGTTCCAAGGATGGATTCTTAAGATGACTTTATGTACAGTGAAAATATTGTTTAACTTAAAACAGTGCCAAAGTACCGTTAATTATTAATCATAATTAATCATTATTTAGGAAAGGTTTAGCTTTCTTAAAATAAACAGTTATCCCATACTTAACAGGTATTTTCTGTTGGACATTTATCAACCGGTCCTCAGACATGCCATGTGATTTGCAAGCAGTAGTACTGCCTCCATGCTTCAATCCGTAGTTATTCCTTCATTTCAAGAATGACCTTTGGAGAAAAGATCAACTTTTCGAAGGTGGAATTTTTCTCCAATATCTGCCGAACACTGGCTATGTCTTGTTTTCAAATGCAGGAATTTAGCGGGAGTTTTTAACTTCAAGATGGTTACTAGTACACCCGACCTCAACCTCTTTGACTTTGGGGATATTGAAGCAGGGCCGTGTCAAGACATTTTACACATCAAATGCAGACTAGACAACTCTGCCCTACAATTAAGTATATTCGTTTCTTTCCTTCTTCATTACACGAAAAATTTCCTTTGATAATATCCATTTTTCCGGATTTCATCTTAACAAGGCCCTGATCTGAAGAATATCATCCATCAGGATGTTTCATCAAACAGTTGAAGATTTCCTTCTCCATAAATGCTAGGCTAAGTAATTGCGATCATATTCTATTAATAATGTTATTCAATCAATGAGGTATATTAATGATAATTGATACGATCGAGTTGTAATTTGGTTCTTAAAATATGGAAATTTAATAATTGGCTGTTTTTAAAACTGGAAATTTATTGCATCATAAATGTTGTGTTCTGTGCAGAAAATCTATTTTTTGTTTGATAAAAGAAAGAAGGAGAGTTAAAAAAACTTAGTCAATTTTAATTCAATTAAGTAGCAATTAACTTTAAATATTTCCTGTAAACGAAGAATTCCTTTGCAAATATTTTGATAAATACTGAACTCTCCTAGCGAATGTTCTCATCAAACACTGTATTGTCACAAACCCTTTCAAGACGTCGGTTCAAAAATAGTAATCTACTCATTAAAAATGTATGCCAGTTCTGGGAATCGAACTACGTAATTCCAGAAACAGGAATTAAGTTCATTTTCATTAAATTAGATTTCCAACACCACTTGATATCTTCTGCCTTGCTAGTTTGCTACTGGATCTTTAATTTTTGCACTTTTGGTTGGAGAGTTTTTTGTTTTGTTTTAATTTCTTCTTGATGTTCACTAGTTATTCTGTGGAATGAGTGGACGTATACGATTAAAGTATGGAATAAGAAGAGTAAGTTTCGTGTTGCCATGTTCTAAGAAGGAAGTTAAATTAGGTTTCGAATCCATCCCTGTCGCGTCTTTTATCTAAACAATGTTTACTATTCATTACTTGCCCTTCTCTTGTCCACTGGGTGATAGAGCTTGTTCTCTGCTAGCTTCGTTACAGTGGTTCTCCTCGACCAAAAATGTTAGACGATTGGTTGATGACCAGGTCTGGGCCCACTATTTCAATACAAAAAAGGTTAGCAATCTAACAGAATTGATCTGAGGCTTAGATTACCGATTCCTCCACTGAATTCGGAGTCAGTAATTATTTATTACGTTCCTCTTCTTTTAAGAGAATCTGCTTCATCGATATAGACAGCGTGCTTTCATGGCGTTGTTTATTGAAGAGCGTTGTAAGTGATGCATTGCTTTCTCTTTCCAGAATCCTGAGATTCTAATCTATATTTATGTATTAATGGTTATATCAGAGAAAACCATTTTAACAGATCTCCTAAATATTAGTTATATATATGAGGAAATAATAACAATATTACTCTTCATCAGATATCAGGCAACGTTACTCGAACAGCTGCATTTCGATCAACTGACTTACTACTGATCTACTGGCTCAACTAACTATCCACGTGGCTGCGCAATTTATTGGGCATTTGGTATACACCTTTAGCCAAAAACGGTTGATTGTGATCGATCCAAGTGAATCGGGAAAAAAAGCAGCTACTGTACTTAATTTCAGTCGTTTTAAAGGAGAATAATACAAACGTAATTCATTTCAAACTGTTGCTATGTTTTAGGATTTGTAAAAGAGGGATAATTTTGGACTGGCTTTATTCTCTTTATATTAAGCTGGAAACTGTCTAGAAAATTGAGTGATTGGAATTGGCTTTGAGCTGATCTAATATCCGATATATAACTCCGTACCAAGAACACTCTGGATTTCACTTCTGATGTACACCAAACGACCTACCATATATCCTAAAGGTTTGCTCTCCTTAATTTTTAACCACAAGAACGACAGCCAGTCAGTGCCACGTATCTTTAATAGTCTGTTTGTAGACAGAACATGGAATGAGTCCTCCGTTGTCAGTATAATGGTTTCGCAGCTCATCTTCGTTTGAATAGGAGTTTGGGTCCTGTCAGAGATTGGAAAATTCTTAAAGGTCTCTTCAACCGAGGCTGAAGTTAGCTGATCTCATTATTCAGAGCTAATGGGCTCCCGGACACCCTCTTATAGACATAATAGATGGAAAAATTAATATGAACTAGGGCACTCTGGCCTGAATAATCGATGCGCCAAAACTTTCTAAAGATAAGAACAAGTGGAAATGATTGCTCGTCCTTGTAATGTTTTTCTCTTACTGGCTGAAAGAGCAGGCCGACTATTTTTGTAGCAGGACTGAGTTAGCGCCATGAACTTCGTTCCTCACGCTACCAGTAGGTCGCGGTTTATTATTCTACGAGTTATTGGCAAACTCCATTCTCGTAATAAATCTGTCATCATATTGCATATCTGGATTTTTTTGTGTGTGGTATTCGTTAGACCAAAAAAAGGTATGGAATACGATTTTTTTTTGGATTTATTCTCTATAGGTTTTATATTGGCTCGGAAACCGACTAGAAAATTACGCAGTTGGCATTAAATTACTGCTGGCTGATCTGGCATCCGATATATGACTCTGTACCAAGAACCAATCTGGATTCCACTTCAAATTACAGCGTTAATTGGCATTCATTGCTAGGTAAGCCTCGCGATGTTGCAGGTTCAGGAGCAACGAAGGCGCCGCCTGGAATTTTAATTCAATTCATTACATTCAGCTGTCGATCCCGCGCTCGTGTTAGTTGTTCCGCAGATTATCTTTGTCGGGTTCATTTCATTCTTATCTTATTTTTTGGTGGCGTCCGTTCTTCGTCCCCCATTTTTTTTTCCTTCCTGGCACGCACCGTAATAATTCTATCCGAATAAGTCTCTCTTGTTCGTGACGTCATGCGTGAAGCGGGCGACTCGTGGTCTGCGTTTAGGCCAGCAGAGCGAGTCAAAAGCGGAACAGCAACCGAGGCTGTGTCGTTATAGGAAGCGAACGTACTCGTTCTCGAGACGAGATCGCATGGCGCAAGTTTGCCAGGGTGCTGTTCTTTCGTGGTCGGGGCAGTAATAAGACGCACCGCCGACAGCAGCTGCTGCTTCTCCTTCGAGATGCTGAACATCCGTTACCAAGTCGCCACTGCGACTGCTCTCCCTAGACACCTGCAATGCAGCGCCGTCGATGCCGCTTCGTTCACAGGAAGTGCTCAGGTGAGAGGCCACGTACTGGAGTAGAAGCGCGCTCTCCCGATACGTCTTGACTGTGTTACGATGATTCATTAAGTAACCAGCAGATTGTGGCGTACCAAGGTAAGAAAAGGATATTTTTCGGGGCAGCTTAGTCACTCTGGGATTTCCCGATATGTGGGACTGATCAGTAGTGTCCCCAACCCACATAAGTGGGGCTGTTCCACCCTTGCCTTCCCGCTTGCTGAAAGGGGCGCCCTGGTCTTGTGCTTATCTCCACCGAACATCTTCGGTATCGCCAGATCACACTGGGCATTGTGTTTGCGTGAACCCTCTGCGAGTCGTCCACAGGTGCCCTTTGACCTTGTTGATCTTGTACATTTCCCTCGTGCACTTCTGAACGAATCCACTGGCGTCCAGTCATATGGTCATTGCGGTCACATCCGGACTACGTCCATGATGCGTGCTGTTGCTATGGTGTCTAAAGCAGTGCGCTTAAGTGTTCCGACGAATCAGCTGTGAGGTTGGAATTGATCGGTCACCGGGTGATAATGTGTTCTCTCTTCCGTCAGGCAGCACCGTAACTTTTTCTCAACACATGGCAAGGAGTGTCGGACCTTCGGCCGATGCCGGTGATCATTGAACCGTTGCCATGGGATCAACTGTGGGGAAGGGAGCATCTCTACTCGAAAGCCTTCCACCCAATCAGTCTTTACACGTGGTTATGCTAGGTTTGGACTCCGCTGGGAAGACTACGGCCCTTTACCGACTCAAATTCAACCAGTACCTCAACACAGTGCCAACGATAGGATTCAACTGTGAGAAAATCAAAGGAATGACGGGTAAGGCAAAAGGCACCAGCTTTCTAATCTGGGATGTTGGTGGTCAGGACAAACTTCGACCTCTGTGGCGGTCTTATACCCGCTGCACGGACGGCATCGTGTTTGTGCTAGACAGTGTCGATGAGGAGCGGCTAGAGGAAGCCAGGATGGAACTCATACGCATGGCGCGAAGTCCAGAGAATGCCGGAGTACCAATCCTCGTTCTTGCCAACAAACAGGATCTTCCTGGTGCTAAGGACCCGCACGAGATCGAGAGAATTCTGGGACTTCACGAATTAGGCCCCAACCACCTGTGGCACGTGCAGCCGGCCTGCGCGATTATAGGTGACGGACTGGACGAAGGACTCGAGGCTCTCTACGAAATGATCTTGAAACGTCGAAGACTGGCCAAGCAAGCGAAGAAGAAATCAAACTAACCGAATTGACGTAAGACTCTCTGTAATTTTGAACACAGTTCCTCTCAGATGGATATTTATAGTTTAAGTTTGCCCAGAGTCATTATGTTAATTGTTATGGGTAGTTTTTAAGGGGCTCTACCGCTCTTTATCCACAGACTGGCTTCCATGATACAATAGCTCCATTTAAGTGCAATTGTTTTTGTTAAGAAACTACTCTGTTTCATAAGTCTTCTATACCCTGTACACAGGGACCTAGTCCGTTAATCATGTTTTCTAGTGCAATCGCTAATCTCTATATTGATAAGGCTGTGTATTGACGTGAAGTTAGTCCTCCCTTTAATAGATATTCAACAATTTATTTGCTCTTTTTAATACTTGCACTCAGTAACTGTAACTGTCGTGATTATCGTGACCTAAGTAGGACTAGTGTTCTGTAATTTTATTTTATATTTTGAATATCCGAGTAACTGAAACATTATAAAAATAAAGCCTGTCTGGCTTACTTTAGCTTTCATAAGACGTTCTTGTCGCTCACGTTTTAAGAAAAATTAGACTTTTACAGCGAGTGTGATTTGTTAATACTGAAACCACGCGGCATTGAAACCAAAGTTCATTTTTAATGATTCAACCGAAGTCTCTCGAATATTTCTGAATTTCATTTCTTTTCTGACAAGCGGATTGGGTTCAAGAATTGAATCCATCGATTAAAAAAAGAACCAATAGTGAAATGGATATTGAAATTTGATGTGTTTCGTGGTTCCACTTGTGCATTGCCCAACTAGTTACAGAACAACGAATATTCCTTTATAGAAAAAGCATTTAGATGTCATTGTCTTCATCAGTAACCTCAGTATATGAATAAACCTATTAAAACTTCCAGATGGCATAAAGAAATCACTGCCCTTTTAGGATAGAAAGATTCGATTTATGCTTATGAAGGCGACAAGCCGTTATGAATTGCAGAAACACGTGACTTTTCAAAACCACTTTCTTTCACTGTAAAACACTCTGATAATTTAGTGTTTTTCATTAATTATCTCAATCTCTGAAAAATTCCTGGTTATTTCTTTTCCAGTATTCTTTCCAAATGAAGATATTTTTGGTACATCACTTGCGCTTAAACCCCAAATTAACTTTGAACTTAAGACGCATAATTTATGGAAAGATACAAAACAGAACTGTCTTCTTTCCTTCCATGTCACATTTTCTCCACAATTTACACTCCAACAAAGAAAGCTCCTAAAAATCGGATTTCCTCAATAGCCTATTTCCTAAACATATTCTAAGTTTATGTTCCCTAATTGTCACTTCGCTTTTCTTTTAACTTAATATCGGATTCGTCGAACGCAACCTGAAGTTCATAAACGTATGGGGTGGGGATCTCAATTCTACTTCCATTTTCAAGAGAAGAGTATGGCAATTTTCGAAATCATTCCACCGATTTTAGCTCTGGATATGCACTGTCATAAATTATTTGTTACTTTACTAAGAGGAGATCTTTGAGTAATTGTTAATTAAGGAACGAACAGGCTTTCTCGAAGAACATAGAGTACGTTTATACCGAAAGAGTGAAGGTGGAAATAGTTAATAAGGGTTGTATTTAGTAAACAATTGCTATAGCCTTAACTATAGCTTCGTGTCATAAAGAGTTCCACACGCAGAGCAAAAGCCATGCAGAAGAACCTTCAGTTTCAATCTCGTTTTGTAGAGAAGCCATAGTAATACATTATAGATGTTCTCTCCCACGCATTTGCCCCTCCATCCAGGAGTATTGTCATCGTTCGATGTTTCTGTAGAATGCAATTCCCTACGATGGTAGCTGTAGCTATGGAAACCTATCATAAGTAGACATCACTGTTGAAAGGCATGTTAAGGAATTCTGTGCTGCTTTTCAGCTGCCGTCCATGAATATGCGATAAGATCTGGAGAACTGTTGTGATATCTAATTTTCTCTCGCCGTCTAAGCGACAGAGTCAAAGATAAACAAATCTAATGGAGTCCTTAACCTTTTCCGCACACCTTCTGCAGCCCATGTAACGTCCATACAAAGCCCGGGACGTCGTAGGCCAAAACAGGTTTTCACACGACACTTATACAGTGGCTGGAACAGTTTAAACTTATTAAAGATGTCCTCTTTCATCGAGCAAGGCCTCCATTCCTCCCCCTCTTTCGCGTAGTTTATTCGCGAATACGCGCATGCTCGTGCACCCATTCCACCCTCGCACACAGTGCACGGAACAGGTGTAGTCCGATGGGATTTCCTTACAGGTGGCATTCCGTTTCAAGCAACGCTCGCATTTGCGAAAATTGATACGCATTCGTACACAGCTAAACACAAACACATTAGAGTGTCCATTACACGGTGCTCGCCTTCTTCCGGATTCAGTGCACTACACAAAGCACTCTTAAGTTAGTTAGTTGTAGGGGGAAAAAAGAACAAATACGAAGTTATTTGTTTTGCCTTTGCACGGAAATGTTGCCAGATATAGATTTTGGTACGTTAAGCAGAAAAAAGTTGAAAGCAGAAATATGTGGAAGATCATATACAGGTAACAATGAACAATGTCTCAAATGGAACCAGATGTGTAACTCAATAGGTTAAAAGTACGCAGTTTTACGAAGTAATTTAACTCTATAGACCTTTACTTTGACTCTGCAAGCTATTTTTGTAGCTGAACAATATGTCAAAGTCATTCAAGTTACCGAAACAAAATGCGTAACAAACGCAAACATTTTTAAAGTCATATCAATCTTCCGGAACTATTCCTCTCCGTCCCACAAATACGCAATTAGCCGTTGTGTCAGTTCTTACTCAGTCAAAGAAGGGACGCCAGTGCGGAGAGAAATGGAAAAGAAAGATGGGATCAATGACAGATAGCTAAGCCAGACAGAGATAGCACGCGTACTTTTTTATGCTCTTTTAAAACGTGTGTTTATATCAACAGTTAAGATGAGGTTTAACTCGGTTATTAATTTTAAAAAATAGAAACAAATATATAAATAAATCTGCGCTATTGCATCCTGGAAATGGAATTTATTTGAATGTTGATGTTTAGTTTCTTATCTATAATGCTCTCAGAAATAAGCTTGTATATATAAATTATGCATCGTGTACAGATATATTTATTATATCAGTGCTGGGATCGACAATGAAAAGAGTTATTTATAGGTGGGATTAAGCAATCAGGTGAATGAGTAGGAGTCGCATTTCTTCCTTAGGCGAGTGACAGTTGTATTTTACTGTGGACTGAAGGAGCTCTCATTAAGAAGCAGGTTTTTTTAAGGACATGACTAAAGCCCTAGTCAGGCATGCGATGTTCTTCCAATATATAACTGTGACACTCATTATCTACTTCCAGATACCAAATATTGTTTTTCTCTATTTGTATTTCTCGCTCTCTTTATCCATGTCTTGATGAACGTTTCAGGAAGTACTGTAAGAAACTTAAACCTCTCACTCGTTTAAGGAAGCAGCACAAAGCTTTCTTTCTTATTGTAGACATCGAAAGAAAGAATGTATCAGCACAATTTTTGCATAGTACGTTTCAATTAGAGATTAAAAAAATTTAATTTCTAAGCGAAGTACAGTGTAAATCGAATTAAAGCATTAGAAACTACCACGAGTTAAATATAGGTCAGCCCTCAGTAACCAGCGCCATCTTACAAACACTTGGTAACTAGGAAGTATGTAGTAGTTCAAGTTCATTGCCAAATTCCTTTTAGTTTTATTTTTTACGTCGGCTGATAATTCCAGTTATGGGTCGAATTTCACCGTGGGTTTACAGAAGTATCGGTTTGTGTACCTAGCAAATAAAGTTTTCTACAAAATATATCGATCTATAGTAAGAACGTCACCACGAGTTTCCTCCTTACTGCATTTCAAATTTAAAAAAAAAAAAAAAAATGTACTGCTCTTGCCTAAGAAATGTGTGACATTACCCCTATACCTGTTTCGGCGCTTATTGGCACCTCATCGGTGACGCGGCACAATTAGCAAAAGTCCTAACAATATTTCCAAAGTAAATTACAATATAACTTTCCTTAGAGCGCAATGATTTTAATTTAACATACAAGTGCAGTACCGAGGCAACTCGCGGTAACTGATTTCACAAAATGAGATCCGTGCAATTTGTAGCAAACTTGGTTTGCTCATTATACTTTAAGGTTTTGCCAGCCTATATACAAATACTTCTAAAGCTTTTGCACTGAATTTACTTGAGTTTATGGGACGAATTTAAAGAAATACTTATGTAAGTCAGTGATGTTTATAGAATGTAAGAAAGTTTCATACTTGCATTTTCTTGCATGAGAAATGAATTGTTTTATCGCATTTGGTATTTGTAATCTCAGTTGCTGCATCTGTCATCGATCTAAAAGTTTTCAAAATACATATTTGTTTAAGTTCGTGTATAACATTTAATTTCTAAATATTATGGACACGTTTGTAAATGCCAGTTATCGATATTAAAGTATTTATGAAAATTAGTAAATCACCAGAGCGCATTTCTAGTAAATTTAGAAAAACCCTTGTCTTTAATCAGCTTGCTTTTCCCATTTCTTTTCTTATTCGTAACAGTGTATACATTTTTTTAAATATATGCATTTTATTTATTATTTAAATTGAGAACACGCTGTATTTTAATGCATTCCGAATATAATGCGTCAGCTATTTTAAAATAGCCAGAATAGGTATTCGATACAGTTAAATTAGTCTTATGTGCGTACTGGACGTAGTCTTTATGCTAAATTTATATTTATTGAGAAGAAAGTGAGCATACTTTCTTCTTCTTGTATACTTTCTGTTTTCCGTTTCACTGAAATTTCCAGAGGGGACAGAATTTAAAACAACGTTACTATTTGCCTTCCGATTAAGAATAAAACTTGTATGGAATATTTTTTTTCTCAAATCGTGGACCAACACTCAGTCAGTCTGGAGTGTTTTTATTTTCCTCTATCCCTGTCTCTCTTTATCCTGGAAACTCGGATATGTCCATTCCTCGCCTTCTTGATCAAAGAGAATAAAAAAAGAGATGCACTCCCGTCAAATGACCTTAGCTTTCTGGATGCTTATTCTATACCAGCCTAACTAGAACTCAGAAATGTCTCGGAAGATTTTCATCCCGATTCCATTGTCACTGGAAAGTTCGAAACCAATACAGAACCAACAGAGAATATACAAAATATTTAAAATACTTGTAGTTCAGCCGATGAACGCCCCCACACACACCTTTATCCTCTTGTTCTGCACTCTTCTGAATCTTGCTACTAAAGAAAGGAGAATTCTGCTTCTACTTGCAGAACGACTCCTATTTTCGCTCCACTGTTTGCGATCGACGTTGCTTCGACGAATCAAAAAGAAAGCCAACTTGTTTGCAGAGGTGAACACTCAGCCAGTTTATCATACACTGACACCCGACGATAACAACGAAAAAACGATTGTAATAATGTCTTGCGACCGAGTTAATGCGACGTGCCGCCTTTCATCCCCATCATATACTTTGGAAGTCGTCAGAAAAAGAGAAGCCCATCGGAGAAGGAGAAATGACATCCGAAAATCTAGTGATAAGTTTAGCGGAGGAAGCCGCACAAAGCAACGTAATGTGTGGGAAGGATAGCCATTTCGAATGTGTCGCAATGCCAGAGAGAGAGAGAGAGTCAATAACCTTGCAGGCGACTGGGCCATCTAGCCATAGGTGGACAACAGGTTAACGATGCTTCGGCTATGCTTTTGTGATTCTCAGATTGCACAATTCTTTAGATGTTTTCCTGTTTCTGTGCGCCGCACTTCCTGTTTTACCAGCCCGCTTCCACTTTTTACTTCCTTCGAGAGATAACACTAACAAACATCCCGCTTTGTATCGTTTACGTTGCTACAAAACGAGATTGAACTTACTTATTCTTTGATTGTTTGCCTCCTGTTTTGTGTATTTCAATCCACGCACTTCAACAAGATTGATAACGTTGATGTTGCCGACAGTATGTATGAGTTTGTATTGGTGTGACACCAGATCTGTAGTTCAAGGTCAGGTTCAAAGGTCTAGGAACATTCAATACGAAAATTCGTCCGCAATATTTGGTCTGGGAGAATGCGATTCAAACACGTTTCCTGATTTTAAATTCTGTGGAAATAGTTCCAAGACCACAAATGAGCATTCATGTTTTCTCAATGAGTTTTAACTACCATCATCCGACCAGGTTCAAGTTTGTCGTTTATAGTTCTTCACCCTCTGCCAATAAATTTAACCATTAGAAAGCTATTTTTCAATCTTCCATTAGCCTTTGGTTCGAATTGCGTGTCGGGTGTGTTCGTGACTAAGTATTCGATAATGAAACCTTTTCCCTCCGGTATTTTAAACCAACTGAAGAACTGATGAGAATTGGATCGAATGGCTGAGGTTAATGGTGCCTTTTAACCAAACTTCGATTTTCTTTTAAATGGAGACAACCAAAAACGCGGATAATTGGGTATCGAACCCAAGAAGCAAAAAAAAAAATAAAACAAAAAATAATGATTAAACAGTTTAGAGCGGCTATGGGGATTATCTCTTAGTTTTTTACAGAGTGAAGTAAAATATTTCATATTTTATTAGATATTTATTAATATCTAATAAAATATGAAATGACCAGCGTGGTGCATTTTTCAGTGCTTGGGGGAATTAAAACGAACTTCAGTTGGGCGGGCAGCGGATTATTTAACCTAGTTTAACAGAGCATGAAATTTAATATAAGCAGACCTGCTGTTGACCTTCATGTACTCCAGCTTACTGATATGGTTGCAACGTATTTTGAAATGCATCTAATATCAGCCTCTGGCAGTATTGTAGGAATTCATTCAGCAAATGATTATCAGACCTGGTGAAAAGAAAACAGATTCTATAATTTAAATAGATTTTCCCCATTAGAATTGGTCAGTATAAAACGCGAACTTCGTTGGTAGCACAGCGGTACCTTTTCAAATCTGCTAATTTGAAAATAAATAAATTATAAAAAGGATTCACGCATGTCAATGTTAAATTCAAAAACTACTCTGTAAATAATTTTACCACTTGAGATACAACAAGGTTTGTTTCGTCTTGATACCAGCGAACTACTTTTCCTGGAGAATCGATAACAGTAATAAGAGAGAAAGATGGCGCCAGTTCACCTTTATCTGTGGCATCGAATCTTATGGGGTCCTTTAAGGATAGTCCGCTTACAAAACGACCTACCTTAAAACTTAATTGCAGTTATACACCCGAGGCACCCTCTGTTGGAGCCGCCCCGAATGCCTTTTAACAATCCCCTTAACTATGAACTTTGCTTTCTCCGTCTTAATTGATTTATTCTATTGTTGCTATGCAGAGTTTAATGTCTTCTTGAGATCCTGTCGGGAGATAATTTGTTAATTAGTAACATTCCATTTGCAGTTTCCAGTACCTGTCAAGGGGAAAGTATTCGGCGCGATCACATGATCTTCCATTAGTGGAAAGATAGCCAAGTTCGGGAACTACAGAAACTGTCGAAGTTGGGTTGGCAGCAGACTACATTTCAAATGCCACAATGTGTATATTTGGTAGCAGCTGTAGATGCTGTAAAATCATTCTTATAATCGTCACTGACTTACCACAAAAAACCTTTCGCGTAACTTGTGAGATGGCGTTGTGTTAATGTCATATCCGTATTTGATTGAGAATTCAAAAATCACCGAAATCAGTTGTGAATCTTAATGTTTCCTATTGAAACCTTTCCTCCAATGAAAATCAAGTTTTGGAAACTTTGAACCGTAATTCTAGCTGCATTTAACTTGCTTTCTGTGAGTAGATATGTAACTGAATAGCGAGTATGCTCTTAACGTCTGTCATAGGAGGACGTTCCTGATGACGCACATCAAAATTGCTGAAGTTATAAGCGAACAGTTTCACGTTTAACATATCACATTAATGTTGGCTCTCTCACAAGGCTGGAAGCGTAATAGTGAAAGTATTTTGGCCAGAGGACCAAACTAATTGGATGCTACTCATCCAATTGTTAAACTTGTACAGAATAAAGATTGAATCTACCAGCAAGCTGATAGCATTTGTTGTTGTACAGTTGCCTGTTATGTGTTCTAATAAATGCACAGTTTATCATACCTGTTGTCTGTCTCATTTTGTGTCATATTTCCTGACCCATTATAACACCGTGTGTATTATAGATGGTTCTATCTGTAAATCTTCAATAAAATAATGTAGAAGTGTTGAAAATTTATTTAAAAATTAATTTTGTTGAAATTGGTAAAGGTGAGTATTTAATAGTATCATAAATGAATGAGACTACTCTATAATCTGCAAATTTAGGCTCAAATTATATAAAATGTCAGGAAAAGAGAAGCGAGAAGATTATAGCATGTTCTTTCAGTTTCGTTTTGCTCTTTAATGCGTGCTGAGCACGTTCTTGCAATTCTTCCATACCTTGTTTGTTTGAACGCTGCACCCATCAATACTTTCTACGATGGTTTGTTACGTCATTAATGCCCACCTTACGATAAGTTGAAGCTTCTCAGCCACCCTTTGCGTGACTACTTTGTCCATTAGGTGCCCATTGAAGAGTGAGAGAAATAATTCATTCTTTGGTAGTCGTGCAACCATCGAATGATGAGTTTCCTCCTATGATTGCAGCTGTCACTTTATTGGGTTTCTCTTTGGTGCTTTCTTCAGTTTGGAAAAACTGGATTTTTGTGCGATTATCTGAAGCAGTTGAGGTAGGCGATTTCGGGTACAATACAACTGACGTGTTTGGCGACTCTCTAAATTTTCCAGTGCGAAAATAGAATGACCCGCGTGACTATTCTGTAGCGACGCATTTCCAGCAGCCTTATCTAACAGGCGTTTAAAAGTTTATCCCGTAGGACGAGGTCTTTAGAGGGGGGACTAGATAAAAGGCTGTTCTCTAAATAACCAGTTCCTGGCTTGACCTCCCCTGCACATATTATGTGTAGCCAGTGTAAGGTAAATGACTTCTAAGTCATCGTTTACAAAAATGGGCATGTTGATGGTATTTTCATGATGTCTTAGTACCTAAATCTTAATTCAAGCAGAAATATTAAACCAAAACGCACAGAACCCGAAAATCTACTGTTGATATTCGAAATTTGTAATCGGTACTGTTGCTGAGATCCCATATGGGGACTTATTGGGTTTAGTTTTCTATTTGAGTATACCTCAGTTAGCGAAGGTTCCTTTAAAGAAATTAGCAATGCGAAAGTTATAAATTAGGTAACAAATTCTAAACACAAATATGGAAATGTGAAGTTGAATTTCTGGATACTTAGATCATTCATGTGTTAACTCTTAAGTATGAATCAAATACAACTCGAAATATTCTGAAATATTACGTATCGTAAATACAGTATATTGTGTATAATACAAATTTTTTGTATAATAGATTGTCCTCCCCCCCCCCGGAGGCCTCTATTTTACAACTTAATACTAAGTTTAAAAACGCAACATTTTGGAATGTCAGTAGTACCGTTAATTAGAAATAGCAAATGAAAATGAGCAAAGCTCGAAAATAAGTGTGGTTTTTCTTATTGTTGCAAAATCAAATAAATTTGAAGCTTCTCTTGAACTGAAATGCATTTCAGAATGAGTGAAAACTCGGGTTTTTTTTTTTTTTTTTTTTAACTTATGTATAGTTAGTTTGAAGTCTTCCATTCCTGTTTTATAAATTACAATTGAACCAGAGTGTAGTGAGAGAAGTGACTTAAGTTTTTAAGTGATCAGACAATGCACAGTCTATCAGTTTTTAGAATACGTATTGAACTGCGCATGCTTATTGGTTTACCGAGCTTTCATGCTTTGCAAAAGCTGGTTTGTTATCTTTGCTACTCGGGTTAATGCGTTTTGCTACATTTTTGATTTTGAATTGTTATATGTAAACTTATTTTGGAATGATGAGAATTTTGTAAGATGGGAACTACAAGTTTCAGATAGTGTGGTACAGTCACAAGAGGGTGGGTTAACTTCATTGTTATTCAATTAATAACTCATCGTCAAGAGAATTCCGTGCAAGAGAAATCTCCAGGTGTTTGAAAACATCCAGGACACCTGTATGAAGTTACTTTATGGCTCTGCATAAGATTCACATTTTAAATTAAAAAAACGCCGTTGTTAAATAAGTTTATTATTTTTTAATGCTATGCCCTTGGATAACGAATATTTTCATAGACTGTTTTTAGGAACGTATATATCTTTTATACGTATTTCACCCTTTCGAAATAATTTTTCTCTCTCTTTCTCTCTCTGATTATACTTATTTCTTTCAGTAGTATAACTGTCAGACTGATTTTAATAACAGATTAACAAACATTGCACACCACGTAAATATTTTCATATTTTCAACCTACAAACCTTGCACAGTACTATAGCTTTTTATACTTTTCGTGTTTGGGGTTTTCATAAAATAAATAGGCAAAAATCATGGATTTTATTGAAACTAGATGAAAATAAAAAGTTAAAACATTCTAATAACTCGATCATTTATACGCCAATTTCGAAAAACTTTTCATAATTAAATCCTCTTCATAATTAACTTAAAAATGACGCAGCGTTGTTTTTTTTTGTTTTTTTTTTCACAACTAGTGTTTGATACCTAATTCATATTTCTATAATTTAAAAAGTAGTGCAGCAGCAGCATTTGTAGTAACTAGTTCATGCAATGATCTTGTTCCTCCCTTCCTGTAGACTTGGCAAAGATATCCACAAGGATTTTGAAACGTCGCCAAAATTGGTAAGTAAATGGTTGGGGTATTGGAATGATTTAAAAGTTTTTTTTTTTTTTTTTTTTCTTTCCGTATAGTTTCAGTAAACTCGGTTATTTTCACCTCTAAAAATTTACGTGGAGTGCAATGTCTAATTTCTTATTAGAATTAGTTATATTCTACTTGTTTTTCTGTTGTAAGAAAATAACTGAGGATTTTATAAGCATCATACACGTATATTTAATACTAACGGTATTTTTCATATTTAAATGTGCTCTCCCACCAAAAAATCAATGGGCACTTGCAGTTGTGAAGAAAATCTGCATTTATTATAAGCAGAGTGTTTAGTCACCTTTTGCCTTAACGATTGCTTTAATTGTCCGTGGATCGGTAGTTGCTTTAGGGTTTTATGCGCATCAGCAACTTAGGCCATATTGAAGCCGTATTTAATACATCTGTAAATTGAGTATATTCTGCGGTCAATTTACTGGACAAAAACCCGAATTTTCGGGATAAAAATCATGTTATTCTCACTTTACACCGACTAACTCAGCAACGTCTATAAAATCGAAAAAGTCTATAAAATTCCTGACGTCATGAGTTTCGAACTCAGGTCTTTTCCACCCGTTGTGGGGAAGACGGTGATTCTACCGTATTACCCACGAGGGCTGAGTCGTGGAATTTCTACTAATTTGCGGTGGAGAGTTGTGGTATTATACTCCACTTAAAGCATCCTTGAGCTTCGCTAGAAAGAGTGTCAGCTTGGCCTTGCCCTAATTTTGCGTTCCCATTCATCTCAAAGAAGTTTAGTTGGGTTCTAGTCGGATCTCTACGTTAACAACTGCAATGCTTCCAAGTTATTCTCTTCAATCCACGCGTTCACAATATATGCTTCGTGATATGGAGCATTGTCGTATCAAGAGGTGCAAAGGCCGCTTCCATAACACTGTCAACTGTAGGATACAAGATATGCCATTGCATGATACAGTATTCGTAGTTCCATGCACTTATCACGAAAAACACATGGAGGATGGTCACCCGCCATCCTCCATGACAGTGTAATGGTTTCACTTCTTGTGATTGGGTGTGAATAGGTCTGGGTTCGAATACAGTCTATGATTGGAGCAATTGTTAATGTCTTCTTCAATCGAGGCTGTATTTAGCCAATCAGACGGAGAGAGTAGAGTAACTTTGTCTGACAGAATCCCAATTATGAGTTGATCCAACTACTACTCACCTTACGTGTCCTAAGTTATTCGCTGTACGAATCCTTTCATTTCAAAGATGATATTTGTGCATATGCCCACTCTAATATTCCATGTCAGAGGACTTATTAATTTGGAATCGCCTCTTTTCGAACTTTTCTGGCTTAAAATCTGTCTACTCCATTCTGTCAAATTCATCTGTTGCTTTATCGATCTCCTAATTCCCCTAATCACTTGGAACTTTTTGACTTTCTCCAGTCCAGCTTTCCTAACAGTGTGGTAATTTTAATATCCATTACTCCAGCTGGCTTCAGTTTTCTACTCACACGGACACAGCTATTTCAGATGCTGAGGCTTTCCTTTTACTAATGACCTTGCACAAAATTTTCAATAAGTACCAGAATACACATAATCCTAACCACTTAGCCAACACTCTTGATCTATTTCTCACGAACAGCTCTTCCAAGTACACTGCAGAGGTGAGTGGTTCGACAGTGTACAACAAATCACAACTTGGTGATGGATCTCTTCTCCGACGGAGCCTTTTTCTCGTAGCCATTCTCAGCCTTGATGCTGCTTAGCAATCCAAGAATTCAAAGTGGAATGATCTGAGAGATTTCTACTCTTCTTTTCCTTGGTTGAATTACTGGTTTAATTTTTCTAATGTCAACATTTTAGTCAGATCATGTCAGTGAAATTATCCTTGTAGGAATGAAATCCATTATTCCATACTCTTCCTCATTAAAATCTCGTCCTTTATCTTCACATTGATTTTCCAATAATTCTGTGCTAATGCTGTTCAAAATAAAAATGTTACATGTCGCAATTGGCTTGCATCAAAATGTTCAGGTATATTTTCTGCCTACACCAAAGCTCGCATGTATTGTAAAGCAGTTATTAATCGATCCAAATTAGATTTTGAAGAGGATAAGAGTATAAAACTTGCTTCTTGTCCAAACAGTAGTCCACCATTCTGGTCTCTTTTCACAGAAATTGGCCGAAACGTTTGCCCATTTCTACTTCCATCTCTGTTAAAAACTGATAGTTGTACTTCCATCTCAGCTAAAGATAAAGCCGGCTTACTAGTATTCTACTTTCATTCAAACTCTTATATTTGATAATCTTGGTAAATCAATTCCTATCATTCCCAGTACACTCCACTAAATGCTTCCTGTGGTCTTCCGTCAAAATGGATGTGAGAATAATTTTGAACAAAACAAAGCTCTAGGTCCTGATGGTATTTCTCCACTCGGCCTCAAAACCCGCTCTCCTGAACTTACTTCTGTTCTGTGTCTCATTTTATGTCACTGGTGTTTTTCCTTTTGCTCTGAAATTTATTCATATCCAGCCAGTTTCTAAGACGTGAGACAAATCCTTGCTGTCTAATTATCGTTATATTCCACTTACTTCTACTCTTTCCAAAGTGATGGAGAAATCCATTAACCGCCAACCCTAAACTATCTTGAAACCTTCCATCTGATCAATAATCGTCAATATGGATTCATGTCAAACACTTCCTAATTCATTTCAAAAATATACATGGTCTCAATTCTACTCTCAACGATGTCCATTTCCACATGCAGTCTGCCAAACCCCATGTACATTTTCTCACAGAATCTCAGTTATCGGTTGATTCAACTACTGCTCATCTAAGTTGCCCAAATTATTTGCTGTATGATTTCTTTCGCCTCGAAGGTAGTACTTGTGCATATGTCCGTTCCGATATTCCCTGTCAGACACTTGGTAATTTGGAATCTCCTCTTTTCGATTTTCTCTGGCTTAAAATCTCTCTACCTCATTGTGTCAAATTTATCTGTTGTCTCTACCGTTCTCCGAACTCCACTAATCACTTGGAGCTCTTTGACTTCCTCTCTTTGCAACTTGACTTTCTCCAGTCCAACTTTCCTAACAGTGAGGTAATTTTCCTTGGTGATTTTAATGTTCACAACTCCAGCTGGCTTCCGTTTTCTAGTCACACCGACCCAGCTGGTCGAGATGCTGAGGCTTTTGCAATTACTAATGACCTAGCACAGATTGTTCATTTACCTACAAGAATACCGGACAATCCTAATCATACAGCCAACACGTTTGATCTTTTTCTCACAAACAACACTTCTAAGTACACGGTCGAAGTGAGAGGTCCTTTAGGCACCTCAGATCACAACTAGGTGATTGTCTCTTCTCCAATGGAGCCTTTATTTCATGGCTATTCCTAACCTCGTATTGTTTGGCATTACAAGAATGCAAAATGGGATGACCTGCGAGATTTTTTTTCTTCTTTTCCATGGTCGGATTACTGTTTCAAAACTTCTGATGTCAGTGAAATTATTCTTGCAGGAATGGAATCCTTTATCCGACACTCCACTTTAAAATCTTGTCCTTTATCTAAACCCTAGTTTTCCAATAAATGTTCTAAGGCTGTTCAAGAGAAGAACGTTGCATATCGTAATTGGCTTGTTTGTAATTCTTCAGTTTCATTTTCTGCCTACACCAAAGCTCGCAACAATTGTAAAGCAGTTATTAATCAGTCCAAACTAGAGTTTGAACAGGCTAAGAGTAGAAAACTTGCTTCTTGCCCTAATGGTAGCCGAGCATTCTGGTGTCTTGTCAAAGCCGCAGCTTTTGCCCATCTCTGCTCCCACCTCTGTCCAAACCATATGGTTCTGTTGTCACTTCAGCCAAGGATAAAGCTGACCTTCTAGCATCCCATTTTTCTTCCAACTCATGTATTAATGATCTTGGTAAAACACCTCCCACCATTCCCAACACGCTCCATTCAATGCCTCCTGTGGTCTTCCGTCAAAAGGATGTCAGAAGGATTTTGAAGAATCTTGATGCTAAGAAAGCTCCAAGTCCCGATGTTATTTCTCCACTTGTTCTCCAAACCTCTGCTCCTGAACTTACTCCTGTTCTTTGCGGCCTTTTTTCACTTTCTTATTTCAAAGGTGTTTTTCCTTCTGCTTGGAAATTTGCTCATATCCAGCCAGTTCCTAAAAAGGGTGACAAATCCCTCCCATCCAATTATCGTCTCATTGCAATTACCTCTACCTACTCTTTCTAAAGTAATAGAGAAATCAATTAACCGCCAACTCTTAAACTACCTAGAAACCTTCCGTCTGACCAACGATCGCCAGTATGGATTCCGTCAGTGTCGATCTACTGGTGATATTCTGGCTTATGTTACCCATTTACGGACTAATTCGATGGAAAAGTTCGGTGAAACACAAGCAGTCGCTCTTGACATCTCAAAGGCTTTCGATCGTGTTTGGCATAAAGGTCTTCTAAATAAGCTTCCATCTTATGGTTTGCCAACTGTTTTTAGTAATTGGTTATCCAGTTTTCTCTCTGATCGCTCACTGAGGGTGATGGCAGATGGCTCTGTCTTCTAACTTCTCCACTAATGCCGGTGTCCCCCAAGGTTCAGTTCTTTTCCCCACTCTTTTACTCTTGTATATTAATGACCTTCTTCCATTGACTGGAAATCCTATCCATAGTTTTGCCGATGATAGCACATTGCATTCCACTTTCCATTTTGAGAAACCTTGTTCTGCCCAATCAGCTTCAACTTCTCGAAAATCTGCTACCAATTCCTTAAATGCCGATCTCCAGGTAATTCCTTAAATTCTCCAGTGGGGCGAAGACAACTTAGTTGATTTCAATCCTTCTGAAACTCAGTCTTGTCTTATATCTCGCAAAAAGGATTCTTCTGCTCTTATGCTTATCTTTGGTGACACTCCGATTTCTAGGCAAGTTGATATATCTCTCTCGGGGATTACCCTGACTTCTAATCTTTCTTGGCACAAGCATATTACAAATATTGCTTCCTCTGCATCTAAAAAACTTGGTTTTCTCTTTCACTCTTGGCGTTACTTTTCTTCCAAACAGCTACTCACTCTGTATAAATCGCGAATCCGCCCTGCCATGGAATATTGTTCCCACATCTGGGGTGGTGCCCCCAAAACCTCTCTCAGGCTTCTTGATTCCATTCAGAAGAGGGCAGTTAGGTTAATTAATGATTCATCTTTAACAAAGTCTCTCCACTCGCTGTCTCATAGACGTACTGTTTCTGCTGCATGCCTCTTCTACAGATACTTCCATGGGCACTGTTCTTCTGAATTGGCTTCTATAATTCCCACACTCTCTTTCAAAACAGTCCAAATACGTGCCGCCACCAGCGAACATCCATTTACTGTCCAACTTCAAACTCACAGAACCAACTTTTCATCTTCCTCATTTATTCATTCAACTGCCGTTTTCTGGAACAACATATTTCCTTCATACATATTTCCTCAAAATTACAGTCTACAGAAGTTCAAATCCAATGTCAACAAATATTTTATTTCGTCTTCTCAACCTCCAACCCAAGCACGGTACTAGGTACTATAGGTTCTAATACCTCTCGTGTTTGGGGTTTACATAAAAAAAACAAAACAAAATCCACTGTTGATATATTGACTTTATGTTACCCATCTATGCACAAAAAATTTGTATAACAAACGTTTGGTGAAATTCAAGCAATTGCTCTTGAAATTTCAAAGGCTTCTGATTATGCCTGACATAAGTCTTTTAAATAAGCTTCCATCTTATGGATTGTCATTTTTTTTCTAATTAGGTATCAGGTTTTCTCTCGGACCGCTCACTATGGGTGATGGTAGATGGCTCTCAATCTTCTAACTTCACTAATAACGGTTCAGTTCTTTCTATCACTCTTTTCATCTTGTTTATTAATAACCTTCTGTTGAATGGAAATTCTATTCATAGTTTTTTTCTGATAATAGTACGTTGCGTTGCACATTCCAGTTTGAGAAACCTTGCCCTGCACTAACATCTTCAACTTCTTGAATATCCACCACCTTAAATACTAATCTCCAGATAATTCTCCAGTGGGGATTGAAATCAACTTAGTTGATTTCAATGAAATGTAATTGGCTAATTCAAATGTAGTTGACTAAGTTCCATGTAATATGAGAAGAGAGATTCGTGAAGTTTTCATCAACACAAAAACTTCAAGAAACTTCAATCAAATGAGTCTATTGTCCGGTGAAGAACTACTTATTTCATATGTGGTTGTTTGAGCTGAAAATTAAAAACCCAACATAAGAACTGACATTACAGAAAATTTTTAAAGAATCCGTTAGCCAGTAGCAGACTTTTTTTGATGGTGGAAATAATAGGATTAATACGAATTTTTTTTTTGATTTTTTTTTTTTTTTTTTTTTTGGACAGATG
This sequence comes from Mastigoproctus giganteus, assembly GCF_048544385.1. Taxonomy (NCBI): domain Eukaryota; kingdom Metazoa; phylum Arthropoda; class Arachnida; order Uropygi; family Thelyphonidae; genus Mastigoproctus; species Mastigoproctus giganteus. The sequence continues at coordinate 90,097,711 of NC_143581.1, forward strand.
CAGAATACGTTTCCTTGCAATATTTTGATACTAATACTAATGGATAATCTCACCTTTCGTCCTTACTGGGCCAATTTACTTTTTATAGTTATTTTTGCATTTATAAAAGATGGAGGAAAAATTTAAAAACTTGATATGAAATTGGCCGGAAAGCCAGATTTTTTTATAACAATTTCAAATACAGGAAATTCTATTTAATCTGTAGCACTGTGTTATCGTGCATGGGTTGAGAAGTTTGAAGAAGCTTGCTAATATAAGTTGGTTTCGAGAATGCTTATGAAAGAAGAAGCTTGCTAATATAAGTTGGTTTCGAGAATGCTTATGAAAGAAAAAGTTCAAAGAAAAGGAAAGAGCTTTCAGAAAAGAATAATGGCTAATTGACTATATTTCTTTCTTCTTCTGATGTAATACTTCACGCAATTTAAGATTACAAATAAATTATAAAAGAAGTTTGATGATTAAGAGTAGTTATGTATAAAACTGTAAACATACGCGATGATAATTTATTCAAATGTAACGCCTTGAAATTAAAGAAAAGGAGTTGAAGTACGATTAAACTAGTGATTATGTTATGTAGCTACCATCAATTACAGATGAGCCTGTCGTTTTTCCAGATACTTCTCGTAACTCAAAATGTACGACGAAATTGTATCAAACGAGTTCATTTGGAGATAAAAGTAGAACATCATATTTCGGTCATATTTCACAGCCGCTCTGGCCAAGTGGTTTGATTAATAATTCCAGATACGCATAAGAATATGAAGAGAGAAGGGACGCGATAAAAATAGGTCGCTTTAAATAAATCTTAACACGGCAATTTGTCTAATCTCCTTCCTTCATATAAATTATTCAAAGGTATTTTAATGTAGCCAAGCTAGCATCCTCTACTTCTCTCTCTTACAGAGAGAGAGAAATGGATCAGATGCATTAAATAATTAGCTGATTGATATACTTTACAATTAAAATGCGAAAATTTGCGCATGATACTGACTGTAATAATAAAACAATAATCAAAACATTTTTGAGCAACAGTTCCTTAAAACAAGAACTGGTACCACATCGGAAACAACATCCACCCATTCTTTATCTGAGATAATACCATCCTTATCCCCTGTAGTAGCGGTCACCATCAGTGTCAATTACACCCACTTTATCATCAAGACTCCCAACCATTAGTTTTGTCTTCATACAATCTTTCCGCCGACTTTCAAATTTTTGTTGTGGTTTTGACTTCCTTTTTTTAGACTCCTTTTTCTTAGGCATTTCGGCCAACATTGCTTCTTTAGACTCCTCGCGGTAATCCTTCGTATAAATGTCCTCCATCTTATCAACCACTGGGTCATTATTACTCTCCAGTAACCAGTCGAATCCAGCTTTCGTTAGTTGGTTAACATTATCTGCTATGATACCACTGAAAACACCACATCATCCAAGTTTTCCCTCACCCAAGAGAACCTCTGTTCACCTTGTTTGTCGATTTTTTGTTTATGGTTGGACTTCATGGTCACCCAAATTTTTAGCCAATATGAATGATTGTATTACAGGAACATCCCCACTCTATACATCCGTGAAGGTACTGTAATACCAGGAAATGATATGTGTAAATCTGGGGTATACTATGATTCCTAGGGTCAATGAAATTAATATTTTATTTCTCTTTAGCTGCAGAAGGAGGAGCTTCTTCCATACCAACGTTTGAATCAATCAATTATTATTGCCATAATACTTTATATATGAAATATAGAAATAATTAGAAAGGTTGAATATCTTTCAATTTCCATCCTTAAGGATCTAAAGAATACAGAGTGGCGAAGAATAAAATGTCCCCCAAAAATGTTAACTAGTCCCCAGTTGAAATACTCCCCCAGATTCAAACTGTAAATGAACAAAGTTGTAAATTGAACCTCCTATGCATAGCATAGGCAACTATTAATATCGAAATGGTTAAAGAATATTCAAACTGCCAGCATACTCATTCACTTCTAATAGCTATACAGTTACCATCCTCATTTTACAAAACTATCCCCGAAATAGAGCTTCACTTCTAAGCTTTTCGCGTATTCATGACTACTTTAAACATTTTATTACCAATAAACTTTCAAATTAAAACGGAGTGGAAATTTTGCCTCGCATTACCGTTCAGGTAAGGTAGGGATAACAGTCCAAATACCAGATGCACACGGGGCGCTATACATCCGCTCATTCACAGAATCCTGGTCTTTCTCAACCGAGAGCTTATGGAATATCTGTATGTGAGGATACCCAGGATTATTATCATTACCGATCAGTTCAGAGTTGGGAGAAAAACTCATGAAGATGTGGCGAGAAATGGACCAAAAGGATAACCAGAAGGATCATTGATTCCATTTTAGTCGGAATCTACAAGTGTATGATGAATGCGGTAATATTACTCACTGCTAAAATCTTTTCTTCGCTTACAACGCCACATGCAGTTGAGCATGGGGGATGGATAAAATTCGAGTGGACAAAAGGAAAATTTGAAGTAACTGAGAAAGTTACTTCAAAAATAAATTTCACGGCACCGGGGAACAAGATTTTTATGATACGCTACTAGCAACATCCTCTCTTCAAACAGTTTCTACCGTTTGGAGTTCTCATTGTCAGGTATCCTAACATAGATGGAGTCACTGGATAGATCCGGAATCAGCAAGCAACGTGGTTATTATTATTATTAATGTCATTTTATTTCCACATCAGTGGGCACCCCCTGGAACAGCCTGGTTCGGCTAGAAGGGTGTACATGATGCAAATTCCAGTTAATTACATTGATTGGAATTGCAAGAGATCAAAACAGATTGAAAATACACAGCACAATAAAAATCAATAAATAAAATAGTAAAAAATAAAATAAATAAATAACAAACAATAAAAAACACAATGGTGAATCCAGGGAAGCCTTTGCAGGGAATTATTTTCACATAATGCTTATTGTTCGTGTTTATAGAGTTCTTTCACTATATCCTGTCTATAGCGCTTCGAGCTGCAGAAAGATGAGGCTTCAATTCCCAGGGAGTTATACATTCCGAACGTATTTGCCGGGAACACTGATCTAAGGTATTGCACATTTTGCAGACAAGACTCTAGACAAGGTGTTGAATTGCACCGGGTTCGTTGTGAGGTCCGAAGGTTTGCATAAACATCCCAAATGTCAGACGAATCTATTTGGCCGCATAGTTTTGCCAAGGTGTGTAGATTCCTCTCTTTGACGATGGTTTCCCAAGGTTTCATGCTAAGGTTTGCATAGAGCACGCTCCTAGAGATGGTGAAAGGGTAGCCCATTTCCCTGTTTAGCCATCTCAGGAGCCAATATTTACCCCCCGGAAATCTCTTTAGTTGAGTAGAGCAGGCTCCTGGTTTATGGAGTGTAGAGCGGTACGGGTGTTAAATTTCTTCGGACGTATTCCAAAAGGAACTCTCGAGGTCTAAGACCGACCAACTCCTGCCAGATTCCCCAGAACGCCGCAAGCGATTTTAGTCTGGCCATCTTGAGGTGGTCTTTGAAAATAAGCCCGTCATCCCACTTCAATCCCATATCCGTGTGGGAATGAACCTTTTTAATGGCGATCCCATTTATTGTGAGCATAATTTCATTAATAGTCCTCCCTTTTTTTGAGCTTCTTTCTGAGGATTCAGTTTAAGCCGACCGGGCTAGCTGGGTGGGTAAAGTGCCTGCTTGGCAACCCAAAGGTCGTGGGTTCGAATCCCGCCTCGGGCTTGGATCAGAATAGTGCAAAAACCTTGGGAGGTGTATTATGGCCACAGAAGCCAGTGTGCCAAAAACTAACAAAAAAAAAAAAAAAAAAGATTCAGTTTCAGCCCCAGACGTTTGAACTCCAGATAATCCTGGAGTTCAAACAGTACTATATGATTTTCATAGACGACTGCCTCAGCTTTTGCTGGATCATCGGATGTGACCAGCATCTTAAGATCATCAGCGTATGAAATGAAGTTTGGGTGCTTCACAAGGAAGGGCTCTAGTGCTGCGGCAAAAACCATGAAAGAACTCTCCCTTTGGGATGCCGACGTAGGTCATGATGGTCCTCTCCAATCTATGGTCATATTTAATAAAGATTTTCCTGTTGATGAGGAGTTGATGGAGAATAGCAAGAATATTACCTTAGATTCTGAAATAATGCTTCAAAATTTTATCTAACTCTGTTGTGCTGAGTGTGTTAAAAGCTGCTTGTATGTCTAGGAATAAGATTTCAAGTTGTTTCTTAGAGTTAAGGGTTTTTGGATTGCCCAGCTTGCCATTAATAGATTTGAAAGCGTAGACCTCCTAGGAATAACAGTATGAAGATGCTGTGGACGCCCATTGAAGCAGTGATCGACTAAGATGGATGTATCGTTTTTTCAAACACTTTTAATAGTCCACAGGAAATAGAGATTGCTCTGTAGTCTCTGGAATCTTTTTGGTGTATTAGTTTTTGGAACTCGTAAAGCATGGTAGACACTCCAAATTTTCGGTGTGATACATGTCTCGAGGTTGAAGATGTGATGTAACAGGTCAATCACATAGAAACCGCATATTTTGAGAATAAAGAGGGGAAATCCGTCGGGACCAACTGTAGATTTATTGGAAAGGCTGTTTATTGCTTTCATAATCATTTCCCTTGAGATCTTAACATGCGCGAGCTCGGACCTGGCTTTATCTGTGATGGCCACTACAGGGAGGGGCGGATGTTTTTCCTGGTCAGGGTGGAAGGTTGACCGTGTCCACAGTTTTATGGTTTCTTCATTCATTTCCACCTGACGACCACGTTTGGAACTGATTCCTGAAGTAGCGTTTGATTCCCACACCGTGTTGAAGGCCAGAGTTTGAATCCCGTCAATGACGCGAACAATTTTTATGGGCTTTTATTCACAACAGCTGGGTTAGAAGGTTTCAGACGAGGACGGGTTGTATAGTTTTATCTGCCAGAAACTCGGAGGTTTTCGTCAAGCAAAAGCAAACCAATCAAAGAATACGTACAATTCCAACACAATGTACTGATGCCTTTTGGCCTTAGTTTCTCTGACAACAGCTTAGTCGTCTCACACACACACACGCACCTCACCTAACTCAATTTGTCGGTTTATGGAGGGTCCATACCGCCTTGTTATTTCTGCAGTAGTTACCGTATAAATTGGGAATATGAGGCTAATGTGATTAATGTCCATTGTACGAGTATTCTGGAACACTGTCTGTCAGTGTGCCAGGCTGACACAAGCGATGAAATATTGTGCGTGACAGTGACGCAGCAAGAACCTAAATTTCACAAATCTCAGCAAATCCGAGTAATAATTCGACTTTTAAGTGCGATGACCTCTTTCCCCCAGAGGGATTGCTTATTCGCCTCCATTGCCATCCTCTTCTTAGCTTCCACCTACGAATTTTTGTAACCTTTCTTTCTTTCTACGAATTCCCTTGCCGACACCACCTCCTCCTCTGTCTTCCCCGAGCTAGAGACGGTGTTCGGAAAGCGCACGTGCTAACCTAAGGGGATATCACGTTCTGAGAGGCGAAACGCGCTGCGAAAGGTTACATCTCGTGTTTACAGTTCACGGTCGGCTGTGCTATGTCGTGGGGGAGGGTGAAACCTGTCACTCCTCCCCTGGACGGCTTGAACGTCTCGTGAGATGGACGGTCGCGACAGGGAGCGTGTTATTATAAAAACACACGTAGCACTCGTGACAGTGTCTCGTTATCCGTTTCTAACTGTATTGTCTCTATTGCAAATTGCATGCGGCAAGTAATTTCACGAATACAAACTAATTACCCGCTGTTTAGTAGCTGCGGTGGCTTTTATTTTATTTATTTTTTGCTGGAAAACATTCGAGGCAATGTAATTAGACGGAAGGAAGCACATCCTATTGCGCAGTTGAATGTGCTTTGAATAGCCTGGATACGCCTACAGCTTGCACAAGAGTCCCGCACACCCATTGACGGCATGTCGTTTGAAAAGTAGCGTGATTATCGTCACGGTCATTCTGTGTCGCTTAACCACGGATTAAGTTCGCCTTTCTCAATTCGATGCCAGTATCAGAGGAAATTCGCTGTCGAGGACTGTTCCTCCAGGGTCTGTCAACAAATCGTGCGTGCGCTGTCACGCGTGATGGAAATTAATATTTAAATAGTAGTCTCTAAAGCAGAATTGGAACATCGGCCGAAAATTATTCAGAATTGGTAATGAAGGTTGCATGTGCGCATGCTCATGGTTGGTACACGCAAACACTACCTGGAACACATTACATCCTTTGACGCTTAGAAACATGCTTCAAAGGACAATGAAAATATGAGAAACAAAATAAATTTGCGCAGAAATGTGATCCAAAAGAACATAAGCTTAATTAAAACAATTAAATTAATCACGTGGCTTAGAGTCAGCAGGGCGATGTCCTCGTTTACAAATGCATCATCGAACTTGAGTTCATTAACAAGGGATTTTGATCGACTCAGAAACTGTTCTGGTGGATATTATATTGGGATCTGGGTAAGTTGTCTTGCGCCAGATGTTGGAATGTTAAGAAAGATATGTTGGAGGGCTGGTGCGAGGATTTTTCTGGTGAAGATTTGGTGGAGAAGTTTTAAATCATATAGAGCCCTGCGAATTTCAAGCAGCTGTAGTGCAAAATGACTACATAGCTGCTTGTAAAACATCCTGTGATAGAATGAAGTCCCTGTTTCTTGAAGTAATTCATAAGTGACTTTGAAGTTGTTCGGCTTTGGTGTTTTAGATGACTGTTGTAGGGATTCCACAGTGGTGAGACAAATTCAATGATAGATAGTATAAGAGCTTTGACAAGAAGAACCGAGAAACTCTAAATCCTGTACACGTGTGTCTACCTCTTAATAAATTATGCTGTTTCCTTGTTTGGCGAATTGTATTGCTGACTGGTTGTTGTAAGGTTTAATGCGCATCAGCGACCTGGATCATATTGCGTCTATATATTTCTGTGTGCTGTGGTCTATTTGTCTACTTTCTGGACGTAAAACCCGAGTTTCCAGGAGGAAAAACCATGCTACCCTCACCTGAAACCCACTAATTTAGCCATGCTGTGAAAAAGGCCCATAAAAATTTTTCATGTCTTTCGACGGGATTGGAATTCGGGTCTTTTCCATCAGATGTGGGGAGAACGATGATTGTGCTACCCACGAGGGCATATCTCTGATATGATGCTCAAACTTGTACTTGTTTGAATACAAAACCCCGAGATCTGTAACCTCTGAAACCATGGCAAAATCTAAGCCATCAATCGTTAACTTGAAGCGAAAGCGATCTTCCAGCGAATGAGAGAGAGAGAGAGAGAGAGAGAGAGAGAGAGAGAGAGAGAGAGAGAGAGAGAGAGAGAGAAAGCAGCAGCAGCATTTGTAGCTTTCTGAAGGAAACTAGATCTTGCAGACCTCACAATCATCTGCGTAGATGAAGGTTTCGACTCCACTGTTGTCAGTTGCTTAACGCTCCCATTAAAAATTTCATATTGCTATGAACTCGATGGTATCAGAGAATTACAGATTTCAGTTTCTGTAAACTTAATTTGGGCAGTAGCCTCAAGATTTCATATGTTACTGATCAACCAAGATTTTGTGCAAAATATTTTGGCTTTCATTTCCTGAAAGGCAGTTTTGTAATAGTCTTCCATGATTTTCTGGTTGAAAACGATACCAGCTAAGCAGCAGCCTGATAGCATCATAACTGCTTGCGTTCTCTCTTCTCAAACTGGTTGGGTAGATTTAACACGGGTCCATAATAATATTCAATCGTAATGTTAAACATAAACTGAATATTTTTTAAAGCCATGCGAATAAACAACTCATATGGGTAATGCTGGAATGTTACTTCTTCTCAAAACATGTTCTATCACTGTTGTCAGTTGCGTTGGTAAGGTCGTTGATAAAGATAATTGAAGAGAAAGAGACAAAGAAGAATGTTTTGGATCCTCTCCGACGAGAAAAGGACCTGTATTTATTTTTTTTTTTTTATTTGCGATTGAAAATTTCAAATAAAAACTAATTATGATTACTTTATAAGAAGAGTTTCAACCAATTGTATGTTTCTAATGATTAGATCTTTGCAGTCTTTCATCTTGGCTGTTTTTCCATTTGATGTCTTTTAAAAGTATATATTGCGCTCAACTGAGATCACTAAATTGGTCTGAATCACATCGATGACGCGAGGGACTTTTGAGGCGTATTTTAGGCAGAATTAAAAGAACTTCCTTCGAAAGTCATATACTTCAGGGCTTCCTAGCCTAAGCTACCCTGGAGCTAACTCGAAACAACCCTAACGTTAACCCAGTTGGAAAGAGTAATGTACATAACGCGCGCTCTTGGTGACTAAATTCATTTTACTTTTCGTTTAAATTATAGTCAATATTACTAGTTATCCTTATAACTTCTTTTATTTATCATTTTGTCAAGTGCCCCATCGAGGCCGCTTCTGTTATCCAGTTAACATATTCACAACTACCAGAGGGCGGGGATTTAAAAATAAGATTTGCATTCGTCCAGAAGCAGTTGTGATAGATGTTTTTTTTTTTTTTTTTGTTTTGATGCCTTGAAATCTCTATACTAACCACACAAATTTTGGTTTCCATTTGGAATACATTTTTTTTTTCTTTGCAGCACTGAATGAAGTGGAGTGTCACAATCGATAAAGTGGAATAGAGATCAGTGATTCGGTTCCTCTTTCTGCAAGAGAAAAACACACAAACAAGCCATGAAGTAAGGATCGCTGTTTATGGAAAAGACTGCAGAAGTTACAGTGTTGTTTGCACTGGTATAAACACTTCAAGTGTGGAAGAACATCGGTGCATGATGAAGAAATCCCAGGAGGCCCAGCTGTAACAGAAGGGAGTATTGCAAAAATTTAAGCATTAATCCTGGAAGATCGTTGTATTAGCGTCTAAGAACTGGCTGCAGAGCTACAAATTAGTGTAGGGTCTGTGGATAACATCACCCATCAATAGTTACATATGAATAAAGAGTCTGTTAGATGGATTCCCAGAATTCTGAACCTTTACCACAAGAAGGAAACTGCACAATGTGCACATGAAATGTTGTCGATGTGTCAGGAAAAGAAAGAGGAGTTTTTCCATGGTTCGTCACCATGGATGGAACTTGGATTCATCACTATGTTCCTTAAATTAAATAAATGTTAAAACAATGTAGGAATGCAAAATCATCCAAAAAAGGCAAGGGTGCAACCAACTGCTGACAAGGTGATGCTGTCAGTTTTCTGGGATCAGAATGGTGCAATACTAACAATACCTTCAAAGATTTGTACTGTGATGGCGAAGTACTATTCCAGCCTCATCATAAAGCTATGTGTTGCTATAAAAGAAAAATATACAGGAAAAGTTGTCGAAAGGTGTGTGCCTGCGTCACGATAATGTCTGCGCGGGCAGCACTGTGGTATTGTCACCGTCCTCCCAACATCGGGTGGAAAAGATCCGGGTTCGAATCCTGTCGATGACGCGAAAAACTTTAATGGGCTTTTTTCACTCCGTGGCTGAGTTAGTCGGTCTCAGGCGTAGATGGCAAGGTTTTTTTTTTCCCCAGAAACTGGACTTTTTCGTCCATCAAAACAGACAGATCGATCATAGAACACGCGCAATTAACAGACATAAGACACACAGCACGGCAGATGAATTTAAATATTCGGGTGGCCTAATATAATAATTTGGTAGTTTGTTCCACGATAATGCCCCTGCGCATTACTCACATGCTGCAGTGAGGGGTGCCCACGAATCTAGGTTTGAAATATTGCCACATCCTGCTTATCTTCCGACCTTGACTTCGGATTTCTTCCTCTATTCTTCCTCTTTCTTGTCCTAAAGTCCTTTCTACGTGGGAAACACTTCACTTTGCTGCTGATGATGTGTTTCTTTTTCACACCAGGTGAAAAAGAACCGAGCTCAAACCACGTCCATGACGTGAGGAATATTAATGGGCCTTTTCACAACGTGGCGGAGTTAGTCAGTCTCAGGCGAAGGCAACGTGGTTTTCTTCTCCCGGAAACTCGAGAAAACCAGCAATTTACAAAAATTTATACGCAGAGCGATATGGTCTTAGTTTCCATTGCTCCTAAAACCCTATTACAACAACTTCTACAGAACTAGCCTGCGGAAGTGAATTGAGAGCTGGAAAAAATGTCATTTTGTCTGGTGACTATGTTGAAAAAGTGTAATACGTGTTTGTTTAAACCTTCGATCACAACTATTTCTGGGTGAATACAAATCTTTTTTTGAACCCACCCTCATATTCCATTAATCGCCTCCTTATCACAGTTAGGCCATTTATTGTAGAGGCCATTTTCTTCTTTCTTTTAATCGCATTTAGCAATAAAAATTGTGAAATACGATCTTCCAAGGAAGCTTTTCAATTTCCCTTTCTTAAATCGAATTTTTGCTATCTGGTACAGCAGAAAGTAAATACATTGAGCATTCGATGATAAGAGTTCATGTTAAAAGATTTTTGTAAATGTTCCAATTACTTTTTTAACTGATTCCGATCAGCGTTCCTCAACCTCTTCAGAATCGGCTGGCAGAACTGAAATTTTGTAACGTGAAAGTTCTATAAACCAGTGAATATCCCTAATAACCAATATTTATTTTAATAATATCATAAATTGGTGCTTTTGGCATTGAGAATCTGTTCTGAAAGAAGAAGCTGCGAGTTTCCTTCGAATAATACCTTCGGCCCTTTTTTTGGATCTTGCTAGTCTTATAATGAAAAGGAAGTTTGGTCAGTCGAAGACGATTCTTGGCTAGTTCAAGTCAATTACTTGGGAAAACCTCATAATCAGCTGCCGTTTATCGCCAACCTTCAACTCAGAAGCTTCTGGATCAGAGGTTAGCGACAGATAACGTACTGAGCGTTCTGTGGAGGAGAAAAATCCATGAAAATAATTCACTGATTATATCTTCCAAGCTCGTGTGCTCTTTTAAAATCGATGATAGGAGGTGTGGCTGTCAGTAACTAGAGGAAGCTGCTTGTGGTTACCTAAGTGGGGATAATGGCGATCTTTCCGTTATCGTATTCCTTCGAGAATGACGGATCACATCAGTGTGTGGGATGTTATAGTCACGAAATACAAGGCGACATATCTGCATTATACTTCATAATATAATAGGATCAGGCTGTACATTGTAAATATTCACGGGTGAGGAAGGTTGAGTAATGTTGTATTTTTGCTGGGGTATCTAAGGTGATGAGGGTAAATGTGTCTGTAAAGTTTGCGTGTTCTGTGGTTGGTTTACTTGTTTTTCGGGATGAAAAACTGAAGTTTCTTAGAATTGAATCCCTGTAACCCTTGCCCGAACTGCTATACTATATGGTGTGAATTCTATTCAAGACGGTGTTGAATATAATCACTGTGATGCTCGAACAGGGATTATTTTCCTAATAATTCATAGCTATTGTGAAGAGTAAAAAACTTCAATATATTTTAACAGCGTACATAAATTGCGAATGCGGTGTTTTCCAAAATTTCTATTTAACCTTACATGAACTTAAAATAAAATCTGCGTTGTGGATAAATAAAAGTCCTCGCTCGAAAGAGCTTTATGAAAGAGACGTACAGGATAAACTAAAAAAAAACTGAGTCACTTGGAGCCCTCTGGGGATTCTAAAACAAAACAATATAACGTCCTTTTGATCAGTGCAATCCTCGACTAAAAACTCTCTCTTCCACGCACATGTGCGCCCAAGAAAAAAGAGAAAGAAACATCGGAAAACAGTCCACCACAAAACTGAATTTATTGTCGAAATCACTGTGGCTGCTGAAACAACCAACTTCTTTTTTTTTTTTTTTTTTTTTTGGTCATTTCTTTCTTTACTCGCGTTTCTGTGTCCACAGTTTTATAGTTTAAGAAAAAGCTTGTCACTGATTTCCTAAAGACATAACGGAGAAAACAAAAAGTACTTTTTTACTTCTCAGTTTCTTTGAGAAATAAAAAATATTGCGATGAAGATTAGTTCGACATTGCGATGGTTGACACGTTGGTATGATAACGAATGGATCCATTCGCAGTTGTAATTCTAAATATGACTGTTACAACGCCTGATTTGTTTCTGGGTAAATTAAAATCGATACTTCATTTAATATAGCAAACGGAAGCCCAGAATTTATTAAAAAGAACGAAACTTTAATTAAAGTGTTGTGTAGAATCGTAACTGAAAATGAAATTAATTAATCTGAATAAACACAAACGTTCTAGAATTTCTGGCGAAAACATGCACATTTTATTTGTATAAAGTTAACTATTTTAGTCACGTTCTGCACTTGCAAATGAGCGTTAGAATCATTAATGAAAAATTGCAATCCTCAGCTTATGATCTGTACGAAATCGTTGGTCACACTCCTCCATCGGCTTCATTAACCAAACCTTTCTAATCAAAGATTAATTTTAATCCAAAAGTCAAGTCATTATTGTGAAATGCTTACACTCTGTCTTAGATCCACTTGCTCAGCAACTGATGAAAGCCACTAGAAGAAGTTAATTCATTTAAACGGATCCATTGCCAGAGTTTTTGCAAAAGGGAGATGGATAATATCAGCATGACGTACAATATTTTCAAAATATTTAAAAGAAAACAAAATAACTTCATAAAAAAAAGTGGTTTCTTTGCATAATGAAGTTAATCACAAGATTGAACTTCATCCTATGTAAATAAATAAATTCAGTTAGTTCATGTATTAATTTTAATGAAAATATTTAATTATTTTAAATACATAATTAAATTATTTATCTAGATATTTTTAATTAATTAAAAATAATTAATTAACACCACGTGGTTGGCCGGGTTGTAATCTAACTTTTGGACAACAGTGTAGCAGATCGTTGCGAGGTCGACTTGTAGTGTAACCGATTCACCATCAGCAATAGCAGTGAGAAGACATTGCTGAAGACTCGTGGAGACTATAAAAAACATCCCTAGACCCTAGCAGACTACTTTAAACTTTTTGAAGACCTCCTTAATGCTCCCATTAAAAATTTTTTCATATTGCTATGAACTCGATGGTATCAGAGAAGGCGGTATCAGAGAATTACAGATTTCAGTTTCTGTAAACTTAATTTGGGCAGTAGCCTCAAGATGTCATATGTTACTGATCAACCAAGATTTTGTGCAAAATATTTTGGTTTCCATTTCCTGAAAGGCAGTTTTGTAATAGTCTTCCATGATTTTCTGGTTGAAAGCGATACCAGCTAAGCAGCAGCCTGATAGCATCATAACTGCTTGCGTTCTCTCTTCTCAAACTGATTGAGTAGATTTAACACGGGTCCATAAAAATATTCAATCGTATACGTTAAACATAAGCTGAATATTTTTTAAAGCCATACGAATAAACCACTCATATGGGTAATGCTGGAATGTTACTTCTTCTCCAAACATGTTCTATTTAAACGGATTCCATACATACTGATGAAATTTATAAACAGTTGTAAATGAAATTACAGTCCAGTCATTCTCGACCGCTGGAAATTCATCATTGGCTTCATATTTAAAGTTGCAAGTTGGAATGCTGTGCTTGGCTACCTTAACCCTTTCAGCAGTGATTTTTCACTTCACACGTGAGTGGATCAGTGGGTTTAGTGAGTTCGTCATCTTTATAAACTGTGTACAATTAGTTGGAAACGCAGATAACACATGGTAGCACATATCAGAAAATTTTCAAGACAATTCGTACATTAATGGACACGTTGTTCGATGCGCCATCAAAACGTAGATCTATATACTCCCCAGAATCCACATACTAAAAACAGATTAGTGCACACATTCCCCAGAAACCATATTTGATAAACGTAGATCGACATACGTTCTCCTTAAAAAAAGATAAGAACACCCTTTAGTTGGAATTTCAAGAATACCCTGAAGTTAATCCTATATCACTGTACTGTACGATGTTATTTTTTCAACCATTCTCTTGTTTGTTCAGCACAATAATCTTTGACTTTACTTAGACATAAAAGTTGCCTAAAGCTGTTTGGAGATCAATATTCCCTCTTCCTCTGTTTACGTGATGTAATGTAATGCAAGTATTTCATTACATCACTTGTCTGAAATGATGTCATTTACAAATTCAGAATCTGTTCCCTTTGGGATATTAAAACTTGTAAAATTGCTAGAATATCAGTATTACTAGACGATACCAATACTTTTCTTAACATTCCTCAGAAAGCTAACCCTCTTTGCGAGACTATTTTCTGAAACATATTGAATCATTTTCTCTGTTACCCCATCCCATTTCTCATGCGCCCTGTTTTATATTCATATGAAGAGCCATTCTGCATCTGGTGAAGATTACATTTCTGCTGGTCCAAATTTGGCATTAGTAGCTTATCAATCACTACATTTTCATTTCATACCTTTTCCAGCACGCACAGAACGTCATATTTGATGGACCCTGGACCGACCACTCTTGGTTTTTTTTTTTTAAATCATGTGTAGCTTCTGTCGCTGTCTTGTTTACATATTTCTGTTGTGGGATGCAACTGTTGATTATTCTTTGGTATAGCATTTTTCTTCTTCTGTCAATAATTATAAACAAATTCTATTCCAACGAATGATCAACAGTGGTTTTTTGAATTTAAAGAAGTCGCAGCTTTGCGATATGGAGTACAAGACTTTACAAACTAAGTTTGATAACTAAATAGTGGCATGTTTAAGGATGCCAAGAGTACCACTCACGTATCCTTTTCCATGATATATGAACTAAATTTCCCTATAATTACAGTTTACGACTGTATCCTTAATGTCAGTCAAGAATCTCTATACATCCGGACATCTCAAAGGCAATGCAGTAATCACTTCGCCTTTTGGCGCTAAACACTCTCAGAATGCATTGTCCTGTCCGCCATTACTAATGTTTTTTTCTAGTCAGGAGCAGAAAAGGAATGTAATGACATCAACCACGGTGTAACCACCATCTGAACGTAGTCACTTTTTCTCGTATTTCATTTTATCATCTAGAACAAATGAAGTCAGCTTTCGTGCACTGACCTGGACCTCTTTCTTCGGTTGAGTCCACTTAGTGCCACTCACGATTATTCCCTGCTCAATTAAGGGGGTGGAGGTAATCACTTCCAGTCATCATAATAATGGGTAATGAATCGAGCCAACAAGAGGACTGACTGGAAAATCAAAGGATGATAAAAGAAAATTACAGTATTAATCGCATGCAATATAAATCTGCGTTATCTGGCTCTTTTTAAGTTTCTTTTAGTACTAAAGAGCATTTTAAGTATAATAAACTGTGTACGAAATATGTCTATCGAGCCCTCGACTATCTTTTTTGACTTCAGGTTTTCCAATTCAGCTATCCACGAATGTTGTCACGTTTCAGAACTTTGGCCAAAGCTTTCAATGTTGCATGAAACGTATATAAAAGGGAAAAAAACTTACTAAACAAGAAGAGTACGGTTACAGGTTCAAAACACTAGAATGGAGGTGGTCATCAGACCTCTCCATTAGCGTGCTGGTGTTTCTAAAATTTTTTCTTCTTTAAATAAGAAAGAAATACGAAATATTCCAGCAATTATTTCCCTATAATTCACGTGGCGCTGGTTATTTATTTTTAAAGATCATTCCTGCCTTACAAGTTTGGGTGGAGATCGAGTAACGCTCATTAATTCGCATATTTAAATGTTTCTTAAATGCTGGACCAGAAGGAACGTTTACGATTCGGTACAAAAAAAGGTGGTATTGTTTTAAAAGTACCTAAAACAGTACCACCATTGGAAATCTTGGATTTTAAGTCATACAACGTCCTGAAAAATCAGTGTCCCTTATAATATGAATCTATGGCCTTCGGATCTCTGAATGTTTTTTTATTTTATTATTTTTTTTTTCCTATATGTTGTTTTAAAATGATAAATAAAAAGACATGGGCAGAAAGAATTATTTCTAGTGTCTATGCTCACTGGTAATTCTCTATAAAGACTTGGGATTTTTTTATTGGAAGATGTTGTAATAGGATCCGAAGTGTGTGTATAGGGTGTTTTCTCCTGGAATCCGTCCCTTCCACGTACAGATTGGTCTACAATACAGGCAATTTAAAGGACAAGATATATGCGATGTCTCGTGACCTCAATTGTTTACGAAATCCGCGAACACAATAGGTATAAAACCTATAATACTCAATACGTGCATGGGTATTATGGACAGAAGGCTGAGAGGACAGAAGACACTTGTTAACATTTAACTCGAATTTCTGTAGACTGTAATTTCGAGAAATAGACGTACAGGATGGTTACTCCAAGCAACAGAAGCAGAAGGGACAATCAAGAAGAGAAAAATAAGATAGTTCTGCGTGTGTGTAGAATTGAACATCAATTGATGTTTACTAGTTGAGGCATGTGTTGAGACTGGTTTGAAAAGGAGCAGTGAAATTACAAATGCCAATTTGGAAGAACAGTGTTCATGGAACTGTCTAAGGCATGCAGCAGAAACTGGACGGCTGAGACAGAGCGTAGAGAGACTTTGTAAGAATCTAGTCGCTTATTAACCCAGGTGCTCTCTTTTGAATGGAGTCAAGAAGATTGATAGATGATCCCGAGGTACCAACCGAAATGTGGGAACAACATTGGCAGGGCGGATATGAGATTTGAACAGAGTAAGTAATCGTTTTGAAGAAAAGTAACGCCGAGAGCGAAAGAGAAACTCCATTTTTTTAGATGCAGAGTAAGCAGTATTTATGATGCACTTATGCCAAGAGAGATTAGAAATCAAGGTAATTCCTAATAGAGATATGTGACCTATTCTATAAATCTCAGTGTCATCTAAAGATGAAGGTAGGCGTGCGAGAAATAAGACAATTCAAATTGGTATTTCCATTTCATATTTTGTCTAGAGAAGTAGAGTACAAATTTAAACCTCTCATTTTTAGACGATCTCTGTGCCTGTTTTCAGCCTTTGCATGAATTGCACTCTACCTTTCTTTTCTGATTTTCATTCTCTTTGTTTTTCCCACCAAATTCCGTCCCACCACATATTCTTAACTTCTTGCTCCTCTCGTTTCCCTTTCAGAGCGTGAGAATTTTCTATTCGTCTACTCAACCATATACGCAGAGTGGACATATGTTTACCTTAAACACTCCACTGCCTAATTCTATATTTATATTCGTCAGAATTCGTTCAGCCATGCAGCTGAGAGAAATTTTTCTTGTGTTACATCACGACCGTACACTCTCGTAAGACGTAATGGGGTGCATGTGAAAACATTTCCACTCGAGCACTCACAATGTGTGTTCCGAATACAGAACCACTCTCAAATAGCAAAACGTTAAGATTTAAAACTACTGCATTAGGATGCTTATGGAAATTTCAAGGTTTCTACCTGCAACGTTTATTTCTTAAATGTTTGATATTTGTTCTTTCTTTAAAGAAAACGGGGATGTACACTTGGATTTTTGTTTGTTTGTTTGTTTTATGGCGCATTAGCATCTAAGGCTATAATGCGCCAAGTCAATGTACACTTGGATGATGTACTTATAGTGGTGTAGCAAAAAGATACTAAAAAACAAATGTGATATAAACATTATCGAGCAAAGTTCGGCTTGATGGATGGTTCTTTGAAATATTTAAGAAAACAGCAAAGACAGTTATTTAAATGAAGTATGCTTGTAATTTCTTTATCCTCTTTATGTGTTGTAAGGTCCTCATTCCTTTTTATTCTCTGTTTTGTTTCCCAATTCCTTAGTCTCGCATTTTTAAGATTCTTAAAGGCTTCTTCAGTCCCGAGTGTAGTTAGCCAATTTTTCAGCCCTGCAAAATGCGAATTGTCGTAAAACGCTTCCAAAGCATTAACATAATCTGCAAGAATTAACAAAATATATATATATATATATATATATATATATACTGTATATATTATCCCCCATATGCACAGTTCTGGCTGTCAAGAGATACTGCTGATTCTTTCCTTCTGGAATCCTTCAGCCTTGATTCTGGCTACTCTTCATTTCCTACTGTATTTGAACGTCATAAGCATTTTCCTGAACTCGGATCTACAATTTACACAGTCTGAACTTGTTCTCCATTTGTCACGTAGAAATTCATGAAAGATGGAGAACAAGTTCTGGACTCTCTGCTTTAAACTTTGCCAACAGCATTGGTACACGTCCTGGAATCTTCTTTTAAATACTCCCAAAAATATCATGTTATGAATTAGAAGAGACAAGAGATAACCACCATATCACAACTACATCTAGGAAGAAAACTGCAACAAGTTAGCAATATATCAGAGACCTCGGCGTTCCTGTTCATACTACTACGAAATGCTTTCTGTTAATGGCCACCTCAAATCCTCTGATTCTCTAATCGGTAACACTGTATGATTAGGCTTCCTTTTCATATTCCCGATGGATTTCTACAATTGCTTGACCTACCCCACACGCAAGGGTTCATTAAAATAAATTTTCTGTTTATACTCCAGGACGAGCACACGGTCAGAGGAGTCCATAAGATAGAAAGAATGCAAGAAATAGCACCGCTATAAATCCTGTAAAGTATACCCCTAGAGATGTGATGTAAAAGTAAGGAAGCCTTTAATTAGAATTACATCCCTTAAATGTACGTCTTCAGGAAAGAAAACATAAACAAATAATTTCCTGGTGACTAAAACTTCAACTTCTTACTTTAACACCACACGTGTTTCTTTCTCTCTTTCTTGTAGTTCACCGAAATGCAGTCACACGTGAAGTGTGGTCCTCCGTAACCGATCGGCTTTCAAGTTTTCCCACTTAAGGCTAAATACCACGAGCACGGCTGCCTGGTTGCTACTAGCAGCAGTAAGCAGAGCTTTACCTTTGCCAGGGTGATCACCAACAGCTCCCGCGGGCACTTCAAACTGGATATCCGGGCACTAACACGTTTCTTTGCGCTCGAGGCCTGCAAACTCTTCCGCATTGGTCGAGCAGCTATGCGAAACGAATACCTTTCAACGGGTTTTAAACGCACTATTGCACACAACACCACTATTGAACCCTTTTAATCCCTCCCTCAGTACCATTGTTAGAGTAGTGATGCTCTTCCCCTCAACTTCTATTGAATTATGGTTCCTTAATATCGCCACAGTGGAAAATTTCATCGAAATCTTTGGAATTGGTTTTTAATCTTTTAAATTCTAAAACCATTGGTGGAATTCGGATTTTCGCTAAGTGCGTTAAGTTTGTCGATTCACATCCAGTTCAAATAACCAACCAGACATGTTTTTTCATAAACCCTTATTGTATGTCTCATATCACGTATTAAAATTTCCCATTTAAAATGAATAAAAGTTTTCTGTACATTCTCCAGGACTGCCGCGTGTGGTCAATGCAGTTTACAGCAAAGCACAGTGATTTACACGGATTTTATCCTTGTACGCTCGCTGTCCCACACCGGGGTCAAGTTAGTCTGTCTGCAGGGACAGTCACGCTTTTTTTCCCTTTGGGACTCAAGTTTTTCATCCTGTTTTTCTGGGCCACCGACCATAGAATACAAGCGATTGACAGATAGAATATAAACCGAAGCTTTGCAACAAAAACGATAAAATTACATGTGGCCACAAAATATGATAAAACCAAAGTAAATTTTATTTTAATTTGTGGCACCATGGGTTCAGATGCGCGGCAGGAGTAATTCTGTATTTGCAGACTAACTTTATGGTCGTCTAACATCTTATTTTGTGGTATCATGTGAATTGATTCTCGCTACTCTTCTTTACCTACTACATTTGAACATCACAAACACGCTGTCCGGATAACGTTGTAGGATTACCTGTACGTTGATCATTGGGTTAATTCGTGCCTTAGCTCAACCATACAAAACTTGCAATGTCCATTGTCCAGATATGCAAACTCCATTTACGCTAACTCAGTTTTTCCATCAGATTCCACATCACAAAGTTTGTTCTGTTGCTGCAAAACTCGCATCGTGCATTATTTGAACATTTTAAACATTCAAAAATTTCTGACATGCTTCAGCATGAATATAAATCGTCCAGCTAAAACTGTTGGTTGCCTCTGCACCAAAAAATAGGGATTGGAAACCCACTCGATGCTCATAAAAGGCCCTTGGAAGATGAAAAGAAACCCGGACACACATAAGTTTAAAGTTACGTTTATTAATACAGTAAATGTTTTCCGAAATATCCCTTTCTCCATAGCTTTTATATCATGCGCTAAAGCAACTGAAAAGTGCATTGTCAAAGGTTGTTTAATCCTTTGGTCAGAACTTCTTTTAATTAAGTCATGCATTTGCCGTAGATGGCACTGTAAGCGCTCTACTCTACGATGCTAAAGCGTGGAGACATTTGATCTGTGGTGGCCTTACACTATTCGCATCACGTTTCACGAAGTACACGAAGGAGGATGCTCTGCGTATCAGTCGTCCCATCATTTTGGTGGGGAAGAAATCCTTCGGCTCCTTGTCAGGTTGCTAGCGATCAGGTCACAGCGATTTCTAGCTAAATGACATTCCATATCTACGCTTACATCTATCCTTTCCTTTTAGTGTGCTGCGCAACATTGACCACTTACAATTGCTGTGTGCCGATGACGAAGGATCTTTCTGTCTGAAGTTAACCCACTCGAGTATGTCACGCAGATTTGCAGGGCAATCGGAGTGCCAAATCACTTAAAAGTTAGGGTGTCGTGTGGCGCAGATTACCGTGGACTGAACTGCGATTATCTCCAAAGCTGGCCATTAGTAAGATTACTAGTCGTCTCTTGGCATCTAAAGAGGGTAATCTAGTGGCAAAGTAGAAACGGTTCACCAAGGCGTGAGCCATTAAAACATCACTCCGTGTTCTCTCGTCCCATACTGGAGACAACCAAATGTTTGTTTTTTCTTTTCCACTCTCTGTTTACTGTGTTTCACGTAGTGTACACGAAATGTAAGGTGGTAATTTGCGATTCTTATACAATTTTGGTGTGTTGAAAGAAAAATAAGTGGATGCTGGGCTACCTTTTAATGTGCACGTCTTGCTCATTCTTTGTAGATGCATTAAATAAGCACACAGGGTGCCAAGTTGGTTTAACTAATGATTTCTAATTTGTTTTATTTTTATAAAGCCATTACACAAATAAAACGAGTCCAGCTGTTGTTAAATAAGATGTGGGACTTCAACAAAAATTGGGTATTGTCCATTAGCAACTAATCCTATTCTCATACAACGCTTAAAAAGTCGCAAAACGTGGAAACGTTTTCCATTAACTTAAATCTGAAAATAAATATCAGATTTTACCACAGCCGGATCTGTTCTTCATGTGTAATCTTGTTCTTTTGTGCAGTTTATAAGCAGTTTGGTTTTTATACCTTTTAAATTAATATTAGGTTCTGGGTGTCATCTTAAATATGTACAGAATTCATTGATAAAAAGTTTTAAATTTCGTCAGAGTAACGTTGCGTACATCTATTAACAAGTTACCTTAAAAAAGCAACGACTTTTATGCGCAAAAGTAGAAAATTTCGTTTATGCGCATCCACCATATTTGGCCAGTCAATCCCGCAACCAGCACATGCGACAAACATAATATCAGCGACAGCATGCAGAATATGGATAACTTATGCGTATAAATAAGAATAATAATAATTGTCGGATTTCTATTGGTCCGATTTTAATGGAATTTAGGAATGCGTGACAAATCTTTCTGAAAGGTTTGTCATGCAAAGTTCATCTACTAAGAGTCGAGTTATTACACGCGAACGGACGGACAGATATGGTAACGACAATAGTCTCTTTAGGCATGTATGCTAATACGCCTTCAAATGAGATTCAAAAGTCAAGCATGACGAATTTTTTAACTGAAGTATAAATAACTGCCAATAATTAAAGCTTTAAACCTACTATTGAAATGTGATTCGACGCACAAAGTTTACTAGAATTAGTTTCTTATTTAGTCCAGTAAAAAATGAATAGTTGAAGAAAATGCTACACATCAAAATTGTAGAAAGGATAGGTGGAACAGGACCAGGGTATGTCTGCCAGGGGCAAAGGTTGATGACGTTGTAGAGCGGATATCATCTTTTAAGGGGACAAAAGGTTGGCATTAATGATATCAAGAGTAGGAGACCGGCAGAATTACTTAACAAGTACAGGTCACTGTTGAAAAAAAGCCGTGAAATAGGGTTGAATTTGCAAGTGTTTGCAATTCTGCCCAGACACGATAGGAGGGAGTATATGATGAGAGCCCTGTCGATCAATTCGGCCCTGGAAAGATTGTGCAAGGCTCAAGGGGTAGAATTTTTTTCAGCCTGGTCTGTACTTGTTAACAGGAGAGACTGCTTCTACAGGGATGGGATACACTTAAATAGAAATGGTGCAAGAATATTTGCTGATGCTATCGAGGCAATGTTAGGTGGGTCGGAAAACTGCTAGCTTGGGGGGATACAAGGATTAATAGTTTAACAGTAGCCGCAGGCAGAGGTGAAGGTGATTCTTGCACAACTTCTATTAGAATAAGTAGCGACCTGGAGCGAGGGGTGTTGGGGGTTTCAGGGACGGATGGCAGTCATCCTGAAATAGGTGGGTATATGGGATGTGTTAGGGTAACTAGGAATAGGAGTAGGAGCATGTATGCTTGCATGTATACCAATGCTAGAAGTATAGTAAATAAATTTGATGAATTTGAAGTGTTGGTCAAGACATCAAAGGCGGATATTGTTGGGATAGCAGAGACGTGGGGTCACACAGATATAAGGGATGCAGAACTGGAATTTGGGGAGTACAATGTGTACAGAAAGGATAGACAGGATAGGAAGGGAGGAGGGTTATGCTGTTAGTTAAGAAACACATAAAATCAAAAGTGCATCCAGTTGATATAGCTGAACTGTTGAGTCAGTTTGGTGACATAAGCACTGCGAAAGCAAAAATAAGAGTAGGAGTGTGTTATAGGCCTAATGACTCGAATGAGTACAATGAACAATTGTACAGAGAAATAGAGTGAGCTAGTAAATGAGAATGTCTTATGGGGGATTTTAACTTCCCAGATATTGACTGGAACTTGTGGGTTGGTCTCTCACACACTAGTCAGACTTTTGTGGATTTATTGGATGATTGTTTTCTGCAGCAGCAGCGTGTTCGAGAGACAACCAGAGAGGGTAATACTCTTGATCTGGTTATCAGCAGTGATCATTCGTGATTTAAGAATTTGCAGATAAAGGAACCACTAGGTGGCAGTGATCACAGTGTACTGATGTGGGATTTACTTAAAGATTTAATTACCATCAGGGGTAAAGGAAAGGGTTTTTGCTTCCGTAAAGGTGAGTACAGTGGTCTCAGAAAGTTTTTAAATTCTGTACAGTGGGATCAACTGATGATGATACCAACAGTAAATTCTAAGTGGGAAGCATTCAAGGAATTAATCGTGGATGCTACTAAAAGTTTTATACCTATTAAGAAATATTGTTCAAGGTTTAGGCCTAAATGGTTATCTAATGAACTAATGAGACTCGTGACAGAGAAACAAAATGCATGGGATGCATATAAATTATCAGGCGACACAGAAGCCTATGGCAGATATAAGCTAGTCTGTAATCAGGTAACAAAGGAGGTTAGGCAGGCGAAGGCAGATTACGAGAAATCTTTCGCAAAAGATGCTAAGAAAAACAGCAAGGATTTCTTTACTTACATAAACTCTAAAGGGAAAGGGATGAATCTGATTGGTCCACTTGATATCGATGGTTCGCCTGTTGATGATCCTGCTCAGATAGCAAACAAACTGAATGAGTATTTTGCATCCACATACACACATGAGGAGTTATTAAGGTTTGAAAATGGCAGAAGGTTATCAAATTGTAGCAGGGTGCTTAATGATTTTGTAATAACTGAGAGCAAAATGGAGGATAAATTGTTGAAGTTAAACATAAGAAAAGCACCTGGGGTGGATGGGATGTTTACAGTTATATTAAAGGAGGCGGCAAAGCAACTAAGCAAACCCTTAGCCATAATTATGAGAGCGTCCTTGGACTCAGGGGAGGTTCCCACGGACTGGAGATGTGCAAATGTATCCCCAATTCACAAAGGGGGATCGAAGGGTGACACGAGTAATTACAGACCAGTTAGTTTAACTTCTGTTCCGGGTAAAATAATGGAGTCACTGGTTAAGGATGCATTGCAGGATCATCTAGACAAGACTGCAGCAATAATTCAGACACAGCATGGGTTTGTTAAGGGAAAGTCTTGTCTGACAAATTTAATAGGATGATGTGATTACAAAGGAACTGAATGCAAAAAATAATTTTGGTATCATATATTCGGATTTCAGGAAAGCTTTTGACACTGTTGCTCATGGAAGACTATTGTACAAATTGGAGCAGAATGGTATTAAGGGTAAGTTGCTACAATGGATAAAACAATGGTTGAGTGGGAGATGACTGTGGGTGGTAATCAATGGGTGCTGCTCTTCGTGGACTAATGTTATTAGTGGAGTCCCACAGGGTTCGGTGTTGGGTCCACTATTGTTTTGTATATTTATCAATGATATTGATGAAGGTATATCAGGCTTAATGTCGAAGTTTGCAGATGATACAAAGGCTGGCAGGGTTGTTAATGACAGCAATGGCAGTGTGCCACTGCAACAGGATCTAGATAATTTGGGCAGATGGGCTAAGAAGTGGCAACTGAAGTTTAACCTTGACAAATGCAGAGTACTGCATATGGGTAGAAGTAACCACAGAGAAACATACCAACTGTGTGGTACTACACTTAAGGTGGTAGAAAATGAAAAAGACCTGGGAGTAATTGTGCAGTCAGATATGAAATTTTCTGAGCAATGCAGACAGGCTGCCAGGGCAGGTCATGGGGTTTTGTCAATGATATATAGGAATTTTGCTAGCAGGAAAAAGGAGGTGATTGTCCCTCTGTATAAGGCAATGGTCAGGGCACGCCTTTGAGTACTGCGTACAGGTCTGGAGGCCTCATTTTAGGAAGGATGTAGATTTGCTTGAGCGTATACAGAGAAGGGCAGCAAGATTGGTGAGGGGAATGAAGGGATCCTCTTACCAAGAGAGGCTTAAGTTCTGCAAATTGCAGTGGCTGGAGACTAGGCACCTGCGCGGTGATCTGACTGAGGTGTATAAGGCCTTGAATGGGTTGAGCACGCTGAATTCTGATGGGATCCTTCCACTTGTTCAGATTACTAACCTAAGGGGCATAAATTCAAATTAAGAAAAGACAGATGTAGAATAGATGTGCGGAAATTTGCCTTTAGCCAGCGGGTGGTTAAATGCTGGAACAAACTTCCATCTGTCGTTGTGGAAGTTGATAGGTTAAATAAATTGAAGGAGGAACTGGACAGGCATTTGGAGGGAATGGTGTGATTTTTTTTTTTTTTTTTTTTTTTTGGCTGATGCTGCATAAGCTCATACATTTGCTTTCGTGCATCACATGCCACTACTACTACTACTACTAGAAGAGTTAATGCTATCTGTCCTCTGGAAATTATACGAAGTTTGGACTGTCTTATCCTTTCATGTGATTCTTGCCCAGCAGGATTTAAAGTGCCTTGTTAACGCAATGTCTTAATGCTTGTGACAGAATAAATTTCCTTTACAACGAGTAGCACCCTGGTATTGTACTACTTTCAGACAAAGTACTGTACATCGAAGTTTTCAACTAGAAAGTTTAAATCCTGTCGGACGCAAAACATACCTTCGTATCCTTCATATTAAGTATAGTGTGTGAATGTAAGAGACGAAATATATCAAAATAAGCAGATTTTCTTTTAATCAAGCTAGAGGGACCTCGCCGTATCTTGCCTTCTTGACAGCGATGAATCATTAATCATCTTCCACTCTTAGGGCGCTTCACTTATCTCTCATTTGCATATGTGCAGCAAATGGTTATGTTTCCAGACACGATGTAATATCAGCGTGTTTAAAAATTATACCCTCATTCAAAAATGCTAACTTTTCCAGACAAGCGATCTTCTTTATGATCGTCCACAAGCAACGTTAGACTCTTAAGGCACTCGCGAGTAATGCAGCGGTTACGGTCGCTGTAAGAAAATGCCTGGGGTCGTATCTGATTATGAGCTGTTGTTATAGGGTTTTAGGGGCATCAGCGACTAAGGCCATATTGCTCCGCAGATACTGTCTATAAACTGCGCGTGTTCTGTGGTTTATTTTTCGTTTCCTGGAGAAAAAACCATGTTACCATCGCCTGAGACAGGATAACTCAGCCACGTTGTGAAAAAGACCCATAAAAATTCCTGCCATCATTGAAGGGTCTCAAACTCTGGTCTCTTCTACCCGGTATGGGGAGGACGGTGATAATATCAACTATGCTGCCCACGAGTGCAAAGTGTGTTAATAATCCTTATTCATTTTATTGTGTGTCGGGAAGGAATGACTTAAATCCCCAAAACAAGTATTTACCTGCATTGATTAAGAATGCTTGCACATTATACTTATTTGGCATCAGGATAAAAACTGGCCCCCTCACATAAGTTGTTGGTCCTGGTTACAGAGTTCGTATCCATTAGCCATTTTCCTTTCCGATATTATGAAGAGAGAGAGAGACAAAGACTATACAAGTGATTTATTATTTCTATTTGACTCGTATATCTGAATTTTTTTCGAAATCGAAACATTCCACACAGATACCCAAACTCGCGATCTGTTATTCGAACAATATCACAAAACTTCCAGCCTCCTAATTTGGGCAATGAGCCGACTTCAGCATATCAATTTATATATCGGGTCTTTTAGCCATCTATATCAAAAACTTCTCACTTGATTTTGCAATCATAATTGAATGATCTTGTTAGAGACCCGAAGTTATTAATCAAATTCGAGACTGCAGGGGGAGTTTTGTTTAAAATTTTTCACTGAAAATTTCGTATGCCAGAGGTGCTCTCGATAAGGTTGTAACCAGCCTGCGAAAGAAATTCGAAAAAATTCAACCAGATTAGACATTTCAGAGACAAAGTGTGGAACTATAGCTTCTCACGACATCAGTTAACTTTAAGGCTATTCAATATAAGCATGCACATCTTCAAAATTTTAATATCCACATCTGACACAGTTATAAGTGCTTCGATATCATTTATAGAATTTAAAAAGTAAAACTTCTTTTTTATTTTATTGATATTCATAATTAAATATAAATTTGGACATTGACCTGCGAACCAGTGATTCAACGGCTGTCAGTTATAAAAGGGAAACAAATGAAAAAAAAATATTTTGTATACAATTTTTTACACTATTTTAATCATGACAATGAAATTTTGTCGTATATAAATCTTCCATTTCCTTTCCCTTAAAAATGGTGGGTAATGCAAAATTTAAAGATAAGATATAAATGAAACTCATTAAAATGTGTCAATCTTTCTTAAATTTTCTTTAAAACAGAAAACTATTTTTCATTTTGTTGTTAAGTGTAACAATTCAAAGGAACCGAGAGCTAATGCCATAAGTAGAAGAGATGTCTACTTATGGCCTAATGTTCTTGGCCGAACTGGTGAGTATGGTATTCTACAACCGATTTGATTTAGTAGAGGCATATAAAAAAAAAACCTTCCCATTTCACCATCCATTCGCTCCAAATGTTTGTCTAGTTCTGCCTTGAATTCATTTAGGCTATCAGCTTCCACAAGTGATGGAAGTTTGTTCCAGAAATCAACCACCCTCTGGCTAAAGGCACATTTCCGCACATCTATTTTACAACTGTTTATTTCCTCAATTTGAATTTATGTCCCTTCAGGGGATTAATCTGGGCAAGAGGGAGAATCCCATCAGCATTGAGTTTGCTCAAACCATTCAAAGCCTTATACACCTCAATCAAATCATCTCGATTGATTAGAAGTCTGTCTACAGAACCAGGGAACATTTAAGATACCAGAATACCGGCAATTTTCCGGTTCCCAAGCTACATGATCAATTGAATATATATACTGGAACAAACAGTAAACTTTACCCACTTAACTAACTCTTTGGGTAATTACCCATTCATTCTAGTGGCCAAAACAAAACATGGTAGCCAATTATATCACTCCAGTTTTGGTAGTTTTACAGAATTAATTGGTAGTTTACTCCCATAAATGATTTGAGTGTAAAAGGATCTTTTCATTACCCTGTAGTTAACCGCTTGCACTGAGATATGTAACCTGTAAAGTAAAAAGAGCTTGGAAGCAAGAAAAATATAAGGAGATAAAATGTTGATAAGAACGGACACACTCGGCTACGCATTTAGTTACTTAAAACTAAAATAAAAAGTCCGCTTCCAAAAAAGAAGCGGATATATCAGCTTAAAAATATATATCAGCAGTCCCATTACTACCTTCCTGAGTCCTATTTTTTCTTTGATTTACTGTACTTTCTCACACGCTTTTAGCCGCATTCCTCCATTTCATTATGCAAATTAGAATGTACGTACTATAATTTCTTTTCTGCGCAAAATATCTTGATGAGACTGAGGTACAAGAGAGTACATTATAGCGTTGTAATTGAATGAGAAACATAAAAAATGAGAAATGTAACCGTTAAAAATTCACCTTTCACGATGAATTATTATTATTACCTACCACACAAATATTTAGGGTATTTAGTGATGGAATGAACAACACTTAAAGCGGTAATCAGTGGATATTGTAATCATTGTTCTGTGTCACAGCAGCTACTCCATTTCCATAATAAGAGAGAAATCTTATAGCATAATAAAACGTGCACCTGGATGAACAGTTAATGGATCGTGCTCATTTTATCCTATGAGCACACATGCCCATCTTCCTTGGTATCTATACGTCTGACAGGCAAGTCCGTTGCCTCAGTCTCGACACCAATTTCAATCCTTAACTGCCATGAGAAAAATGTATGGAGCTTTAACAATAAATCCGCAAATTAATTCAAGTCCTCGCACAGGGAAGCTAGCAATAACCGACACAATTTTAAATTCTATTGGCAATTTGGCCGGTACACACCTTCCTAAGGTTCATACAATCAGTACTCAATCTTTCAAAGATCCTTATAAGCTTTAATAAATCTTACAAAGAACCCTTTATAATCTGAAATAAAAAGAATATTAACACCACTTTTTTGTTAATTTTGCGGTCTAAACTGTGCCAGTTATTTCTTCCCCACCGTGCATTATCAGTTGGGATCGAAACGTGGGCAAACACTCCTTCCCTATCAACTTAATCACGCTCTCAGCGTTGCAACTCGTAAAGCACGCAAAAGGGCGTGTGATGAAGCAATCTATGGTCAAATAACTACCTCAGTGTCATGCAGTAGTGCGGCTCCAATTCAGAGAACGTAGGAGGAATTTTAATAAGACTGCGTGTCAACCTTCTCATCTTGAAATCTTCAATCTGAACAGCCTTCGTAAGCCGACAAACAGAAGAATCGAAATCCTCAATTGAATTATCTCGAAACACACGGCGGATAGGATTACATTCATTTCTGGGGATATTTTTAATGAAAACCCAAAGAACGAGAGGTATTGGAACCTATAATACTTAGTATCACACATAGTTGAAGATTAAGAAGATATTTGTTGCCATCAGACTTGAATTTATGTAGATTGTAATTTTCAGGAAATACATTTGAAGGGAGGGGAGGTTGTTCCAGAAAACAGGAAGTTGAAGGAACAAATGTGGAAGAATAAAAGTTGATTCTGTGAGTTTGAAGTTGGACAGTAAAAAGATGCTGACTGGTTGCCACAGGTGTTTGGACTAGTCTGGAAGAGAGGGTGGAAATTATAGAAGCCAATTCAGAAGAACAGTGCCCATGGAAGTATCTATAGAAACAGAACGTCTGTGAGATAGGGAGTGGAAAGACTTTGCTAGAGATGAGTCATTAATTAACCTAACTACCCTCTCCTGAATGGAATCTAGAAGCCTGAGAGAAGTTTTGGGGGCACCCCAGATATGGGTACTATTACTTGGTAGGTTAGTTACATTATTTGCGAAATGTCTTTTCTGGACTCAGCACCGATAAAACTAGTGTGGCTATTTTATAATTTTTATTATAGCTTCAAAATGGATGCGCTTCCCAACCACAAGGTAATGTTCTTCACACACACCTCTCCTTCTAGCTTGTTTTCTGTACAGGATGGGGAGGTCTCTGTAATGCTTGCTTGTAAAAACTCTGTTCATATTAAACTCCATAAAAACGTAAAAAAAAAGTTCCTCCTTCAAGGCGAAATTTATCGCAGCTTCTGCTAACGATGGAAATATAATCCAGACTTTTTTCTTTCTTTAACACGGTGTTGAGATAGCAGCAACGCTATCCACTGCTATCCTCGAGGGTCTCCTTACACCCCTGTGTGCTTCCTACTGACGACGAATACTAAAACTTCTTACTTTAGCGAGTTATTATTATCATTATCTTACACCTCATGCCTTATCGAAAGATAAGAAGTAATTTCATCTTATTAGCTGAAAAAAATGAAAGAAAACGGCCCCGCTTAATAATTAGCATGCATCAAAGTTCTAATTATACAACTGTCAATAAACTGTTTCTTTTATGTCGCCGACATTACTTTTATTAAAATATGCAAAGAGATATTGGACGGATAATGAAGAAAAAAGGTCGAATTATAGATTCGTGTGGTGTATGCTGGTCATTTAATAATTGCATGCTAGCTAATTAAAAGCAGAGATTGATTGCCATCAGACTCGTACCTTAATTACTGTTTAATTTTTTTTTTAAATTTATAATATATGAAAAATGGGGAGTGAGACCTAGTTACAATGTATACGGAGTTAACTAATTACAGTGTAATATGGATACGAACATACATCAACGTTCAAGCACCATATACTTAACAGATATAAGAGGACCAATTAAAATTGTTTCAAGTTTGTTTCAAACTGTTTTCAAATTTGTTGCAAATTGTTTCAAGTTTGAGATCAGAATCTGAAGCTTGGTTACTTTATAGTAATTGATTGTGCATAAGGCGTTCAAAATGAACATTTATACATCGAGACTAATTTGCAATACTGCGATATTTGCAATATTTGCTTGATATTTCTGAAGGTTCACTTTGTGCTTTAATTTGAGAGATTAGAAGTCATTAACGTGGTTAAACGACGAGGGTGTGGGAGTGTAGAATATGCCTGGAGAAAGTTCTCTACCGTGGTTCGACAAAAGGAAGGAGAGAGGTGATTTTTTTGCACTACAACACCTAGCACAGGTACCTTGGACAATTCTTGGTGTTCAACGTTTGGCAATTATCTGGAAATAGGCTTGGAAATAGGCCCTTGTTTCAACACGATAATCCAGTTCCATACAATAAAAATCTGATTTAATTTAATTTAAAGAATCTCATTTCTCTCATCAACTCACCTGGTCTGTTCAAAGTCTGGATCTGAACCCAATCGAATACTTTTGGGATAAAGTAGAACCCTGGATCAAAAGCGGTCACGACGCTGCTCTTGTACTTTTGAATTGGCGACTGCCCTCAAAGACTAGTGGGCACCTATTCATGTTGCTACTATAAACATGTTCCACGATGGATCGATGTCGTCATTTGAGCCAAAAGTGAGCCTACACTTTTTTGACGGCAATGTATAAAGCAGTTGTGAGGACATACGTGGAAAACGGTAACCAGCTATGAAGGCTACACCTCAGAAAATACATAGAGTTCCTAGAAAATATCCAATGGCAGGCATTGCCTGAGGAAATTGCCAAAGTGGCTCCTATATAGGGAGAGAATTCGAATAAGTGGGCTACAGAGCTACTGGAGGGTGATCTGATCTGATTAAGGTTTTCAGAGATGGAGTAGTAAAATATGTTCATGGTATTAAATGACGCTGGAACTAGAGGGAATAATTTCCTACTAGTGGGCAAGTTTTTCTTTTAGCCAGGGAGTTTTTAATCAATGAAATAAGTTGTCTTCATGGGTAGTTGAGGCCGACTCCTTGGAGAAATTCAAGCGTCGGCTGTATGGCTAACTAGGGGAGGAAGATAACACAGTAGGTTTTTCTTAACTTAATATTTATTGGACTAGATTCTTGTTAGAATCTCATTTCTTTCTCGCACTGGAAAATGTTTTATGTATGCTCGATTTTTGTATTTAATTCTCTCTTAAATAAACAAGCATCAAGAAAATTTAACAAGCGTTCATTTAACTTTGTACATTAAAAATAAAAAGTAGCCAAAATTGATCCCATTTTATTTTTGATGATATCATAATAATAACCACAACTGTTTGTCATCAGAAGAAAGTTAAGGTGGACCAGTACCAAGCACTTACAGAAATCTGTCAGTACAGGGGATCTTCATGCTGCCTGATGAATTAGTTGATGTGTATACATTGGATTCAGTGACCCATCATCACTCATAAAATACAAAAAAAAGTTGCATTTAGATGTTGCCACAGTTAATTCCAATTCTTGCACATTTAAATTTTTTTTTTTTTTTTTGCAATAAAAAAATTAATTATTCTTGCGGCATTTTTAATTCCTATCCTTCAACGCCATACGCAGAACGCTGGGTTTGAATCCGGTTGAGATGGAAATTTTATGGGCTTTTCTTGCACGGAAGCAAGTCGGGCGAGAGTTACATGGTTCCCTTCGGATTTTTTTTGAATCCAGCAAACCAACTAGAGAACACACGCAATTTATAGATACAGTGTGTACTCCTTGTCGCCTTAGTTGACGTGGAGCAAAAATCTATTTTTTGATGGATTTAAAAGCAGTAACTGAGTGGTAACCTCGTTTGAGTTGATAGTAGCGAGATCCCATTTGATTAAGTACGGTTAATGATAATAATCATGCCTAATGACTAATGTTGTTGCAAACTCCTCTGAACTATGCGGTAAAAACGGGACAGATATCGTTTTCATAAAGGAACTGTGACCACAGCTGTGCAATTTCACGGTGTAAAGAAATAAGATTGCGCCCGCCCATGTCAGTTACCCGCTTGTGCATTAAATTCTACTTCCACCGTACCATCGTAATTCTATTCACATACCAATTTCGCTACCAACCACAGTGCTTACAAGTTTCGCTACTAACTGTGTGCATCGGATACCCGCCTCTGTTATAATTACAATCGCGTGCCATTTACACCATTAATCTTTATAACCATGCATTAGCATCGCCAATAATCGCATTAATTGCATATAAACCGTACCACTGATTGTCACACATCTCCTAACAGTTATCTAGACAACAACAGTGGTCACATACCAATTATGCCAATTCTCAAATGCAGCCGTTTCAACTTGGTAATTCTACTTGCGAAGTTACTAGACATTGCTGTTGAATCCAGATGAGAATACAAATCCCACTTGTGCCCTAATAAAATAGTCATCTGGGAGTATGGAGGCTTTCCCTGAAGCTACAACGCAGATAGGGAAGCTGTTAGTTCTATCGTACCTGTCCGCTTCGTTAGCGGTGCCACTCTGTTCATTCTTCCCTGTCTTTAAGTGAAAATCTGAAGAGTAGTGTTCCAGTATTTAGTACTAGCCAGTAAAGAAGCCACTCCGAAAAAAGCGCAACATCGTAATAATTACCACACCTGTAACTCCGAAACGATTGAGTTGTCTGGGAGGTTTGCTATATATTCATCCATCCGATATGTAGGAAGCAGTTCGAAGGTGAGTAGAATAGTCTAGAAACCGCAGGGAAATGATCACTGCAGCAAGATCTAGAAAACCCCTGCCTCCAAAACTTCTCAATGAGCAGTCAGACTAATATGAATAGATGGATCGACCAAAATGCTTGAAAACTAATATGTAAAATATCTTGCAGCTGAGAGTGTAGGAATCATGCATTCATACTTGCACCCTATCTTTAGATGTCCAGGAATGGTGTGAGCATGTACTGCGTTTTAAGCGAGATCACCGTGTGTCCGAAGCATATCCTTGGAACGAAGCGTTTAACGTTTCTTCACCTTCTAGTAATACAGAAATTTCCGAAGAACAGCTAATAAAAATAATAAATTCACTACCTGACAAGTCCACCATAGGAATTGACGCAATACCTTTTTTCAGTCTAAAAATTGCTTCTTTTTCATTTACAAAGAGCTCACTCAACTCTACAAGAAAGTACTCAAATTTGCACAGGTGCCTTCAAGCTGGTTATCATACAGAGTCGTGGCAGTTCCGAAAAAGCCTCGTGCGAAAAGACCGGCTGACTTCAGGCCAATATCAATTGCTTCTCCCTTCCTGAAATGCCTCGAGAAGTGCATCTATAATAATGTAGCACTCGCAATCTTTGCGCATAGGCCAGAACATACCCATTATGCCATGCCAAATAGATCTACTGTAACCTGCCTACAGTCCTTATCACAGAAAATACTTCACGCCTGGAATGACAACGAAGATCTTCACACCATTTTTCTGGACATGAAATCTGCTTTCGACTCAGTCCAAATAACACCCCTTCTTGCCTTACTTGATAGATTCTACGCGATATCTGGAAATATGCTCGAGTTCCTCAATAATTTGCTATCTAGGAGAATGCTTCACTTCAAAGGCGATGGCATTACAGTCACTAAAAGCGTCAAAGTAGGGATCCCACGAGGTGGTTCTCGCTCAGCCTTGCTATTTGCAGCAATATTTGTTCCACTAATGGATCAAATTCCAGCTTTCCTATCGTATGCTGATGATATTGTTTGCTACTTGTCATGCAAACGCCATGTTGGTGATTCACAAGAAAGACAAACCTCCTCTGAATCTGTAAACAGCTACCTAAACATTCTGTAAGTACCTGTATGCCAAATTTTTTGGCCTGTCACTCAATCCAGAGAAGTCAAACTATTTCATCTTTACGCCAAGTCGGATGACTTCTGCTGATACTGCATCTTCCCTACTTCCGGAATTGGCAGGAAACGTTCTGACTCCCACAGACAGTGTCAAATTCCTAGGAGTAATCCAACCTCACCTATAAAAAAACAAATCCAAGCTCAGTATTTCAAAGCCCTGAGAGCCTTCTGGGGAATGAAAATTGATCTGTGCAAAACGCACAATAAGCAAACAATCAAGAAATACCTCGCAACTTACTTCTGTAGTGTACTCTCCTATGCCGTGGAAGATTGGTCGGCGGCACCACCCACCAGCCTCAGGAAACTATGGGGCCTCGAATTCTGGGTGCTGAAGTGGGCCAACTTGTGGTCGCACCAGATCTACACAACATCTAAATCTACTCTCTGCTGCAACCTGCAGTATACGCCCATGGTTCACAGAGCCCATGTGCTAAAAATAAAGTCATTCCTTCATCTGTGCTCAGCTAAGCAGGATCACATCAACATCTGGAACACGGTTGGTTGGCGTTTGCCAGGCAGACATCCCCGTAGTACTTCCTCCTTATGCTCAAGGCTCCAGCGGTTACAGAATTTCAAGAGACACTTCCCAAATGTGACTCTGGACACTCTCAACTCGTTCAACATCGACATCGACGTGTGGACTATAGACAAGGCATATCGCGATGGCATCTTGTCCCATCTTGCTGTTTGTAAAGGACATTTATGTAAGTGCCGATCTTAGTTAGCCGATGTCATTTCATGTTCTGCTCAACTTGTAGTCCTTTTTCGCTGTAATTACTACTTCATTTTTACATTTTGATTATCACCTTTGTTTTTATTTAGTTATTATTATTATTATTTTATTTCTTTTTTTTTTTCTATTATAAAACAAAATCACTTGTATAAACAACGAATTGTAAGATTCCTCTGGCTTTCTGTGTAAGGAATTACTATTGTATAAAATTTATGTTAATAAAGAATCTTATTATTGTGATTGGGAAATCTGTTTGGTATGATAATGGTGCATTAAATAAATAAGTAATGAGCTGGACTAGAATCCGTTGAGGACTGTTCTCAACGAATCCTAGTCCTCGACTGTCCGTTTCTCTGTTATTCTTGGTACACCTTCGATACTATTAGAATTAATACAATACTTAATTTTATAGACCAGAATACATAGATATTTTAAAATAGATTAGAATTTGTAATTGTTATGACCTACATACAGATATTCCCGTCACGGCGTGTTGGTGGTGCCAGGGGTTTAAAATACATATTTACATCTTACAGAGAAAAGACATACACGTACATGAGAAATACATATATGTTATTTAATATACATCGAGACTATTGTAGGCAAACGCACAGTTCTAAATTTTCAGTTTAGTGAAGATTCCCTTTCTGTATTTTTTGTTGTTGACCACTTCTTGGAGGTCACCGTTGAGGGCAGCATTTGCTTTGGATGGAACCTGACGGTAAGCACTAGCCGGTTGTGGTCTGCTAACAGCTCTGCTGAAGACCGGAGATAAGAGGCACCAAGAGCAGTGATCCCAGAAATACAGCTATGTAATTTTTCCGGTGGCCATCTTGATTGTGAATAGCAACCTTCTTTCTCCTATGTACGATCGAATCCTGCGCAATTGAAGGGCATCTGCTAATTATGTTGCTCTGAGAGCTGGTGGAATTTGGTATTGGCCCATTTTAAAAGCTAGAATTCGGCAGCAAATATCCTTTTAAGGTTGGATTCGACAGCCGGAGGCCCATATCTCCGAGTCATATAGTACTGTCGGATAGAGATTTGATACGATGTACCATTTTACCAGGTGTGGGTCATTGGTGTGGAGAAGCTGTTACTTGGCAACCTAGCCTAGTGAAGTCAGCCACGAATGTATGAGGTTAACGTGCTCGGTGAAGGATAGCTTGGAGTCGAAAACAACCCCCAGATCTTTGTGCGTTTGAACACTTGGAATTGAGGAGCCATTGAGCGGCATTGTTGGGCTGCCCTTTAGTGAAGAGATGTGTTCTGATTTCAGAGGGTTGATTTGGAGGTTGAATGCTTTGAGGTAGTTAGCTATGTCCTGTAGTTTCCTATTGATTTGCTGCGTGGCTTATACTGCCGAGTCGGATGGCGATATCCTAGTAAGCAGCTTGACATCGTCAGCATATGTGATCCAATTGAACTTTTTGGCTACAAATGGTACCATATTGCCGTGAAGAGAACGCCGGATAGGACGTCTTCCCCCCCCCCCCCCCCCCCTTGAAGCACACCAGCAGCTATATGACGCATGAAGGTCTTCGTTCCGATCTTTAGTACCAGCCTTGAACTTTACCTCTTATCCAAAAGGATCCTTGTTCAAGGATCCTTTTGGATAGGAGACATTCTAGAAACCAGAGAATATCGCCGCGGAAATTGAAATAGCTTTCTAAGAGATGTAGAGTTTGAATATATAGATGGCATCAAATGCAGAATGGATGTCAAGATATATAACTGACAACTCCTGTCTTCTAAGATGTGCAGTGTGGTTGTTGCAAGATTAATTATAGTTGATCTTCCTGAGATCCCATAGTGTATTTGCTAAGCATATGTATTTTACTAAGTATTTAATTTTTTTTTTTTTTTTTTTTTGTAGTTAGACTTCGGTCGGGATGTTTTGAATCAAAACTACCACAGTTTTAAAACATCCGCAAACAAAAACGTTGCCGACCGTCGTTCTAAATAACCGGATCCGCTCCTGGAACATTTACTTCTTTCTAACTGCGTGGAATAGGAAATAGTTATTCTTTAGAGAATGTGGTAAATGGACTTGGTGGTCCTGTTTCAAAGATCTTGTTTTGTTTTTCTCTTCTTACGTATTAACTGAGGTTATAAGATATGAGAAGTTGTTTTATCTTGCATTCAAAGTGAATGCAAGATAAAGTCAATCAAAGTACTGTTTGAGTCATTTTAATCTTCTCACAATAATAAATTAGAGATCTTGTAGTAAGCATTAAGATTTCTGTGGGAAACATCGGTTCCTCCCACAAACAGCATCATAACTGATTCTGACACGAGTGTGGATAATATAGATGCGTAGTGAGGTTAGACAGTAATGCTGCGAACGCGATACAGTTAATGTGTTTGCGCGCTGGTTGAATTATTCCGCCATATTTCCCTTCATTTCCTTTAGTCGGAATAAGCGAACTTAATAATACACGGAAGGGTTGTTAATGCTAGCGTCACTGAACAAATAGAGAAGCCCATTCGTAATTGAATTAATAGCGCTGAAAAGCGTGTTGTTTGAATAAGCACCCGCGAAAGTGGACGCTATCACAGCTTTCGTACGTCGAAAAAAGAAAACCCTCCTTGGGGATGAATAATAGGAACCAACGAACACTTTTGTCAAGAAAAGAAGAGTTGAAAAAAAAGAAGGCGTGAAATGCGCGATATTTTATTTTTGCTTACATTGTGCTTTTCATCCGTCATTTTGCTGTGAGCGTTAGCTGTGGGGTTAACATTATCAATCAGGGTAAGATTGAGCTGCCACTTTCACAGAACGTGAAGTTTTATTATTCTACTTTAATGTTTGGAGGCCAGCGCTTACGGCCCTTTGTTCCTGTTCTCTCTCTCTCTCTCTCTCTCTTTCTCTCTCTCTGTGTCTCTGCCCGTCTTCCTGCCTTTGCTCCATCACAATGATAGTTTTTTTTAGAATGATGGATGCCCCGTGTTCTTACACGCAAAGCACGGACTCTTGAAGGGGTTAGAAGTATGTTCCTCCAAGATAAAGCAAGTGAACCTTATTGGATCCACTTTAATCATTCAGGGCCTCTGCAAATAGGTCCTGTCAATATCTTTCTCTTTCTAGAATTTAAGACTGCCTCTTCAAGCTAAACTGCTCTTCAAATGTGGAAGTTCTTTTATATTTGGCAGAGTTTTACGTTCCATTTACGCAGAACCATGAAAAAAGTGACATTTTTATCGTAAAAAATACACGAGAATTATCCTAGAGCAGTATAATCGACTATTCCAAAGCATCAATAACTATCCCTTGTCCTTACAAGTGTAAAATAACGAAAAATGGTTATGGCAATTTGCAATGCTTAAAGCACACACCGTCTCTTAATATTAAACTGATAACATTTCTAATTTTACAGAATAACCAAATTAATATTGGCGAAAGGAATAACTTTCTCCTCGTATATGTATGAAATTCAGCGTATAATGCGAATGTGGAGCAATTTTTAATGCGAATATGATAGTTAATGACCTACGAAGAAGAAAAATCCTTTCTGTGGATGATATGATTTTCGTCGTGTTACTTCGATAATTCAACGTGTCACCACAATGAAAGGACGATCAATCGTTCCCTTTCCAGAAGCATTGTATTATTTTACTGGGTTTCCTTATTAATCCGAGTTCCCCCAAACTGTGTAAGATTCATTAGAATACCATTCACCTGCATAAGTGAGCGGCCATGATTAAACTGATTATTTTAGCGATTATTAAATTCATTCCTTATGGTAGTAACTTCAGAGACTTACAAAAATGGCAAAAGGCTAAGTTTCGGCAGAAAGGCATAAATTTCTGTCGTGTTGTGGTAGTGGCAGATGATCCATAGCGCGCATGCCTGCATATTTGTGCTTAGTCCAACTATGCAACATACGCAACGTCATGTTCTAAAACTTATTTTTATGTCACATGGAGGCCATGAATTGCGTCTTTCTGATTGTGGAACGCATCTATATTTTGCATCACAGGTCACCGCCAAATTGGAAGTTGACGATAACCTGTAATGGATACCATGATATGCGTTAAGTGCCAAAAAACGAAGGCTTGTCTGTAACAGCGCAAATTCATCTTTCACTTTTGTCTGCTTTCTGAATGAAAACAGATAAATAGATTATCAGTTTTCTCCCCTGTGAAAGGAACTCTATGGGGCAGAAATGTGGGTTTCTGCACACTTCAAAACCCTTTAAACCATCAGAAACATGATGTAACTCCTTATTAGATTACTCCTAGTAGCATAAAGATCCATCTTACTGTTTTTTCCATGGTTCCCTCTTCCAAATTTTATTACAATTAGTCGAGCCGAAGTTACTGCATTCTTTTCATGTGGACAAACATGAAGTTAATAGATGGTACCGTATTTCTATGGAAGGCGTCTAATAAAATTGTAAATATGGCGTGAATCATATCCTGTGTCAGAAACACATTTAACCCTAGCTCAAAGTTAAAGCGAGCCTTTAAAGGAAAATAAAGAAGAGCTGTTTTGGAAAACAGTTTTAATGTCCAGGAATATAAGAATCCATGGAGGCAGGGGAGAGACGGAGATCTGCAATTGATGTTGGAATTATATGCATTTTTTAAGAAAAAAATTAACGAATGGAGGGAAATTTAATTTTTGAATATTTTCAAAAGAAGCATAATTAGTAATCTACATTAGTCTCCATCTATGGACCGCTGGGACTTGATGACATCGCAGTAAATTCAACCATTACTCCAAAAATGAAAGAGCCTTAAAAATATTTAAAAATATTTTCTCTGTATTTAATTCGGCAGGACCACAGGAACAGAGGAGTTTACAGTACAAGATAAACAAATGAATTTTATCGCATTTCTTCAATTTTTTCTTCACGATGGGTGTAAAATAATTAAGTGCCTAGTAGAATGTTGTTATTATTATTTATTTAACTGTAAGGTGTTTCCCCTACACAGTCACAAGACAAGAAGGGCATGACATGAAATTAAAATGCAACCATCTCAGCGAGATTCGCGTATGCATTCAAGATATTAATTAACAGAGGAAGAAGAGTGAGTTTAAAGACTAACACCGTAATTGCGTCAGGTTTAAATTAGATAGGGGGAGATACGTAAATACGTGCAAACCCCTCTGGGGTTTAGAGGGGTTTGCACATAAGCTTGCTTATAAAATAGTAGTACAAGGGGCGATATTGTAACTTGCAATCAATTCAATAAATAAATGAGAAGGAAATAAATAAGGAGCTCGGGGGTTTGTGGTTGTTGTTCGGAGGGATTGCTGATTTCCAGTGGTAGTTCTGGGTTCAGTTCAGTTCAGGTCCAGTTCTGGGAGTGTCCAGCAGTGAAGGGTTCCGCCGGGCATGTTCATGTGCTAGACGTTAATCCGGAAGTTGAATAACAAGCCAGTCATATAGTGCCCTGGCTTCTTCTACTACTGCTGTGGTAATTTCCTTCATTATTAACAGAAAACTTATGAAAATCCCAAAATAAAACAGTATTGGAAGAGGCGCCTCCGTAGCCAGGTTGGCAGGAGCAGCAGTGCGTAGCACATGCTTCTTGATTAGTCCGGGGTTCGAGCCCGTGACCACCAAATACGGAAAGGTGAGGGAATGACCACCGCATATCCCCGGAGCAATATGGCCTTACTTGCTAAAAACCAAACAACAACAGCAAGTACTGGAAGAGCTATACAGTATAGAGATGCAGAGTTCAACTAAGAAGAGAGAGAGAGACATCACCGCACTCCGTGGAAGGAACTCGCACAAAGGAATCCCACCACGTGAAAGAGAAGGAAGGTAAGTCCTCTTAACTGTGTTGTTTTGAAAATGGTACTTAGATAAAGTGGGAGATTATTTTGCTGTTGTGAAGAGATTGATCTTGGTGATTAAGAGAAATATGAGGAAGTGATTAGGATTGAATTAGTTTAGTGTTTGAAGCTGTAGAGAGAGTTGAAATTATTAATTCAGAGAAATTTTATGGAAACGATAGCACGTATTAACAGATTAAATGAGAAAAATGAATAGATTAGATGTAAATGAATACCAGTTATGTATTGTAAGTAGATTTGTATGATAAATGACTTTTGTTTTATATTTGTGTCATTGCTCTTGAGAAAATGACAGCTCACATATATATACGATATATAATATACAGTATATACTCGCGTGTGGGGGGATATCCCTCAGCTCCTGGAAATTCTCATTTTTTAACGCAGTCAGGTAGCTTGTGGGGCTTAGTGTTTGAGGGGAGCTGCTGTACGAAAATCAAAACAATGGCCACTGACGGCGGTACAGGGAAATAAAAATTAATAAATAAATAAATAACCCCCCACACACACAACTTAGATTTGATTTCCTCACCAAGCTTAACCGTCAGATCCTTTCGTTAATATGGATAAAGTGCCATAAAAAGTCAAAAAGGAAATATTTTTTATTTTTGATAAAAAGGAAATAGGATTTTTTTGAAGATGAGGGAGTAAGGGGGGAGGGGTTAAACTGCAACTCGTCTACTGCAGGATCCAAAATGACGCTTTCTGCCGCTAATTAAATAGTGTCTGCTTAATTGCACTTATGGGGCTGAGAATGAGATAATGGGATTCACGGAGTGAGAAAGAGGCATCTTTGTATGTATTGTATCATTAGTGTAGGGTTCCTTACACCCACTAGTTCTTGCCAAAGCGCCCACATGGCTGCGTACACCTTGGCGTTTTTGTAATCAAAGTGCCTTCCAAAGGTTAAGCCTCCGTCCCACGCGAGGTCCAGGTTCATGCGGGAGGAAGCTTTCTTCACCAGGGTGCCGCCTATTTGGATGTCAGTGTTATGTTTCTTTCTTTTTCTTTTTTTTTTTTTTTTTTTTTTGTCACTACCAGTTGAGCGGCTTTTACTGGGTTAAGCTCCAAACCAGTTGAAGTTAAATAAATCTAAAACAACTATTTGGCGATTTGCACATTTCTGCCCTTAAGGAATCTGCTTAGCATCTTTCGAGATTGTGAAAATTTTTGTCTTTTGCAGAAGAAGAAGTGAAGTCAGGAGATACGGCTAAAAATAGTTCTAGCGCCACCGCAAATAAGGTCGCTGAGAGGACCCTTCCCTGAGGTAACCCTTTGTCAATTGCATATGATGCCTGAAGATTTTAATGGGTGACTAAGTCTAATGATTGCCTTAATGACCTCCAGTACTCCCCCCTATGATAGCTTAGCAGATAAAGCTAAGCTATCATAGA
Organism: Mastigoproctus giganteus; assembly: GCF_048544385.1. Classification (NCBI taxonomy): domain Eukaryota; kingdom Metazoa; phylum Arthropoda; class Arachnida; order Uropygi; family Thelyphonidae; genus Mastigoproctus; species Mastigoproctus giganteus. The sequence continues at coordinate 90,140,346 of NC_143581.1, forward strand.
CCGCTTTTGTATATTATATGTACCTTTACCTGATCCCTAAAGGACATTTATAGTTTATGAATAAGCATTCTATTCGGTACGTTTTGTTTTCAAAATTTCAACACTGGAAAGTGGATTACAGTTCACATGCTGGATCGTGAACCGTGTTATCGCTCCTGGTTAGAAGCACTCCATATAGTTGTGGCGGGTTCCAACATTAATCGCAGTCGTGGAACCGGCATACACCCGATTATGGAAGCAGTTATTTTGCAGCGTGATTGAAAGATCAAGAGCGTATAACTTGGCAAATGTATGCCGACTTACTTCAGAGTCTGACGGCTGTTGCTTAGTCCCCCCTCCCCCCCTTTTAACTGCTCACGATCTGCATCGATGCTGTTTGTAGCACATGCGTATATTTGCACCTCTGCAGAACATAATTATGTATGTTATATTACTTGTCTTCTAAGTTGATAAAGTGGCCCATCGCTCCGAAAGCTTCTTGATGTATATTCGTTCTTGTTTTGGTCATCCTAACAATGTCACTTGAATTCTACGCTAAAATATTAAAGCCAACTGCATAAAGTAAAAGATTACTGTCGCGTTGATGACATCGTGATTACAGCGATTCCTTGCCAGATCCCGTACATACTTCATGCAGCTTACTTATAATGAAAACGTCACTTCCTACAGAATACTCCGCTTTATAAATCTGCAATAAAATTAAATTTAGGTCGCTTGTAACAACACCCCAACCTTATCTCATCCTTCGCATTGCGCTTTCGGCCATCGTACTTAACGACAACCGTTAATAGCGATCCTTTGACTTCTTATGAACAGAGGGTAAGAAGACGCTGTAATAGCGGATAATCCAAATGTATGGGCTGCACTTAATCCCGGATGTCATAGTAATGTCTAGCAGCGATGTAATCTCGCAAATAAATGTTCCAAAGCTAAAACCCTGATCATGGACACCACCTTTGTTGGTAGTCAAGTTCTTTTAATGACGTTGTAACTTTGCTAGCAGTTAATGGCTGCGCATAAGCTGTCGGACTTCACACCAAACGCGAAAATTTATGAGTGTTCCGGTCGCAAAATAATTATAACGTAAGACACAAGACAACTTAGATGCAAATCTCCTTAACGGTACAAAAGTCATACTTGGTGTGACGGGTACGGCAAATTACGAGTGTTGTAATCCATTTTCTTAGACTTTGGTAGTGCAAAGGATAAGTCCATTAAGATGTTTTGAGAACAAAATTCAAATTTTACTTAAGAATTTATGCGTATCGTGTACGGCATATTAAAATGTTACTTAGGCAGTGAAAGTAAACCTTCGTTATAGGCAGTAAATGCATAAATCTGATATCAGAGTTAATCTGGAAATCTAATCCCACAATGGATTTGTATTGGCACCCTTCTGGATGGAAATATTCTAAATTATTAGTTTTCTACTTATATATCATTATAATCATGTCATTAAGATTTGAATTTCTTGGGTCATCAGTGCTCAGTTGATGATGAAGACTTGGCTTTCTCATATTTATTTCTATATTATTGATAGATTATAATTTCCGGTTTATTCATTCTATGATCTTCCAAATGTTTCTTGTAAAAACTAGATTTTAAATCAATATTTTCAAATAAATTTATTCTTAGGTGTCAATATAAATCGAAAAGATAGAGATGAATTATTTTGAGGCATGGGCTTACTACAGCATTCGTCTGGAGCTTGTAGTCCTGCCCACCCTGACTAATACGTACACAAATAAATTTCAATTTGTGATCTGTACAACCACCACCACCACCACCGCCAGAAAAGTACGAAAGCATCGAAAAATGTTTGCAAATGTACAGCGTAAGGTACCATCACTAAACGAAATTGATACCAGAAAGGAGGATTCAGATACCAACTTTGACACCGATGTTTGCATAATTCTTTAGAAATGATGATTCTGAATGATGATACCTAATTGATGATGTAACACCTGGGACAAAATAAATAAATTTCTCTGGTTGACATAATTCTGTCCAGTAAAGAACACTGATAACAATACATTATTTATTATACAACTATATTAGTTCTGCCTTCAGCCCGAACCCCTTCTTAAAAAGTGAGATGTTCGCGCAAGCTTCCTCCATTCTGACAACTTTGGCTTCTTTCCCTTAATGCACAGTTTCTGGTTATTACCAGAGCGCATTGTGCATAACAACGTACACCACTCGTGCCACATTTATTCCAGGTATAATGATTCATCAGGACTGAAAAGAGACCCAACTCCGTTCAAACTTTCCCCACGCCGCACATATTCCGGAAGCCAATTATTCCATAAATTATATGTTTCTCGCGCCCAAGAGAAGACCATAATCTGCATGTGAGAGACGTACTTTCAAGGGATAATGAACCCAACAGAATTATAATGCCTTTCACGTTGTTACCCACAATGCAAATCTGCTGTTACATATGGATGCTTGATGACGTCGAATGAACTGTTATTTGAGAACTCCGGTTTGAATTAGGCAGATGTGAGTACAGAGGATCGGAATGCCTAACGGGAGGCAAGCTTGTCATTAGGTCCAATTGATTATAGGTCGATGAAGCATGTAAGTAGCGCATTAAAACACCTCCATTATCTGAAGGTGTTTGGTATTCTTGCCCAAAGGGTAGTGCAGTTTGTTGACACCAGGAGACCCTGAGAAACACTACCCTATCTACCCACATACCAGTTCCCATAACAGGCACGCAGAGAAGAGGGTTAGATCATAATTGCCCCCTCACCAATCCCAACAAAGGAGATGGTTTAAAAGAAGAAATCCAATCTGCGCTACAGAAGTAAGAGTTAATGAACACAAATCAGAGTTCAGCGTGCGAAAATTCGATTTCCTTGCCGGTCACGCAAAGATATTTTAATGTTTGGTTACGTAAATTGCTTGTTAAATCATGGCAATCTAAATTTAATTAATAGACGAGTATGCATTTAATCTGAGCTTATGGGAAATTAAATATGGATTTGCACCAACTGTGTTCTGCTTTGTACGTGGTCAGCTTAAATTGTTTCTTCATGTACGAATCAGTTATACAAATGCTGATATGTTTGGTATATCTAACACAGGTGGTTTATTTAAATTCGTATTAGGATTAAGATCGTTACAACCCTACTTGTGACCAGCTTTTGGTTCTTTAGAAGTGTTTAGTTTTTCAACAGTTTTGGGAGAAGTAAAAGCGGTTTTCAATTCATATTTACAGTTATGGAATGAAAAGGAATTTCCATTAATACAGTGGGAGATTAAACCTAAACGGGATCAATGTAAATAAAATAGAAAATACGACGAAGAAAATGGCATGCACAAATGGATTAGAACAAGTGATATCTTGAGATAAAAGTTTAAGTATTGGTAAACTAAATATATTACAAAGGATATAAAGGGAGGGGGTAATTAGGAAAATCTGAAAGGGAACAAAATTATTGAAAGAAGCGAAATATTGTACAAAATTCGCACCAAGTGGAGTTTCCAGAGAAAGTAAGAAAAGCCAGAAAGACTTTTTAAAATAAAATAAAAAGAAGAAAATAAAAACCATGAATAAATAGGGAGAAAACAGAAGAAAGTGTACGCTGAAGTAGATAAAGAAAGAAGAAATAACCTCCCCAGCGACTTCCAGGTAATCAGCACGAATGCATCGCCTTGGCGTCATATGAGAGGAGATATAAAGCGACAGGGGAAAATGCCGCTGCTATTCCTCCGTCCGCCCGGAGTGCTATTCGTCCTTCGGAGGAGACTCTTGAGACGGATGAGAAGGAACTTAAAAAGGCAGAGACGCGAACTGCCTTCTAAATGACCTGTCGCGACAGAGACACCAACGTAGCGTTTACTCATCAGCGATCTGCCAAAAATTCCCGCCAGCATCGCTCGCCTTCACACGCAAGAGGAAAAGAGGAATTTGCCACTCTGTTGAGTTACGTTAAATTGAAATGTTACAGCGGGCCCGACTGCATGTTTCGTGCAGCGACACGACATGCACGTGCGGCGAACTGTACCTCTGTCGAAGAGAGAGAGAGAGAGGCGTCCGTGGATGTCGATTGAAAAGTGAAAATAAGGAGGAAAAAGAAAAAAATTCCGCCGCTGCACGCTCTCCCCATCTTTTACTCCTCCTAACGAGAAATGTATTGTGCGTTTAGAAGCTGACGGCGTTTCATCCCAAACTAACTCCTCCCTGTCCACCCCATCGCCTCCTCTGGAGAAAATCGCTGAAAGTAGCGGAATAGATTCTTTTCTTGGAATGTGCCGCAAGACGTGATTGAGTTGTGTTATTCGCAATGCTCCGTACTCGACACCACGATCAGTGGACTATCTTTAATCAATGACGGATTCCCTTCCCTTAAGGGATTCGCAGAAATATTACCTTACCTGCCCCAGAACACACATCGAGTAACTGTCTAGGCCTGCGCTTAACTACAAATCATTGCAGGATGAAACAAAGTGTAAGTCCTTTAAAACCCGAGGGCCCCGTAAACTGTGGGTAGTTGTAAACAGCGCCGTGTTAATGAACATCCTTTCCTACGATATAACGATTTTAATTCTGCCTTTCCTTTAATTTTGAAGTATTCTGGAAGTTGAATTCCTATTTGGAGGTGGGAGAGAAGTAATCTGATCTTTTCAATATAGCTTTGACCAATACAACGTAGAGGTAAGAAATACATAAAAAAGAGCGTTTTAACACGCTGTTAAAATACAGAACTTGGTATTATTTATTTACTAGAGAACAGACTCTTGAGAACCTGAATTAGACTCTTAATACGCACTTCAGTATTGCTCTGAAGAATCTGTCTCGCTATTCACCATCATAATTTCGGCTTCGCCAGTGAGTTTATAAAAAAAAACAGCAACAGGAGTTGGCCTTTAAAAATTGATGCAAGTCCTCTGAATTTAATATTTTCAATAACTGAAACTTATTAAATCCAGAGAAGCTACATCTTTGTTTTTTGTTGTAAAAAAGAGCAGTGCTTCTCAACTTTCTGTCCACGAATCCATGAGGGTACGTGAAGATTTCCTCCACATCTGCAGAGCTTCTGTAGGAAACACATGCTGTAGGTATGTTGAATTGCTGGAACTTTTTGCACCACTCTTAATAGCGTTATGAGAATCTTCTCAAAATGAAATATTACCACACGCGGCTAGCCTGGAGTTTCGGGACTCGTTGCGATTCCATTTAAGTAGGAATGTATATAGGAATGTTTAAAATGTATATATAGGCATGTTTAAAATCTTTTGAGGAGGAAGGGAACACAGCTCTTCTTCCTCCTCAAAAGCTAAAAAAGATCAACCATTTCAGCCGGAGAAACATGTATAGTATCTTTTGTAGGGCGTTACTGAATGCAAATTGAACTCTGCTAGTCCCGAGAAACAGACCTCCATTCATGTCCACATTATCAGCATGCTGGTAGCGAAATCTACACATGTCATTCTCAATTCTGTGTGACCCACTAAATACGCCATCCATTCTTTACCCTAATCGCTGTAATTATAATCTCCTGTCGCCCTATATGGCTCTAAATTATTTTTTAATAAGTAGATCCTGATTCGGTTACATAATTAACTTTATGGCCAAGTCTCCAGGTCAGCCTTTGGACTGCACACAGTCACGACTTCCATACAACCCCAATAAAGCGACAATGGTCTTCTGTGAATGCTAAGTTTAATTCCCAACTGGAAAGCGGAAAAGGATGAGAGAGAAAGATCAAATAATTATTATTGTATTCTTATCGTACAATTACCAACAACAGAACAGCGGCTAATGGTTTCACAGAAAATAAATTAAAATGAAATAAAGCAAACCCGTAAGGTCAGAAGACTTACATCTAGGGTTTAATCGGAGACGTTAAAACAGAATTAAATAATAAATTTTCTGTTTATACTCCAAGTTGTCCATATAGGGTTAGACAAGCTTACAAGATAAAGGCGAACACATTTTTAAAAGGGTATTATGCGAAATACTTGTAATGATCTTGGGTCTTACGTTCTGAAATAATCCAGGAACGTAGTTAGAATCAAATGTAGCTTTGTATATACTTGATACGAGATTCAAAATGTACGTTCTTGATAGTATATTACTTTCATCGATGGATTGGGATTATTGATTGGATACAACGGGACAATTTAGGCTTCAGCAACATCGAGAAGCAAAATAAGATAAAGTACATTAGCATTATTATTGAAACATATATTGTGAAAAAAGTTGCCCTCCTTATACTTCAAATAAATAATGCTCTCCCATTAAAGAAGACCACTATTACTTATTTTTGAATCTTACACAGTTTACGCTTTCTGCTCTAAAATATTATTAGTATAGGTTTCAGTTAATCCCATATGTCCTCGAATTCGTGGTTCAGTTATTGTTTTGGTCTTCTTTGATTTTTTTGCAGTATAAAATGCTACTTGCCATTCATAGAATTTGCCTTTGACATTTGGCTGTCTGGTTGTTAGTTTGATATTTGGCAGCATTTTGAAGAGGACAGGTCCATGGCTGACATTTTTCCTTCTTTCTTCGTTTTTCAAGTTTACCTTTTGATGCGATATTCATCTTTTATGCAGACATGCTTCGATGCTTTATGCCTTACATATGCTAAATTCTTTTAATTCATCTTTATGGCATTATTATGCTTTATTTGTTTATTAACTTTAAGCTACTAAATTATTTTTCACATACAGTCAGTTATCTGTAATTCTTGGAGTTTGGATATGAGATGCACTCCTAAATTATTCTCTGTAGAAATACAGAGAATAATTCATTATCCGTTGTTGGAGAAGTAACCTCGTGCAGATGGTACAAAGGAGGGGATATGTTGAAGATTTTAAACAGCATCAGTTCTCAAGTCCATAATTTCCTGTATTATGTCTGTAGAAGTGCATGTGTTCACAGGTCGATTTATGAGGAGGAAATGAAGGATTTTAAAACCATTGTGGAAGTTGTCCCCCCGAACTCGACATGGCTTGATATAGTCGAGCGATCAATGCGAAAGTAAAGTAGTATACACGTTTAAGATGAACGTTATTTGAGCTCAAGTGATGGCCAAGTATAGTTAATTTCATATTCCGAAATGGTTAGTTGTAAACTCCTTGGGCTTGTGTGGTCGTAGTGGAGTTCAAACAAAACATTTTCAATTTTATTTTATTTATGAAGTTGAAGCCAGTGTTTGTGCAGAAGACATGCTTTAACCCACATATTCGATAACAGTATAGTCCCTTGAGAGTCGTGGCCTGTTGGAAGCAACGGCGACTATGGTATAGTACTCCACTTGCGGAGTGCATTGCTGTAAACTTGTAGGGGAGTGGCTTTTCTGCTCTTGCTGGTGTGAAGTGAGGGCTTCTGTAATAATGGACCATACGTGATCATTTTATGAATGCATTACTTTCTTTTTTAAGATAAAACGAATCTCTGGAATCCTTTTCGGTTGGTCTCTTCTTGTCTATAACAGTCTTTCCAGCAATTTCAATTATTAGTTGACTGTCTAGAACGCTGTCGCCGAAAGGGGTGTAGTCAGTTATTGTTTGTACGCAGCACAGGCCATGTCACGCTGCCACACCGTTGCACGAATGGTACTTATGGAGTTCTGCCATGTGGGCAGGAATCGAAATGTTAAATTTTGCGAAACGGATCCGAAACATGACACTACCGATGCATGAAGCGAACCAAAACCGCATTCCGGTGCGCTCCGGTCCATTACAAGCCCTACATGTGGGTGTAATTAATTTTCGATAGTAGTTCCTCGGGATGCAATACCTTGTGTTTTCTCATATATAAGGTGATCTATCTTTTGTGTTTTGTTTTGCTCACTTCACGCATGTGACGTTTATATTAAAAATGCGAACCCATCTCTAGGCAGTTTTGTAACTGCCTTTTTGTTAAAAACTTGCCTTTCCATAGGTTAGGTATTCTTCACACCGTGCAAAGAAGAAAAAAAAAAGTAAAATAGAAAAGGAAATTCCTCCATAAAATTTCTGTGGCGTCCTTGAAACTGTTGTCAGATAAGGAACTTGTCCACGAGTTCGATATAAAGTGGAAGACAGTGCTTCTGCAAAGGGACATGTTTTAACCCGCATTTCTGATAACAGTACGGTCTCTTGAGTGCCATGGCTTGTCGGCAGAAACCAAGGGCAGCGATACGAGAACACCCTCCAGTTGTGGGACGAACACTGCTGCAAGCCTGTAGGGAGCTTTGCCGCCTCTGCCACTGGAAGCATTCCGTTCTGCACCGCTCAATAATGTATTTCTGTTATAATGGGGGATGTGTTGAGAGGTCTCTTCTTGCCCAGTAAACTTATGGAACAACCAGATAACAGAGGAGTTTGTGTTACGTGGAAGAGTATTTGAAAGGCGCGAGTTCTTTCCAGTATAATAAATGCATCTGAAACGAAATGCATTTTCAATACATCGATCTTATACAGGAAAAGAAGACCCTGAAAGTGAATGAAAATAATAAACTCAGACGGTAAGCTTTGCATGACCAGGCCTTCCAAAAACAGCAGCTGTTATTACTTTACATTTTTATCAATCCTGAAGTTGAACTGTGCGTTCTAAAAGCAACTCATATGAAATAGTTAACCTATTAATCCATATGTTAGCCGGAACTGTACTGTGTCAGTGAAATAAATGATATCTAAGATCTTATATGACCATAAAAGATAATACTCTCACCTACGAGGAAGAACAAATCTTCCTAATTCATTTTACTGAATCCCTTCAGTGCCTTATACATGTCTATTTGCCTTTAATGTGTAATGGATTAAGTCAACTGAAGTTAGGTTTGATATCATACACTGTCTCAGTCAAGAAAGTACAGAAATTCTAAAAGAATGTCGTAATCATGCTTGACCGCAAGGTTGGGAACCTCCAAAATGGAGATCCCATAGAAGAATTATCAGATTGGTTTTTCATAGCAACGGGGAGGGGGAACGAAAGATGGTATTCCCGCCTCATAAGGAATATTAAATGGAACAATCATTTGTCCACTTTTCTGTAGAGTAGCCTCTCGTCTTTATCCAGCGTTGGTTCACCAAAAGTTCTTATACTGTAGGAAATTTCCATAAAGTGCAATAATCAATAATTAACTGTCATTTTCAGAAATCATTACTTGTGAAAACATACATAGGCTGGAATAGCTTGGGCCCTACTGCCCTAGAATAATCAATGTATGAAAATGGAGTCTTTGTTTGAAGAAACTCGTTATTCTGTACTATAATTATATGCAATGAAACTTCCCTTAAACCCATTGATGATGTCGTTTTCTGTTTACCACTCTTCAGTAACCATTTAAAATTATCTACTTGAGAGTTTGCAATTGAACATGCCAATGAATTCTTGCCATATGCTCCAGACTGTTGTTTAAATTTTGGACATGTGTGCGCGTATTTTTTCCAAAATTTTAAGATGGTCAAGGAGATTAAAAGTTTGAACACATTCAGAAGCTAAAATTCCACTGCGAAGAAGAACCTTGTAACATTGAACTGCGCTGCTGAGGTCTAAATCTGACAAAACAGATTGGATTCCTTGATAGAGGTTTGCTAGGATGTATTTTCTTATTAAGTCACTTGCACAGAAACAGGTAAGCTTAGACTGCATAAGGTCGCTGTGCTCACTATAGTAGAGGGAATTTCAGTGGGTTGGTAAAGGTCATTCACTAGCTGTTTCGTGATGGCGCATTTACATTGAAATTCCATCCCTTCTTCTCAGCAAACCGTTGGTCCAAAAAACGCACTGCTTACATAAGCAGCCTATACCACGAAAATTAAGGTATCCGGAATGAGAGAGAAGATGGCAGTTAACAAATGATTTTCAAGCGCCTGTAGTTTCGCCCCCACTATAAATGATAACTTCGTATCGAAAATTACTCCAAAGGCCTTCTGTGAATGGCCGATCGGATTATGAACGACATCGAGAGCCCGTTTCTGCTGTTGTTAGGCTGGACTTCAGTAAGATGTGTCTGTCAATTTTAGGGGAGTAGTTCTGTGATTTTAAGGAGGATAAAGCAGCTTTATAGGTCCTCTAATCGCTCGTCGACTTGCCGAGTAATAATGCTACTATTGTGTCGGATGGGGAAATTCTCGTTTAAGAGCTTATCCCGGAGCTACCGCGTCCGGGGTAACCGACGCGGCTGTTCTTATACCATAGAGAACAGCTGTGAAGAAAACTATATGGTCAGCCAAAACTCAAATGTATCTCTCAACGCCAAACGTAAGATCGCTTTACAAGACCGAGAAAATAAAATTGGTAGAAGAAGAATTGAAAAAGATCAAATGGGATATCGTAGGAATGTCAGAGACACATTGGACAGAAGAAGGAACACTGGATATGACAAAAGGAAGAATATTTTACTCAGGGAGAAAAGACAACATACATAGAGGAGTCGCTTTCATAGTAAAGAAATATCTATTAAATTCAATAATAGAAATTCATCCACACAGCTCAAGAATGATAAGTTTAAGAATAAAAGGTAAAGAAAAAGGAATCTTCGTAAAAATAATCAGGTATGAGGAGCCCCAGACTCCTCACATGATGATAGAGAGACAGCTGCCTTCTACTCAGACCTACAAGAAACCATAGATAACACAAACAAAAAGATAATTTAATAATAATGGGAGACTTTAACGCAAAAGTTGGAGGCTTTTCGGCAGACTTCAGCGACGTATTAGGAAAGTTCGGGATAGGAAATAAAAATGAGCGAGGAGAAGAACTCTTGAACTTCTGCAAAGAAAATAAACTATTCATTACCAGCACTCTGTTATACCATAGATCTCAACATAAGTATACATGGAAATACAAAAAAAACTGTATGGACTACATTTTAATAAATAACAACTGGAAATCATCCATTTAAAATGTTAAAACTCTTATAAGTACACATTTTGACACTGCTAGCAGCAACAATTAAATGGAAATTTAAAAATACGAAGCCAAAGAACAATAGAGCAATATTAAATAAATCACGATTTGAAGAAGACAAAATAAAGAAAATTTATGGGAAAACACTACAGGAAAAATTAAAAGATATAAATTATTCATTATCCGTGGAAAATATATGGGAGAAAACTAAACAAAGGACTAAAGATGCAGCCTTAAAAACCTTGGGAACAAAACCAAAGCCAAATAATCCTTGGATTACAGCAGAAATTTTAGGATTAAATTTTAAGAATCTTACAAAATAGAATACTTAAAACATATGAAGAAACAATAGGGGAAGAACAAGCAGGATTTAGAAAATACACATCAACAATAGACCAAACATCATTTGCAGAAAAATATTGCAATAAGAAGAAACCTCTTTATCTGTGCTTCATCGATTTCAAGCAGGCATTTGACTCTGGAAACGGAGAAAATTTAATGAAGCAACTACAAAAAATCCCACTTGATCAAGAAATAATCATGTTTGTAAATAATTTCTACAAAAATACAAGAGCAATAGTAAAATTCAACAACCTTAAAACAGAGAAATTTGAAATAGAGAAAGGAGTCATGCAGGGATGCCCTTTATCCCCATATCTATTTAATATCTACCTAGAAGAACTAATGAAATCAATTGAAGAAAAATGAGGTACGATAATAAATGGAAAAAATATAAACCACATAAAATATGCAGATGATATTGTAATTTTAACAGAAACCAAAGAACAACTAAAAGAAATATTAACAAACATAAAAATATAAAGCAAGCAACAATTATGGAATTAATATTAATATAAATAAAACCAAAGTAATGCAAATCGGTAAAAAAAAACATAGAAGACATAAACATCCAAAATCAACAAATAGAATAAGCAAAAATTTGTGTACCTGGGCTCTCTAATAACCGGAAACCTAAGTAGTATTGACCAAATTAATCACAGACTGAACATCGGATGGACACACATGAACAAACTCAAAAACATATGGAAGAGCAATAAAATCTCAAATAATCTAAAAATTAAACTATATGAAACTTTCATCATACCCACAGCAACTTACGGATCAGAGATTTGGAGAATAAATAAGAAAGAAAGGCAAAAAAAATGGCATTTGAAATGAGATGTCTAAGGAAAATCAATAAAACAAATTGGAAAGAACATAAAACTAATGAACAAGTAAGAAAAGATATAAATTTTGAACGCAGAATAATAGAGCAGATTTACAAAAAACAACTTCGGTGGTTTGGACATGTGAACCGGATGAAACAACACAGGCTGCCTAATGTAGTACTGACAGGAAGAATTGAAGATAAGAGACCACCAGGAAGACCCAAAAGAGAATGGCTCCAATGCCTAAAGGAAAACACAGGCTTTCAGAGCTATCAACAAATGATGCAAGATTCAAGAGATCGACAACAGTGGAGGACGATATCTAAATAGGGACTCAACCCGTGCCAAACGGAAGAGTAGAATTATGATGATGAGCTTATCATCAGTATACACGATTGAGGTTGGTTTATTGATTATAAAAGGCACTATGATGATCTTGAAGAGGACGCCAGATAAAACCACACCGTGAAAGATATTAGAAGGTATTTCACGTGGGGTGAGCTTTCGAACGTCCTTAAGACAAGCACTTTCTTGGACAGTAAGGCTTTCGGAACCACAGCACCTCGCCTCTTATTAGTTGTTGGTACCGATAGCCAGCCTTATAGATAAACCTGTAGATCGCATTCATCATAATTTATTCAACGGTCGGTTGTCTTAAGTATTTGGCGAAATCCTTACAAAATACTGTATTTCTGTGGGACATCTCACGATCTTGCACTAGTAGACCTTTAAAAATTCCTATGTTATATTTCTGCAATGGTGTAGTAGCCTAATATGTTCTTGTGAAGATCCGTGTTTGGAAGAGCTAATAGCAAGAATACAGTTGTGACAGACACTACAGTCGATCTAATAACTGTCAATTTTATCGCTCCACCAGTTTCTGTGGTGACTTTAAAAACACTTCAATGTAAACCTAAAGAAAAGCTGACTTCCGTAGTTGCTGAAAACCGTCCCATGACATGCAAAATACTCATAAGAAGACAGACACTTATGTATATCACTGTGGATTCGCGAACTTTGTCTGTGTTTACTTATATAGGAAAAATCAAAACAAACCAAACCGTAAATAATAAAACTGTTTACCAGTTGTACAGCAGTAGCAAAAATAAAATGTGACATATTCCAGAGAGATAAGGATGAGACTGATAAGTTTAAGACAGATAGCAGAAACAACGAAAGAAGAAAAGTTCACTACGCAGAACCATCAATGTTCAGTTCCTGATCAACTGTAATTCTTTATGTTTCAACAGGAACGTGAAGACTGTTAACGTCCTCTGTGAGCCTCAAAACCTTCGGCAAGTACAGACAGGAGTGCTGTTCGCCTCAAGATAAACCTTGAAGGTGACATCAAAAAAGAAATTTCTCGGGAAGTCGTATATCACATCTCTGTTTGATAACTGGGTCACTTATCACCGCGCACTTCGAGTTATTGCTGTACGCTGTTTGTAGACCCACATCACGTTCCAGTTAATACTTTTTTTATTGCTCTATGATTCATAAAACCAATACGTGGATCTCACACGATCCTCTGGACTTTTTTCTTATCCTAAATTAACATTTAAAAATTTTTCACTCCACCTTGATTTTGCGAACGAAGCTGGAATTTTATAAGTCAAATTAAAACTCTGATAACATGAAAACAAGTTGACAATAGCATGCACTGTCACCAGCTCACTGACTAAAAGCGATATTGAGGGCCGGAATGTAAAGTACTACCGAGAAAAAAGCATCACATAAGGCAGTAAAAATGGGAAAGAATTCGGAATTACAAACATTCGCGGTTGCGAGAAGCGAATCGAACAGAACTCCAGTTTTTTTTGATCTAGAACAGTTGCCCAACCTATGGTCCACAAACCATGGTACAGAATCAGTTATATTATTTTTTTTCCTTGATAGAGTTCCAGTTTCGGTCACAATATCGACTGGTAAATGCTGATGTATGTTAACTAGTTATTTAATTTTTTTACCAAAGCAATTAAGGTAAAAAAATCAAATAATGAGGGAACAGAATATTGGATCTGTAAATTGTGTGAATTTTATGGTTGGTTTGCCTATTTACTGCATGAAAACTTTCCAGGAGAAACACAAACAAGTCATCTTCAGCGAGAATTATTCTGGATCGTGAACTTTGCTATACGGTACATTTTCTGAAGATACGACCGCGCACATTAAGAGCATTTTGGCTTTTAGAGATCGAACTGGCCTCTGTGAATTTACAGATTTCAGATCTGGCGAATCCAACATACAGTCTTCGCCCCATTTTGGACTGTAGTTCAATGGGAAGTGTTAAATAGGAACTTAAATTGCGTTTCTAGTAACCCCAGATGCGAAAGGTACAAGAACCTATTCGCTATAGTACTTTATTACAGTCTGTGGGTTGAAGGCTGAAAAGCCAAAAGGTACGCGCTGAAATTAAGATTTGAATTTCTGTAGGCTGTAATGTTCAGGAAATACACGTGAAGGAAGTTTGTTATAAACTATAGAAATAGAAAGGATAAATGATCCTTGAATCTGGAATTGAACAGTGAATGGATGTTGACTAATTGAGGCCAGTTGTGTCATTGTTGTGTGTTAATAGCCAAAGTAATTAAACACGTGAAGCATCTGTATATTATCTCTGTAATTTTGTGTATTCTTTGGTGAGTTTGCTGTTTTACTGGATGAAAAACCTGATTTCCGCATTCAAGGCTCCTCTGAGACAGACTAATCAGTCGCCACTTTGTGAAAAAAAGCCTTCAAATTTACATTTCATTTCTTTATCAGTATTTTAAAGGTTTTTATCCATTTACAAAGTGTAAAAATCCATTTAAATTACATAATTCCTCGCATCATTGGTGGGATTCGAACTCAGTCCATTTCCACCCGATATGGGAAAAAGATAAGTATAACCATTTCGCCATCCACAATGTCTAGTTGATGGTTGAGGTGAATGTGATGGTTTCTGCCATAATGTCCTTGTTATAAAAAAAATTAACTTTGTAGATATGGTTGTCTTAACTATAACTTTTCGAAAAAGGAAAGGAACAGAAATGAAAGAAAATTGCAAAGAACAGCACTCCATCTAGCGATGATTACCCACCGAAAACAAAAATGTAAATATTTTTATGAGGACCGCGTCATGGAAGACAAGCTAAATTAACGTTTTTCCAGCATTTATACTTGTTTACTGTACTTCATCACTGATTATAATGTTTAATTAATGCATTAGAAAATGTATCCATATTTCTTTAACTCCGAAGAGACTTCACGTGTACGAGTGCTAATTAGTGTTAGAAACCCTCAGAGATTTCTATTAATGAATATTCAATGCTTCTTTGCAACAACGAAGCCAATCCAGTCATTTGGGAGGTATTAACCATTCCAGTAGCTTCATCACTGCTGCGCTTGTTCCAGGTAAAATTAAATTATGGCTGCGAGTTCCACTTCATTTTACTTCTAAAATACGTTATGGAAAGGAGGTAGCTAGACTCGCAGTAAGATGCAAGCAATCTAGGTCGCGCCTTCCTCGACAGAATACGCTATTATTATATTTGGGGGAGGGGGGAGAGAGAGAGAGAGAGAGAGAGAGAGAGAGAGAGAGAGAGAGAGAGAGAGAGAGAGAGAGAGAGAGTGTGTGTGTTATGGATTTTGAGTACCCGAGATCCTGGGCTTTCTCTACCTGTCAGCTGTTTTAAGCTGCCATCTAATACAATTTACGGCCTGCGGCGACCTTGACGCCTTAAGCCGTTGTGTCTTCCCTCCCTCTACAATCTCTCCTCTCCTCCCCTGCCTAGATGAATTGCTTTAGTAGCTTTTGTAGGCTCCGCGACTCTGGAAGAGATCCTAACTCCTGTTGACGCGCTGTAAACATCCCGTTGACTGTGAGCTAAGCCGAGTTTCCGTTTTTTTATTTATCTTTTTTCCATGGCTGCACTTTCTTCGTCTAATGGGAAAGAAGGTATTTTAGAAATACACGAGGTATACCCACTGAAAACGCTAAGTGCATCACTCAATCAAGAAGCAACTAAGCAGACTTGAAAGACGGAATGAAACCTGCGAAAGATTTTTCTTGTTTTTTACCTGTGACTTCCCCCAACACCCTGTTTCTTTTAATAATTAAAAGGAGTTATATATGCTTCTTTTAGTTGTAATAATTAAAACAAAAAGATCATTTGATAATTATTAAACAGCAATAAATAAATAAATAAATTTTCTGTTTATACTTCGGAACGTTTACATAAGGTCAGAGGAGTTAATAAACTGGATTCACTTTTAAAATACAATGAATACTTAATGTTTGTGAAAAGATATTTATTCAACTTAAATCATACAATTCATATACATAAGTAGTTTGATTACTGGCAGTAAATAACAATTAATAGATGTCAATTAGTTAAGAAAAGGAGGCATTGCCTCTCCGTTGTTGAATTAACTATGCAAATAATTTGCATGAATTCCTCGCATTCATAGACAAAATCAATGATCCAGTGCACCACAGAATCGGAGGTCCACGGACCCCAAACCAGACCCCAAAATACATCGAATCACCAACCCAAACGTCCTATCTCACTCAAAGATATAGGTTGGTGATTCTATGTATTTTCGGGTGGGGTTTGTGGTTCGCGGGCCTCCGATTCCTTGGTGTATCGGATCATTGATTTTGTCTACAAGTGTGAGGAATTTATGTAAATTATTTGCATAGTTAATTCAACAACTGAGAGTATCAGCAAAGAAGTGTTCTACAGGACAACATAAAGGTAATGCCTCCTTTTCTGAACTAATTGATATATAGCAACGCTCGACAATGCGCACATTATTTGGGACTCTGTGGTGCATCGACTACTCTGGTCATAGCGTACCGAAGTAATGTGTGTTATGTCGGTAAAAGCATGTCCTCGCGGCTAACAATAGCGGTTACGATGGCCATCTTCCACACCGTGTGGACAGCGCCTCGGTTCGAATCCCATTTCGACGGAGGAATTTATGGGCCCTTTTCGCACCAGCTTGAGGTGCTTGGCCTGCCTTGAACGAGGGATTCAACTGCCAGAAACTCTGCCAGAAATTGCGTGTTTAGTTGGTTTGTCAAAGTGACAAACCAACTAAACACGCAATTGCAAACACAATACTGACACGTTATTACCTTAGTTGCCTTGGAGCTAATCTCCCCTCTCCTTTTTTTTCCCTATACAAAGGGATTTTCACGAGTTGATCTCCATGTTGTGCAGGCTGATTGGTTTTTTTTTTTTTTTTTTAGGAGCATTAGCAACTAAGGCCATATTGCTCCGGGATATGCGGTGGTCATTCCCTTGACCTTTCCGCATCCTCCGTATTTGGTGGTGACGGGCTCGAACCCCGGTCTAATCAACAAGCGTATGCTACGCACTGCTGCTCCTTCCCACCTGGCTACGGAGGCGCCCATTGCAGGCTGAAAATACAGGAATAACTCACAGGGAAAATTCTACTTTCCCTGACCGACTAAGTACAGCCCGATTGTGGAAGAGGCTTTAAGAATTCCTTCAGCCTCCGACACGATTCGAAACCAGATCTCTCTAAACGAGTGAAAACGGAGATAGTTTGGTTGGAAATAAACTGTAGAAATAAAGCGAAGCCCTTCGAAATCACACGAGATGAGCTAGTGAAGTTTTAACCAATTTTTACAGAACTGTTGGATTAAAACAGGTAATTGCAATGCTGATCTGCAGCGATATGCTAAGAGTTCAACAAGACCAGGGTGCACTATTTTCAATTCGGCCCCCTCGACTTAAAGAGCACTTTTAGGATATGAATTCATGCGTTAATATTAATTCAAAACTAAATTTGTTTAGCAACTTGGGAAATCACAATTCTACATTAAAAATCATAATACAGTGAACTCTCCCTAAAGCGTACACCATTGGGTCAGAAGAAAATGTCCCCTATAGGGAGGTGTGAGCGTTGCAGAGGTCAGTGTACACTGTTTCAATGATTCGGAGAAATGAAATTCACCCTAACTGGTTGCTTACTAGGAGTTTTTTTAATTAAGTATCCTTGTCCATATGTGTTTAAATAAATTAAGTTTTAACAAATGACAACTTTTAGTTAATACGAGATGATGATGCACCCCCTCCTTTAATGGGTCAAACCCTTCCTTTTTTTTTAATTTCTGCATACAGCCTTGCTGCAAATAGCAAGAAATTTTCATTTCTTAAAAACTTAGCACGAAAAAATTCCTAGAAAAAATCTCGACCAGTGTGCCAAGGAGAAAATCTCGAACTTCTTATGGATCTACTTAAACGACCACAATTTCTCACTGCCGAGTGAAAGTGGTAAGCGACAGAAGCGGACGATGTTATCGACCCTCAGTCAAAAAGCGGTTATGAAAATAATGTCAAGCACCACATAGCATTTTTGTCAAATATACAATAGGAATATCGAATGTATAGGGCGTCAGATACCTCCTTTATAAAAGGAAGTATCTACTTGTAAAACTTTATTGCGTTTTAGATTTGTCAAGATATTACAAATCTGAAACAAATTACAAGTGATAGAGGATATGTTGAAATTTTTATTCACCAATCAGAAAAAATGTGCGTGCTGCAGCAGGTGGCAGCATAAAGGCAAAAGTGCAATCGTGGAGCAATTTACCAACAAAATTCCATCCTCGGTTTTGGTCTCAGTTTTATTGATAATGGGAAACTGGGACTATAAATTTTCTGGTCTCAGTTTTCCACTATCAATAAAAGTAGTGATTCCTGCCCTCTCATGAAAGAGGGCGTCGATCAATGGCTTCTGTATAAGCTGTAATTCGTACAGTTTCATCATCAGACGGGGAAGTAACATGTTACACACTGTTGACCTTGATACCTGAAGTCCAAGACTGACATGTACAGATTTCACTGAACTTTGTGTAGACTTCCTCGGACCAGCTCCACTGCCCCATCACTGACTTTTGTTCGTTTAATTCTACATTAAAAATTCTGTCAGAATGATTGCATAATCGGATATCCTTCATGAATTTTCCGTACTATTGTAGAATTGTGGATCTGCTCTGCAGCTTCTTTTTAAATCACGTTCGGAATTGACGGTGGCAGACTGTAGCTCGCAAAGTCTGCCACCAAAGCCAAATCCAAGAGTCAGCACCAAATCAAAAGCTGTCTACCATATTGGCCTTATACCTACAGAAAAGTCTCAAGAGGTAAAGGACCTTGACATAATCTTCTCAAATCCCTGCAAATTCACATATCTCTTAGATCACCATTAGGCCTTAAAATAAAGCAATCGGATTTCATCCAGAGGAATATGTATCGTTTCAAAGATCATCTATTCTCCTTTACAATGATATATTTTTATTAAATTTCTTTCTACTTATTTATTTCTATTTTTCAACATTTTAACACTTAATTACACCAATTTAATCACCTCACGGTTATAGTTATCCTTTATTATTTGCTCGATGTTCGTTGTGCATTTATTTTGTGATTTTTCTCAATTGAAGAAGTGCGAAAGCAAGTTATCTCTTAATTTGAAATCTAGATCTCAGCCAAATAAGATAACTTTATTTTTCGTCCATTATCTGCATTTTAAAAATGCAAAAAATTCCATCACAAAGAACAAAAATTAAATGGGCGATCTTTTATGGCAGTTTGTGTGTGGCATCTCTCGTTTCTCTATATTTTGGTGAAACATCCCTGTAAGGATTCTTCGCTATACCTCATTTTGTATATTTTAGCTATCGGTGTTGCCCTATCTTCAAGGAACTCCATTCTTCTTCTTCTGGGATTTTTTTCATCGCCGAACAAGCTTGGCTGTCTCTGAAATTCCACCATCGTGACGTAAGGAAGGAACAAATCAATGACGTGGCAATTTGCTTTATCAAATCGGCAATTCTATTATCGGAGAGGGAAACTGCTTGCTCACAGAAGGTTCTACTTCTCGCAACTCAATTCGATTTACTTTGTCGAATGACGTAATCTACTTCAAAGAGGTTTCTTCAACCAATCAGGAAATCATTTTTCATCGGAACACGATTTGTGCTTCAATACCCGCTTTTTATATCTGTTAAAAACCACAAAGAGACGGCCATGATTTGAAAAATAAAATAAAAACAATTATCCATCACTGAAAATGCTCTTACGAATTTGGAAACCCTCAGTCGGATAGATTATACTGTAAGCAGAATATCTTCACAGGTCCTCGGATTGAATAACAAAAATTCTAAATACGGAATGAAGTAATATGTTCCCATATCTTCGCTTTTGGAAAATCAATGAGGACATTTATCTAAGAATTGAACTAAATTGTTTTTACCAGCACATCTGAGAACATGAATCTTGTTCCAACAGATTATATGTTGGAATATGCTTCTGTAGTAAAATTTACCTTTTCTGACGTCACAGTTGAGTGAAATACAAAGGTAGAATTTAATAAGGGGACGCTCAAAAGACATGGTAATACTGATGTTAAAAAAGGCTTTATAAATATTTGATGGTTACATTCCTAAGAACTAATCTCTCCTGCTTGTAATAAGATTTTCTGACGCCTCTGAGTGGTTTCAGCTTGTAGAACATATCAGTCACAAAGTCTCGTGTCTAGAGAATCAGTGGAGGGGTTAATGTGCAGCTGCTCGAGGATTTCTCATTTCCACCGCTGAAAGGGGCGGTGGTGAATTGCGCACCAAAGTACCTGGGGCATTTTTCTTACTGGTAAACTGCGCACTAGACAGGGGATTACGGTTCCAGTTCCTTCTTCACCGATGAACTGCGCATTTTAATTTTATCATTAAGAATTTTGTCAGTCCCAATGGAACCACGCCCAATTAGTTGGACTCCTCTGCAAACGCGAATTGCAGCTTCGTGTATTCTTTTTTTTTTTTTTTTTTTTTTTAATCCAGTGATGCATTTTGGATTCACATCTAACCTATTTCCTAAATATTTCTGTTTTAATACTTCCAACAACTTTTCATATGTTTTTGCTGTTTATTTCCACTTTGCTGCCTAATAAGAATGAGATGCAATGGAATATAATTTTACAGAAATTATTTAGAAAATAATTTCAGCAACTTGTGCAATGACCATCCATTTACTGCCCATGAACCCTTGAATTCCATTTGTCCATCTCCGTTGTTGTCTTCCAGGTTTTCTTTTAGCTCCTCTTGAGTACCATTCTGTTATTTTCTTAGTTCATCATGTCTTCGAGTTTCTGCCAAAGTTCATTTCAGTTCTTTAGTTTTGATAAGAATGTCCTTTACTTGAGTTTGCTGCCTAATCCATGTGTTTCTCTTCTTAACCAACAGTCTGATTCCCAATATAATCCGTTCCATTCTTCGCTGTGTAGTTCTTAGCTTCTCTTCCATTCTTTTGGTGAGTGCCCAAGTTTCACTTCCATAAGTCATGGTGGGAGTATACATTGGTTCATTATTTTACGTTTCAGACAAATTGGGATATTGCTCCCTAGTATGTGTCTATATTTCCTGAATGCTATCCATCCGAAATTTATCCTTCTCTTGACTTCGAGCCATTTATCATTATTACAGCTAATAACTTGGCCCAGATAAGTATATGACTCCACCTTTTCAATTACTGCTCCTTCAATCATTATATCCCTTTCTCTGGCATACTTTTTCATCGTTACTTTTGTTTTAGCCATATTCATCTTTATTCCGAAATACTTACTAACTCTGCATAACTGATTAAGATTTTCCTCTAATTCTTCGGGATCATGGCTTATGATCACAATGTCATCTGCAAATCGTAACTGGTTTAGGTACTCTCCATTCATATTCACTCCTTCCAGTCCAATCTTCTGAAAGCTTCTTCCAGGACAGCAGTAAATAACTTCGGAGATATTGCATCTCCTTGTCGAACTCCTTTCTCGATTTTAAATTTGCTACTGTCTTTGTCTAGTCTAATAAAAGAGGTAGCACTCTCATATATTTTCTTCAAAATCATAATATATGGGGTATCTATGCCTTGTCTTTCCAGTGCCTGAAACATTGCCTTATGCTGTATGGAGTCAAATGCCTTTTCAAAATCCACAAATATCAGGCATAATGGTGTTTTATGTTCGTTTGCTTCTCCATTAGCTGTGATATTACGTGAAGGTGATCCATAGTTGAGAAAAAGTAAAGTAAAGTGCAGCCATTATCAACCCACTGCAGGATGGAAGTCTCCTCAACAATTCATGTTGAGGGAAATGGACCATAATCTGCCACGCTGGTCCAGTGCGGGTTGGCAGATCGACCGTATTCAGCAGTCAGGGACTTGAACCCCGGTCTAATCAAAGAGCGTGTGCTACTGCACTCCCGCTCCTGCCCACTCGGCTACGGAAGCCGTATCATAGTTGAGAATCCAGAGCAAGCTGGCTTTAGGACAGGATTCATAGTTGAGAATCCTGTCCTAAAGCCAGCTTGCTCTTTCGGTTGATTCTCATCAAGTATTCTTTCTAATCTGTTAGGGATGACCCTTGTGAACTGATTGTAGATGTGGGACAGCAAGCTAATCGGTCTATAATTTCCAATTTCTGATTTATCTCCTTTCTTATGCAGCAAAACTATGATTGCATTATTCTACTGCTTAGGCGTCACACCTTTTCTAATGCATGTTGTCAAGAATCTTGCCAGTTTTTGTGCCATGTCTCTTCCTCCTAACTCTACAGTAACTTCATCTTCACCCGGGGCTTTCTGATTCTTCATTTTCTTCAACGGATGTTCGACCTCATCAGGAAGGATATCGAGTATGTCGTATCTGTTGCTAATTTGTGATTTATCTTCCCCACTGCTTGCATCATTTCATCGCTCCTTATATAATACTTTATAGTAGTCTTCTGCTATTTGAATTACGCCTTCTCTGCTATTTATAAGTACACCATCGCTATTCTTCAGTTTCAGTATCATTTGTCTTTCTGTATTACTGCTCATGGCTGCTGATTTAAGTCTTTTATTTTCTACAACCTTAATGGTTGTTCTACTTTTCTTGTGTTAAATCTTCTTATGTCCTCTCTGAGTCTCTTTCTAATGGCTTTGCATAACTCAGTATACTCGATCTTGTCCTTGTCAGGGTTTATCTTGCTCTTCATTTCGTCTTCGGTTCATCATGACAAGTGTTTCTTGACTATTTTTTCTTCTTTGGATTTCTTTTTACCTATAGGTTTCTTGGGCTTTATCACTTTCAGAAAGTTGTAATATTCCTCGTCGATATCTTGGTCCTGAAAGGTCTGAAGAAGCTCAAACTTGTCCCTAAGTTCCATTACATCCTGCGTTTTTTCCTCTTCTGTCATCTCAAAGACCTTCGTATTATTTACTTGAGTCAGTTTTTTTTTCCTTTGTTTTCTTACATCTATATCAAGTGTGCATCTTACTATTCTGTGATCACTTCCAACATTTACCTCGTCCAGGACGGTAGCATCATTCACGATATAACTTCTGCTAGTGAGGTTGAAGTCAATTTCATTATCTGTTAATCCATTTGGACTCTTCCATGTACACTTTCTGTTCACCCTTTTCTTGAAAAAAAAGTGTTCATTACTGACATTCCTCGAGATTCTGAAAATTCCACAAATCTTTCACCTCTTCGAATCGAACCCAGACCCCTCCAATCGAGTGACAGACGGCGATGTATCATGCCGACTAATCTACCACGCAGGGCTACGCAGTACAAGGATAAACATTTTCAAGTTACCCGAGTGTTAGTATTAGAGTATATTTTGTTTATAAATTGCATGTGTTCCTCTGGTCGGTGTCTATTTTGAGGAAGAAAAAATATCGTTTCCGGGAGAACAACCAATTTTGTTTCCGCTCGAGTCCGATTAATTTGATTATGGTGTTAAAAAGGCCCATAAAAGTCCTTCGCGTCATCGATTGGATATAAACCCAAGCTTTTCCCCACACAGTGTAGGTGGATAATGATTATAACCACTGTGCTAACTCAAGGGCACAGTACAAGGACTGTTGTCGTTGTTGTTTTGACGTTTTGGACCGTCCAGAATAAAATTAATTCCTGTATAGAGTTCCGCCAGCTCATTGAAAGTAGTGTAAAATACTTCCACGGAGACAACTGCGGAAGAGCTGGTACAAGGAACCGAACTGGGACATTTATTGTTAGCGAATTCGCAGCTGCAGGAAATCAGAACGGAACAAATGACAACTTCCGTCCTGCCTATTATCCACAGGGGTGGATCTGACACGTCTCACTGTCTCCATTCTAATTTCTGAGTCGCTAAATGTTCTTTTTTATATACTACCGATATAGAGTAAGTGAACTATCAGCATCGAGGACTTTCCTGTCTTTTTGTGAATTGAAACACGACTCATGGCAGAGCATTAAAAGCGATACTCTGTTGTGTGTTTGTTAACTCGTAGACTGACTGCATATATACTCTCAATACTCTAAGGGCAGCTCCCAGACTAATTGTTTATACAGGCAGAAAAAGTTGCAAACAGATATAAATGGTAATGTTGTTATAAAGATGGATGAATCATTAGAAAGTGACAAATATGTTATACGCAGGTTACAGTGATTTTAGTGATAGTGTCGGCAATATTTTAAATGGAACTCTACCTTATGACGAAATGGGTCATCGGAATTCTTGCTGATTATGTTGATCCTAGAATGATGACGAAGTCTATGATGATCAACAAAGTGCAGCTTTTTTTTTTGGGAAATATTCTGACAAAATATCCAAATATCGAACTTTCTAAAAGAGTGATATTCAGTGTCCTTCTTTCTGTTCATTGGCCCGATTCACCCTAATTTTTTGTAGTATGCAAAGCAGCAAAATGATGCAGTGAACTTGCCATTTAAAGTCCAAAACCCAAATCTGAATCTGAATACCTTTGGGCAGTTTTGGAACAACAAATGAGAGCAAGAATAAGACGCTGCAGTTCGAGAAGATTCCACATACTAAAAGCTCATAGCCGGTGTCCCTGATGTCATTAAAGCCCATGGAATTAAACACGAAATTAAAAATTTCTTTTTTTAAGCAGATTTTTATACATGTATTCGAGATGTCTAGGATGGATCATTTGTCAGTTTGGTAGTTAAAGAAATAATTTGGGATTAAGCTTTGAGTACTATAAACACACAATGTTCCGCTTCCAAACCATGCGCAATTTAAATTTTACAGCCAATTTCGTGTCCAGCTTACTTAATTAATATTATATTTACATAAACTGTTTATGAATTTAAATGAATTATTCTATGTTTTTTCTGTAATTTACTTTTTGGATTAAGCACATTTCTTCTGGGTAGATTAATACTCTACATAAAAATATCCCTCCCCCACCTTAAATTTGTGTTACTACGTGCCACAAGTAGAATCCAACTGTGGTGCTTTTCGACATAGCGTCCACCAATGCTCACACATTTCCTGCAACCACTTCTCGAGAGCAATGATGGAGGTTGTTCCGAGGGGCGAACGTCCTAGGAAGCTTTTATCATATTCTTCTACCCACTGGTAGATTGCCGAACCAAACACGATCTGCATTTAGATCAACAATCGTGGCACGATTATGGAGATGATTTCTCGTTTCTCCAGAAGTAATTTGATCTAGGTTTTGTGAGTATAGAGTACGAATTCAAGTGTTTGTGAAAAATAACACCGATACTGCTGAAGTCTCGCGTACCGTGGATGCTGAAATCATTACGCTTGCTTGGATTTGATGTGCAGTGAGACTGCAAGGAATTCACCGTTCAGTAACCTTGCTTCTGTTCAGCTGCATGGCCAAAATTTGATTGATTGCACTAACTGATAAAGCAAAACGACCTGTTACCTCCTCGATACAAACTTCTCGACCTTGCGATACATTTAGTAAGACACGCTTGTCATAAGCCTCCCAGACCCTGGTTAGATTATTCGATATATTATACGCACTCATGGACAATGCTGTCAACTAATATTGACTCTACATACACTCTGGTGGTCTTTGGTCATTCATTAATCGCACACCACTAACAGCTCTTCGCGTGCAATTGCAGTCCCATGCCCTTGCAGTGCCATGAATTTGAGAACAACTCCCTATTTGTAATTGTCCAGACTATGCTGCATTTTCAGTGTCCTCACAGACCATTAAACAAACACTTTATAGCAAACAGAAAAGTTGTAATTATCTAGAAACTTAGGACAAATTAGACGTCAAAAGCATGCAATTTTCCATTTCCAAACAATTTACAGAGGAAAGTTAATTTATTAACCATTCTCTAGCTGTTAGTAACATAAGAAGGCAATTAAACGTATTTTGCAAGTTCTCCATTGTGAAATTTATATTTTTATCCATAAAATCGAATTATAGCTAACAATCATTATGAAAATGTCATAAAAGCAACATTTGAATGATTCTTTGAGATGGAGAGCAACAGGGAAAAGGGAGAAGTGAAAAAGTCAAGCTGAAGTGACATGTGGCACCAGTGTGATGAGTAGACTGTGGTGCCAATTCCAAAACAAGCGAACTCTCTCTGTCTCTCTCTAGAAGAACCGTACGAGGCTGAACTTACATCGTCTGAACCAAGGTCAGCATTATCTGAACCTTACTCCGAGGCGTAGGGACTTCATAGATGGCAACTTGTTTTAGGGTTTGCTGGACCTATAACAGAGTAGGTTTGTATTCAGTCTAAGTATAAAAGTATTTTTTAAGACTCAAAGGCAAGCTCTTTGTACGATTGAGCCCTATAAACAAAAGAGTCCGTTTGAATTAGGGACGAGTGGACCCAGAAGCAGAGAGCCAGATGCTATGCATTAATGAGTCGAAATAGTCTTCAATCGGTTTCTGGGCGCACTTTCATCCGGAAGGAACAGGGAGCAAGATCTCTTAAACATCATGGAAAAAGATGTTTGGAGATGATGTGTATACCAGAATCACTGCCAATTGACATATGCAGATTTTATTGAGTTCTGCAGATCTCAGTGTGCCCGAAAATAAGTGACATTGTAAGATATCGAGGTGAGATCCGTATGTTCGCCCCTTTTGAAGGAGTAATTAGTCAAGGCATCCTTTTTATGCATTATAATGCACATCCTCACGGAGCTCTCTTAGTGAATCAATACAAGACAGATAACATAGCCCAGATGGCTAACCAGATCCTTAAACCTCACTCAAATATACGCGACGAAATTCTCAGTGCTGGATGGGTCGCCATTCATAGCCCTCCTCAGAAACTTCAGTGAGGTTACATCAACCGTTATGCAAAAATAGGAAATGATACCTCCAGTACCATCACGCCATTTTTGACCGTTCATGAACACTCCTTATTTACATAATTTTATATCGAAATGCATCCAGTTGAATGCCTCAATAATTTTATTATTGATATGCATTTTATTGTTTGTATGCCTTAGGTTTTGAGCACCAGTATAAATGAATTTCCGTTTACGGCCGTCAGAACAATGTGCTGTCCATTTTTGTAGTGACGTAAGGGCTCAATCTCGGAGTACGTACCCGTATCTATTTACGCCATCCCAGAACTACAGCAGTCTTTGATTTACCACAGTGCAAGATTACTTTATGAACGCAGTTACAATACTCTCTCTATGATACGCTGTGCTCGTTTTACCTTCTCCTAAAGAATAAATATACAGAATGGGGAAACATCATCATAGGTGAAGACAAATTGACTTCCAGTGCATTGCATAACACCATGTGACAGTTTCGACGCGACAAAGAAACGACATGAAAATGGCTTCTGCGTCCAGTGGGAACAGGGCAGCTGGAGTGGCACTATAATGTCTGAGTACCAACCCAGTTTCTTCCTGCGCTTTATCTGGCCCCAAGAAAAACAAAAATTGCCAATTATTGATCTGCCGTACAGAGTCTGGAAAAAAAAATTTATTGCTTTAACCTGTGATTGTGCCGGCGGAAACCTGTTCTCACTAAATCATTCCGCTACGTGTATGAAACAGTGCCTCTACCGCATGATCTGCAATAACTCTTCGGGATCCACGGACATCCTGCAGCTTCCGTACAAGTTTAATCAATTCAAAAGCTGTTGGACTCGGCCACCGTTAAATCGTGTGATCACAGGAGATGTAGCGCGGGTAGCAGGTGCACGCGCCACAAGAAGTAGAGAATGAAAACTAACAACCGAACAGGGAGGGAGTGGAGAGATTTATATTCTCAAATATCTCACGAACGTTCTCCTTGCGTTCCTGGCTACCGATGGACTGTGGACAAAGCCATTAGGATGCCTTTCGCTCATCATGGGTTTCCAGACATAAACATGCCAGGGTAATCTTATATTTTCGCTCGCATTCTCTCACCCCTCCCCGTTCTTTCTTTTGCTGCCAATACTCCTGCTCTCCCTCTGAAATTCATCTCATGTTACGTGGAGAACTACTTCTGGGTTAAGACAGATCTCCCTTTCCTTGCTTTCCCCGGACATGAACGACTTTTACAAGCATTAGTCTTGCTAATGGAGGGCAGGGATGCCAGCAAGTGGTCAACATACCAGACATTCCTCTCTACCGCTGGCACCAGTCCGTTAGCGAAAAAGTATACGTCGTACCCGTGTATCTATACGACATATACTTTGCTATATGCAGAATTACCTGTTAGCAATATTACTGTGATCAACCAATGAGCCACCAAAGATTCATTAGTTGGCTTTGAAAACTTTTAACACTGGTTAAAACATTTAAAATATATATACAATAGACCGTGAGAAAATTATTGAAGCTTAAATGGACTGAACTGTTAACATTCCATTTTGCTTCGCGTGGAATTTGGTTTATCTTCTAAAATTCTCTCTAGAAGAAATTTAGTGAAGTATTTTCCATTTTTAGTTTATTTCCCAAAAGGAAAGAAACCTTGTGGAATCACCATTTTTTATGAAAATCCAAACACGAAAGGTATTAGAACTTATGGTACTGTACCGAACGTGGGTTGAAGATTTATAGGATGAAAGAAGATAATTGTTGACATTAGACTTGAATTTCTGTAGATTGTAATTTTCAGGATGTGAAGGGGGGGGGGGGGGTTGTTCCAGAAAACTGAAGTTGAAGGGATAAATAAAGAATAAAAAAGGTGTGCTGTGAGTTTGAAATTGGACAGTAAAAGGATCTTAACTGGTTTGGAAGACAGAGGAGGAATAATAGAAGCCAATTCATAAGAACAGCTCCCATCGATTTATGTATAGAAATGGCATGCAGCAGAGACTTTGTAAGAGATGGGTCATTAATTAACTAATTACTTGTGAAATAACCATGCATGTTTCCTGCTCCTCTTATCTTCTGTGTCTTCACCCTGATCCAAACCGGATTTACCACATATTGTATATGAGAGGTCAAGGGCATCCTGATGAGGAGGATTTCAATCCGCCGTCTTGTTTCTTGATGGTAACTGCTAAAATTAAGAGTGCCATTTCTTTAGAATTCGTGGAGTTGCATACGTGTGGTTCCATTGATTTCATTTGATCTGCTACGTTGAAATAAGATTTGAAATAGGCTCCATTATTTACCATGTTCTAATTTTCTAGCAGGATTTCTGGTTCACTAAACGCAAGTGGATATGTATAGATTGTTGTTACAAGCTACATCGTCGCCAACTGCAAGAATTTTTTAAAATAGTCTTCATTCGAAGCTGTAGTTATCCTATCTCAGGAGGAAGGTGTAGGTTATCGCAAAAAAACTAGCGTCAAGAGCGGATGCTGTTTTGTTAGTGGTTGCAGAAGATCAAGGCTGCTTAAAAAATCTTCAAACCTACAAAGTACATAATCGTTTTTGATTAATTTCTGTTAAAAAAGTCCAATTAGTGTAAATGATTGCGTTCCAACGATCTGACAAAGGATCTGAAGCGTTCTGCTCGTTAATTAATCTTCTAAGATTAATATATACGAAAAAAAAAACTGTTTTAATAGCTTGCAGTAATCTGGTTTTATTCAAATTGCAGAGGTGTCTTTTACATTTAATAGGCCAACGACTCTATCATAATTTTCTCCTGACATATTTAAAGTGCGTTAGAATACTGTAAATTATTCATAAGAGTGCTTACAATCAAGTTCCACAGCCACGCGTAGTTTGACTGATGCCATTATTATGCAGTATTTGGAGTTCGTGCATTTTTCCTCGGAATTCTTGAGGTGAAACTCGTATAGCGCGCAGAGAAACCTTTCATTTTACTGGCATATTCACGCGTTCCATTCCACCTTCCACAGCTTGCCGTGAGAGGAAGGTCAGGAGAAAGCAATTAGTGCTTTACACGGCAAGTAAACACTGACAAGAAAGGATTGCTGCTCCAGATCAGGGTTAAGTCGTGTTCTTAGTGGGGGTAGCACGTCTTCTCATTAAATCCCATTTTTGGAATTGAGGAACCATCCCAGCTGTCATTATTGTTCCTTCGCGGGATTTCTCGGGTCACGGAAATGCATATTGAGGCGCTTATTGCGTGAGGAATTCTTTCTTATTTATACGCCCAGAAAATTCACGGTTTCATGCCAATAAATAAAAGTGAAAACTTCCATTTGTGTTGTTGGAAATCTTCTGAGATCAAAAAGCCACTTACACGTTGCTGTTAATGCACAATGCTTTCTAATGGAATGAGAGAAATCTCCAGGAATGACCTCTCTGGGCTCTTTAGCTGCAGTGTTGCATTAGTCTCTTGGCATTGATTTTTAATGGATTGTACGAAACCTGGAGAACGTATTCCATAGGATATATATTAACTGCGCGCTTTAAGATTAACATAAATGTAGAAATTATAACGATAATCAGTAAGCAGGAATGTGCCACAACTCGATTTCGCTTCAAAAGTTACTGTGTGACAAAAAGATCATCCTTCGAGTTATTTTGAATGATATGCTTCCAAGGTGAGAAGAAACCAATCCTTCTACTTGGGAAGGAAGGAGTTTGGGGGGGTTCGTTTAAAAACTTGGCGAGACGAGACGCTGAGCACTTTTATCGAAAAACGACTGGTTGAGCCTCGTCCTAGTGCAATAAAATACAGCTGTGCTTCTAGTTCGACCTTCGTCTGAAGCTTGTGATCGATGGGATGGCACCTTCTTAAAATGAGCTACGAAAAACTGTTTCAGACAGTCCCTGTCCTCTTTAATCACGTTCGGCATCACTATACCTTATTTATGCAGGGGTCGGCGACCTTTTACGAGTAGCCAGTGATGACTTTTTTAAAATCAGGTTTCAAAAATGAAAGGAAGCCACTCTACCACAATCTTTGGCAGGTTTTTGCGAAATAGCAGCTGCTTATTTTCCAAAAAAACGATGCGCATAGGGTGAATGGGCTCTTCTGAAAGGCATTTTATGAACTTCACTTTGAAATTAAGTTGGAAAGTAGATATTGGCCTGTCTGCATTTGTTTTGAGTTTCGTGGAAAGTTCTTTTTAGAATGAGTAAATTAAATTATCATCACCTGATGCCATTCTGAGGCATCAAGTGACAATCATACAAGACCATCCACAAGTACATGTGCACAAGCACATGTACTTGTGGATGGTTCTCAGCATTTTGAGTGCACATCCTAATCTGCCCAATGAAACTCAGTAATTGAAATTGCACTTTCAAATTAGACCTAAGTCCTTGACCACATGCAACTTACTTAATGAAGATTTGGTATAGACCACCGTATGATAAGTTTCCAACATCTACGTTAAGTTATTATTGCGCTCTTTAACTGTTAATCGTGCATGGGCATATAAAAGCGCTTATATTGATGGGTAAATTGAACTGATACTTGATAGATCTGGTTATGAAGAATACAGTTCATATAAAAGTTGGAACATCAAAGTTCATTGGAAGAAAATTAGTTAATTTATTTAATTTCAGAATTTAGTTGATATTTTAAGATATGCACAAGCGTGGTCTTCCAGTGGACGGATTTTCATAAAAGTTTACATTTTGTGCATATAGAAAGATTTGTGAAATTATTCCAAATTTAATTAAAATCGGGCAAACAGAAATCCTGCAATTAATATTTCTTTTTTTTTCCATAATATCTGTATGGAAAAAAGTAATCCATAGATTAAATGTAGTTTCAATGCAGTACAGTTAGATTTAGGCAGTTTGTGCACACTTGGCATGTGTTTTTATGTAAGGTTTATGAACATGGTGTCAGTTTTGAAGCGATACTTATACTGCATAGATAGAGAAAAGAGACTTAAAAGTTATGGGGAGAAAAACAATAAATATTACGCAGTTCTAATTGAACTGAACTACTAAGGTTCGAGAACATAAAACTATACAGTTTTATTAAGTGCTCTATGAACTTGTAAGCTTAGTAATTGGTTGATAAGAAGATATTTACATTTCACTTCAGTTAATCACAGAAAATAAAAAAAAATTCAAATAATTTTAAGAAAGAATAGAATGCACCGGAAGTATAACGCACTGAGTGCATTACCTCACTTGTGATGGAAGTAAGTTAAAATAATAAAAGTTTATACTTCGGGACGATCGAAGAGTACTTCGGGTCAGAGGAGTTCATAAGATAGAGAGGATACAATAAACAGCACCGTATTTAGTGGTCGTGCGGATTCGAACTACGTTACTAAAATCACCTGTACTTATGTATTCTTTGACAAGACTACTCAGCTACGTTACTTAATAAGAAAAAGTTCAATCGATACAACATTTTCAGCGTGTTTCTTTGGACCCTGGAAAGCTTTTAAGATCAGTCATAGCCTCAACTTCCTTCCTCATTTCCCCCCCCCCTTCGACTACAGAAATCTATTCACTCATAGCCTCAACTTCTTCATATTCCCCCCTTCCGACTACAGAAATCTATTCATATAAATGAAAGTATATTTCGCGTATTCCTCTAGAATGAAACTCGGATTGTAGGAAAATTTTCAACAATAAAAATGCGGATTGCTACCAGATTTTCAACCTATATTTCGTTGGCTTGGGAAGGTTATACATTCAATTTAGATTTCATAACTACCTCCCCAGTTTCCCCATACAGAAATATTACTAAATGTTGGAAGTGCCCTTCAGAGCTCCATATAGCAGTGTTTATCAGTGTGAGTTCGGTTTATTTTTGAGGTTATCGCGTTAAACGTATGCTAAAAAGTGAGCAAAATGTCTTCAGGAAAGTGTTTGAACAACCGATTTGATCTTGTTATATTTGTGGAAGTTATGTAGTCCTTTATCCCCCCCCCCTTTACTCTTTTTGCCAGCGATTTCTCATAATCTGCCTTTACGTCTAACTTTTCTGTGGCATTATTAGAGATCAGTTTGTAGCTGTTATAGTCTTCAGTACTTTTTATAGCTTTGTAAATTTTCCATGTGGTCTTTTCCTGCTCAAGTAATTTGGCAACTTCATTATTCATCCAACTTGGAATCCTTCTCGTGGAGTATTTGTTTGATTGATTGATTCGGTTGGCGCATCGGCTTCTGTGGCCATATTGCACCTCCCAAGGTTTTTGCAGTACTTTGATCCAAGCCCGAGGCGAGAATCGAACCCGCGACCTTTGGGTTGCCGGGCAGGTACTTTACCCACTCGGCTAGCCCGGTCGGCTAGGAGTATTTGTTTAGTAGTATATAAGCATCCAAGGCTTCTTGAGCATTCAAATGCATTCGCTCTCTGTGAGATATCTACCCAATTAATAGAGGACATGTAGCACTTTAAGGCATCGTAATTTCCTTTTCTGAAGTTATTACCCATTCCTTTGTCTTTAACTACTGCTACCTATCTCTCTTCATCGTCCACCGCAGAACTCCATGATCACTTCCTGCTACTGGTTCCTCTACTGTCAGCCCTATTATGTATTCTGGTTCATGGGTGATGATGAGGTTTAGAGTATTCTTTTCCCTGATACAAATTGCAATCATCTAGTTTATTTAAAAAATTTCCCCATGTGGAGTTTCTTTCCCATTTGCTCCAATCAATTAGAGGCAAATTTAAATCGCCCATTATAAGACATTCACGCTTACTTGCCCATTCCATTTGCATGTAGAGGCTCTCATCATAATCTTCACAATCACTGAGATGATTGTCTGGCCAAAGAAGGGAAGTGTTTTGTTGGATCAAAGAACGTAGTTCGTAAACCACTGGCAGGCCTCAAAACTTTTTCCCTTCCACTCTTGCACATCAAACTGGGTTTGATAAAACAGTTTGTGAAAGATTTACTTCGTGAAGGTCCCTGCTTCAACAACCTTTTGTACTAAATTCTCATTGGGACCTCAAATTCGCAAACTGAGAGACCGAGATTTTGAGGGAACTATGAATAAAAGAGATAAACAGACATGGATTAGCTCCGGGTCTATTGTTGAGAACCTTTTAAGGAACAACAAGGATCCAGACTACCAGAATGTGGTTTCAATTGTGTTGGAAAACTTCAAGCTAGTTTGCAACATGAGTGTTAATGTACGTTTTTTTTACACTCCCACATTGACTAATTCCCAGAAAATCTAAGAAATGTTAGTGAAGAACAAGGTGAGAGATTTCACCAGGACAATAAAGATGTGGAGAGTAGATATCAGGGGAAGTGGAATGTCAACATGATGGCCGATTATTGCTGGATGGTGAAGAGCGACTGTAAAGTGGAAGGATCTGCAATAAAATCAAAGAAATTATGATTTGACCCATCGTGGATCAGATTTAAAATGAGAGATGAGCGTTTAAATGAACTTTAACCACACTACCCTTTTTAATAGTGTTTTCAACATGTATTTAAATATAAAAGTCTGGTAAAAGTAGCATTTTGTTATAATTTCAGTGCACAAATCACAGATTAATAAAAATTTGTGAAAATCAAATTTTCTTTCATGATTTTTGAAGAAACCTGACGTAATAGAAACAAATGCGGATATCATTTTTGAAATCGGAATTAGAAAATAATTCAGGAACAGCCCTTTTCTGAGAAAACGCCAGCGAATTTTCTTTTCAAAATGCAGTGGTGTCATTGCTGTTTGCTCAAGCGCCTGACATGTAACGCTCTACGTACATGAACTCACTTGTTTCCTTTAAATTGCTCCTTTTTCTGCGGAGTTCCACATGGCTATGTAACCTTATTCGGAATCAGTATAGCCCCCAGAAAAGGTACTGAGACTGAAAGTGACGTAATGCTTGTAAATAGAAACTAAAATCAATGCCATCATGTTGACTTTAACGGAAACCACTATCAATCGTATTAACAACAAATATGGGTGGAAAGGATACGGTGCACATATGAGATGCACAGCAGTTGGGTAAAGCCTTAAAAAGTAAACTAAAATCGCGTGTGCAGAGATAATCAATAAATCTAGACCGTCTGGGTTTTTCTTTGCTCTTTCTGCAGTCGTTTTATGTAAAGCAGTCAGAAATTGAAAATAACAGACACCATCTTCATCACCATTGGGCATCGTATCAAAACAGCCTTTGTCACCTCTGTATTCGGGAAAGGAGACAGCGAATATTTCTTGGTGGGCAAAGTTAGCAAATCTAAAACTAAAATGAGCAAAATAAATAATATTCATTAAATTCTTCTACAAAACAACGAGCGAAAAAAGTAATTTCATTAAGAGAGGTATCAGTTTACAAATACTAAGATGCATATTTGTAACTCAGCTTTGTATTGCGTTGTAAAAGCCTTCTACACTGTTGTTCGTTCTTGTCATGTTGTCACATGTCCGTTGATAGATGTTCCAAAGTTCTGTGGTAAATGTGGGTTCAACTCTGGGCCTTCGAGGCCCTCGGCCTCTTTCTCCTCCAATGTAGTGTGTTTCAAAATAAGAAACCAACTCCCGGGGCAAATCATCTGTCGGCTCAATAAAGCCATCAATAACGTCGCTAACTAGAAGAAATGCTAACGCTGTAATGCGTTAAATTCGGCATCTGTTTGATAGCGCAACTTTTGTCCAATATCAATGATTTTGGGGCAAATGTTTTTTGCCATATGAAACAAACAGCCGGTTAGAGTTGTATTGGGGTATATGTTAAAGAAAGCGACGATACTTCCTTTCTCAAAGTCGATCATTAAGGATTCAGGGTCTAATTTCGGACATAAGTTCTTTACGATATAAAAAAATCTGCTGCAAGTCTCTTCAGATTCCCCTGGAAGTAAAACGAACAAACGAGGGATGCTGCTATTTCTTATCATTATGTAACGTATATAACTGGTAGTATGTATATTATTTATTTATTAAACAAGGCTCTCCAAACCAGCTTTCCTGGCAACCCCACCATCTATTGCGGTGCTGTGCAGATAATTTATCATACTGTCTACCATCGTACGGATGATACCAAAATAGCATCGGCCAGTCATCCGCCAGGGTATTGATGACATAATACACAGCATCAATATGATACCCCCAATTTGGAGGATACGTCAGTTCATTAACTTGTATATCAATGAAACAGCTGTGTCGCACTAAAGCTGATCATGAGTCTGCTAGTTTTGATGATTAGAGGATGTCTTTTTCACGAGGAAATGTTTAACTGCTTCATCTCACCACAGAAAGTTGACTTTGCATTCACTACATAAAATCACAAGCAGGATAAGTCAAGAACTTTGCTCCCACAGCGTCATATGCGCTGATGTAATTGTAAATTGCGTGTGTTGTGTGGTCTGTTTGCTGGACAAAAAACCCGACTTTTCGAGGAAAAACATCATGCAACCCTCTCCTGAGACCGACTTACTCAGCCAAGTTATGAAAATGACTCATAAAAATTCGTTGCTCATTGATGGAATTGACCCAGGGTCTTTTCCATCTGATGTGGGGAGGAGTGATTATATGCAGGGTGCTACCGCGAGGACATTAAGATCTGGTTACTAGGGAGGCTGCAGTAAGCTAAATTCACTCTCATATGTTCTCAAAACCAGTTCTATATAATTTTGATCTTTTAACATGGCGCATTATTCTTTTGGAAGAACCCATCCGCAGATGGCGACATTTCAGCCATGAAGGAATGTGTCTGGTCGAAAACAACTTCCAGACAACCTGTGACTGCGATGTTGCTTCACTGGTATCAAGGGACTCGATATGCACCACAAAACATTCCCAACACCATTTTGTTTTCTTCCACTCTGTTTGATTCAATAGTTAATATCAACTAATAAGCACAGACTAAAGAACGATGAGTTTTAAGCATTATAATATCTTTTCTTTTCCGTTTGATTGTTATGAAGGTTATTTTTTCGAAGTCGATTCGTGCAAATTCCACACCAAGGAACAGAATCTCCGTGAACATTGCAATATTTTCAAATGCCTCAATTAAGCCAGAATATCATGTGCGGTTCTTAATATCCACTAAGAGCAATAGAGTGACATACCGCTAACCTCTGGCTCCATTCGCTGGCCTGTCTGGCATGAAATGACTATCGTGAATACTTACGGAGAACTGCGGGAATGGAATGACAACAGCGTCTACTCAGTGCATATCCATTACACGAGAAACCCACTATTGCCTGTCATCTTCAACACAGACGTTAGGACAGACGGCGGAAGATTGATTGCAGAAGATGAGTGGCCTTCATGCGTCAGAGGCCGTGAACGGAAGTCTTTTCTTCTTCCACATGGGGGTCTTTGTGCTCATAAGCCGCTGGGCGGTACGGACTCATCACAAGAATACCGGTTTGAAGAAGGAATATTCGTGAACTCGGACATTCCTTGATTGGGTTTATTCATCACTTACGACAAAGGGTTGGTGCAGGGGCGGTGTTAGCACTCGTAATTAGCTAAATG
Source organism: Mastigoproctus giganteus (assembly GCF_048544385.1). NCBI lineage: Eukaryota > Metazoa > Arthropoda > Arachnida > Uropygi > Thelyphonidae > Mastigoproctus > Mastigoproctus giganteus. The sequence continues at coordinate 90,177,924 of NC_143581.1, forward strand.
AATGGACTTCACAGTCGCTCTGACAGAACCCCTGGAAGAGATTTATCGTCACACGAAAATCAGATGCGTCTTTTGACATTGTAGTTGTAATAAGGAGACTCGGTGTCAAGTTTTGGTTTTATTTTAAGCAGTTTCGAAGATTGTGGGGATAGTGTCATAAAAAGAAAAGTAATTTTGGTAATGTCGTTGAACGTAGTTAAGGGACTACAAATAATTAACTGCGAATTGAGCTGAACAGCGCGTCTGCGCTGTGCTAGAAGAGCTAATGGTGAATTATCTTCTGTGACATACTTTTGTTTCCGGTATGAACATTATTTCAACGCAATTTCTTTTAACGAACGTCTTTCTCCTTCCGTTTAGCTGCAATGTCTGAGTCACTAAGAAGAGAAAGGGAATGAAGAGAAAAGGGGTGGATAGTTAAGAGAAAGTCTTTCAGAGCTCCATCCTCGACCTTGGCATCCTTATTTCATACAATTAGTTCCTTTGCCCAAAAATGTCTTCCGCTCGTTTTCTGAAGCAATTTGTAAGGGAATGTCCAATTATTCTTACAACGTTCCTCATTATACATTTCGTGTACCTTCTTAGGGAAGCACACCAGACGCTTCCAAAGAAAACAATAGGCCAGAACAACGAAATTAATTTTAAGTCGCTTGTGCAAAGAACGTAAATCGCAGACCAAAATAATTGGCCTTAATACTATGTACGGACTTTAAACTGGGCGGAGGGGAGGGGGTGGATAGAGGGGAGAGAGGAAGAGAGAAACCATACATGTGCTTCTCAACAGACAATCAGAAATCCCCTCCATGATGGGACTGATAATTGTATTTTGCGATTTCTGTTTGTTAAAGGAATAAAAACTTGACGCATTGCGATTTAAAAATAAATTAATTAAAAATAACAATAAATGTTCTCTTTATACTCCGGGACGTTATATACCATCAGAAGATTTCACAAGATAGAGAATGCAAAAAACAGCACCATATTTAGCATTCACAGAAGATTGAACCACGGTCACTCAAACCGCGTGGACTTTATAGCTAGAGCCTGATGATTTGGCTATAGCCATTGGTAAGAATAATATCTCTGAAAGACTCTAAGAATTGAAATATTCATTTCCTTGATTCTCAGTGAACAGGTAATTAAGAATTATTTCTTTAATTAAAAGTCCAGAACAAGGTTGTTTGTTTTCGTGCCACCATTGCGATTGGACTTCAATGACCACATCCTGTGGATGTAGAATCAAAACGGAAATGTCTCATTTTGCCACTTAAAGAGTCTTGCATTGTAATCTCTCTCTCTCTGCTTTGTGGAATGTGATCTTGAAGGATTTGCATGTGCCGATATAATCACTAGAGTGTCAAGTTTTTATCATATTTAGTGCTTTGATTACTGCTCATTGATTAAACCACTTTTTGATTAAACCGCTCATTGATTAAACCATTTGATTACTGCTCATTGATTAAACCACTGCTTTGATTACTGCCTAATCAAAGCAGTGGTTTAATCAATGAGCACAGAACAGAAAATTCACCAGAAGCAAATTCGTGAGCATGTCTTCGGACGAAATTCGGCCATCTGCTGATTAATTTAGGGATACTGTTGGCGTTTGTAAAAGAACTCATTCGTATCAGCCAATATCTTTGATTTCTTGAGATGTAAAGATGATGTGTTTTTCACACAATTTTTTTTTTACCTGACAGCAAGGAAAAACAATATGCTGATTGAATTAGGTGAAGGATTTAATTTGAGCATCAAGTAGTCATTTAAATTCACTTTACAAATTTCTGAGATCTAGGTGAATGTTTGGTTATGGGTACCATTATTTATTGTTATAATCATTTAACAAGCGTTTTGGGGTCCCATTTATATATGGAACCCTGGAACTTTACAGCAGTGCACTTCTCTTCCCCCCTCCTCCTTTTGTACGGCCATAATTGTTATTTAAGGTTATGAACTTTATTGTTTGTTATAGTTAGCTATTGCTTGGTAAAATCAACCTTACATTAGACGAAAGGTTTCTTGTACAGATGTTAAGGATATCATTGAGTTACGTCATAAATCACAAGGGGCCAAGACACTTAAGGGACTCTGATTGTGTAATATCTGGACAGGACAACTGCTTTTTAGCAGAAATGAAATCCTTTTTAAGGGCTGACTGTGGTCCTGGGGACATGGACGTGGGTATGCATCTAGAGATCAAGCCAACCTTCCGCTAGAAAAAAAAACAAACATTAAAAATTAATAAAGACAGGAAAAACATAAAAATGGACAGCCCGTTGTTAACTATCTCGTTGATATATCTGCTGAAATAAAACAGTTACGAGGAAGGTATAAACCAGACTGGTCGAGATGGGTGTACAGAGTATAGGGAGAATTTATTATTTGCTCGTTCTAAGGCTCTTCTGATTCTGTGGGACGAGTCAAGTGTGATGTCATTCACACCATATATAGTATATAAAAGTTATGTACCAGAGGCTCGTGATAATTGAATCAAAAAGTATTTGTTGTGGTTTAACAAAACCTGTAGTAATGGATTCATCATTAAATTCTTCGTAGTGGATCAACGTACATGTTGTTACATTCAGATTACGTGCTTAACTGATGATAATGATGAGAAGTTTTTGTATAAATAAAGCAGGTCGGGTAAACAAGAAAGGTCTATCACTGGATTAGGGGATTGGTCGAAGGTCAGGAGAGAGGGTGAGCATAAATGGGTATTTTTCAAACTGGACTGAAGTAACAAGTGGGATCCCACAGGGATCAGTGGTTAGACCACTTTTATTTTTCACTTTCCTAAATGATATTGATGAGCGAACATGAGGGGAGTTGTCAAACTTGCGGAAGACGCAAAAGTTAGGAAGGTATTTAACGATCAGAACCAGACCATGACGCTTTAAGATGAAAAATTGAACCGAATACAAGTATATTATAAAAAATGGCAGTTAAAAGTTCTTCAAAAACAAAATTTCGCTTGGGGAATAGAAACCGAAAAGCAGTTTATGAATTAACTGGGGGGGAGGGATTAAAGTACGTATAAGATTTGGAGCATATGAAACAGAAAGATATGAAGTTTAACATGCACCGAGAAGGGCCCATGTTCCTTCTATGGGAATATGTTCCTTTAATGAGAATTCAGTATTTATTACGGTAAAATTTATACTATATATATAATGAAATAATGTTATTATACCAAAATATTCTTAACGGATAGATTTATCAAACTCATATATAATACAAGCTCAATACTACACTAATTTTTAGTAGGTGACGCTTCAGGATTCTTGCCGAACTCCATCTTTCACGTGGTATAATAGTGTTAATTTATATATATATAATAAAAATAATTCCTTCCTGTTGCCCAATTCTTCTTTGAAATTTATCAGACTATCCACTTCGACCAGTTTGCAGTCAATTCATTGTAATGGTCTACGACACGCTACCCGAAGGTAAACTTTGTGGGGAGAGAGAAGTCATTGTGTATGAAAGGATGATGCCACCACATTTGGAATATTGTATATAGTACTTGAAGTTGCATCTAAATACGTAACTTCTAGAGACGGTGTAAATTAGGGACACTAGATTGGCAAAGAGAAAAGAAGTGGGAAAAAATTAGTGAAGTGCATAATGCTCTGATGGATACTGGTAAAATAAATTGGGGAGGAATAGTCTCATTGGTGAATGAAACAAGAACCAGTAAGGATCAACTATAAATCTTAGGGACCTTATAAGGTTTACTTTTAATATAAGAGACCTTATAAGGTTTACTTTCGGGCTTCCTGCCGTGGAACGTTGTTATAAGTTACTTCCAAGAGTGGCCGAGGCAATTCAAGGAGGAAGAACTGGATAAGCCCTTTTTGACGATGGGAACGTACGAAAAGTTTTATTTTTGCGACAGACGGAATAATTTTGCTTCCTTGCATCATTACGCTCTTTTAATGCTAATACTATACTTATACTACAACTCCGTAACCGAGTGGTCAGGAGCGGGAGTGAAATAGCACACGCTCTTTGAGTAGACTGGGGTTCAAATACCTGAACTTCGGTCTGCTAAATACGATCGATCTACCAACTCGCACTGGAGCAGCGTGGCAGATTATGGTCCATTTCCCTCAACGTAAATTGTTGAGGAGTCTTCCATCCTGCAGTGGGTTGATAATGGCCGCAGTTTTTACTACAGCTCCTCGATTATTTAACCATTTCGTGCTCAGCTGTTTTCAAAACAAATCAAGTTGGCTCTCTGTTACTTTGGACTGTACCGCTCATCTACACAAAAATAAATAAATCAGTTCTCCTGTGTTTCACTTGAACAGACAGTCGTCTTTTAGTCGTGTCTTAAAGTTTAACTTCCATTTTATCCGTTGAGCTCATGGTACATAGCAAAATTTCTTGTCATTTCAAAGGCGCTTCGGTACAGTTTCTAAAGTTCTCGCCCTACTGGACGCCGAATTCAAAACCTAGCCATAGATTTTCTAGTCCCTCCGCCAGAACTGTCTGTTTTCCACAGTCATACTTTTCAAACTATCCCTTCTGAACAGTTTCATTTAATTTTGCCTTTTACTAAAGTGGAAGCCAAATTGAATGAAATCATCGAAATCCTAAATAAAATATTTTTGTAAACAGCCCAACCCAAAAAAAAAACTTAAATCAAAAATTTATTTATTAGTATTTGAGTTGTTAGCTTTATTAAATGTTAACAAAGGAAATTTAAAGTATTCTGCTACCAAATAAGAATACAGTTTTCTGAGAAATCCTAATGGGATAATTCTCGATGGGGGGAGATAATACTTTCCCTCCCCAGTGGTCACCATTTCGCTGGGAAGTCCAATGACGCTTCAAGGAACGACTTAGATTAGATGATTCAGCTGTGCATTAGAAATAAATAATTCTGACAGCCAACCCTGGGGAAAGCTTATATGAAGGTAATATGTTTATCTGACTCTGTTTGTAGGTCTCTGTGCACGAAGCATCGGAACGGACTTCGGAAAAGGGCCTTCGATAGTCATTTACGTTAGTCACGTACGTTGATCAACTGCTTTTGATTTCCCTTCGGCCTTAACTGCCCAGTAAATTTCCTTTCGAGTTATATTATGAGAAAACTGGACTAAGTTGCACTAAGTAATATACTGTATTTATATTTTTGCTTTCGAAAAGGCGACTACGGCGGTCTGAGATAGTTTTTAAATTCTATATAGTGGATCAAGTGATGACGTTACCAACAGCAAATTCAAAATGGAAAGCATTCAAAGAATTAATTTTGGAAGCTACCAGGCTTTTCATACCAACTAAGAAATATTGTTCAGGATTTAGGCCTAAATGGATGTTAGATGAACTAATGAGACATGTGGCAGAGAAGAAAAATGCATAGGATACATATAAATGAATGGGTGAAATGGAAGCCTATGATAGATATAAGCTTGTCTGTAACCAAGTCGCAAAGGAGATTAGGCAGGCAAAGGCAAATTATGAGAAATCCTTGGCAAAGGATGCAAAGAAAAAACAGGAAAGAGTTCTTTACCTATATAAACTCTAGAAGGAAAGGGATGAATCAGATTGGTCCACTGGATATTGATGGTTCAACTGTTCATGATCCTGCTCAGGTGGCTAACAAATTAAATGAGTATTTTGCATCTACATTCACACATGAGGAGTTATTCAGGAAGGGGAATGCCAGAGGTGAATTAAACTTGGGCAGTGATCTAGATGATAGATGATTTTGTAATAACTGAGAGCAAAGTGGAGGAGAAATTGTTGAAGTTGAACATAAGGAAGGCACCTGGGGGGGGACGGGATCTATCCAGTTATATTAGAGACAGAAAAGGAAGTAAGCAAACCTTTAGCCATAATTATGAGAGTTTCCTTGGACAGCGGATGTACTCAGATGAACTGGAGATGGGCAAATGTGACCCCAATTCACTAAGCAGGATCAAAAGGCGGCACAAGTAATTACAGACCAGTTAGTTTAACTTCTGTTCCAGGGAAATTAATGGAGGCACTAATTCAAGAAATACTGCAAGATAATCTAGACAAGACTTCAGTTATAGTTCGTACACAGCATGGGTTTGTTAACGGGAAGTCTTGTCTAACAAATTTTAATTGGATACTGTGATGTGGTCACAAAGCAACTGGATACAAAAAATAATTTTGATATTATATACTTAGATCTTAGGAAGACTTTTGATACTGTTGCATATGGAAGACTGCTGCACAAATTGGAGCAGTGTGGCATTGGAGGCAAATTGCTGCTATGGATAAAGGGATGGTTGAGTGGGAGAAGACAGAGTGGTAATCAATGGACAACGCACTTTTTTGGACTAATGTTAGTGGAGTCACTCAGGGTTCAGTGTTGGGTCCATTGTTGTTTTCTGTATTTATTAATGATATTGATGACGGTATATCAGTATCAGACTTAATGTCTAAGTTTGCAGACGATACGAAGGTTGGCAGGGTTGTTAATGACATTAATGAAAGTACGCTTATGCAACAGGATCTAAAAACGTTGAGCAGATGGCTGAGAGGTGTCAACTGAAGTTTAACATTGAGAAATGTAAAATACTGCATATGTGTAGCAATAACCCCGGAGCAGCGTATCAACTGTATGGTACTACACTCAGGGTGGTAGAGAATGAAAAGGACCTCAGGGTGATTGTGCAGTCAGAGCAGTGCAGACGGTCTGCAAGAGTAGCTCATGGTGTCTTGTCAATATACAAGAATTTTCCAGCAGGGATAAAGAGGTGATTATCCCCTTGTATAAAGCAATGGTCAGCCCACACCTTGAGTACTGTATACAGGTCTGGAGGCCTCAGTTCAAGAAGGATGTAGAGCTGCTGGAACGAGTACAGAGAAGGGCAACAAGATTAGTGAATGGAACAAAGGGTTGCTCTTACGAAGAAAGGCTTAAGTTTTGCAAATTAGAGTGTCTGGATTGAGGTGATCTGATTGAGGTGTTTAAGGCTTTCAATGGTTTGAGCATGCTCAATGCTGATGGGATTCTTCCTCTTGCCTAGATTAATCCCCTGAAGGGACATAAATTCAAATTGAGGAAAGACAGTTGTAGGATAGATGTGCGGAAATTTGCTTTTAGCAGCGGGTGGTTGATTGCTGGAACAAACTTCCATCCATCTGTCTGTGGTTATAGACGTTGACAGCTTAAATAAATTCAAGGCAGAACTAGACAAACATTTGGAGCGAATGGATGAGTGAAATGGGAAAGGTTTTAATTTTTTTTTTTTTTTTTTTTTTTTTTGGCTGATGATAAGCTTGCTTTCTTGCATCATATGCCTATGCTAATGCTAATTCACGACGTTCATCCACACTGGACAACGAATTACCGTCCACGTGAATGCAGTGTACCTATATACCTGCCAATAACTATTACTAAATGTGGGAATATTTAAATATTCCTACATTTGGCAATAGTTATTTTATTCTATTTTATTGCTAATTTTATGTTTATTTCTAGGATATAGCAATAAATCAACACAGGCTATCTTAGTCTCTATAGGTTCTTTTGGCCTTATGGCCAGCCTAGTAATTTTTATGCCAATGTTTTAATGCACTTTGAATACTTTTACAGCAGTAATTATATATATATATATCTCGCTAGTGGCCTCTTGGCAGGTATATAGGTGCACTGCATCAATGCATTGGCGTAGAAAGTAATTCGATGTCAGTGTGAATAAACGTCGTGAGTTACAGTAGTAATTAGATTAAAGACTAATGTAATGTTTAATCTGATCTGAAATACCTTTTTACATCTATTCTATTCTATTCCAATATTTCATAATAGATTATGTATATACCGGATGGTTATAAAATGCGTTTCCCTATTCAAGAGACCCTAATGTCAAAACTGTTAGAGATAGCGCTGTGAAAATCGGTGGGTGGGGAATCGATTTGTAGAAGAAAAAAAAATTGTTAAAATTGCTGCCACCAGGGGAGAAATTGGCACTGTAAACATGATACGGAATACCTAACCTAGGATGGAATACAGAACTTAGAAATCCATAGATATTGTTCTATGTCCTTTCCTTCATTTGAGATGTCATTCTGAAAACAGAGAACTGCGTAGCATCTCATTGGGAATGTTAGCTACATGCTGTTTAATGCTTGCTTTCAAATTGACAGGCGTCTGTATGCCGCCACGAAAAACTTTGTCTTGCAGGTATCCCCATGGCCAGAAATCACAGGGATTGAGATCTGGTGATTGAGCCGCCCAGAACTGCGGAAAGTCTCTAGAAATGATGCGATCATTTACGAATGTTGAACGGAGCAGTTCCTTCACTTGTCGGCCAAAGTGGGGAGGGGTACCATCTTGCATGAACACTATGGTCTCCAAGCATTGCCTTTCTTGCAGATCCGGAATAGTGTGATCTCTTAGAAAGGAGCTATACCGTGCACCTTACGCGGCCATGAGGTGTAGACTCTTCAAAGAAAAATGGTCCGATTATAACTTTTGCTGTGAATCCACACTATTCTGTAACGTATGGACTTTGTCTTTCACGCACAGCAGATGGACGAGAAGTTCTCCATATTCGGCAGTTTTGTGCATTTACAGCCCCATGAAGAGTGAAATGTGCCTCATCAGACCACAAGATCATTCGAGCCCATGTATCGTCAAGTTCCATACGAGCCAGAAATCGTAGAGCAAAGTCTATTCGTTGTTGATGATCACAATACTTTAGTTCTTGCACTACATGAATCTTGTACGGGAACCAGCGCAAAATTATTCGAAGCACTTTACGTACAGTAGACCAGGGAAGGTTCAAGTCTCTTGACACACCTCTCGCAGGCACTACTGACTGGTAGTGTTTTGCATTGTGACTGCAACCGCCACTTCATCCACTACCTCCGTTCCGATACGTGGTCGTCCCTTGCCTGGAATTACTCCTAACTCCCCGGTGGGTCGCTTCAAATTTCTTTATTAGTTTTCGAAACCCCACTGACAATGTCAAAGGTCCTTTACGCAAATCTTCAAGTTTCCGATATTCCTGTAATGTTGCATTAGCATTACTATTATTCGGGTAGAACAGTTTTATAAAAGAGCCCGTTCCTTTTTTTTGTAAGAGCCGCAATGGTTATTGAGGGTGGTGTTGGCCTTTCTGCTTTTATCTAACAGGATGTCATTTGCGTAAGCAGCGTGTCTTGAAGTAAATGACAACTTTTACATATGTGCAGCAGCGGAAATTTTAACTAAATTTTTTTTTTCTTCTACAAATCGCCTCCCTAAATGGCATACCCACCGATTTACACAGGGCTCTCTAACCGTTTTAACACTAGGGTCTACTGAATAGGGAAACTTATTTTATAACCACCCGGTATATACGAACGCGCCTAAAAACGATGTACAACTTCTAATCCCTGAATGAGCGCCCTTCAACAAAACTCCTTACTCAACCAAAGTAGGGTCCTCTTCCTCTTCTTCATCACTACAAACAAATTTCGAGTTCCATTGAGTGTGCAGCGCATTCCTCGTCATTCGTGTATATCCTGAAACAGACCAATGTCGGCATCCACTTCTGCATAGTCTTCAGAACACCTTTCCCTCTAAGTTTAGGTAATGACGCAATCCTCAATCATTTCTTCACTGTTATCAGACTGTTTTTCGTGATTAATAGAGGAAGAAGCATTTACATCATTCAAGGTGACATATCCAGCGTGTTCGAAGCACTTGGCGATCACTTTCTTGTCAACCTCATCCTATGCTGAAACATAGTAGTCTTCAATAGTTTTCTTCAAACTCTGGATTACACCTTGATCAAGTGATGGAAGAGATGGTGTCATACGAAGTGGCTGATACTCAACAGTGATTGCACATAGACCATTCACTTAGCAATTGGTGGGAGTGGCAGTTATCCACAAACAGCAAAATTTTTCTGCTCATCATCCGATCTATTCTTTGTAGATAGAATTTTGATGGTACCAAAGCCTTTTTGTTTGCTCAATGCATACTCTACAGTGTGCATAGTATTAGGGAGTGGTGGGTCCCACTCCTGTGTCGTACTGTACGCTGTGGTGACTGTGAATGCCAGGAAAAGTATTTTCTGTTGCTTATATAAGTGTTGTGTTGGGTTCTGTTGTTGTGTCCTGGTATTTGGCCGTGGGGCCACTAGTGGGATCCCATGTTACTGTACAGACCACTACAAGAAAGCCATAAATGTATTGTCCGTTATTCGTTCACCACCACTGTCTTGAATCATAATACTCTCGACTAGTAAAGCGGTTGTGCAATATCGCGTGACTGTATTAATTTAAGTGGCGATGAAAAGCGTATTACACAAACACAAAGGGTGTGCCTGTCAGTCTGAATAATTTATATTACTCCTGGCTCAACCAAACTCCGGTAAATCATTTAGGGAATGATTTAACGCATTCATTAATCATGCGCAGCTAAAAAAAAAGTTAAAAATTATCTGAGGGTTAAAATAATGCGTGTCATTTGTTTGTCCCTTTCACAGTTGTAATCCGCTTAATAGCCAAAGTGATGGAACTATATTTGGCATCGACGTTTTTCAATTATCACCGGAACAAGTAAAGAAAAGGAGTCGAAACAAAATAATTAAACGAAACACTCAGAGGGATACTTAAAACGACAGAGAAACGGACAAATAAAATTGTTTTTCATTGTGTGATTATTATTTAAGTGACTGCAGATTAGCGAAAAGAGAAGCCGCGTTTGGTGGGGCGACTCTTGTATCAAATAAGGCAATTTGATTAACTGCCCGTCTTCTAAAATGTCACGAGAATGACATAATTCGACCCTGCATCAACTAATTTTATTACAAATAGAAGAAGAGGCCAAAAGTGGAAGTAACAAGTAGCTATCACCATCCCACGCATCAAAGGGATCTGAAAACAAAGATAAACGGCATTTACTATTAACAAAATCAAGTGGGCAAAAAGAACGAAGCTCTTTCCAAACGATTACAGAAATGCTTATTGATTAACCCCAAATTAACCCTATTAGAAAACCCAAAAGATGGAATTCATCGTGATCACTGAAAGAAAAATTAACAGAATGATTATAATTCTTTGGAAGACATAGAAACGAATTTTCCAAACAGTTTTATGCGGACTCCATCCCAACAGAATTCATTGATCGCTTATGTTATTTAACTACCTTTTGGGTCCCACTTCAAATGAAGCCGTCGACCAGTTTAGAGAATTAAACGTTTTCGTGAGATTCGATTTGCACTCACTTACCACTAACGCAATCAATCTCATTGTTTCCATGCTTCCAGATAGTTAAGACATGTCCTACGCTTCACTATTGTTTCTACCAGAACAGGCCCTTTGTACAAATAGCTTGTTCTTCCAGTAGTCGCGTATTGCAAAACAATTTTATTTCCCCTTAGTTTTACCTGTGTGTGTTTTCACTCGAGGTGCATTCCTTGGCGAATATTTTTCGTTGACCGTTTAGTAGACCATCGATTTTCCGATGCTCCTATGGTTAGTTCCACTTTCTGTTCCTCTGCCGAATTTAGACACAAGCGTTCTTTTTTTCCCCTTTTCACTACTTCACATATTCATCCTCTCCATTGCTTTATTTCGATTCATGATTCAATTCATGAATCGAAGATTATATTCCAAGAACTGAATTCACAGCTGCTATGCATCTGTTTGATGTTTTATGAGATAAAAGCTAGTTAACTGCTTAAAAATAGTTATTGCACCAAAAAATTGCCATATTAGGGTTACAGAAGAACACTTTCATCCACCCATGTGTAATTTGTCCATAAATTGCGTGTGTCCTCTGGTCTGTTTGCCTGTTTGGCTGAACGAAACAGATGAGTTTCCAAGGGAGGAGAAACCTTGCCTGAGACCTACTCATTCATCCATGGAGTGGGGAAAAAAAAAAGCCCGTAAAAATTCCTAACGTTGGACGACGGCGATTATAACCACTGTACTACCAGCGAGGAGATTTTGCTTATCACATAAGATCTCTAGAATAGCGTGACGAATAGTACCACGAACCGTGGTACCGCAGCATAAATTTTAAAACAGACCATCCCAGAGTAAATGGGTTGTTGATTTTTCGCAGGGCAGTCAAGGCCAAGAGACGTCAGGACATTGTGTCTATAAACTGTATGTATGTATTCTGTGGTCTGTTCTCGGGTTGAAAATTCCCAGTTGTCACTGAAAGATACTGCACTAATTAATAAGAGTTCCTCTTTTCTATACGGGGTCCGAACCAAGGACTTTCCCCCATATGGTGTGGAAAGATGACGATCCTAGCCATTCTGATAACCGCAAGGGCAGTAAATGTGTTTCATCGGAACTGTGGTATTAATAATTGAATATAATACGCATGAGTAAGAGTTCGCTGAATTTGGGAAAAGAGGATAGTTAAGCAATCATGTGTTGACTATTTTAGTTCTCGACAACAGATTTCTGTACTCCTCCAGCGAACTCTCTCTGGTGTTTAAAATTATTCCCCATAAATCGTGTTGTCACACATCCGACATATCACCAAAGAAAAGTTCTGCTGCATTACTAGCAATACTCAAAAGAAATTGGTACTTTATGTCACTGAGGTACTTCTGGCTGCTCCGATGACTTCTTTGAGATCACACTTAAAATAAAAATCATGGATTGCAAGCGTCGACATATTTATGGCACGAACTGTACGATTTTGGCAAGGTGTCAAAAAACTATGTAACATCGTTTTTTAGATGTAGGGAATCAAATTTCGTAAGGCGTGTCCCCTATGTTCTACAACCTCTGAAAACAAGCAAAAATGGGGATTTCAGACACCACTGAGTATTTAAATAACGCAGAACTATATTAGAAATAGCAGCTGATCTCAAACGTAGTGAAACTAAAATCCATAAATTTCAGAGAATAGTAGATATAATGAAAAATAAGCACTTTTTTTTTCCTTTCAGCTGTTTGCTATCGAAGTTTTGCTCTCCTCAATAGAAAAGGTAATCCTAGCAAAGATCCTAAAGGTCTAAACGAAAATATTTGGTTTGACCTTGAAATCAAAACAAAGAAATACAAAAATGAAACATAGAAAAGGTAGCTTGTAATCGAGGAGACATCCATGCATGGATAATGGAAAAACCAAGGGGAACGCGGGGAAAAAAACCCAGCAAATTAAGACAAATTCTATGAAGTACAATTTAGCGAATTGTGGGGCTGCACAGGGAAAGTCTCACATCAGACTATGCTTTTATTTAATCACAATTATTTACAACCACATCCCATTTTTGTTCCATGTGTTAGCGAAGCCGAAAACATCGCTTAGAATCATTTATTTGAAAGATATTTTGCTACAGAAACCGCTGTCCTTCCACAGATACGAAGGGCAAACAAAAAAATTCGCGATACATCGCAAAGCACGGATGTGCGATGCCGTTAAACTTCACGGAACAGACTCCAGTAACCGCCAATAACAACCATTAACTTCGACGACCTTTTCCGGAGCAACCACCTCCTCTCGTTTCGTTAGTTTGGATGAACGTTTCGCCTGTTTGTCGGAGATGCCACAGATGCACTAAATGCTGCGCTTCGCAGGTAGATGATTTCTATGAAATATGGAGTTCTTGCATCCCTTAATGATGTTCGCTATCCAGACAGCAGGAAATGCTGATGGCTTCCTCATTCATGGAGTGCCCACCTGATGACTCTAACCAGTTGCAGCCTGCTTCGTGTGGCTCAGCTATAATCGGCTGTCACTATGCTGACAAACTGGCCGACACGAGCCTCCCTTTCAAGAAATAAGGGAAGTCGATTTACAAAATACGTCAAAGTGACTAGCGACAATAAGGTTATCCTAGAAATATCGTCTCCCCACAAAAATAAATATATGTGTTGTTCGTAGAAAGGCAATTCAGTTAAGGGACGTTATTCGCGCTAAGGGCGTTAAGAAAGAGTAAAACTATTTTTTTATCCAAGTGAATAAATAAGGAATTTTGTTTTCTACATTTTTTCTTATACGAGTAATTGTAGTAAGCCTTACTACACAATTTCTATGAGTTAGAGTTTTTAACTTGAATAAACATCCAGCAGAATGTTTATAACAGTTTTTCAATGGATTCTTGAAAAACGCATAAAAACCACAATAAAAGGACTGCTTGTGGTTTCATCAGTTCAAAAGCACTATCCTGTAAACCTACTTCCGGACATAGTCTAATACATGAGAATTTCCGTTGGAGGAGGCGCGCTGATACTACGATCCTTCTCCAAGTATGAATTCTGATGGAGGACATATTCCTTGGAGGATTTTCGGTTGGTGAAAATACACTCACAACACTTACGAGGATATTATCATTATAATCGCTAAATAATGGAAGGAATCAAGCTTCTTCTACTTTTAAGAGAAAAAAAAAAACATATTTATACCTTCTCAGTCTCAAAATAGTGCTTGTCCAATTCATTCATTGACCTAAAACACGCCGTCTCTAAAAGTAAACTTCACGTGATCCAGCCTTCTGTTACTCAATATTTAGTATTTGTACTCCCGGATCTTTTCTCTTTTGCTAGTGAAAATATACCTCCCTCCTCTTCCCTGATTCACTTCACGGACTTATATATATCTGCCTATCAAGTCTACCCTAAGATGTCTATTTCCAAGATTTGAAGTCCGCACTTTCTAAGCCGTTCTTCGTATGGACATCGATTAGCATCCTTCGCCACTCTAGTTTCCCTTCTCTGAATCCTTTCTATTTCTTTCTTCAAATGTGGCTTCCTGGCCACCTTTTTTCACCGTGATGCCTGACTGAATCGTAACCTCCAAGTCTTTTTCGTCCTGGACCACTCTTTACTCCTACTCTAAATATAACTCCTGGATTTCTGTTCCCTAGATGTGTTAAAAACCTTACATATACATGTAGCAAATGAAAAATGACAGCTAAGTACTTATACTTAGCTGCCATTTTTGAAACTATTTATGAAACCGATCTAAGTCATTTTGAAGCAAAATGGCCTGGTTCTGGTAGTTAACCATCCTTTCTATCTTTAAAACAAACTTTGGCAACTCTGACAACTTTCCCTCATCAATATCGTACACTCTCATCAATGTCATTAAAGAAGACAAGAAACAGGCCCCAACAAAGATCCCTGAGGGATTCCACTTTCTACAAAGTTAATATAGATTCTGCTGCACCATTGGCTACTTGAATAGGATCTGACACTCGAATAACTCAAATCAGGATTTTACACAGATATAGAAGTATATATATCGGTCAGTATTAAACTGCCAGAACTTATCATTTTTAGAAACACCCTGAGTTCACCCAGTTTAAGCTCTAGTTTGTCAGCTAATAGGCTACGATAAGACTTATTTTAGGATTTCTTTTCTGAAATAAACGAGATTTTTTGAATGGGCATGCAAAAATTCATTTAAATCTACCTACATCATCGGTCTATAAATTGATATTTCTACCACCTCATACCTCTCTATTAAAGTTAATAAAAAATTCATATAAATAAGCCCCCCCCCCCTCTCTCTCTCTCTCTCTCTCTCTCTCTCTCTCTCTCTCTCTCTCTCTGGTGCTTTAATTAAAACTGACGACTTTCATTTGGCCTTTCATAAGATTCAGATGAATACTGCATAATATTTTATGCTGTTTTAACACAGCCGAGCTTAACTATTTAAGTCACTTTAATAATCCTCAGAGTTAGAACAATGGCTACGATTACTATCCATAAACATTCAGTGAAAAAAGGTCTGGATTCGAATTACACCAAGATGGAATTTTTATGAGCTTTTCGTGTGAGCTATTTGATCTCCAATGAAGACAGCGCGGTTCCTCCCTCAGATTCTTGGGCTTTTCATCCGGAAAAATAAGCGAACCAAACAAAGAATACACGCAATTTAAGTTGCTAATGCACTAACGATTTGCCTTATTTGCTATGACTCAAAATCAAAGCAGTAAAGAACCACAGCTGACCTTACTAACTCCACGCAATGTATATGCTTCCAGCTTAAATTACTTTCATTATATATTATCATGGCTGTTTACCATCTTTGTTGTGCTTGGTTCTGCTGACAGAGGCAATGGATATGCAAAAGGAAAATGGAGTTGAAAATGGGTGATGGGATAAGCCATCACGCAAATGGGGATAGGGGCCACCCAGGGTCGAGGAAGGGGATGCAACCATCCCAGATGTTAGGAATAAAAGAACATGGGGGAAGAGATTCCTATGGTGCTTTTTCTGCAACTCTGTCCCACACTCGCCTGGGGCTTAACCTAATGGCCAGTGTCAGCATCCCACACCATGCCAGCTAGGAAAAGCTACAGCATGGTGTCAGTTTGAATAACCATGAGGCCCCTGAGGGCCTGCATAGCCATCAGTCTGTCCGGTGAAGAGGCTACGATAGAACATGTAATTCACACAATTTTACTTTTTATAGTTTTTCTTACACTTTCTATTTTCTTTTATATATTAGATTAGATATCGATCAGTGAATTTCGACAGGTGTGTCGTTTACGTAGAAAAGATTTGACTTACTCCGTCATACCTCTACATATTACGTAGAAAAGCGTGCGCGGTGGTTAGCGAACAAAGCAAGCAGGGGGCGGAGCCCCCTAGTTAATATTAATTTTATTTATTAATTAATTATATATTAATGAAATTTTTATTTATACTAAGGGACGACCTTTTGTTGTCGCGCAGGAGTATAGGGATGTAAGCTGTTATATTTAGACATAAAGTCACAGGAGTTCACAAAATAGAGATAAAACAGGAACAGCAGTCACGTGAATTTGAACCACAGTCACTCACGCGTACGTACGTACTCCTATACCTTCGTGTTGCCCACTCGGTGTATTGTTTCTCCACCATGATGATGATGATCCTGCATACACAAATTATAAGGTAGCTGCGCACATAATTAACTTATCCTAAAGCAATTTGTGTTGTTTTAAAGACGCAGCTATATTTGGGAGATGCACGTCCAAGTTATCACTCTCCACGTTTGGCTAATTAGTAAACTTACCGGCCGAAGTTAATTAGCAAACATTGCTTTCACCTTTTGCTATTTCTACTGTCAGTATTGTGAAATGAATTTCGTATCGATCCTCTTAACATTTATTATTTCTCATTTTAATGAATTCCTGTTGGTTATTTGACTCAAGCGGTAGTCCTTCATCTCTCTCTATCAGTTTCGAAAGAACAAACCAAAAATATTTAAAGGATTACCGAGGACTTGTTGTAGTAATGCGATGGAGTGGATGCTTCGAGATAAGGAGGAAAGCAGTCTGTTTATTTAGACAACAATGGAAAACTATTAAAATTGCAAAGATGAAGTTCCTCTCTCTCTCTCTGTAGATTTTCAGCTGAAAGAAAGAGGCAGAAGAACAAAGAACATTATCGATTATTGAATAAGTGCAAAGATAAAGAAACAGCAGCCCAGAAGGAAATTGGTGTCTCTGCTAAATAAGAAAAAAAACGCAATACCGCGCTGCTGTGAACATCTTTAGAAGACCGCACCGGTCTTCTCATATCACTAATCGAGAAACGTTGGTTGCTGTTTATTCAATTATCATCCTTCTTTTCACTCTTTATCCAAACGATGACGCCACCTGCGACTTTCTTTTCTTCAGAATTTTGTCACCGCTGCATGTAAACCTTCGCGCCTTGATCTTTAAGATCTTTCAAGTTCAATGAATCTTTCTTAAAAGTGTGTCTGCCCCTCCCCCCCTCACTTTTTTTATTGAACAAAGAAGGTTCATACGGACTAAGCACACATACAAAAGAATACTCCAGGATGCTGGAGTTCGAAGCGTTCAATGTGCCAAAGAGATGCACGCGGTTATAATTATCCATTCGCAAGAACACTCGGGTGGTGCCCTACAGACACACATTCGCATCAGTCTGACAACGAATTCCAAGCACAGTACGCTGCCCACATCAATCCTGTGAATGACTGCAAGTCCTTCTACGTCATAAACATTGTGCGTGAGGGTGTTTCATCCCTTACTGTAAGAAACGTGTGATTGAAATCAAATTGTGGTCCGTTTGAGTGTGGTGTGCTTCAGCAAATTTAAGTTTATAAAATTCCATACAACTCGAACACAATACTGTATTAGCATTCGTGAAACGTGCTAGGAATTCGAGCACTATTCACATCCTTCGCTACGTGTAAACTACATCACGTGCCTGTATTACTGCAATCCATCGCGAATTTATTATGCATTAAATGCGCAATGTTGGACTGTCTCGAATACATATGAGATGCACTTTCGCCAAAAATTAGACCATTGTAATGGCTCCTTTTGGTACATCTTAGATATTCCATTACTTTCGTCCCTTTGAAATCCTCTCTCTGGGGAAAAAAATCTTTTGTGTGCTTCGTTGGCTAATAAAAACTACTTTACAAGAAATTGAATTACAGTCCTCTGCGGTAAAAAAAAAAAAAAGTTGTACTCGTTGTTTGTTGGGAAGAATACATCTAATTTTTATTTTAGTAATTAATAATATGGAAAACGATTAATATAAGTGCTGAAATTATAGAATAATATTTCTGTCTTCGTATAATAAATATAATCCATTCGGAGAGGTAGATTCGTAAGACAAGTCGATCCGTAATACTCCAGAAAGTATCAGACGGACAAAAGTTTATTTGAGAAGACATTGGTGAAGAGAACTCAAAATGGGATAAATGAGTTCTATTCCTATCTATCTACTGAAAGAAAAAAGCAAATCGGGCCTCATTCTAGATAAAAGCCATAGAATTATTAATAGTTATGAACAAATATTTCTAATCGATATTTGCAACGGAAGGTGCATTGAGTCCATAGGGAACCATGGACAGCGAGTTGGAATGGACTGATCTTTAAAATCTAAGTAAAAAGACAAAATTATTATTAACATAATAATAATCTAATATACAGCCCAATGAGATTTCTGGGAGGGTATTTATGTCTGGATGGAAATCCTCCTACCCTCAGCGTCCAATTGCTCTATTGGAGCAAAGGTCCAGGTACCTGGCTAGTACAAGGATGTGATGGATCTCTGATTAGTGTTAATTCTCACTCTGGTAAAAACAACGAGATGGAAAAGTACGCGCTATATTTGCTAACCGAAATACAACATTTACATAAGAGATTGTCCTTTTGACATTAGCTTAGTTAAGTTTTACAGTTGCATATTATTATTCTTTACTCAGTTTATTGCTTTCTGTATTCATCCCCGTACAGTACACAAGCTGGAGGGACGTAAATAAGACAGTTACATGCATTATTTGTTGATTTACAATAATAATTTCACTTATACAGGTTGTTATTTGAAATAAATGTGCAATGAAATTAATATGCGTGGAATTTGATAAGTGAGACTACAAAGGAGTATTCTCTAAATCCGGGCAAGTCGAAGTGTTCATTTTACTGTCCTGTTGCACAGAATGAGCATCACTGCTTCTCCTGATGAAGTAGGACTTCATAGTTGGTTCTTCAATTCTAGGTATCCTCTTATGAGTTTAGATGTGTCAGCAAGGGTGTCATTAGGGTTCTCGTGGATTTTTTTTCTGTAGGCTTTATTTGCAGTTGTTTTCTGAGAGTCTAAATAATGTTTATCGAAGTATCTTATTGTGTTTCCTAGAAACATTGTTGAGGCAGGCAAACCATTCGAGATCCATACTTAGGGGAGGAGAGGATTATATGCTCTTGCTCTCCTATAACCGGATCTGGAAGTTCTGATAATATCATTTATGTTACGATCATTTACCTCTTTTGGTCAGCAGAGTGGCGATATTTTTTTCCACGAACAAGGTGCTTCGAAGAAGCCCTGTCCCGATCGATAGTACGTTGGCCCGTAATATCGATCGGGACATGGTGACCAGCATCCCTCCTATTCAGTTTAGTCCATTAGGATCCAATAGCCAATACCAAAGATCTTATCTTGATGGCATGCCAGTGCTGAGGACCAGGTCTCAGAAGCGTATATTGTAATGGATGTGAGGCTCCTTGTTATTAGTGATACGTTATAGCAACGTGGTAACTTCTGTTGGATTGCCCGGAAATGCTGCATATGGTTTGTCTCTTGTTTGAGGGAAATTCTTCTGAAAAGTGAGATTCCCTTCCCAGCATTTAGTAAATAAATAAATTAATTAATTAATTCTGTACCTTCTCCCGTTTGACCACTGGACTACGCGGCACTAATTAGTTATAGCAGAGTTTTCCAAAGTAGAAGCTGCGTCGTGTCCCAAAGGTGTCGCTAAATTTCGACATCATATTAATATTGTTTTCACCCTGATTTCTTTTCGCTGCATATATAATTAATTAGATTACAATACAATTATTAATTAATTTACCAAATTTATTTCTTCACGTACTTTGTACTGGGAAACTGATGAGCTCTTGACACGTTCTCTCTCTGTTTTAAAGCTAACAAATGTTTAAACTGTACTCCCTTTTGGATGGTCTTCGTCAAACTTATGTTTAGTACTGTACATCTGTCCTCTCTTACTCTTGTTTACAATTTTCCCCCGAAACAAAGGAAGTTGCGTACCGTTGCATTTAACATTAACTTAAAAATTACATATCATTTAACATTTACTTTAGTTTTAAAGTTAACTTACAATTTCATGTCATTTCAATAAAATTAACCATATTGTTTCTTGTAAACAGGGATTCTTACAATTTCATAAGTCATTTCAATAAAAACCGACCATATTGTTTCTGGTAAACAGGGATTCTTTCAAGGTTATTCGTCATCTTGTTTCCAAGATCCCCTAAACTAGAAGATGATATTAATACGGTTCTGCTTCTCATGTTTTTCAGAACGAAGCATCCATAAAGCAACTATCACAGACTCAGAACTCGTGAAGTACAGTTTAATGATCAGAGCTTGGCCAGGAAAGACTAATTTTTTATTACTGAAAAAACTGCATTCCTCTGCGACCAAAGATTGTCGTAATGTGTTGTTCCAGACTTTAACACCCTGTACTTAAACGTGTATATGATGAAGAAATGTTTGAATATTATTCACAACGTATATAAAGATAAATAATTCTAAAATTAATCGCCCTCTGAAAAAGTGAACATAGTTGATTAGCGAAAGATTATTATTATACATCAATTAAAAGTTACATAACTGTAAATTTTAATTGTTCTTTTCATTAGTTCTATAGTTAGAAGTTAATTATTTTCTTCCATATTTGAGCTGCTATATCTTAAACCATTTTTCATGTTCTGTTCAACTTGTACGGTGTGTTATTCGTAATCGTTATAACTTGTTTAACAGTTCAAGCTCACTAAGTTAGTGAACACCGTTGAAACAGGTACAGTTGTTCCATATAAAAGACAGCCTTAAATGGGAATGCCAGTTGTTTGTGTAGAACGTAATTGAGTCAAACGAACCATCATTAATTCAGTGACCACCTAACACAATTTGTGCTCGTTTGTAAATCGGATAAGCTTGTTTCGTTTAGTAATTCAGAAGGAAATTGGATTGTTGGGGGTGACTTAGAGAGCAACTTCCTTATAATTCACTGCAGGAAATTCTGTAAACACAACGTCCATACCACCGATTTTCAATACACATCATTTATTCCGTGATTTGCTTGTTCGCTCGAGGCACTTTTGGTATACAGCAAGATAAATGGCGAAGTCATTGACCCCATAGATTTAGGCATAGAAATTCTAAATTTATAACTGATCCGAAGAAGGGCAGCCATCAGTAATGTAAGGAGTGCCAATTACGACAATTAACTTCAATTTGTATCATCACCACAAATTTCTATAAGTGTAGACAAACACAATATTGATTGAATACTTAGGAAGTTGCGTACCGTTGATACGCAACTTAGGATAATTTCTTAGAATGCATTTGCATTTGTACAGGAAGGATTTCTGTTGCGTATAGATCTCATATTTGACTTCGAAATGTCGACACAGGCTTCAGACATAACCGTAATTTACTTGGAAAGAAACTGTTTTCTTTTCTGTCTATAAAATTTCTAGTGTCGCTTCAATAGAGGCTGGAAGTACAAAACTTTCGAGTTTAATACATACATACAAGTAAAATACAACGAGTATATGAGATTAATACAGTGGTTATGACCATCCTTCCACACTGTGTGTAAAAAACCTGGGTTCGAACCCCCTTTCGACGGAAGAACGTTTATCTGCTTTTTTCTTCGTGTGGCCATGTTAGTCGGTCTTGTTTGTCAATCGATTTTGAACGAAGATTGCGTGATTTTATCTCGTGCTTTTCATCCAGACAAACCAACCTAGGCTGCTATTTAGGGACCGTGTAATGGCATCCCAGGGAGGCCACAGAGCCCTGCTAGATAGTAATAATTAGGTGAGGAGCCATTGCAGGAGTCACGACGAACGAGTGACTTCTGAGAGTCACCTGTTCGTTGAACGAGTCCCATCGAGTCAACCTACTTCTGAAAATCTGTTTCCATTTCCGCGTAGGAGAGCAAGAAACAAACCTTAAAACTCATGTTTGATCTTAATTGTAAAAATAATTGAGCATATTTCCGAGCTTACTTTCATAATATATTTATTGTTCTTTTTTGCTAAGAAGTTTTAAACATTTTGAAGCAAGTCTATGCTTATTTTCAGCTATAGTCATCGTTCTTTCTTATTGGTCGTCCGAAGATAACTTTCTTATTTGTAGCCCAAATAAAATGCCTCTTGTGAGTTTCAATAAGCTCAAAGGTGGCATTTTCAATTTCCAAGTACTTATGCCATTGTTACTAACAAATTGACGTTGTTGTAAATTTGTCCAAATGCAAAGCATAAAGCTGCATATTCTTGAGAGAGAATTCCTGCACCTGAAATCAGATAAAGGAAGACCATAAAAACTCACTATATGTAAAATAAGAGCTGCCTAACTAAAAAAACACATCAAGGAATGAAAAAAGCGTAGAGTGGAGCTCTAGAAAATCTAATTCCATCTCGGGATTATTTCAGAAAAACTCTGAAGTCTATACAAGAAGCTAACTGAAGCTGAATTTCCATCAGCAGGCGAGGAAATAGTTTCTAGTGAATTCAGATTGAAGTGGTTTCTCTGAATAGTGCGAAGAAGACACATGGAATTTTTGTGGCTCTGCACCACCGCTAACTCAGGAATGTTAGCAAAACAATCGAAAATTTTCTGTGATAGCAGGAAAAGGAAATATGTGAGGAATTCTACTTGAATTCCATGCTAGAAGACAACAGACATCCATCCTTTTAAATATTTATTTTAATTCAGACATCCTTCTGCTTCTTTGGGAATGTTTCTGTTTCTATGGAAACTGCTAAACTTTGCTGCAGCAAGCAGCACGGAAAGAGATAGCAGAATCAGACAGCAACACATAACACATTAAAATGATAGTTTATTTTTATGTCTGCGTTTTTTCTTTTCTTTGCAATAATACCACTTTGCTGTGATTTCGCATTTGTCTGTATTTATCGCAAGAAAACTTGTAAATAGCTTTTACATCATCAGAAATGAGACACTGCCGGAAAACTCTTACGTTATGTTCATATAATGTGAAGTATGTTGAGAAGTGGTGGCGTTTGAGTTTTTCTGAAAGAAATTGAGTTTTTTTCCTCTTTTTTTGTGAAATAACGTTGAAACAGCTAATAAGCCTAATTCAGTTACTTTGTTATCAGTGTATGAGATAAACTTATTTGGTTATCCGTTTCTCCTGTCATGAAATATTGGGACAGCCAGTGCGCCATAAAAATGATGCTGGAATCACTCCCTGAAGACGCGGAGAAGTCATTTTAGTTTCCTCCTCCTCTCTCTCTCCATTTGCAAGGTGTATCTTCCAGTACTTGATGAAAGTCGATCTGTTAAGTTGAAATGTTTGTTATTCCTTTCGCCCTAACTTCCAGTTAGTAAAATGAGATTTCTTTGCTTAATGCCGCAGGAGAGTGTTTGGCATTGGCTGGCTTCCTTGAAAATTTCAACGTGACAACGAAAGCAGTTAATTAATAAGTTTCATTAGGTTTCTGTTGCTGCACGCGGACTTTGATTAGTTGTTCCTCTTCAGTCTTCAGACACGAATCTTAAGGACAGAGAGAGGGAGAGGAGCAGGCGCTTAGTTTAATTAGGAAGCATATCCCGTGATGTGTTTAATTTGCAGTGTTCCGTCAGCCTCCACAGTATCATCCAACAGCTGTATGGTAAGATGCGTGCACGTGACTGATACCATCTCATTGGGAAATCGCGCAATATGCCTGCAGCGAATAATAATTTCTTTTGCGCCATCTGTGAGAAATCAAAAGCACGGATATTAAAGTTGTTTTGCCCCTTTTTATAACTTAATTATTGGATGATTTTGCATGGTTTTTCATCCTGATTAGTTTTCTATGCATGTCGCGTTAAGGGAAACAAAAAAGAACAACTCGAATATAATTTCTACATCCGTAGGTAGGTACGAGACCAAAGGAAATAATTTATATCGCGGCCTCATAATTCTGTAGATCACGCTCGTGTATCTGTTGTCTGAAATGTTGATTAGTAAAGAAAAAAGGAAATGTAAGATATATGTCTGATTTCGAGACGCAGTCAGTTTTTTTTTTACCCTTATACGCCATATTTTGATCCAATTTACAAATAATTTTCCTACATTGGAGTAATCCCCGTGGATCAAGTGCTACAGAGGACTGTCGTACAGTAATCCCAGGGATTATTTCATTAAGCATTAATCATTTTTTGCTCTGACTCTTGAACACAAAAACAAGGAAAGATTTATTCTTCATAAAAAATAAATTTCATTAGTAATACTAAGCAGCATTGCATCTTAATATCTAACAGCATTAATTTAAATTGTTTTTCGTTTCATCCTCTGTTTATTCAAGAAAATAACGAACTCTCGAGCCAAGAATAACCTAAGTTGAAGATTAAATTCAAAATGTGTATGTACATGACGGATTCTAAGCCATAGCAGTCTGCTTTCTTCGCGTTTCAGATTTTTAAATACTTCTTAGTTTAATTTAACTAATTCACTTAGCAGTTTTGAGAGCTGCTGTTTTTGTAATTTCTTTTTGGTGTACGCTTCCATGATTTTCTTAAGCCCTACCAGAGAAATATAGCTTCCTGCTCGTACGGGTTTATGGGTATAATTGTAAACTATCCTGTCTGTGGACTGTCTTAATGATTCTTACCACGGTACAATTGATCTCACTTTTCTTCTTACCTTTAGGACGATGTTGACTTTTCGCACGAGTTGTCTGAATTATCAGAATCTCAATACCTTTTAACACTGAAAGTCCAGAAAGCACACGCTCCTGTGGTCAAATTGCGTGCGAACTTTCTTTTCAGGAGAACAGCTTACATAATGCGTTATGTGCTCAAGTGACGTCCAAAGTGTGTAAATGTTTACTTGAAGTAGGAGTTAAAGAACCAACGGACTTGGTTTAAAATGTTATGTACGTTGCTGGAACGAATTCAAGTAATCGAAGTGGTTAGATTTTTGTTGTCTAGAATTGCACCGAGGCAAATAAAGCCCATTAGGCCACAGTTTACTGATATCCCATGGCTGATTTTTCTGTTCAGCTGGATGAAAACGAGTTTCAGGAGAAAAAAACATACATCCCTATCTTCAGAGACGACTAACTCGGCCACTAACCCCGGTGTAGGTTAGACAGCGTCATTCGTTGCGCTGTATCTGATGCTACGAGGAGGACATTATGTACTGCATACTTCAATTGTTTTAACATATGTTTAGTTTAAAAGATCATAGTGTTGGATCCAAGTTTCATCCATGTGACTAGCCGCGAAAAAACTTCTCTTGCTTTTCCTGGCACATCGATAACAATTCATGTGGACATTGTGCCCTTTACTTCTTGTTAGGGGTCAGAAGTCTGGGAATCCATCTAGCAGACACTTTGCTCATGTGCAAAGTCTCTGTTAATGTTGCTGGTGCTCTATCATTCGGGTGAAAACTTCTCCAGTAGAGCACGGTCTTTCAGTGACACCAATTGCGTGTACCGTGGGGTCACTATAAAATGATTACGAAAGCCACCAAACTAATCCTTATATTGGTACATAGCTCTAATTTTCATTCGATCAACTCTGTGGGAGGAGGAAGAAATTTAAAACTTGTTTTGTTTTCAAAATTTTTCCGCGCATTATTCCATGGTGTGCTCCCTAAAGATAAATGTGTTTCTTGTAATTAGTTCCCGTGAAGATTCATCGTAGTATATGAACGTTAATTATATCTGTCCTATTTGCCAGTAGTAGCGTTGTACACTTACTTATGCTAATCGGTTAGCGCTTTCGTTTTGTGGCTCAATGATGTTAATCCACCATAAAAATCAGCAACAACAACTCCCACTTTGTTTGCCGATGTCGTTGTTTTCAGTAAAGTCTAAACTATTCACCGAATCTGAACGCCAATGATCTGTACATGCGCTTATCCCTGTCTACCTACGCTCTCTCTCTCTCTCTCTCTCTCTCTCTCTCTCTCTCTCTCTTTCTCTCTCTCTCTCTCTCACGCAGCAACGTAAACTTCATTAGTGGAATAGGATTTCCTGTAGTATCGGCTTTAGTTAGGAACCAGGAAATTAAACAGATAAACGGAACATGCACTGCGTGCAAACACTATCAGCGTGATGAGCTCCACCTATAATATTCACACCTACTTAACTAGTAACCCCGCCAGCATGTTCGGACTGCGAACAGCGTGAATGAGAAAGACGAGGGATTAAAAAGTGCCTTTGAATATTGTATACAGTCTGCATTAGGCATGAGCTGAATATTATTATGGCATTTGGAGTGCCGTCTGCAATGGAAATGAAGGTTCGCACGCAACGTCTTGCAGATTTCTTGTCAATGCGCCTTCGTGACCAGTACATAGTACTGACGATCGCTGTCATCTCCACACCTAGTGGGGTTCCAATCTGTCTATATGGGGTGAACTTTTAAGGGAGTTTTGCAATAGGTTGAGTTAATCGGTCACAGATGAAGGTTACGTTGTTTTTGGTTATTTCAAGCAGAATCTCCTGTTTTTCATTTCGTAGAACGAACACAACGAACAAGCAAATATAATTTACAAACACTAGTTGCCTCACGTCTTTGACTACCTCGGTAAAAAATCTAAACAGTCATGCAGCCTTGCCAACATTAGTCGTAATTCATCTGCACCGTTTTTGAATTGAACTTTGCTTGCCCATTTCGTCCGCCTTACAAAGATCAGGGAGTGATGTTTAGGTTTGTATATAATACTGCTTTGGAGATAGTGAATGGGATGCTTACTCATCCACCTCATTGTCAATTATCGTCTTACAACCCACTCTTGCCTGAAAGATTTATGGCTGATGAGCAGTTTTGTAGGCGTAATAATTAGGTTGATGATTTTAATAAGATTCCTCTAATACCAGAATGTATTTCTCCAGAATGTAAATCAGAGAAGAAACTGACAGCCTATCATAAACAAAAGATATATCCAGTTGAGATTTGTTGTTGAGGGCTGTTTATATTTTAAAGAGTGTCAATTAGGCCAATACGCCGATGAGCCAAAACATTATGACCACCTACCTAATATGACGTTGGTCCTCCACGTGCAGCCAAAACAGCTCGTACTGGGCGAGGCATGGACGCTACAAGATTTCTAAATGTGTCTTGTGGTATCTGATGCCAACACGTAACCAGCAGATGCTTTAACTCCTCTAAGGTTCGTGGTTGAGACGCAGCAGATTGAAGTTGCTGTTCCAACACAAACCACAGATGCTCGATGCGATTGATGTCTGGGGAATTTGGAGGCCAGAGCAATACCTTGAAGTCTTCCTCATGTTCCTCGAACCAGTCTCGAACAATCCGGGTGATGTGGCAGAGCGCATTATCCTGCTGAAAGACTGCACCGCCAAACAGGAAGACCGTTGCCATGAAAGGGGGAACCTGCTCAACAATGATGTTTAGGTAGGTGGTAGACGTCAGAGTCCCCTGCCCATGGATGACTGGACCCAGGGTATCCCAGGATATGGAACCGAAATTATTAAAATAAAACATTTATAAAATTAAATAAATAATAAAAATAAAATAAAATAAATAAATAAATAATAAAAATAAAATAAATAAATAAATATAAAAAAAATAAAAATAATAAAAAATAATAAAAAAAAATATGTAAAATATAAAAAATAAGACAGGCGGACGGTCGGTAATGGTC
This sequence comes from Mastigoproctus giganteus, assembly GCF_048544385.1. Taxonomy (NCBI): domain Eukaryota; kingdom Metazoa; phylum Arthropoda; class Arachnida; order Uropygi; family Thelyphonidae; genus Mastigoproctus; species Mastigoproctus giganteus. The sequence goes on from NC_143581.1 coordinate 90,205,981, forward strand.
TGGGGCGTGTTCAACTGGCACACTTTGGAACCTATGGTACGTGTAGACGCATCTCTGAATGGTACAGGTTACGCCATCCTTGCAGACTGTGTGCACCCACAGGTCAATGGACTCTTTCAGCAGGACTATGCGGCTCCCCACAGAGCGGTGGTGATTAGAACATGGTTCGAAGAGCATTCCGCAGATTTTTACAACCATGGAATGGCCTCCCCGTTCATCGGACATGAACCCTATGGGGCATCTTTTGGATGCTGTGGAAAGGACCCTTCGAGCTTTGGATTCTCCACCCAGGAATGCAACGGAATTATGGACAGTGGTGCAGCAAGCATAGATGGAAATATCTATGGAACGCTTTCCTGAACTAGTGGACTCAATGCCTCGCCGTGTGACTGCACTTATCCGGGCGAAGGGTGGGCCTACCCGTTACTAGGTAGGAATCTCATAACTCCTGTCCACTCATAGTAAAACATCGGATAATTTAATGACATTATATTAATACTACCGTTAAATAGATAAAAATAAAAAAAATCACTTGCTAATTCAAGAGGCAAACAAAATGAAAGATTTTATTTACAATTTACTCTACAAGTTCATCATACATGAATATGTAATATTTACATAAGTTATAACTAGCCAATAATTCTAAGAATATTAAAATGGGTTCAATTTAATCCGTAGACAGGGTCCCCTCCAGGTTGTAGGATTTCCTGATATGTGATTCGAGAGACCTCATTGGTCGAGCTTAGTGGGCTCCATTTCTTTATGGAACCTCCTCATCAGTCCAAAAGAAGGGGCCCCCCCTCATCAGCTATCAAATCCTCTTGAGAACATTGTTCGTCATATGTAGACGGCTACAAGCCAGGGGTTTGTAGCCGTGAACTAATCTTAACCAACGGCGTTAGCCAATTTAAGTCCATTAAATCACATTGATGAGTGCTTCTCTCAGAAAGAGCAGTGGTATAGGTAACGTCCGAATGCAGTAGTCCTATATAATACATCAGAATTATAAAAAATCAGTCCAAAGCATTGTATATTGTCCATGAGTCCACAGATGGTGTATTGCCAGTAGTACGAGAAGCTGTCAGCACGTCCGTAAGTAAGAAAGATCTATTTTGTTCCGCACACATCACAAGCATAGGTGTTAATCTGAAAGAAGTGGAAACATTCCAAGTCATATCCAATGAAATATAACCACATAACCGAATTATGATGTGAAAGTCATTTCTGTCTTCGAGAATTAGTTGGATCTTGCCTTGTCACCACATATTCAGAGGTTTTATCACACACGTTTAAGTAATGGTGCCAGTCAAATGTCTCCATGCATGTGACATCTGTAGAATCTGAGCCCATTCCAGGTCGTCCCCATTCAGCCATTGATGACAGCACGATCAGAAAAGTGGAATCGTTAATCATGGAAGATCGCCGGATATATGTGTGTGTGTATTGTCCCAGGAGGCGAAGATTAGTGTGGGCTCTGTTGAACCAGTCCTTCATGACCAACTCCATATACGGAAATTGAGTGCAAGATGGATTCCCCCGATTATTGACTGGTTTCCAGAATGCTGATCGACAACAGAAATCACAAGAGTTGTTAACCATGTGCCAAAAAAATGAGAAAGACTTTTTCTCCCGTCTAATCTCTAAGGAAGAAAGTTGGATACACCATTTCAACCCTGAAAGTAAAAAGCAGTCCATGGAATGGTGATATCATGGTTCCCCACTCCGCCCCCCCCCCACCACAAGAAGGCAAGGGTAGAAGCGTCAGCAGTTTTCTTTCTCATCCCAAAACACTGCTGACAGTGTTTTGGAATGAGAAACACTGTCAGCAGTGTTTCTCATTCCAAAACACTGTCAGCAGTGTTTTGGAATGAGAAAGGGGTAATAATGACTGATGACCTACCGAAAGATAGAACAATTACAGGTGCTTATTATGCCAAACTTACTCACAAAATTACGGGAGAAAATCAAAACATGTAGGCGTGGCATGCTATCCAAAGGTCTTTGAATGCTTCAAGATAATGCCCCAGTTCACACTTCTGAAATTGCAACAACACAAACAGGCACTTATGGATATGAAATACTTCCCCATCCAGCCTACTCACCCGATATTGCACAATCGGACTTCTTGTTTCCTTCCCTCAAATCATTTATTCGGGGGATCCACTTCCCTGACGACGAGATACTCATTTCTGCAACAGAATCATGGTTCAAAGACCAACCTCACCACTTCAACAAAAATGGTATCCATAGCCTCATCCATCGATGGGAGAAATGAATAAATCTGCATGTGGCTATGTAGAGAAGGACTAAAACCTGTGCCAAGAATCAACAGGCTAGCAGCTAGGTCAGGGCGATTATTTATTGAACCACCCTCGTATATGGGGAACTCGCTGCCAGGAACTCACTACATTTCTAATTTGCAAATACTGAATAATTTCATAAGGAAAGTTTCTTGCCACCATTGCTTGCCACCCAGTGAATTTCACTCCTCTCATGAGCAAAGCTTCTGTTCCAAGATTCCTCCAAGGAAGGAACCTTGGAACAGAAGCAATATTCCTAATATATTATACTATTAATAATTTTTGTATAATCATTATTTAATAATTAAACGAATTTAATTATTCAATAATTATTTAAACAAAAAAATAATGAAAAACAAAGACAAAATCCTGACATTTGGCCATAGTGACCAAACCATCAGTTGTTCTTCCCTTTAAGATAATTTGACTTCGCTTAGAATGGGACTAAAGTTACGAATATGTATTCACTGTCTTCACTTTGAAAGGAATTCATCTGGAAACCACGGTGTCCATTTCTAATTCCTTGTCAGTTTGAGAAAGACAAAGACAATATAACAGAATGTTAAGAGAAAACAGAGAAGTATTTTAATAAATTTGAAGAAACGCTACGAGGTGTTTTGTTCTCGTTTTCGATGTTGCAGTAATTAAAACTCACCTCACATTTCTTGAAATAATTTATAACTGGAATAAATTATTGAGACTAACTGTTTCTACTGTAAAGGACCAGACAGACAGATAGAATTGAATGAGGTGAGAGCCATCAAAAAAATATTTTCCCAAATCTATTTTTAAAATTCCCAAAAAACAGGCCACAAAAATATTGTGACCACTCTGTTGGGTGCTTCCTCAAGTGGAAAATTGCTAGCTTGGGAGGGGGGGGATTCGCAGAAGAAAAGGTTAAAAGTAGCCGCAGGCAGAGGTGAAGGTGATTCTTGCACTACTTCTATTAGAATAAGCAGCGGCCTGGAGCGAGGGGTGTTTTGGTTTTCAGGGACTGATGGCAGTCATCGAGAAACAGGTGGGTATATGGGATGTGTCAGGGTAACTAGGAATAGGTGCATGTATACTTCCATGTATACCAATGCTAGAAGTATAGTAAATAAATTTGATGAATTTGAAGTGTTGGTCAAGACTTCAAAAAAAGGTGGATATTGTTGGGATATCAGAGACATGGTGTCACACTGATATAAGGAATGCCGAACTGGAATTTGGGGAGTACAATGTGTGCAGAAAGGATAGATAGGATAGAAAGGGAGGAGGTGTTATGCTGTTAATTAAGAAAAACATAAAATCAAAAGAAGTGCATCCAGTTGATATAGATGAACAGGGCACTGTTGAGTCAGTTTGGTGTGACATAACCATTGGGATATCAAAATTGAGAGTAGGAGTGTGCTATAGGCCTAATGACTCGAATGAGTACAATGAACAATTGTACAGAGAAATAGAGTGGGCCAGTAAATCAGAATGTCTTATAATGGGGGATTTTAACTTCCCAGATATTGACTGGAACTTGTGGGTTGGTCTCTCACAAACTAGTCAGACTTTTGTGGATTTATTGGATGATTGTTTTCTGCAGCAGCAGCTTGTGCGAGAGGCAACCAGAGAGGGTAATACTCTTGATCTGGTTATCAGCAGTGATCATTCGTGATTTAAGAATTTGCAGATAAAGGAACCACTAGGTGGCAGTGATCACAGTGTACTGATGTGGGATTTACTTAAAGATTTAATTACCATCAGGGATAAAGGAAAGGGTTTTTGCTTCCGTAAAGATGAGTACAGTTGTCTCAGAAAGTTTTTAAATTCTGTACAGTGGGACCAACTGACGATGTTACCAACAGTAAATTCTAAGTGGGAAGCATTCAAGGAATTAATCGTGGAAGCTACTAAAAGTTTCATACTTTTAGTATGAAACTTTTATACCGACCCTGCTTGCGAGTGGTCATGGGATTTACCATTTGTTGTATTGCCACTGGACACAATAAAAACCAAATAAAAATTAATCGGCAACATCTAGAATGCCTAACCCACGATTAGCCATCCTGCAAAACTACTGACTGTTACTTCATTCCCAGACAGAGGGCGCTTCTTACTTCATCCAGTCTGATTGTTCGATGCCATCTTACGTTGACGCGATCTTTCTTGTTACTTTGAACACTTCCGAACACGTTGCTAGGGAACGAATATCGCGGTCACAAAACACTAAGATTATTTATAATCCAAAACGTTATAAAATAACTTTAAACGAAAGAGCCGATCTTCCTATTGTAGGAGTTAAAAATCATCCCTCGCACACCGCGATCAGATGTAAAACTTGTTTTTAGGCAGTAACGCCCTCTGGCTGCTCTGCATGATAATCCGGAAATAAGCTGAGTGAAAGGCCTGCAGCTAACAGTGTAATAACTACAACTACTGTTCGCTTCACGTTACCACTAGCAACAGGCTGCTGGGCATGCTATCCTTTGCAGCCAGCTCTTGATTATTCGTGTTCGGTCACTGAACATCTCTCTCTCTCTCTCTCTCTCTCTCTCTCTCTCTCTCTCTCTCTCTCTCTCTCTCAACACTAATATTAAATTCTCTGTCTCTCTCTCTCTACCTCCCTCCCTCCCTCTCTCTCTCTCTCTATCTGTCTACCTCTCTCTCTCCCCAACCCCCAAGTAGAAATATGAGATGAATGCTGAAATTGAGCTCGTCTTCTCTCTGCACAAGACGAACTATTTTTAACCCGGAGAAATCAATATATGAGAATGAGGTTATCGCAAGTGTATACGTAGCCATAGCTTGCTGCTTAACTTCCTCACTTTATGTGACCGATAAGCTGCTGAAAGGATGCAAACTGAGCCGACCAACTAACCCTATTAATTTCTTGTCGCATCTTTTTTTTGCAACAGGTAATAAGTGGGTGAATGTCGTACTGCCAAACAGGGATTATTAAATGGATTTTGCACACTTGCGCGACCTAATAAAACAACTGGTATTAAAAGAAGAAGGTATTAAAATGGTTTAATGGACTTGGTGTGGAATTCAGCAGCAGAGAGAAATTAGAAAGCCATTTGCGAGCAAAGCTTATGTGATTAGTTTAAGAAAAAAATCAGCACTCCTTCCTGCGTTAGGATAAATCTGTTTATTTGCTAAGTAGTGTGTACAAAAATGCGCGTTTTATGACGTAATCCTCTACTATTTCATCATTTATCTCATTTCTCAAAAGGATGCGCACTTTTCTTAAACTTTTTCCTTTCTTAATCATATTAACAGAGCTATTCTTATATTAAATCACACGGTGACAGTAGTTCGAACAACAGGGCATTTTTTGAACGTTTAAACAGCATCAAATATTGGAAAGGATTGTGAGTTGTTTGAACAGCACTCCGTTTAAATGCAGCATCTTTCTTGGTTACCACAACGCAGCTTTTAATTTAATAGAAACCCAGTGAGATCGTTTGGAAAGACCATCACATCAAAGAGAGACAACAGCTAACCGATATGGAAACCCAGAAAGTCATTCTGCAGGAATTGAACCACCATCACGAAGGAAGCTGATGCACACTTTGCACAGCCACTAAAGGAGAACCAATACGTTATTAGCAAAATTCTTTAATACATATTTTGGGTAGGGCAATGTTGCAGAGAATGTTTACAATGATTCTAATTTTCTCTGCTCTAGAATGTTCAGAAATTTACTCATTAAAGTCATTATAATTAATGCGTACCAGCATCGCGTGTAGAATTCAACATCGCATTCCACCTTAGTAATTGATCATTATCCTATCCAATAAATCAATTACGATCCTCTCCTATGAAATTATTTAATTCGTTTTAGACTTAAAATTAATTCAAAATTAATAAAACGTTGAACAGAAATCGAATTTCACGCGCGCCTGATGGAAGAAAAAGAAGCAAACACCAAAATTTAGAACGGTGAGCATTTTTTCTTTTCTGTGCCCCACTGCGCCACCATCATTATCAATAATCCTTGTTCCCTTCAGCAAGCTGGCGGGGACACCCTTTTCTCCTTATCTCCTCAGATAATAAACCGTTCGTGTTTTTATCTAAGAAGAGGCCAGTATGAATCAGCAGTGATTAATGGTTTGTATGGGGATGTTCATCGGATCCGAAAGCAGTTCCCCCGTTATACTAAAACCTGTTTCACGGAGGTTATGTAGAAGAAAGTACAGTACACAGTATTGACCGAAGTAAAGGCTCAGGGCTGGCGCTAGCGTTTTTGGCGCCTGGGGCAAAGCCTTTTAACGGCGCCTAATTCATATCGTATCTTAACACGCATACATATGCAGTAGCGCATCTAGCAGCGCCTGTGGCAAGTTCTCACTTGAAAACCCCTAGCGCCGGCCCTCTAAACGTTTCATTCAATCCTGTGTACTTCATTTTATTTATTTTTTACTGATTTTACAAGAAACGTTGGCTGTCTTCCTCTTGCTGTGAATATATTATTTGTTTTTGCTGTATTTCTCTTTTCTTCTCAGCTGTAGTTCTGTTTCGCTCTTGTTGATGTGTTTTAAATGCTCTCCCTCTCTCTCTCTTACTTCCCCTCTTTCTTCTTCTTCTTCCATCTGTCTGGCGTCACGCACAGTGCAGAGATCTCTGCGATAGTGCAGCTACCACGGTGGCATTCACGTGCCTGCCTGTTCTTGACAGGGTATTGAATGCCGAGTCGACTGAAAGAGCACTTCACGTTTCGAGGTCATTTCTCTCTCTTTGCGCAGACACATCCAGCTTCCAATATTGTCCTTTAAATACTATTCGAATACCAATCCTGTCGTTATAATGACACACTGTCGTTGACAGTAACGATGTCGCGTGTCGCGTAAAGCACTGCCAGATACTGACGGCACAAGGTCTCCTGTCTTAGCCACCATCGATCACGAAACTTTTGACAGAATTGTAGCGGAAATTCTGAGGTCATTTTGCCTCGCGATTCTTCCCTCCTCTGCTCTAATGGTACATGGGACTGCACGGACTGTCGTCTCTTATCTGGGATTTAGCAGCGAGTTTTCTTAACGGAAAGCGGTTCAGGAACAGAGTTGCCATTCGTAGACGTGTCAACTCGTCAGGGGAATGCTCCAGTTGGAGACAGGCGGCTTCAAAGGCTGTTCTGATAAAAGAAGTTGATACAAGCCGCTTTTCTCATTCCCTTTCCTAACCGCGCTCGAATTTCCTTAGAAAAATCCTAGCTTCGACTCTTTTGACCATTTCGTCTTATCTGGAGATAAACTGGACATTCAATTAGGAGCAGTGGTTGCTGTCCATTCCAACTCCCTCTGCCAAATGGTGGAAATCTTTGTTGTTGACAGAAATAATGTGCACTTTTTACAACTCTAACACTACTTTTGCCACTTATCACTCGTTCAGAGAGGTCTCAATTCGGATCATTATGTTGGCCGAAGAATTTCTTAAGGTTTATTCAGTGGGTATTAAGCTATTTTCAAACGGAGGGAAGGTTTCTTCACTAGGTATGCCGGGATTTTTTCAACTCGTGTAGTAGCATACAAATCAGCCCGTGAAAACACACTACAAGTACAAAAGATGCAGTCCCCAAACGGTCTAGTCAGAGTGGGGACTTATGACTTAATCCCCACCTCCCTGTGTAGGAGGACAGTAGTCTTGAACTAGACCGGAAGGACTCCTGAAAAAGATTTGATCAACGAAACTGGCTACCATTGTTATTTCGTTTTCACAAATTTATCTTTTCTCACTGCTGCTTTCTGTTATCATCAGAACTGTTTTGACAGATTGCTTTGCGTGCATGTACCGAGTTCTGCACGTTGCGTGTTCTTATTTACTTTTGTTTGACAACTCTTCTTCAAGCTCAGTTTCTTTTGCCTTATACCTAATAAATTACGGGATGGTGTTGATCTACACTTATCATGTAGTACTCAAGTTTATTACCTAATGTTCTAAAGAATTAAATGAAAAAAGGTTTTCTTTGTCCTTAGAATACGGTATGGTCCACTAGCAAACAAACAAAAACGTTTACTACAACGACAAGTTGCCAAACCCGTAATAAAAAACCATATAATTCTCGCATGAGGCTGACCAACTCGGCCACGTCGTGAGGAAAAACACCATTAAAATTCATGACTTCATTCATGGGATTCGAACTCAGGGCTTTTCGACCTGATGCGAGAAGGACGATGCTATATCCACTTGGTACCCGCGAGCGAGGGCACAAAAGAAGGAACCAACTGTTCATTTTAATGGAGCAGAGATTTAAAAAATGGCTAAAAACGTCTACGTGGGTTTTGTAGGTTGAATGTGTTGAACTCTTTCAGATTTGAAGTGTCGCAATTATGATTTACTCTAATCTATTTAATTAAAAGAACTAGCATATCTAAATAAAAAAAGAAGAATTCGACTTTCTTATTGTTAAGTCATTTTGTGCGGCAGCCAATCACAATCAAAAGCATGCAACAGAAAAGAGTTAGTTTGAACATTTACAAATAAGCCAAGAAATGCATATTCTAACGCTTGTGGCATATTAGTATTAATATTTAGCATTATGATGGCTAAATAATGAAAAGAAGCGAACGTTTTTTGCTTCTGCAAAAAAATAAATAAATAAAGTTAAAAAGGAAACCGTCTCATTCACTCACACTTTCTCTATCACCAAACAGTGCCTGTCCAATTCTATTTAAAACTTGACCAAATTTTTCACCTTGACCACTCTTTAGATAATTTATTCCATTGATCGATCTATAAAATACTGCTTAAAGGTGTACTTCATGAGATCCAATATTTTGTGTTGGGGGCTCCCTGGTTCTTCTCCCCTTTGCCAGTGAAAATATAGCTCCGTCGTCCATTTCAGGATTTGTATTCCTCACTCAGGTCTTCCCAGAGATGAATAGCTGCCGAGCTTTGAAGCCATTCTTCATATCAACATCAATTAGCACCCGTTCATAATTGTATACCCATCTTTGAACTTTTTCTAGAAGTCCTAGTCATTTTTCGAGTGAGGCTTCCAGATCTCAACACAATATTTTAAATGTATTCTCACTATCGTTTTATATAAAGGTACAATGACAGCCTTGTCCCTAAAATCTGGCAACCTGTTGATAACAACATCAATTGTTGCTCCTGGCAAACGCACTCTGGTTCTGGACCACCCATCTTTATTACAAAAAATGTTACCCGTTTCCCTGGCAATAGTCTCCCAATAAAACTAAATCACCTTCGACCAGAGCAGTGTGCACTCTGGAAATAAACTTAGAGGTTGGATCTGAGAGCTGTGAATGTAAGGGAACTGAATACATCCTGTGTACTGAGTGAAGAAAAGAAGTAGAATTAGAGCTAATTAGAGCAAGCAACAGAACATGAGTGGAGAGGAGCAAGTTTGTTAGGGAATGGGGATAACTCATTAATTTGATTACTCACACCCTTGAATAGAGCTGGATAGTTTTAGAGGGGACTCATTCGTAACATGAGAACGGTATTTTTTGGGGTACATTTGGATTAAAATGCCCAATTGCATTTATAAAAAAGTTAGCGGGTATGGAACAGAAATATGGCCTTATCTGTATATTAAAATATTATCGAAAGTATATTTGGGTTTAAAAATATTGCGATAAATGAGTTTTACTATTTTAATAAAATGTCACTTTTGTATAAGTCAAAATTTATTTTTAAATAAGTTGGTTTGCTGAGTAATAATACTGATAATGAACATGTTTTAAATTGTCAGGAGAAATATGAAAGAGAGAATAGATTAAGCTAAAAGTTAACGAAATTTTAAATCTTTATCTTATTCCTCTAGATTTTCTCAAACTTAAGATTTATTAATTCAAAAACTTCCTGGCCGAGTTAATAGGTCTCAGGGCGTGAATAGCAAATCAATAGATTTTTCGTCCAGCAAATAGTGAATCTACCAAAAATACCCGCAATTTATGGATATAATACTCGTGGGCAGATGAGTTAGTTCTCGGGTGGCCTTAATATGACACTTTTACTTTATACCACAGCTAGAAGTTTTCTCTTCAGGAAAAAAACCAGCATTTTATCCTCGCACTGGGACTTAACCACCGTATATGAAGTTGTGAGCGAGTATGTCTTTCTGCAAGAGGATTATCATAGTGACATGCGAGAATATCTTGAGGGCGTGGTGACCCCTTCGGTAGACCACAAGTAGACTTGTGGGTGATGTTGCGCGAATATGCGGGCACATTTCGTGTATGCTGTGCGTGACTACTACCTGAATGAGGTCTTCCGTGATCGATGGTCGTGCTTTTCCAGCACTCTTGCCATAACGTTCACTCCAAGTTTGGCACGTGCACATGCCCCCTGAAAAACTTAAATCCATCAGTTGCAGTGCTTCTGTGTTCGTTCAGAAAGAGATTAAGAAACTCTATTTTAATATGTTTAAATAAATTCTACTCAGACCAGAACTTTTCTGCTCATGCGGTAGGATTTTATGCTAATCATACATAAAAATTACAACGCACATTGCTCGTTCCGTTTATGAGCTTTTCTCACATCGTGGACAATGCTAAGTTAATCGACCTCGGATTGGGGGGGGGGGGGAAGGGTGCACGGTTCTTACAGAAACTCAATATTTTTCATCCACGAAACAAGCAAACAGACCGGGCTGTTGTTGTTCTTCTTCTTGGTGATGATGAGTTCGAGCCAAAGTCCGCCTTAGTTGCTTGCAATTTATAGACAAAAGAGCAAGCTAAACGCTGGTGGATTCTTCCTCTTGCTCAAACTACGCATATGAAGACATAATTTAAATGTGAGGAAGGAGGGTTGCTGATTTGATGTGCGCAAGTTTGCCTTTAGTCGGTTGATTGCTGGAACAATCTTCACCTCTTGTTGTGGAAGTGGGTAGTTTGAATAAATTCAATGAAGAATTAGACAAATTATTGAGGAGACAGATAGGTGATGTGAGAACTTTCCTCCTTTTTTTTTTTTTTTTTTTGGCTAATGCTGTATAAACTTGCTTTCTTGCGCCATTTGCCACTGCTAATACTAATATCAAAATATGCTGGTGCCACATGTCTTTAGTTGCCGAGCCGAAAAATCAACTTCCAGCCAGCTTATAAACACTACATTTGCTTTGTCCCAAAGTGCTCTGACAATTCTTTCTGGTGAATTCATTAAAGGTAAAGTTTCTGATTTTCTGCATAACACCAAACCCTCTCAGATAGCACAGTGTCAATGAAAAGGCCCGAGTTCGAATCAATCAATGTCGCGAGGAAACTTTATGGGATTTTTTCGAAACGTGGCTGAGCTACTCAGTATCAGGCAAGGGGAGGTTGTAGTTTTTCTTCGCGGAAACTAGGTATTTTCGAATAGAAAATCTAAACAATTAGACACAATACACTAACACTTTATAGCCTTAGTTGCTTTGGCGCTTAATACGCCAAGGATGAGGTAAAGGACACTGATTAGATTTAAGAAGTGGACTGATTAGATTTAGAAAGTGAATGAGTCTCAATTTGTATTAGTCCCAAATGTTGCGGAAGTTTCAAAACCGGAAAAAATCTTGTTTGGCAACAAATTGCAATACAAAATTTTCATATCTAGGTCGAGTTTAGATATAGAATATCTGTAGAACCTTTCCCTGCCGTGCATTGTCATAAACGAAACTTGGTAGAAGAAGAAGCAGCAGCATCGTGGTATGGGATTTCCTGATATGTCATACTGGGACCGTTAGTAGTAGTACAAAATACTTATTGTAGCTTGGTTTATTGACATTTGGCCAACTCCGAGATATCTCTAGCAACTGATGGTCCAATATGATGCTACTCTGTCTCATAAAGCCAGCCATGTGTAATATGAGGAATATGAATTCTTCATTTAGCTTAGCCATCGAAGAGTCCTTATCTGAAACGCACAAAACATTCTAAGGAGCAGAACCCTAAACCGGGGTTAACCAATGCCGAATTTAGGTATTTTGTGTCCCACACAAATAGTAATTAAGGTGGGCTTCTGCAACCTTGGGACCTTTCAGTGGAGCATCATCGCCACTGCACCCCAGTAAATCCGACATTAGTGATAGCGACTGCATTGAAGAACGAATAGTGTCAGATTTCGATTGGCGAATATTGTGAACTGGTTGAAAAAAAATCCGTGGCATATTCAGGTCAAGGGACAAACGTTCATTCTCTTCGACATTATGTTTGAATTCTTTTGATCGAGTAATGTATACAATTATGCTTTTAATTTCCATTGAAGATTGAAGTTTTTCTTTCGTTTGGATGAAATCAATCAAATTTAGTAATTTTCAATAAGACATTGATGATGAACAGTAGAAGCAAGAGCAAATTGGACTCCAATCATTTCATATATGCTTGTAGGCCGCGAAAACCTTTCTAAAAATCATAAAATTCAGACACTTATAAAGGAGATCTTTGATGTTCTTGTATCTATCTTGTGAACAACTCAGATCTTTCTGGTCGTCCCGGAAGATAAAAAGAAAATTGTTATTTCTTTTGGCCTGTAAGTGTTGTTTTAATTCTTTTAATTATAATTCAAAATATATGACGTTTAGCCAACGTTTGTCGTTAAGTTTATAGGTGTCGCGCTAAGATACGGTTATTAGGTGCTGCCATCTATCACTGATTGCATTCACTAAAATGTTTTAAGAGGTTTCCATGTTCTGTATTCATTCTAATAACGGGCCATCCTTATGTCGCTGTATTTTCTCGAGCTCCCTTGGTCATGTTGCACAGTTTCAGATATTCCTCAATGTCCTAAAGAAGCCACATTTAAAGATTAAAAAAAAGGAAAGTTATATACATTTTCATGAGGCTTTTGCTTTTTAAAAATTCCAGACAAATTTATTTCTATTATTACAACACATTTCAGTAAAAGTAATAATATTTAAATGAACATGTTAAAGACGAACGAATTTATAATTAATAAGATAAATGGGAATAATTTAAGACTGCAAATCAGTTCGATAATACCTCCTGATACTCTCAGTAAGCATGTTAATTAAATCCTTCATCGATACAAATTATATCAGTCACTAAAACTGAACTTATTCCCTTTTTTTTTGCACCGTTACTAGGGATTTTTCCAAACCACTATAGAAAGAATGTTATTTTGCAAACGACGGTATTTTAAACCTTTCATCGTATGGTCACCAGTTTGTCCAAAAAAATTCGGAGTTTCTGTAGTCAAGATCATCATCATCAGTACAAGTCGGAAAGATTCTAAATTATTTTATGGAGAAATGGAGGTTCGAGTTCCGTTTTTCAGACCGGCTAATTATGGTCTGTAATTAGCAGATCTGAGTCCATTATTTTCCCATGAGTTCTTCCAAGGGTTTTATGATCCAACAGAACACAAATCGTTGTGAACACACTTGTGCAGGTAAAGGAGATACGTACAGATACGATCACCCTAAGAGCGTTTGGACGATGGGGCTTTTAGATTTTCGCTAGCCTCTTCGATCAGGATTAGTGGGAGTAAAAATCGTGACTTAAACACTTATATTCGGCTCAACAACCCTCCGTATCAGAAGATGGCACCAGATGAAGAAAACTTCTAAGACAATACTTTGATTTCACCATAATATGATATAGTTACAGACCCTCCACTTCACTGTCACAAAAAAGTTATATTTTTCCTTATCCCCCACCCTCGTGGGCAGCACAGTTGGTATAATCACCGTCCTCCCAACACAGGGTGAAAACCTGAGTTCGATCAATCCCGTTAATGACACCAGGAATCTTTTTGAATCAGTTTCACAATGTACTGAGTTAGTTGGTCTCAGGCGAGGATAGCTTGGTTTTTTCTCCCGGAAACTCAGATTTTTCTTTCAGCAAACAGCATTGACCACAGAACACGCAATTTCAGACATAATATATGCGATGCAATATGGTCTAAGTTGCTGATGCACCTAATAACCCTACAACCAGCCTTAACTCTTCCCACGAAGCATGACATCATTTAAGTGGGACGCCCAAGTTGAACATTCTTCTGGATCATCTATAATATTTCATATTCACCACAGAAAAGTTCGATGGTTTGGGGAAAATATAAGTTAAACGAACAGAAACACAATGAACGTTTTTGAAATTGATTTTAACGAAACCATTGTGAAGTTAATTTACTACTTTCATTTTATTTAAAATAAATGAAGCTTTTATGATACTTTTTTATACTTGTGCTCGCCTTTTACATCCTCTTTAGATGTTGGGACAATCATAGAAGGAAAGGAAAGAGCAGCATTGGCACACTAGATATCAGTGACTACTGACAATCCTGATCAGTTTGATGACAAACTAAATAAACATTTTCCATCTAAACTCACGCGTGAAGAAAGTTTTAGGGGTGCGAACACCAGAAGTACATCAATTTATAACTGGGAGCTAAATGGCTTTATTATAAATAAGAAGAAAGTGGAAGAGAAATTAATGAAGATAAAAGTAAATAAAGCACCTGGGTCTGATGGGATCCATCCAGTTGTATTAAAAGACGCAGCAAACCAGGTAAGCAAGCCCTTGGCCATAATTATAAGAGCAAGTGTGTCCCCTATTCACAAAGTGAGGGGGATGAAAGGGCAACGAGCAATTATAGACCTGTAACTTGGACTTCTATTCCAGAGAAAATAATGGGGTCACTGATTAAAGAAGTATTTCGGGATCATTTTAACAGGAATACATATTAAGGCGCATTCTTAGCATGCATTCACAGCATGGGTTTGTTAAGAGGGCTTCCTGTCTGACTAATCTGATCAGCTACTGAGACGTAAAAAAGGAACTGGATGCAAAAATATTTTGACATCATATATTTAGATTTCAGAAAAGCTTTTAACACTGTTCTACAAGAGTACTGCACAAGTTGGAGTGGTGTGGCATTAGGGGGAAGTTGCTTCTATGGATAAAGAGACGTTTTGGTGACAGAAGACAGAGGGTGGTTATGAATGGGCACTGCTCTTTTTGGACTAATGTTTGTAGTGGAGTCCTTCCTGGTTCAGTGCTGGGCCCCTTACGGTTTACAGTATTCATTAACGATACTGATGAAGACATATCAAGTTTATTATCTAAGTTTGCAGACAATACAAAGATTGGCATGGTAGTTAATGACAGGAATTAAAGCTTAATTCTTATCTTTCGACAGCATTATCTTCCTTCAAATATCGACATCTTTTTATCACGTTTATAATTTTCTTTATGCGAGCAGAGAAAATGTGTTCGCTTGTGCTGCCATCTGTCGCGTCTTGTGCAAACTCTATCCAACTGTTTTTTTTTTTTTTTTTTTTTCTTCTTTTATGATGTATATCTTCCCTCTTCCACCACGAGGAATCGTTTTCTGGATGATTTTATTATCAGAAATGTATAATAGATGTTTCTTATGTCAATGGATTCTTTTCCTGATATCTCGCTTATTGTGACTCACCTTCCAGGTGCAAAGCCCTCCCACACCCGAAGGTATCAGCAGCACCTGGCTCGCCAAAGTTGAGATAGTGTATAGTGTTATTTGTAGCGAGACTCCGGGGTTCCCCCCCCCCCCAACTCCGCGTTTAACTCTGTGATGAATACAAAACACTGTAAAGGCCAGATTTATGTAGGTTAGTGTGTGTTCGTGTAATGTTAGTGTGGGTTGTGTTGTTTCTGTTGTACATCCGGCCTCTTAGCCCTAGGGGCTTGCATTTGGACATAAAAATCTCTAGTTTACCGTCTGGCGAGCCGGGCAGTAGGAAGTGTAAACTCTGGCAGGATGAACCCTGAGGTAGCCAAGGCTACAGACAGGGAAAACCAAAAAACAAAACAAAAAAAGCTGGAATTGAGAAGTAGTGGAGGGTAGTATGAAGAGGGGGATAAAGTAGTAGGAGGATAGAGCGGGCAGTAGCAGAGGCACCCACCTGGTTGAAAAGGAGGACAGGAGGGATACCCCAGCACACGATGTCCATCCTGGCCCAGAGATAGGAATTAAAAGTTGATAGTGGAGTGAACCGTCAGGTGAAAGGGGATCTCCCTCCTCCACCCTGGGTGGAGGAGGGGGAGGGAGATCCCCCTTTAATTCCAGAGACTACATTAATTCCAGTTCCGTTCGCTAGATGAGTGTCTTCTCAAGCACTGTACCCTGTGGGGTCCAGAGCTTTGATAGCTTTGGCAGCCTCTGTTTGTTCCATTCTTCGATTATATCAGTCTGGGTGGAATAACCCTCTGATCGCGTACGTAGTGTTAGCTTTTTTGTTCTTTTTCTTCGAAGCTGGATTGGGTCTTATCTTCGACTTCTTCGGGTAGTTCAACAACTCGAACATCAGTAGCTATCTTCAGTGTCTGTGCGGTGGGTTGCCTCCCCTGATTCTCAATGCACTCTGCTGCGAATTTTTATCAATTTTCTCCATATTCTTATCATTTACCCTGGATTTCGGATAATCGAAACAATCCGACCGCGATTACAACCACTCGATCAGAACAAGAGTTACAATTGGTGATGGTTGGCATTTGCCACAAATCCGTAGCTAAATTAGGAGTCGAGAAATGCCTTCTGCTGGTTTTTGGTCTATTGCTCTAAATCGCATGGGCGTGATCTTTTATTTCTTACAGAGGAACACTAAACTGTCGCTTCACTTCACTGCTAGGAACTTTTACTAAATTAATAAACACAGAAAACTAATATTCTACCACGCAAGTCGAAATACTGAAGTCGGTTTGCTGGGAAGCAAAATTCAGATTTTAGAGCTCTCTCACGTTCAGTTTTTGCGTTTGCTGTTAATGCCACCATCTGCAATTAGGCCCTTCTTTCAAAGGCACCATGTAGTAGTCTCTGGGAATATCGTCCGTTTTCGATTAACAAACTACGTTAATTCCCGTGTGCAGAGAGGACCTGGGAACAATAACCAAACAAAGCTCGCTTTGACCTTGGGCATCGGACATTGTTCGCTTTCACAGATTTTAGAGCATTTTAGAGTATACATTTAGTATCAGTCGATAGCACTCGTCCTAAGGAATCTTCTGATATCACATAGTCATTATCATTAACTTTGTAATCACTGATTCAATGCTTATATTCCGGGAGCGCCATTAAACACACACCCGTACACAACGTGGAACTCAAATTTCTTTGAGATAGTGGTGAAACTCCAGACTCAAAACCTCCATAAGCTTTGACACAATTTGGTTTTTCACGCCATATTCCTCACAGACGCAAAAACAGACACGCAGAATCCAACTTCCCTAACAGCTTTAAAATCAGCGCAACTCGGGTGCGCACACTTTCTCTTTTCATGATTTTCTTAAGGGTCATGGCGATGATACACTTCAAATGAGGTTATAATAAACAAACAAGGCACAAAGGAGTAATTGGGGATTTAATAGAGAGTGCATCCATAAACAGGTGTCGACTGCTTTGTCTCGTAAGTTCTCAGTTTTCACTATCTCATGAGCACACTCAAAATACAATCTGGTGACAGTCAAATTTTCGTCTTTAATCCGAAGTCATTTAAACCGAGGTCCCTAAAATCGAGGGTTTACTGTATCTTAAAAGAAACTTTCTATATACTTGGAGTTATTATTATAAACATGCGTTGGAAAAGATCTTATAAGAAAAATTAATTCCTAAATTTAATTTATAATCTTGTTAATCGGATTCGGTTTAAAACATAATTAAAATGAGAAACTTTCTTTCTAAGATCAGTAAAGGTTCATTATCTCCATTTCACTTTGAATCACCTTTTGAATCACTTTTTATACTTGTCATTAAATTGAAAATTCAACAAAATTCTTTATCGTCGGTGCACCTGCTAATAAGAATCCCGCTTAGAAGTTTAATAAAGATTGAGATGAGAAGCCAAACAGCTTCGAAACAGTGCTATCTAAGTGGTGGTACTCAACTGAAAATAAGTAATTGTGAAGGATTTCATAATATCAGACGTTGCAATAATAATGGTGCCAGTGTACGAACTTTGGTTTGTCTAAAAAATTCAACTATGCAGTTGATATTCTGAAGATCCTTGGGGAATTCCAGCTTTGGAATTAAAGAGTTTTGAATAAGTGCAGTAAAAAAATACGTTATCTGATATTTTGTACGGATTACATCGTTAAATCGAGGAGGCGGTTAATGAGCCCATAATATCGGAACTTATGCTTCATCAGATCATGGTCTAAAGTAGTGTTGCTCAACCTTTTTTGGCTTGTGTCCCTCTTCTGAAAGCTCGTGTTCCTCTGTGGCTCCACTCCTCATAGTCACTATTAGTTTGAAAAAGCTTTCGTGCCCCCATGGGGAAGGTATATGGCCCACGTTGAGGACTACTGGTCTAAAGAATCAGAAGGCCCAAAAAGGTCGATGTAGACGATATCCAGCTAGGTATTAACGAATTGTCGAAAGAGGCCAAGTTAGACATTATCGTCCTCCAGGGCGAAAACCATGCAACCTAACGCAGGGTTTACATACTGTGATAATTTTCTTAAAATGATTGTATCAAAATTTTTGAGATAATGCTGAGTTGGAGATTTCAGTTTTAATGACTTTTTTATGAAATGGTGTGATAAAATTTCATGGGATACTTCTCATCTTGCGATGGTTTGTTAAAGGTGAATAATAACTGAGTGATAAGGGTGGTTACTACATGTTATTCCAAATTATCAGGAGATGGAGTCAGGATCATAAAATCTTTTTCTTTTTTTTTTTTTTAATTTGATAAAAATTCAAATTGTCGCTTTCGTTAATATTTAAAAAGGACAAGCGATTATTTGAAATTTAAGAAATATTTCCTTGTGGGAAATCACTGAAGTTTCGAGTTTCGTAGTGTTCTAAAAACATGATATCAGATAGAGCAATTTGTAAAGACTTTAGACAAAGAGGGTAACTGCTTTAAATATCTAATCAATTTCCAACTTTATCTGATGTGAAACTCAAAGGAGGCATTTTCCTTGTGCCACTGATAAGAACGTTAACTTCGGGCGAGCAGTTTGACGCACTAATGAGCACGGTTGAAAAATAAGTATGGATTTGCTTTTAAACTGTCCTTCTAGACTTCTCAGCGAAGAATAAGGATGCAAATTATAAAAGTATTGTTGAGAACACGTTCAATAAATTTCAAAAATTAGAAATCAAAATGACCTCTCTGTTTAATTTCGTGCACTCCCAAGTAGATTTTCTTTTCGAAAAAATCTTAGGAAGGTGTAATGGATCGGATTCGTGGTATAATGCATAAAAAAGCACAAAACGTAGTTTTGTTTTTGAGACCAAAAGGCCTAGAAGTTATTCAGGAAATGTGGCGAATCTGTATAAGCATTCACTTTTGTAATAATTGACTTTAATCAATTTTCTTAAAAAGTAAAGATTATTATTTGGATAAATTAAATAAAATGGTCATGGTCTGTGACCAACTAACATGCAAGGAAGGTTGGGGGAAAACCCATAAAAGCCCTCACATCTGGTGGGAAATATTTCTCATTTCTTTTTCAGAAAGCAATGGAAGCCAATCCAAGTCTTTTTCTACATTGTTTGAGAAGACAGACACGTGAGCTCTTGGGTTGCAAGGGGATATAATCACCGCCCTCTCACCCCAGGTGGAAAAGACCTGAGGTAAAATCCCTTCACCGGAGGAATTTATATGGGCTTTTTTCACCACATGGCTCAATCAGTCTCAGGCGAAAGTTGCATGGTTCGTTTCTCCAGGAAACTCGGGTTTTTCATCCAACAAAACAGTAAACTGGCTGAAGAAGACACTCTCAATTATAGACACAATATGCTGATGCCCCAAAGCCTTAGTTACCATGACGCTCAATATACATCTAACAGCGATAACGTCCACTGCTTAATCCTCATAGACACGTAAAATAAATGGCACCATTTCCAAAAAAAAATAACACAGTGAAGCAGGTAATGTTTCACCTGCTTCACTGTGTTATTTTTATATTGCCTGTTGATTATCTCAATTAATAAGCAAAATAATACACTCGTGTGCAAAATTTAAGTCAGATTTTCGCCTGTAGCTTCTCATAGGAGTGGCCAGGATGTGAGAAAAGCATACTAAAAACCTCGTGAGGTAGAGAAATTATGAAGGAAACAACAACGGAAACAAAATGCTACAGAGGGACTTTATTCAAAAATGGCAACATAGCACTGGCTGCCATGATACAGATGCATCGCTGCCAAAGATGGAACAAAGGGAACAGGTGGTCCTCAGTAGGAGATATGGCCACCCCTAATGTCGATGCAGGCTTTGCACCGCCCATCCATATTAGAACAGTGTTGTTGATAAGTTCTTATGGTAACATCGTCCATTCCT
This sequence comes from Mastigoproctus giganteus, assembly GCF_048544385.1. Classification (NCBI taxonomy): domain Eukaryota; kingdom Metazoa; phylum Arthropoda; class Arachnida; order Uropygi; family Thelyphonidae; genus Mastigoproctus; species Mastigoproctus giganteus. Next base: position 90,226,480 of record NC_143581.1, read on the forward strand.
CTGTCAGCACCATCTTCAGCTGGTGATCATTTTCTGGTGGGTGTGGACGTGCCGCTAGGCATCTCCCCAGAGCGTCCCATATGTGTTCGATGGGATTTAGATCGATGGAACGGGCAGACCAATGCATACGGACAATGTCCTCACTTTCCAAAAGCATATCAACAGCTGCAGTGCGATGGAGTGTGGCGTTATCATCCATAAGCACTCGGGGCCAATGGCACCTCGGAACAGACGCACATGGGGAAGGATTACCTCAGTACAGTAGCGTGCACCGGTTACAGTACCGCCTTCCAGTATCTGGAGTTGTGTACGTCCATCCTAGATAACGCCTTCCCAGACGAGAACACTTCGACCGCCATATCGATCCCTTTCAGTGATGTTTACGGATGATACCGTGTGCCAACCTCACGCCAGATTAGCTGACGTCCAGAATTGCTTTGAGGCTGAATCTACTCTCATCAGTAAAGAGTAACTTAAGTAACGACTTTGCTGTGTAACCTTTAGAAATGGTGTTGGTCCTTAAGTTTTGCACACCAGTGTATTATCCAACAAGATTTCCAGTGTAAAGAAACAAGGTCGTTTTGAAATTGGCTTGCGTTTGTTTATTGAGTCTGACTTTTCTTCGTCGATAATCTAAAATAATTCGTCCCAAATCGGTTAAGTAGTTCGTCAAAAAAAGTTAAAAATACTATTCAGATTTGACAAAGACATTTCTCTGTAATTTTGCTTTGAGATGGTGTGTTGATGTATAAATTGCTCTTAGACAAATGTCTTTTCTTTTTAAGACGTTTTAATTAGATAAAGATAGTAAAACGGAAAAAGGTGAAGAACGCACACCTGGAAGTGCAACGATCAAGTGGAGTAGTTTTAGTAACGACAACATGCAAGTAAATACAGCATCTGCAATATCAACATGCAAAGCTTATACAGCACCAGACAAAAAACACTTAATTTGCACATTCCTGCACATAATTTGCCCATCCCTCCTTTAAATTTATTCCAACAATTAATTACACTTTATGTGAATGAAAATTTCCTGCAACCATCCTTTTCAATTTAAATTTGTCTCCGTGTGTGTGTGTGTGTGTGTGTGTGTGTCATCTGAGAAAAGTAAAGGCGCATCGGTTTAGTTTACTCAACCCTTTTAAAGCCTGATACACTTCGATTAGGTCACCACGCAGATGCCTAGTTTCCAGAAATTGAAATTTATAGAAAGAACTCCAATCTTCCTTCTTCAGAATATCTTTTTGTATCCCCCTGACTAAGTCTGTCTCTCTTCTCTGCACCTTTAGGAAGCTTGTAGATCTGTTGGAAAGGGATTAGTGATTTAAGAAAGTTCATGGGCTTTTCTAGCAGCCCGTTTGCATTATCAGAGAGTTTCATGTACAATTACCCCATGTCTAATGTACATGGGGTAATTGTACAGTAATTGATAAGCAAAAAGATCCCAGGTCTTTTTGCTTATCAATTGCTGTGAGCTTAGTGCTGCTTCATATGTTATTTCAGTTTATTGGTATCCAAATGTATGATAAATACGTTGCATTTATCATGTTTAAACCTCAACTGCCACTTTTCAGTATATCAGCTTAATTATTTAGACCTTCTTCCTGATTACCATTATTAAGTACGATGTCCCCCTTTTGTATCGTGGACACACATAGACATCACACTTGAAAAACCTACATTAATATCGTAAATAAATATTAAAAACAGGGGCCCAATACCGATCCCTGTTGGTGTCATTGTTATATTATATTAGTCCATGAAGAGCAGTAACCATTTTTAACTATTCTTTGTCTCTTACCACTTACCGTTCCTTTATTAATAATAATAACTCGACCATAATTCCACAATGCTCCAATTATTCAACAATCGTAGTATAGTATCAAAGCGAAATCTAAGCAAATAATGTCCAACTGTTCTTTGCGTTCATTTTCTCCTTGTGACTACCTTTCTGTGATTGCGATTGCCTTATGGTTACACTTAAATCAAGACCTTGCATTACTTTTTCACTATCGACTCCATTATTTTCCCTAGCAATTATGCAAGGAATCAGACTTTTTTTCTGTATTTGCCAAAAAAAGGGAAAAAATCCCCCACCCCCAAGATGCCTAGTTGCTAAGCTTTACAATCCGCACCTTCTAAGCCGTTTTTCATATGGACATCGTGAGCAACTCTCACCATTATCGTTATCATTTTTGAATCCTTTCTAAAAGCTTTCCGTATTCCTTCAAGTATACCTTCCAGACCTCATCACAGTACTCTAGATGTGGTCTTATAAAAGGGGTGGATGACATCCTTTTCCATACTTGCGAGGGTCCTTGGAATATATATCATAGACAGGACACCATGTACCTTTCTCGCCACTTATCGCTCAATGGAAAATTGTGCGCGCAGCTGAATCGTAACCCCTAAAGTCTTTTTCTTCCTGAACCACTTTTATCTTCACTTTCCCCTAGCTTATAAGCAGCTCCTGGATTTCTGTTCCTTGGATGCGCCCACTTCAACCTCTAAACCACTTTATGAATAGGAAATACTTTTGCATATCTTCAATCTACAAGCACTTTTGAAGGAGTTGTTTAAATAAAGCTAATTTGGTTATTATTTGTTTGCTTTCTTTTTTATTTGTTAAATATGGGAGAGGTCCGAAAATAAGGTAACATGGGTATTTTAAGAGTTTTAATCCTGCGGTTACGAAATTACACGAAAATCGGGTTACGAGTAGTGCTTCTGAAAACTGCAAGGAGATGGCGCTGTGGTTTGTTGTTTACATCTGGTAGGTACAGCAGAATTGCAGTGCCATTGGAGATATGGTCTTGTGCAAAAGTTCGTTTAAGTAATTCGATTTTCGCTCGCAAAAGGGACGCATCAAGCGTAACTCGTGGAGAACTTGTGTTTGTATATGGAGATATGGCGATGTCAACGAAACAGATCTGTGTTTGGTGTAATGAATTCAAGACGGACATGTAAATATTTCCGATGAACCAAGGAGTGACAGACCTTCAACAAATGAACGGAAGACATCAACGGGAGCAACGAATAGTGTGTTTTGTCAAACGGATGTGCAAAACTTCGAAGATTTTTCATGAGACTGGTTGCAGCGTTTCGTAAACTATGTGCACGCTAGTCCAAGAAATTGACAGAACAGCATAAGATAAATAAAAACACATGAGGTAACCCGAATTTCCGTATTCGTTAAAAAAATTAAATAAAAAATTCTGTTTATCCTTTGGATAAGCAGAATTTTTATTTAAGGACCTCTAAATACCCAGATGATCTCTAAGTGCGGTCACTTTGGTGACCGCACTTAGAGATCATCTGGACTCAAACAAGTCTGTGCGCCCGCTACCACAACTCGGCTATCAGGTCTGCTGTAACGAAGGCACAGGACAGGACTGTGACCTGAAATGACACGTAGCTGCATTATTATACCCCGTAAATGAAACGGTATTCTTTGATGAGGAAGCATGCTGGATCCTAGTAGCCAAAAAATGAAGTTCACTATGACTGTAAAGAAAATCATGGCAAGTGACTTGCTTTACAGTCATAAAGTCATGAATCGTGGAGGCATTGTTTTGATTAACTTATGGAACGTGGATTCAGAGTCCACGCTGACTGATACCTTCAAACGCTGAAGAAACTGAAGTCGCAAGTCCATCACAAACGTCCAGGATTCATGATTCAAAGTGTGGTTTCGTTCCTTTGGTTTTTCATTTGTTTAAACCTTTAAAGAGGTATCTTTCCGTTTGGGAATTCAACACAGACATGCTTGTACAACGGGAATTGCCATTTCTCTCATCGTTTGGCCACGATGAGGGAAATGGGAGCAGCTTACGTCTTTAGAATAAGTTGGTGTTAGGGAGAGTAGCGGAAACCTGTTTGAAATAAGGACTGTTCAATTTATGCATTCTTCTGATTTCGGGTTTCTGAACAATGGGAACTGTATATGTGGTAGAACCATAGAATAATGTTATTGTGTAGTCTGTAATTTATGTAATTGGTAGCAAAAGAAGTTCGTCTTATTAGTCGGGAATTTTCTCACTAATTAAATAGCCCGACTTCTCAATATTTTAACCAACTCATTAGCATTCGGAGGTAGGGGGAATATTTGCGAGAATGTAGCGTAGTCTATTAAATAATTTTAGTTAAAACAAGGACGGAATGCAACTGATACGTTATATTTATTTCGCCACAGACAGCAAATGATTTTCTGGCTCTAAGGTTTCGATTATCAGTAAAGTGTGTGCATATGGGATTGTGGCACAAATTCAGAATATAGTTATCAATAAAGCGTTGTAATGCAACTCTAAAAATACATTTTGTTTTGGCTGATGCTATATAAGCTTGCTTTCTATAATACTAAACAGTTAATACACTGCTGTTCAAAAGTTAAATTATAGTCATAAAATCTAATATGAAGAAAATATCTAGTTAGTGGAATGTTATCCAATCTTCTGCGGAAGATTGATATTTCTCAATATTTCAAATTTTATTCCATCAGATTCAATCAGTCTTATAATAATGAGTATCATGTCTTGGCTGATCCTGAACTTTCTTTTGAGGCAAGCTTCTTGATTGTATTACTCGGAATTTTCCATGAGTCTGCTTTGCATTCCAAAGAAAAGGGAGCGGAAGGGACCTTAATCGGTCACTTCTGGACCATGTTAAATTAGAACTGATTGGTGCTTTTTATAATGAAGTCTTTCATAGTCTGCCTGATTTGCATATTCCGAATCTTAAAATCGTATTCTTGAGTGATAGTCGAATTTATCGTGTTAAATACCACCAGACTAAGCTTTCACAATTAATTAAAAAATAATAAAGCTGGTTGTAGATTTAATTTTTGAACGCTAGTCTGTTCAGATGGCGTTAAGAATGGCTTGTGCTTTTATAAATAATTGATTTTGAATCAAAGTTTAAAATTAACTTTGTTTTTTTGATTAAGAGTTGTGTGAGGGGCTCGTTTCCGAGATGTTGTTTAAAATACTAACTTTAAAGGGCTCTTCATTAATTAAAAAATATTGACTCCACTTTATTTATAATTTGAACCCAAGTTATAAATAAAGTGGAGGCATTATCTGCGTCCGCAAAACGGTCAAAAAGATAAACCTAAACTTCCAAACAAATGTGTAAAATAGCATGTATAAATAATTCAGCATTCAATAATTTGGAAGACTGATATTAAAGATGAAGATGATTAAGATATAGAGATTATTGTACGATATCTAAATAATCCTATCACCAGAATTCCTCGATCAAGGGGATACGTACAAAATGCTTTTATTCAGAGTTGGATTCGTCTTTACAAGTATGTAGAATAATTCGCTGTCAGACTTATTGGGGAAATAATACAAAACAATTCTATAAATATAACTTTAATCACGAATTCCACATTAATACACATTTCAATATTTATTTCCGACATTCAAAATTACAATTTCTTTCCAAACGGTGGATTTTGAAAGTCTCTTACAGTTCTTCACTTCTGATTAAGATGGAGAGACGTTTATTTGCTGGTGAAGTCTCTGAACGTTGCACGCAAAAGTTCAATGTAGTAGCTGGAACTAAAAATTTCACCTGAGTAAAACTTCAGGTATTAACACGATGAATTACATAGCAATATTAAAGTCTGTACATGGGCAGTAGAAGTGGTTCTGGCCAAGGAAAATAACACTGAGGTAGAAACAAATTCTTTTGTTATATTAGTGTTTTTGTTTTTAGTTATTGTATTCGCTTTAAATTTGCTTGTATTCGTTGGAATTTCATCTGTCAATGAGAACATTAAACGTGTGACCAAGTGTAACTAAGTATACAACTTGGTTAATCTGGGATGACTTTTTTTGATCATCAAAAGTTAACTGTGTTTTCGTAAAATGACTAATAGATTAAGATAATTATAAGACTTCATAAGACACTTTTCATAATCACTCGAAACTTACAATTTTTATCAGTTTTGTCTAAAATATCCAAAACGTAAAACAGATATCCAAAACAAAGATTTTCATCAGTTTTATTTTGGATATAGTTTTCATCCAAGGACGAATCCAAGCACTACTAATAGGGGAGGATGAGGGTTAATAGGGGCGAAACAGTCGATTAAGAGGAGCTAATAGCTCCATCTTAATTGACTGATTATATTATTCAGGAAGTGACCACATTGATTTAACTGATTGTGCCATGCAAATTATACTGATACCTAAAAGGAGCCCACTAAGATCGCCAGCCATGGGCTCCCAAGAATCTAGATCCTTCCCTGTTTTCAAGTGTTTCTGTATATTAAGACATATCATACGTTTTGTTATTTTTATGCATTTAAAATAGGAAGTGTTTTAATTTCCAGTTCAAATCAAAATTATACAAAGGGATAACTATAAAATGAGATCAACTCTGATAATGGTTTCAGAGTTTAATGTTCCCCATTAGCGGGGGGTGTGTGTGTGTGTGTGTTCTTGCTGCATATCCTCACAGAGGTCGTGTGTCAGTTGGTCCGACAATCCAATCTTGCTACTTACTTACTTTTGTAAGGAAGCATAGGTTAAGTATATTCCACTTAAACTAAGAAAACATTATAGGAAAAGTAGTGGAGATAACAAATATATATTAATCAGATGGCATAAATCGTGCTATCTCGTGCAGCAGAGTGATGATGATGATGACAGAAATCTCTTTTCGTGGAAGTATATCAATGTCCAAAATAAATGTAAAAAATTCGAAACAGATAAACAATTTTACAATCACAAGCGCGAACTGTGAGAGCAGTAACTTTCTATAAATCTGTTATAAAAATCTAATTTAATTTACAAGTGACCCAGTTACTGCTTAAGAATATTAATTATGTAAATTAATTTATGAATTCATTAAAATATATATATATATATATACGAAATATACTGTTCAGATTATGATATACAAAAAATCAAAGCAATAAAATAAAATTACGTCTACCTGATTTGTCACTTTTAAAATCCAAAAGTTTAAATTCTGGGATGCTTTATCTTTTAAGGTTTATTAATTGTTCTTACATAAAATGATCTTTACATATGAAGACAATTGTCATATCTTATATACTTTTATGTTGCTCGAAATAAAAGCTAGTTCAAAATAATGAATTTTTAATTTCTATTTTAAGCAACCTAATCGTGAAAAGAAAGCTAATTAGAATTAAGTTTCTGTAAAGGGATCTACTCCTCCCCTCCTTACCTAAACCACCGTAAAAGAGTAATAAAATTTTACCAGAACAATTCAAAGTATTCTGGTAGAATTCTGTTCGATTATAATCGAAACTATGTACTCTGGTAGAATACTATTCGATTATAATCGAAAACAACAATTCCTGTGCGCAAATGTAGCAGCTTTCCAATCGTTTTAGTGTTATCCCAATTTCAGTTATAATTGGAACCAGTGATAGCCTTAAGTCTTTAATTAAAAGAAAGCATGGCTCGAGGATGGGTAGAGGTCTCGCATTCTAAGAAATATTGTCTTTTCTGCCTGCATATCATCAACAGCGATGGGAGGATGACACTTTAGAAAATGAACTTAGATGGATAACGTGGCTGTATGTTCGGTCTCATCTGGATTGTGTGTTTGTAAACCCACATTAGCATACGAATTTCCTCATCCACACCTCTCTCGATATTGATCCACAGATGAAAACCAAGTGCATTGCGAATTTAATATTCTCAAACTCCCAAACAGCGCCTTGAAAGCACCCAAAGGATGATTTGAACAGAATTTTATTTTTAAAATGAATCTATCGAAACGCACAAGTCTTGATTATGGAAATTCAGGAATGATATTCCAGTACTATGTGGACATTTTCAATTTCTATACGACCTGCACCGCAATACAACCCTCATTGACAAAATAACTTGCCCCCACAAATCTAAATGATCCGAAAACTTCTCGTGAAACTTTAGCCTAGGTAAGTGGTGAATACATAATATTATATTAAAATACACCTTAATATAAGTCTAAACACGTGTGTGTATATACCAGCCACCATAATTTTCAGAAAACAATTCAGACATTTCCGAAAACTTTCACCGGCAACATCCGCCTTAAGAAGGATATCACCTCCCAACAGATTCACCGGTCATTCAGCTCCAAAACTACTTATGATCACGAAAAGAAATAATGACAACGTACAACATTTTACCCTACATGAAGGAAACTGCCTTGTTCAGTTTTGACGTTGAAAGAAAAGTGTTCCAACACTTATGGAGGCAGTGCGTGTTTCACCGGTTTCCACAAAATATGACAAGGGTGGAAAAAAGAAAGGTGAGGGTTATTTCCACTATCGGGCGTAATAATTTGTTTGTCCAAAAACAATAGATGTAAATATTCTCAAAATTTTGACCAGTATTTCTAATCACTGCATGAGTATTTTTTTAATTAAATTGATAAACAGAATTGACTAAATACCGATAATGATATGCTTAAAAACAAATATTATACATTGTTTAATTTTGCTTAATATTCACTATCTTTATACTCGATAAATGCGTGGATTTTTCTGCAGTTATTGTTATTCTGCTTGAAGCGAAAAACAATTGTGATCAAAGCAAATATCGCTAAAGATTTCATGTTAGACCGAGTTTCGTGTTTGTTCTGTTATTTATTGTATACATTACTCTAGCAAAAGAATTGGGAAACCCCTCCCAATGCATCAATCGAGATGTAAGCAAAGCAAGAATAGCTTTAAAAATCTGAAGATGGCAGAGATATCGCAAACAAGCAGAAACAACGGGGCATTTATGTAATTTCAAATAGTCTTAACTGTCAGATTCCATTTGAAATTTGATCAATTTTTCATTGCATATGAGCCACACTTTTGAACCTCACAAAGTCAACCGAAGCCGATTCAGTTAAAAGATGGAATAACGAGGGCGAATCAGGTAGGTCAAAAAATGACTTGTAGGGATCACCAATATCTGAAGAAGGTTGGGAAAGCGAACCGAGCAATATCCTTAGAAAATTACGTTAGAAACCCAAAATGTTCGCAGAAGTTTCCGTAAGGAGCCTGTATGGGTATTCAAAGCAAAGATGCTGTTAAATAGCCCTAGCCCATCGCTAGCTCATCGTTCTAGGACCTTAGGACAGTGAAAACAGGCCTGGAGAACGTCAGTTACTGCAATGCATTGACAAAGTTCTGGATAGGTCATCACAAGATTTGGATCATTTGTCATTGTGTCTAAGTCATTAGTGCTAAGTCGTACACTAATATATTGGACAATTCACAGAAAAAAAAAAAAACGGGTTAGAAGAAAACAATATTCAACAGCTCCCATGGCCGGCTCAGAATTGAGCCCTGAATCCCATCAAACGCTTATGGAATGAACTTCAACGCCAGATAAGGGCACTTATTGATATCTCTCTCTCTCTCTCTCTCTCTCTCTCTCTCTCTCTCTCTCTCTCTCTCTCTCTCTCTCTCTCTCTCTCTCTCTCTCTCCACTTCAGCTCATCTGGTAACTGCATGGAAGAAGGAATGATCTGAAACTCTTGTTGCCTGCTACCAGGAACTGGTCGGATGTGTCTGATCGATTTTCCCAATGATCAAAGTTGGGGCTACTTATTAATTTGTTCAATAAAGCTCGTGTTTTTCTGAACGTGATGGTGTTCAAATGCTTTTAGTAATGAAATATTTAAAAGGATTGTATTCTGTGGTAAACAGATTATTTACTCATTCTGGATAGGCCTTTCATTTCGTTTTCCAACTTATAAAAGGGAATTCTGCTGGTTAAAAAGGAATTTGCTAATTTTTAGCGGGTCAAAACCCACCTTCGAAAACAAACTCAAGATAGGATGTTTTACTGCACTAAATTCGTTAAGTACATGTGAACAGTGGCCCACCATAGGGCTAAAAATTATGCTGTTTCTGTATAGTTAACTGTTGAATAAAGTAGGACTTATAATCGTAGTGTAGTATGGTGTGGTCGTTGCTTCCAGTATGATTAAAGCAGAGAGAGTTGTACCAAACTGGACTTCCAAGTTCCAGAATGGTGGTTGATGTTGATGAAATAATTAAGATTGACTGAGTGTGGGAGCCTGATATCATTACGCAGTTGTCTCAAAATAGAAATTTTCAAGGCAGCAAATGGTCTAGTTTCGCAAAGGTAACATTGCATTATGATTAAGACAAAAGATAGTTTATATATATGTCAGTTAATTTCTCTTTCAAAGAGACAAGCTAATTTTAGAGAGGTACACAGGCTTTTTGCCTGCCCTGTACTGAGGTTCACAATAATATTATTTGGTAAACTCTTGTGAATTATGTGTCCATATGAACTGTTGTTTATAGATGAAGTCTTTATTTCAAGCTGAATACTTGCAGTTACTGCAGCTTGGTGGCATCTCGCGAAGAAAATGGTAGCAGTGTGTATGAATGCTTATCACGTGTACTGTATTAGTGTAAAACTAAGGTGAAAACTTAAAGCGATTTATGTGGGGCAGTTCACCGGGTTGGGGTAGCTATAACTATCGAATACTTAATGAAAATAGATACATGGTGAAGTGCTACTCTAATCTACTGTAGATAATCCTAAAAGCAGTTGCACGAGAAGTTTTCGTGGTCAATGAGTGGTCAAAACAGTGAATCATATTTACAAAAATCAGAACATTTCTATTTGGGGAAAAAACAAACTTCTTTTTGCTCCTGTCCATATACGTTTCAGAATTACACTAAAGGGGATTCCAGGATTGCAAGGTGCGCATCCAAAACATACATTGTGGAGAGAAAATGCATTCGGCAATCTCCCATTAGCTCTCAATCACTTAGAGTGAAGGCTACTTAATGCTATTTTCCATTAATCATCTGATGGAAGGTTTTTACAACAATCTGGTTCTTTTTCATCTGTGCCACAGAACACCGTTCCAACAAATCAGAATTGCCTTCAACTTAAAATAGTTATTGTTCATTTTGTTTTTCAGTGTTTCCTGTAGTGAATTATCACTTTCGCTGTATTCAATGGAAGATTTTATCAAAGTGGGAGGTCGTTAAGTGAATATAATCCTATAAAATATTGATTCATTACATGCACTGTACTTAAGAAAAACAAACTTAACCGGTCTGAGACTTGCACCCACTACACATTAAGAAGGGTGGTGTGATAAATTTAAGTAAGTGTGACATCCATTGTGGTAATGAGGTAAGTGTCATCTTTACGAAGAGTTGCCGGTATTGGCCAAAAATTATAGTCCTTCCCAAAAGAGAAGTATTTATTCAAAAGTAGGTATCACCACCCATCGCTGTTTCGGTTGCTCCGCTGCTCGTCAGAAAGCTGGTGAACACAAAGTATAAACTAAGATAAAGGCTAGTAAGATAAAGCAGCATATGGTGATCCGAAGGTTCAGCTTCAAAATTCCCAGCGAATGTCTCGATGTTGAATATGAGATCGCATTCAAAAATATAATTTGCAAAGAATACACATTTTCCATTAACCATAACACGAACTAAAATGATCATAAAAATGCACCTACCTAGTTATGCTTCTTAGCTCTGTAAACGATCTTGGGATATTTTATTGCTGCAATGGTTTTAATATTTTTTGACAGTAGGGATTTGTGACAGTAGGGATTTGTAACAACTTTTATGACAGTAGGGATTTGTAACTGCCCTTTAAAGTTTATTTGTGGATCGTTGCCCTCATTTGTACTAAGCAAGCCTAAATAAAATATTTTATGATTTTTTCGAAACAAGAAAACTTAAATTCATACTTCTTACTAATCAACAACCATCCTCACTTATCTACGGTACCTTAGATACTGTAGTTTTTGAGTTGTAAGCAACCGTATATGTTTAAACCCTCCCTTATCTATAAGAGCTATCCTCAACTTTCCTGTAAAGGAGTTCTTCTGTTAAAATTTGGTTCGGAAACTGTCCCAGTTCATTGTATTGCTATACAAAAGCTAAACGACCCTAAATGGTACGTATGAACCACTTTCTTAATCATATATTAAACGAAATGACCATTTAATGACAGTTTCGTACTACATGCTCTTGGTTTACCTGCTTAGCTTACTTATGTACCAATAAAAAAGTTTTATTGAAGCTGAGCACCACTTAAGATCCGAATCTAGTCTAATGTCCTGTGGTTCCAACGCACGGACGGAAAACCTGGATACCCAGATTAATTCTTTCTTTGGCTAGTAATGCTTTGTTTTGTTTTGTTTTTTTTTTATTTAATCCAAAATGATTTAGCTGAACGCGAGTACGGCTTATATACTCCAAATATAAAATGTAAAATTTTATATTTGGCATGAATTCTTCGATTACATCAATCCAAGTATGGAAACACCACTTTAGGAATGCAAATCGGGAAATCACCGCGTGCATTGTAAGTAGAAATGCAAGCACGATTGTGTTTTTTTCAGTAAAACACATAAAATTCACTATTTTGTGTTTTATTTTCAAAAATGTTGAGTCGGTCTCAGGCAAGGGAAGCATAGTTTTTTCTCCCGGAAATCGGGTGTTTCGTCCAGGAAACAGCAATCACCACAGAACACCCAATTTACAAACATATTACATATGGCTCAATATGGCCTAAGTTTCTGATGCGCCTAAAATATTTAATGAAATATTTACTCTAAAGTATCTCATAAGAATCTTACGCTACGCTGTTAAAATTGGAAGTCCATTGCAGAGTAAAGTTATAAAGGTATCGGGATTTTGCTTAATACTGCTAAATGAAAGGTGTAGTCAAAGACGCTTTCATTTCGATGCAGCATTATTTAAAATACCTTGTGTTTTAAGGGCAAGAAATATCCCTGAAACCCGACATATCTGAAAAATACTTTTGCTTCCCACATCAAGAAGAAAAACAGTTTGCTTTCAATTAGATTCCAATATTCGTTATCTCCTTCAGCGATAGTGTCCAGTTTCCCCACATCCAAATAAAGATCCTCTTGTAAAAATCCTTTCTTAAAATCCTTTTATAGGACCACGTAACATCAGGAGGCGAATGGGTGTAAGATGGCGAAAAGTGAAGAGTGTTTGTTTGATCGTGGTAAATAAGTAGTTGCCAGAAACAAAATATGAAAGTCTCTAATAAAGAAAACAGCCTGGGGGGGTCACTGTTACGTAACCAGTCCGTACTTACGGTTATTTTTATGTTAGCAACACTTCGAAACGGTGACAGCAGGTCGCCGAACCGGTTGTTGTCTTCACACAAATTTACGATGTGTCATTAAATACGATGGACGGTGGAGTATACACACACTGCAGTGACGTTTCAGAAAATTCCCCTTTCGTATCTCAAGAGAGAGAGAGAGATATGAGGCGTTTAGTTATACAGACCTAATTAATATGGACAGTAACCGTAGAATAGACCCCAAGACACAGACACACACACACACACACACACACACACACACACACACCCTGCTTAAGCCTCCAGTTTGACCGAACATGACCTGCTTCTTTTAACAGGCTTCATAATTCGTTAGAGGATAAATTTTGACCTGAACTGACCCAAGTAAGTGTTAATGGTACATGTCTGTGGATATTTATATTTGCCAAAACAGTTCATCGAGCGATGTCACAGATCTAATATACATTTAAAACTACTAAATTTTCCGCATCCAAAGTTTGGAAATAGAGATAAGTAATTTTTTTCCTGTAATATTCCATCTCGGTTCTATTGTCTCTTAATCTTTAGAAGCGTCCTCAACAGCTAACAGATTAACACCACGAGAGACGCCAGACCATCGTTAAGATTTGCAAAACCCGATCAATATAATCTTGTGCAATTTGATTACAAACGACGTTCTGGATGCTTGCATATCTTATGATTAGTCATCACTCTTTTCAATTGCCCTTCTTCATTACATCAAGTACTTAACTATAGCGATGTACAATAATTTCTTCACAAAAACTCACGTCTAAGAACACGTTCACATCCGACTACTTTGGATTGCATTTTATAGTACAATACGATCACACAAACACAGTTACTAAATGATGCTAAATATTGGTACAGTAACATTGGCAAGCTGTTGTCTGATCATGGTAGTTAATTGGGCTTCAGCCACTGGAATAACGGCTTTCGGATCTTCATTTATGGCATATGACAATAACATAGATAGTGCAGAAGTCAGATTACCCAATCCTCGCATACGTACTTGTACATGGCCTAATTTCCAAATTTTGAACTTATCAAGTTGTTGTCTGGTCTCACCGTTGCTAAACTGAGTGATTTGGATCAACACTACCGTGTCCCTGATCTTGATGTCCGCCTCTCCGTTGAACAACAGCAATCGGTAATCTTGCAAAACGCGATATTTAGCCGTCACCTTGATCTCATCGAATCCAATCACGAGGCCAAGGGTTATGGAGTTGTTTGTGCACCGAACGTAAGCCGGTTTTCGGCGTGAGATTGACGACACACCTCGAGCACCGCCATTATATAAGAAAACTACCAAGTAATCGTCAATTTTGATGGTGGAGTTCGGAAATCGAACGGGCTCCATGAAACGAATCAAACGTCTACCGAACCGAAGGAGAGTGTCAACATATTCATCCAGCTCCTCTCCATTCATGCAAGGGACTTGCCGCTTTTGCCTGTGATGACTTTCGGTGAGTTCACTTGCTCCATCTTTTTCGAGAGGCAAAACGTCTGGTAATCTTTGACCCTTTCCTAAGACGTGTGCGATAGCACTTTCCACGTTTTCTTCAATGACCCGTTGAATTTTCTCCACCACTGAAGAGGCGACAGCTTTCAAAAGTTCCCCTGCTTTGGCCATTGGACGTTTCTTGAGAAAGCTGTGGAACTTCTCAACGACGTTGTTGAAGTAAGTCTGGAAAGTACTTTGTGTCATAGTGAGGTCATCCCCTTCCATGTCCATTTTGGCCGACCAGGCGGCTCCTCCTTGTTTTATGGTGGCCTCGAACCTACCTTCATCACTTACCACCTGAGAATAAGGGGGATTGAGAAAGCCTTTTATCCGGTAGATGGAGCTGATATGAATTTCTGGATAGTACAACAGGAGACTGGTCCTCATGGAATCGAAATTGCTCGCTACATCCTGCACTTCAAAATTGCTCAAACCGCGGATTGAGGTTTTGCGAAGGGATACATTTACAAATCCCTTCGGTTCGTGAATCACCAAAGACAAGGTATCCAAGTGAAATGGATCAAGAGAAGGGAATTCAGCGCCTGAATGCCCATTGAGAATGACTTGACGAGTTTCTTCCATCTTTTCCCGAAACACTGTATGAAGACTGTTTCCAATATCCAGCTTCTCCACCTGGGACATCTTACTGCCTAGAAAAGTCAATAAAACACATCCCATTATTATTATTTATTAATTATTATGAGAAACATTTTCCGCAATAAAAAGAGTATATCTAAAACAGAATATTGCTGTCTATATATAGTGATATTTGAAATACTAAAGTAAATCTAAATTAAATTGCTTTTTAAATAACGGTTATATACCTGTAGTTCACAATATATTTTATATTTTGCAATATTGCAAGTTTTTACAAAGGTATAAACACCTTTTATCAGTTAGAAAAAAGTAGAACTATTTCGAGGACAGTGTAAAGCAGGGTTGCCCAGCTGATGGACCACGGACTGGTTGCAGTCCTCCACTTGAAATTTTTTTTTTTTTTTTTCGGTCTGCGAGGGTGTTCTCCTTTTCCCAAAATACGAGTTACCGCTTTCCTCCTTTGTACTAAATGCGACGAATCTTGTCGAAAACACTTTCATAAAAGTAATTAAAGATATTTCGTGTGATTTTTCACATGATTTATATTAATCAATTTTGTTTTCAGAAGCAATTTCAATATATTTTTCTAGGTTTTGATGGTTTAAAATCTAATTGGTATATAACGCTGCAATATATTAAATTTAAATACATTTCTTTGAACTTTAAGAGTCTGATTCTTTTAGATGTCATTGCGCTTCTTAGATTTAACCATCGTATTTATATCAGCGTATCGTTTCTTCTCAAACGCATGGAACCAAAGTTTTCCCAAAGAACTAGTGGATATCACTTGTCAATATTTGATGAAGACATTAAATACGTTTTCTGTTTATCCTCGAAATGGCCATATAGGGCCAGAATAGCTTATAAAATAGAATACAAGAACAAGAATACAACATAATGCAATTTGCAGATGTGCTAGGTTGTCCCTGCGAATTTTGGCAACCCTGCTTAATGTGGATAAGTTCCGTACGTTATTGCTTGCTCTCGAATTTTGAATCGGTCGAGTGGACTTTGGACATTGTCGCCTACTTTTTGAATGGATGTACCTCATTCTCTATTCGGTATTGTAAGTCTGTATCTATAATATTGTATGACATTGTAAATATACGGCAGGGTTGCCAATATTTACAGGGACAATCTAGCACAATAAAAAAAAAATTGAAATGAATCTACAGATGAGACAGTCCTCCGTGCCAACTTAGTCGGCACATTATATCGCTGTGTCCCACTCATTTGGAGAAATTGAAAGTTTGCAGGAATCGCTGAAGTCCTCTTTAATGGATACTGTAGTTAGCCATTCTTAGACGGAGTACGATTTTTCCCCGTGAGTTATTTCGGGTTTTTTTATCCCATCCAATATGTCCATAAATTCTACAGATAATACACAAAATCAGCAAGAGCGACAAGCTCCGGCCGTTAAAAGAATAAGGTAAGATCTGTTTATATGGTGGAATTTGTGAGGAATATTATTGACATTTCTTGAAGATTTGCTTAATTTTTGTGTGTGATTGTGACAGCTGTGAAGATGAATTTAAGAAACATCGAGATTTTTATTAAATGTGTAAGTTTATTGGACAGTGTTTTATTTCGCATATCGTAATTAGAGATTTCGTCTTCACGATTACATGTGATTGGTTTTGGTGCAGTAGTCAGGAACACATCTAGAACATAACAGGAAGAAAAGGTTCAGACAGTTTAGCAATGATGCTACCAAGCTGTTGTTGTTTTAATGCCACAAGTGCATGTTCACGGCTAGTTTGCATGTTGTGTGGGCTGAAAATCCCGGGGGAATCGACTGAAGAGGATTCTTCCAACCATAACCGAGAATCGGATGCAGGCTTCTCCAATTGACAAGTGGAGAAACTACTATACTGTCACGGAAGATGTACTACCAATCGGGGGAAAAGAGCGGAACTCTGTATGTTTAATGGCCTCATCAGAAAGTTTTCCCATTGCTAGAACTACAATTTGAATGTAACAATCCCCTCCTCTCACACTCAGCGCTGATCGATATCCTCTGTGCAGCATGGATGGTGAGCCGTTTGTTTTTGATGGAAAACCGATACCTTCATTCATCCATTCTTTCACTTTTTAACGCACACGTCTTCATAATTCTCGATATTTTCAGTAACTTCTAGTCAGGAATATTTTAAATGTTGTGTTTTCTTTTAAAAAAAATTAGTTCACTGCCATTTTATCAGTGGAAGTAAAAAAATTCATCGAAACAACACAGACGTTTCTCTGACACTGTTCCAGTTCTTGTAGTGTGTTTGGGGGAGGGGGAGCGGGTTCTCTATTACTCGGCTGCATTAAAATAAACTGGGTTTGTATGCCTGCACATTGGTTGGCATTTGTGCTGTCGGTTCAGGTGAAGCCTTTGAACTACTTTGTGTGTAAGGTAATTTTCATGATATAAGAACTAGTTTTAAATAATATAAAAAAAAAACACTTCTATCTCTTCACTTATACAGACGCCAAATGGATGCAAAGGAAAAAGTACGAACGTGGCCTGCATATTTTGAACTTGTTTCGAGCGATAACCCTTTGCTGTTTCCCCATTGAACTCTGGGACGACAATATGGCCTGTAAATTTCCTTTTATCCGCATGCAGGTGTTTCTTTTCTCATTTTTTCTGAATTTGATCATCTCTGCGACAAACAGGTTTCACTTATTTGTGTATTGGACGTGTACGCCCCAATTCTAGTAAGTCAATGAAATGTGAAATTCATTCTCCATATCAAACGGCAAGGGCTGTGCGCATTTACAGCTTTCAAATTGATGATGCGTTAATATTGACACAAATTGGCAATAGTGTGCGCATTCGAGGGCATGGCTTCAAATTAAAAGATACAAGGTATTCATTTGAAAGTAAACCCACGATATTTGTATTAAGTATAACACTACCAAGTGACGATGGTTGGTGCAATTTTGTGAGGGCCCTAGTGGAGGAAGTGATAGTTTTGAATTTGAATTGTTCATTTTGTCAGAATCCATGTTTGAAGTTGCATGCGTTGTTCCTGGTGAATAAACATGGTACCATTTACCACCCAACCACGTGGTATTATGGAATCTTACTTGGAAACGAAGTCTTACAGTGAATATCAACAAAAACAAATAACATTTCCTAAGTTACAATTTTTAAAATAATAAAGCAATTTTGTGAGTGTGGATCATTTAGTTCTTATGCGTGACACTTTAGACGACATTCGGCAAAACAATTTTTGCAATTTCAAATCAAATCTCTGAGGAATGGTATATGACGACAATGTCATTGTAAGTGATGATGATGTTCGCATCACCAAACCAGAAAATGAACTTTTATTTAAAATTCTGGAGGCCTCCGAGGCAGCATGATATATTACCATCTGCTACTCGTTTGGAGCATCTCAGTTCGATTCTCGTCCGTTACTGGAGGAATTTCTAAAACCTTCTACAATCAAAGCAGTTAACCGACGTGAGGCAGAAAAAAAATTACGGATATGAGCGACAAGCTCCTCTGCCGTTAAAACGATAATCTGAATTAGAAAATACTTGGGTATAGCCTAAATAATTTAATATCCGGCTTCGAAAGGCTTTCCTGTGAATGGAATCCCAGTGCAGTATAGCCCCTTTCTTTTTATCCGATTAACGTGTGGAAGTAACGTCTCTTTGGAAGCCATATTTCGTGACTATGACGGATTCAATAATATTTACGACAGTCAACAAAGTCTTTTCCTGTTCATTTCCTCTCGCATTTCCCCATGAAAAATGCCAGTTGACTTGCCAACTTTTCGAAAGGATTATCAACAATAGAGTTCATTAACCAGACTCAAAACTGCCGGTAGGAGTTCAGAGGTTGTCGAATTCTTCTCTTACACCAGTAATGAACTATCTAAGAGTGAACACAGTAACGCTTTTCGAGTTAACGAATCTGTAATAAATCTGCCATAAGGTCTTGTCTTTAATACATTTTTAGGACTACACATTTGTTCAGACTGCATGTTAAAAACCTTGCCCTCCTTAAGGAAGCTCCATGTAATTTTCAAGTCAAGTAATCAGCCGCTCATCTACAGGGCAGCCCACATCTACCCACACTCGAGTTTCGCTTGCAGAGTACACTTCCACCATGATTTTATTCTAAAATATCTTTCACCCTTTATATTGTTCAACAGTTTTAAACAATCTGACTGCTCTAAAAAATTTTTTTTCAGGATCAGTAATTTCTGAACTTAATACAGGCAGTACGTATCTTCTGTTGGCCTTTTCCCATAAATTCATGCTGTTGTTTATGTATTTTTCGATAAACTGAATTTTTTGATTGAGTATATTACGTCACATAAATTATTTTGGTGTCATGGTAATCGTATTCAAGTTCGATTTTGAATGCGATTTTCGTCGACCACTAAAGGAATTTCTGAAGTCCTCTTCATTCGAGGCTGTAGTTAGTCGATCTCAGGAGAAGGGTGTAGGATTTCCCCGTGAGTTACCGGGTTTTTCATCCCACATAAGCACAGATACGGATATGGGTTACGTCCAAGGACCGCCAATATAATAAAATAATAAATATTTATTCATATGTCTCTCTCTCTCTCTGATAGAGATTAAATTTAAAAACGTTCTGAGAAATCTAAGTTCTTATTTGTGCCAAAGCAACCGAGGCCACGAGGCGTCAGCTTATTTGATCTGTAACTGGCGTGTATGGTTAGTTTGTCCATTTAACAGTATTTCCATTTTTACTTTTAACAGCGTTTGTTTAAAAAAAAAAGACCAAATTATGGGCTTTTTCTTAAAACTGGAATCATGCGATCATTTTTATTTTTAAATATAATAAATAAATTACATACTGTAACGTTATTTCCACGTGAAAAAGCAATTGCTTTTATACAGTTATCAGGTATACAAAACCTCACCCATCTAGCACAAAAACTAACTAAACCAATCGTGCATTACGGCCTTGTTTCCCCTTGCAACATAAAGCCCATAAGCAAACAAACAACTAAATCAATGTTTACAGGCCACGTTTCATTTAGTTGCAGCCATATTTGTTTCATTCGTCGAGAAAAATTCCATTTTATTGAAGCCCAAACGACTGTATTTTGAATGGAACCCAAACCTTTCACTAATGAAGTTTATCATAGTAGCGCTGTAAGGAAGGCGATTAAACCTTTCTCAAAACAGTGTTACATATTCTTATCTGCTCGAAATGGATATCCGTAGTCAGTCAGTTGAGAAATCGTTTGTTTCTGCTCAAATGCGGATACCTTATGATTTGTGTCGGATTGCGTCCAACGCAGGCTACACAGATATTACGGCCATAAGGATGTGCGTCTACCTTTTAAATCAAAGGGAAGCCATTGCTGTAAATCACGCTCAGTGGCAACGATTGTGGCATCAGAAAGATTAATCGTTGAGGACAATGTTGAATTTAGAAACACAAACCACTTCGTATAGGATTGCCAATCTTGCCATATTTCTCTGGAAAGCTTTTTCCGCTTCCGTGGTCCTGCTCGTGACGCATAAGTTCCTGTATTACCGGATAATAATTATGCAGCTTTAATTTTTCTTTCTGTGCACTGATATCCACCGCTGAATACGATTAACTCACGGGCAAAACTTGCCGTGAACTTGTAAAATGATTTAATCTACTCGCAGCCAACTGGTTCTTTATATTTAATGGATTTGAGTAACTAACTACAGAATTCTTTGCAACTTCACCTACAATTTATTTTTATTATCAGTGAAAAATTGGCCTCGTTTATTTTCAACTCTTTCTTTGTGAGAAACTTTCTGTAATCCGTAAAGTAAATTTTCCTATATTCTGACAATTTATTCGGGTGGTTAAATCTACACGAAAAGCTTGATTATTTTTTAAATCTCTCTTCCTCCCTCTCTCCGTGTCATCCTCCCATGCCCTGAACACCGTCTTTTCCTATTAAAATTTTGTAAACCTGGAAATTTCTGTAATTTTTCCAGTTAAAACCGTTTTCATAATTCATTCAGGGCATTGTGATGTCATCAAACTTTCCTAATTTGTAAATGTAACCTTAGCACTTGGTAATTTCAAAGTAAACTCACGTATTCTAGTAAGATTTTTAAAAAATCGTAGTATTTCGACATGCACTAGTAGTTCAGCAAAGCAAAAGCGTAAACCTTGTAAATTATGGGCAATTCGCAGTGGGCTGTTCGTAGGTTAAGTACGCAGAACCAAACATGTTTTTCACGTTGCTTAATGAAATACTCCAGTTTCCTTACTTTTGCATTAACTCGCTTTTTTTTTTCTTAAATTGTAATACTGTGGCTGTCACAGAATGTTCTCGATAGCTCCAATGTTATAAAAGAATCTAATATTTGTCTTTTAGTTCGGTTAAAATGCACACTCCATTGCAAACTAAAGGAGTCGCAGTCAATGTCCTTAAACTCTCACCCTACACTCCAAGGAGTTCTGCTAACTTCTCATAAACTACTTGTAATCGTCAGTATATGGTGTAGAATGCAGCAAATGCTAGTAACATTCAGTCATGGTTTCTGTGAAAACAACCTGCAACTCATGTAGGCCACATGAACGGATATATTTTAATCATCAAAAGCTCTTCGAATAATTTGAAGCTTAGCTTTTCGAAATTTACAATTATAAATAATGTATTTTACTGAAGTGACTGTGCATAGGAATTTTGATAACTTGGCTGAGAGATTGAACAGTTTCGAACCTGCTCTCTTCGCTGATAAAAAATTCCTGCAATGAAGCAGAAAAAAGTTGGTCAAGCAAGACTTCCCTCTTCATGAACTCATGCTGCGATCCCTTAAGGGTATCATTCCTATCGAGACGGTTCTGTACCATATCCTTAACCACAGACTTCATGATCTTATTCCCTACTCTTCCACCTTAATGGTACATGGAAACAATGAAGATAAGCCAGCAAGAGAGGAACTCAATATAAGATTGCATTTGTTTAGGAAATCCAAAGAATCACGAATTTCACATTTCAGGTGGATCATTGATGATCCACATTTGATTAAATTCTTAATTTTCTCCCAACACCGGGAAACTAAAGGTGCAGGTTCGAGTTCCGTCAAAAGCGCGAAGAAATTTTGTGACTCCGTGGCAATGGTCCCCCAGCGGGAAACTAGTTTTTCGTCCAGGAAAATTTGCCAGAGAACACGTAAAATTTATTTATAGACATATTATACATGGGCTAATATGAAGCGTTTATTTTTTTTTAACCCCATCAGTTTGACTTCGAATATTTAGCCTGCGATTGACGGAGTCCTGATACCCTGCGTCGAAAAGCAAAGAGATCTGGGTGTGATCTTCGACAAAAAATTAAGATCATCATATAGAACTCTGTGCTAAATTTAACAAGAGACGGTGGGCTGCCAAGCAGCACTTGCTACACATTCAAAACATAAACCTGATAAAAATGTACATCAGGATGATGATTTTCGGAGGTGTACTGTATGGAGTAAAGTTGTGGGGCTCGGCTGCAAACACCACAATTAAACCATTAAAAGTCGCAGAATACTGGCTCCTGAAGTGGGCAACCTGGAAGTGTCATATCCCACCACAACAACACACAACACCGATGGCCAAAGCGCTGAATTTAACCAGGTTTTCAGCATTAATGCACGAGAGAAGACTCATCTTCACTGTAAAAATGATCGCAGGAAGAGTATCAGCGCCCAACATTTGGAACACCATGTGCTGGCGGATCCTCCAACCAGCCCTCCGCTCCACGCCCAAGCTTCTTGCTCTTCTTTCGAGGTTACATTTTAAAGATCGGTTCCTCCCTTATCAGAAGCTCCATCTAGTCCAATCCCTGGATGCTGACTTCTTTAAAATAATAGATGATAAAAAGTATAGGGTATTGTAGAGTCGTGGTACCTGTTCCGGTGAACCTTACAATAAAGATCTTATTTATATATTCAAATTTGTCAATACTTCTTATAAAGATGTTAAGTCTTTAAGCTTTTAAATCTTCTTCGAATATGACAAACTGAAAAATAGACGACAACCTCTCTCTCTCTCTCTCTCTCTCTCTCTCTCTCTCTCTCTCTCTCTCTCTCTCTCTTAGCAGAACATGTTTTTAAAGGCCATATCTCTTTCTCCCTATCTATGGTCTAGACTCGTATGTTCCAGGTGTTCTAGATACATTTGTACCTGTTTGCAGTGCAGCTGAATTACAGCTGCTGCTTTCTCTCGTTTCCCTTTAAATCTCGCATCCAACAAGTTTGCAAAAGCAGTGCGAGGGTCAACAATCTCAGGTGCACTCACCGCAAAGCAGATGTAGCTGACACATTTGCTGGTGAGAGTGTAATGTTCTGGCGTGCCACAAGAATCGCTTGTTCCTTAATGAGTGCGCGTGCTGTCACGTGAGTCAGTAACAGTCGTAAAAAAAAAAAAAAAATGGTGTCATGCAAACGCTGTGACAGCTTCTGGTCATGCCCCATTGACCAGTTCCACTTTCAACACTCCCTAAATCGCATCGCATCTTTGAAATACATTGAGATCCATTTGAGGTGGCAAGCCTAGATTTTTTAATAGACTTACATCTTTCTCTTTCTCTCTCTGCCTCGTTTTGATTGTTAAATGTCACGTGAAAGCCATTTTTAAAATCTCGGGGATTGTGCCTAGAATTTGTCATTATGTCTTTGATTTGAACCAGATACAATTAATAATAAGTAAATAAAAACTAAAAACCGCTGTGTTTAATTTAAGAGAGACTTTATTTTAAGAAAATTTCTGAATTCAAGGGAATTATGATACTTATGTGAAATAAAAGCGATTCCATAGAAATCCTTTGGCTAAACATTAAAATTCCTTTATAATCAATGAGGAACAAAATTCAAATTGCAGATGCAAGATTCAAATCTCGCCCGTTTGTTCCTCATTAATTATAACCGAATTTGATTCAGATTCAAAAATGTCACGTTTGGTCTCGAGGGTTGCTGCAGAGGGTTCCACTGCAGCAACCCTCTTTCCACGGTTGCTGCAATGGAAACTCTTACGGAAATAATAAATGATTATGAAACTCAGAATAGTTTATAAAGAAAAACAGTCTGCTCTTCATAGAAGAAAGACAGAGCTAATAAAATCTTCTAGGAAGGTTTCGTTAATCATTTTCTTTTACGTTAAAATGCTTGTTTGCTAACGTACATAACCTGTTCCCCCGTAACGGCTTATGGCCTGATACATCGCGCTTGCCACTCGTTTGGTTCAGATCCCGTTGACAGCTGAAGGAATTTCTAAAGTACTCTTCATTCTAGGCTGTAGTTAGCGATATTAGGCAGAGGGATTACAGTTTCTCCGTCAGTTATTACGGATTTTTCATCCTGCGCAACATACAAATGGGCCCCTGAACTCACACACACACTTGTACAGACAATACATGTATATATACCGTATAAGCACACGCTTGGAGACCTTTAAAATAATAAGCACCAGGAACTAAAGGAAATACATCGCCAAGAACCCAAATGACACAGTTTTAGCCCTAAATGGATATCAGATGAACTAATGAGACTCGTGGCAGAGAACAAAAATTCATGGGATGCACATAAATTATCTGGCGACACAGAAACATATGACAGATATAAGCTAGTCTGCAATAAAGTCACAAAGCAGGTTAGGCAAGAGAAGGCAGATTACGAGAAATCTCTGGCAAAGGATGCAACGAAAAACAGCATATTTCACTTATGTAAACTCTAGAAGGAAGGAGATGAATCAGATTGGTCCACTTGATATCGATGGTTCGACTGTTGATGATCCTGCTCAGATAGCTGACAAACTGAACGAGAATTGTGCATCTACATTCACACATGAGCAATTTTGTAGGGAAGTGGAGGACAGAAGCTTATTAATCTCTAGCAGGGAACTTAATGATTTTGTAATAATTGAGAGCAAACTGGAGGAGAAAATAAGAAAGGCACCTGGCGTGGATGGGATCTATCCAGTTATATTAAAGGAAGCGGCAAAGGAAATAAGCAAACCCTTTGCCATAATTATGAGAGCATCCTTGGACGCAGAGGAGGTCACTGAAAATATGGAATTGTAGCACCCAGTTCACAAATGGGAACAAAGGGTGGCACGAGTAATTACAGACCTGTTAGTTTAACTTCTGTTCCTGCAAAATAATGGAGTCACTGGTTAAAGAAGCATTGCAAGATCATCTAGACAGACTGCAGTAATAGTTAAGACACAGCACAGGTTTGTTAAAGGAAGATCTTGTCTGACCAATTTGATTGGATACTGTGGTGTGGTCACAAAGGAACTGAATTCCAAAAATAATTTTGATATCATAAAAAAGGTTTCAGGAAAGCTTTTGATACTGTTGTACGCAAAAGACTATTGTACAAATTGGAGGGGTATGGCATTAAGGAAAAGTTGTTACAATGGATAACAGGATGGTTGAGTAGGAGAAGACAGAGGGTGGTAATCAATGGGTGCTGCTCTTCGTGGACTAATGTTATTAGTGGAATCCGCAAGGGTTCGGTGTTGGTCCGAACCCTTGTTTTTATATTTATCAATGATATTGATGAAGGTATATCAGGCTTAATGTCGAAGTTTGCAGATGATACAAAGGTTGGCAGGGTTGTTAATGACGATAATGACAGTGTACTACTGCAACAGGATCTAGAAAGGTTGGGCTGAAAAGTGGCAACTGAAGTTTAACATTGGCAAATGCAAAGTACTGCATATGGGTAGCAGTAACCCAAAGAAACGTACCAACTGTGGTACTACACTTAGGGTGGCAGAGAATGAAAAAGCCCTGGGAGTAATTGCGCAGTCAGATATGAAGTTTTCTGAGCAGTGCAAACAGATTGCCAGAGCAGGTCATTGGGTCTTGTTAATGATATACAGGAATTTTGCTAGTAGTGATAAGGAGGTGATTGTCCATTTGTATAAGGCAATGGTCAGGCCACGCGTTGAGTGCTGTGTTCAGGTCTGGAGGTCTCATTTTAGGAAGGATGTAGAGTTGCTAGAACGAGTACAGAGAAGGGCAACAAGATAGCCGAGGGGAACGAAGAGTACACTTACCAAAAAAGAATTAAATTCTGCAAATTACAGCGTTTGGAGACTAGGCACCTGCGAGGTGATCTTATTTAGATGTTTTAGCACTTGAATGGTTTGAGCAGGCTCAATGCTGGTGGGTGGGATTCTTCCTCTTGCTCTGGTTACGAACCTAAAGGGGCATAAATTCAAACCGAGGAAAGACAGTTGTAGAATAGATGTGCGGAAATTTGTCTTTAGCCAGCGGGTAGTTGATTGCTGGAACGAACGTCCATCTGTCGTTTGGGAAGTTGATAGCTTAAATAAATTCAAGCAAGAACTGGACAAACTTTTACAGAGAATGGATGGGTGAAATAGGAAGCGTTTTTTTTATTTATTTATTTATTTTTGACTGATACTGTATAAGCTTGATTTCTTGCATCATATTCTTCTACTAATGTTAATGCTAATTTTGACGGTGCCACCTGGCCCCAGAAAAAATCAGCACATCACCAAGGGATGCAGGTGATCACTCATAGACACAACCAGGTGGCCAGGATAATACATCAGAAGCAAGCGCAAAAATACCAGTTGATCAAAGAAAGTGCACCGTATTACAAATGTCTGGCCGTACTAGAGATCCCTAGTCAGAAATTATACTGGGACCGCACCATAATAACGGACAAGAGGATCCCTCACAAAAGATGAAATGTAATCCTCATCGACAATGAGGAAAGGTCTACCTTCCTGATCGACATAGCGGCTCCCAATACCAGCAACCTCCAGAAAACCAACGAGGAAAATATCAGGATGTACACAGACAGGAAATCAAAGAAATGTGGCATACGGAAGGAGTAATGTCCCCAGTCCCAATCGGCTTGTCAACCGCTGGCTTAGTGCCAAAGAGCCTTCATAAGAACCTAACAGTAATAGACCTCGTAGAAGAACACTTACATGGATCTCCAGAAAGCTGCGATCCTGAACACTTGTCACGTTTAGGACAATCAGAAAGTTCATCGGCTAATAATAGTAACCGGCCATACAACCGTCCCATACACCTGTTACCAGTACCCGTCGAGGAATGAGGGAAAAACTCATTAGACGATAATAATAACAATAACTATAGTAATTATTATTGTCAGTGTTATTATTATTATGATGACATCCTGGAAAGCTTCAGAAACATTTGAAAAAACCGCCTTTTCAGTTCAATGCAGGAAATTTTGCATCATCGTAATGTTAGAGTGTGTACTGGCCATGTCATCAGTAAATTTGATGGCTGACCAATAAGAAAAAGGATTGTACAAAATGGGAGGGAAATTCGTGTTAAATCTTCATTGCAATCGAATCAGTCAGTCATGAAAAACACCTTTTCATGTTATTCAAATTCAGGAATCAGATAGATAGATATAAATAAAGATATCTAAAAATGATTGGTAAATTATTGAAGGTAATAATTTGCCAATCATTTTTACATTATTTACAGAGTGTTTGTTTCATGTTATCTAACTTGATTGGATTAAAATTTGGGAACCGTGACTTACGATGTTTTTGAAATGACTGAACCGATTGTCATCTCGTGAAAACAAACATTAAAATGCGACGATATAGAAAATGACTTTCCAGAAGGTACTGGTGCACGGAAGCATTATAAAAGGTACTTTAAAAAGAAACTTCTACTAGAAAATTGTTCTAACTGCATTTGCTCTTAGCCAATATTGTTTCTTGTCTTACTGTTTATTTCACCAAAGCTTGTTTATATGCTGTTATCTTAATTGCACTGCTGTATTTTCTGTCATTACTCTACAATCATGACGAGCCTCTTGTATTGCATTATAGTTGCTTCCCCGATGGATCACCTGTGATGCTATGGTATTATTGTAGCTCCAGGGATTGTGCGTGGTGACTGATTCAGATATTTCTCTTCACTGTTAACTGCTGTACTGTCGGGACTGTTCAGGTTTGAGGAAAGTTGACTTCTTCATTACGCCCACAATTCCTGGTTTAGACTTATACTTTCTGGATTGGACTTCTACTCATTTTGAATCTTCATGGTAGACCTACAAGTGTTAATGGGATCATTGGAGATTATCACAACCTTATGTTGGAACTTTATAGCATCAGATACTTTCATGGTACTACATTGTGATATGGACATTACATTGAGAACGAATTGACCCTCTACGAAGGAAACTGAGATAATTGTACATTAACATTTTTCAGTGGTACAGCATTGTAAATAGGTTGAGGGATTGCCGGGAAAGCTGGCTGGCACCGCACGGTACAATAACTGCACTGGTGTGCAAAACTTAAGGACAACTGAGTTTTTCAGCTGTAGCTTTTCATAGGAGTGGCCTGGATATGGGGAAAAGCACACCAAAGGAACCTCGTGAGGTACAGAAATGATGAAGGAAACAACACCGACAAAACAACAGAAACCAAACCTTACAGAGGGACTTTATTCAAAAATGGCAACATAGCACTGGCTGCCATGATACAAATGCATCACTGCCAAAGATGGAACAAAGTGAAGAGGTGGTCCTCAGTAGGAGATATGGCCATCCCTAATCTCGATGCAGGGTTTGCACCGCCTGTCCATACTTAGAACGATGTAGTTGATAAGTTCTTGCGGTAACATCGTCCATTCCTCTGTCCGCGCCATCTCCAGCTGGTGAACATTTTCTGGTGGGTGTGGACTTGCCGCTAGGCGTCTCCCCAGATCGTCCCATATGTGTTCGATGGGATTCAGATCGGCGGAACGAGCAGGCCAATCCATACGAACAATGTCCTCACTTTCCAAAAGCATATCAACGGCTGCAGTGCGATGGGGTGTAGCGTTATCATCCATAAACACGAACTCGGGGCCAATGGCACCTCGGAACAGACGCATGTGGGGAAGGATTACCTCAGTACAGTAGCGTGCACCGGTTACAGTACCGCCTTCCAGTATCTGGAGTTGTGTACGTCCATCCAAGATAACGCCTCCCCAAACAAGAACACCTCGACCGCCATATCGATCCCTTTCAGTGATGTTTGCGGTGTAATACCGTGTGCCAACCTCTCGCCAGATTAGCTGACTTCCAGAATTGCTGCTGAGACTGAATGTACTCTCATCAGTAAAGAGTACCTTACCCCATTGCGCTGCTGTCCAGTCCTTGTGTTCGATGCACCACTGTAAACAGTGTCTCTGATGGGCAGGTGTTAAAGGGACAGAGCGACTGGCCGTCGGGCAAAAGTCCACCTTTGTGGAGTCGCCTGGCCACAGTGAACCGCGATATCCTGCGTCATGTGCTCCTGTGCAGCTGATTTGCAATGGATCCCGCTGTCAGGTATCGGCCCCTCTTGGCCTGTAGGAGTATATAGCGGTCATCGTTGGGCGTTGTTTTTCGTGGACAACCATCACTGGTCCTTCGAACAGCTGTGCGTGTCGTTCTGAAGGCCGACCACGCACTTGAGACGATGCTGTGGGCGATACCGAACTCTGCAGCCATGCTCCTCGCACTTCGACCTTCCCAATTATTCGACCCCGGGTCCAGACGTTGTCTGGCCATTTCCTTGTCACCAGCACTGTATGAAACCAATTGAACGTCTTTAACAATCGTGCTCACCATTCGATAATTTGCACGTAACTGCTGAACATCTCACATCTGAACTGCTCACATCTGTTTATATGTTTATGTGAGCCCTCTCATCACGATTCAAATTTTTGCATGTGCACCAGCTTTCTACTGAACGGCCACAGTTATCCAATTCGCCAAGGGCTGTTTCCTTTGATTTTGTGGTTGTAACCTTTAGAAATAGTGTTGGTCCTTTAGTTTTGCACACCAGTGTAAAAAAAAAATGCCGTTACACCAGCTGTGCATAATATCATTATTATTTCATTACGTCATTTGTGTACAAAGTAATAACTGTGTCTACGCTCCTGTTGTGGGTTGTTGTTGCATTCCTGTATTGCAACGTTTGTAAAAGCAATGTTATGCTAATCGTATTACGCTACGCATAAATCAGGAATCACAACTGAGATTTTCCATTTGGCTTCTTAATTGAATAAATGAGGTTTACTCGGTTTTTCTGAGATATTACTCGTATCAGAAGCGCCCAGTATCGCTTTTTGGGGTGGAGTGTACACTGGAAGTGACTCGATTTCCAAACCTTGAAAGCGAATCATTAGGCGTCAGTATATCATATCTGTAAACTGCGTTTATTTGGTATTAATCTTCCTGCTTTGCTGAATGGAAAACCTAAATACCCTGTAGAGAAATTCGTAACAGTCCTTTGCCAGATCACTCTAACTCGGCCATATTAGCATTAGATGCAAGATACGATGCAAGAAAGCAAGCTTACATAGCATCAGCCAATAAAAAAAACCCTTCCCATTTCACCGATTCATTCACTCCAAATGCTTGTGTAGTTTTGCCTTGAATTTATTTAAGTTGTCCACCGACCTCCTCTACGACAGATGGAAGTTTGTTCCATAAACCACTCGCTAGCTAAAGGTAAATTTTCACACATCTATTCTACAAGTATCTTTCCTCAATTTGAATTTATGTCCCCTCAGGTGAATAATTTGAGCAAGAGGAAAAATCCCATCAGCATTGAGCTTGCTCAAACCATTCAAGGCCTTAACATCTCAATCAAATCACCTCACAGGTACCTAGTCTCGAGACGCTGCAATTTGCAGAACTTAGGCTTTGTTGGTAACAGCAACCTTTTGTACCATTCACCAATCTTGATGCCCTTCTCTGTATTCGTTTCAGCAACTCTATATCTTTCCTAAAATGAGGCCTCCAGACTTGTATGGAGTTGCCTTATAAGAAGGGACAATCACCTCCTTATCCCTGCTAGCAAAATTCCTGTATGTCATTGGCAAGACACCATAAGCTACTCTTGCAGCCTGTCTCTATTGCTCAGAAAACTTCATATTTGACTGCACAATTACCCCCACGTTCTTTTCATTCTCCAGTACCCTTAGCTTAGTATCACACAGTTGGTACGTTACTCTGGGGTTACTGCTATCCATATGCAGTACTTTAGTTGTCACCTCTCAGCTCATCTGCTCAACTTTTCTAGATCCTCTTGCAATAGTGTACTGTCATTAACAACCCTGCCAACCTTTGTATCATCTGCAAACTTTTACATCAATCCTGATATACCTTCATCAATATCATTGATAAATATAGAAAACAATGGGCCATGGCAGCAACTTGCCCTTAATACCTTCTCCAGTTTATACAGTAGTCTTCCATGTGCAACAGTATCACAAGCTTTTCTAAAATAAAAGTGTATGATATCAAAATTATTTTTTACATCCAGTTTCTTTGTGGCCACATCATGGTATTCAGTCAAATTTGTCAGACAAGACTTTCCCTTAACAAACCCATGCTGTGTCTGAACTATAACTACAGTTTTGTCTAGATGACCCTGCAGTGCTTCTTTAACCTGTGACTCCATTATTTTGCCGGAACAGAAGTTAAACTAACACGTCTGTATTTACTCGTGTCACCCTTTGATCCCCCCCTTTGTGAATTGGAGACCCATTTGCACATCTCCATGGGGACCTCTCTTGAATCTAAGGAAGCTTTCATAATTATGGCTAAAGGTTTACTTACTTCCTTTGCTGCCTCTTTTTATATAACTGGATAGATCCCATCCACGCCAAGTGCCTTTCTTAGGTTCAACTTTAACAATTTCTCCTCCACTTTGCTCTCAGTTATTACAAAATCCAATTATTACAATATTAGCTCCCTGCTACAGTTTGATAAACTTCTGACCTCCACTGCCCTATAGGCATTCCTCATGTGTAAATGTAGATGCAAAATATTCATTTAGTTTGTAAGCTACCTGAGCAGGATCATCAATAATCGAACAATCAAAATCAAGTGGACCATTCTGATTCACCCCTTCCCTTCTAGAATTTACAGTAGTAAAGAAGTCTTTGCTGTTTTTCTTTGCATCCTTTGCCAAAGAATTCTCATAATCTGCGATTGCCTGCCTAACCTCCTTTGTGACTTGGTTACAGACCAGCTTATATCTATCATAGTCTTCTGTGTCACGTGTTAATTTATATGTATCCCGTGCATTTTTCTTCTTTGCCACGAGTCTCATTAGTTCATTTGACATCCATTTAGGCCTAAACCTTGAACAGTATTTCTTAGTTGGGACAAAAAGCCTACTAGCTTCCAAGATTACTTCTTTGAATGCTTCCCATTTAGAATTTGCTGTTGATAACATCATCAGTTGGTCCAATTGTATACAATTCTTTATCTGTAGATAAAGGAACCATAGATAAAGAACTGTATAGAACTGTAGATAAAGGAACTGCAGATTCTTAAAGCATGCAGAATATCTGCTGATAATCAGATCAAGAGTATTACCCTCTCTTGTTGCCTCTCGAATATGCTGCTGGAGAAAACAGTCATCCAATAAATTCATAAAAGCCTTCCTAGTATGCGAGTGATCAATCCACAAATTCCAGTCAATATCTGGGAAATTAAAATCCCCCCCATTATAAGATAATTCGATTTTCTGGCCCACTCTTTCTCTATACAATTTTTCGTTGTACTCATCAGAGTCATTAGGCGTATTATACACTCCTACTCTCAATTTTGCTTTCTCAGCTTATGTCACGCCAAACTGACTCAACATTGCACTGTCCACTCTTACGTATGATGAAGTGTACGGGCGAGAGATGCTCGTAGTCTAGAACCAGGTGACTCTCATTGAACCACGAAATGACATAGCCCTAACCCCTGTAATTCAATCCTTGATTTGTTCATATTGCACCCAGTACTTTTTTGCAACCTGTCTGCTTTCTGGAACATGTTGATGAAAATGCCACTCTTTTCTAGAATGGCCAGATATCTCGTCGTTAGCCTTCGCCTTTAAGTTTCCTCGTTACACCTTTAACTGCTCCTCTCTATCTTATCTTCCAATTTTATTTTAAAATGTGTTATTATGTCAGTAAGGTTGTCTTAAAACGGCTGCGATGGAATATTGCAATTGTTTTGCAATAAAGATTTATTTTCCGCACAGTTTGAGAGAGCAGCGACACTACTAGCGAGAGTCATAAAAGTAGAACACGTAGCGGAACGTCGGCATAAGTGATGTCGTTGAATATTATCTGGGCTCGTTAAAACCTGCCCAGAATTTTTAATCGAATTCAATTTGAAACCTCTTCAAAGAAAGAAGTTTCAAATTGAATGCGTTTACAGTTCCTTCTGATTCCTTTTTACTCGCAAAAAACTTCTTTTCGTAGATTTATTAGGAATGGCCTAATATCATCCACGATGTCAAAAACTTCAGCAATATGTGTGTGTGTTTTTAAGGAAGTTTGCTGGTATGCTATTGGTTGGCATCACTTCGCACTGGTAAGTTAAAATATTCGTTCATTTGGCAGAAGGCAGCAAAAAAGATTCGCTGTTCCTAGTGTGGAGCCCTCGGGTGAACCAAGAAAGATTCGCTCTGCTTAGCACATTGTATTTAGGACATCAATTTACAGCTGCATTTCATTGCATGATAAATAACGGAAGGTCATGGTCTGCCGATGAATGATTGTGTTTGGTGGGGGTGGGAAGAGGAAATTTTGCTCGTTAATTTTGCTATTATTGAGTTGTCCGTTTTGGATGAGGGACATTTATTTATTTTAAGGAAAATTCAAAAATGGAAGTAGTACAGTAAACTCTTGCTCCTTTCTGTACACAGTCTGCCGAAAGGGCAGAGTTTACAGGTTTTATTCATATACCGTGAAGTCATATAAAAGTTCACCATTTATCAGTTTTGTTGGATAATGGACTAGCTTGGAGATGATAAAACTCTACTAAAATTTGTTTCAGTGATCAGAAATTCCTCACCGATGTTAACTTGCCCTGGCATTTTAGCTATGGTTAATTCTATAACTGTCTCTGACAGTCATAGTATCATCTCTGATTCTGTCTCTGGTTTAGCTAGGAAACCTCACTATCACATTCGTCATTGAACTCTCCATAGCAAAATCAAAGATGCAGGAGCTCAGATTCTTACAGCAGCCTTGTCCATCTGGGGCCGCAGTGGGCGAAAAACATATGAAAAATTAATATTTCACTGCCAGCAACTGCAGATATTTTAAATAAAAAAGTAAAATGTGGCCTTTGTTAAGTATTCAGTAGAATTAACTGGTACGAAACTGAACTGATATCTGCAGAGCTGCACGTGGAGTGTATTTATTTTTAAAAAAATTAAGTTTATTTATCTAAATGTAACTAACTTGCAGCACATCTAGTGTATTTTTGCCACAGTAAAATCTCGAAATCGGATAGAGAAGATTATTTTTAATTGCTCTGTATATATTGACAATCTTCAAACAAGTCAGGGTGGTGGGGAGAATAGTCAGCAAATTAGAACTGGAATTGCAATAGGCAAAACGACTTTTGAGAAGAAGCAGATAGTTACAGAGAATGGGCACCAACCTGAAGTGAAGATCAGTTTAATGTTTTGTATGGAGAGCTGTGTTTTATGGGGCTGAAAAGCATAAAAGGAGGATTAGAATTAAAAACTTCTGATATGGTGTGGAGAAAAATTAAAAGGATAGATAAGGTTCGAAATGAGAAAGTACAAGGAAGCTAAGTAAAAATTAAAGTATAATGAAGACTTTAAAAGTCTTCATTATACTTTAATTTTTAAACTTTAAAAGTTAGGTTGGACGTGGACCGGGGGTGGGAAAGAATTTATTTAGAAATGTAATTGAAGGGAAAGTGATGTGCAAGAGACTGAAGGGAAGAAGGGAAATTGAGTTGGATGATTTGATGCAGGCTGGATTAAGTAAGCCACGAAATAAACGAATAAGAATGGCTGATCTCTCAAGAATGCAGATTGGTGTGCCACAGGAGTGTCCCCAAGTGGTTTCAGATCGACAGGGAGCTGAACGAGACATTTTTACAGCGTAAATACAGAAAGACCTACTCATAAGCTTCATATGAGTAGTTCTCATATGAGTCTTCAGATCAGACGGTCGAGGAAAATGCTTGGGATGCCATCTATTCCAATGTGTTGTGTTCACAACGACGTTCGAAGGACCATGGAAACCATTCGAACGACGTTCGAAATTGGACTTGGCTGTAGTGCCAGATCCAGTAACGGAGTCATGTACTAACATCTTGGACGGTTTCATAGTGCCAGCACTCTAGCAGTTCTATAGAAATGGCCGCTTCATGTTCCATCATATACAACAAACCGTGTGAAAATCTAGTTTGAGGAAAACGAAACCTAATCACTCGCCTTGCTGGCCCAAAGTCCAGGCCTGTATCCATTGAATACCGTTGGGATAAATTTAAATGCTGGATCCGGACGTGACAACTATTCCCCTGAAGGAGGAATGGAACAAGAAACTGGAGTGTTCCACGATAAATCGATACTGTCATTGAAGTCAAAAGTGAGTCTACCTTATAGGCCTGACGCAGCCGTGTGGTCAGGAGCGCGATTGTAGTAGCACTCGCTCTTTGAGTGGACCAGGATTCAAGCGCGTGACTACTAAATACAATTAACATTTATATTGATTGATTTTTGTTCATTACACTGACCTGGTGGTCGTGTCGGAGTATAAACAAGAACATTATTATTAATTTGTTCATTTAACTTGTGTCTTCTCAACCGTGATGACATTCGAATACTTTTGGTAGAGTAGATTGTTTCGAAACAGCAGAACGACGCACCTTAAGATTTTCATCTGATAGGGGTAACTATTACCCCTATTAGATTTTCATCTAATAGGGGTAATACAGGTAACTGTGTAAACTGCAGGAGAAGAATCTCATATTAATTGATTAAAGGTCATTTGTTCAATTGTATAATGAAACAAACTGTTGATATAAAGTTCGGGCACGCTATTCTAAGGAGTGGGCGAGAACCGGGTGACGGGCCTGGTTGTATGGCAGTTTCCGCATTTGAAAAAAAAAAAAAAAAAACATCATGACAGCTAGTACAGGATAAACTCTAATTTTAGGGCATCCTTCCAACCAACAGCAACCAACAGTTAGAACGATCGGGTCAACTAAGTAAATTAATCTTATAATTATCGAAATAGTAAATATAATTATAAAAGGCGCTTAATAACTACTTAAAGTTGCTCCGTGACCGAATTTAGTCCATGTTCTTCTCTTCCGTACTTTCAAAGGATATGTTTCTACAAATAAACAATTTCTAACTTATTTTATCCCTATTTTTAGTTACTACGACATATTTCAAGTTATTCTGACATGTTCTGCAGTTTGAATTACATTTTGAAGCTGTACTGGGACATTCAACTTGATTCCATTGTTCAGTAAACATGTATTGCAGAAAATGATTTAGAAAAATGATTCAGAAGGCACAATTTACTTTCTTTCATAAATAATGTTTTTCGGTAGAGTGGTGCCCTCTATGACTTTGTTTAGTGCCGCCATACTTCACGCAGATGTTGTTTAATGGTCTTGTACAGAACCATACAAGAAAGTGAAGGGTGGAATTATTGGCGAAGAGCAAACACGGGAGACAAAAGAAGGAGACAGCCGGAGTCGAAAATATTAAAATGGGGTTGCGCGGAACACACAAACAAAGAATCGAATCCATTGCCGAATTGCTGGAATAAAAAAAATCTATATATTGTAAAGGAAGAAGGAAAATTTATGAGAGGACAATGTTTGAGCACAAAAATAATAAAATAAATTTGGACGAAATAGAAAAATATAGCCATGTTAAGAGAAAAAAAAATACTGGAAGGAATTAATATTGTCTCGGGGTTCCTGAACTGGTTCTGGTGAATCACAATGATGCATGCGAAATCCCTTTTTGCAAGTTTATCTATTTTCGTGCAGATTTTGAATCCAGGAATAATACACTGTTCCAAAAAAGATAAAATGAAAACTATAATTTCTTCTAGCAGGAAACGAGAGACATCGAAGCAGGAATGAGATCATGATTACTGATAATATGTCCCATTGTAAATTTCACTCATAATAGTTAACAGTTTATTAAAAATCTACGAATTGTACCTCAATATCTTTTAGAATGTTTCGGTACAAGCAGGCCATGGAATTCCTGAATTCAGACTGGAAGATTGCTTATTAAACTGCAGACGTTCGCTGATTAATTTATTTATATAGTTAATTTAATTATATATATTTTTTATATATAATAAGTTTTATCATTTATATCAATTCTTTTTTTTTTTGTAAAAAAATAATCAAAATATTATAATGTTGTGTCAGAGATCTACTGCCACGCCACAAGAATGAAGTGGACGAAATTCGCAACATAGAGACAAAAGTAATTAATGTATTCAATAGCGTAGTTAAATTTCCAATTTAATTGTTGTTAATATCACAAGCAATTCTCCATTAGAATAACACACGATTGTATACATGCATAAATACATACGTACAGTGTGATTGCAGTTATTTTTTTAAACAAATATTTATTTTTAACGGTTACTACCAATGCCGGATTTAGGTAGTGTGGGACTTGGTTTTTAGAGGTTCCCTCCACTTGATTTTTAGAAGCCCTAAAATGAAGGTAGCGTGGACCTGTCGCGCATATTTTAGAGTCCCTAAAAACTAGGAGGCCCTGGACCACAAGTAGGCTAGCTGTTCCGAAGTTCCACGCGACCTTGGGGACCCCGAAGTAACCGTGCTTCTACACCTTGATAAATCCAGCTTTGTTTATCATTTTTGATTACAGTATATGGATAAAGGAATAAAACCTCCAACAAATTTTATTTCTTAGTGCATTATGTAAACCGAATGAACGCTGATTGCGAGGTATCTAATTGTTACTTCACCCTTGGAATTATGCCTTGCAAAAGTATGCTGTGGACAGATTACGAGCAATAAAAGAAACAAAAACAACAGAAATGAAATTTCCTCTTGCACTTGACAGGCAGGTCGAAATGCACCCGCGGCAAAAATTGTCCCTTATTTAGTTTGGTATCTAAGCCAGCATAGCAAGGTGAGTGTGGTATTTGTTAACCCCATAACCCAGTCATTAGTTACTTCCAAGTTGGCCGATTGAGTTCACTGGGGAATTAATTAAATTTAATCCCCGCAACACGCGGAAGAATTCTCTTCTTTGCACAATCCCAATGGCTGAGAAGAAGACCTTCTTAAGTTGGAGTGTCGACAAGAAATTATGTAACAACTTTCAAAGGAAGTAATCGATGTCCTTGGGGGAATACATTAACTCATCGTTCGGCCTCTATAGGAAGTGAACCCAGACCAATGTGGCAGTCTTAAGAATTGCTAGAACCTGTAATGGAAGGAGTTATTCATCTCGTCTGATAAAGGTTGTTCTGATGAGAGTACAAGTTTCTTCACTGTAGAAATCGTAAACCATAATCGATATATTCATTAATTTTTGGCGCATAAAACAGAAGCAGATGTGCAACACGTGGTAGTTAACACTTAGAACAGCAGCTTTGATCCTTTTTGTTTGGTGTACACATGGGCTTCATCCATGATTATTGGATATTTCGTTCCCATTAAACGAGTGGGATTCTGGATCTTGTGTGTCTTCAGTAACAATCCGTTATCCCAGCACGAGTCAAAAAATATGGCTTCATTTTACATTATTTTATTATTATTACTTCTACTGTATCCTGAATAATAAGTTTATTGTTTTAAGGAGTGCCGGTTGGCTTGTTTTAAATAGCAGTAGCATTAAATGTATCTTTATTTTTATCTGAAAAAGTAATAACCAATTAACAGACAATGTCTATCTTTTGGGATTCTCAAATATGTGATATGCTAAAATTTCGATCCAGAAGCTTATAAAAAATGAATTATTGGTTACTCATTTTTCTCTTCTTTCAACCGAATTGACTTCGTCCGCGAATTCATTAGAAAAAATCTAACGCAACGCACAAATATTTGCCATAATCGAAGCTTGATCACACAATTTTCGAAAAAAAAAACACGAATCTTGTTATTGGACTATTAAGAGTACTTATGAAAATTCCAGTGAATTTCATTACAGTTTGCTTTTCTTTAAATATTTCTGGCTATTTAAACGCTTCTATCGGGTATCCCAACAGCAATTTCTATAATCAAAGAGCACATCATGCGCATGCTGTTAAGTATTCTGTAAATCAGTGTTGTACATCAATACTGAACTACAATATTGATTTACGCAGTGGAAGTCGCTATTGATTTGTTTTCTTTTTCATTCATTCATTCATTGCGCATTCGTCACGCACGTGGTGAACATTTGTCTTACCTTTATCGGTCCTGGCGCCTCCTCTCTCCACCAGGAGCAGCAGCAAGGGGACGACTAGCAGCACCCGTCGCGCAGTCATGGTCCGCGCCGTCAAGTTGTCTTACGTTCGCTTCGATAGTATCCAGGAGGAGCAGCCAGCTTTCTACATACGCACACACATACACACACGCGCGAGCTAAACAGACTCACTTCTGGCAGCCGTCGGTCCTGCGTGGAAGATTATGTAAATGTAGGCTAAGCGACCTGCAACGCCGAACATCCCTCATTTCTTGAGAAACGCTAAAGAAAGTGGGTCAATCTGCGATGACTGGCTGGAGCACCTGTGGGCCATTGACAGTGAAAATGGGAGGTGCGTACTTACAAGAAAGGAATAAGGGTCTTTGAACCCCAAGGCTCTACCTCGTAGTATCCTCATACAGCAGCGATCTCCTCCCCTCATTTATTATTCAGCCCACTTTCCAAATACGATTAGCAAAGCGAATACGATCCTACCGGCTGTTTCTTCAAATAATCAGCGGCTTAATTTACATTCGTACTTTCTGTCTTTTTTTTTCGTGTGCATGCACGTGGCGCATTGTGATGTACACGCTATGTGGTCGGAATAGATTAATGCAGTCACTGGCTCCTTACTGAGAAGTGGGTCGAGGGTTACTAAACCTATATCTTTAACCATTTACTCGTATGTTAGTCCCAGTAATTTTGCCTTCCCGAAACCTTCCTCCCGGAAAAAAAGAGAAAGTTCAACGGGGAAGCGCGTGGTGATAAGTGTTCACTCTTCCTTATTAGCGTAACAAATAGCGCGCCATCTATTGATTTGCTATCGTCAATAATTCGATGTCCGATTAGGGTTGTGTTTGATGGCATCATAAACAGCGATGTCTCTATTTTACTCAGTGATGGCTTTCATTTCTTGTTGTTGACATCAGTTGATATGTGAAAAGGATGGCAATGGTTAGTTTAGATGAGGGGAGGCCAACGAGTCGATTTAATTTCGGTCGATCACGACGAATTTTAAATTTACAGTCATCCCTCGATTTGTGCACCTTGTGCAATGAAATTTTTGAGATGGTAGATCGTGGCACATTTTGAAGGAAAAAAAGTAGATCGCATCACAAATTAAGTTGGCCACTCCTGGTTTAGATTAACGTTAGACCCCTTTTGTGGACCGAAACTGCTGACCCTCTTCAATCGGTTCAGAGAAGTGGATTTATTGCTAACCAAACGCCATTTTTTTTTCTTGAACAACAGATGGTAGGAAATACAGTGGGTTAGAAAGAAATACGCACTGCAACCGAATATTGTTATTTGAAATTCCTTCAAGGAGGAACCCGCCCAACAGTCAGTCCTTGTGGACGCCTGACTTCTTTTGCTGTTGACCACTTTTTGGAAGTCACCGTCGATTGCATGCAATGAGGGCAGCATTCACTTTGGAAGGAATCTGGGAAGGAACTAGCCGGTTATGGTCTGCTAGCAGCTGTCCGGAAGACCGGAGATACGAGAAAGAATGCACCAAGAGCAGTGATCCCACAAATTCGGCTCTGAAATTTTACCCATCTTCATCTTTATTAGACCTCTTTCTCCAATGTAGGATCGGAGCCTGCGCAGTTGAAGGGACCTGCTAACTGCGTTGATCTGAGGGCTGGGGGAAGATGGAGTTTGGTGTTGGCCCATTTTATAAGCTAGGATTTGGCAGCAAATATCCTATCAATGTTGGATTAGGCACCCGAGGCTCGTGTCTCTGAGGCATACAGTACTGTTGTGTACAAATTTCATATGAAATACCATTGTGGGTCGCTAGTGTTGATTGGCGCCACAGCGCAGTGAAGTCAGCCTCGAATTTAACGTGATTGAATTTAACACGACGGCAGCTTGGAGTCGAAACAACCCCCAAATAGGCGCATACTTTGTCGTCGAGTTGATTAAAGCACAAATTCAGCTTGCTTTTAATTTTATTATACATGTATGTCTTGGAGTCAAAAGCAAGCCCCAGATCGGAGTCAAAAACAAGCCCCAGAACTCAGGAGCCATTGAGCGCAGACATTAGTTGGGCATTAGTGACAAAATGATTTGTACCAATTTCTGAAATCACTCAGCAATTTAACAGGAAACTACAGGACATAACTCAACTATATCCTGTAGAGTCCTGTTAATTTGCTGAGTAATTTCAGCTGCCGAGTATTCGCATATTAACTGAATGACGTTCACTTCGTTCCAGTTCTTCGAGAGAACATCACTAACATAGAAGAAAATCTTTATTGTACAGTAAAGATACAATAATGTGCCCGCCACAGCCAGGAGGCCAGGGGCTTGACAGTGATATGGGGTAATATAAAAATATGTACAGTATAAAAATTTGTGCAGTATAAAAGATTACATAACAATTAAAAACGTAACATTAGCCATTCAATAGATATGAGTATGTACATAGTTGTGAGGCAGACAGTGCACCAAGGTATGTACACGTTCATATGTACAAAGCACATATTTAAGCATATTCACACAAGTCAGAATATTTCACAGTGCCAAATTATTGTTCGGTATTGCATTTTCTTGTGAAGACAGTTCGTCGATTTGCCTGCGACGTGCCGTTATGCGCCTCATAGGAGATAGCAGATGGAGATATCATATGAGTCGACATCAGGGTCCAAACAAAAGGGGAACAAGTTCGGCCAACGAGCGCCTGTAATTGCGATCAGAAGCGAATTTCTGGAGGTCAACTCCGATCATTAGCAGGGCTTGTACTGTAGGAAGTACTTGTCCAGGTAGGAATCTGTCACTGATCTTCAGCCTGTTCCGTTGTAGCTGAAGAAGAGGGGTGGCTCGTAAGGATGGAAGTGGAACATGCCACTGGCATATATCCCAGAAGTCAGGGGAGTTGATTTTGCCAACCAGCAGTTTGACTGTGGTCACAGTTCTCCTCATGCTGATTATTTGAGGCAGCCGCGGGATTTGGAGTTGGTCGGCCATGCTGGTGGTTCTCTGCTGGGGGGGGGGGGAGTCGATGTTTGTGGGTTGTCCACTTCAGTATCCAGTATTCACTGGCGAGGATGGGCTACATGAGAGAAGGTACTGCGGATGCCCATATTTCAGAGGCATGCAGAAAGGTAGGATACACAATGGTTTCCGGATATCTGATTGTGGTTCTTGCGTCTGTGTTATGAAGATGTTGACGGGCAATCCAGCGCATTCGGTTGAACTTGCGTAGAACACATTCGATGTGACAGTTGAACCTAAGGTTTGGGTCGAAGGTTACACCGAGATCTTTGTGTTTAGTAACACTTCGAATAACTGCACCCTGCAGTGAGGGTTGTATGGATGTGGGACACTTCTTCAGAGAAAAAACCATAATAACGGATTTTTGGGGGTTCAGTTTGAGACCGAAATGGTTGAGATGGCTAGAGAAAGCTGTGATCTTATTACAGATTTCCGATGTGATCACTCCCCTGTCGGCTGATGGTGGTATTTCCGTTAGGAACTTTATATCGTCGGCGTAGGTAATGACATCATCTCTGTTACACACAAACGGAATAAGGAGGGCGGTAAAAAGTAACCCCGATAAAACGCCACCTTGCGGCACACCAGCATTGATGGATCGGGTGTAGCAGAGGTTACGATGAGTGAGGTACACTGTTCTGTTCCGGAGGAGCGAGTGCAGAAAAGCGAAAACGTCACCTTTGATCCGAAAGAAATTGGTTAGGAGATTCAGAAGGGCTGAGATGTTGAGGCTATCAAAAGCAGCTTCAATATCGGCATAAACAACCGCCATTTCTGATTTGGCCTCAAATGCATTTAAAATTTCCGTTTGGACTGCAAGAAGGTTGGAGACAGTTGATCTATTAGGGAGAACATAATGGAGTTGTTTTGATGATTGTGGAAGAAGATGGCGTGTT
Organism: Mastigoproctus giganteus; assembly: GCF_048544385.1. Taxonomy (NCBI): domain Eukaryota; kingdom Metazoa; phylum Arthropoda; class Arachnida; order Uropygi; family Thelyphonidae; genus Mastigoproctus; species Mastigoproctus giganteus. Next base: position 90,269,755 of record NC_143581.1, read on the forward strand.
ATATGCGGAAGAAGGACTTTTTCCAGTAGCTTTAGGAGCGTGGATGCAGTGGAGATCGGTCTATAGTGCTTCGGCTGGCTTGGTAGTTGAACTTTAGGTAGTGGGGCGAGAGTGTATTTGCTCCAGGATGCCGGAAACACTCTATGAGAGAGGATGGAGTTGAACAAGTAGAGCAGAGGATCAAGGATATATGGACTGAGGCACTTTACGATGAAATGTGGGACATTATCGATGCCAGCGGTGCATGACGGACGCAGCGAGTTGATGGCTTGACGAAGCTGCTGTCGATCGATTTGAATGGAAAACAGCTCATCATCTGGACTTGAAATGGGGTCTGGTTGGTAATCATATGGTTGTGTGATGTTGTCTTGGAATCTGGCTACATAGTTGATCCATTCACTGGATTGAAATTGGAATCTGGTTCAGAGTTACGGGTATATGGCACTTTGCCTTTGGATAAGGTCTTGTCAGTGTATTCTTTAATGGCTTGCGATTTCAGTCTATTAAACAGTGCTCTAGCTTTGGAGTACTGAGTTCGGTCATATGCTGTACCAGACTGTTTCCATTGTTTATATACATAACAGATGACGAGTTGGGAAGGATCTAGCCGGTTCCTACCCAACTCGTAGAATGGATGACATCTTGTCATCGATTCCTTGACGATGTATTTTCTGTAGTTCCTGGTGTGATTACCTGGTCTTGGATGGTGAGCATAGTGTTTTGTGGAAGGCGCCACCGGTGGTTTCCCACATCTGTACCATGGTACTTTGTGAAGAATTTACAGAATCTCTGTAAAAGCCAGAAAAAGTGTGGTGTCTGGTTTGTGACAGAGTTGTGCTGTGGTCTGTCTCTGGCTGCTTAGCCGCAAGGCCCCTAAGGGAACCCCACGTTGCCCGCCACCACCACTGGGAGGTGAGCCAGGCTGCCCATTATACTCTGACTGGCCTCCCCCCAGGGTTGCCTGAGCTTCCTGACGGAGACCAAAAAAAAAAAATAATAATAAAATAAAATAAAAAATAAAGTATCAGATTAAAAAAATAATAAAAAAATATATATTAATAAATAAAAAAAATAATAATAAATAAAATATATATATAAATAAAAATAATGGTGAGCAATGAATCCTTCAGTTTCGGGGAAGAGCATCCTGCTCGTGATATGGTATATAACAGTGTTTCTCAATCTTTTTACTCTCGTGGCACATTTTCCAAAGAAGAAAAATTTCGCGGCACACCTACGTAGTCATAGAAGAAGAAATTTCTAAATTTCGCGGCACACTTGGAAAATTTTGCGGCACACTAATGTGACGCGGCACACCCTTTGAGAAACACTGGTATATAATATGGCAAGACGGCATGCGTAAATCCACATGCGCACGCGCATACCTAAATGAACATGCGCACGCGCAAACTTAAATAAACATGCGCACGCGCATACGTAAATTAACATGCGCACGCGCAAACTTAAATAAACATGCGCACGCGCATACGTAAATTAACATGCGCACGCGCATTCCTAATGCACATACCTATTTAAGGTATGCGCGTGCGCATACCGTAAATAAACTCCAAAAAAAGCGTATACTGACGGCTTCATTCTAGGATCCAGAGATCACTGCGGAAATAACAGATGAGAAGTTGGGAATTCACATCAAATGTAGACTGGATGGAAAGGCTGCATTTGACTTTCCTGTGGGAAGACGGCATACGTAAATGCACATGCGCACGCGCATACCTAAATTAACATGCGCACACGCATATGTAAATGAACATGTGCACGTGCATAGGACGCACATTTGTCCACATAACTACATACAGCTGTAAAAGAAATATGCGTATACAGGCAGTTCCCGGGTTTACGAGTTTTTTTTCAGGTATCAACAAAATCAAAAATATGAACATTAATTGCAAAAAAAAAAAAAGAATGAATGAATGTTAAACATTGATAAATACAGCATTTCAAACCACACTCTAGTACAGTACAGTATTCCACAACACAGTGCTTTACGATATTAATCCGTTGCAGAGACACCATCGTATCGTGAAAATATCGTAATGTGAACCCAATAACGCATTGTTTTTGGTAATTCGTTGGAAGCTGAAATTTTCGTTATATAACTTAAGCTCTCTACTATTTATCTCTCTAAATTTTATAGTGTAAATTGTATTAGTTACCAATTGAAATCATTTTGATGTCTTTATCGTGTGTTCCGTTATAAGAACCAATTTTGAACGGCTTTGCGCTATTTTTGTAAAGCACTTTCTGGGGGTCACGACCATAAAACAATAAAAACAATTTGCACTTTCCGGTTTATTGGGCTTTTCTGTTATGCAAGCCATTATAAACGGGTAGTAAAGAAGATGTATTGCATTTGTGAAAGCTGGAATTGTGTGGTTGTTTGCGTTATTATGGTGAAATGTGTTTCCTTTTACTGAAATCTTCCATATAAAAAACAAATGTTCAGAATCTTCTCTTCATTCCTTTTTTACTCCTCGCAAATCGTGTTAGTTGCAATTTCGAATGCATGCTATCGAAATTTATAAAGAAAAGAGAAGATCACCTTGGAAACAAACGCCTGTAGAAGAAATTCTGAAGAAGACGACTCCTTGTGCAACAAACCAAAGAGTGCGGAGCCAATAATGAGTGAAAACGAGTGTGCATTTAGTCGATGATGATGATGAAGAATAAGCTTTCTTTAACATTTGTAAGTCATAAATAATTTCCCACAGAATATGGTTTCAAAATTATCCCCAACTTGCTCAATTTCAGAAACTCACTGTTAAATTCAAAAACAGGATATCATATCTAGGCTTGGCACGCCTAGGGTCCTGAGCTGGATATCATCATTCTTCTCTTTCTTGGTGATTTTCCTCCCTTCCTCTCTCTCTCTCTCTCTCTCTCTCTCTCTCTCTCTCTCTCTCTCTCTCTCTTTCAAGGTAACTGAGAAATTTTTTTTTGCAGCATAAGCCTCAGGCTTCTTTGCACCATACGGCTAATAATAATAATAAAGAATAATATTTTTACAAATGATCTTGTATATTTGCAAAATGATCGAATGTTTTTTTTCTTTGAGATCCTTAGCCATTGCCAAAAATTGATATTTATATGCAGAAATTCTACAAATCATGTCACCCACATTTTAATATTTTCCTTGTAATTCCAAATTCAGATCATTTCAATTTACTGATAAAATCTGTCAAAAAAGCCAGATCACACAACCACTCCGTATCTTGTAGCTGCTGATAATCGTCTCCCCTTTGATCAACAAATTTTTTAATTTCATTCAGCAAATTTCGAAATCTCTGTAGAAACTTACTCCGACTCAGCAACCTCACATCTGTGTGTAATATCAGATCTGGTTCGTTTTCATCGAGTTGCATTTTGAAAAGTCTCCTTTGAAGAAATTGAACTGTGGTGGAATTCACGATTTTGAAAGCGATGTCCATAACACTTTTAGTATTTAATCTTTTGCTGGCTAACACTTGTTGGTGGATGATACAGTGGTAACTCAAAAAATCTAGGAATTCATCGTCTCTTCCTTTTGGCACAATGCGATGAATCCTTTAAGATTCCACGTCATTAGCTCCATCGGTTGTTATTGATAAAAGCTTAAATAATGGTAATTTAATTTTTTCAATAAAATTTTTGAATGCGTTAAATATATCAAGACCTCTAGTTATTTCGTTTAGCAAAACCATACCCAGAAGTTCTTCTCTAGTGGCAGAATCATCGAAAAACATAGGAATAAAAACCAGCAATTGAGTGTATCACTGAGTCTGGAGATTCATCCAGTTGTGAAGGACACACAATTAGCAATATGAGCGAGCATTGTTCGCTCACATTTTTTCGATGCGTCGCGTCACAGCATTTCGAGATAATTGCGGATCTTGAAGAGCACTTTTAATTTCATTTTTGTTTTTAAATTTTTGAAAAAGAGAATCTGTTATTTCTAAAATTGCGTCTTTGATGAATTGACCATCAGAAAATGGTTTGTATTTTTTTGCGAGAAGATAACTCACTTTAAACGACTACAGTTAATTTTGTTGCGCGAATAATCTGGATTTAAGTTCTTCTAATTTATCTTTTCTAAGGTCACTATTAGGCGGAAAAACCGATTGGTATTTGAAGTGCCGTTCTAAATTTCTTTTTTTTTTGGGTATGGCCACGGAAGCATTGCAAATCAAACAACAATTTTTTTCTTTTATCATTACAAAAAAGTATTCTAGTTCCTACTCTTGGTGAAAATGATACGTTTTGCTCTCTTTCGTAGTATTAATATTAAATAAGCTAATAAGAACACATACACTGCGTAACTGCGCGAATTTTCACTAGACAAGCCTAGCAGCTGCGCGGCTACAAGAGTAGTCGCGTGGTTTAACGGATTCGTAATAAGCGCATGCAGGGGGCGCATAATAATAACAACATTTAGATTTTGACTAATCTATATTTTATATATATTTAAAATTCGTCGTGACGTGATCGACCGAAATTAAAGCCGCGATCGACTTGTTGGCCACCCCTGCCAACATATAGTATCGGTGACCCCATGCTCTCATGGCTACGCAGCTATATTATGCATAGTTCCTTGAGCGTTATCATCAATCAAGTGAACTCAGACCGCTTTATACCACTAAGTGGAGTACCTCAAGGTTCCCCCTTAGGTCCTCTACTTTTCATTGTTTTCGTAAATGATCTTCCTTCTTTCATCTGCACCTCCAAGTTCAAGTTGTTGTCTATGCAGATGATCTTAACATATAAAAAAAAACATGTTCTACTCCGGGACGATTACCAGAGTTTACAATAAATCAATCAAATCAAATGTTAATTGTATTTAGTAGTCACGGGCTTGAACCCTGCTCCTCTACAAAGAGCGTGTGCTACTGCACTCACGCTCCTGACCACTCGGCTACGTCAGGCTCTTAGCAGTGAAGGAGATTACCGGTTCTCAACAGCTTCAATGCGCTCTCAATAAATTCTCCCTATGGCTATCTCTGAATCTGAATCTTGTCTACTAACCCCTCGAAGTGCAAAGTAATCTCTTTCTCATTCTGCAGATCTCCACAACTAATAAATGTGGAGTACACTATAACTCTGTGATCATCGAAAGGTGTGACCAAGTTAACGACTTGGAGATTCTCTTCTCCAGCAGTGCTAAGTTCGATGCCCATGTCCTTAAAAATCACCAGAAAGCATTCAAAACACTGGGATTCATCAAACGGAACACTTACAAGTTCAAAAACTACAGATATGCGGTTATCCTTTATAAAACTATTGTACTGCCAATCCTTGAATTCAGTTCACCCATCTGGAATCCTCACACAAAGACTTTAACTAACAAAATTGAAGCAGTTCAAAAAAATTTTGTCCGTTACCTTACGTATCGCAAATCCTCTATTTTATCACTCAGTGTATTATGAATCGCTGTGTAATTACTTTCATCTGAAGCCTCTGTGCAATAGAAGAGTTACTGGTGACATCACCCTTCTAGTCAAAGAAATCACTGGAACTTATAAAGCATCCGACACCCTTAGTAAAATCAACGTCAATGCACCTTGTAGACAAGTCAGGAACCTTACACTGTTTCGCCTTGACTGATGACTCTGCCACCACGGACTTTATGAAGTTCAATCCACCAAAGAGAATCATCAATGACTCTCTCATTGACTTTTTTGACAACTCCCAGTCACTGATGAACTCCATCCACAAGTTTGCCTCTTCTCTTCAACTGCAAAGTGACTAGCTCTCATTTAATTATTCTAGTTTATTATTATTATTTTTCTGTTCTCTAACCAATTAATTATTATTTGTTTTTACCGGTAACTTAACTCAATATACATATGTACTCTTTTGTACATATGATTTTAATGTTTGAATCTATATCAACGTTTCTCTTCCTGTTCGATCTCTTATTATTGTTATTAATTGTGTTCATTGTTCTGCTCTCAGGTACACCGTCAATGGTTACTTGTTGTGTATTATCACGTGTCAAATGTACTTCGGTCTAATTCCGAAAAATCTACCGGCTGATGTTTCTGTAAACTTTTCCTGTGAATCGAATGGTTTTCCTGTTTTATAATATTGTCTAATTTCTTCACGGTTCCTTTTCTTTCTTCCTCCTTTCTTTCTTTTTTATTTATTTATGTTTATTTTGTTTTATTTTGCTTTTTATTATTTTTTTATGTTTTTTATGTTTGAGCATGCGCAGTGTTCTCTATCGTCACTCGATCAGTGCACCCCTCTTCCTCTTCCTCGTGGAAGAGAAGACGATATAAAATAAAAAATAAAATGCGTACGGCAACGGATTTATCGCCATAAAGATTAGAAGAGGTTATCCCAAGCTATCTTTAACTTTGATTAGCTTAATCATGCGCGTATGTTCTCAATTACAGTGCATGTACGTTCTATTTTGATACAAACTGAACAGCGAGGGGTTTACAGCGCTTCCTACTACGTAAAGAAACGAGATTTATATAGTGAACTCCTTCCCGCTTACCCATGTGTATGCACAGAAGGAGAAACTTCCTAAAAATATCTCTTCTGAAAAGTAATTCCAAAGAGAAAGCGAAAAATTGAATTAAAAGTGGATTATTAAAGAGGAATCAAGGAAACTGGGAGGCTGACACCAGTTGTCCCTTTCTTTGCTTTTTAATACATTAATAATACGTAACAATAATGAAAATTAATGCATTGCAATGATGAAAAGAACATGGAGGATCATGGGACATATCTCCTTTCAGAAGGTTTTTCCTCTCAACAGCAAATGGAAATAACTTCCTGGTCGCAGCCTTTATTACAAACACAACTGAACGTTCAACAGTTCATTCAGTTGTCATTATATGTTGTAATTCTTCAAAAATTAAGTCTCTTTAAGATTTTATACTTGTTGAGCAGCAGTTATTGCTGATTGGAGCCATAAGTTAATAAGTTACCTTAACCCTCACGATAACGCGTTACTTAAGTCTCATTCGTTAAACTAAGACAATTGGTGGAAAATAGGAATGATTGCCTTGGAAAGAGTTGTGTGCTTTCATCCTTCTATCCTCTTCGTGGATATTTTTTCAAGAGATGATGACCAAAGCGACTATGATGCCCTGGCACTCACTTGAAATTCCAATGCGTAGAGGGATTAATATTCATATGAGACCTGTTAGTATTCCTCCTCCTAAGGAATTTATTGGAAGTACTTAACGTTTAGTACGCTTGAGAAGCCCATCGGAGTTGGTGGAAGTGGGATGTCTGCTCCTACAGTGGAAAGGTGCGGAACGAAGTTAATACGGTGGTAAATATTTTCATCGTGGAGCAATATCAGCGCCCTGCTCTTTGGAGACTGGAAGCGACAAATATTTTCGATTTAAACTTAAGAAAAGAACCTTGTAAGGCAGGTATTTGACGAGTGTAAATCATTAAACTAAATGCGATGAGGAATCTTTTGGTGATTCCGAAGACTAATTTTTAGAGCTGCTACCAGCCATGGCATTATGAAACGCAGAGAAGACACACTCCTAACACAAGTCGATAGAGAATAATAATCTTTAACATCTCCAAATATATCAAGACGAGACGGTCCTAAAGTTGGATCCATGCCGTTCTCCTTTGAGGATCCCTTTGTTGCAATTTGGTGCGTTGTACCCATCTCACATACCCACCTTAAGGACTTCTGCCAAGACCAGTATGACAATAACGGCTGATGCATAGCTCCACCAAGAAATCGTGAATTTTAAGTCGCTCGTCTATAAGAAAGTTTCTCTAAAAACTTGAAGAAACTCAACTCAACTGCTCATGACATTTCAAAGGCATCTGTTTGTGTTTGGTATGAACAAACTTTCAACTCTGCTTAGACCAATCGTTCATATTTAAAGACGACCAAGCAGTACTTGGTTACTTCGCTAAGTGCATGGTTATTGAAACAGACAACACGAGATGACGAATGCGAAGACTGTTTGCGAGTTCAAACAGACACATTTAAACAGATTCGATGTAAATGTTGGATTGTTGATAGAGTAGGTCGGGGAATGCGGAAAGCATCGCAATAAAATATAACCTTAAAAAGAAAGTAAATGGCCTATAGATGATATCCGAAAACCATTTAGTAGCTACTGAAAGCTATTTATCTTTGGTTTGCAAATCTCTGCAATGGATGGACAGCTCAAACAGGGATTAAATGCTTATCGGACAATATTGAAGTTGGAAAGATTTCCTCTTTAAATAAACCTGGCTAAAGAGGATATATTTATTTACCTGTCCTAATTGAAGACGGGGAAAGCGAAGGAAGAACTTCTAAAGATTCTCGAATAAGTTAAGGAGAATAAAATGTTCTGAATGCGACTGGTTCATCAACAGATGATTTGGTCATTTTTACAAACGGATCCACTCATGTTAACCTTAAAAATCCGGACAGATGAACTGCGCAAACGCCCATTACAGTACCCATTTTGTTATCATTATCCGATTAAGTCCATTTAGTGCTCTTTTGGGTTGTTACTCACAGCTGCAGAGAATGTTCAAAAGTTTCCCTAACTGTAGAACTTGTCGAGAATTCTCTGACGATTTCCTCTCTCCATAAAAAGCGGACAAAAGTAATAATTTTTTTTGTTTTTTTCCCCGCTTCACTGGTGAAATTATTGTCTCCCAAACCGCTGCGAGGGAAAGTCCCACTTTCCTGTTCGCGACATGCGCAAACGGTGTTTGCGGAGGTCAATAAACCCAGGAGCACTAGATAAACTAGACCTACCTGGGGTCTCCGTGTTATTTTCGTAGTCAGCCTGGTGCAACCTTAACTACCAGTTTCATAATTGCCTTGAGTATTGACGTTCCTGTGGTATTTTATTATTAGAGCGATGGCTAAGCAACCGTGACATCAGCGATCGCTGGCTGAAGCGGTACCCGCACGAACTCATCAATGTTTGAGTGGTATTGTTTACCAAACTGCCCCAATCTTTCGCCGAATTATTTTGCAGGAAAAATTACGGCTTCATCGATACAAGGCAAATGTTTACAGTTATCGGGATGCTGATTGTGCGAAAACAAACTGGTTTCAAAACTCGACTAATCACTTCAGGGGGAAAAGGGAAGAAATAAAGAAAACTGATTGCTACCAGTAAAGATAAATTCTGGAAAACACTGGGAAGTGAGTGTTAGAGAATTTATTTCTTCTCCTTCCCTTATGGATACTGTCGATGCCAAGTGGAAATGCCCTTGGTCCGTTTTCACCTCCTGATGGAATTATTCGATCTTTGGGTTGTATGCTCCCTTTCCCCAAAATGGAATCTTCGTCAAGTAACCAGAAAACTGACCATAGAATGTAAAAGGCATCGAAAATACGCTTTCACTTGTTTTCAGGCATTACTGTTCAGGGTGTCCAAAAAGTTTGGAACCAATGGGATTTACACTAAATGCGTTCAACGTGTCCACCCTGACTCTCCAAGCATTTTCTGGATTTTCTGAATGTTTGTTTGGATTCGTCTCAGCATATTTGAGATCAACAGCAGCACAAGCCTAAGATGACGAAATCAAAATGAGGTTCGAGACTTTTCGGACACCCTGTAGATTTAGTAACGAAAAGGGGAACGCATATTTCACAAGATTAAAGGGGACGTAAGAATGTGATTATTTAGGGAAAGCCTACAAAAATTCTTTCCATTTGGGACAGAACTCAAAAGCCAGGTATTTTCCACATAGCGTTGAGTAGCATTTGTCGTAACCACTGTGCTGGCCACGAGGGCTATAGAGTGGGAGAGACAAAGCGTGTGGGAAACGAAAAAAGACACGGAATATGTTCCCATAAGTCCTCTTTCACCTGCACTCATATGAAAGAGAAGGTTGGAAAGATGGAAGGTTAGTGAAAAGAAATCCGCCACCGTTTCCAAGGTGACAGAGGGAGCGAAAGTCTGAATGCACGGTGTGAGAAGAAATTTATGAAGTTACGAGACCAGGCAAGAAACAAAAAGACAGAGGGAGCTGTGTGTTTGTTTAACGGGACGATAACAAGCAAATGTCCCCGAAACCCAGTTCGGTTGAGTTTTCCCTTCAAACTGTTTTTGACCTTGGGGACCACGGCACACTTTTGCACGACGCCTCGACTTTCCTAGCAGCCGGCGCCTTAACTGTTCGTTTAAGAGGTTAATGACCTTTCGAAGAGGTAGTGGAAGTACCCCGGATTGCTATTTGTGTTCCGCAAGGTACCGTAAACCCACCCTGGAAAGGTCGTTCTAAATATAAGTTCATCCCTCGACGCTGAGGAGTTATTGTTTGCTATCTGGCTTAGAGAAAAAAAGTAACAGTAAAAATACCCCCCGAACCACCTGCGTCGCGCAGTTTGTTGCTCCGTAAGACGCTTGACGAGGAAAAGCGACGTAATGTCGTACACCGCGAGCCCTGTAGCAAGCCGAGAGTTTAAGGTGAGTGATGGAAATATGTAGGTTGAGAAAAATAGCAGATTTAACAGCGGTGAAGCGGTACCGAACTAAGTGGTCGAGGTACGAGGAAGTTGAGGAGTGTATATAATAAAGAGACAGAAGGAGAAATAAATATCTCTACGTGCAGATGGGGTGTTAAGACTTGTTTATCGAGGAAATAAGCGTTAAGAATACACAAAGGAAAGATTTGTTCGCGAAAGACACAAACACACCTTCGTATAACTATGAAATCACATTTGGATTCGTAGCAGAAAACGAACCGGGTCAAATTAATTGCCCGAATCGATAAATTATTTATTTCATACTTTAATTCGTAACATAAATAGTAATTTTGAAATGCACGTGGTAAGAGAAAGCATAATTCAGCGTTGTTTTTATGGAAATATGTAATTTTAATATGACAATGAATTGTATAACTATCCTTGAACCAGAAACGTTTTGTATTCGTTAGAATTATTTCCACTTCTTGCCGAAATATTCAAAGCATTTTGTAATCATAGATATCTTTTATTTCATCTCTCTCTCTCTCTCTCTCTCTCTCTCTCTCTCTCTCTCTCTCTCTCTCTCTCTCTCACGCATGCTCAAATATGGAGTAAAAGCACCTTACTAGTCCTGGAATCTTTTTTTGGTCAAAGTGGAAGGTCCCAAAATCTTAAAAGGACAATCACTCTTCGAGGACTTTGTGTAGATTCATTTTTGCCCTGTGGTTTCCCTTCGTGTACGAGCCTTTGTATGTTATATTATGTGCGCGTTTTTATTCTCACTGATGAAGAATGTCGTATAGCATAACGAAACGTATGAGTCACTTGTTTTGCTCCCGTGGAGTTCCTTAATTCGCGTATCAGTTTGGTAGCTCTTACTGCACTTATTTCTAATTCCTGAGGGAGAATATTTACACCTCACTTAGGGCACAGCATGCCTTCTAGAATTTAACAATTTCTGAGGTCTCAGAAAGATTGGGCATCTTTCTTTCGAATTCTTTAAACTGAACTCGTTTTCTTCACTTTTTCATATTATTTTATGAACATCGTGAAAAATTGAAGCCATTCCGTTTTTAATTAGATTATATCCACGTCTAATTTTCTCTTAAACGATGGTTTTCAGAAAGTTGTAAGATGACTGTGAAGACCCGTTTATTTCTAAATTATTTTCTTGCATCCATTTATAAAATTTATTCAGTGCAGTTTTTTATAGTCAAAATGCTGACTGCTCAAGTTTGCCTTTTGCAAAATTCTAAACATTAAAGAATTCTAAAAATTCTAAACAAATGGTATTTTAATAAATGTTTTAAAAAAACTGAAAAGACGTGTCAGTTATATGACAGTTAAATAGTGAGGGTTTCAATATTTAAATGAGTCCTTTTTGTTCCAATAACTGGCATTATTTAAGACATGTTGTCTATGTAGCTCCTAACCCAAGATCGTATCGGAACACGTAACCATATGCAAATAATTTAGCTATTAATGCATGTATACCGCGTATGATCAGGGTAAATTATATTATCACTATTATCCTTCTCCATAGAAAACGATATACACTATATCTTACCAAAAAACTTTGCGGTTCCTGAAACCCTCTCAGTTTCCCATTTATTGTACATCGTAGTGAAATTTTGTGTCACTCACAAGTCGATTTTCAAATCTGCACTATCGTTGTGGTGATCTGAATGATCCTGACCTTCAGAAAAAACAATACAGTCTAGCGAAATGCAACCTTACATACAATCTAGCGAAAAATATCTGCTACCTGGAGTTACTTTTCCGGTTCCTTTAGATATCATATTCTACACGACTATAAAGCAGCTTTTACGATGTTAGACTTCAAGGTAGACCAAGTTAGAACTTATCTCAATGGTAAGTGAACCAAGTTAGAACAATTTAGAACTTTTCTCTTTGTCAGCAGCCTTTTCAAGGCTCAACTGTAATTAGAATCCATACCATCCCTCATCTGTAATTAGAATCCACACCATCGCCGCCTATTTCAAGAAATAAAGAAGCCTCAGAAAGCAATAAAAATACTAATGCCTAGACTTTGTCATGCCTAGAGGTTGTTTTCTCGCCTCCTGGTATGTAACTTTGTTCTCCATTTTCTTTCCTAATTTCGACAAGTCACGAGTGTTTAAATACGCTAGATGACAGCCTTTATAACTTGCACAACACAGTGATTGAGTAGTATAATCTTGCTCTTTCAACCCACAGTTAGGGCATACCGAATCTTCCCTACATTTTGCGCTGGCCAAATGTTTGATACTTATATAACATTGTATGAGGTTTGGTATATATACCAAATTCTACTAATTCTTTTTGATACATTTATGAAGTCCCAGTTTGCTATAACTCTTTAGAGGTATTTAATATGGCATAGAGAGTGAATTTGATAAAGATGTCATGGAAGGATAACATTTTAGCGGGACATCTGTGCGTCTCTGAGTTGATGTCTCCACGAGGAGGTCTTGTGATCAAAGCATCTTTACGTTCTTATGTGAGATCTTACTTCTCATTCTTTTGGGATTTGACGTGTCAGGACCATTTCGAGTATCATGATATGATGAGCTGTGGGCACCAATGGTGGAAAGTTTTTCACAGATCAATTTGGCTCCTTTTAGCCAAGGTGGGGGATGGTTCTTCTGCCCCCGTTTTTGCTCTGCCATGGGGAAGCAGGAGGGCAGTGCCTGGTGTAACCAAGTGAAGGTTAGTGAGTGTTAGCAATCAAACTGTGAATAAATTAAAGAGAGAGGTAGTTTTCCTTGCTTGCTCTCTTCAAATACTTTTGAAATTAGAGCTGCTATCAAATAAGGAGATTTATAAATTATAGGAACGTAAACCAATGAAACTGCTTTGGAAAATCACACTGGAAGCTCAAGGAAATTGCCCAGTTATAAATTGCTTGGCGCCAGGGAAATCCATTTATTATTTGTGTTTCCAACTAATTGTAGACACAATTTATAATTTCTGGCAGCACAAAAAAGCTTTGAAACTTTGAGAAGGAGATTGCAACTATTAACCTCAGTTATCTGATTTGTGTTTACAAAAGCTGAAAATGAAGAATCCTAAGAAATTCAGTGAGATAAGATGATAAAATCAAATCAAGTAATTGTTAAACAGATGTAGAGGATATTATTATGGTAAAAACAATTAATGGTGAGTTTCTCAAAAATTCTGATTTGATTTTTGAAATTAATTTCAATCAGATGCTGAGCAATAAAGTCAAAAGGGAAAAAACACAAAAAAACCACATTAATAGTGCTTATATATAAAATTTTCATTTTTGCAAAACTTCACAATTCTACAAAAAAAAAAAAAAAAAACAGCACTCCATATAGTCTGCTGTTATTGGAAACAACCGGAAGCCCATATAGGGAGCTCACTTATAAAAGGGTTAGAATGTAACTATGAGAAATATAATATCAGCATTGATCTTGAGGAGAAATTAAACTAAAGATCCTATAAGATTTTTATGTTTAGTTAAAAGATTTTAACAGAAAAAAGCAAAAAAAAAACAAAACTAATTTATGTTAGAACTAAACTTCTAAATTCACTCTCATTAAAAAAAAAAAAAAAAAAAAACAGGTGGTGGTGGAAGGAAAAGGGGAGAGAATAGCGAAAAAAAAAAAAAGAGATGGTGAGAACAGAAAAGAAAAGGAAAACTACACCCACCGATTAATTAAAGAGAGAAATGTACTATCTGAAGACAGTGCTTCCGATGTTCGAGTCCTTAAAGCTTCAAAGCGCAATACAGCATTGCAAACATTCATCATCTCTCTGCATAGTTGGTTCACCTTCTGCAAGATGAAAATAATAATAATAATTTAAAAAAAAAAAAAAAATATATATATAAATACACTAAGTGATCACTGAATTATGACCACCTACCTAATACTTCGTAGGTCCTCCTTTTGCCCTCAGTACAGCAGCTATCCGACGTGGCAATGATTCAAAAAGGTGTCGGAAGGGAGGTATAGCCAACCAAGCTGTGTGTAATGCGGTCAGCAATGCAGGTATGGAGGTGATTGGTGTATCCCGACGCCTGATATGCCTTTTCATAGTGTCCCACAAGTGCTCTATGGGATTGATATTGGTAGAGTTCAGAGGCCAATCGATATGCTGGAAGCCAGAACTGTGTTCCTCAAACCATTCCTGCTAAACAAGTGCCCAATGATTCGGTGCATTGTCATCTTGGAAGACACCATCGCCATTCGGGAAAAAGTGTAACGTAGCGGGGCGTACACAGTCAGCAAGCAGTCGATGATAGCGGAGACCACTGATACGTTGTTCCACATGCACCAGGGGTCCAAGTTTCTGTCAGTGATACATGCCCCACACTTTTGATAGCATGCATGGTGGATGAAGAGCCTCATGTTGTTGATGCCAAATCCGTACATGACCATCCACGGTATGGAGTAAATAACGTGACTCATCCCACCAGCACACCTACTTTCAGTCTTCTAACGTCCAACTTGCATGCTCTTTGCACCAGGCGAGTCTTTTACGCCGATGAAAAATGTTCAGGGATTGTTCTGGGTTGGCCCATGTTGTATTTGGTAGTCAACTCTTCAACAGTGCTACGCCTGTTCGTCTGTACGAGTCGCCGGACCCGGCGCTCACCTCTAACATCAACCTTTCGCTGACCTTTGCACCTTTGCTGTTGGGTTGTTGTTTGAACATTTTGATGCCAGTTCTGGTACACTTTAACTATGGCGGATCTCGAACACACCACCAGTTCAGCCGTTTGGGAAATCGAGGCACCAGCTCGTCGAGCACCCACAATCTGTCCTTTATCAAAGTCCGATAAATCCTTCCTTTTTAACCATCACGCTCGGAATTTTACTACCTGCTGAACCACTGACACCTAATAACTATGAGAAATTGCTAAAATGCCAAGCTTGGCTTGGGATAGTTTGTTGTATTTCAAGCTTTCTTGTGCACTTGTCAATCAGCTTCCCAAATAAGAATATGAAAGAACTGGCAGAACTGATATTACGAAATATTCATTTCTTTATCTTAAATTATTGTGAGAAATAGCAGTTGAGGTTTAATATTGAAAAATGCAAGGTACTCCATATGGGTTGCAGTAATCCCAGATTAACATTCCAACTGTGTGGTATGGCATTCATGGTAGTGGAAAATGAAAATAAAAAGCGAAGAATGAAAAAAATTGGGTTATTGTGCAGTCAGATATGAAGTTTTGTGAGCAGTGCAGACAGGCTGCCAGGAAAGCTCATGGAATTTTCTCAACAATATACAGGAACTTTGCTAGTAGATATAAGGAGGTGATTTTCCCATTGTACAAGGCAATGGTTAAGCTGCATCTTGAGTACTGCACAAGCTCTGAAGGCCTTACCATGAAAGGCTTCAGTTTTGTAAATTTCTTAAGTTCTGTAAAATTCAGAATGCAACAGCAAAGATAATGATTTATTATCTAAGTGTTGGAGCATTATGTAAAATATTCTGTCGGGGCCAGCAGCACTGTTCTTTGAGGTAGATATGGCTTCTTGAAGTTTATGCGATTTGGTTTATTGTAGGGTAAAGAAGTTTAATAGGGTTCTGAAGTTCAGTTGGGACTTTTCAACTAAAGCTTTAATTTTCTTGAATAATGGATCATACACAGTGGAGGCAGATAACAGGGGTTATAGTGTCCCTAGGGCATTCACAATCTCTGTAGGGCTGAAAAACTCCTGCCCATTTCAGATGAAAAGTGAAGAGAATAATGGAGGAAATTTGCCATTTAGTTCCTTTATTTTTCTACATATTACTCTTACATCAATAGTTTGTTAACAGAGCTTGCAAAATCGAATTCAGAAAAAATCTTGAAAAATCAAAATCGAATTTTAACCTCCTTTCTCGTGTTGCAGGCCTTGGCTTTAAATCTCTTAAAACTTATAAGATTGGTGGTGGTAAAGTGCTTGCAGAATAAATTCCATGCTCGTTTTTTTTTTTCCTTTTTGTATCAATCTTACAGCCATCATTCCATGAATAATTTATAGTTCATGGTTGCTTTATTGTGAATGTGGGATGACATTACAGGCAGCTGCAATTGTTTTTTTTGTAATGTGATTGGTGTGTGTTAATAGTACAAGATTTGGTATTCTGAAGTACACATCGTAGTATCCGATCAAATTGGTCAGACAATAATTCCCCTTAACAAACCCATGCTGTATCTAAACTATAAAAGCGGCCTATGACAAAATAGACATAACAGCTCTAATCACCATTCTCCAGCATTACTTCAACATCACAGGAAGACCTCTCAGCATCATTAAATTAATCCTGGAGCAAACATATCTTATCATCTCACATCGCAACTTTAGGACAACTTGCATTACTAATAGGGGTGTCCCACAAGGGGGAGTCCTATCACCAACCCTATTTGCGCAGCGCTGGAGCCCTTCCTGGCATCCCAAACTGACTTCCAATCATACGCTGATGACCTGAAACTTTATATCACATCTTCTAACCAAACTCAGGTTCTTAGCACTACCTTGCAGGCAAGTAAAACCATACATAACCTCTAACAATATTTGGCTTCCATCGGACTACAGATTAATCAAGCAAAGACAGCTCAAATGTCCTTCCCCTGGAAGAAATCACGCAATGACATTAATCTTACCACCATGACTTACCACCATGCCAGGTCATGACGCCGACCTGGTAAATAAATATGTTGTCCGATGTATCTATCCCATACCTCTCTATGCTGCAACCATTTTGTCCTTCGCTCCCACAACACACTTCAACAAGTTCCTCAGCCCCATTCAGAAAGTTAAAACAAACAAGGATCTCGGATTAGTATGGGATGAGGGGCTGACATTCCAGGCTCACCTCCTGAACACAAAAACCAAAATATACTCCGCTGTGTGAGCAATCCGCCAGGAATTAACGGGAATTCATGACGCCGACCTGGTAAAGAAATATGTTGTCCGATATGTCTATCCCATACCTCTCTATGCCGCAACCATTTTGTCCTTCGCTCCCACAACACACTTCAACAAGTTCCTCAGCCTGGAATACTGGCTCCTGAAATAGCTCAACTGGCGGAGTGGCAACCAATAGACCATTTCTAGGGCTCAATTCTACATAAATCTGGAAGTCACCCCATGGAAACAACAAATTGTGGCAGCAAACCTTCTTACACTTGCCAGATTAATCACAAGACGACTCGACGCCCCTGACATTACTGATCTAATAAAAACTCCCCGCATTGCCGGAAGGAATCAAATGGACCCAAGGCTCCCACTCACAATCAGCTTGAACAACCTGAAAGGATTGAGACGCATGTTCCCAGGAAACACGGTAGATTTGATGAACAATCTAGCCATCGACCTGGATAGATTCTGCGAGCAGCATACATACAGAGGTCAGAAGCTAAAGGGCACATATGCAAACGTACACTTATGAGACGCCACGAAGGAAAATGCCACCACAATGCATCCCGTTAAAGATAGGTGAAAAGGAAAATAAAGTGAAGCCATTACTGGTCCTCTCTCTCTCTTAAAATCCACTACTCCAAAGACGCCTGGCTGTGAGCACTATTTCAGTCAAGATTGAAGAGATACCACGTGCAACAACCGGTGAATTAGTATTAGTATTAGTATTAGTAACGGCCGTATGGTGCAAGAAAGCCTATGGCTTATGCTGCACCAGCCAAAAAAAAAAAAAAAAAAAAATCCGAACAAAACAATGATAAAAACAAAAATTAAATAAATAAATAATAATAATTAATAAATAAATAAAAATAATAAAATGAAATAAAAAATAAATAAAAAGGAAATTAATCCTATCATCCTATGCGCTTCCCTTACCCGAAAGTACTATCCAGATGACCTTTGAATTTCCCCAAACTGTCGGCCTCTACCACCCATGAAGGCAACTTATTCCAGTAATTTATAACTCGCTGGCTAAAATAAAACTTCCTGCAGTCCAATCTAAACATTTCCCCCCGTAACTTGAATTTATGTCCCCTAGTTCTAGCATCATTTATAATCTTGAAAATTTTGTCCTCATTCATTTTACTGATGCCTCTCAGAGCCTTAAACACCTCAATCAAATCTCCTCTAAGGTGTCTAGTTTCCAAACTCTGCAACCCACATATTCGAAGTCTTTCTTCATAAGGACGCCCTTTTGCCGATCTCACCAGGCGAGTTACCCTTCTTTGCACCCTTTCAAGAAGCTCGATGTCTTTCTTTAGGTGCGGTCTCCATACTTGAACACAGTGTTCCAAGTGTGGTCTAACATAAGCCTTATATAATGGGATTATCACGTCCCTATCTCTACTTGCAAAAGTTCGATAGATCATCGATAGGACACCATGGGCCTTCCTTGCAACCTGTTTACAATGCTCAGAGAATTTCATGTCTGACCGTATCGTAACACCCAAGTCCCTTTCCTCCAGTACTGGGTTTAGTTGAACTCCACCAAGTGAATAAGTTATTTTGGGATTACTGTTTCCCAGGTGTAATACCTTACACTTTGTTGGATTAAAGCACAGCTGCCATTTTTCTGACCATTCTTGAAGTCTATCTAGGTCTCTCTGAAGAAGCTCAGCTTGACAGTGATCATTAACTACTCTACCAATTTTAACATCATCTGCAAATTTAGACATCACGCCCTCTATCCCTTCATCAATGTCGTTTATGAAAATTAAAAACAACAGTGGTCCTAATACTGATCCTTGGGGAACCCCACTTCTTACATCGACCCAATCTGAGGAATAGCCATTTATCACAACCCTCTGCCTCCTGCCCTGAAGCCATCCTTCTATCCATCTAAGGATTTTCCCAGTGATTCCAACCTGTTCCAGCTTATAAAGCAACCGCTCATGTGGGACTGAGTCAAAAGCTTTGCTGAAACCTAAATAAACAATGTCGAAATTATTCCCTAAATCCAGCTCGTGAGTGACCCTTTCGAAATAGCGAACCAGATTTGTTAAACATGATTTTCCCTTTACAAAACCATGCTGAGTATCCTTGAGAATTTCAATTCGATCCAAATGATCCTGAATTCCACCCTTGATCATTGCCTCCATGATTTTCCCTACTACTGAAGTCAGACTGACAGGTCGATAATTTCCCACTTCACTTTTAGAGCCACCCTTATGTATGGGAGATACGTTTGCACTTTTCCAATCCAAGGGATTCTCCCCAGAGTCTAGTGATGCTTGTATAACCAGCCTCAATGGTTCAATGCACTCGCTTGCCGCCTCTCTCAAGATTATAGGGTATATTCCATCAACTCCAGGAGCCTTACTGGTCTGTAGGCTTGAAAGTTTTTTCATTAAATAATCTTGCGAAATTTCAATATCATTAATTACATGTTTTTTAACTTCGCTCCCACAATTTCCCATTGCCACAAAAGGCTTTTCATTTGTAAATATCGATGCAAAATAACTGTTGAGTTCATCTGCAACGGCAGCTGGTGTATTTATTACTATCCCCTTTCCCTTACGTAAAGGTCCGATCTGGTTTGTCCTGCTCTTCTTGGCATTTATATATGTGAAGAATTCTTTATCCCCCCCCCTCTTTGCTCTGTTTGCTAGTGAAGGACTGCCTCATTTCTCTATATTTTCTACATTTCTCTCATGCTTTTGTAATTTATAGCACTTTTGAGAAAATAATATCCTATAATTCTTTCAATTTTGTAAAATAATAAACACTGTAAGTTCTGTACCTTTCGGTTTAAACACACATGTGCCCCATATAACCACCACACACATGTCCCTGCCTTAACCTCTGTATGTAAATATCACCCCCCTAGCTTCCTGCTGTCCAGGGGGTGGCTCTTCGGCAGAGCAATAAACAGATTTAATAAATAAATAAATATTACTGTAGTGTTGTCTAGGTGATTCTGCATCACTTCTTTAACCAGTGATTCCATTATTTTTCTATGGAACAGAAGTAAAATTAACAGGGCTATAATTATTTGTGTCACCCTTTAAGAACCCCCTTTATAAATTGGGGATACATTTGCACATCTCCAGTCCATGGGGACCTCCCCTGGATCCAAGAATGCTCTCATAATTATGGCTAAGGGTTTGCTTACATTCCTCGCTGCCTTCTTCATTATAACTGGATAGATTCCATTTGCCCCAGGTGCCTTTTTTATGTTTAACCTCGACAATTTCTCTTCCACTTTGCTCTCCGTCATTACAATATCATTTTGCTCCCTTTCAGAGTTTAACAAACTTCTGTCCTCCCCTTCCTTACAGAATTCCTCATGTGTGAATGTAGGTGCAAAATACTCATTCAGTTTGTCAGCTACTTACTTGAACAGGATCATCAACAGTAGAACCACCAACATCAAGTGGACCAATCTGGTTCATCCTCTTCCTTCTAGAGTTTATATAAGTAAAAAAGTCTGTTGTTTTTCTTTGTATCCTTTGCCGAATATTTCTCATAATCTGCCTTCGCTTGCCTAACCTCCTTTGTGACTTGATTGCAGACGGTAGATTAAATCTACCATCGGCTCTGTGTCGCTTGATAATTTATATGCATCCCATGCATTTTTCTTCTCTGCCACATGTCTCGTTAGTATAGATGCTATCCATTTGGGCCTCAACCTAGAACAGTATTTCTTAGTTGGAACAAAAAGCCTAGTAGCTTCCAAGATTACTTCCTTGACTGTTTCCCATATTTTTGTCATGCAGAAATGGCAATCATCAGTGGGGTAGAATAAATAAATTTTGTGTTTATACTCGGGGACTACCAAACGGTCAGAGGAGTTCACAAGATAGAAAGAATACAAGAAACAGCACCGTATTCAGCAGTCACGGGCTTGA
Organism: Mastigoproctus giganteus; assembly: GCF_048544385.1. Classification (NCBI taxonomy): domain Eukaryota; kingdom Metazoa; phylum Arthropoda; class Arachnida; order Uropygi; family Thelyphonidae; genus Mastigoproctus; species Mastigoproctus giganteus. The sequence continues at coordinate 90,290,940 of NC_143581.1, forward strand.
ACCCCGATCACTCAAAGTACGTCTACCTATGCACCCGCGCGCCTGCTACTACGGCGGCCTTCAGTTCTCACAGTACCATAGGAACAACGAAAGGCATACTTTTAATTTTCTCAGTTAGCCATATCTCCAGATTTATGCAAAAATAGCACAAAGCCTTTCAAAATTGATTCTTATAAAGGAACACACGATAAAGACATCTTAATGATTTCAATTGGTAACTAATACAATTTACACTATAAAATTTAGAGAACTTAAGTTATATAATTAAAATTTCAGCTTCCAACGAATTACCAAAAAACAATGTGTTATTGGGTTCACATACGATATTTTCACGATACGATGGTGTCTCTGCAGCGGATTAATTAATTTAATTAAAGCGGGGTGCACTGTGTTGGGGAATACTGTACTGTACTACGAGTGTCGTTTGAAATGCTGTATTTATGAATGTTTAACATGGATGCAGAATGGATGACATCTTGTCATCCATTCTGCATTTGATTTTCCTGTGGCAAGACTGCATACGTAAATGCACATGCGCACGCGAACACCTAAATTAACATGCGCAAACGCATATGTAAATGAACATGTGCACGAAGAACTGGAACATGTGCACCTAGAACTGGAACGAAGCCGTTCCAGTTCTAGGATCCTGTATACGTATGCACGTGCATGTTTTTTTGTTTTGTTTTTTATTAATAATAACAAGATACACAACAGATAACCATTAACAGTGTATCTGAGATCAGATCAATAAACATAATGAACCAGGTTCCAATTTCAATCCAGTTGAATGGATCAACTGTGTAGCCAGATTCCAAGACAACATCACACAACCATATGATTACCAACCAGACCCCATTTCTAGTCCAGATGATGAGCTGTTTTCCATTCAAATCGATCGACAGCAGCTCCGTCAAGCCATCAACTCGCTTCGTCCGTCGTGCACCGCTGGCGTCGATAAAGTCCCACATTTCATCGTAAAGTGCCTCAGTCCATATATCCTTGATCCTCTGCTCTACTTGTTCAACTCCATCCTCTCTCATAGAGTGTTTCCTCCATCCTGGAGCAAATACGCTCTCGCCCCACTACCTAAAGTTCAACTACCAAGCCAGCCGAAGCACTATAGACCGATATCCACTGCATCCACGCTCCTAAAGCTACTGGAAAAAGTCCTTCTTCCGCATATAACACGCCATCTTCTTCCACAATCATCAAAACAACTCCATTATGTTCTCCCTAATAGATCAACTGTCTCCAACCTTCTTGCAGTCCAAACGGAAATTTTAAATGCATTTGAGGCCAGATCAGAAATGGCGGTTGTTTATGCCGATATCGAAGCTGCTTTTGATAGCCTCAACATCTCAGCCCTTCTGAATCTCCTAACCAATTTCTTTCGGATCAAAGGTGACGTTTTCGCTTTTCTTCACTCGCTCCTCTGGAATAGAACAGTGTACCTCACTCATCGCAACCTCTGCTATACCCGATCCATCAATGCAGGTGTGCCGCAAGGTGGCGTTTTATCGGGGTTACTTTTTACCGCCCTCCTTATTCCGTTTGTGTGTTATTATCTATGCCGACGATATAAAGTTCCTAACGGAAATACCACCATCAGCCGACAGGGGAGTGATCACATCGGAAATCTGTAATAAGATCACAGCTTTCTCTAGCCATCTCAACCATTTCGGTCTTAAACTGAGCCCCCAAAAATCCGTTATTATGGTTTTTTCTCTGAAGAAGTGTCCCACATCCATACAACTCTCACTGCAGGGTGCAGTTATTCCAAGTGTAACTAAACACAAAGATCTCGGTGTAACCTTCGACCCAAACCTTAGATTCAACTGTCACATCGAATGTGTTCTACGCAAGATCAGCCGAATGCGCTGGATTGCCCGTCAACATCTTCTTCGTAACACAGAAGCAAGAACCACAATCAGATACCTGGAAACCGTTGTGTATCCTACCTTTCTGTATGCCTCTGAAATATGGGCATCCGCAGTACCTTCTCTCATGAAGCCCATCTTCGCCAATGAATACTGGATATTGAAGTGGGCAACCCACAAACATCGACTCCCCCCCCCTGAGCAGAGGACCACCAGCATGGCCGACCAACTTCAAATCCCACGGCTGCCTCAAATAATCAGCATGAGGAGAACTGTGACCACAGTCAAAATGCTGGTTGGAAAAATCAACTCCCCTGACTTCTGGGATATATGCCAGTGGCATGTTCCACTTCCGTCCTTACGAGCCACCCCTCTTCTTCAGCTACAACGGAACAGGCTGAAGATCAGTGACAGATTCCTACCTGGACAAGTACTTCCTACAGTACAAGCCCTGCTAATGATCGGAGTTGACCTCCAGAAATTCGCTTCTAATCGCAATTACAGGCGCTCGTTGGCCGAACTTGTTCCCCTTTTGTTTGGCCCCTGATGTAGATTCATACCGATACCTCCACCTGCTATCTGCTATGAGGCGCAGAACGGCACGTCGCAGGCAAATTGACGAACTGTTTCACAAGAAAATGCAATACCGAACATCAATTTGGCACTGTGAAATATTCTGACTTTTGTGAATATGCTTAAATATGTGCTTTGTACATATGAACGTGAACATACCTTGGTGTACTATCTGCCTGACGACTATGTACATACTCATATCTATTGAAAGATTAATGCTACGTTTTTAATTGTTATGTTATCTTTTATATACTGTACAAATTTTTATACTGTACATATTTTTATATTATCCCCATATCATTGTCAAGCCCCTGGCCTCCTGGCTGTGGCGGGCACAATATTGTATCTTTACTGTACAATAAATATTTTCTTATTCTAATAACAATAATATGAAATCCAATAGGACGATAAACATTGATATAGATTCAAACATTAAAATCATATGTACAAAAGAGGATTGCATTGAGTTAAGTTACCGGTACAACAAGTAATAATTAATCACTTAGAGAATAGATAAATAATAAAACACATAATAATAATAAACTACAATAATTAGATGAGAGCTAATCACTTTGCAGTTTAAGAGAAGATGCAAACTTGTGGATGGAGTTCATCAGTGATTGGGAGTTGTCAAAGAAGTCAATGAGAGAGTCATTTGCTGATTTGCAGATTCTGTTCAGTGGACTGAACTTCATTAAGTCCGTGTTGGCAGAGTCAAGGCGAAACGGTGTAAGGTTTCTGACTTGTCTGCAAGGAGCATTGAAGTTGATTTTAGTGAGGATATCAGATGCTTCATAAGTTCCAGTAATTACTTTGGCTAGAAGGGTGATATCAGCAGTAACTCTTCTGGTGCACAGAGGCCTCAGATGAAAGTAATCACACAGCGATTCATAATACACTGAGTGATAGAATAGAGGATTGTGGTACGTAAGGTAACGGATAAAAAAATTTTTTTGAACTGCTTCAATTTTGTTAGTTAAAGTCTCTGAGGATTCCAGATGGGTGAACTGATTTCAAGGATTGGCAGAACATTAGTTTTATAAAGGATAACCGCATATCTGTAGTTTTTGAACTTGCTTTGCTGGTGATTTTAAGGACATGAGAATCGAATTTAGCACTGCTGAAGAAGAGAATCCCCACGTCGTTAACTTGGTCACACCTTTCGATGATCACAGAGTTAATACTGTACTCCGTATTTATTAGTTGTGGAGATCTGCCGGATGAGAAAGAGATTACTTTGCACTTCGAGGGGTTAGCAGACAAGCCATTCAGAGATAGCCACAGAGAGAATTTATTGAGAGCATATTGAAACTATTGAGAATCTGTAATCTCCTTCACTGCTGAGTAGATCTTAAGATCATCTGCATAGAGAGCAACTTGAACATTGGAGGTGTACATGAAAGAAGGAAGATCATTTACGAAAACAATGAAGAGAAGAGGACCTAAGGGGGAGCCTTGTGGTACTCCACTTAGTAGTATAAAACAGTCTGAGTTCACTTGATTGATGATAACGCTCAAGGAACGATGCGTAATATAGCTGCGTAGCCATGAGAGCAAACGGTCACGGATACCATATAGCTTAAGTTTTTCCAGAAGTTGTTCGTGCGGGACTTTATCAAATGCCTTAGATATGTCTGTATAGACTGCATCAACTTGTAGGTGGTTATCAAGAGCTTCGGAGGTGTATTGCCAGAAAGGAAGTAAATTTGTGACAACTGACTTGCCACTGCAGAAACCATGTTGATTCTGATCACTGAAAGGCCTGAAGAATTCGAAGAGATAGAGAGAAAATCTTTATTGAACACTATAGATACAATAATGTGCCCGCCACAGCTAGGGGGCCAGGGGCTGGACAAAGATATAGGGTAATATAAAAATGTTTGTGTACTGCTGTGTCGAAGAGTTTAGCCAGGCTGTTTTGCAAGGTTATGGGTCTGTAATCAGTTACATCATTTTTATCACCTTTTTTGAAAATAGGAACTATATTGACCTTCTGAAAGTGCTTAGGATACTTCCCCAACCTGAGAGACAAGTTGAAGATCCGCAGTATGAGGGGTTTTAATGTAGTGACAGTCATTTTCCAAAATAAGCCTGGAATGTCATCTGGGCCTCTAGTATAGTCATTTCTCATGCTTTTTAATGCCGAATTTAAATCTTCATCAGTGATAAAGAGGTTAATGAGGTCTTTAACGGGTGTAAAGTCAGGAAATGAGGCAGGTCTCAATGTATCATTTGTTCGAATTCTAGAAAAATGTTTGGCAATCTCTTGAGCAATACCGAATTCGTCCAATAAGAGAATTCCATCTGCGTTATGGAGTTGCAACTTTCGACTGGTTATATTCTTATGCTTCATGTAATTCCAGAATGGTTTGATATCTCTGTGAGTAAGCAGACTATTTTGAACTGACTCTGTATACATATTTTAAGTATTTAATATGAGCGTTTTCACTTCTTTGTGGAGTTGGCTGAATATTTCATAGTATTGACTGTCACCTGATTGCTTATACTTGTTTCTGTAGAATTCTTTGGATTTAATTTTATGTATTAGTTCGCTGTTATACCAGTGCGGGTAGGTAGAGCGTGCCGTCAGATGGAATTGAGGAATAATGTCAGATATAACTGAGTGGACACAGTTGATCAGGTTGCTGGTGAGCACATCGATGTCATCCATAGCGTCAGAGAGCTGCTTGTCTACGTTGCTGAGAGCTAGGTTGAGCAGAGGCCAGTCAGCCATTCTGAAATTGAATCGTGGAGAACGGGAGCTGCATTTGAAGTTGTGAGAAGTCACAGTGATGTCAAAAGTAATTGACGAATGATCCGAGTGAAATATAGGGTTGTCATTGTGAACGTCTATATGAGTAGAGGAGAATATTAGGTCAAGGTAGGCATTTTCTCTGGTTGGAAAATTGCAAATTTGTTCAAGACCATAGCTGTGAAGCATATTAAAGAGAGCCCTAGTCTGCAGTGATAGAGAAGAAGATCCTAAATTGACCAGTTGACAGTTAAAGCCACCCAAAACCATTGCTATGTCGACAGATTGAATTAGTGGGAAGATAGAAAGCTCCAGCGAGCTTTCTAAGTACTGAAGGTCGATATTAGTTAAGGGAGGTGAAAAATAAAGCAATACTATTAAAACTTTTAACTTGCCAATATGAAGAAGGCAGTATACTGATTCAATATTTGTGAAATTTGATGCAATTTCACAGAGAATATGGTTAGAATGTATAATGGTTAGGATGTTATATGGTTAGAATGTATAATAGCTACTCCGCCTCCACGAGATCCTTTCTATGGATTGTATATTGCCCATCTATAATCTCCTGATCATCAATATCTATGGAGAGCCAGGTTTCAGTGAGCAAGTAAATGTCGTAAATATGTGAGCCTTGGATTGCTCTAAAGTGGTTTAGGTTGCTAATTTTTCTCTCTCTCTCGCTCTCTCTCTCTAATTATACTCCTGCAATTCTGAAGGTAAACACTGAACAGTTGGGATCTGGGGATTCTATGATGAGAGGAGAACGTAATATGTGTAGATAGCAGGGTCTCTGATTGTCGACAGATTGAAGTCTCTGATTACTATGCCTGTGGAGAAGGGATGTGCGCATCTGCATTTACTTATACGCGTGCGCATGTTCATTTAAGTATGCGCGTGCGCATGTTCATTTAGCACGTGTGCATGTGCACTTGTATGCGCGTGCGCATGTGCATTTAGGTATGCGCGTGCGCATGTTTATTTAGATTTAAATTTATAAAAATTAAAATAAAAATAAACATGTTTATTTAGGTATGCGCGTGCGCATGTTCATTTAACCTAAACATTTAACCACTAAATATCTTCGACAGAATTTATTGAGCAAGCATTCAGTCCCATGTTCCTCTGAAAGAAGAAAAAGGGATATGTTCCTCATGTCCCTTTGAAAAAAATGCTCATTTATAATAGTGCTTAAGCAATCGCCAGGATTATGCAAACTTGCCTGAACTGGTCTTTTCATCTTTTTTTAGGCCTGATGTAGCCCAGTGGTCAGGAGCGAGAGTGCATAGCTCGCGTTCCTTGAGTGGACCGGGGCTTAAACCGTGATTACTAAATACGATAAATATTTGTATTGAAGATTTATTGTAAACTCTACTGACTTGGTTGTTGTGCCGGAGTATAAACAGAAAATTTATTTATTTCCATTCATTTCGGACCTCCTCCTCATTAATACCATCAAAGACCCCAGCCATCACTGCCCCCCCCCCTTAATTCCGGCACCATAACTAAGTAAGCAAGTACAGTATTTATTTATCCTCTACACGTTGTGCGAAGCTATACAAACTGCTATTTGTATATACTTGTTATTGCACTACTGTGTTTACAGTCAGAAGTGAGGTGTGTGCAAAGTCAACCGTGATCGTTTTGAATTTTTTGAATTTTTTTATTTATTATTATTATTTTTTGTAGTTAAGCGAAGTTTCATTTGCGATGTTTTGTGTGCCATCTTTGAAGTCTTGTATTTCAACTTGATTTACTTCAGGAGTGAGGTAACGTATTGCAAACACTCAGTGAGCAGTCACTGAGTGTTTGCAATACTTAAAGAGTATTATGAATTTTAAAACTTTTCTAATTCATAATTTTAAATAAAAGCATAAAACGAAGCAGCGTAATGATAAATACAAGCACCCCTCTAATTTAGGGTCTTCATTAGCAGCCCTTCAATGCCATTGTTTTAATGAACCTATTCAACTTCTGACCCTCTAAACTAAACTACATTACTTTACATTAACACAGTACTGTACATTACTTTAATTCTCTCCACATGGACAGAAGTTAGACTTACACGTATATACGTACACTTGTGTGTGCACTCTTATATTACCTTCGAACAAGAAGAGTAGTGAGGTTTCTTTCCGATTTCTGCTCGTGATTGAAAAGCTGCTATTCCAGTTTTGTTGGATTGGTTTATTCGTGATTTTGAAGTCTGGACACACATTTATACAGCCAACGCATGACTAGTCGTATGAACCGGAGTAACACGAAGTGGAGCATTGCATCCACAGTATCCGATGCACAAAAATTGATAACCAACCGTTCCTTTGGGCGGTTCCTTGGTCACTTAACCTTCCCTTTGGGCTTTTTGGTACAATTTTTAAGCGCTACAGTGGATAATATTTATTTATAAACATGAAAACTTTACATTAATACAGTACATTACTTTACGTGTTAGGTGATCAATGGACAGGAATTAGAACATTGAAATAGAATAAAATTATAATAAACGAAAAGACTGAAAAGTAACTGTTATGCACACACTGAACATAACAGTTACTAAACTGCAAAATCTTATGTAAACCTCAATAAACAGAATGCATTTCCTGGTGGATCCATACGCTCCTTCGTCATAAAAAAAGCTCGTTTTACCATCAGATATCAAAGAGGCGGCATGCTGACGCATATTGACCTGTATGCGTCCGTTTAGAAGCTCTCTGATGTGTTCCTGATAAATTGTTTTCAATTGTTTTCGCAGCTGGAGGCCTTCATTATATGCGAGCTACGACTTCCTGTTACTACTGGGAACAGAAATGCAGATCGCTGTAAAATTCTTCTACGCAGCAATGGTGCCTTTTAAATCACTTGACAAAGCAGTGGTGACAGTCAGTGTGGGGGAAGCGTGTCAAATCGTCCCAGAGAGAATAGATCTGTCTTTCTTTTTCATTATAGCATTGTTCTAGTCCGCTTCCAAAATGCTACTGTCCTCTGGTTCTGACTAAAATCGGAACAGTTCCTTAATCATTCGGAACTCTTCTTTTTTCCCTTTGTTATCGTTAACAAACCGTGTAATTAATTAAGTGCCTTATGGCTGTCAATATTATCCACTTCTACTCAGCAATATCGAATCGGTTTGAATCTGTAGCCCCGGTCCCTTCGCTTTTGAATAAGCTACATGAACACGTACCCACCCACCCACATCTAGAACGAAAGTCACAGATCAGACGCATCATTATATAAATTATTATTGCCCGCATTCCGTAAAAACCGGCTGTTCCTGACTAGCCTGGCCTTCTGGCTACACTGAGAGTTGCTCGCGAGTTTTCTGGCAACTGTGTGCAAGCGTACTGGTTTATTTATTGGCTAATGTATAAGTAATATTTAGCTAAGGACGTGGGTATATGATCATCGGTTATTTTTGCCATTGCACTACACATTTCATATTGGGGGAATGTTTATTTGGAATGAAAACAAAATCAGTCAGTGAGATTAATTAATGTTAGTTTGAACTTAATGAAAGGGAAAAAAAAAGCGAAAAAAGTTCTCACCAAAATTCTGTCATATGAGACTGCAAAGTATCTACACGTTGTAGAGAGATACGAATAAACAATCACGTAATTCAGGAATCAGAAGTACATATTTGTTAAAGAGATACAATTGATCAATAAAAAATACAACTTCTGCTCAGAACTTAAATTCAATTGGTCATTCTGCATGCTTTTCTGCTTTTCAGTTAGGCAAATTACAGGTCACATTGCCCCAGTGTCCTCCGAGCATAATAGATTGGTCACTTTTTACTCGGGGTGGCCTGGATTCGAATACAGAGGAGTTTCTCCAGTCTGGAGAAACTTTTAAGGCCTCTTTATTGGCTCGGATTGCAGTTGGAAAATTATTTAAAGTTAGCAAATTAGTTGAATCTGTTAATAGAATGCAAATTGCTTTCCTGGAAAGCGTAGTATTATGGTTAGAATTGATTGGTCAGATAGAGAGTCACCAGTTGGTAGATATTTTGCAGGGTTGGTTCCTATAGCTGACATATTCACAGTATTTTTTGGTCCACTTGAAACGTTGAATATATGCATGGTGTTGGCTGATGGAAAATATCTATTCAATCCATCCAGGTTGGTGAGAGATAACTGATGTTCCAGATATACGCGTATTCCTGCTGGGAGTCTATTGGCTCCCTTAGGACGAAACAGAATACAAGAAAAAGTGAGAGAATCTTGTGTTAGGAGTATTATCCTTTTATCCAGTTAATAGATGGATTAAAGTTCCTCGAGATTATAGTCGGAACCAAGAAATCCCTCGATAAGATGAACGGTTTATTTGATATCCGATTCAGCGACCTTAGAAGCCACTATTCAATTCCTAGGAAAGAACTGATCTTTGTTGAAACATCAGAAGAATAAACATTAGTGCATACAGCATACAGCCATTTTAGAATCTTCAGCAGGATTGCTTATTTCAAAACGCGTGAGGCTGAGATGTTCATGGATTTTCCTAAGGCAAAGTTTGCGTGCGGGTCAAATTCTCGTTCCGCGAGAACTAAATCTTGGTGAGTTGTCACTTTCATCACCCATCTCCCATCCAGGTAGAATGGTATGTTCATATTAAAATTTCTGTCGTTATGGTGAGTTGGACCGATTTTGTGAGATTCTGAGAAAAATTAAGAGATCTGAGACAGGACTAGAATTGATGAATTCTAGGGTGTACAGGGTATTCGGAAAGTCACTATACACCTGTCCTGTATACAGAAATGTGTGAAATGATTAGGTCATCGTGCACCATCGTGTGGTGTGATATGAGACCCCGTGCACTAGTGGTGTGTGTCATGGTCAGTTAGATGTGACATAGCTATTATGGCACTCGATTTTGAAGTGCGTTAACGATGGTTTTGTCATCGGAGAAGCGCATTTTTTTGGCTGGGTATGTTTTTAACGAGCGCGGCGAATATATGCAAAGCGTCTGAGAAAACTTTTCTAAGAAATTTCCAAATACGCCAGTACATTATACGCATGCTATGCAGGCATTTAATAAACAAATTTCGTGAGACAGCTGCCGTACAGGACGCGGAGCGAAGTGGAAGGCCACCGAAACTGACAGAAAAGAAACTCCTGGATATTTCAAAATCAATGCTGCAAAGTCCTTCAAAATCAATACGGAAGTTGTCACGACAGCAAAACATCGATCTTGCAACTGTGCATTTAGCGGTAAGGAAGAAGCTATGCCTTTTCCCATACAAAATCACAGTTGTCCAATAATTGAAAGCAGCAGCAGATCGCCAATAGTGAGTACATTACTGCCATTGGTTTCAACGGTTCATCATTGAAAATACATATGGTATTCTGGATCTTACATTCTTCACTGATGAGGCGTGGTTCCATTTGTCAGGGTATGTAAACGCTTTCGAAAATCCACACACACATTCTGCATCAGGAAATTCTCCATTAGCAGAAGGTTGGTATTTGGATTGTTATCTCCAGAAGAAGAATCATTGGCCTAACTTGTTCAATGAAATAATAACCTCTGAACGTTATGAAAATATATCATCTGAACGTTATGAGACCTCTATTCCAATATTCTCTACCAATTCATCGGCGAACTGAATAGGGACGAAATCAAGTATGAGGGGTTTCAGAAAGATTCCGCCACTGCTTATACTGCTACACAATCGATGATACTCCTATGCGAAATTTTTGCTGATCGAATAAGCTCAACAAATCTGTGGCCCACATTCACCAGACTTGACTCCACCTGATTTTTATATGTGGGGAGCAGCAAAAAATAAAGTTTATGAAGAAAACTCACGATCACTTCAAGAACTCCAAACTGTTGAAAACTTACAATCAGCATCGCACAAGGAGAACTAAAAAAGGTTTTTGAAAATAAAATTAAACGGTTCAGCCCTGTTTGGGTGTCTGTGGAGATCAATTTCAACATCCACTGTAATGGACTACTTATGCAAGCAAAAATGGCAATAACAAACGATTTGTAATAATAACAGGAAAAACCTACTTTCCTTTGAAACAGGTGTAAAGTGACTTTCCGAATACCTCCTTTATTTGCACGCTTGCATATCTCTGGAGCAATCTTTGGATATTTGGATGCAATCATGAATTTTACATCGTCTGCAAGGCTAGGATAGTTGATGTTTTGGTTTAGAGCTGCTGCGGATAACATGATGGATAAGCGTTCCCACTCTGGTATGTTCCAGGTGGCAACGAAATTACTTTATATATCCTGATGAAAAACTTTCAGATGTTCATTTAAAGTACTCTAGTTAGAGTTATTACATTGCATTTTAGTATAAAGTACTAAAAGGCAATGTAATCTTCTAAGAAGGATTGATAAGAGAACTCGTATTGAGATGACGTCGTAAGTTAATTTAATATTCAAAAAGACAGTATCCATTTGCGATCTTTCAGTGTTCTTGGAATTCGGAAAAGTGTTTCTAATAAGTTGGTTGGTCTGTGCGGTAGTACATTGTCTACAATCACCGTCCTCCCACACCTGATGGAAAAAGCCCGGGTTCGAAGCCCGTCAGTGACTCGATGAACTTATGAGTTTTTTTCACCCCGTGGCTGAGAGTTAGTCTGTCTCAGGCATCGATAGCAGGGTTCCACCCCCAGAAACACCAGTTTTACGTCCAACAAAACAGGCAAATGAATCAGAGAACATGCAATTTATGGACGCGATATAAATGACAGATAAAATAGATCTTATGTGGCCCTAATATGATAGTTAACAACTTTGTTATCCTCAGTGGAAACTTAGTCGGAACAATACGTTGCCGTCTGCCACTCATTTGGAGACGTCTGGGTTCAATTCCCATTGACGACTGGAGGAATTTCTGAAGTCCTTTTCAATCGAGACTGACTGCAGTTTGCTTATCTTATGTGGAGCGTGTAGGGTTTGTCGATTTGCAAATCGGCCCCCACTCACCTAAAGACATAATACATATACGGCTATGACACGTGCACTTTGAGACCGTTAATATAGTTATCTTCCTTTGATAACTGTATGCAGTTGTGCTGATCTATATTGGAAACAATGAGTGGTTAAAGTTGGTAGCATAGATTTCTCAAACAGTTTAAGAAGAACACAACCTGAAGCAGTTGGCCCTGAGGTCTTTTTTGCTGCTTAAGATTTTTTATTTTAGGTGTTAATTTCGTCGTTAGTATTGACTCGAATATTTGGGGGGGGGGGAGAAGTTTCTTGCTTTAGAATTTCACGAAATAGGCGTAGTGTTAGATCTGCAATGCCTTGAATCCATGGAAAAACTGTACGCGTAACAGGAAGATCGTTAAAACATAATTAGCACCTACTACTTCTTAATTGCTTCTCGAAAAGTTACAGATAATTAATGCCATTAAAGTTAATTAGGTATAAAGCAAACTATAATGTAGCACTTCCTAGCCCCCTAGGTCCTGCTCTCTAATTTCTAATGATACTGATATAACAAATACGAAAAACGTAACCATAAATAAAAAAGCCTAATCTACATCAAACCATTAAAAAAAACCTGAGTTCGCACGTGAGCACCATTTTTTTTCTCTCTCTCTCTCTCTCTCTTTCTCTCTGTGTTGCCTTTTGTGATCTTTTTCCTTTACCCCCTCTCCTCTGATTGGATCACCGCACTCGAGCCGCTAAAAAAGAACTGCATGGAGAGATTTGTGATGCGCGCCTTTTGAGTGACCACTCTTTCTCATAATTTTGCTTCCTCAGTGAATTTAGTAAGTTAGCCTGTTTTGGTTTATCTCTGGTTTCGCGTAGAATTCGTGTCCTCAAAACATAAGATCAAGTAAAGCACGTTGAATAACGACCTTCGCCAGAAAATTAACAATTAGTTACGCCGAGAGATGTTAATTGCCTAATTCCATCCAGCGGAGATTTGTCTTCATTCCGCCTGACCCCCTTTCTAGTTATTTAAGCACGAACAGAATAGGGTGGCGTGTTGGGGCACTTCGCTCCTCTTGCCCGAGGTGGAACTTTTTTGATTGCGTGGCCTCACTCAACTTTGAACTGTAAACATGTTTTGCAGTAAGTTATTGGCCCATTTATGTCTGCATTAAGTGGCTTCGGACAACACACATTTTATAAGAGAACTCTCTCTCACACACACTCGTGTTCAGAGATAAATGCATGTACAGTTCTCTTCATCTTTCTGTTCTGTGATCAGAAGTATCTCCTCCTTCCTGTTTAGCAATTTCATCCAACGCAAGGAGGGGAGGTCACTGCAAAAAAAGATGGTAGGAATGTTTATATGTGAAGGGCCGTACTGAGGTTTAAGAAGCATAGCAATGGAGTCGATTAAGTGGAATCTTTGATGAAAACAAATGTAACTTGATAAAAAAATTTACGTATCTTATCAAACAAATGTTGCCCCTCCATTGCACAGTGATCTCAAATGGGATTGGTTTATTAAACTAACTTTTGTTTATTTGGATTGCTTCTTTTTGGCACATCGACCACTTTTATCATATTGGGCCACTTTGTGTTTGACTTATATTCATTAGAAGTGAAGTCCCTGTTATCTTTTGTAAAACTTTGTAACGAGGTCTGACTTCGTACCATCGTGCTGTCCAAACTTAGAATGAATGACACCAGGCACAAGCTTTTCCTTGTCAACCAGGAATATTACTAGGTGTTTGGGCAGATCCTTTCTCTGTTCCGCTCTTTCTCTTCTGAAACAGTTCCAAGTTGTTCCTACTCAGTTTCCGATTTCAAATACAGTGGATGCCGCTTATTTTGATCACTTTGGGATACAGCTAATTGATAACAACAACGTGAGTGTTAACTTCGATTTTTCAACAATTTGTGATATTGTTGAAAAAGCACAGTTTGTGCTAAGTTTTGAATGACAAGAAAAGCTTCTTTTTGTTTTTTAATTAAGCCAAAGGAAGTAGAGTATACGTATAAGTTGGTATGACTAAGATGTTTATCTTCACATTAGGGAAATAATGTCTCACCTAACCGGCAGATTCATGCAACCGGCACCTCCCCAACGATGTCAAATAACTAAGCTTTTACTGTAAAAAAGAAAAACTTGAGAAGAGATACTTAGAATAATAAGGGTGGTTTGAGATTGATCTGGCCTTTGTTTGTTTAAAAAAAAACGCTAACACGGTAGAATTTCTAAACTTATTGCTCTTTTCAAGACATTGTCCCTCTTTATGGACACATTACATTTTTACCATCGCCTTGGCAGGGCAATAATGCAGCAGCATAGAAAGAAGTAGGCTGGCTGCATAGCCAATTCAAGACACTGAGTTTCAGCTCATCAATTCTGTCTTGAATTTCTGCCCTCGCAGGTGCTGCTTCAATAACCTTCACCTGGGGCTAAATTCGGACTGTAAGGTGCGTGGTCCGTGATTTCCCTAAGTTCGAATCCCGTCAAAGACGGTAAGAATTTTTATGGGTCTTTTTCACAACATGGCTGAGTTAATCATATACAGTCATATTGTATATGGCCCAGTATGGCTTTAGTTGCTGATGTGCCTTAAATCGTATATGCCATGATCTTTCCAACTGAAGACTTGGTCCTGAATTTTTGGGCAGTGAGTAATCGATCTCTCTCTCTTTGATTCTGGAGAGGAGTATTGTCGTCACAAAGCACTGTTCGCTGCAGAAATGAGTTTCCTCCAGTCCAAACCAGTTCGGCGGGTACATCAATACGTTGTGCCTACTGATCAAACGTTTGAATGCCTGTAACCCACCGTGCGCACTTTTTCTTGAACAATAAGTGTGCATACTTCAAGCACTTAATGCACACTTTCAGTACACCACCACGCACTGTAATTCGCCTGTTTTAAGTAATCAGCACCTCGACGCAGCTAAGTTCCTTTTGTAATAGCCGTTGGCTGCACTTGAGCGTAAGGTAGGTTAGAAACGTTTCGCAACTTTCAGAAACTTATTGTACCAATCATATCAAAGACATGAACAATAATGGGGAGAAGATCTTGTTACATAAGATCTTCTCCCACTAAACTTATGGAGAATTTCAGCTGTTTCGCAGATAAGTTCCATTAGAAAGTACCAGTAACTGAGAGCAGTGTTCTCATTATCTGTCACAAAAAGTCTTTTGACTTTCTGGTTCACCCAACGTCTGTAAAATAACAGTCCAGCTCAACCTTGAACCATCCTCGTACTTTCTAAGTATCCCTCGACACATAACAATACGACTGTTACTGTTATGCATTGATTATTATCGTTGCCCAATGTCCTAATTAGAGTGCTACGCGTACCAGCTGAAAATTAAAATGCTTTCGCAGAATATAAACCTAAATTTCCTCAATGTTTACGTAATCTCAATTAAGGTTAGTTCATTCAGATGTGATGTTGTTGCAGATGGCTTAGCGCGTTGCACTTGTTTAACGGAACGCAAAACAACGCAGCTTACTTGTGTATTCTGTCTCAGTGACATTAATCCTCCTCCCTGATTACCCCACACAAGCGTAGAAGTGGGGTGGGTTGTGCGCGCCTTACACAAGCGAAAAATTGTTATGACTGATGACACGCGAGGTTTTTAGCTTCTGTAAGTGTTGTGGTCTAGTTCGTCGTCCTAAACCGAAAGTTATCTGATATGTAGGTCAATGTGAGAAATATTATGTCCTAAATTCACCTTCACAGGGAGCGAAAATAGGGCTGTTGGAGCGGCGGTTTCTCCAAAACAGCATTCCCTGAGGGAATGAGATCTACAAACATCACTCAATAGAGACCACTGACCTATGCAGCGTATAGTTTTGTCACGCAAGAAAATTCCACATTAAAATGAATAAATAATTTTACAAGTAAAAGAATAATGTAATTAAAAAAGGTGGGCTGCATTCATCTTCCACCTGCATCCACCGTACCAACAGTAGATAAATTATTCAGACAAAATGCCAATTCACTTTCCCTCGCTGTTTACTCCCCCTCCCCAAAAAAATATATATATTTATCCTATTCATCTACTTGGTGTGTTAGAGGATTATTCGAAAAGAAAGAAAATTATTCGAAAAAAGTTTAAAAATTCGTATTTTTGAACTACTTATAATATGAACAGCTGAGTCATTGGAAGGTTCTTTTCAAGCAGCACCGAATCGAATCAGAAGCAGCTGTAAATTGCGAGTTCAGTTGCTTTTATGTTTAATAAAACTTTACTCTTCAAAGTGAAAGAACTTACCATCTACAAGTCTCAGTGAAAAAAAAAGCCTTTATAAAAAGTTCAGCTGTTGCAGGACAACTAGAAAAATCACTTCTTTCTATGCGCTTACAAATATTGGCAGAATAACTTGCCAATCACTAGGCCCGTTTCATTCTGTTTGATTATATTATGAAATGCAAAAATTTTTGAAATGAATTATTCAGTAGTTGTTGTTGGTTGGGTTTTATCAGAATCAGCAACAAAGGCCATGTTTCTCTATGTATATTGTCCGCAAATTGCGAATGAGTCGATTTTCTGTTTGCTGGACGAAAAGCCTGAGTGACAGAGAGAAAAAAACCATGCTACCTTCGCCTGAGACAGACAAACTCAGCCAAGTTGTGAAAACGGCCCATACATGTGGGCTTTTTTCACAACCAACTCAGGTTCTCGAACTAAAGTCTTTTCCACCCGGTGTGGGGGGAGGACGATTCGATCAACTGTGCTACCCTCGAGGGCATTATTCAGTAGTTCTGAGACTTCATTCGTATAAAACTGATCGAGTTCCTAACCCCGAAAAGCAATGTTTTCTTAATTAATAGCCACTTTAAAATTAAAAACAAATATTGTACTTTGTCATCATGATCTGCTTTCATAGTGAGTGAGTACACGATAAACCACGTGTACTCACTCACTATGACCAACTTAGTCGATGCACATACACAACCAATTAGCCAGCAGTAATCGAATTCCAGGCGCTTTTCTTTCTGCCCTTGAGATCAGAGCTGGCTCATGTGTACCAGCTTGACCAATGGTTACCCCGGACGACATGATCCAAAGGACACTAGGTGCACGAAATGAGAAAGATGTTCCTGCTTTAAATAGTACAGCATCTTTATTGGGAAATTTCCTAATTTTACAAAAAAGTAAATCTGATACTGACTCTTCTGTATTTAGAGAATAACTCTGTTTGGAGTGGACTGGGTAGCTGAATTCTGCCTCCATGCTACTGATTTTGAGGAGCTCACATCTGAGGAGAAATCCGCCGCCCTGCCAGTCTACTGGCGCTCCAACCATTAGATTGAAACATAGGGAACAAAAGATGGTTGCATTACTCAATCCAAGACTGATGCAACCTTGGATTGGGTGCTGTAACTAATTTATGAATAGTTCCAATAATGGCAGTACAATAGTCTTCAAGGATTAACTTTATGTTATGTCATGTGACGCTGGGGGGGGGGGTTCTTTGGGGATACTCAAACTCAAACAGTCAAATTTCATTGCTTGATAATACGAGCACACGATATCTCCTTACAAGCAAGAATCCTTTCGTCATGGATAATTTTCGACTAGTGGTTCGAAACTACTTTGCTAATGGCCTGTTAAATATTAATCAACAAAAAGGGGGCATTTTTTTTAATCTAAACATTTTACCATCATACAATACTTATATTATGCGCTATAAGTAGGACATGGGAAAAAATTGACTTCGCTTAATGTTATTCATTTCTGGTGAACTTGGCTTGCTTGTCTGACTCATCGCATTCCAATCTAAGATACTTCACCGTTTGCTCCTGTAGGTTGAGTCTAATACTTCAGCCATTAACCACTTCTCTTACGTTAGAGAAACTCCAGCATCTTCATAATAAGCGCTGCCCGACTTTGTCAATGATGTATGTCACGTGTCAATTGAATTAATATTGGATTGCTCATTTGGATAAAAGTGTCACGTAATCCAAGGAATGTTCCCAAATATGTCCCAGATGATTGATTTGAAGCAGATCGCACAGTTGTGTTCAATCTGTAACATCATTATGCAAGAAAGCATTAAAATACAGAAATTTTCCTGGTGAACTCTTCAAGCCCACCATTGTCATTGTCAGGCCGTGACGAATGCAGTCAAGAGATGTTGAACACTACGCAAATACTATATAATACGAAAATAAATAGAACATAAAGTGTACAACAGGCTTAATTATGCTGTCTATAAATATACACCGAGTTGCATGCAAACATGGACCATCACTGACGCTACGCTAAGTTGAACCAAATGATTGTGTCCCCCTCCATCCAGTTTTCTTTCGTTAAGTGACAAGTCAAGGACGTGTGAACGCGAATAAATGACTTCTCTTTGTGTCTAAAAGGAAACATCTTCCAATAAACGACCTGGAAATCATCCAAAGGCACCCGCAAATTGGGACGCTCTACAAATTTGGTTCAGTTCAAGTAACCCACGAGAAATAGTCAGTTTTAAATAACTGTCAGCACACGAAGTGAATATACTTCTAAATTAGAACCTTTTCTGTTCATTCGTGAAGAAAAATTACATGTCTGGCAGTGACATGAAGTGCTGTAAAATGAGGAACTTTTTGCTAAGTTGGAAGTTTCTTCACCCCTATAAAGGGCTTGCTTTTTATTTTCTACCCAGCTATCCATTTCAGCAAGTTAGAGAAATACATTGCCCCCACCCGAAAGTGATGTCCAACATGAAAGCGTTTATCATCACCCACAAAACTGTTGCTCTTCCCTGTTTTCCCGTTGAATTACATCTCGCTGAAATCCTTGTTGGATTTTATGGTCCTGTCATAGCAGAAATGCTAGACTTTAATCGGGGCATGTGCGCTGGAGTGTGTCTTAGTAAGAGGCAGAGATTAAAAAGTGCATTTCTTTACGTGCCTGACATTAATAAATAGATTTTATTATGAAATGAGGACTGTTTCAAGAAAAAAATGCTTACGGCCTTCACCTATGTTATCGTCGGAAAAACCACTGGAAAATTGAGACTTGGGTCAGTGGGTGAAATATTTGTTGGCTATGCTATGCTCCAAAAAAATGTCTTTTATGTCACAATAACGTAAGTAAAAGAAAACATTAAGACATTTATGAAACATGGTGTTGTTTCTTAAGCAACAAAATGTAAGGCTTTGGGACATTGTGTGTATCCTTCGGCCAGTTTGTTGAAGAAAAAACCGTTTTCAGGAGATAAAACCATACATCCACTCCCGAAACCAATCAACTCGACCAAGTGTTGATAATGACCACGAAAATTCTTTCCTTCTGGTGAGATTCGGACCCACGCCTTTTCCACGCAAGGTGATAAAGATTAGTGATCCTAAGTTATCCTAGTGATCTGTCCACACTGCTGCTGAGAAAACTTCATATCAGATTGTATCCGTAAAATCTTTTTTGTCTTCAAGTATCTTAATTACTTCTCATACAATAAGATTAACTCAAGATTACTGTCATCCAAATGCAAAACTTTGAATTTAATACTGTTATACAGTAATTCCTTCTCTACCTTATCAGACTAAATATCAGGGTCTAGTTTAGAAGTAGCCCTTCCCAATTAGTGTTCCAACTCTCTTTTTCATCTCCGTCATGGGCAGCACAGTTGGAATAATCACCGTCCTCCCCACACCAGGTGGAAAAGACCTCGGTTCGAATTTCGTCAATGACGCGAGGAAGTTAGCCGGTCTCAGGCGATGGTAGCATGGTTTTCTCTCCTGGAAATTTCGGATTTTCTTCCAACAAACACCAAATCGACCACAGAACACACGCAATTTACAGACATATTATTGCTGATGCGCTTAAAACCCTACAACAACCAATCAGCCTTTTCCACCTTATCATTGACAGCCCTTGGCATCAAATCTGTACACCTTCATCAGTGTTGTTAATCAATATTAAACACAATAACAGATCGGGCACCGAACATTATCGCATCTCCCTTCATGACATTTGTCTAATCCGAGGAAAAGGCCATTTATACTACTCTGTTTTCTACCGCTCATTATCCTTACCTGTAGTACCTTTCCTTGTATACCTCAAGATACCCAGCTCTGTAGTCCACATATTCAAAATATCTCCCGATATTGATGTACTTAAGCAAATGTTGCCTCACTTGGGGCCTTTTCAATAATCTCAATACCTTTTTTTAGATGTGGATTCCATACCTGAACACATTATTCCAACTACGGTGCACTCACTAGCTCTTCGTCCATGAATATTAGAAAGAAAAAGTATAATAGTTTATCAGGTTTGTTAACCAAGACTATCAGTGTACAAATCGCACGTACTGTGTTCCGTTCGAATACGATTTCTATTCAGATGATCCTGCATATCATTCTTTACCAACGCTTCAATGGTCTTCCCCACAGTGAAATCAGACTGGCCCGTAATGGTGTGATATATTCTCTCAGCGCTTCCCTCAAAATAACTAGGTATATGCAATCTACCCCACAGCCCTTACTTGCCTTCGGCTCATATTTTTCTGCTAAACAGTCCTCTGTAATTTCCATTTCGCTGATTTCACAGTGCACAAGTTCATTGGTACAGTTTCTATCTGCCCCGTGAAGGAGGTCTTCGTCTACACAGATGGACGTGAAGTGTTCCTGGCTTCATGAGCTGTATCAGCTGGTTTAATTTTTTGAACAGTGATTGTAGTGATCAGTGAAGCAAGGGTTGGGTTAAAAACAATTCCCACGTCTTTCACACGAGGTACTTTCCATGGTTTAATTATCAGTTTAATGATAATATGATTGAAAACGATCTCTGGATGAAATAGATGTTAAACTGTATATCTAAAATACAAATGACCAGCCACGCTGTTTTTTTTTTTAATTTTCTAACCACTTTCTCGCCATTAACATCACATTGTATCGTCATAAATAGTACCCTACTGGGTCATTTACTTTTCACAGTTCTAGCTCATTCTGTATCCCCTCCTCTTCCACACCCACTGTTATTATTTCACTCGCATTACTGCTGTGAGAAAATGCCGTGTCACAATCTTCCATTCTTTGTTAACAGAAGAGACTAATTCTGGCGACTGTAAAGTTTGCAATGGACTCATTCAAATTGTGAACTTCATATTGAATTTATAAAAATAATTTATTCACCTAAAAAAGCGAACGAAACTAAACATTTGCATCTAAATACATCCTGAACTGGATGCGGTTGCACAGAGATCGATGAAGGTGGATAGATCACCCAGAAAATCGCTATTTGTGTTGAAAGAGATTGATCAGTGTGGGCACCAGTGGATGGCCAAACCCACCTACAGACGTCGTCCGTGTTTTTGAGAGAAACATCGGAGCCTGATGACAAAATAATTGGTTAATACGCTAGGGTTGACAGATCGGCCATTATGAGGAGGAGTAGAAAGAATGGTAATTCGTCTTTGGGATCCAAGATACACCATTAGAAGACGACTGGTGGAGGAACGATTGGATTGTTTTCTCCAGCTCATCATATACAGCGAATTCAGTAATGCAGAGACAGAGTCAGTTTGAATGAAGAAATAAACAAACAAATAATCTTTATTGAATGTATTATTTTCAGAATAGCCGAGTTACTTGCAGCAGGAGTGGTACAGAGTACGTACAGTATAAGGGTGCACATGCAAATACCAAAACAAGGGCAATTCAAACAGAAAAGAAAGCATTTCGGGATTATTCTTGAATAAACCAAGTAACTATCGTGGTACACCTGGTCGAATTCTGCTGCTGTACCTAAAGATGGTCTAAAAGAAAGCGATTCGCTCAGATACTTAACTTTTCCTTCAGTGTTCCAAAAGAGGAAAACTTGTAGCAAAACAAAACATCTAATGACCGTAACTGAAATGCCTTTAAGAAAATACGGATAGCGTTTTTTTCTTTTTCCGAAGCTGCTGGATAATGGCACACTCTGCAGGACTCTCTCTCTCTCTCTCTCTCTCTCTCTGTCTTCCCCCTCCCCTAGACTGAAATTGAGGGCACGTCCTTCCTTCAAGTTAAGTAACAATGTACTTTCAGGAAATGCTTTCAAGAATTGTGAGTTTACGCGCCACCTAGTGAAGAAATGAGCGACCGGTAGGAGGGTATGTCGATTCGGTTGCTTAGCTTAAAAGGACAATACGGAACTTATATCCAAATAGAGGGAACAGACTGTCAATACCGTTTACGACAGTTGTATGCATATAAGTATAGCGTAACCATTTTTTACTAAAACAGTCATAAACATCTGCACCAGTGCTGGAAGAAAAGTTACCTGTTATGGCTACAGAAACAAATATAGCCTGACGTATTGAGGGCCTATAAGTAAGTTATGACACGCACACATAGAAATCGTTGAAGAGGGGGGCTGACCTCATTCGACTTAAGATTTTCTCCTAGCTGATCGTACCTTTAGGTGTAAAAAGTTATAAAGTAAACACGAATCAGAGAATTGGAGGACTTCATTGTTTTACAAATGCAATAATCGATTCCAGAAAGCAAATATTAAACAAATTCCAATATTGGCTTTTCATCGAAGAGATTGTCTCTCTCTCTCTCTCTCGCACACATATAGTGAAAAGCCTTATTTCGATTCCTGCCACTGGCAAAGATTAAGAAATACTTCTCCCTTCGCATAATAAGGACTTTTTATAGGCTTTGTTCACACCTTGGCAGCATTATTTATGGAAACAAGAGTAGTCTGAAACCACCTTAGCCTGAATGGAATTTTATGTATCAGTTTGTCTCTTGAAAGTAGAAAATCAGAAAATGAAAAAAAAATTGTAATATGTGGAGCACCAGACGTATAATTTAACAAATAGAAATTGCATGTAATGGAAAAAACCGACCTGCTTTAGAAATGTTTTTGATGTTGGGAAGAAAGGTTAAGTTCCCAGATAAATCATTACTCCATAGAGGAATGATTCTTGGAAACTAAAAGGACGTTTCACAACATAGGAAACCACACGTGGTTCGCTGGTGATTAAGTTAAGGGGACAGGTATATGGTCTGTTTCCTCGTGCGACCACAAGATGGCATCACAACACGTATTTGCACATTGTGTCCCCTTACCAGCAGTTGCAACACAGCGGGACTTATGGAAATATGATTAAATGAAGGTGTGATCCGTTTTCTGGATGTATCGGACTGGAAGAAATTCATCGCGAGGCGAGTACGGACCAAACATGTCACGGAAACAGTTTTGGGTTTACTGCAATGCCCTTGATAACGTCATGTTACACAGTACGAAACGCGCCTGCACCCGTAATAACCAGCGGGTGCGTTTGATGCGTTTACAGACCACCAAACACACCCGCTAGTTATTACTACGACTGGGAGGTTCAGAACCAACAACCACACAGTTCCGATCTCGCACCCAGCACTTAATTTTTATCTCTTCAAACCCCTCAATGAATACCTGGCTTTCGCTCATTGTGCAATCCACAGCGTCACCCAGCAGGCTGTCGTTTCGTGGCTAAAGGCATTTCATCCACTCCGGGATAATGCTTTGGCATTACGATGGGACAAATACTAAGCATTCTTGTATTTGGGTTGTAAAGTTCAGCAACCTGAAGATGCATTATGTCCTCAGTAGGACGGACAATATGAAACAATTTTTCGTCAAGGGCACAGAGATGAATTAATATTTGAAGAACGAATAAACAAAGGAAGGTCCGGTGAAGAGGCATGCTTGGACTTCCATATTTCATTTATCATTTAGTCCTGCGACACATTCTGTTATTCAAGATTTTCAATACAAGACTGGTGCACAACAAACTGGCATTCAAACATGCTTGAATGCCAGCTTAAAATAACTGGAAATTACAGTATGGGGACCCCCACGCTGCGACGATATTAACCTCCCTCTGAATTAAAAGTAGCATTATGAATAAGAAGGCTCGGCTGCCACTTGGATATGTGCTTTCTTAGAGAAAGTGAATGCGGATTAAGAGAAGAAATGACATGATTGCGTCTGGTAGTCCATTCACAGGATGAGTCTTTAAGTCTCAAGATGTGTATTAATCACTCCTCAAAATATACTACTGTTCACACTGATATGTTTTGTGCTATGCATAACAGCACTACAGTCAGCTAAATTCTACGCTTAAAATGAATCTTATTTAGAGGTGCGGTCTGTTACGTTGCTGGTTAAAAATCTCGTAGTCACTGTCTACACTTTGAGTCTAACTTCATCTTTGACCCAATAATTCAACAATGATTGACCCATTAATTCAACAATATTGGGTGAATCGTCTTTGACCCATTAATTCAACAATATTGGGTGAATCGTATTTGACCCAATAATTCAACGATGGTTGTGTTGTAGTACGGACACCTTGGTTTCTCATTGTGCACCATCAAAAGATGAAGGTCAAACCAAATGTTAACCAAAATGTGGCAACAAATATATACAACTGAAAAATGAGGATATGAAATGTTTATACCTTTTTAATAATCATTTTCGTAATAACCTTAATTTACTTTAATGTTTTCTTCGTTTATAAAACAGTTCAGAATATAGAATTCTCGTGCTGTCGTTTTTAAAATTACATAATTTTTATGACAAACACAAAAAAACGAATATTCGTGAAAACCTGTTGTATGTTTACAAAATATTATCCCGTGACCATCTAGCACTTGATCTCCACTCGACCAGATGGCTGCCATCAGACCTAAATTGTCCACGAACTATAGCGAAACCAAATTACTGGTCTTTTATTTGAAATTATTTGCTACAAAGGTTGATGCGCTCCTTTGCTTTCAAATCTGGATGAGAGATGCAAAATAACGTGACGCTTCTTCTGCTCACTTTCCCGATTCATGCTGCGTAGTCTCACATATGTCGTGCCATCAAGCCATCTGTGAACTCTCTCGTGTAACTCTTCAAGTTTTGTCCTTGACAGCGTCAGAAGCTAATCAACAGCTGTTACAGAACCGGTAACAGCTGTTGACTAACCGACGTCTTCTCTCCTGCCTGCTACTATCTCTACTTGCTATAGTTGATTAAAGGAGGACAAGCAGAAGTTCTCAGAAAAACAAGATTTTCAAGAGAACATACATTCCTGTGGGTGTAATATGCATCCGCATCCCTTATGTGCGTCATCAGGGATGCCGATATAGAGCCAAAGCGCTGTTTACTTAACGAATAAACTGTGTAACTTTTAAAATTTTGTTGTGGTGTAGAACAAATTTATGACAGCCATTTGCTTATGTTCACACCCCATTCTGTAGTTTCGACAAAGGATTCAACAATTAATGACTGAACAGAACTGAGGCTGTCATTATAAAAAAGTGGCATCAGGACTCTATAAAGCGTTTAAGGACCCTATAAAGTGTTTAATTGTTCTCAGTGGGGAGGTAGGGAACGAGTATATGCACTCTTAAACCAGCAATCGAGCTGCTAAATCACAAGACCTGCTTCGTTTAGTTTTCTCTTTAATACAGTTTTGTTTGCAATTTTTCGGATGTATTTCAAATAAACGCTGCGTCCGTTGCAAAATTGAACTCCTATTTCGTTGAACACTTGTTACGCTCTCTCGAACAGGGCTGTAAATTTTTTACTACTAAGGTTGTCAAACAATATGAGTCTTGGTGCCATCATTCTGAACCAGAGTCAAAGCTTCCCATTAGGAAACGATCCTGCGAGTTTAAACTCCTATACCAAGTCTTTAAAAGCGAAAAGAATGTCGATATGAAGTCTGGGCCTTAGCAACAAACGCGAGGAACCACTAACACAATGAATCATCTGCTTCGTGGTACTTCCGCCCACGCATTGCTAATCCAATTCAAGCCGAAGTAATTCTGTTGTAATTCTTGATTCTTGCTTAGTCACATGTAGTCAAGTATATTGCCCGAAAATTGTGTATTTTTAAGGTCAGTTTCTGATGTATGAGATGGAATCCTCAGATGATTGAGAGGTGAATTGACTTAACAGTGTTTCTTCCTCCAGTCAGATGCCAAATCAATATCAGTGATGAAAATCTAGAAAATTCACTTCAGATTTCGACAGCATCCCTTTGGAAATCCATCGATGTCTGGAATACATTTTTCCGATGGGAACCTTTACACGTTTTGTCACAAAGTAACCTACAAAGGTTTTCCGACAATTTCTGGTTTCCTCCCTTTAGTTTTCGGTGCAAGCCCAGGAACTTGTCTCCATGAGCAGATGGACACTGTTATTTAAACTTTGGAAAAATATTGAGTAGCTTCATGGAAAATACCAAAAGTTAAACACTGTATGTAGCAAATACAAAATAGTTAAGCATTGTATAAATAACAGTTACAGGATAATTCAATAAACTGGACTGTTTCATATCTGAACGCGTGATAAATAACACTCGTTCTAAAGCAAAGTATTGTTCGTATTAAAGGTTTGACAATTACGTTCTAAGACTGCGCCAATTTAAACCAGATGTTAGATTTAAAAAGAAGCCATTAACATTTTTCAATGTAACTGCTTAAGCAGCCTTGAAATCTCTTAAAACTGTTCGAAACATTTATAAACACATTTGAAGCAATCGCCACCGATTCCTTCGTGACATTTCTGTTATTGCCATCTACACCATCAAATGGTAAGTCCGTTCAACATGGATTGGTTTTGGGGAACAAGTAGTAATCCAGGATATATAAAACAGGAGAATAAAAGGAAGGGAGATGTTAGCTGCATAGCCCAATTCTTCTCGATATTAGATGGACCAATTCTTTTAACCAAACGATCCAAAACTTGTGCGCAGTATATTTCGTACTCACTGTCTTACCTGTTGCAATGGAATAAATGTCTTGTGAATACATTTGTTGTCGATGGAAGTGATCACCATCACTTTCAGTTTTACAAACGAAATTTGTGTCTCGGGGAGCATGTTGATCGCCACACTTTTTCTCCTTATTTATGGGTTTTATTCGAAACACCATGACTCGTCACCTATTACGATTGAATCGAGCAATGAGAGACAATCAACAAAAAAATTGAATGAACCCTTCGGATGTTTTGAGTATAAGCAACTGACGTAGCTAAGTGGTTGGAAAAGTATACACGCGTAATTTGACACCCCCATGATTTGAGACCAACTGACTGCTCAATACGATTGTTGATTATTGATTGTATTCTGTAAAAAAATTAATTTAACCTCCTCTGATTTATGTGGTCATGCAGGAGTCATCCCAGATCTTCACAGCCGTTCGAAACTTCTAAAGTGTGCATTGTTACCGCACACTTGTCTTAGTAATTTGTACGTTTTGGTCGAACTTTACCCTAATTTGGAACAAATTTTATTTTTCTTTCTTTTTTAATCGCTTTAAACAACGACAATAACTCGAGCAGCACAATTCTAGCACTACCCCGTGAGAACGAACTTACGATACGCAGTGACACCTGTAGAGGAAAGCATTCCAGTAGCCCTACATGGTTTGGCATGCCTACAATGGACTCATCTCTGGAACTTAAGTTCAATTAATCAAACCTTGTAGTTATATTTCGTTTTCCCTAGATCAAAATTTTTTAAACGTTTAAACTCTTTAGGTTCTGTTATCTGCTCAGAGCTTTAACTCCGAACTTTAACTATCAATAGCATCAGTATACAGGAATTTCTGCTCAGATGAGTCTTTGAGCAGAAATTCCGTTTTTCTGGGAATTTCTGTTTTATATATCCTGGAAATATATAGTAACAAGACTTTGAACATATAGTAAGTCTAGTTACTATATGTTCAAAGGTAGAAGTCATGAGTTTATTCAAAAAAACCTGAAAAAGAAGTGGTAAGGAGTTGGGCAACTGTAAAGATGGAAGAAGGAATTTCCATTACTGAATGAGTTTAACCAGTTATAATCACACAACGAAATAATTACATTTTTGGAATTCGCTTAAAATTTTAATGGCATTCGGGCAAGCACTCAAAGTTAAGAGATACATCGACCAGTTCTCTAACAATTGCATCGTGTACTGGCCCTTCTATAAGATTAATAATCCGGCTTTCCAAAAGTTTCGCAACTCTCGTTATTATATTAGAAACTGAGTTGGAGATAGGACCTAATCCCGTTATTTCCACCTTGGGTTCGTCAATATCCACGATAACAAACTTACGCAAAATTGGGTGAGCTCCAGGTTTCACTTGCTGAGAGATCTGAATGTCCATTTGGGCCTCTTTTATTGTGACTAACACAATGCCACTGAAGGCGTTTCTGTCCCATTCGTATCTCCCCTTTATGTCGTTTACCACCAGCCTGTCCGAGAATATGACCGTGTTGTTAACGCACTCCACTTTGGCATCGGTTCCCAATCGTTGTATTTTAGAAAGACCCCAAAGTTCTCCACTACTAAGATGAAGGAAACCGTGTTCACTTGGTAAACGCATTGGATCGGGTATCATATTTCGAGATTTCTCTAGCAAGACGGTCAGCAAGTTAGCTTCGTGGTCCTTACACTCTTCAGATGTTTCTTCTCTCGCAAAACCTGCAAAAATAACAAAGTTTTCATGTATGGTCTTTTTAGTGATGAACAATAAGAGTAATCACAAAATAATATAAAAAATTTGACGAAGAACTACATGCATAAATTGGAACAATCAGCCATCAGATTCTAACTGAGTGGTATAAAAACCGCGGTGGATTCTATTAGAATCAGATGGGCAAAATACACAAAAAAAATCAGTAAGCATGAACAATGAAAAGTAGAATTTTCTTTTAACACCACGACCACCACCACCTCCCCACCTGCTTACCAAACACTAACAGTGCATCCAGGTGCCACGGTCCTATGTTGC
This sequence comes from Mastigoproctus giganteus, assembly GCF_048544385.1. Classification (NCBI taxonomy): domain Eukaryota; kingdom Metazoa; phylum Arthropoda; class Arachnida; order Uropygi; family Thelyphonidae; genus Mastigoproctus; species Mastigoproctus giganteus. The sequence goes on from NC_143581.1 coordinate 90,319,770, forward strand.
TTTCTCCAAATTGGGATACGCCGATCAGCATGATAGAGTTAGAAATGGGATTAATCAGACAAGCCGACAGATTTCCAGAAGTCGATGGTCCAGTTGGTGCCAACATGCCCAAGATGCAGTTTCTCGTACGTTGTACTGGGTGATTAGCTGGGCCAATGTGTTTGGCTGCTGCCTGCGTTAAGAGACGAGACACACGGCGCTCACCAAGGATGTCGACCACACGTGGCTGCCTCATGGGTTTAAAGAGATCAATCGTTCAGGTGTAAAACACAGGGTTACTCTCTAAGGTGCCATAATACGATCAAACGTAAACACTTGTTTTGTATAACATACTTTATTCTTTTACAGGTGACATATATTGTTTCTCAATGTAGCCACCTTTCTCGCTGCACCTCTTCTTCCAGTGATTTGTAAATGCCGTCATCTTCATGGAAAAGGTTTTAATTGGCGCTGAACCCCTTTTCCCCACCAAAAGGATTCCGCTAATTGCCAGGTCTACGGTTCCAAACGGATAATAATCTTGATTCGAGTTCTGGTGAATGATGAGTTCCGTCGAGAAGGTCCCAGTCATCTCAAAAAAGAGGGGTACCATTTCACTCAAGTATTGAAATAGTTTTAGAAAGCAAGAACGCTACTTTTCGTCATGTTTTTCTTTCTTTACTGCCTGGGTAACCGCATTGTCCCTCCACAGTGACAGAGATTGAACTCATACTCTTTAGAAACGAATCCGTTATTCATTAAAAACTCGGAGGTACTCTTGTGACTGATATCTCGAACTCTCCCGATCACTGATCCCGAAACATGATGCATTGGGCGGTGCATAATATATTGCACTCAGAAGCTGCTGAACCACAATCTGCACCGCTATCTTTCTGATTAATTTCTTGACACTGTTCTTCAGGAATTTCCCATATTTTGCTACTTGCTGTCTGCCATTTAGTAAGAAATCTGATTATTCCGTTTGTGGTAAATACCGGTTGTTGTAACTGTTTTGTGGAACAATAGTTTCTTTCAGCGACTGCTGTCATTGCATAAAGGCGTAGCACTTCAAGAATCATCCAGGAGCTGAAGCTCTTGTTCATTTTGTTTATTTTATTCATCTCTATCTTGGGAATGGGTTAAGGATTTTAATCTGACACTCGTTAATGTTATTTATGCTACTCGCTGTCTACTATTCAGTAGACAGCGAGTAGCATAAGAGTGAGGAAGTAGCATAGGAGTGAGGAAGGGAATTGCTGTCTGAGAGCGAAAACTTATACACTGTACATTACTTTTAATTTGTTAAGGATGCCCCGTGTGAAAATATCAAATAAATTGTTTGCCTGCAATTTTATTAAAGAAATTAATTTATGATAGGTAGAATGTCTTCACGACTCTGCAGTCCGAAATTTTGATACCTTAACGAACAGGGCCAGCTTATAAACAAAATTGTTATTCCATAATGAACCTTTGCTGCATTAAAAAGGTGAACAGTCCAATCCATACGTTCAATGTTCTTCTCTTCGCTCACTCGTCTATTATGAACTCGTCTGAATGTGATGTGGTTAAACCATGGGATAGAATTTCCATGCTTCCAGGACCCTGCTTGCCTTGTTAAGGCAACCCAAGCATCTGGTGGTGGTATCATGGTATGGGGAATGTCTTTTTTTGGCACAGATGATATTCGACCTTCCACCGTTAATACCGGTGGAAGGTCGAATATCATCTAGGGAGTACCTGAATTTTTGTATCAGATCTACTGCAACCTGCAATGTTACACTTTTATCCTGAAGACGATGGCCACTTTATGGATGACAATACAACAGTGTATCGTACTAGGATCGTTCAAGAATAGTTCGGGGAACATGACACGGATTTCCACCATCTTCCTGGCTCCCACATTTATCAGATCTGAATCCTATTGGAAAAGTGTGGGATACGTAGGAGGGAGCTATTCGGCAACAAAGTCTTCTTCCTTCAGATTTATCGTAGTGATTCGTACTTCTTTTTTTGGCTTATATATTTTCGCCGTACATTTCTGTTTCCTAACGATGGACAAATATTGTAATTCAGTCTAGCGGTATCATACTTGTGAAATATACTATTAAAATGCAACTATAAGATGAACACTTACCCCTCTCCAGGAAAAAAACCACCAGTACCACGGAAAACAAGAAAGACTTCATGATCATCTGTTTAAAAGAAAAATCAAATGTAAGTCCTTTTTAAATTTCAAATTTTATCGTGTGCAGACACAGAAAATTTAGTTTGATGATTTCGTTGAGCAATAGTAAATGAAAGGAGCTTAAATAAATATTTCCAAAATAATTGGCTACAGTATATACTTAGTAAAACTGATTTGCATATTTAATAGAGCGACAGTTCATTGCTGCTTGCTGTAGCACTTTATTTGATACTTGTTAATTATTTTTCCGGCCATTAGTTATGACGTCAACACTTGCCATATATTGGTTAGGTGAGGACTACTAGCGGGAAGATAATTAACCGGAAAAATCCTCCAGCCAGTCCGGTCAGCCACCAAGTGCCTGTGCAATCATTTTCTGTCAAACTAACGTGACAAACACGTTAGTTTGATGTGATTGGTTAGTCGATCTCGGCCTAAGATCGGCTAAGTGCTCGCTGATTGAAGAGTGGTTTGAAGAATTCCACCTCTGTCCAACGGGATTCGAAAACCCAGACTCCTCCGAGCTTGTTCAAATGGCGAAACCACTATGCTATCAAAAAGAACTATCACGTTGCTAACTGTTACAATCTCACGAGCTTATCAGTAATGCATGTGGTACAGAGCCATTGCTTCAAAAACGGGTGTCATCTGCCACCCATTTTCGAAATGTCCAGGTTCGAATCACTTTAATGACTCAAGGAACTTATGGAGGTTTCTCAAATCCATTAGAAAAAAAACCAGAAAAATCTAGGAGATATTTCCCAAGTTTGATGAACAAATTGACCTTTGTCACTTTGTCCATCAAAGTGACCTTTGCACCCACATAAATTGCAGGTACACAGTGCCGGATTAAGGTATTTCCGCGCCCCGAGCAGAATGATTTTTTAGCGCCCTTTATTAACGATATATATTTTTTACCTCATTGTTCTTCTGTTTTTTGCGCCCCTTAAAGAATGTCGCCTCAGGCAAGGGCCCTGCTAGCCCGTACCTTAATCCGGCACTGCAGGTACGAAACTCTGATGCTTTATCATCTGAGTTGCCTTGGCAATAAAAACCTCTTCTATCAGTATGGTATAATCTAATTACTTCTAATAGGACAAACTTTTCTGAGGCTGCAATAAAATCTTAATAGCCTGTATACTGTAATTTTATAGGATTAAGAGAGCGTTTTGCGGTTTTTCAAATAATTTGCGCAAAAACCATCATTTTAGTGACTACTGGAAATAGTAACTTGTCTTTATACCATAGTGGCAGCATTTATTGTTAGAATAAAACCCTCCTTCTCATCACCCCAGAATAAAAAACCGCATGGCGTTCATTTCTCTCATTCACAAGTTTCCATTAATTGCCGCCAGATGGCGACACGTGCCACACTATTTGGCACCTCCGTTTCGCAATGTCATAATCGAACCCACATGCGGGCAGTTAACAGTCCAATGTAGGGCAGATCTTTGAGATAATAATCATACGTTCGCAGATTGTTCACAGAGCAAAATATAACCTTATTTTTCTTTCAACAAAATTAGACTTTCACCTTTTTGCGCGAGTCAGTTCTAAATTTTAATTACAGACGATGATAACGGCTCGTTATCATCGTGAATCTCTCGTTATCATCCGGAATCTTGAATTTTTCATCCCGAAAAACAAATCATATAATACATACAAAAGCAATAAAGTTGGACGTTGTTTGTTTTTTTTTTTAGGAGCATTAGCAACTAAGGCCATATTGCTCCGGGATATGCGGTGGTCATTTCCTGACCTTTCCGCATCCTCCGTATTTGGTGGTGACGGGCTCGAACCCCGGTCTAATCAAGAAACATGTGTTACGCACTGCTGCTCCTTCCCACCTGGCTACGGAGGCGCCAATAAAGTTGGCTCTGACTGTCTATTGCTTTGGACATCGACCGCAACACCTCCACTCAATGGTAGAGGGCAAATCCACACTACGAATCTGCTCGCTGCATTTAAAATTATCTAGACAGCACCCATTAACAACGCAGAGTTGGGTGTGCTGTTTTTGGATACGTCCTCTGCTTGTGACAATGTTAATACGGTTGTCATTAGACGACTTCTTAGGGAATAGTTTCATATTGATGGGAATCTGCTTGAAATGGGCCATAAAGGTGAACTATAACGAAGAAAAAGTTGGAATTAGATTAAATTCTTCCGGAGTTCCGCAAGGAGGCGTTCTCTCCGGTCTCCTTTTTGCGGCTGCATTACAGCTGTACTGTTAAGTGAATATGATCACATTGTCGCATATATAAATGATCTCAAAATTTTTATGTACTGTATTCAGATAAACGTACAGATCAGAAGGCTCTTCAGGAAAAAACAGAACAAATATTCAAAAGCATGGAAAACTACTTAAGATAATTAAATCTAAAAATCAGCGCACAGAAGTTGCCACTAATGATATTTACACAAATAAAGAAGCCAACTATCTTCCAATAACAATCAATGGAAACCGAGTAAAAGGGTTTCCCACCATAAGGATGTAGGTCTTATTTGGGACTAGAAACTTTCTTTCAACGAGCATATCGAGGAATTAGACAGAATCGTATACAGAGTCTGGTAAACTATCAAATAAGACGTATCAAGCCTGACAAAGCCCCAGTTGATAATTACATACATGGAGAAATGTCTTTATAATGATCATATAACTGCGCTATGTATAGCTCAGCTTTAGGATCATTGGCCACACTCAAACGCCCACGTGGGTAGCACAGTTGGTATAATCGCCGTTCTCCCCACACCGAGTGGAAAAGACCTGAGTTCGAGTCCCGTCGATGACGTCAGTAATTTTTATGGGCCTTTTTCACAACGTGGCTGAGTTAGTCAGTCTCAATGGTTAGCATGTTTTTTTTTCGTCAGAAGCTGGATTTTTTGGTTCAGCAAACAGAAAATCGATCACAGAACACACTCAATTTACAGAGAATGTATGCCGAGAAATGTGGCCTTAGTTGCTGATGGTCCTAAAAAACTTACTACAATTACAAAAAACCACTTAAACAAATCCAGAGGAACTTAACAGCAGAGTACTAACAACTCAAATGGCTGAACAAAGTGACGCACAACCTGAACACAAGTTTGAGATCGATGTTACACATTAATTGTCAACCTTAAGCCCTGAAAATATAGATTACAAAAAAATAAAACTAAGTACCCTTGCAAAACTTAGTAACGGTCAAATTGACGCAATAGACCTTGTTGTCATTTGGAAATTAACGGATATCAGATGTCCAGAGAACAAAACAGAAGAAATAATAAAGAAACTGGAAGTGAATTTAAAGGAATGAATGCCCTTGTGAGAATATTCCCGGCAAATATACACACACTGGCAAAAAAATATATGAACCATTATTCAATATCAAATTGAGCTGCCTTTTTTTCAAAAAACAGCAAGTGTGCAGCGCGGCATGGATTCTGTAAGATGTTTTAGCGCGTTTTGGGTCAAATAACCGTTCTTCCGGAAAAATCGCGTTGCCACAAAGTTGAAGGAAGAGGTCTTCGTTGCCAAATAGTTATTTCCAGCTTATCCCACACATTCTCAACAGGATTGAGATCAGGTAAATGTTGGAGATGGGGGGTCAGGAAAGACGGTGGAAATCCGTGTCATGATCTCCTAACCATTCTTACACGATTCTGGCACAGTGCGCTGTTGCATCGCCGTCCATAAAATGGCCGTCACCTTCGAGATAAAAGTGTAACATTACAAGATGCAATAGATCTGATAAAAAAAATTAAAGTACTCCCTGGATAGCATTCGAACTTCCACCGGTATCAACAGACCCAGTCCTTGCTAACACAACCCGTTCCCATGAATACCACCTCCAGATGCTTGGATTGTCTTAACAAGACAAGGCACGGTTCGTGACTTCTTGCAGGTCCTCCAAATTCACGAAATTTTATTCTTCTGACCACATGACATTCTACCATTGTTCCACTGTCCAATCACGACGTTTTCGGCAGTACTGCAAATGGATTTTTCTGTTTTTCTCTAAACAAGTGGCTTCTGAATAGGCAGGCGAGTGCTAATTCCCAATTTCTTCAATTCTGTGCTCATGGTATGGTTGAAATAGGACAGTTCTGTGCTTGGTTGAATTCAGATGCTACTTGCTGCACACTGGATGTCCTGTTTTTCTGCACAGTTCTCCTTAGAGAACGACGGCTTCGCTCTCGAAGTATTGTTTTTATGCCTTTGAGATGTGGAAGAGCCGCTTGCTTTCCAGTTATTAAATACCTTTGAGATGGATGCTTTTGAGACACCAGTTATGAATTTTGTTTCTCGAGACGTGGCTGCTGAAAAACGTGCACCCGCGATAAGACCTTTTTGAAAATCTGATAGATTAGCGTTTACCCCATCCGTCTTCATATTACTGCAGTCGAACAGCCTGTGCAGAGTAGAAAGATAAAATGATGTTAATAATAAAAATATTCAACGAGGCAAGACACCTATCACAGTTTTCTTTGAATCTTTTGCATGTATTAGCATTTCTTCTGTATGTGACTGTCTTAATACAAAGCTTAATACGCATATCAGTGTGCATACTTGGTTTTTTAAACCAGTTTAAGATTTGTCTAAGAAAATTTAAGGAAGACAGAAAAGATATATTCCTCGTTCAGAAAAGATATATTTATAGAAAAAAGAAAATAAAAAAGAAAGTTATGCAATGAACGTTTTGAGATTCAAATATCTTGAATGGCATTTGGAAGTTGCTGTTGGAAGCATCAGCGAGGAGGGCCATATTGCTCTCTATATTGTCTGTAAATTGCGTGTGTCTGTGATCGATTTTCTGTTTGCTGCACGAAAAATCCAACTTTCCGGGAGAAAAAACCATGCCACCCTCGCCTGAGACCGACTGACTCTGCCACGTTGTGAAAAGGCCCATAAGAATTCCTCTCGTCATCGACGGGACTCGAACTCAGGCCTTTTCCACCAGGTGTGGAAATGACGACGATCCTACAAACTGTGGTCTCCACGAGGGCATCTGGAGGTTGTGACCTCGAGAAAGGGGTTTTGAAGTTACAACTAGGTGCTGAGGCGGACTAGATGTATTTCAAGTCTTATCTGAGAGTTGTTTAAAAAAAATTTGGACACTTAAGTTTCAAGCATTTTCAAAGGTCTAAAAGATGACTAGAGCTTATAATTATTACTTTGTTAAGTTTTAACATTTTTGCTTTAAAGTTTAAGCATGAGAAGAAGTAAATTAATTCATTTAAAAATAAAGTAATTGCGGGAAAACGTAAAAATTGTTGAAGTAAACAGGAGCAATACCAGGACCGGCATTGTCAGAGTACCTCTCGCCGAAATGCTCAGCACCATCTGAATCAAATATTAATGAGTTTGTAGTTGAATCCAGAGCCACCTTAGTCTTTCTTAGTAAATGCAAGCGATTTTTGCCACTTGTCACTCGTTTGGGGAAATCTCGGTTCTGTTTTGTCGAAGATTGGAGGAATTTTTTATGCCTATTGAACATTCTCAGTAGCATTTCGTGCACAAACAGAAGGCGCTGTCTGGATCAGTGTTGAATCCAGAACCAAATTAGTCTTCCTTAACATATACAACTAGTTTTGAGAAGGCTGGGATCGGTTTTTGTCGAAGACTGGGGGAATTTTTGAGGCCTCTACAACCTAGACGATCTCAGGCGGATGAAGAAGAGTTATTCTAGATTTTAAGTCGGCCTTCACAGCATCCAAATCGTGCGCGTGGCTGATGAATGCGGTTAATTCACTGTCGAAGAATAATTGGGACCATGGGCAGAAATCAAACCATGCGACCTTAGTTTCTGCCCGTGAAATCACAATATGGTCTAAGCCTTTGATACTCCTAAAATCCAACAACAAGGCCACCTTACGAATAGAGATTTGTAAATGGCATTGAAAAAGCCACCGTATAGGTTCCTGTAATCCAGAGGTGGCGTCCCACCTTCCTCCGAATTCAACACAGAATCACACAAAAACAATAAATCAACCATTGTATGTATTTAATTGATGAATGATTGAATCGAAAGGAAAAGCTTTAAAAAACAAAATATATCTTACTAAAATGCTTCCAATTACTTACTCTATAATATGAAGACAACAACGTTATTAATCATTACTTATTTCAGAGCTTAATAATATCATTACTATGCTCAGAAAAAAACAGACCTCATTCTTAGCTTAAAGAGATATTGCAGCCTCGCCAAAGATAATGATTACAAGTACAAAATGATTAAAATAAACCCAAAGAGCATTCTTGAACTGTAGATATTTATCGTACATAATGTCTCGATAAATGTATTAAACACACACAACACGTTGTTTTCCACGTACAAATTTAACCCAAAAGCAAAGAATAATTGGCCTTTCTCCTATTTCTGTACCAAAACTATTCCTATTACACGTTTTAAGAATATTAACGAAAATGAGATTAACGTTAAACTGTTTACCACATTTAGCCTTAAATTCCTACCATACGAACAAAAATAAAAACTTACAGTATTCCTGCGAACAACGTTACAGGGATTAAAGTGAACCCGTCTATGAATGGTTACTGCTTTTATATTAAGAGTCTGCAGATAAGATAATGCTGTACGTAACTACTGTGTGTGTGTTAGAGATAAACTCGAAAATGTAATGTACCCCAACTCCTCAGTTGTCGATGTCACAAGAGAGCAATGGGATTATTCTCTTGGGAAACGACTCTGATCATATTCCACTCGGTGACATCTCTTCCTGTGATGTCAGTGACCAGTGTATGACGTTCGCAGTTCAACAGAGTGATTGTCCAACTTACTGGATTTGCAACTAGACAAAGTCCAGGATTCTATCATTGAAGAGATCCACGACCTTTACGATTTCACGTTATCTTCGTGTAATTTTAAGATTTAATTTAATTTTAAGTGGTATTCTGTTGCAAATATCATTTTATTTCTGGCTAGCTTTGAGCGTTTGGTCCTCCGGGCTTATGGCGATGTGACTCAAGCATACTGTCGAAATTTCATTTCTTAAAAAAACCACAGTTAGGATTATCAAAATGTCTGTAGGTTATTTGATGGCTGTAGTCAAATTCTTCGCATGTGTATGCGGTACTTTTCCCGACTGTTTTCTTTTTAAGGTGGTTAAAATATCTTACTCTGTAAATTCTTTAAAAAGGGATTAATACAGTTACTGTTTCTGAGGGAATTTTCGCGTTGAAATAAAGAAGATAAACGTGATTTTCGAAAGGATGCCTACAGTGAGCTTACTTGAACTTTAACTGGGGAACTCCATCGATTTTCAGCGCAATTTTCCATTAATCTAACTGATTGTGGATGTCTGTTGGGATGGGATTATGCCACATTGCAAATCTCCATTCACGCAGCATTGGTTTTGCTTGTTAAATGCTACTGCTAGACAAAACTGACAGAACAAAATGTTTTTCATCAATATTTTATTGTAAACAGTATCGCCGAAGGCGAATATTTGATGTAATAGGCATCCTGGTTGCAAATTTAAATTATCCAATAGAAATCGATTACCACCTTACAGAGCCGCACATTATGTAAATTATTCATGCCTATAAAAACACGGGTTGCGACCACATCACTTCATTCCAGTTTTTTGGCTCGCTTAGTGGGATATCTAAATCTCCAGTACTCAAGATGGCAAGTCATTCATTTAGATGATTCTTTGAGATGGCAGGCCATGGAGACGACTTGAAGTCGGGCAGTCGCAGGAGAAGGTGGCACGTTTACTTAATGTGCCGTCTCGGCACTATGAAAGCAGTTTCAGAGACAATAACCATTGCAAGAAGAGCTGGCCAAGATCGCCCGAGGGCTATGTCAACCAGAACAGACCGTTATCTGTCTCTAACACCAAAAGTTGGTGACTGGACCCCACGATGTCCAGTCACCAACTGTCTCTTGAAGTCGCTACAGCCACTTGAATTAAGCCTTTCTTGACACAGTTCGGTGGAAATGTTTTCTATGGGTGAAATGTAGTATCTTGAATTTTTCAGTGTTAAACCTCAATTTTTCAGCCCTGTTTATCTAAACTATCTTGGGATAGTGTACCTGATTACGGTACTGGCATTAACTGTCCACCTTTGTATCATCAGCAAACTTAGATGTCGAACATGATAATCCTACACCAAAAACCATCATAAATATCAAGGTAGCGGCCATTTATAGCCGCTACCACTTCCCTATCCCTTTATTCATTATAGTAATTTTCCCTTCATGACACATTGCTCCAATTTATACAACTATCGCATGTGTGGTGCATTATTAAAGGATTTAATGAAATCTAAGATTGATCTTAAGCAATTTAAAATGTGTTTCTTCTGTCATTCTTTGTCATCTACATAAAATATACCGAAGTGTGTCTGTGTATTTGCCTTTATTGCGTCATTTCCCTTGCCGCGTATCACCGTAGCAAACATCCTGTAGGAAATGCAGTCTACATCATCGCCTGGAAGTTTACACTTATTTACTAATCCCGATAGAGTTTGCTAACTCGGATGAAGCCATCCGTAGATGTGACTGACTACTATAAACCTGCAAGGTCTTCACATAATAACTAAGATTTATGGCTTAAGAGGACTCGGATTACATGCGAGAGAAATTCATTGTAATCAAAAAATACTCTTAAATTAATATTAAACAGAGAACAGAAGATGAAATGAGCAAATTCTAAGTTCGGTCATGTAGGAATGGTGCTGTAGAACGCAAGTAAAATAACACGATTCATTCACATCGATGGAATTTTTGAATATCTCAAATCAAAACTCATAAGTTCTTTTAATATGAAGTTAATTGCACCCTATTTGAAAGATCCCAATAGGTAGTCACAATCTGCAGTTTCTAAAAATAACTTGGATAAACTGTGCCAAATAGATATTTTGTTACTGTACACTGAGCTGAAAATATTAGAGGTCGGGGCACGTTACTATCTATACGCATAATTGGGGGTGAGCGATATCCTTATGCTTTTGTACAGGAACAGAGTTTAATACATTGCCTGTGCATGGCTAGCTTCACTACAAACGTGCATCAATTCTGCAAATTGCAGCGTCTAGAAACCAAGCACCTGCGAAGTAATTTGATCGAGGTGTTTAAAGCCTTGAATGTGTTGAGCAAGCTGAATGCTCATGGTATTTTTCCTGTTGCTCAGATTACCCTCTTCAGGGGGTATAAATTCAAATTGAGGACAGACAATTGTAGAATGGATATGTAGAAATTTGCCTTTAGCCAGCGAGTGGTTGATTGCTGGAACAAACTTCCATTTGGTGTTGTGGAAGCTGATAGGTTAAATAAATTCAAGGAAGAAGTAGACAAACTTTTAGAGGGAATGAATAAGTGTACTTTAAAAAACTGGATGAAAGTCTTGCCGAAGTCTTCCTTCTTGCCGAATTCATACCAGGCGTCGCAGAAGAAAAAATATTGATATCTTTTCGGAATTGGATTGCCTCCTTCAGATATGAACGGCTGCGTGATATTTGTAGATGATTCTCATACGCAGATCTTCGGATTAAAATGCAACTGTTAATCAGAGAATTTTGGAGATGTAAGGAAAGGAACGATCTTGAATTAAATAGGCCAAAGAAATTGAACAACTCTCAATGACTTCTGTTAGCACGTGGCTCCGTGGTGCATTTTTATAAGAAATAACTCATTTAGAGTTCACTTATACCGATCAGTTTCAAAAGACTTGAAGGTAACAGGTGAATGGCGAAGAAACAACTTTGTCATAAGTTACATGTGTACTGCATGACAGAGAACATGTTTGGACACCAGAATGAATTGCGATAGCCGCCTACCTTTCCGCTATCAGTCGGACGCAACTGCTTTTTTTCCCACATAAAATGGCCTGTTATCGGAACTTTGGTAATCTGAACTGTGGCCAAATTCCAAAAGAACAGGTAGTTTATCATCTTTCGGTAGTCAGAGATAAGGTGTTTTGACGAAGCACACAGGTGTTGCTTCAGGACTTTCCAAACACAGCTATAACATAAAAATAGCTTTATGGACTCATATATAGCATTACGTCCGCACTTTTGACATCACTCTTTCTTCATACAACGTCCGCAAAAAAACAAGTCCATGCTGAGACAAGGAAGTAAAACCAGTGGCAGCACAGATTGCCCAAAAATGTCAAGTATTACAAAGGCCGTGTCGAAATTTGTCATCGTCAACAAGGGAAGAAAGACATTAATCTTCGCGATGAGTAAACTGCTATCTCAAAAATATTTAATAAAATAATCGTTATGTTTTGTAGTTGAGGCTTACAGATCCGGTTAATCAAACGTGGTATCTTTCCACGTTTTTGATGTGCCCATTCAGGAGCAGTTTCTTGTATCTCGAGTTCCCCGTGACGACCCTTCGACCGCTATTACTAACTAATAATTTTGTTATTCTGATTCTTTAATTAATAAATGTAATAAATAAAATAATACGCTAATGAATCACTGAGGAGAAAACAACTTATTAAATTTTAATGGCCTTTATGGTACTCTTCTCTGGTATTCTCAACTAGTGTGAGATGCACTAATGATTTAACGTTTGCGATCGTGGTATATTTTCAATATTTAAGCCTCTTCGTATGTATTTCTAGCCCTATAATGCAATGTTTTTCATAGTTTGTTCATTTTGTACTCTGAGTGATTATGTAAGCTGTCCAGTTTCGCCCTTCTTCTTCTGGGATGACAACATCCATATAACTAAAACGCCATGCCTTTAAAGTTAAATTGCTGCTTTTATTTTCTCTAATACCATATTTCAAGATGTGACCAAAATAATTCTAATTCTTCCTTACTTCACTTTCAAGTTCATCATTGAATTCTAATGAAAATACACCAGAGTTTCATTCAGTTTGCAACTGATAGATGCTTATTCCTTCGCATTTGAACTAACTGTGAAGGCACATGCAGACAAAGAACATGTAGTCTTACTTATCTTATTCCGTTTACTTGCATTGTTTTAACAATGCAAAAATACACCGAGTTGACTTTAATTTGCAACATCTACCCAATACCGTGTGAGCCCACCTTTTGCCCGTAATACAGCCGTACATGTCTCGGCATGGACTGCACAAAGTGTTCTATTATAATGCTACCCATGCGTTGAGCAATGTGTCCAGTAATGCCCGTACATTGTCAGGATGTTCACAGCATTGAATGTACTTTTCAGTGGGTCCCAAACATGCTCAATTGGTTGAGATCGAGTGAGTTGGCTAGCCATGAGAGGACGGAGAATTCATTGTCATGTTCCAGAAACTAGTTACCAATTTGCCGGGCCTTGTGACATGTGCTGTAATCGTGGAGGGGTGTATTCGGACAGCAACGATAGGAAGATAGACGGCCTCATCGAGCCGTTGATTAGCGGTAATCACAGGACCCAGGGCATGTCGTGGAAACAGTCCCCAAACCATAACACCACCGTCTCCAGCCTGCCGAACACCAACAACACTTCAGGTGCCACGGCCTCATGTTGCTTTCTCCGAATGCGGATATACCCATCAGCATGATAGAGCTGGGAACAGGATTCATCAGACCAGGCGACAGATTTCCACATGTCGGTGGTATAGCTTTGGTGTTGACGTGCCCATTCAGGAGCAGTTTCTTGTATCTCGAGTTCCCCGTGACGACCGTCGACTGCTATTACCTATACGATGTAATTTCCGGCGCATAGTCCATGGCTCTCGAGAGTACCACAGTTGGTTCAATTACCGTCCTCCTCAGACCGGATGGAAAAGACCTGAATTTGAATCTCGTCGATGACGTGACTAATTTTTATCTCTTTTTTTCACAACGTGGTTGAATTAGTTGTCCTAGACGAGGGTAACATGACATTTTCTCCTAGAAACTCGGGTTTCCCATCGAGAAAACAGCAAATCGACCATAGATATAATATATCTGTGGTCGATTTGTGATTGATATCTGTGGTCACACATTAAGAGTAAGAGATCTGCAGATTTCCTCAACAAGTACAGGTAAATGTTTGATGTCAGATGAAAAAAAATTGCCAGTTAGGGTTGAATGTGAAAGTGTCTGCAATTCTGCCCAGACACGATAGCAGGGAGTATATGATGAGAGTCTTGTCGATCAATTGAGCTCTGGAGAGATTGTGCAAGTCTCAAGGGGTCGAATTTTTTTCAGCTTGGTCTGTACGTGTTAACAGGAGAGACTGCGTCTACAGAAATGGGATACACTTAAATAGAAAGGGTGCACGAATATTTGCTGGTGCTATCGAGTCGGTGTTAGGCGGGTCAGAAAACTGCTAGCTTCGGGAGGATACACAGACCAAAAGGTTAACAGTGGCAGAAGGCAGAGGCAAAAGTGGTTCTTGCACTGCTTCTGTTAGAATGAGCAGCAGCCTGGAAAGCAAGGCAATGGAGATTTGGGAGACACAGTGGAACAGATAAATACATGGGCTATGTTAGAGTAAATAAGAGTAGAAACAGGTGCATGTATACTTGCATGTACACCAATGCTAGAAGTGTAGGAAATACTGTAAATCTGATGAGCTTGAAGTGCTAGTCAAGACATCAAAGGATGATATTGTTGTGATATCAGTGACGTAGTGTCACATAGATATAAGCAGTGCAGAATTTGAATTTGGGGAGTACAAAGTGTACAGAAAGGACAGACAAAACAGCAAAGGAGGAGGGGTTATGCTTTTGATTAAAAAACAAATCAAATCTAAAGAAGTGCATCCAGTTGATGTTGGTGGACAATGCAATGTTCAGTCTGTTTGGAGTGACAAAACCACTGGGAAAGGGAAAATGAGAGTAGGAAAAATGTGTTATAGGCTTAATGAATCTGATGAGTATAATGAGCTATTGTGCAGAGAAGTAGAGTGGGCCAGTAAATCAGAATGTCTTATAATGGAGGATTTAACTTTCCAGATATTGACTGGAACTTGTGGGTTGGTCATTCGCACACTAGCAAGACTTTTTGGATTTATTGGATGACTGTTTTCTAGAGAGGCATGTTCGAGAGGCAACCAGAAGGAGTAATACATTTGATCTGATTATCAGCAGTGATTATTCATGCATAAAGGATTTGCAGATAAAAGAACCACTGGGTGACAGTGATCACAATGTACTGATATTGGAATTACTTAAAGTGTAACTACCATCAAGGCTAAAGGGAAGGGCTTTTGCTTCGTAAAGATGACTACAGGGGTCTCAGACAGTTTTTAAATTCTGTACAGTGGGATCAACTGATGATGTTACCAACGGTGAGTTCTAAATGGGAAGCCTTCAGGGACGTAATCTTGGAGGCTACTAACCTTTTCATTCCAACTAAGAAATACTGTTGAAGGTTGAGGCCTAAATGGATATCAGATGAATTAATGAGGCACGTGGCAGAGAAGAAAAATGTATGGGATACATATAAATTATCCGGTGACACAGAAGCCTCATAATCAAGTCACAAAGGAGGTTAGGCAGGCAAAGGCAGATTACGAGAAATCTTTGGCAAAGTATGCAAAGAAAAACAGCAAAGAGTTCTTTACTTATGTAAACTCTAGAAGGAAGGGGATGAATCAGATTGGACCACTTAACCTACATCGGTTGACTATTGATGATCATGCTCAGGTAGCTGATAAACTGAATGAGTATTCTGCATCTAAATTCACACATGAGAAGTTATTCAATGAGGGGAATGCCAGAAGTTTATCAAACTCTAATGATTTTGTAATAACTGAGAGCAAAGTGGAGGAGAAATTGTTGAAGTTAAACATAAGGAAGGCACCTAGGGTGGACGGGATCTATCCAGTTATATTAAAGGAGGCGGCAAAGCAACTAAGCAAACCCTTAGCTATAATTATGAGAGCTTCCTTGGACTCAGGGGGAAGTCCCCATGGACTGGGGGTGTGCAAATGTATCATCAATTCACAAAGGGGGTTCAAAAGGTGACACAAGTAACTATAGACCTGTTAGTTTAACTTCTGTTCCGGGTAAAATAATGGAGTCACTGGTTAAAGATGCATTGCAGGATCATCTAGACAAGACTGCAGTAATAGTTAAGACACAGAATGGGTTTGTTAAAGGGAGGTCTTGTCTGACCAATTTGACTGGATACTACGATGTGGTCACAAAGGAACTGAATGTTAAAAATAATTTAGTTATCATATACTTGGATTTCAGGAAAGATTTCGGTACTGTTGCACATGGAAGACTGCTGTACAAATCGGAGCGGTATGGCATTAAGGGCAAGTTACTGCAATGGATAAAGGGATGGTTGAGTGGGAGACGGCAGAGAGTGGTAATCAATGGACACTGCTCTTCGTGAACAAATGTTATTAGTGGATTTCCTCAGGGTTTGGTGCTGGGCCCATTGTTGTTTTGTGTATTCATCATTGATATTGATGAAGGTATATCAGTATTATTGTCCAAGTTTGCAGTGATACTTATGTTGGCAGGGTTGTTAAAGACATTATTCTACTCCAACTGGATCTAGATAAGTTGGCCAAATCGACTGAGAAGTGGCAACTGAAGTTTAACATTGACAAATGCAAAGTACTGCATACGGGTAGAAGTAACCCAAGAGAAACGTTCCAACTCTGTGGTACTACACTCAGGGAAGCGGAAAATGAAAAAGACCTGGGGGTCTTTTTCATTTTATTCAGTCAAATATGAAGTTCACTGAGCAGTGCAGAGAGGCTGCCAGTGCAGGTCATGGAGTCTTGTCAATGATATATAGGAATTTTGCTAGCAGGGAAAGGGAGGTGATTATCCCGTTGTACAAGGCAATGGTCAGACCACACCTAGAATACTGTGTACAGGTCTGGCGATCTCATTTTAGAAAGGATGTTCCCCTCACCAACAAGATTGGTGAGGGGAACGGAGTCCTCTTACCAAGAAAGGCTTAAGTACTGCAAATTGCAGCGCCTGGACAGTAGGCACCTGCGAGGTGATCTGATTGAGGTATATAAGGCTTCGAATGGGTTTAGCAAGTTGAATGCTGATGGGATTCTTCCTCTTGCTCAGATTAAGAACCTGAGGGGGCACAGATTCAAGTTGA
The DNA here is from genome assembly GCF_048544385.1 of Mastigoproctus giganteus. Lineage (NCBI taxonomy): Eukaryota > Metazoa > Arthropoda > Arachnida > Uropygi > Thelyphonidae > Mastigoproctus > Mastigoproctus giganteus. The sequence continues at coordinate 90,336,923 of NC_143581.1, forward strand.
GGAAAGGCAATTGTAGAATAGATGTGTGGAAATTTGTCTTTTGGCAAACGGTGGTTGATTGGTGGAACAGACCTCCACCTTTTGTTGTCGCAGTTGATAGCCTAAATAAATGTAAGTCTGAGCTGGACAGGCATTTTGAACGAATGGGACGTGCTTTTTTTTTTTTTTTTTTTTTGGCTGATGCTGCATAAGCTTGCTTTCTTGCATGGTATGCCGCTACTAATGTTAATGCTAATATATGGCGCAATATGGCCTAAGTCGCTGATGCATCTAAAATACAACAACAACAATATATAAGCCGCTCCCGACTTCGAGTGTTCATCAGCGTAATAGAGCAGTCCATTCCTTCATAAAGAGATGTTGCTAATGCAATACCAACTCAGTGTATAATTCCATTTTGTCTTATACGGTGAAATATCCAAAACAACGATGGCATCTATTGTTACCAACTAATAGATACTATCTTCTGTTGATTGGTAACACTTACAACAGAATTGATCATTTAATTCTTGCGAACACTCATCATTCACAGGCCATTATTCCAGGTTGAGAGTTGGCATGGATAGCGAGAGGAAATCACAAAGGTACCTTTAATGAACAGACTCGAGAAACAATTAACAGAACTGATATAAGTGCATAACCAACAACTCTCAGAAAGACCATGGTCACGCAGCTGCTTGTAAACCAAAGCTGACTCCCAGCATTTCACTTCTTCCTGTTCTGCTAGAGAGAACGGAAGCGCTAGACATTACGCAGTGGCACGTAATGTGGAGTGATGAATCACACCCTTCACAGTTTAGCCATCAGGTGGACACACCTGGGTGTGTTGTATGCCTTTATAGTATCGCATTGCACCAATAATGAAATTCATTGGTGGGGGCTGTTTCACTTAGTTTAGATTTAGTCGTCATCAAGGAAACCATGAATGCAGCTCTCTCTCTCTCTCTCTCTCTCTCTCTCTCTCTCTCTCTCTCTCTCTCTCTCTCTCTCTCTCTCTCTCTCTTGTGACATTCAGACTTCTGCTATATTTTGCATTTATAATGTCCTTCGAGAAGTGGGATTTAATCAGCATGGCAACGCTCCGCATCACAACGCATTGTCATAACAGTGGTTTAAGGAGAACGTGGTGAACTTGATCTTTCAAAACTAGAGATCATAATTTATTTGAACACCACTTCGGGATATTTTGGAACAACAGTTGACAGCCTTAAGATGTTCTTTCGGCAGCCATTACGAGAAAAATGGAACACAACTGCAGTCTCCATACTAGAAAAACGTGTAAAGTATAGAGCAGACCAGATAGAGGCAGAAAAACCAATATAAACACAATTTCGTTGAATACACAGCATTATTAATAACAAAGACCAGCACAATAAACTTTGGCAATAAAAAAGGGTAGGTGAACTGAAGAATATATAAGAAAATCGGGTCATATTTGTTGCATAGAAATCCAGAATGATCTCGCCATTCTTTCTAATCATTAACTTTCCAAATAAGTGAATTTTTAATTTTAGAGAAAGACTAACAGGTTCTCTTTTGGAAAGTGAAGTGACGTGGTGATATTCTCGGTTTCATAATTTAAATGAATACACATAATTAGCTTTGCTAAGAAAGGTTATTTTCGACTGAGCGAGGAAGGAGAATCAGAGAGGAAAGATTACCTAGTTCACGGTCAAAAGACTTAAACAACCTGTAGTAGCCAAGGATGATGGATGGAACGCGAGGATTTAATCTCTCAAGGTCTTGGAACCCAATACTTCAGTTATCTGATCATGACAGATGGCAGAGTTACTGAAAAAGAGATAAAGTCCTCGCAATATGTTCTATCTGTATCGTTAACAAAAATAATTCTTTCGAAAGCGAGTTTTCTGTATTTAATTCTTACATAAACATGTACCATTCCGAGAGTAATATTTCGAATAGAACTCAGTGAATGCTTTGTAGTGCCAACGCATGTAATGAAATGTTTGTCTTTGTGCCGCTCAATACCATTTTAAAGCGGAGAAAACTGCTAATCATGATTCCTTTTACATAAACTCAATAGATGGCAGAAGAGTGTATATCCAAGAATATTCTGACGTGCTGTCTGGTAGCTGCAAAGTTCTTTAAGTGCTGGTAGTATGAACAGAAATATAAGCTGCATAACGAGATTACAGACCTGAACAAATTTTTATTATTCACCACTGTGTATGAGTGCCACAGAGATTGGCAGAAGTGTTTACAGGATTTTATAGATACAAATGTTTGAAGAAAAGTGCAAATTTCAAGTGGCGCACTCGCATTAAGAAGGATCGAGAATCTATAGATGATAACTCACGACCCTGAGCAGAAGACTTCCACCATCCAGAGAAAATTACAAAGACTAGGAGATTCTGAGGTTATGAAGTCAGGAGAATCCTTCAGCTAAGCGGCAGAATATCAGTCTCATACAGCAGTTCACACGCGATTATTAGCTTATCTTAAAATGTTGCCAATCTGTGTTCGGTGGATTCCACATAATTTGGCACTCTGGTGAGAAGCAAAAGAAGAAAACCCCATGAAAATGTGTAAAGACTGCTGATAAGACGTGCATCAGTCATTATGATCAAGAAAAAAGTATAAGACGTACTTAAGACTTAAGACTGCCAGAAAACTTATCAGATGTTGTAACTGTATCAGCGTTATAAGTGATGTTGCCGTTCCAGAATTAAATGATCAGCCTGTGTATGAAAGAGTACCCAGATCTCTAAAGTAATCTCTTAAAAATAAAGCAATTAAAAGGGTACTTAAGCTGAAAACAGATCGGTTTCTCCAAAGAGGAATCCGATACATTGACACCAACACAACCAAACCACCGCAGGAATTTTTTTTAAACGAGGCCACATTCCCTTCTATTTTTAAACTTCACAAATATGAGTTGAAAGAAAATTTTTCATGCTGTGGAAACGGTCGCTCCATAAATGAGTACCAACTTCTTCTGCCAGTACGAATATCGTCTCAGCAACACCCTGCAAGTATTTAGAATCGACTTTTATTCAATAAGCATTGAAAATTTTGCTGCAAAAAATACTGAAATGATTAATATTAACAACTGTACTGATTTTTCATCAAAATATCCTCCACAAAATTTTACCACTGCCTTACACAGACGTGGCATTCTGGCGATTAATTTAATAACAGCGTCTTGACTAACATATTCCAAGCCATGTGCAAGGTTTCCCATAAATTTTGCGAAGATGGGCAGACTTCAAAGAATTGAGAGCCTAGATGATCTCATAAAAGCTCTATTGGGTTTAAGTCAAACAACTGGGATGGCTACATCATAATTTTCAGTACCTCCTCCTGTTTTTAGTTGATAGAAAGTCCTTGCATGGCTTAGAACTGTGCGTAAGTTCAGAGGACGTTGCATTATGTTTAAGAAACATAATGCAACGTCCACCACCGTGCTTGACTGTTGGCACTGAACAATGTGGCACCATTTTTTCCTTAGTTAACATTTCACATAAACCCTACGCTTCGATTCAAGAATTTTAAATTTGGATTCATCCATCCAGAGTACGTTTTCCCAATGTTCAATGTTAATGACTCTTAGCCCAAGCCAACCGTTTCTTTCGATGTTCTGGTTTTAATAAGAATTTTTCTGACCGATACACGACCAAGAAGTCCTGCTTGTTTACGACGAAGTTTTACAGTGGATATAGACAAGAGTTTCTTAAGACAGGAGTTTCTCTTTTCCTATTGACTCGGCGCATTTAAAGTGTAATAAGTCATCAATCGATTTCGCTTAGAAATCAACGTTATGATCTAATCTAGTGCTTCCGTTGTTACGCGTGGTAATCCTGATTGTAGTTTGTTATTTAAACTGCAAGTCTCCTTGAATCTTCGAATGGCAGTTTGTACTCCTTTAAATGACATACCTAGTTTTTTTGCAAATGCTTCTCATGGAATAACTTTCTTCATACAGAATTACAATAGCACTTCTTTTTTCAGCACTCATTTCCTAATTTCTTGCTATGTTTATCACGAAACACAAAACTTACACCAAACACCCTTTCCGAATGACTGGTGTTCGATTTTATAAGCTCTTACTCCTCAATTTATATTGTTGCCAAACTCCCTAACTCATCTAGAATCTTCTATAATATTGAAACACTACTCTAACTTTCTACAATATTCTACAATCGTCTACATTCAAGAATCTTCCACACCTTTCTGGAATATTTCTATATTCCCAATTTTTTTAAAAAATATTATTGATGTTTTTCAATTTTTATACATAATAGAAAACATTTTAATAAAAATTGTTAAATAAGTTGGTCATATTTTAATAAAAATTAAAATACCACTGCAATTCAAGCCAATATTTCAATTCCTCCCAACATTTATATAGCTGATTCGACTCGCTCGATGCTAAACTTGTCTTCACTGCCATCTTGCAATCAAGCCATGAACACACGAGCCAGACATATCTCTCTTTGCAGTCAATTAAGCCAGACATGTCTCTTACTTTGCAGTCAACCACAAATTCTGGAGATCTAGAAAAAAAAAAAAAAAAGGCAAACGCTTTGTCCGTTATCATATGGACATAGATAAAAACAGAAATCTTGGAAATACCTAGTCTGAGAAATACGTACTGAGGAAGAAGTGGACAGTGGTCCGTATTTTCCCAAAAAAAGAAAAAGCCTGAACAATACAAGCAACACACCAGACAGATACAAATACAAAACCAATATAACATGTACAATAATACAATGGATTTGTCGAGGTTTCCGAGGTAACATCGATGACATTCGCGACTTGATTGATAAACATAATCGGGTAGGTGTCTACCATCAAGAAATGAACCTAACTCCACAAGTAAACATAACAGTGCACCTTCATGGTACATACAGACAAGACTACTCTTCAGTGGTACACATGGCGGTGTGGCTATTTTAATTGACTCCAGAATCCCTTGTAAACATTCACCTGAAAACATCTCAGGAAGCAGTAGTTTCAGTGCTAGTCTCAGTCCGGTATACTCACACTGGTCTCATTTTACCTTCCTCCAAATTAACAGTATGCATATGCAGATCTTGAAGTTAAGGACTCAGCTACCATCCCTGGTCTATATCATGAGAGATATAAATGGACACCATTTGTAGAGATATAAATGAGACCCCTGCGAGGATCTCACCATCAAGACAAACGAAGAAAATTGAATGAAAAATTATTGGATGAGCAAAATATTTCACTCCTTAACAACAAAGTTTAAACATATATCCATTTACCCACAGAAACAGCTTCTATCATTTTTATTTTCATATGTTCGCCGTTCCTATACTCATTGAACGGATAGTCTTAAATGATCCCCTTAATAGCGATCCTCTTCCGTGGTCTGCATAATGTTAAAAAATGACATTATACATCATGGTGGGAAAAAAAAGATGGCGATTCCATAAAGCTGACTGGACAAAATATACAACTTTTGCAACTGTAGACGAACAAATAATCATTACTCAGCCTTTAGCCTCGTACATTGTTATAACTGCAAACATCTCAAAGTTATAGCTCATGTCATGTCACAAATCAAATATTAGTGGCAGCCAAAGCTACAGTACCTCGATCATCCGGAAATTTCTTCCGAAAGTATACCACTAATCTTACACATTTTTAAAAAGACAGAGCTAGAGCCAGAAAAAAATCTGGCATAAGAATAGAAAAAAATCATGGATGTTTCACTTTCACAGTCAAAAGAAATACAGATAAGGATAAATGGACCTGTTGTACTGGAATCCATTGGATAACAAATAATTAGGCGTATAACCAGTAAAATAAAATATCTATCGTGTTATATGGAATAAAATCAAATAACTGAATGGGAAATTATCTTTCAGTTCCAAATCCACTAATAAACTGGAATGGACAGGATATCACTGATTCTAAGAAAATTGCAAACATTATGGCGGCTACTTTTGCAAATGTATCAGCATATACCAACCTTTCAAAAAAATTAAATCCACAGCTTAAAAATATAAACTAAACTTTAATACCAATCAACAACTTTCGTTTAACCAGACTTTATAGAAATCAAAAAAGAGCTCTAGCTAAGTTAAGGAGGAATGCAGCAGGACCCGATGGAATTCATTATCAAATGATATAGCAACTTAGTGAAAATTCTCTAAATACTTTACTTTTATTATACCGTGTAATTTATGTGGGAAACTGTTATCCAAACTCTTGGCGTCACTTTATAGTAATCCCCTTCCCTAAACTTGAAAAGATCATATAAATCCCACAAATTGTCGACCAATAGCCCTAACAAACTCCTAGGAGAAACCTTAGAGAAAATGGTGAATAATTCGACTAACCTGGTTTTTGGAAATCCATAATATAATAAACATAAATCAGTATGGCTTTCCTAAAAATAGATTATCGCATCCGTGGATCCCATAATAAAAGCAAAGACAAATATTAAAACGTATGTTCAAGAAGTTCCTCAGGGCTCAGTATTCATTTCTATTTTATTTGTAATCAAAATAAACTCTATTACAAAAGACTTACCGAGCACAGTTGAAACATTGCTTTGCAGATAACGTTACCATTTCATGCCATTCACAAAACATGAATATCATTGAAAAGCAGTTACAAGGACCAATTAAAAAATAGAATTGTGGACAAAAAACAATGGATACAGAATATCACATTTCTGTAGAAAGCAAAAATTGCACTCAAATCCAGAAATAAGACTACAGTAAATAAACCAGCTGGAATACAACTACAAGAAGTAGCTTCAAATTGGGATCAAAGCTTTGCCAACATATATGACGATAATAGTACAAAAAATATACCATTGCAGATTTTCACTCCTGATTGTGACATTTATGAAAAGTCCGGAATAACTTGGAGAAAAAACCGTTTTCCCTCCTCCTAAGAGTGGAGAAGGAAAAAGGTTTTTTCCTTCCTCCACTCTACAGCCTCGACTTAAGACGTTTTTTAGAATTCCTTCTACTCTCTGACAGGATTTAAACCGAAATTCTCCAAATGAGCGATAGTTGGGAACCATTATACCGTCAAGGGGAACAAAAATTAAGTTCATTAAACATAATGAGAACTAAGTTAAAATTCGTTTAATATGAACTAAGCTTGAACAATGTGATTTAGCCATTGTCCTGCCAATAGCTGGCAGGACAATGGCTAAATCACTCTTTGTGATGATTTGGCGTGGGATCGATTCGCTTTTTTAGTTTGAACTTCACTGAGGAAGTTCAAACTAAAAAAGCGCTATAAAATGTCCGAAGATGCATCAATATTACTGCCATCAGGAGGCCTTTAAGCTCACTTCTCTTTCGCTTTAAAGCTTAAATAGGCGGGTGATTTCATCAGTACCATCTCTCCCGTACTAGCATTAGCATTAGAATTAGCATTAGTAGAGGCATATGATGCAAGAAAGCAAGCTTATGCAGCATCAGCCAAAAAAAAAAAAAAAAACCACTTCCACTTCACCCCTCTGTTCGTTCAAAATACCTGTCCAGCTGAGCCTTAAACCTATTTAGGCTATCAACCTCCATGACAAGGGATGGAAGTCTGTTCCACCAACCAACTACCCGCTGGCTAAAGGCAAATTTCTGCACGTCTATCCTACACCTGTCTTTCCTCAATTTGAATTTATGCCCTCTCAGGTGATTATTCTGAGCTAGAGGAAGAATCCCATCAGCATTGAGCATGCTCAAACCATTCAAGGCTTTATACTCTATCAGATCACCTCGCTGGTGCCTAGTCTCCAGACACTGTAATTTGCAAAACTTAAGCCTTTCCTCGTAAGAGCACCCCTTTGTTCCATTCACTAATCTTGTTGCCCTTCTCTGTACTCGTTCCAGCAGCTCTACATCCTTATTGAAATGAGGCCTCCAGACCTGTATACAGTATTCTAGGTGTGGCCTGACCATTGCCTTATACAAGGGAATAATCACCTCCTTATCCCTGCTGGAAAAATTCCTGTATATCATTGACAATACTCCATGAGCTACTCTTGCAGCCCGTCTGCACTGCTCAGAGAACTTCATATCTGCCTGCACAACCACCCCCAAGTCCCTTTCATTCTCTACCACTGTCAGTGTAGTACTACAGAGTTGATACGTTGCTCTGGGGTTGCTGTTTCCCATGTGTAGTACTTTACATTTGTCAATGTTAAACTTCATTTGCCACCTCTCAGCCCATCTGCTCAACCTTTCCAGATCCTGTTGCAGCAGCATAGTGTCAGTAGTGTCCTTGACAACCCTGCCTACCTTTGTATCGTCTGCAAAATTGGACATTAAACTTGATATACCATCATCAATATCATTTATAAATACAGAAAACAATAATGGACCCAACACTGAGCCCTGAGGGACTCCACTAATAACATTAGTCCACGATGAGCAGTGTCCATTGATTACCACTCTCTGTCTTCTCCCCCTCCACCACCCCTTTATCCATAGCAGCAATTTGCCTCCAATGTCACACTGCTCCAATTTGTGTAGCAGTCTTCCATGTGCAAGAGTATCAAAAGCCTTTCTAAGATCCAAGTATATAATATCAAAGCTATTCCCTGCATCCAGTTCTTTTGTGACTGCATCATAGTATGCAATCAAATTGGTCAGGCAAGACTTCCCCTTAACAAAACCATGCTGTGTCCGAGCTATAACTGAAGTCTTGTCTAAATGATCCTGCAGTGCTTCTTTAACCAGTGCCTCCATTAATTTTCCTGGAACAGAAGTTAAGCTCACAGGTCTATAATTACTTGTGTCAGCCTTTGATCCACCTTTGTGAATTGGGGTCACATTTGCACATTTCCAGTCTATGGGTACCTCCCCTGAGTCCAAGGAAGCTCTCATAATTATGGATAAGGGTTTGCTTACTTCCTTTGCTGCCTCCTTTAATATAACTGGATAGATCCCATCCACCCCGGGTGCCTTTCTTGTGTTTATCTTCAACAACCTCTCCTCCACCTTACTCTCAGTTATTTCAAGATTCTGTAGCTTACTGCTAGAGTTGAATACACCTTGGCATTCCTCTTGCTGAATAACTCCTCATGTGTGAATGTCGATGCAAAATATTCATTTAGTTTGTTAGCTACCTGAGCAGGATCATCAACAGTTGACCCATCAATATCAAGTGGACCAATCTGATTCATCCTCTTCCTTCTAGAGTTTACATAAGTAAAGAACTCTTTGCTGTTTTTCTTTGCATCCCTTGCCAAGGCTTTCTCGTAATCTGCCTTCGCCTGCCTAACCTCCTTTGTAACTTGGTTGCATATCAACTTGTATCTATCATAGGCTTCTGTGTCATGTGTTAATTTGTAAGTATCCCATGCATTTTTCTTCCCTGCCATATGCCTCATTAGTTCATCTGACATCCATTTTGGCCTAAACCTTGAACAATATTTCTTAGTTGGTATGTAAAGCCTAGTAGCTTCCAAGATAAGTTCTTTGAATGCTTCCCATTTTGAATTTGCTGTTGGTAACATCATCAGTTGGTCCCACTGTATAGAATTTAAATACTGTCTCAGTCCATCGTAGTCGCCTTTACGGAAGCAATAACCCTTCCCTTTACCCCTAATGGTAGTTACCTCTTTGAGTAAATCCCACTTCAGCACACTGTGATCACTGCCACCTAGTGGTTCATTTATCTGCAGATTCTTAATGCATGAAGAATCACTGCTGATAATCAAATCAAGAGTATTACTCTCTCTAGTTGCCTCCCGAACATGCTGATGTAGAAAACAATCATCCAATAAATCCACAAAAGCCCTGCTAGTGTGTCAGTGACCAGCCCCCAAATTCCAGTCAATATCTGGGATATTAAAATCCCCCATTATAAGATTCTCTGATTTACTGGCCCACTCTATTTCCCTGTACAGTTTCTTATTATACTCATCAGAGTCGTTAGGCCTATAGCACACTCCTACTCTCAATTTTGATCTCCCAATGCTTATGTCACACCAAACTGACTCAACACTGCACTGTCCAGCGATGTCGATCCTGTCTATCCTTTCTGTAGACATTGTACTCCCCAAATTCCAGTTCTGCATCCCTTATATCTGTGTGACACCACGTCTCTGATATCCCAACAATATCTGCCTTTGATGTTTTGAGCAATACCTCAAATTCATCAAATTTATTTACTAAACTCCTATCATTGGTGTACACGCAAGTATACCTGCACCTGTTTCTATTCTTAGCTACCCTAACACAACCCATGTGTTTACTTGTACCGCAATGGCTCCCAGCAGTCTCTGAAATACCATGCATCTTGTTTTTCAGGCTTCTGCTCATTCTAATAGAAGCAGTGCAAGAATCTCTTTCACCTCTGCCAGTGGCTACTGTCAATCTATTGGTCTTTGTCTCCCCCCAAGCTAGCAGTTTTCCGACCCACCTAACACTGCCTCGATAGCATCAGCAAATATTCTTGCACCCTTTCTATTTAAGTGTATCCCATCCCTGTAGAAGCAATCTCTCCTGTTAACAAGTACAGTCCAGGCTGAAAAAAATTCTACCCCTTGAGCCTTGCACAATCTTTCCAGGGCCGAATTGATCGACAAGGCTCTCATCATATACTCCCTCCTATCGTGTCTGGGCAGAATTGCAGACACTTTCAAATTCAACCCTAATTCCTTGAGAAAACCAACTAGTTCGTTGGTTTTCTCAAGGAGAATGTTTAGCGGACTCTCCTAAGTTACTGTATGTTGGGTGACCCAAATTTCAGCTTTGCCAAAGTTCTTCATTAATCAGTTATCTTTATTTTTATCTTTGAATCAGCCATGGCTAATCAAAGATTGGCCTTGACTGATTCAAAGGTGAAAACATTTCGTAAATCATGACGAAATGTTTTCATCGTTAGATATTTGGAAATACATTCCTTTCCTTCCACTGTCTCAATTTTCAGCGAATGAGATAAAGGAAATCATGGCGATTCTCTGCGATCTAGAAACTAATTGATGTAATTAATCCTCTTCATAAAGAAGATGGAGTGACAAGACACAGATTTTAATATCGATTTTAAAATCCAGAAACGGACGCATTTTGCCAGTCTCTTGTAATCGCTGTAAACAACAGCGTCGTCAGCATGAAATAATACAAAAAATGTTGCAGTCTCTATCTTGTAAACGTCTCTGATCCTATTTCAAGTTCAAATTATCTTGTAAACGTCTCTGATCCTACTTGGCCATCCCCAAATATAAACAGAAAATCTATTTATTTTTTTATATTTAAACCTTTGAGATTTCTAACACGTGAAACTTATCAAATGTAAATTTAAACATATATATGGCAAGTCGCCAGCTTCACAACAGAGTCCCTACCATATAAATACCAAGAAGATACTTTTAGATACGCAATTATTGACACACTCCTCTTTTCGTGGTTAATTTTCATTCTTATTGGTAATGTCCCCAAAAAGACTAATTTATTGGTGATCTTTGCCGGTGGCTCAGTGCCAAATAATCATTGTCCTCCCCACTCCGGATGTAAACTGCCCTGGTTCGATTTCCCATCAGTGATGCGAGGAACTTTCATGGTCTTCTTCCATTCTGCAGAAGAACACGTGCAACTTATTGATATAATACACACTGTCAGATGAGGTAATCCTTCGGTGTTGTCCCCCTAATACAAGAGGGCTTGTTTTTTGTCTTTTTTGCTAATTTTACATCCTTCCCTTTCTCCCACATTACAATACTCGTATGCATTTATTCCTTCTAAACCAGTTGCCACATAAATATAGCAGCGAAATGGGCGGCGGCTGCATTGTATCCTACTTTCATGTAGCCACTGCCAAGCTGCATTTTATTGATACTACCCTCGATTAATCATATTTATCTACACTTCATAAATTTGTTCTTCGTTGAAACAATACCGCTCATCTATTTGCGGGCCCCTTCTTGTCTCGCTGTTGCCATAATTACTGGCGTGATTATTCCTCGCTCCATCGCTATGATTGGTTTGCTGTTGTATTACCAGCACAGTAGTCTGATTGTCTTAACCTTATTATGTTCAATTACATCTATCATCAAGTAGGCTAATAATCTGATTATTTCATTTACTCTATGTAGGACACTTGATCGAATATTGATTTAACTATGTTACTTATCAGCGGCAGCGCTGTACCGGTTAAGGGTGGAGGTACAAACCCTCTTCCAGTTGCCATTCTCGCACAGTAATTACTGTAGATGAAGTGTGGTTCATGCATTTTAACTAAAAGCAGTTTATACAGGTTTCATATGGTACTTGCTTTTCGAATTAAATATTTGATTCTTGCTCTAACGAGTAGCGTAGTGGATATAATCACCGTCCACCCACCGTAGATGGACCTGAGTTCAAATCTGTCAATGAAGTGAGGAATTTTAATGGCCTTTTTTCGCAACTTGGCTGAATTAGTCGGTCTCGGGTGAAGGTTGCCTGGTTTTTTATCCCGGAAAATCTGATTCTTCGTACAGCGACCCGATCGAAGAATATACGCTTAATAACCTACGCTACATTCTATTCTTTCATAGTATGTAACTTCTGAGTCTTTAATTAATCCGACTGAGAAACAACGCTAAACTATTGAACGTGAAAAAGAGAGATTATTCTGGTTTGTTTATCTCAATAATATTTCAGTTTTTCGAGCTTTTCCCAGGTGGCGCTTCATAGTTTATGTGCATGAAACTAAAATATGATAATAGCTCCATGATCACAACTATAAACATTCTTGGAAACTCCTACGACTGTCTGCTTTTCTCCTAGGTATCTTCTTAGACTCGGGCCTTACCTTCCACCACCACCTAAAGTATCTAGCCAACAAAATTCAAAGGTGCACTGCTATGATAAGGCGAGTCAGCAGGGCAGACTGGGGACTGAAACACAAGGCCCTTACTCTCATACACCAAGCGGTATACCTGCCAATTGTGTGTTATAGTGCCTCCATTTAGTACCGACAAGCCATCCTAACCAGAAACAAACGTAAGGTGGATTCAATCCAGAGGTTCACGCTCCTTTCAATTTGCAGGGCGCGCCGCACCGTCAGTACCCCTGCTCTGCAGGTAATAACTGGATGCCAGCCACTATACTTAGAAGTAGTTAAAAGACCTAACCTACAGCACACAGTGGTTATCTGTGTTTAGATTAGGTGTGAGTTAAGCGCCTAAGCAACTAAGACTATGAGACGTCAGTATAATGTGCCTACATATAATTTTGGATATCTATGGTCGATTTGCATTTTCGTCCTCGTGGGTGGCACAGTTGGTATAATCACCATCCTCCAAACACCAGGTGGGCAAAACCAAGTTCGAATCCCGTCAATGACGCGAGGAATTTTTATGGGCCTTTTTTGCAACATAGCAGATTTAGTCGAGACAAGGTAGCATGGTATTTTCTCCCGGAAACTCTGGTTTTTTGTCCAGCAAACAGCAAATCGTCCACAGAACACTGCATCTTATATATTACAAGAAATACTGCGGGTAAGTAAGAAAGGCCTTGATGTCAACCAGAAACTAATTTCTTTTAATAAATAAATAATAAATTTTTCTGTTTATACTCCGGGACGACCAAACAGTCAGAGGAGTTAACAAGATAGACAGAATACAAGAAACAGCACCGTATTCAGCAGTCACGGGCTTGAACCCCGGTCACTCAAGGCACGTGTACTTATGCACCCGCGCGCCTGACCACTAGGCTACGGCGGCCTTTTACACTGAAAGCTTTCACTTATAGTATGCGCTATTCTATCAATAACTCGCAAAATAAATTCGTTGGGAAGCCTTGAGGAAAAGGATGATAGTTTTGTTTTACTTCAGAACCATGGACAGACTGCCTCATTGCTGGGCTTAAAAGAAACGAGAAAACTTTCAGTCTGGGAAAACAAGGGATTTGTTTAACCATCTGGCTGTGCACCAGCAACGGTTGACTATTCTGTTCTTCATGTGCCTGTTTTTTGAGAAAATAGCATTTACTTCAGAAGCACAGACAGCAAAATTTCCCCTAAGCTCTTTCTTTGTACCATTTCTTTTATTCTTCGGCTACTCTCATTAATTATTGATTTTACACCGTTTCCTCCACCATCAAACACTTTTTATTGGTAGGCCACCACTCATAAGAGATAAAATTCCATCCCACATCTTTCTTGGACCCGACTAATCTAATTTTTTAAAGAAATCCGGACAACTCCTTAAGTCTGAGCCAGATAAGCATCCGCTCACTCTCTAGGCATTGCCAGACGAGGAATTATTTCTCGTTCGTGCGTCACACGCGCTATAATACCTTATCGGAACAACTGGCGTTGCACATTTACATTTCTCTGCCACCTACAGCACGTGGAAGCGGAACACTGATATATTCCGCGGAAGTCTGACCTTGAGTTGCGCAAATCTATTTCAGCAAGAAAATCGGGAGAATTTACTTCTCTGATAACTCTTCTACTCTTTAATGAAGGCAATGAAGGAGATCTTCATGTAGCTGACTCAAAGTTATTGCCGAAATTGGCAAGCAGGGATGCTTTGATTGACTCCCGTTTGTATATACGCAATACCACTGAAATAGGTACTAAAGTGGAGCCCCTAAGAATAAAAGACCACATACATTAGCATTAGTAGAGGCATATGATGCACGAAAACAAGCTTATACAGCATCAGCCAAAAAGAATATCCCATTTCACATCTCCATTCGCTCTAAAAGTTTGTCCAGTTCCCCCTTGAATTTATTTAAGCTATCAACTTCCACAACAACCAATGGAAGTCTGTTTCAGCAATCAACTAACCGCTGGCTAAAGGAAAATTTCCACGCTTCTGTTCTACAACCGTCTTTCCTCAATTTGAATCTATGCCCCCTCAGATTCGTAATTTGAGCAAGAGTAAAAACCCCATCAGTATTAAGCATAATATAATAGCAAATAATCTTCTACAAGTCCTTTTGAAATGTTTATCCCTATTTTATTGTGTTTCTTAAGGTCGTTTTATACTACTCTGGGGATTTTATTGCTTTACCATTAAAAATATACCTGTATTTAAATAATTTATCCTTTTTTCTATGATATTCATACTTTAACAGTATGGTATTTGTTTATACACTGTTCGACAAAATAAACAGACCAAAATGTTTTTTATGAATTTTTATTAGGAACAGTGTCCCCGAAGGCGAATATATGATGTAATAGGCATCCTGGCATACAATTCCGAGTATAGGAATCGGTCTACCACCTTACAGAACTGTACATTGTACAAATTATTCATGCCTATAAAAACACAGTTTCAACCATATCACTTCAATCTCATTTTTTGGCGTGCTCAGTGGAATTGCCACATCTCCACTACTCTGGACGGCAAGTCGTCGTTAAGATGATTCTTTGAGATGGCGGGCCGTTGGTCGACTTGAAGACGGGCAGTCGCAGGCGATGGTGGCACGTTGACTTAATATGTCACGCAGTGTCGTTTCAGCACTATGGAAGCTGTTTCAGAAGACAGGAACCATTACAAGAAGAGCTGGTCGAGGTCGCCCTAGGCGACGCCAACCAGAACAGACCGCATTCTGGCTCTAACAGCAAGACAGAACCCTACCATATCCTATCATCAACTGTCTCTTGAGGTTGCTGAGGCCACAGGTGATAACATTTCCGACTGAACTGTGTTAAGAAGGCTCAATTCAAGTGGACTCTACCTAAGGAAGCCAGTGGTTTGTATCCCATTAACCCCA
The DNA here is from genome assembly GCF_048544385.1 of Mastigoproctus giganteus. NCBI lineage: Eukaryota > Metazoa > Arthropoda > Arachnida > Uropygi > Thelyphonidae > Mastigoproctus > Mastigoproctus giganteus. Next base: position 90,352,582 of record NC_143581.1, read on the forward strand.
AACCACGGCAGAGCTCGTCGAAAATGGGGCCATGAACATGTGACTTAGAGCTCTGACAAAAGGGGCGCATTTGTATTGTCTGATGAGTCCCGTTTTAGCTTACAAACAGATTTTAGTCGCTATTTCATCTGGAGACAACGAGGAATGCGGTACCATCCCTCCAACATCAGAGAAAAGGCCACTTACGGTGGAGGCGGTGTTCTCGTGTGGTGCGGAATAATGATCAACGGCCGTACCCCTCTTCATGTTTTGGATATAGGTACCGCAACTGCGCAGAGGTATCCAGAACAGATCCTCGAACCCTATGTGCGACCTTTTTTAGGGGTAAGGTTAGCTCAGATTTTGTTTTCATGCACGAAACGCCACTACACATAGAGCTCAAGTGGTAGAGGAACATCTTGAAACGGAATATATCCACGAATGCCGTGGCCAGCAGGATCAATGTACTTGCATTGCACGCCGACCGTCAACTCCTCGTTCACTTGATGACGTAAGGTCTGCGCTGTTGGAAGAATGGGATTTTTGCCGCATAATCTTATAGACACCTTTGTATCGAGCAGGGTTCAGCGCTGTCAAATCCGTTGGAGAGAATCATACGTCGTACTAATGCCATGTGACCATATTTCTGAGTATCTTGTATCTGCTTCTGTAATGTGACCTTTTTGGTAATTCTTATACAACCCTATAAATGTCCCTTATACATGTCCGAAGTTTCTCGCTGTCACCTTTGGTATGGTGGTGTACCATACCAAATTTTGTTCCGCTTCATCACAAGCTGCAAGAGCTGAATACGTTTTCCACGTGTTCTCTTAATTTTGTCGAGCAGTGTATTTACAATAAATATGCCTTCCCAGTTGGTATGATTTTTATCTGGCCTAAGTTCTGGTTTTTCGTTCACATTTTTACAAATACGATATATTGGCAGCTTTACAGTCTTATCTACTTTGGCTTTTAACGCACCCAATAAATCCTCGTTGGTCCGACAATTCTTTGAATTCATCTAAAGTTACCCGAAACGATTTCAAAAGGGCAAATGCCATGACGGGTGTTATATCATCTGTGAAACGAGATCTCTATGTCTGATTTCCTGACATTATAGTTGCTTGCAATTGTGCTGACAGAAAATTTAGCAACCACGTGACCAATTAATGTTCGTCTGGAAATATATATTTAACCAGGATTTTGTAATCCTTGCTCGCAAAGTCATCTGAGAATACTTCAAAGTTAATGATGTATTCTCAGAATACTTGAGGGAGAATTTGATCTTTGAAGAATACTGAGAATTTTATCCGGGTCATCTGAAAAAAATCGTCTGATCTCAACCTAAGTTGCAGACAACGACAACTTAGGTTGACGTCATACAACAAAACATACTGAGCCATCTCCCACCATACTGAACCAGTAGGAGTGCACTGTTTGACTACCAATTTACATGTCTCGTAGGTTTGAAATCTTCCAGATTATTGAAGAGGTTTTTTCCTCTAAGAGAGTTCTAGATTTTTGAAGAGGCCTTTTAGAAATTTTTCATTCTGAGACCGAATTTGAATCTAGACATCTAGACCTCTTCGAGTGAGACCAGACTGTCACAAATGACCTTAGTCTACGAGGGTTTTTATATATCCGGAAGCCCAGTAACAAGTGTGAACCGAATTTCTCCGCGCGTCCAGCTTTAAAAACAAAGACTGCAAACATTCCGTTTACTTATTATAATGCTTCGTTGAAAGAATGAACTTCCGGTGTATTTAAAAGGGCTGATATTTTTAGCAGGGTGGTCGCTAATCAGCTGTTTCGCTTCGCCTTCTTTATCTGTTACTTATTTACTTCGCTTTCTGTCCCTTCCGCGTGACCGTTGAAAGTGCTATGAATACTTGAGGGGTCAAGTACACGCGCGCTAGGAAAGATCGGGTAGCAACACAGGTGTCTGGCCGCTAATACGATAGCAGCCATCTGCGTTCAGAATGTTATGGGAGGTCGGCAGAGATGAAAAATTCTCGCAGTTGTCTCGAAAGCCGTTTCCTTCAACGGCATTTCTATAAACACACTGGCGGCTGCACCGCAATACCCTTGTACCCTGAACCGCTCTTCACATACAGATTTTGATTTTTCCTTTGGCTGTCATCTGTGCCAATCTCAGTTTCGGTCCATAAATTTAACCAATTTCATCGATTTTGGTGATCCAGATGAGCGCAAGTGTTCATCCAATAACCCAATTTCCACAGTTCGTGTTGTTTATTGAGTTTACTTAAAAATACTGCGAAATCCAATAGAAAATAATTTCTATTTAATTTTACATTCAGTTTGATCACAACCACTTCAGGAATAATCAGTGTAACTGCGATGTACATTTAGCCTGAAAATATCCTCTCTTTCTTTGCAAGTACAGAACTGTAGGTGCAATCAGAAAGTGACCATTATAGAATTATTTACTGCTGAAGGTGGAGTGGAACTTGCATTTAAGTTTCTCGGCATTGAAGATACTTGAGCAAGCTTTAATGATACGATGAAGTTATTGAACATTATTAAGATGTTACATTCATCTGGGAATATTTGCAGATAATAAAACCCTCCACACTTATCCTAATGTTAAGTACTGCAAATAGATCATCAAAACGAGCTACTTCACGGCAGAAGCCACAACGCATTTTAATAATAGTTCATTGGAAAATTATTAGTTTTTTGTCACTTGAGAATCGAGCCAAACATCTGGGAACTGTGCGGCTGCTAAGGTGAGCTGCAGCCATTATCAACCCACTGCAGGATGGAAGCCTCCTCAACAATTCATGTTGAGGAAATGGACCATAATCTGCCACAGTGCGGGTTGGCAGATCGACCGTATTTAGCAGTCAGGGGCTTGAACCCCGTTCTACTCAAAGAGCGTATGCTACTGCACTCCCGCTCCTGACCACTCGGCTACGGAAGCCTTGTGCGGCTGGAGAATCCCTCAACCCGGGTTGTGGTCCGTTCCCCCAATTATAGACCATCCTAACAGACTAGCCCTTAGCGACCGTTTTCTCCGCAGACAGATGCTCACTACAGTCAAAGCAATTTTCGGCGACCTCTACAAGTTTACCAAGGATCAGATATACCGCAGACAGATTCCTGATGACCTTACCTCAACCAGCCAAACTGCACAGTAATGTGGGCAACTTGATGATATCTCTATAATATTGTAATTAATGTCAAAAGTATATGCGTGCAAATATATTATAGATAATTCCTGAAACTTATTCGTTGTTGGCTCTGCGGGGGATGAACCCGAATCTCAATGTGGGCCTCGTCCCCCAAGGCCTTTGTCTACCAGCCATTGTAAAGCCGTAGTATTGCTGCTGTGTAAGGTAAATTGTATATTTTGTCTACAATAAAGATCAGCGACTAAGGCCATATTGATCTGTGTATACTGACTGTAAATTGCTTGTGTTCTGGGGTCGATTTGTTGTGTGCTGAGCTAAAACTCCCGGCTTTCGAGAGAAAAACCATGCTACCCTTGCCTAAGACCGAGTAACTCAGCCACATTGTGAAGAAATCCATAAATATCCCTAGCGTCATCGACGGGACTTAAACTCCAGTCTTTTCCACCCGCTGTGGGAAGTACGGTGACTTGCTAACTGTGCCCCATCTTCCAAAAACAAGCGCAAATCAATATATATTTTTGTAAATGAATAGATATTTCAGAACATTTAATCTAAAATAATTTCTGTAATAATGTTCACAGCCAAGGAACATCACATATATTTACAATATCATTCAGAGAATAAGGTACATATCTGTTTTTTAATTGTTTGGGTCGCCAGCCTATGACCAACGAAGCTGTGTATACAGTATTTGTTGATATCGTACCAATAAAGGCCAACCAGTGACGTTTGAGCAGATACCGTTGGGTAATGTTGTTGTGAGTGGCTACAATCACCAGGTTTCCATCCCTGCCTCGTGGAGGCAGGCCAAAACTATTCAAGTACGTGTGATAAATTACCCATTTCGATATGATCCTCGTCAGTTAAATCAACACCGTACTATACCGATGAGGTGCCTAACCTCCCATCGATGAAGGACCAGTAAGCACCGAAACCACCGTCTACGGGCGGTACCAAATTACTAATTTGTATTTCGAGTTGTTACCTATTAGTAGTGCAACGTGGGGCACCTTTGTGTCTTTTTTATACCTGTTCTATAGAGAACGGACACTAGTCCTATTATAAATATTAGGAATTTAAATATTATAAATATTTAAATAATATTCAAAGTATCTGACTCAACTTAGTCCACGTTCAAACCCGATTCTAAGGGTTCTTCAGGGATTCTCATGCTAATACAGTTCTTTAAGCAGTGCAGACAGTCTGCTAGGCCAGATCATGTGGATCCGTCAATGATATACAGAAACTTTTCCAGCGGGAACAAAGAGGTGATTATCCCATTGTACAAAGCAACGGTTAGGCCACATCTTGAGTACTGCATAGGTCTGGAAGCCTCATTTTAGGAAGGACGTGGATCTGTTGGAACGGGTGCAGAGAAGAGAATCCAAATTAGCCAGGAGTGCAAAAGAAAACTCTTACCAAAAACGATTTCACTTCTGTAAATTGCAACACTTGCGAGGAGACCTAACTAAAGTGATCTAAATTAGGGCTTTAAATCGATTGAGTAAACTAAATGTTGATGGCATCCTTACCCTTTTTGGACAACACACAAACAGGAAGATATATAATTAAATCATAAAAGGAAAGGCTGCAGGACAGACGTATGAAAATTTGTTAATCAATGGCTCTCTGGCTTTTAGCCAGAGAGTACAGAATGCTGGTGTCTGTATAATGAGCTGAAAAACAGTTCTTTATACACACAGTGATTACTGAACTGTGATCGCCTACCTAATACCGTGTTGGGCGATCATTCACACGGGTGACAGGCGCTATTCGCCTTGGCATTGATTCCACTAGATATCTGAAGATGTCCGTAGGGATCTGCATCCATGCTACCTGCAAGGCTTTCCACATTGTCGGAATAGATGACGGGTGCTTGTCCATACACCGCACTTCCCGTTTCAAAATTCCTACAGGTGTTCGTTTGGATTTAGGTCAGACGAATTAGAAGTTGAACGTCAGTTCAACTCCGCCTCGTATCTCTATGAAAAACATTGCCACTCTAAAAGGGCCAGGTGTGTGTGTGTGTGTGTGTGTGTGTGTGTCACCTGCAGAGATGAGTCTGGATACTCGTCCACACCACAAGAAGGTGGACCAGTCTCAGTAAAGCTCGTACCGTCTCAAGCCTCATTTTAATGAGGCTTAGTCAGAGTCTCAATTCGAGACCCTGACTCACCTGATATTGCCAAAAGATGGGCCAGATTCCTCTGGGAGCTCCAGAGGAGAGGAAAAAAAATAATATTAAAAATAAAAATGAAATATAAAAATCTGAAGTTGGTTTTTGACTATGCCCATAGCGATGATTCATCACCGATGAGAACTGTACGCAATATACACAGGGAATAGTCATCTTCGGGATCCAGAAGAAGTGGTTGTAGCAGTAGTTGGTACAGTATACACCGGTGAACCAAAACATTATGACCAGCGATTCGTTATGCAAATCCAAGCAACTGCACGTGAACTACGGCGCTTGTACGGGTCGGGACATAATATAAAAACACCTGATACTGAGCTGCGTTCATCAGTGTTACTCTTGTTCTCCAGATGGGAAATGCAGCGGGCTTAAGCGAGTTTGACAAAGGCCAAATTGTAATGGCCAAACGACTGGGTCAGAGCATATCCGAAACGGCATGGCTGGTCGGATGCTCACGGTCAGCCGTGATTAGTACCTACCGAAAGTGGTGCGAGGAGGGGAAACCGGCGGCGAGGTGTTGGACGACCACGGTTCATTGATGTTCGAGGTGAGCGAAGGCTCTTCCGGATGATATGTGGCAACAGAAAGACGACTGTGGTGCAACTCGCCGGTAATTGAATGCTGGTGACGGGAGTAATGTGTCACAACCCACAGTACATCGAACCTTGCTGAAATTGGGGCTGCGTAGCTGCAGGCAGCTCCCCGTGCCCATGGTTCACCGGCGACAGCACCTACAATGGGCACGCGGGCATCGAAACTGGACCTTGAGTGATTGGAAGAAGGTCGTCTGGCCCGATGAATCACGTTTCCTGTTGCACCGACCGTGTGGACGGGCGGGTACGTGTGGGTCATTTACCTGGGGAGTGATGGCACCTGGATGCACCTTGGGACTAAAACAAGCCGGTGGTGGCGGTGTCATGCTTTGGGAAACGTTCTGGATACCCAGGGTCCCGTCATCCATGTGCCGGGTACTCTAACGTCTGCCATCTACCTAAACTCCTGGCCGGAGCCAGAAATTAAAGCACTCAGACAGACATATAGGCAGGCAAGAAACCGCTATACTGCGCTAATTAGAGGCGTAGGAAGCAGAAGTCCCAGGAATGACCTGGTTTCTGCTACCAGCAATGAAGATCCCTGGGGCGTGGTTTATAGGGTGACCACAAACAAACTCCCCAAAGGAGAGATTATCCCCTCCACAATACATACATACATATATTAACAACTTCATCCCATACGTGCCTCCAGGGCCTAGGCCCATATGCACTAATTCTCAAGGTCCATGTATACAGCCTTTGATTTTAAGTATCTATTCATAATCAGCATAATAAATAAAATAAAATAAAAATAAAAATATATAAATAAATAAATAACAATAAATCTTTCTAAAATTTCCAATTAAATCTTGGTTTAATATCAATAAAATTTCACATAATGTGCACAATAAAAACAGAGCCGATATATTAGCCCGTCGGTACTAAATAGCACATTGTGTTATCCAGTGCCTTCGGCTGCTGTTTCTATACCTTGTGACGAAATACCTCTACTATCACTTAACAACATGGCCCTCCTTTTAAACACATTATTAACAAAAGTTGAGAAACATTTAAAGGACACTCGACTTACAAACAAATCCGGCAAGGTATCCAAATTAAACGTCTCCCGTTCAAGTGTGCTGCGCAGATCTTCATAATAGGGACAATAGAGCATGACATGACATGACATGAAGGCCAGTCTCCATTCCTCACAGAAGCACAAGCCAGAAGGCCAAACCAAACTGACTCAGCCTAAACATTAAACCATGCCCAGTCAGCAGGAAACAAGCACTCAACCACGATCTTAATTTCCAATTAACGGTTGTTACGGAGGGAATAAAAGCATAGGTTTCCCTGCCTTTATCAGAGTCATTCCATCTAGTTTGCCAAATGTTTATTAACTCATCATGTATCCTCCGTCTTTTGACCGCAAGGAGCCGCCCCTCAAGCACCGCCCTACCCCCCCGGGCATGACCGAATACCTAAAATCTCCGCGGAGATGCCTCTTTTAAGACAGTATATCCCCTCCACAATAGCGCCAAACGGTTCCATGACCACAACATGGCATAGTATCATCAATAATATCTTAAATACCACGTTCAAGACACCAGCTTCCCCAGCCACCCCCGAAGAAGATCAACCTGTGCCAGGAAAATGAAAAGTATCACACTCAGACAATAGATCCACCTCTCACATTGGAAGAACTCTGTTTGGCATCCAATAAACTGAAGAATAGGAGATCTCCTGGAATTGACATGCTAGAACCAGAGATAGTAAAAAAAAGTTGGGGAATATACCTCGGCCATAATCTTAAATCTCATCAACCATTGCCTAAAAACAGAATGCTTTCCATCCTCCTGGAATACAGCTAGCATCCGACTAATACTAAAAAACCCGAGAAATCCAGGAACAACCAGACTCCTACCGGCCCATAGCCCTACTATCTGTGCTCAGAAAACTGTTCTAGCATCTTCTCCATCTCAGAATCAGTGAGCACTACTCCAACATGAACCTACAGTCACCAAAACAGTTCGGATTCAAGAAAGGCTGCTCAGTTGTGGATGCCCTGGAAGCAATCATCATTACTGCAAGGAACACTGATAGAAAATACTTCCTGGTCATTTTCGTTGACTTTGCCAGGGCGTTTGACTCACTTTGGTGGACAAGCATCCTCTGCAGACTCAGGGAAGCCAAATTACCATATAACCTATTTTGTTGCATTAAGGATTATCTTTCGCAAAGGAAAATAACAGTCAAAACACCATACTGCCAGGTGACCAGACTAGTGCACAGAGGGGGTCCCCAGGGCTCTGTCCTGGGACCCCTTTTTTTGGAACATTGTTTTAGACGAATTCCTGCACCAATCTGCGAGACGTCTCCACCCAGGCGTATGCTGATGATCTGATTCTTACCCTCCCATAGACAACTAGAAGACGCAGCAAACGAAGCCTTTATGACTCTCCAACGTTGGGCTGAACAGCACCACCAGCATATTTCACCGGACAAGACCAACTCTATTTTACTGAAGGAAACACTGCAAGTAACCAGACCTCCCCTAATTAAAATCTAACAAACGACCATAAAACAATCCACGGAGCTGATATATCTGGGAGTAATTCTAGACAGAAACTTATCATTCACCCTACATCTGATTCATCTTCACTAAAAAATAAGAAAATTTAGTGCCATGGTTAACAGAGTTTCTCGGTGAGACTGGAACTTGAAACGGCGAACACTAACCCTTTACTAGGAAGCAGTATTTGTACTGATCATCACTTATGCGGCAGGAGCTTGGTTTCCCAAAGCGACAACTGCAGTAAATACAAGAAAATTATAATCAATCCAGCGCACCATCCTACTTTCCATCACCACAACTTGCCGTACGGTTAGCACACATGCCTTGCAGGTGCTGGCCGGTGCACTACCCCTAGACCTAGAGGTAGTCAAGTGCGGATTACTACATTATCTCTCCAAGGACAGATCCCTTACCTGCATTGACTTCACCACCGACCCTGCAAATAGTGTCAGAGTGGAAAAAGCACGACTCACCCTTCACCTTCAAAGGACATGGCAACTGAGATGGGACCAACTCACAAAGGGATCCATCACCAAGAAATTCATCCCTGAAATCTCAAAAATCTACCCCGAGTTACCCACGTGATTCTCACCGGGACTCCACGCCACCTTCCTTCTCATTGGGCACAGGTATTCGAAGCTCAATTGACCGGGTTTAGGATTGTGGAAGACTAAAACTGCCATTGTGGCTCCCCAAAGACATGGGGAGCATCTCCTCTACCATTGTGACATTTACGAGGACCTCAGGCGCTCTCTTATAACAAGAATTCATTACATCCCCATGAATATGGAGCACTGCCTGCTTGACACAGCTGAAGATTACACGGCCTTCACCACTTTGCAAAGGACATATTCCAGAGGTAAAAAAACCCTACCCAGAACGTAAGAGATCTGGAGATTGGAATATATTCTGCCATCGAAATCGACTGGCACCCACCACCCACTTGAAAACTGCCCTGATCATTAACCTATCTCGGACGGAATCTCTATCCCATGAATGACGCCAATCGGACCAGATACCCAAATTGGACTCTTTACCAACAGTGACAACGTGCTCTCTCTACTACCAATTCCTGATAGCGATCTATACCGAGTTCCCTTGCTGGTACCTTTTTCTCCCCTTTTACCCGTCGGGGAGAGGAGGCGGTCCTGTCTCCTTCCCTCCCCCGCCAACCCTTATCCTTCAACTGGTGGGGCATGGGCCTGCCTCACTGAACATCTGGGATCGCCTTCTCTATCGCCCCCATACTTCTGTCTTTTTCCCAGTCTTCAGTCTTTCCCCCGATTCTACCTAATACGCTAGCGTATACCCCATACAAACTTAATTTCGTCCAAATTAAACAGCATAAACCTCATTTGACTTTTCTAATTTTTTTTAAGGCCCTAGACACCGAAATCTCAGGAAATTAGGTGCCTGAGTATATATAAGCTACTGGGTTCCTTGTCTGCCTCCACGGAGCTTAAGCGGGGCAACGTTGGACCCCAACGGGGGTCAATCAGAAGAACAACGGCACACGACATTAAACGATCCAAGACCCACACACTTTTAAATCTCTGGCATTTACAGTAACACACCACAACGTAAACAACGCGGGGATGGGGGAAACACCTGGTGCCGCTTGACCCTAAATACACTTACATTTACACTTAAACATCATTGCTGACCAGGTGCACCCTTTCATGGCAACAGTCTTCCCCTCTGGCGGTGCCGTCTTTCAGCAGGAGAATGCACAATGCCACACCACCCGGATTGTTCGAGACTGGTTCGCGGAACACGAGGAAGAATTCCAGGTATTGCTCTGGCCTCCAAATTCCCCAGACATCAATCCCATCGAGCATCTGCGGTTTGTGTTCGAACAGCAACTCCGATTTGCGACGTCTCAACCACCGACCTTACAGGAGTTAAAGGATCTGCTGGTTACGCGTTGGCACTAGATACCACAAGGCACATTTAGAAATTTTGTAGCGTCCATGAATCGCCGGATACGAGGTTTAGGTGGTCGTAATGTTTTGGCTCATCGGTGTATGTGGTAGTGTTGACGGGACCCCGAACAACGTACACAGGAGTTACAGCAGGAGCGAAGATCATACGTCGGGCGAAGACGGCGGGAGCGAAATCTTGTAGGTATGACATTACTTTTGGATTGCACCAGGATTTCTTCCTGACCAGGAGAGAATGCAGTAATAGCTGTTTGCATATTGAACCTGAGATCTTCATGCAATATATGAGACTGATCAAAACTAGTACTTTCCAAATCTGAATGGTGGTTCAGATTTGAAAAGTACTAGTTTTTGAAGTTTGTCAATAAAAATGAAATATACATATTGAAGAAAACTAGACCTTCTTTGGCTTTTCTAAAAGAAAGTCTGTGTGCGTAGCACAGTGGTATCGTCACCGTCCTCTCCACACCGGGTGGAAAAGGCCCGGGTTCGAATCCCGTCGATGATGCGAGGAACTTTAGTGGGCTTTTTTCACTCCGTGGCTGAGTTAGTCGGTCTCAGGCGTAGATAGCAAGGTTTTTTCCCCTCAGACACTGGGGTTTTTTCGTCCAGCAAAATAGGCAAATCGACCAGAGAACATACGCAATTTACAGACACGAATACGGGTTAATGTCATTTACGGGTAACCCTAATATAGTAATTTGATTTTTTTTTTTTCTAAAAGAAAAGTGACATCCCGGAAAAACCTACTTGTGATTGCCCCAAGGGTGGTGGTATCCCACCTAGTCTGCCAAATGTTTAACAATTCTGTAGCAGCTACTTTTTTCTTTTTTTGGGATCAAAATTCAAATTTAGTTCTATATCTAAGATCTTAGCAGGGGTCATATTTTTAACTCTGTAGCAGACCACGATAAATAAGAAGGAGATCCAAGGGGACAGCACCGCTAAGAATCTGAAGAGCCGGGTTGGAGACCGTACTCTACACCTCACTAGTGAAACGTTGGTCCATACGTATCAGGGGTTCCAGTTCTTGTCAGCAAAAGATACCCCATATTAAGCAACTACCACCACCTGCCTGGACAGTAGGCACCATACACGATGGGTTCATGGACCCGTGTTGTTTGCGCCACACAGAAAGCCGTCCGTCGGCGAGTGGCACCAAGTATTTGGAATCATCCGACCATCACGCTCGTTTCCAGGCCTCCAGTGTCCACTCAGCATGTTATTGACAGCACAGCAATCGCCGTGGATGATGATCAGTGATGAGGAGAGGATGTCTCTTGGGTCGTCTGCTGTGGAAACCCACACTTCTCAGTGTGTAACGCATCGTCATTTGGGATATTGTTCTTGCACTCTCTCTATATTGTATTGCTATGTCAAGTGTCGCACGGCGACCTGCCATTAAGACCGCACAATGCACTTCACCCTTCAGTCACAACGAACATCCACTTTGCATAATCCTTTAGAGTTCTGTCAGCAGGAGATGGTTTGCTATTTAATTCTTCAGCTAGCGAAAAGTACAAATTTAGAAAGATGCAACGTTGGAAACTTCTAATGACTCTTCATCACAATTACCTTCAAGGATATTGACTGTTTATTTAACCGAAAGTTATTTAATTGAAGCCACATTTTCAATTAACTGCTTTGCAGCCAAGTGAACTTTATGCGACCCTGTTCCGGGTTTGCTCAGTTGGACATTAAGATGACCCAACGAAGACGTAGCATAAATGTTTGCGTAATTAAAATTCCAATCATTTTCATCGAAGTGCAAAATGATTCATCCGCATCTCCCTTTTAGGCATCACTTGAAGTCCAGCGATTCGCAGTGGCTGCAAGAAATGCGATCTTTTCTGATAAAGGGTGGCGTAAAAGATTAGCGTGCGCGATGAAATTCTTACGTACGCTGCGTAAACAAGCGCGCTATTTCGGTGCTGTCACGTATACCGCACGAGCATCCGGTAATTCCCTCGTATCTTGTCTTCTGTATAACTGGAATATGCAAACGTGTTGTTCGGCACATTTCTTTTGATAGAGATTTATGCAATGAGAGTTGAGCAACGAATTCATCTCTTTGATTCCCATTACAAAAGAAGGCGTAGATTATGGTCCTAAGATCCGGTCCGACGGAGATTATGGAAGTGGGTCTCTCAATGAATAAAATAAAAGGCTTAATGATGAAATTATTAAATTTTTAAGAACAAATGGGGTGTTTCCGACAAAGGCAGGGGGGTTACAGATTCCTTTCGAAAGTATTAACGGTTGGTAGAGCAAGGCGCTGGCAGAGCTTGGGTTTTTATGCTACAATGTTAAGTCTCAGTTGTTGAAGTCTTTGGGTGTTTTGAGACCAGATTTACTGAAATTCTGAATAATTAAGACATTTTTATGTTGTTCTGTACGATATACGCAGATTTTAGATATAAATTATCAAGTTTAGTTGAAATACTGGAGGACAAATCTCAGTGTATTGTGGAAAGTTTTAGAATTTTTTTAAAAAATTTTGTAATTAAGATCTACAAGCAGAGTTTGAGAAACGCTGGTTAATTTTAATTTTGGTGTAGTTTTAATTTTGTAAATACGGAAACAGTGATGAGTTTTAGATTTATTGTTCCTTATATATACACTGCTCGACAAAATTAACAAAACGAAATGTTTTTCATGAATATTTTGTTGTAAACAGTTTCGCCGAAGGCGAATATCTGGATTATATCAAATACTATCGAATAGAATTCGATATAACGTCTTACAAAGTCACACATTATGCAAATTATTCATGCCTATAAAAACAGGGGTTGGGTTACAACCACATCGCTTCATTTCCGTTTTTTAGCTTGCTCACTAGGATGGTCAACATCTCCAGTGCTCAGGATGGCAAGCCATAATCGTTTAGATGATTCTTTGAGATGGCGGGCCGTTCGACGACTTGGAGCCCCGCAGTCGCAAACGGAGATGGCACGTTGCCTTAAGTAGTGCTGTCTCCACTATGGTAGCAGTTTCAGGAACCATTAAAAGAAGAGCTGGCCAAAGTCACCCGAGGGCTACGACAAAAACAGACCCTATCTGGCCCTAACATCAAGACTGAACCCTATGATGTCTTGTCATCAACTGTCTCTTGAGGTTGCTGCGGCCACAGGTGAAAAATTTCCAACCGGACTGTGTTAAGAAGACTCAATTCAACTGGGCTCTACGCAAGGAAGCCACTGCTTTGAATCCCATTAATTCCAAACCACCGCAGAGCCTGATGAAATTAGTGTCATGAACATGTGACTTACAGACCTTACAAATCAGGTACAGTTCTGCTCTCCAATCGGTACCGTTTTAGTCTACAAACAGATTCTAAACGTTACTTCGTCTGGAGATAACAAGGAATGCGGTAACATCCCTCCAACCTCAGAGAAAGGGTCACTTACGGTGGACGCGGTGTGTGTGGCGGAATAATGATCTACAGCCGCTCCCAGCTTCATGATTTTTTATACGGATACTATAACTGCGCAGAGGTACCGAGAACAGACCTCGAACCCTATATGCGACTTTTTAAGGGTGCGGTTGGCCCCGATTTTATTTTCATACGCGATAACACCACTGCACAAAGAGCTCAAGTGGTTGAGAAATATATTGGAAATGAAGACAACGAGGTTCCTTAATATGAAGTGTTACTTCATATTAAGGTACCTGTTTTTTGCAATTCCCATCATTTCTATTACATGAGATGGATGAGTATCTGCTCTTAATAGTGGGTTGACGACTTAGCAAGGTTGCTCGGTGACGCAGTTAAGTAAATGGACACGTGTCACACACTACTCGATATTATTATTATTATTGCTCTCATATTTTTCTTCCTGCTGCTGGGTTCCACCCCGTGACAGGGATTGCTACCAAGTACACAGGGTTGTCGTTATTGCTGTTGTTACTGTTGGTCAAGGAACTCTCTTACTATCCTACATGTGTTCAGGATTGCTACTTTCTGGAGTTCCTTGTAGGTGTTCACTGGGAGACCTATTGCTGCTAGGCTTAATGTAGGGTCTTTGGCACCATACCGGCGATTGAGACAACGATCGGGATGATCGTTACTTGTTGCTTATGCCACCTCTCTTTGATCTCCAGTCTTAGGTTCGTATACGTCTTAATTTTCTCCTCGTGGGTTTTCTGGAGGTTGCCAGTGTTGGATACCGCTATATCAATCAGATACGTAGCCTTTTCCTTCTAGTCGACAGGGGTTATGTCCGGCATGTTGTGCGGGATTGTCTTGTCCGTTATTATGGCGCAGTCCCAGTACAGCTTGTGGGCTGAGGTCTATAGTACTGGGCTGCGGTTCGTACTTGTAGTACGATACACTTTCTCCGATCAACTGGTATTTCCTTGCTAGCTTCTGGTGTATTATCCTGGCTACCTTGTCGTGTCTATGAGTGTACTCAGTCTGGGTGATCACCTTGCATCCAGCGGTGATGTGTTGGATCGTTTCTGAGGCCAGGTGGCATCGTCGACAGGCGTTATTTGACACTGCGGCGTCCTTGACGATGCATTTTCTATAGTTTCTGGTGTTGATTACCTGGTCTTGGTTGGCGAGCATGAATCCTTCAGTCTCGGGGAAGAGCGCCCCACTCGTGAGCCACGCATTGTACGCCATTTTATCTATGTGATCTTGATGGAGGTCATTGTAGTGTCTGCCATGGACTGTCTTCTTTCACATCTTTCTCGCTTCTTTTGTGCCGTTTGGGTGGAGGGGACTCCTAGCCTAGCAATAGGTTGAGTGGGGTATACCGCTTGTATATCGTACTTATGGCCTGGTAGAGTGCTGCTGTTTGTTTCTGGAAGTAATCCTTCAAGTTAGCTATCGCTGTTTTCTGTTGCTCTATTAGGTCTATCAGGCCCCTCCCCTCCCTTCCGAGCTATTGTCAGTGTCTCAGCCGCTGATTTCGGGTGGTGTTGGCAGCTATTGGTCATCATTGTCCTTGTCTTTCGCATGATATCTTCTAGCTTGTTGTTAGTCCAATCTATGACCCCGAAGGAGCATGTTAGCATTGCAACTGCATAGGTGTTTATGGCTTTAACTGTGTTCCCTGCGTTCAGCTTTGCTTTCAGCAGGCTTCGGAGTCTCTGCTAGTATTTTTTAGTCAGGCAGGCCTTGATTTCCTTCTGCTGTAACTGCTGAGCCTGCATCATCCCCAGGTATTTGTAGGTCTCTCCCTCTGTCATGGTTTCGATGTCTTTACAGGTCAGCAGCTGGTAGTTTCCGCCGTATAATTTCCCCTTATGAAATCCGCGGGTCTTGCATTAGTCTAGATTAGTATTTTATTACTTATTATTCACTTTAGGTAAAGTTACATTAGCCTCTGGACAGTATCGTTGACAAGGCATTCATTGCCTTTTCTTCGTATTCAGTGGTTCTTAACCCATACAACCCCAGGAACCTTGAACGAGAGAAAAAAGATTTCTTAGGAAAGAACTTAAAAAAAAACACAGAAACCATGGAGTTTGAATGAAGAAGCAACTGCACAAAAACCATTTGGATATCTAAGTTATAAGTGGTTGGAAATTCCTTCTCCAGCCTGTTTATTGATGATTAAAAGCGTCTTCAATGGGGATGTAGTTAGTCGAGCGCGAGAGGGGATAGGGATTTTCCCTCTGACTTAGTGCAGGTTTGTCAGCCCGCACAAAATGCCTATCCTAGGAACCACTCACACTTTAAGCATCTCAAGCATAATATTTCCTGAGATGCTAAAGATCTGTATAAATAATAATAATCATTTCAACGCCATTTACTGTAAGTCCGTGGCTATAAAGCCTCATGCTACGACAAATTAACATAATGAAGAATTCTTTCTTTGGATTTTGTAGTTTGCTGTTAATTATCAGCGAGATCATTAATGCTTAAGGTCCACCACTTAAGAGATGGGTCAAGACATTAACAAAATGTCCTTCAGGGACACTTACATCCGCTCGTATAAATAGTTCACGATCACACTTTGGACTGGACAGTTATATCGCTGACCTCGCTTGGGCATTCACAGGACCATCTAGGAATGTCAGTCACGTGGGATATTTAGAGATGCACACGCTTACACCTATACATCGAGGCGCATTTGATAATAAAAAGAGAAGAAACTGAACTCTGAATCATTGCTCGTCCAGATGAAGCCTATTGTGTGTATGTGTGCGCGCATAAAAAAGCTATCATGTTCCGTATACCGTTATGAAAGTAATCATCCAAAGGTCATGGGATAGTCACGGAAGCTGCTAATAAACAGACCACTTTGTTATATACAGTCTGTACGATAACGCGGCGATGAAGGATTGACGAAAGATAGAATGCCGATAGCGAAATAAAATTTTAATTTTGTGTACTTTTTTTGTTTTTGCGCTGCTGCTGCTGCGTGCGCATTTAGAACAGCAACTCGTCACCTTTTACTTCGCTTTACCAGAGACCATTACATTCTAATTATCTGTAATAGACTATTTTACCCTTAAAGGCAACGATGTGGTAGGAGGAAGTGGATATAAATCCACTTCCTGTGGTAGGAGGAAGTGGATTTATATTCACTTCCTCCTACCACAGGAAGTGGTGTCTAAAGCGACGTGTTCAGAGAGAGCGGGGTCTTAGGACACACGAAAAAGATGGCACCCTTAACTACACACGAACATATGACCAGTTCGACATCTGAATGAAAATAAAAACAAAAAAGGCTGAAGTGTTCCCTCGTTTTTGTACATTAAAAAAAACAACAGCACAATTCGCCTTCTTCAGAGTTTCAAGAACAGGAGAACAACAAATAATTGTTTTGGCATCGTGGCAATTTAGTGGCTTCGCATTTGGCGAAGTCCGGGTTCGATTCCCGTCTATGACTGGAGGAATTTCTTAAGTCCTCTTCAGTGGAGGCTGTAATAATCTGATCGGTGGAGGAATATGATTGCTCTGTTAGTTATTCGGGGTTTTTCAGCCCGCACATCATGCAAATAAGTCCCCTGAACCAAATTCTACAGACATAAATACAGAAAGGTGAAATATGACCTGAGAACTCAGGCCTAAAAATCCACCAACGGATTTAAAGGTTCAAAATGTATAATTTCAAAATTGTTTGGGAAATGGAGAAGCAGAACACCGTGATCCCTCCCTCGATGAATCTAATTAATACGAGTATCCTTGTATTCACATAAATAGCTGCGTGCTATGAATACATTTAATTTTAGAGTTGTTTTAAGTGTGATAAATGGCTTCGTTGATATCAGGTTTTCCAGCTGTTTATAGGACACGTCTGGAGTGTTGTGACGAAGAGAGAGGACAGGTGGAAGTTCACTTCCTTCCATTTCTGCCATGTGGGCCGTTACCGAGAACGGATACACTCATACTTTGTACCTCCACAGCAAACCTATCGAACAAACCCATCCTTGATTACGCTGACCGGAAGTGGATGCTTACTCATCCTTATCTCATGGCCAACGTGCTTAAGATTTCAAAGAGCGTGACGTCACGGGTTGTTACTATATAGCGGCACTGTACCGTTGCAGTTTCTCTAATTCTCATTTCGGAACTGTCCCTCACCACCTCCACCTCTCACGGTAAGCGTATCTTCCACGTTTTTTCTCTTCTTTACGAAATTCCAGTTTTTAGCGTAATTAAAAATGTAGCGTTTGACAGACAGTGCAAAAAATGTGGAGTTAAGGAGCAGAGCGACACATTTTCTAATTACCATCTTGCTGCGGGTTGGTATTACATAAATAGCTGCACTTATACCGCGTAACCTCACATATACGGATAATACAAACAGAAGGAGAATCTCGAATATTCGTCTATCCTTGATGGCTAAGTTGTGCATCCCTTAAACTCTTTGGTGTCTTCTGGTTTTCCAACTTAAATTCGTATTGCTTAAAACTGTACGTTTTTAAATATTTCAATTTTATTATTGAGAAAAAATTAAGGTTTGGTTTTTTTTCTTAGTTCGTCTGATTTTTTTTTTTTTTAATTTTAATCGTTTGATTTTCTTTTTATTTTATTTTAGTTTCGTCTTTTTTTTTCATGTCATCAACAATTAGTAGTTAATAAATATCAATTATAATCACTAATTGGTGAGTAATATGTATTAATTAATAACTAATGTACTCGATAATTAATCAATAAATAATTATTGCGGTTTGCGCATGTGCAGTGGAACTGATTGCGAAATATCACGTTTTTTCTTAATCTCCAACACGTTGCGTGTCTAATTACTGCTGTTGTTTAGTTCAGTTCGTATTGTTGTCGGTGTCCATAAAGGAGAGTATTGTATCTGTACTCCTGCTCCTCTCTGACTATTTTACAGTAAGTAGGCCATTAACCCTGTTCTAATTTTTGATTTTAATATTTTCTTTATTTGTTTTTAATGGTTTGTATGAAACCATTATGGAAGTTTCATTTTTATTATTTACTTTCTCGAAGAACTTAAAATATTTTATATTACTTAATATTAATGATGTCTTTCTGTCCACTTCCACCTTTTTATGTACACATTTCCGGTCCACATCTATAAACAACGCTGAACAACTTAGTCCCGAAGGTGATCACAATAAGTGGCGTCCACTTCTGTATTGGAAATATTTATGAAATGAATTTCTAAGTTAAATTCGTCTTTCTTTTCGACCTTTTCTTTTAAGTTGATAATCTCCATTTTAACTTGCAGGAGAAAAATTAACTTAGCAGCTGATATAAGAAAACTACCAGAAATGTCGCGAAAGATATTACTCGTATTAGTATCGTACTACACTGAGTGATCACTGAATTATGACCACCTACTTCGTAAGTCCTCCTTTTGTCCTCAGTTCAGCGGCTATCCGACGTGGCATTGATTCAACAAGACGTCGGAAGCGTTCTGGAGGTATGGTCAACCAAGCTGTGTGTAATGCGGTCAGCAATGCAGGTATGAAGGTGATTGGTGTATCCATACGCCTGATATGCCTTTCTTTAATGTCCCACAAGTGCTCTCTGGGATCGATATCGAGGGATTTCGGAGGCCAATCGATATGCTGCAAGTCAGAACTGTGTTCCTCAAACCATTCCTGCACAAGTGCCCGATGGCTCAGCGCATTGTCATCTTGGAAGACACCATCCCCGTTCAGGAAAAAGTGCAACATAGTAGGGGTGCACACAAGCAGTTAACGATAGCGGAAACACTGATACCTTGTTCCATATGCACCAGGAGTCCAAGTTCCTACCAGTGAAACATGCCCCACACCATACAACCGCCTCCACTGGCCTGCACTTTTGATACCATGCATGATGGATGAAGAACCTCGTGTTGTTGACGCCAAATCCGTACACGACCATCCACGGTTTGCAGTAAATAACGTGACTCATCCGACCAGCACACCTTCTTCCAGTCTTCTAACGTCCAACTTGCATGCTCTTTGCACCAGGCGAGTCTTTTTCGCCGATGAACCTTGGTTAGGTGAGGATGCTGTAGGGGCAGTCTGCTGGTATATCCCATACGTGCGACGCAATGGTCATGCCAGATATTGTTCCGGGTTGGTCCATGTTCTATTGGGTAGTCAACTGTTCAACAGTACTTCGCCTGTTCTCCTGTACGAGTTGCCGGACCGGCGCTCAACATCAACCTTTTCGCTGACCTTTGCAGTTTTGCAATCGGGTAGTTGTTTGACCATTTGACGCCAGTCCTGGTACGCTTTAACTACGGCGACTCTCGAACACTCCCACCAGTTTAGCCGTTTTGGAAAATCCAGGCACCATCTCGTCCAGTACCCACAATCTCTCCTTTATCAAAATCCTTCCTTTTACCCATCTCGGAATTTTACTACCTACTGAACCACTGACACCTTATCTATGCTGCGTAGGTCGACTAACCCCGCACTCTCATACCGCACGTGGTCAACGGGTCGCATTCAGTTTTCATAGGGGTGGTCATAATTCAGTGATCACTCAGTGTACGTTAAGCTATTTTATATTAGTCGTATTTTTAAGGTAAAGGAATCGAGAGAAAAGATTCAGCTGATGTTGCAAATATATAATAAACAAATAAACTCTCAGATTATACTTCGGGTTCGGCTACAAAAGAGCCTAAGACTTTAAAAGATAGAAAGTATAAGATTGCCGTATTTTGTACCATTAATGGATTCTAACGCGCGAGTGGGCAACTCTGTACTTTTAACTTGACCACTCGGTTACCGTTGTGAGCATATTGACAGCCGTTCTTTTTTTTTTTTTTTTTTTTTTATTAGGAGGGTGGTGGTGGGGAAGAATACTTATCTGTAGTACATTCCTAATCGCATGCCAAAATTTTGCTATGGTAACTTCTTGCTTCTAACTGGATCGAGAAAGTCGGAAGGCCATTTTAAACGTAAAACACATTTGCATAAATATTTGTACGATATTCTAGAAAGTGACAACACAACACAATGAATAAATGCGATCTTTGGAAGATGGAATTACAGTACATCATTTTCCAAAGATGGCTTCTGGATTCGAATGTTGTGTTGCAACACTTGCATATTTCCCGCTGGTACAGAAAGGCGAGAAATGTGGGGGGAAAGGTCAACACATGATCAGACCTATGGAAGCCGTGCTTAGTCTTCAACAATGAAGATAACTCACCCTTACCGCTGAAGAATACCGAGAGTGACTATACATAATGATGGTCAAGAAAGAATTAGCATCTCAGTAAGAAAATGCCATTGAGAAGAGTTTCTTACTGTTTATACTGAGGGATGGCGACTGGCCAAGCTGATCGAAGTTTCCCACATTCACTCAGGCGAGTTCTTCCTTTTGGCTAACAGCCCTTTCTCTTCTTTTTCACAGCTGGTCCCAGCATTCCTCTAGGCTTAATTTTCCCAGTTTTTGGGCTGCCTCTTCTTTCGTAATCGAAAGGCTACTTCTGTCTTCTTCGACGCACGTCAGACTTTCTCAGACGGCTACCCTCAGTTACGAATTTTGTAGACCACATTCTTCAGCTTTGTCGTACCATCTAGTGAGAAATCTCCTGCTGCGGATTCGATAAAGTTCCGAATGAGACAGATTCAAGTGGTAAGAAGCAATTAATTAGAGTTTCTCGGTTTAGTTTCCGAAGTCTTAGTGACTGTTATTGTTGGGAACGATATACCAGACTGGAGTTGGACAGTGTGTGGTCAGTGCACGTGCGGTTGTTGAGACATCTGGTCGTGTCTCTTCACAAATTACTTAAATACGGGTTTATCGGTGGTCAGGAGACACAAAGATTCTATTCTTAAATCTTTGTGAAATCATTGCAGGTAGGGTTGGGGTAGGAAGGGTTCAAAGAAAAAGAAATAAAGGCTCACGTTTTGTCAACATCAGTGCGTGTTCAAGTTCTAAGTTGCCAAGTTTAAGACAGCCAAGAAAAAGATGCAATGATACATAAAGTTACTATGATGTAAGAATGTGGATAGAAGAAGTAAACTTACTTCTGGACTACACAGAATTCTAATGAGTTGATCATTTATAATTATTTCTATTAATTCTAATGATCCTCATCCTTAATTTAGTGGAAAGAGTGTTTGGTGCTGCAAAAGCAGCCATCTTAGAAAATGCAATTATCCTCTTAATGAAGGTGGTCCATTCTATTTGAAATCAAACGGCACTCCGAAACTTGAATATCTTTTGAATTTACTATATTTTTTCCGGGTTGCATGCATAGTCTCTCCATCCATCCACCCCTGCTGTGAATGATGTGCTCACTTACAGAAAAAGATTATATCACTAAACCTTTCATTCCCTCACCATTTAACAAACTATCCACGTTCACAGGAGAGTCGGAGATGTTATTGTCTGAGTAAAGAAAGGCTGTTCTATTGACTGTTAGATCAGCTTGAAATGTTTTTGAACCCATTTCGATCACTTCAACCATTCTTACGTTGGAGCAGATTTTGCTTAGGACAATAAGCTCTCACTTCTGTACTACACAGTCGTTGGTGAACAGTTCCAGGCGCCCAGCGCCCATTCAGAGTTACCTACCGTGTTTTAAGAGGTCTCTACAAATAATACGCTCTTTTGGAATGCAAGCTTTATTCATACCACTGCCGACTTTCCTTGAATAGGCTCTTTCTTCTCAAAACTTGAAAAATTGCTGCACCTACTTGTTTTTTTTTTTTTTTTTTTTGCACGTTAATTAAAGAGTTGAACTATTGCTAGAGAAAGGGAACAGAGTTGGATTTGCTGATGACAACTTAAATACAAAAAATTATAATCGCAAAATTGATATGACACATTGAAGATCATTCAAGTTATGTTGCAAAGTATAGTGTTTTTCAATACTGTAAAATTAAGAGAAAAGGTAATAAATGTCAACGAGAGAACAGTATTAATATGAAACGTCTGCTGGCGCATCGCACATCTCCAAACTTTTTCCAGGTATATTAATACAGACTAGAAATTTAGACTAGTTCTAAACGTCTCGATTTTAAGGTGTTTCTTACAAACTAAACTTCATGTTTAGGATTAAAAACAACAGTGGTCCCAATATCCTCTTGGGGAACCCCACTTCTTACGTTGGTCCAATTTCAGGAGTAACCATTAATCACCACCTATCCCGCAGCTACCCTGAAATACATCTGAGGAGTTCCTTGTGACAGTTCAGGAGATATATTCCAGGTTGTAGAGTAAACTCTCATGCAAGACTCAGTCAAATGCTTTGCTTAAATCCCAGTAAACTACGTTGAAATTATTTCCTGCATCTAGCTCATGAGTGACTCTGTGAAAGCAGTTTACCAGGTTGGTTAAACATCATTTTCCCTTTACAAAACCATGCTTTCAGAATTTTCATTTCTATATAAATGATTCTGTAGGGCACTCTTGACCATTCCCTCCACAATTTTTCCTACCACTGAAGTCAGACTGATCAGTCGACAGTTACCCACTTTACTCTTAGAACACCCTCCATGTTTTGGCGACGTACTGTCGCTTCTCCAGTTGAAGGGAACTTCTGCTAGACCAGTGATGCCCTCATAACTTTAATGGTACAATGCGCTCTCTTGCGACCTCCCTCAAAATTACTGGATATTTTTTTACCAATAAAATATTTTGTTACTGGAACACCAAATACTTTCGCATTTCTCGTGCTGTCTTCAGAATCCTTCTCGATCACGTTCTCCACTCGTTCCTTTAAAGCAAGTGTTCAGACAGTTCTTGTTCTTTCCCAATCGGCAATAACAGACCAGACGAAAAGGAGCCTGTCTCACGAAGACGCCGATGGATGCTACAAATAAATCCTTGACTGGACATCGCCTTTGTGGAAAAGTTTCTCTGTAGAGACGCTTAGCTTCATTGCTGTTTCCATTCATTCATTCGTAAATGAAATTAAATGAACGTCTGTCATCTCAGCATTAATATATAGATCAGTCATAGTTAAGATAAATAACACGTGGATTAAAAATAACAAGAGGAAATACTGAATCATTTATAGGCAACTTCAAGAGAACTGATAAACGGACGACTCCCTTTAAGAAAAAGTTGCCTCACCCAAATGGAGATATGGATTCGTTCCAAAATTTGAATGCATGTGCAGTGAAATCAGATATACGCGCCATACTCATAATTGGAAAACTGTGAACCCCTAGGAAAATCTGGATTCTTTTGTTGGTAAACAATCCTGCAGATAACTCAAGAGTTTTATTCCGCCATGTTAGTCCGTCCCGAGATATACGAAAAACATTTCTTGGCTTGCATTTCCCTGTGTTTTTGGCATTCAAATGCAAAAAGATTCGTCGACTACTCACCAATGAATAAGAGATATCTGTCTGTTCAACGGAAGAAATTGAGTTGCTGAATAAACTGATTTTCAATATGGTTATTTATAATTAAAAAGTGTATCGATGTAGTATGAAGAAAATATCTTACTTGTAAACCAATATGTAAATATTCAAGATCAAATTAATGGTGTGATTGTGTTATACCATTAACCCGCAAACTATATAATACTGTACCTGCAAATAGCACTAACTTTATTGACGATCTTCTATTTAGATTTTACAATTTTTAAGTCTTCTTTCTGTAACCATTAGTAAAATATTTGCATGAAAGCAGAAGAAATCAATTTTTCTTAAAGATTGTGAATAAAGACGTCAGCCTCCTAGCTTCTAGGTTTTTCGGTGGGGGGGGTGAACCCTTCTATATGAAAAGAAACGAATTCGTTCGCATAAATAAAGTAGTGCAATTCTGAAGCAGCTCGTTTTGAATGCATTGCAAATGAGAGGCCGTTTCATTATAGAAAAAACATGCAGAAGGTCTGATTAATGAGTGGCACATCCGATATGTACCACTCATTAATCACATGCAAGTTCGCTCTCCGTGATAAGATAATGGCTCTGCCACTTGACTCCTGTTTCAAAGCATCTGGGTTTCCTCCTCCAGAATAGCGTGATTTGTTCGGTAGGAACTTCTAAACGGCCATTTAAAGTTGGCATGAAGAAGTTAGGTGTTTATTTCTTCTGAGACCTCGGCTAGTTCGCTCCCCAAAACAATTAAATCGGCCACAGAATACCCGAAGAAACTACGAACATTAATCCCAATGGCCGGAGTTTCCTTGGTGGTCACCTCATTCGGAAATTCGATGGGTAGCATGGTGTGCCTGCGTGATAGGTCGAAGTGGAGTTAATCCTGCTCTAATTGTAACTTAAATCACATTGCATTCATCTTGATTAAATCAGTAGTTCTCGGATGAAATTTGCCTAACTGAATCCCAATCTAAAATGTGTGTTGTGAGGACAACGATGACTTCCGACAGAAGACGTCATGGATAATTGTTTATTTATTTAGCGGCGCATTGACCCCGGACAACATATTACCTCGCAACTTCTCTGTGGTCCAGAATTCTCTCTGTTGTCTTCTATCTTCCCAGTGCATACGAACGCCCATAGGTCAACGGTGACAATACCTCTTTCCGTAGCTAACGACTACATCAAGAAATATGCGCGAATGTCGTGCGGGTCGATCGGGAAGGTATCTCCGTAATACTGCCGCAGAATCCCCGCTACATCGTCATGACATTGCCCAAGGATCAGATGCGTATCAGCACACACCACTGATGCGTGTACCTCACGACTTTTCCTTCGGTGTGTGACAGTTGGTGTAAATGTTATGCAAGCCTTTTTGTCAAAAAAATATTGATACAACAAGAATTGACGCGATGGATTCTCTATATGCATAGAAGTTAACGAGCGAGCAACTTCGACCACATTTTCACTTTTATAGCGCAATCGGTTATCATTTTTCGAAAATTAATGGGCTGCGCCTCATCTTTTAATCATGGCCAGCCTAATTTGCTAGTCATCATAGATAATAGCAAAGGATGGAGTCACACCCTTAACAGTTTTTCCGGTTCTTTGATCTATGAAATCCATCTTTTTAAGTAATACTCGCATCTACTCTGAGATGGAGATAATTACGCAAGTTTTTTTTTTCTTTTCCCACAAAGTAATAAAGGCATTTCATTCCTGTGGCAGTCCCCGCATTTATCCGTTCCTGATTGATAATCTTTAAGAGGTTAACAATTAATTATAAGATTAGAAAATAATTCGGATCCTCTTTTTAGAAGCACGCATTGCTGTAAATCGATGTAAACTACAAAAGTTCTTGAAATCGTGATCTGGATGTGAAATGGGGATTTCCAAACTGTTCTTAAAGGAGATAAGTAAAAATTATTAAGAAATTTCGAGTCTAATAAAAGAGGTTTGAGACTTCCTTCGAAAAAAAATAAAAAGGTTTAAGATCGAGTTTTCATTTTCTCAGAAAGGTATTTATTATCCACAGTTGAACAATGAACTCTTCTGGATTCATGAACGACCACCACCTTGTATGTGTTTCTGTTTTATTCCTGATGCTACGTTATTCAGATTAATGTAGAATTGTTAAAACATTTTACTTCGGATATCTTTCTTTCATTTACCATATTTTCCTGTTTTTGTTTTTCAGGCGATGAGAATGCGGAACACATCTTCCTTCCTTGCCATTTTAGTGGCTGCCCTCTGTTCTTGGTTTCCTAAGGGTAAGTGTGCGCCTACCACGGCCACTTAGTATTATCATTCTGTTATCACTTTCTGAAACTCACTAAAAGCAGTCAATAAATAGTACAATAACTGAACAGCTTAAGTTTAAGGACAAATATTCTAATAAATACAATTTGCACTTAGATTTATCTGATCTGGACAATCAGTTAGACAATTCAGTTCTTGCATTTCTTGTTTAAACACTGTTGAAAATATTTAATCGATGTTTCGCTAAAGTCTATCTTATGCTAATAAAAATGTACACAACCCAAATAACCTAAGTGCAAGGAGGTATAAAGATTTAGTAAAAACATTTGCCACATAGCGCAAGGAAGCCAAAAGTAGATAATAAAGTACAAATTATGCGCTTCCCTTTCCTCCTCACGTAGGCAAATATTCAGTTGACCTTTCTCGAACTGGGCGAGAAAGAGCTGAAGTAAATAGAGTGCATTCCTATTTAAATTTAATTCTGGCAAGAATTTTGGCTGGCGTCTGTAACCTCCATAATTGGAAAACAGGACATGCATGCCTCTTCGGTGCTCCAGAGGAATTAAATGATGACGGACACCACGAATTGAAAAACTCAATAAAAATCGAATTTTACTTCAAACACTGTACATTTTAAGATTTGTTTTTTTTTTTATGAAACTTTCTGCCTTTGATATAATTGAAGTGAACATTGAAGAGATACCACGGGCAACAACCGGTGATGGACTGCTTCAATCTGTTTGTTGCTCTGCTCAAGAGCAACCCCCTGGACAGCGGTAAGCTAGGGGGGGGGTGATATATACATTCAGAGGTTAAGGCAGGGACATGTGTCCAGCGGTTACATGGACCACATGTATGCTTAACCTGAAAGGTACAGAGTTTACAGTGTTTATTTTTTTACATATTTAAAGTTGTGCAATACCGAAGTGTCCTAAATTCAAGAATATTGATTTATCAAAACTGCTGTAAATTACAAACATGAGAAATCTGTACAAAAATATAAACGATTGAAGCAGTCCATCACCGGTTGTTGCCCGTGGTATCTCTTCAATGTTCACTGTCTTAGTGCTCACAGTCAGTTGTCTTTGGAGTAAAAGATGCCAAGAGAGGGGACTCAACCGATTCTCGGACATCAATGTTAGGCGAAGTCTCCTGTTGTGTTTTTTCAAGAGTTACCTGTGTTATGTTGGAGTTATGCAAATTACCTTCATTCGTTGTATCCTCTGTAGGAAGATCTGTGTTGGAATAGTAGAGGTATGGCTTCTACATGCTTCACAGGTCCATGTGCCTCTTCTTTGCTTATTTAATTTCTTTTGTGAGGGGGTAAGACAGGAGCTACAGATTTTCAGGTTGCATCGACAACAAGTTAAATCAGCTTCTTTATTTAGTAGACAGATGGCACACGTGGTTGGATGCTGAGTGGATTGTTCGTCCTGCATTTTCTTATTTGAAATTTTGAGTACTTAGAGTCCGATTCGTTATGCAGCAGATACTGTTCAGTGAAAGGATTGTATTTGTTTACGTCCTGTCTTGCCGACAGTAGTCTAGGGTGGGGGAGGACTGCTATTGTTGGGTTTAGCTTCCTGTGAAGTGACGTCCTTGTTCTGACCTTGATTATATCCCTAGGCTTGGTGTCTTTTATTGTGGTATGTTCATAAGCAGGGCAAAGACAAAACAGTGGGCGAGTGGCTAATATAAAAAAAATAATAAAAGTTTACCTGTTGGAAGGTCTTCTGTGGAAAATTTAGTAGCTGACGAGGGAGTCTTTTGATGGCGTTCCTATGTGAACTAGAACTACTTGAAATTATGGATTCATGGGGAGCACACAAATAATCGACCGCATCTTGGACGGCCAGCAACCTCTTTAAATCCAAGGTTTCTTGGAATTTATTAAAAATATTTAGTGATTATGCAAAGCTGTACCAGTAATTTCAGTATGTGAATGGAAAATTTCATATAAAAGGCATATCACAACTAATTTTCTCATCTCTAAGAACTTCTAAATGGGTGGTCATCGATGTAGTAAGAAATTATTGACAACGACTTTTTGACAATGTATTAGAACAACATATATGATTATACAAATCGGATTCAGAAACATTATTATCTGTACTCATTTAATAATCTTCAGTAACAGAGTTGAGTAATACACAATCATAAGTTCCAATTATTTTAAGGTTGAGCAGATGAAACTGCATAGCGCCTCCGTAGCCAGGTGGGAAGGAGCAGCAGTGCGTAGCACACGCTTCTTGATTAGACCGGGGTTCGAGCCCGTCACCACCAAATACGGAGCATGCGGAAAGGTCAGGGAATGACCACCGCACCGGAGCAATATGGCCTTAGTTGCTAATGCTCCTAAAAACCAAATAACAACAACAACAATGAAACTGCATGTTGGAATTCAGAAATGTATTCTTAAGCTGACTTCAGATTTGAACATTACAAAGCGTCCAATGTTTTAATTCCTACCTTTAACCTTTTACAGAGCTTTAAAACTAATTTTTCACCTTTTTAATAATTTCCTCACTAATCCAACATCCATTCCTTCTATATTCCAGTGTACGGCGGCCCAATATCTGGATCGTGTGAAGGAAGTGATACGGACGCTTTCGTGGACTTTCTAATCTCCAACCTTACGTCCCAGATACCGAGTCCTACCCGATTGCCTTCGAAGGATGGATTTTTTGAACTTTACGAAGGGGAAGCCTGGGGTCTTCCCTCTCTTCGTCGTGTGGGACCATCGTCAGTAGAATGCAACGATGACGTAATCACTCTACGCGCCCAATTAGCAACAGACCAGATTAGAGGACGTTACCAGTGGAAGAGGAAGTTGGTTACCAAATCGATGTCCGGGGTGGTGTTCCTACAGGCGAAGGAGTTTAAAGTGACTCTCGAGATCAGCCAACGGAGACATCAAGGAAGTGTTCTCAAACTGCGCGAGTTTCAAGTTGATAGGATGAGTGGTATAAATGTAGAAGTAACAGGAATTGGCATTTTCACGTGGACTCTGACCAAGCTATCCACACCAGCTGTTAATCTCTTCAGGAACACCATGGCAAAGACAGTAGAAGGCCCATTGAGAAACGCCTTAGCTAGAGAATTGGTGGACATTTCCTTGCCAATGGCATAGATACTAAACTTTACCTTCGATCTCACTCATTCACTCATAGAATTCTGTCGCACAGAAGTGGCCACCGTGAAAGATGCTCTTTGTGAAGGTACACTAATGAGTGGCTCATTACCGACTTTTAAGTCGATAATGAGCCAAATTCAAATATTTTATCATACACAACAAAAATGCTGTCAATGAATGTGTAATTTTCACGAGGAACATATGCCATGACTGCCACTGTACATACACCAATATACGCAATGTCATATTAAATTGTATTTTAGAGTCATCAGTGATTGAGCAACGTTCGCGGTGGAGTTGGAGTTACGGTCGCTGAAAATAATATAATTTATTATAGAATAAAGTTACGCTGGAAGAAGGGTAAATTATTACGTACTATATTATTGAAATACCTCGTTTACATTCAGTTGTTTGAAGGTTAACCAGTACAGTATGACAGTAATGTTAGCCCGTATAATTAAGTACATGGCTGGGTGCATCTGATGTTGCTGCAGCGCTATAATGGCGCAGTAACTACTCCAGTAATTCTTTTATTTCTACAGGCGAAATCATGTGATGTATTCGTGAGAAGAAATTGTTTTCAAATTACCAGAATGTTTCAATAAAAGTTCAGCGAAAACATAAATATTTTCAATTTGTAAAGCGGTTTCATTTTCTCTAGTAAAGCTTTACAAAATATACACGCAGGGTGTTCAAAAAATCGTGCAATGACTGCTGCGAAGTATTCTAGGATCAAAAAGGTGTCCGCTTCTGAATGGTTGTAGAGCTGCACCTGTTTTGAAATTTTAAAAATGGCTAAGGAATTCCGAATGGTAAAAGTATAATAGAATTGGGCACATGTTTATTTTGGCCTTTTTTTTTTATTTTTGACTTCCCCGAGTTTTTTACATGATAAGTCGTATAATCTGTACTACGGTCACCATACCTGAATGGTTGTTGACCTCTGGTATAGATTATACGATAATGAATCTTCTGGACAATTGTTTCTGGTCTCAGACTAAAAGCTTCTAGAAAGGATAGAAGTGAGAAATACGTATAGTGTTTAACAACAGGAAAAACAAGTAGGAACGTAAAAACAAACTTTATTTAAAATTCTTTGTGCCAAATTGATTTAATTTTATATGCAATATACACATTAAATCCCTATTACACTATTTGTACACTATTTGGAGATGATTAAAGATTAAATCCCTTTAGTACTATTGTCATTGAAAGGAACTTTATGATTAATTTTTATTATTATTTTTAAAAAATCATTGGCGAAAACGAACAATTGTTAACTCTATCTAATCCATGAAATTGTTTTAAGAAAAGTATTTAGTCTCTCCATTGAGAACTGTTAGATTCACTGCTGTTCTGAAATTCATCCGCACCGTCGTGTTGTTGAGAGCCACGCGCTACACCCACCAAGGTTCACAAAGTCATAATACAATGTATACGCTTATCTGTTTAAAACCTGCCTTCAAAAAAAAAAAAAATAAAAATAACGATACCAACACACATAGAAAATAATCAGAAAAACATTCTTTCCATTAAAGTAAATATTTACATCTACAAGTAGGAACACCACGTGACACTAAGTGTGACCGAGCGTTGAGTAAGTTTCTTTCCTATCAGCGACCATCGCATTCTTCTGTAACTTCAAACTGACTGACTGCATTTCTTCATAAATCCTACAAAATCCTGCAGATAATCAGTATTCGATAGATAGATAGCGAGCGCAAATCCAGACCACCGTTTTTGAACGCCTATTTCAAGAGATGCAATCAGAGCCTGTGCCTGTACGATAATAAGGTGAGCTGGCATGGATCATCAAGTGTCTACTTGTGTGCCAAGTAATTGTACCTGAGTGGAAAATCAGAAGCAAAATGCGTTCCAACTGAATATCACATTACATTTACAAAAAAACTGAAACATAAAACCTTAACTAATTATTCGTGTCAATCATTAATCGAATTTAAAAACTTGAACCACGGTCAAATAACACGCGTTTACTACTGAACTCTCTCGCTTGACCACTCTGTTGGATCTCGATTATCGCATCCACTTGTCACAAAACAACCAATGGGAATCTCCGCTTTCTAAACCTATTTCAGGTCCGCTTTCTTTGAGCAATGCACAAATTAAATCAAATAAGTACACAACTCTGTAGATTCTGCGCACTCTGAATGGCCATTTTATCGGGTACACCCGCAGAATTGAAGGAACTCAACGCTCGGTCACACTTAGTGTCACGTGGTTACACTAAGTAAAAATTTAAAAACAAAAATTAAATTAAAAGTGCTCTTCAGGATCCACAATTATCTCGAAATACTGTGACGCGACGCATGCTCAGTAATATGAGCGAACGATGCTTGCTCATATTGCTAATTGTGTGTCCTTCACAACTGGATGGATCTCCAGACGTCAGTGATACACTCAACTGCTGGTTTTTATTCTTATGTTTTTCGATGGTTCTGCCACTAGAGAAGAAGTGCTGGGTATGGTTTTGCTAAAAGAAAGAACTAGAGGTCTTGATATATTTAACGCATTCAAAAATGTTATTGAAAAAATTAAATTACCATTATTTAAGCTCTTATCAATAACAACCGATGGAGCTAATGACGTGTGTGTTCTGGTATCAAGGGTGGCCCCTAGGCATAGCCCATCTCCACCTAGTGGATCCGTATTGAATGTAGGACCTCTGCAAAGGAGCAGCCAACACCTGGGAAGCTGCGGCCTGGTGCTTGTCCCCAGGCACGAGTAGCCGGGCCTGGGTTTTTTTATCCTCTTACATGCCAAAGTTCACGAAATCCCGCACCCACTGGAAGTAGTGCGGAGTAAAAAAGGAATGAAGAGAAGATTCTGAACATTTCTTTATGTTTTTTATACGATGGAAGCAGTGGCGTAGCAAAGAACACGTTCGGGCCCCTACTTAATTAATAAAAATTGCAAAAACAAGAGTAAAAAATATAAATACGAGAAGATTAAAAAAAATTGAAACCATCATAACTCCTCCTCTGCCTCTGTAGACACTGTAATAAATATAATGAATACATTTATGAAGGTACTGTATAAATAATTAAAAAATAAATATCGAATTTAAATCAAACCCTATTTTTTATTATTGTAAAATAAAACCCAATAGTTTTAATTACAGATTAAGATCAACAGAAATACAAACAAAACGATCGTTGAAAAAAATTTACTGTATATCTACGAAGTAAATAAAGCTAACTAGGTAGAAAGCAATCTTTATTCACATTAACAAAAATTCAAGCCTTAAGTAAATGAATAATATCTATAAATAATAAGATTTGAATTAAAATATGCATGAACATAAAACCTCAGTAACAATAATAAACATATACACGACATGTATTACACGCAGATATAAATGACAAAAAAAAAAAAAAAAAAAAAAAAACATAATAAAAATACAGAAACGTAAATAAACACCGCAGGAAAAAAAATACACATACAGTACACACATATAATGGTTTTGGAGTAATTTTAAAACAAATCATTGTAATAAATAACCAACTGTATAAGTTAAACTGTATCTATATACACAAAAAAAGTTTTATAACAAATATTTTAAACTTTAATGAAAATTTTGTGTCCTAGCCTTTTTAGTCGAAAAAATATCTATAATTTTGTTGAAATCGGCAGAATTTGCTACATCGTTTTCTATCTAATATTAATATTATTTTTGTTAACGTTTTTAGAACATTTCTAAAAACGTTAACTATAGCTCAATGCTAATAAACAATCAAATCTTGATGAACAACGCGTTGGACACAATTCCTTTAGAGTAATTGCTGATATAGCGCTTTCATTTGCATCTACATTCTGTTTCTGATTCAATACATCCCATCGTACAATACAATACTATCCGCAAAAAATGAGTAAATATTTTCAATTATGTCATAAAATAAAGACACGTCAGCTACTTTTTTCGCGGCATCATTAATTACTCAGTTTAAGTTATGCGCCGCGCAATGAACTTAGTGGGCATTTGGAACTTTTTGTAATATTCTCGATTGCACACCGCTATATGCCCCACTCATTATTGCGGGACCATCATATCTTTGACCTCGGCAGTTCTGTAAATCTGGCCCTTTGGATTCTATACAGTAAATAATGTCACTTTCAATTTTGCTAGTTGATTGATCTTTTATACTATAAAATCCCAAAAATCGCTCATTTATAATGATTTCTGATGGTATATCACTTTCTGTTTTCGCAGTAACATTACGAAATATTTGACTCATCCTATCAGTTTTTGTGACATCCTCGGTAGTGTGTCCACGGCGCAGACTTTATTTCATCAATAATAACATTTTGGACTTTCTCAGATAAAAGACAAATAATTTCGTTTTCAATAGTAACTTCAATTTAACTTTCAATAGCTGATTTAGTAACCGTTGGATAACGGTTACTAAATCAGCATTGATTGTTTTATTTTGCGCCAAAGATCGTATGTTATACAAGCAGAAATGTGAGCAGAGGAAGCTTCGTGTCTTTTCATTTTATGAGATAAATTTTTCCAGTCAGATATGCCGTTTATTTTAGATTTTTTTAATTCTGCATTAGAGAGCGATCTCCAAATAACCAACATGGTTCACAATACACAAAATCATATTTTTGAGAATAACATAGCCATGTCACTTGTACTTTAAGACCAGCTTTTGTTAGTCGCAATCTGTTAGCAATGCAACAAAACAATTTTCTATCAGTTTTACACCAGTTTTTTTCGTTTCCAGTGTGGCTTCCAGTAGATGAATTTACTTGATTTTCTGTTTGTTTTCCACACACAAACACATAACTAAGGAGGTCACAAATTAATATGAAAACAATTAAATAAAATTAACGAAAGACGCCGGGGCCCTAAACAGTCCGGGCCCGGAGGCAATTGCCTTGCCTGCCTACATGGCAGGCAAGGCTGAAAATACCGATGGAAGATTTCAGTAAAAGGGAAACACATTTCACCATAATAACGCAAAATACCACACAATTCCAGCTATCGGTATTTTCACAAAGGCAATACAGTGTACATCTTCTTTACTACCCGTTTATAATTGCTTGCAGTAACAGAAAAGCCCCATAAACAGGAAAGTGCAAATTGTTTTTATTGTTTTATGGTCGTGACCCCCAGAAAGTGCTTTACAAAAATAGCGCAAAGCAGTTCAAAATTGGTTCTTATAACGGAACACACGATAAAGACATCTGAATGATTTCATTTGGTAACTAATACAATTTACACTATAAAATTTAGAGAGCTGAAGTTATATAATTAAAATTTCAGCTTCCAACGAATTACCAAAAACAATGTGTTATTGGGTTCACATACGATATTTTCAAGATACGATGGTGTCTCTGCAGCGGATTAATTAATTTAATTAAAGCGGGGTGCACTGTGTTGGGGAATACTGTACTGTACTACGAGTGTCGTTTGAAATGCTGTATTTATGAATGTTTAACATTCATTCTTTTTTTTTTTTTTTTTTTGCAATTAATGTTCATATTTTAGATTTTGTTGATACTTGAAAAAAAAACTCGAAAACCCGGGAACTGCCTGTATACGCATATTTCTTTTACAGCATATTTGCACATGCACACGTTCATTTACATATGCGTGCGCGCATTTGCATTTACGTATGCGCATGTTCATTTAGGTATGCGCTTGTTTGAGCCGAGTGGTCAGGAGCGGGAAAGCATACCGCACGTTCCTTGAGTGGTCCGGGGTTCAAGCCCGTGACTACTAAATACTATAGAAAGTCAAGAGAGAGAGAGAGAGAGAGAATCTTTATTTTACACTAAAGATACAATAATGTGCAAGCCACAGACTTGACAGTGATATAGGGTAACATAAAAATATGTACATATTTTTATTATTTTTTTATGTACGTATTAATGTTAATAATAATGTTAATAATTAATGTTAATACTCCTTCTTAACCAACTATTAAATGGTACCCTGAATTGCCCTCATCTCGTCTCACAAATAAATTTCAACGCTCCGACAAGAGCGCTAAGAAACCATCCACTGCTGAAACCATCCTATGCGAGAACAAATTATGGATACTACAACTTCTACAACAGGACTGCAAGATCAATGAACAAAGCAAATATTGAGATATTTGGTACCCCCGGACACTTCAAGAGGCAACTGAAATTGCTAACCTCATCCGGTACCTGACTTAAAATAGACTCTTCTTTTAAGTTCTAAGACTCTGATTGTGTGTGAAGAAATACCAGTGCTCTGCCTGTTCACTTAAATAGGACGGATGAGTCCTTTTATTTATTTAGTTTATTTTATCTGTACATATACTTTTTTCTTTACTTTGGGAAATGTATACTCCAAGCTTTTTGAAGCTATGTAATAATTCTTTGTAGCTGCACCCTCAGGCACGTTGTTTGCTGTTTTGTAGCTGTTAATAATAATAATAATAATAATAATAATAATAATAACATAACATTATTAACTTAAAAACGTAGCATTAACCATTCAATATTTATACTTCATGTCACCATATTCAGAATAGTCACACAAGTCAGAAAATTTCACAGTGCCAAATTGATGTTACATATCGCATTTTCTTGTGAAACAGTTCACCGATTTGCCTGCGACGTGTCGTTCTGCGTGTCATAGGAGATAGCAAGTGGCATGTAGGTATCAGTAACAGTCGACATCAGGGGCCAAACAAAAGGAGAACAAGTTCGGCCAATGAGCGCCTGTAATTGCGATCCGAAGCGAATTTCTGGAGGTCAACTCCGATCGTTAGCAGGGCTTGTATCACTGATCTTCAGCAGACTGAAGATTGTAGCTGAAGAAGACGGGCGGCTCGTAAGTGGAACATGCCACTGGCATGTTCCACAGGCATATATCCCAGGGAGTTGATTTTGCCAACCAGCATTTTGACTGTGGTCACAGTTCTCCTCATGCCGATTATTTGAGGCAACCGCGGGATTTGGTGTTGGCCATGCTGGTGGTCACGTGCGCATGTGCATTTCGGTATGCGCGTGCGCATGTTCATTTCGGTATGCGCGTGCGCATGTTCATTTAGGTATGCGCGTGCGCATGTTCATTTCGGTATGCGCGTGCGCATGTTCATTTAGGTATGCGCGTGCGCATGTTCATTTCGGTATGCGCGTGCGCATGCTCATTTCGACATGCGCGTGCGCATGCTCATTTCGGTGTGCGCGTGCGCATGTGCATTTAGGCATGCGCGTGCGCATGTTCATTTCGGTATGCGCATGCGCATGTTCATTTACGTATGCGCGTGCGCATGTTTATTTACGTATGCGCGTGCGCATGTTTATTTACGTATGCGCGTACGCATGCTCATTTCGGTATGCGCGTGCGCATGTTCATTTGCGCATGCGCACGCGCATGTAAATGCGTTACATTTACGTGTGCGCATGTAGCATGTGTTCATTTAAGTATCTAAGTATGCGCGTGCGCTTTTTTATGCGCGTTTAAGTATGCGTGTGTGGGCGTGCGCATGCGCATTTAGGTATGCGCGTGCGCATGCTCATTTCGGTATGCGCATGCACATGTGCATTTAGGTATGCGCGTGCGCATGTTCATTTCGGTATGCGCGTGCGCATGCTCATTTCGGTATGCGCGTGCGCATGTTCATTTAGGCATGCGCGTGCGCATGTTCATTTCGGTATGCGCGTGCGCATGTTTATTTAGGTATGCGCGTGCGCATGTTCATTTAGGTATGCGCGTGCGCATGTTCATTTACGTATGCGCGTACGCATGTTTATTTACGTATGCGCGTACGCATGCTCATTTCGGTATGCGCGTGCGCATGTTCATTTGCGCATGCGCACGCGCATGTAAATGCGTTACATTTACGTGTGCGCATATAGCATGTGTTCATTTAAGTATCTAAGTATGCGCGTGCGCTTTTTTATGCGCGTTTAAGTATGCGTGTGTGGGCGTGCGCGTGCGCATTTAGGTATGCGCGTGCGCATGCTCATTTCGGTATGCGCATGCACATGTGCATTTAGGTATGCGCGTGCGCATGTTCATTTCGGTATGCGCGTGCGCATGCTCATTTCGGTATGCGCGTGCGCATGTTTATTTAGGTATGCGCGTGCGCATGTTCATTTAGGTATGCGCGTGCGCATGTTTATTTAGGTATGCGCGTGCGCATGTTCATTTACGTATGCGCGTACGCATGTTTATTTACGTATGCGCGTACGCATGCTCATTTCGGTATGCGCGTGCGCATGTTCATTTGCGCATGCGCACGCGCATGTAAATGCGTTACATTTACGTGTGCGCATGTAGCGCGTGTTCATTTAAGTATCTAAGTATGCGCGTGCGCTTTTTTATGCGCGTTTAAGTATGCGTGTGTGTGGGCGTGCGCGTGCGCATTTAGATATGCGCGTGCGCATGCTCATTTCGGTATGCGCATGCACATGTGCATTAGGCATGCGCGTGCGCATGCTCATTTCGGTATGCGCGTGCGCATGTTAATTTAGGTATGCGCGTGCGCATGTTTATTTAGGTATGCGCGTGCGCATGTTTATTTCGGTATGCGCGTGCGCATGTTCATTTAGGTATGCGCGTGCGCATGTTCATTTACGTATGCGCGTACGCATGTTAATTTACGTATGCGCGTGCGCATGTTTATTTACGTATGCGCGTACGCATGCTCATTTCGGTATGCGCGTGCGCATGTGCATTTCGGTATGCGCGTGCGCATGTAAATCTGGAGATTTATTTAATTATATTTACAGTTTTGCCAGGACTAGTAGCGGGCTGGTTTATTCTTGGATTCCCCCCCTTTCTAACGCTGGTGTTGCAAAGAGAAAACGTAAATTACAGTTGCAGTAGAAGGATTGTAAGACTGCACGTGTAACAGCAGTGCAGAAACGATGATCCAGTGCAGAATACTGAAATTTTCGTAGAAATTTTCCAGAAAATTTCCAGAAACGATGATTTAGTGCACAGTACATTTCTGGAAATGTACATTTCCAGAAATTTACATTTCCACAGTACATTTATTCTGCACTGAAAATTTCCTATAGGCTGAAATTTCTTCGTATTCTATGGAAATGGAAGACTTTATCGAGTTGGCTATCTGCATTTTGGCTATCCGTCGAAGGATATCCTGCAATTTCTGGAAGAGCTTTGGATATATGTTTCCTTTTTCGATGTCCTCTGGATAAGAGATGGCGTTCTCAGAAATGAAAACACTCCAATCATGCAAAATTACAAGGTCTCCAATCAGATTGAATAACCTTTGATTGAATCTAGCCTTTCAGATTGAAAACATTCCCTTCCCAATCCCAATAAAGGGAGCCTCTCAATGAGATAAGGAAAACCCTTCATTTCATCATTTGTATAGATGATTTCTGCAACGTTATCTTTTTCTAATTTATCTCGATCATTAAGAAACATTTTCAATCGTTTTCAAAAATATAAATAAAGAATATTGTTCATTATTTTATTTCGGTACTGTACACCACGACGGTATAAATAAAGGTAAACAAAGAAATCGTTATAGAAAATCTCATACGTAGAATATATCGCATAACTTTATCATTATTTCTTTTAATTTAAAGGATTTTATTAATTTTAATAAAAAAAAAAAACTAAAATAACATTTTATTTTATGATACAACAAATATATCAGCAAACATATCTTCGAAGCATTTAAACTCAAACTTTCATCCGTGTCTTGAATACAATATCAGAAACAATGAAAGATCAAACCCTAAATCCAGTGACAACTCATTCATAATTTATAAATCCTAATGTTTGTCCACCCAGAGAAATTCCGGATCGCAACAAGCATTTTTTCAAAACAATTTTAGAGTATTTATTTATAACATGATTTGATTTGCTTCTTTCGTGACTTCTGTTCTTTTCCGTTTCTTAATTATCAAATTACATAACCTGGCTATTACGTTAGTAAAATCATTATTCAGAATTACCTTTTGAATACATTGTTTTACTAAATTGTAAATTCCTCTGTCATTTGTACATAAGTATGTATTATTGACACTAGATGGCGCCATTGGATGGATTTCATTTTATTGACATAAGTGCAGTATTGACCTTGCTGATCTCGAAATGGACTGGTTGTTTAAAGTAGCACCAACAAAACTCAGGCAATTGCAATTAATTTTGTAAATTAAGGAAAACGGACAAAAAGGGGTTCCCTTTAGACTGGATTCGGAGAAGAGGCTACGTTAGATTCGGGGTCTTTTTAGTCCACGCCCGGTTCCAATCCACCAGTTACGTCTTCCTAGTTAGCGAGATGATCTCCATTTGGAGAAAATCCCCCAAAGATTTCTCCAAGTGGAGATCATCTTGCTGATCATCTTCTCAGATTGACTTGCAGTAGGATTTTAAATTTTATGCAAAAACTATTTTAGAAAAAAAAACTTTGAAAATTCAACTACTATGCTGTAGAATTTTCAAAGTTTTTTTTCGTGACTTCTGTTGACTAAGCCTACTGATCCCTAAATCCGTAAACAGCTCCAAGAGCTGCTTACAGAGTTAGGTATCAATAGAAATTTAATTATTTTAGAGTTAAGGATCAGTATATATTAAATTGTCTTAGAATCTGCCCCTTCCTCCCCAAGTACATGCAGTAACAATTTCTAGTGAATCCTCTGACTATAACCATAGTATCTGTACCGCTAATTTCATTTGATTTTCGTGGCTGTGTTGCATTTTCGCTGTCCTGACATTCGTTGGCAAAAGGTGTAGGAGTCTTTTTCCATCAACGACTAGAAAATTTCGTTATAAAGAGGCTTTTCACTCCGAGCTATTATTAGTCACGCTCCGGCGGAGACGTAGGGGTTTCTCCCCCTACACTAAAGCGACCTACATGTACTTTGGTGACTTTTCAAAGGCTTTGTTGTTTCTTCCTTCAAATGCGTAAAATAACAGCGAATTGGATGTGGGATGTCAGTCGCGGCCAGACGTACCGGTATGAGTATATCAGAAACTTTAGCCCTTCTGGGGTTTTCACGTACGAACCAGTCTCGGTTGTATCAAAATTGGTCTAATATCCAAATATGTATACAGTATATCTATATACGTAAGTCAAAGGTTAAGGGGTACCAGGAACGTTTGTTCAACTCCGCCTTGTAAATCTCATACGGGACACTCTGAGTTAGTAATTTAGAAGAGCAAAAAACAGGAAAGCCTTTCCAGTACACCAGTCCCAACCGCGCGGAGGAAGACTTCAACTATCAGCCCTGTCGGTCTTCAGATGAAGACATAATCTACACCGAAAGACAAAATTCCAAAAGGTGATATTCCAATCGAGGGCGAAAGTCTCTAACAAATTTTTTTTAAGGGAACTCGCAGGTCCTCATAAATGTCATAGACAAATAAAACATACTGCCTGTCTTCACATTGTCTGCAAGAAGGACAGTATGATGAAGTCTGAATGTGTACGATTTATCGTTTAGTGATCCGTGTCCAGTGATGAAATATGACGTATGCATGGATATAGCGAACCATTTTGTTCTTCCTTTGTCCATTAGGTAAGTAACCTGTGGGAAAAAACTTTCTGGTAACTTTCCCTTCCCATCGTGTTTGCTATATGTTAACAAGTTCGTTCCAGATGTTTTTCTTCTCATCTTTGATATTGTTACTATTCAAGCTGATTCCAATATCTCAGAATTCGTCTGGAACTCCTTTTCTAGTCTATAACACAATCCTCTATATTGATAAATGCTGTTTGTCGTAAAACACTTTGTGGATTCTGAGACCTATTAATCGTTCGAGCAATTTTTTCATGTTGGCAATCGGTCTGTACGCTTTCAAGTCATAGAGCAGTTTTTCAGGTTTATGGAATATACGCAGTAAAGCTATTTTCCAGGCTACTGAGAAAATTACCTTCAAGAGACATTTGTTAAACTTTAGCAAAATAATGTTAGGAAATATTTTGACAACGCTGATGCTGAAAATATTTTCAATAAGGTCACTGCCAGAACATTTAGAAACATTGACCTTTTTAATGGCTGTTTGTAATTCTTCCAGTGAGAACGGAAGGATTACATTGATTAGACTTTTGCAGAGGTATAATTTGAAACAGTATTCCACGATGGTCACTGAAACACAAGTCAGGATCAACAAACCAGTTTTTGTAATATTATAAATCATATTTTCCGAAGTTATAGTGAGATCAATGTTCGATTCTCCTGAGAAACTGGCCCTCGTAGGTAGCGTAGTTGGAGGAATCGCCGTCCTCTCCACATCGGGTGGAAAAGATCTCAGTTTCAAGTCCCGTCGATGACGGGAGAAATTTTTATGGGCCTTTTCACAACGTGGCTGAGTTAATCGGTCTCAGGCGAGGGATTATGGTTTTTTTCTCCAGGAAACTCGGGTTTTCTGTCCATCAAACAGAACACATGCAACTTACAGACAATATACACGGAGCAGTATGGCCTTCCTTAGTCGCTGATGCTCCTAAAATCCAACCACAACCTGAAAGTAGAAGGATATCTGTTTTGAGTGTATCCTGGACCGTTATGGACAACAAGCGATCAAGAATCTCCAGTAGACGTCCCCTTTCATTAGTAAAATTACTGAACCATGTAGAAGAATTTGAATTTGCATCGGTAGTAATGACAAAGTTTGAAGGTCCAAGGAAATGCAGAGCTGTTTCAAACTGTTTCGAGCTTTTTAATTATATTTTAATATCACCAGAAGGTGAATAATAAATTTAAAAGATAGAACGAGGATGATGTATTAGTAATTCGTACGCATGTAGCAAAATGATTGAACGCACCTGTGATAACAGTCATATCAAGGGATTTGCTTAGTATTATTATACAAGTTTTTGGATATTATTCGAGAGAAGAGCTGGAAGCTCAAATTTGGTACATATTAACAGATGGGATTTTTCTACATACTATTCTTGTATAGAGCTTGTGCGAATTTCTTCAGCAACAACTTTAGATCTGGAAGTTCCGCAATGCACTTGCAGACTTTGGTTAAAAAACTGACTACTCAGATAACAGAATTAGCCCACCGTGCCTTAGTATTAAATTTGAAAACTATCTCTTGCTTGATTTCCTCAAAAAAGCAGCAAAAATCGATTAAATTTTTATTAAATATGTCTTCTAAAATTTCCTCTTTTGTAGAATCTTTTGGAACGTAAAATAAGCGCTGAAGGATCTGTGCGTTTATTGTAATTCCAGCACTAGCAAAACAGTCCGAAGATACTAAATTA
Source organism: Mastigoproctus giganteus (assembly GCF_048544385.1). Lineage (NCBI taxonomy): Eukaryota > Metazoa > Arthropoda > Arachnida > Uropygi > Thelyphonidae > Mastigoproctus > Mastigoproctus giganteus. The sequence goes on from NC_143581.1 coordinate 90,395,250, forward strand.
CTAAGATCTTGGGAGTTTGCGGTATAACCGCATTATTTCTGGTAACGCTTACAGATTTCATTTTCTTTCTTCTGAAATCTGTTTTCAGCGTAACGGTGACTTCTGTCTTCGTGGCCAGACTTCAAATCAGCCTCCTCATCAACCCTCAAAATTACTATATTTGGTTTTGAATTAGCTAATTTTTCAATAGATTTTTCTGTCCCCATTGGAGAAAATATTTATGTGAATCTTGAACACTTGGTTGAATAGAAGCTTGCTGCAAAACCTTTGCATAGGAAGTATTGTTATTTACAGCTGTAGACTTGCATTAGAAGTTATTATTATTATTACATTATTGTTATTATATTATTTCCTCCTCATAGAGGGTTCCACCCCTGACGGATACTGGTACCAAGTGCACAGGGTGTTTGTTATATCCGGTGTTACTGTTGATCGAGGAACTCACCGACAGTCCTACAAGTGGTCAGGACTGCGACTTTCTGGAGTTCCTTGCATGTGTTCTCTGGGAGACCTATTGCTGCTAGGCTATTGCGTAGTGTCTTTGATATCGTACCGGTGGTTCACACGACAATCTGGATAGTCGTTACTTGTTGCATATGCCACATCTCTTTGATCTCCTGTCATAGGTCTGAGTACTTCCTAATCTTTTCCTCGTGGGTTATCTGAAGGTTGCCACTGTTCAACACCGCTATGTCTATCAAATAAGTAGCCATTTCTTTCTTGTCGACAAGGTTATGTCCGATCGGTTGTGCAGGATTGTCTTGTTTGTTGTTATGGCGTGGTCCCAGTACAGCTTGTGGGCTGAGGTCTCCAGTATTGCCCAGGGTTCGTACTTATTATACGGTACGCTTTCTTTGATCTAGTATTTCCTCCTAGCTTTTGATGTATTATCCTGGTCGTGTCTGCGAGCGTACTTCGGTTGGCAGATCACCCTGTATCCTGCAGTGACGTGCTGGATCGTTTCTGAGGCCAGGGGGCATCGTCGACATATGTCATCTGTCACTCCGGGATGTTTCTTATTGCGTGGTCTTGGAAAACGAGCATGAATCTTTCAGTCTCAGGGAAGAGCATCCTGCTTGTGAGCCATGCATTGGAAGCCATTTTATCTATCTGGTCTTGATGGACGTCATTGTAGTGCTGCCATGGAGTGTCTTCTGTGCCCATCTTTCTAGCTTCAATTGTTCCGTCTGGGCGGGGAGTCTCCTCGCTTAAGTTGAGTGGGGTATGGCGCTTGTCTATCTTCTTTATAGCTTAGTAGGGTGGCGCTGTGTTTTTCTGAAATTAATCCATCAGTTTATTTAGCGTTGTCTGAAAGGCTAGCGATAGCAAACAAGAAAAGAATGATAGGCATTAAAAAAAAACTGAAATAACGCTGATGTTACTGCGGTGAGGTTACATTCAAAACAACACTTAAGGCTGATTAGTTTATAAATCTTCTCGACACAAAAGGTGATATAGTTGTACACGTTGGTACTAATGATATCAAGAGTAGGAGACCGGCAGAATTACTTAACAAGTACAGGTCATTTTTGAAAAAAAGCCGTGAATTAAGGTTGAATTTGAAAGTGTCTGCAATTCTGCTCAGACACGATAGGAGGGAGTATATGATGAGAGCCTTGTCGATCAATTCGGCCCTGGAAAGATTGTGCAAGGCTCAAGGGGTAGAATTTTTTTCAGCCTGGTCTGTACTTGTTAACAGAAGGGACTGCTTCTACAGGGATGGGATACACTTAAATAGAAAGGGTGCAAGGATATTTGCTGATGCTATCGAGGCAGTGTTAGGTGGATCGGAAAACTGCTAGCTTGGGGGGATACGAAGACTAATAGTTTAACAGTAGCCACTGGCAGAGGTAAAAGTGATTCTTGCACTGCTTCTATTGGAATGAGCAGAAGCCTGGAAAATAAGATGCAGGATATTTCAGAGACTGCTGGGAATCATTGCGGTACAAGTAAACACATGGGTTGTGTTAGGGTAGCTAAGAATAGAAACAGGTGCATGTACACCAATGCTAGGAGTTTAGTAAATAAATTTGATGAATTTGAGGTATTGCTCAAAACATCAAAGGCAGATATTGTTGGGATATCAGAGACGTGGTGTCACACAGATATAAGAGATGCAGAACTGGAATTTGGGGAGTACAACGTCTGCAGAATGGATAGACAGGATAGGAAGGGAGGAGGGGTTATGCTATTAGTTAAGAAATACATAAAATCCAAGGAAGTGAAGCCAGTCGACATCGCTGGACGGTGCAGTGTTGAGTCAGTTTGGTGTGACATAAGCTTTGGGAGATCAAAATTGAGAGTAGGAGTGTGCTATAGGCCTAATGACTCTGATGAGTATAATAAGAAACTGTACAAGAAATCAGATAGTCTTATAATGGGGGATTTTATTTTCCCAGATATTGACTGGAAATTGTGGGTTGGTCACTCATACACTAGCAAGGCTTTTGTGAATTTATTGGATGATTGTTTTCTACATCAGCATGTTCGGGAGGCAACTAGAGGGAGTAATACTCTTGATTTTATTATCAGTAGTGATTCTTCATGCATTAAAAATCTGCAGATAAAGGAACCACTAGGTGGCAGTGATCACAGTGTGCTGAAGTGAGATTTACTCAAAGAGGTAATTACAATCAGGGGTAAAAGGAAGGGTTATTGCTTTCGTAAAGGCGACTACGATGGTCTGATACAGTATTTAAATTCTATACAATGGGACCAACTGATGATGTTACCAGCAGCAAATTCAAAATGGGAAGCATTCAAAGAACTTTTCTTGGAAGCTACTAAGCTTTACATACCAACTAAGAAATATTATTCAAGGTTAAGGCCCAAATGGATGTCATATGAACTAATGAGACATATGGCAGAGAAGAAAAATGCATGGGATACATACAAATTAATACGTGACACAGATAGCCTATGATAGATACAAGTTGATCTGTAACCAAGTTACAAAGGAGGTTAGGCAGGCGAAGGCAGATTACGAGAAATCTTTGGCAAGGGATGCAAAGAAAAACAGCAAAGAGTTCTTTACTTATGTAAACTCTAGAAGGAAGGGGATGAATCAGATTGGTCCACTTGATATCGATGGGTCAACTGTTGATGACCCTGCTCAGGTAGCTGACAAACTGAATGAATATTTTGCATCGACATTCACACATGAGGAGTTCCGGAGGTGTATTCAACTCTGGCAGTAAGCTAGAGAATCTTGTAATAACTGAGAGTAAAGTGGAGGAGAAATTGTTGAAGATAAACACAAGAAAGGCACCTGGGGTGGATGGGATCTATCCAGTTATATTAAAGGAGGCAACGAAGGAACTAAGGAAACCCTTGGCCATAATTATAAGAGCTTCCTTGTACTCAGGGGAGTTACCCACAGACTGGAGATGTGCAAATGTGACCCCAATTCACAAAGGAGGATCAAAGGCTGACACAAGCAATTATAGACCTGTGAGTTTAACTTCTGTTCCAGGAAAATTAATGGAGGCACTGGATAAAGAAGTATTGCAGGATCATCTAGACAAGACTTCAGTTATAGCTCGGACACAGCATGGTTTTGTTAAGGGGAAGTCTTGCCTGACCAATTTGATTGGATACTATGATGTGGTCACAAAGGAACTGGATGCAGGGAATAACTTTGATATCATATATTTGGATCTTAGAAAGGCTTTTGATACTGTTGCACATGGAAGACTGCTGCACAAATTGGAGCAGTGTGGCATTGGAGGCAAATTGCTGCTATGGATAAAGGGGTGGTTGAGGGGGAGAAGACAGAGAGTGGTAATCAATGGACACTGCTCGTCGTGGACTAATGTTATTAGTGGAGTGCCTCAGGGTTCAGTGTATTTATAAATGATATTGATGATGGTATATCAAGCTTAATGTCCAAGTTTGCAGACGATAGGCAGGGTTGTCAAGGACACTACTGACACTATGCTGCTGCAACAGGATCTGGAAAGGTTGAGCAGATGGGCTGAGAGGTGGCAAATGAAGTTTAACATTGACAAATGTAAAGTACTACATATGGGGAACAGCAACCCCAGAGCAGCGTATCAACTCTGTGGTACTACACTGACAGTGGTAGAGAATGAAAAGGACATGGGGGTGATTGTGCAGACAGATATGAAGTTCTCTGAGCAGTGCAGATGGGCTGCAAGAGTGGCTCATGGTGTCTTGTCAATAATATACAGGAATTTTTCTAGCAGGGATAAGGAGGTGATTATTCCCTTGTATAAGGCAATGGTCAGGCCACACCTTGAGTACTGTATACAGGTCTGGAGGCCTCATTTCAAGAAGGATGTAGAGCTGCTGGAACGAGTACAGAGAAGGGCAACAAGATTAGTGAATGGAACAAAGGGGTGCTCTTACGAAGAAAGGCTAAGTTTTGCAAATTACAGTGTCTGGAGAGTAGGCACCAGCGAGGTGATCTAATAGAGGTGTATAAAGCCTTGAATGGTTTGAGCATGCTCAATGCTGATGGGATTCTTCCTCTTGCTCAGAATAATCACCTGAGAAGGCATAAATTCAAATTGAAAAAAGACAGATGTAGGATTGATGTGCGGAAATTTGCCTTTAGCCAGCGGGTAGTTGGTTGGTGGAACAGACTTCCATCCCTTGTTGTGGAAGTTGATAGCCTAAATAAATTTAAGACTCAGCTGGACAGGTATTTCGAACGAACAGAGGGGTGAAGTGGAAGTGGTTTTTTTTTTTTTTTTTTTTTTGGCTGATGCTGCATAAGCTTGCTTTCTTGCATCATATGCCTCTACTAATGCTAATGCTATTCGATGAAATCACGTGAATTATAGTTTTGCTCGGTTTTAGGTTCATAAATATTGTATCCGACAGCAATGTGATCTAGACAGCTGAGAAATAATCATTTGGAATTGAAACTTCTCATATTCAAAGGCCATTGGGGGTTATTGTTTTCCGTCCATATATTTTAAAACCGCAAGTCTAATCGATCGTGCTTTTATTCTTATTTTCTCCCAGGGTGTTAACCACTTTCATATATAACCGTCACTTGAGTCGCACATCCTGGGAGGAAAAGAATGATGAGTTTACCGGCTAATGACTTAAGCTTTTGAGCTTTAAAAGTCATTTTTCAAGCGCCTGTCTTCCACATCTCCATTTGTCTCTTCTAAGTATAGGTGGTGTGAGACAACGATGTCAACCTCTTTAGTTCATGTATTATCCCTTAAAAATGTACGTGATACCACCACTCATACTCCTGGTTTGTTTTAATTTAAATTAAAATCTCCCACCTATACTTATTGATGAAATTATTTATATGAACATGTAAGTAACATGCTATTGAATTGAGACAAAATATCTGCTTTTATATCAGGATCCACACCTAATATTAAATACCTGCTTAATATCCGTCAATGACGTGAGGGACTTTATGTGAAATTTTTTTATGAGTAATTTTTTCTCAATGTGGCTGAGTTAGTCGGTTTCAGGCGAGGTTAGCGTGGTTTTTTCTCCCAGAAACTCGGTTTTTCGTCCACAAAACAGCAAATCGACTACAGAATACACACAATTTGCAGACATAATATACTCTGCGCAATATGACCTAAGTTACTGATGTGCGTAAAACCCTACAACAACCAAACCAACGTAATACAGTACATATAAGGCGCAATGTGGCCTCAGTCTGTGTGATGACATGCGTTATCGACTGGACCAGTTGTGGCTGAAAGAGAGCTTTATATGAGGCTCAAGGACCTCATCGCGTTGCCTTACAACCGTGAAGGCTCCTTTCTGTTGTTGTTCTTGTTGTTTTTGTTTGGTTTATGGAACATCGGCAACTAAGGCCATGTTGCTCAGTGTATATTGCGTGTGTTCTGAGGTCGATTTTCTGTTTGCTGGACGAAAAACTCAGTTTCCGAGAGAAAAAAAACCATGCTACCCTCGCCTGAGACCGACTAACTCAGCCACGTTGTGAAAAAGACTCATAAAAATTCCTCCCGTCATCGACGGGACTGGAACTTGGGTCTTTTCCACCTGGTGTGGGGAGGACGGCGATCCTACCAACTGTGCTACTCAAGAGGGCAAGACTCTTCGCAGAAACATGCAAAAACATGTCCCCCCAATGGTAGTGATTGCAACCCACGCCATTAAAACACCCTTCCAAACGAATATCTCTCCGTGAGAGATGGAATCCGGTTCTTTGTTTCCTCCAGGTAAAATTTCATCGCGACTCCAACTGAAGACTATCGGAGTCTCAAGTCATCAATGAAGAATGCTATCGCCCATTGCTTTCGGGTACAGCAGCAACGGGCCGTGGCAACGCCAATTCAGATTGATCCAATTCTTTTGTGCAGAGTGATCAAATGGACAGAGAAATAGGTGTCTTGTATAAAGACCCCACTCATGAATCCGGCTTTAAATAGTTTGCCTGGATACAAGTCCACTCTGTAGATCCGGCGAACGTTGAAGCGAACTGCCGAGCAGACAACTGCCATAAATCCCAGAAGATGTCTCTAAGATACCTCGCAGTTAAAGATAACAGTCGTTTTGAGTGGAAGCAACATCTTCCACTCACAATGATTACATTTTGGGACTAGTATTTTCTCGCATGGACTTCGGCTTCACTTTTTCGTACTTCCATTCTTCCTATTCCTTCCTCCCACCAAAAAGTCATCCACACGGTATCTTTGTGACCTATTCAAGATAATTGTTATCTTGATATGGACAGTGCGAGCGATAAACTAGAAATGAGGACGTTCCGAAAACAGGCTGTTTTTATCTGGTTAACTGATTTATACATTTAGGCGCCATTTTGCTTATCTGGTCAGATAGAGTATTTTTGTTTCATAAATAACTCTGAATCATCACTTCAATATTTGTTTCAATTTCTATTTGTATTTAAAATGTATTCGCGATTTTCTGTTTGTTTTAACTGAAAAAGGATAGAACAGCGCCACCACTACTTTCATAGTTGTTATGAAGAGGTGTACTAGTTCGAGTAGGCACATTTTCGACATCATATTTGCCCATAGCTGCTTCAAATATGTTTTTTCAACTGCAAAGGGACTTTCAGCATTGTTTCGATGGCCATTGCTGACGCAAACTATAATTTCATATACGCTAATATTGGCTGTCAAGGCAGGATTTCTGACGGAGGTGTTTTTCGAGAAACGTCATTTTATAAAAAATTGGCCAAAGGAAACCTACAATTACCTCAACCACAACCACTTCCTGGTAGCAATAAGTTATCGCCTTATGTAATATTGACGGATGATGCGTTCCCTGTGCAGGAACACATCATGAATCCCTTTAGCGGCTACCACGACAAAGGCTCTTGTCAGAGACAATACAATTATAGACATCCTCGCGCTCGCAGAGTAGTGGAAAATACTTTTGGGTTTCTATCATCTGTGTTTCGTGTATTTAGAAAACCACTCTGAAATCATCACAACAACATGCATTTATCTTCATAACTTTTTGAGGAGTAAAGCATCGCGATCACTATACTCTCCTCAAGGAAATTTTGACCATGAAACACGAGATGGAAATATTATTCCGGAATCATGGAGGGCAGTTATCCAAGGCAATACTGGTCTGCAGGATTTGCAACATAGAGCAGCACGGAGGGCAACTTTTGAAGCTAAAGAAGTGAGAAACGAATTTACGAGATATTTTCAATCAGATGAAAGACGTGTGCCTTGGCAGGACCTTTATGCCTAACTTTTATATGTACTATTCAAATATATAATTATTCAAATTAAGGTAATTAAGTTTTAAATTAAAAAAAAACTCACCTCAAAGTCCTCCTCATCACTGACAGCAGTTGACAATGTTGATCTGGGCACATCGACGTCCAATAAAAAACTCAAATGCAAACCATTTCCCTTTTTTGCTAGGAGATGAACCACTCTTCTTTGATTGTAGATTTTTTTTGCTCACGATGGAAAGCTGAACGCAAATTCTTGATTTTCTTTTTCACATCAGTTACACTACAATCGTATTTACTCGCTAACTGCTTCAGCTTATCATTTTTTACTCTGTTGTCTTTATAATCACTAATTTTATTATTCCATAACTCCAGTGAATTATGATAATCATCAATAAACAAGGTATTTTTTTTTTTTTTTTTTTTCAATATTCCACTCCATGTGGCACGATACAAACCGCACCGATCCGCCGACTGTTGGATAACGACGACATTGTGCGACACGTGGAAACTTTTCGAGAGTTGACGCATGCGCCCCGGCAACAACAATCAACATGTAGCATACGGCAAAGATACTGTACTTGCTTCTTGTCCCTTCGTGTTCCTTCGATTGAAAAACTGTGTGTAGCATGCGTCAATGTCGCACGCTACATGTTCCCTAAATGTTTCCTCAGTGGAATTCCACCTTTAAGATAACAATACTACATTAAAATCGCGAATCTATGATCTCATTTTTTCCCTTCAAACCGTATGGAAAAAAGAAATAATAACTGCCTGATTTCTATTTCCGATTTTAATTAAATTTGGGTTATTTGGAAAATCTTTCTAAAAGAAATAAATAATATAAAATATAAATTTTATAGTCTAAATATAAAATTTCTAAAATCTCTTTCTAAATATAAAATTTTGTGAAAATCAATCCACTGGGAATCGAGTTGTTACATGCGGACGAACATACAGACAGATAGACATGGTGAAGATAGTAGGCGCTTATGCATATACATATCAACCATCACTGATATAACTTTACTCGTTCTGTCCTGTAACAATATTCGGTAAGTATCCCAAAAACACTTCAGGAATGTTCCTTTTCCTTCTTCTCCTCCTCCTTCTGCTGTTACTGTACGAAAACAGGACAAGGCAACAGCAAACACGTAAAGTAAATCGAAGAACTATGATCCATACATAAGGATTCTGCAGGTAGCTCGGAACACGTGACTTCCGGTGCTGTTATCGAAATCTACTTCACCAGGAAAAGCGTGATTATTATTATTATTATAAACTGTAAATTGTAAATTTTCTGAGTGCTCCAGAAGAGCTATCCTACCTCCTACTCCTACCCGGAATCTAACACTGATCAGTAATGAGAGTATATCAGAAGGAATTACGTTTCCCGCAACATTATATTTCACTGAACCTGAAATTGAATATCTGTGAATGGCTCAGCCCAACACGTTCGCATGTCCTTCTACCACACACCGAAAAACATCCCAAATGCTTCGTTTTTGATACATGTCATGCGCTACAGCGACTTCCCATTAAATAGAAAGGTTTGGTACTTAACGCGGCAGAACTCTAGGGAATGAACAGCTACTGGCACTGAATCAGCCCTGGTAAAACTCAATACTCATTCCAACAACTTTAGAGCAGAGTGTGCGTGTGCGTGCGTTAATCGATTGTCCGTGTTTGGCGAGTGTCGGGTGGGAAGGTGCCAAAACGGGCACTTCCCAGAGCGGAAGGAAATCACTAGCAGTGACTTTTTCTGTGCGTGTTTGTGGGCTGAAAACAGTAGAAATGAATTGGCATGGAAACCAGACAAAACGTAGTGGACAAAGAGGCATGGAAGTTCTCTTCTAAGCAGTGACTGAATAGTTGGACCAATGGAAGAAGAGGAAGAAATAAAAATAATAATAATAATAAATACTTAATAATAATAATAACAAAAAATTGTGTACGCTTTTTTTTTTCAGTTTCGTTTTCGAAAATGCAGCAATCGGGTGAAGTTAAAAATTAGAAAAAAAAACTGTTCAAATTCATTTAACTAAATCATATCAGTACAACTAAACGGTATAAAACTGTCGATAATTTATTCATAAACAACTTATATTGTTATAATCTTTAATCTGAAAGAAGCAGTTATTATTATTGTATTATTATTTCTCCCTGATTGGTGGGTTCCACCCCGTGGGGAGTATTGCTACCAAGTACACAGGGTGGTTCTTATATCCGGTGTTACTGTTGGTCGAGAAACTCATACAGGTGTTCAGGATTGCCACTTTCTGGAGTTCCTTGTAGGTGCTTTCTGGGAGATCTATTGCTGATAGACTGTTATTTAGGGTCTTTGGCACCATACCGGTGGTTGACACGATGGTTGGTACTTGTTGCATATGCCACATCTGTTTACTCTCCAGTCTTAGTTTCGTGTACTTCCACGAGGAGATAATCATATCTCCTCGTGGATTTTCCGGAGGTTGCCAGTGTTGGGCATCACTATGTTAATCAGAGAGGTAGCTTTTTCCTTCTTGTCCACAAGGATTATGTCTGATCTGTTGTATTGGATTGCCTTGTCCGTTATCATGGCTGGGTCCCAGTACAGCTTGTGGGTTGGGGTCTCTAGTACTGCCTGGGGCTCGTACTTGTAGTACGGTACACTTTCTTTGATCAATTGGTATTTTCTCGCTAGTTTCTGATGTATTATCCTGGCTGCCTGGTCGTGTCTACGCGTGTACTCAGTCTGATTAATCACCTTGCATCCCGCGGTGATGTGTTGGATCCTTTCTGAGGTCAGGTGCCATCATCATCGACATATGTCATCTGTTACTCTGAGGTCCTTGGCGATGTGTTTCCCGTAGTTTCTGGTGTTGATTACCTAGTCTTGGATAGTGTAAAGTAAAGTGTAAAGTGTGTTTAGGGTCAAGCGGCACCAGGGGTTTCCCCCATCTCCGCGTAGGTTACATTGTATGTGAACCAGTTTACTGGAAAAGCCAGAGATTTAAAAGTGTATGGACTTTGTATATGTGTGATGCCTTGTACCGTTGTTCATCTGGTCATTTAGCCGCCAGACCTCTACTGAGGCCCGACGTTGCCCCACTTTCGCCCCGTGGAGGCAGACCAGGTATCCACTTGAATATAGTTCACTCTGGCAGGTCCTGCCACCTAATTTCCTGAGATTTCAGTGGCTAGGACCTAAAAAAAAAAATAAAAATAATAAAAAAAAATAAATAAATAAATAAAAAAAATAAATAAATAAATAAAATAAAATAAAAAAAATAAATAAATAAATAAATAAAATAAAATAAAAATAAATAAAAAATAAATAAATAAAAATGTGATCACGTTGAGGAGGAAGTGCTAGGAGGTCAAAAGAAATGTTGGGCGAAATTGATTTTCACTTGTGGAATTTAGATTGTGTGGGGCGTTCACTAGCGTGCAGGTAGAGTGGGGAGGGAGACTGAAGACTGGGGGGGGGGAGATAGATAGAAGTATGGAGCCGATAGGGAAGACAACTCCAGTTTACAGTGGGGCATGCCCATGCCCCACCAGAAGGAAAAGAAGGAGTGGCGAGAAGGGGAGGTGACAGCAGGGCTGTCCCCTCATCCCCCGCCAGGGACGGGTAGAAAGTAGGCCAGGCAAGGGAGCTGGCCTATTTGCCAACAGGGCATACATGTGGGGTGGCTTCAGTCGGGCGCCAAGGCGTCAGGGCTGCCCCATTTGGTATTCCCAGGAGTGGAGTGAAGATATCTCTGTCCAGGTTTTCAGTCCAGGTCTGTATGACATTTGTGCAGATCATGCTTGGTCTTTTATTAAGTAGTTACTCGTGGGATCCAAGTCCATCCACTAGTGGATATTCAGTAGGATAGGCTTCAGTCACAGTCAGGGTGGACTCCCGAAGGTCCGATTGTAGTCAATGCATTTGGTTAACAGTTCTCAAATGGAATCGGTGTCCTCCATCGGTCAGTATTTGGGAGAGTGCAGTTCAGGCACAGTCCAGTTTTATCTTGGTTCATCATTTGTTGTGATTGTTGTTGTATTTATCCTAGTTGTCCTAGATTTTCCGGCAAAGGAAGAGTCTGGCGTCTTACAAAGAGGCACTGAGCAAAGTTGGTTAGGGCATTGTAGGTTCCCTCGTCCTCCAGTAGGTAGTGCTCCTGATTTTTGGGGTTGAACTGGACTCGTGTGATGAGGTGTCCACGCAGATCTTCGTACAGTTCACACTCGTGTAGCAGGTGGTCCCAGGTCTCGAGGGAACCACATGCGCAGGCTGGGTTATCTGTCAGTCCAAAGAGGTGTAGCTTGTGGCGGATAGCTCCATGTCCTGTGAGAAGGTAGGTGACGTGGAGACCAGGGCAGAGCCATGTCGGATATTTTGGGTACACCTTTTGCAAGTTCGGAAAGAACCTTCGTGTGATGTCTCCTTTGTCAGAAATCGTCCAGCGTTGTTGCCATATCGATGTCAAGTACGTTTGCAGCCTGTATTTCTCAACTTCACAGTTATTAGCCGGGTCCGTAGTGTGGTCCTGGAAGGTTGTGACTTTGCCACGTCTGAGTTGCTGAAGCATGCCATTGCGAATCACCTCAAGATCAAGAGGGAGAGCGCCCGTGATCACTTGTAGTGCATGAGTAGAGACTGTCTTGCATGCTCGGGTGAGGGTCAATAGGATGGGTCTATGTATGATATCCAGTCGTCTGCGGTTTACCGCTGTTGAGGCTTTGTGGAACCAGACGCCGGAGGCGTATGCGATTGCCGGGATAATGGCTGCTTTATAAAGGATCGCAAGTGTGCGCCTTTTCAGGCCCCATTCGCAACGTGTGACTCTGGCAAGCATGCCAGCGTATTTTTTCATCTTAGCCTGTATATATTTTAGGTGTGGGGTGAAAGACCGATTACGGTCCAGGATAACTCCCAGGTACTTTAGTTCTGTGACTAGCTTAATTGTCCTATTGTTGATTCTTATTTGCGGCGGTCTAGTTGGGGTTAGGTAGCCCTTAAGTAAGATGGATTTAGTCTTGGTGGCCGAAATGGTGAGCCGATGCCTTTCCGTCCATTCTTGCAGTGTGGTTACTGCTGCATTCGCGAGAGTTTCTAGTTGGGCTCTTGAATCTGCAGTAAGGGCTAGGGATAGGTCGTCTGCATAGGCCAATGCCTGTACACCCCCTAAGTCGAGGGAGAGGAACTCGTCCAATACATAGTTCCACAGGAGGGGGCCTAATACTGAGCCCTGGGGGCATCCTCGGTGTATCTGTCGATCTACCTTGCAGTAAGGGGCCTGTACCAGGATCCGTCTGTTTGTTAGGTAGCTTCTTATGCAGCTGAATAGATTTGATGGCAGTTGGGCTGCCCTGAGTCTTGCGAGGACGCTCGGCCACCAGAGGGCGTCGAACGCCCCTACAAAGTCAATAGAGATGAGGAGAAAGTATTTTTGTCGGCAGCTCTCCGCCATGTTAAGGATACATTCCAGTGCGTCGAGGGTTGAGTTTCCCGGTTTAAAGCCAAACTGTTTGTTTGCTGTTAAGCTAGCTGTGAGGTAGTGTGATTCAATCCTATGTCTGAGCAGCTGCTCCAACACTTTGCTGAGCACAGTCAGGAGTGCTATTGGCCGATAGGAGTCCGGCTTGTGCTGTGGTTTTGAAGGGTTTTTAAGGATCAATTTAATGTTTGCCACCTTCCAGTCCGTAGGGAACCAGCCTGAGTGGAGACAGTGGTTGTAAAGGTCCAGGAGCAGATTCGGGGTGTACTCAGCCACTTTCCTTACTATTTCCGGCTCGAGCATATCTAATCCTGGGGTTTTGGATAGTGAGCATGAATCCTTCGGTCATGAATCTTTCGAGCATGAATCTTTCGGGGAAGAACTTTCAGTTCGTGATCCAAGTGTTGGAGGCCGTCTTATCTATGTAGTCTTGATGGAGGTCATTGTAATGTCTGCCATGGAGTGTCTTCTTCACCCATCTTTCTGTCTTTGTTTCTTCTGTCTGTGTGACTGTGGTCCCCTTGTTCAGGTTGAGTGTTGTGTGTCGTTTGACTATCTTTCTTATGGCTTGGTAGATTGTTGCTGTGTTTTCCTGGAAGTAATCCCGCAGGTTCATAATTATCCTGGTCAATCTCATAATCTCCACCAGCTCGGTGTTTGTCCAATCTATGATCCCGAAATAGCACGTTAGTAGTAGTACTGTGTAAGTGTTTATGGCTGTGACCATGTTCCCCCATTCAGCTTTAATTTTAGTAGGTTTCTCAGTGAAGCGGGCCTTGATTTCCTTGTGTTCTTACTGTTGAGCCTGCATCATCTCCAGATATTTGTAATAAATGAAATAATTTGAAAACCTAGTTTGGACTCCAAACTATAGTGACAGATTGGAGACAGACAGAGTCCACTTGTATAGTTCTGCTCTTAATTCCTCAATTCGATCTAAGGGAAGATATATTAAGCAAACTTGTATCTGGGTGAGCTTATTCAAGGACACTATGGCTAGGGCTTCAAAGTTGTGTGTTAGGCTGGTTTTAGTTTTCGTGGTTTGATAGCTTTCTCTAAAAATCATGGCGACATCTCCTCCTCCTCCTCCTCCTCTTTTGATGTCTTTTAGGGGAAATCAAGAGAAAAAAGTAGTTCGTGGGATACGTTAGAGTATCTAGTGGTTGCTCTTGGTTAATCAGATTTCTGTGATACAAACAATTTCAAATTCTTTCATGAGGAGCAGGGATTATATTGAATTTAGTTTATTGATGAGTCTTCTGACGTTGTGGATGAAGAACTTAAGTTGAAGGTAATTGAGTTTAATCTATTCCTGGTTCGTTGGCTATTATGCCGAATGGTTTATTTCGTTTGTGTAACTATTCCCTCTTCGATACCTGTCAGTGTATGGTTTTTACCAAGGTTTCTCGTGGCCAAATATTAAGATCATTTGTTGTTTATTTGGTGGACAGAAGATGACAAAAGAGGCAAAAGTGGGGCGCTTTGTCCTGATGGGTTTCGCCCCTACCTGTGTGTATACTCAGCAGCCAACATCGTCCTGATGTTCGCCTACTTTGTGGCTGAGCTTGAGACAAAGATTATCCCTCGAGTTGAGACTCATTGGGCGCCTTCACTGGGAAATGTTCCGGGCTTGATAGTCCGGTTGACAATGAGAAGTGTCTAGTTGGGATGTGCGTTTGGAGTTCTGTCTTTTCTGTTTGAAAGTTCTGTCTTTTCATTGGACATCCTAAATAGTATGATGTGAAGAACCTGGCATTTCTGGCCACGTGGCATCGATTGAGTGGGGTCCTCTTGTTAGATGAAAGGGTCCCTCACTTGGGGGATATACTCATTATGATCTTGGTTCAGGATTTTAATCTCATCTTGAGACATGTGTTCATTTTATCGTTTCCCGGAGCTTGTTGATTTAGGAAAGTTTCGAAGGTGGTGCTGACATTTCAAAACTAAATCGGTTTTTAGCTGTTTTAACTGCTAGCTTTCTTGTAGGATCCATTGGTTCTGCTCTCTACCGAAGTGGGTGCATCTGTTCTATTAGGGCATTATAGTTAGACTGAATGCAATGGTTGATATCACGTTTCACAGCCCGTTCTTCTGTAAGTTAAGTCGTTCTGTCGAGTTAACTGTATGGTGCGCATTTCTCCAACTTTGTTAAAAGTTTCTTGGATGGTGAGTGCCTATGCGATGGTTGCTTGAGGTGCTCAGTTTATTTCTTGATTGTAATAAAATTCTCTTTGATTATTTTGATTTCATACAGCACTTTTCTGAAGTATATCCTTCATTGAATCAAGGCTTACACAGTACATGTTTTAAATCTTAACTTTTTTTTGGAAGCACCAGTAGTGTAAATGGAATAGAGCTCTTCAACAACTGGCATAGTGGGTTCCTTGGTGTATTTTCGTAGAGTGAATTCTAGTTATTTGTCTGAGTCGCCTGAGAATAACATCAGGTTCACGAATTTCACACAGAGAAAATTGTCTTGGTATTGCTGGAGTTATTATTTTGTTCATTAAGATGAACATCAGTAACTGTTAAATTGAACTCGCGGAGTAATAACAGAATGGTCAGAATGAAATTCCATTTGAGCGCTGAGGTATTGAATACATGGAGTTGCGCACCTGTGATAGGGATGTCGCGAGCCGAATTAGACCAAAGGACTGAAAAGTGTTCTTTGGTGCAATGATAATCAAATACCTAATTCGGAGCCTATAGTCATTAATACAACTACACAATTATTATCTACTTCTAATACGAAAAGACACTGTGATATTAGAACTAGCCAGTGGAGGTAGGGGGGTGGTATTTTCTTGTTTGTGCTCAGATGCTGAAAATCCATGACACGATCCTGAGTGTATTGAGGTCCTTAGTGAGGTCCCTAGACATATTTTCCGTATTCGCTGTCGAGTCTAGCAATATTCTAAACGGATATGAGTCAGAATGGCTACGGTTAAAATTGGCATATATTTAAATCGATACTAAGAGATAAGAAAGCGTACTTTATCTGTTCTTCTTTACGCACGTCGTGGTAAATTGAAAACCGAGTGCGCCAAAGAATATCCATAAAGTGCGCAACCACAGGGATTAAGACCAAAATAAGCCAAAAAAAAAAAAGTGGAACACATCATGGAATGGATCAATACTTTTAAATTGCTTTTGAAGTCCCGTCTCTTCCTGTAAAACCAAAATTGCACTCGTTCAGGACGCGCAGTAAATCTTCATGAAGAAAAACTCCTCACAGCAGTTCTCCATGCCTTATTAAGTATGGAAAAATTACGGGATATCAAAAGACAGCTGTTCGATTTTAAATGTACTTGAAAAATACCATTATTTTAATAGCCGAAATCCCAAACGTTCTTTCTAATGTTGGCCACAATGTAGGAAACCAAATCGACACATCCCAGCCTTTACCGCAATATAATCCCCCTTATTTTTTTGTCCAATTAATTTCTGAGCAAGCACATTTTTGCCATCTAAAAGTTCCTGAATGATAATGGAGTACATCAGAATCGATTGCTGGGATTACTGACGACGGGCCATTGTCCCGGTCGCCAGATATTCATAAATTCTTTAGCATTTAAAGTTCTGATAGATTTGTCACATAACAGCTGTTCGAAAAATTAGTGGTGTTGATTAGGGCCCAACCATTAATTTTTGGACTCAACTGCAAACCCACGTTGTTAGCCCCCTTTAATGTTCGTATGGGGAAGGGGGGGAGGAATTTGTTCTGCCAGACGGATTCCCGGTACCCACGCAGAGCGGGTTTTATTAGAAAATTATTTTTATTGCACTAAAGACAGAAACTAAAGAAAAGACCAACCATTACGGGATGAAAATGTGTTCCGAGAACGGAACACATTTATACAACATTTTCCACTCAATATCATCTAATCAACACCCTTCTAAAATTTGGTTATCATTCGTGGAACATCCTGCATATTAAATGAAATCAACTTTTCTAATCTTAAGTTAAAAAAATATTATGAAAGTTGGTTCTCTGAAATTTATTTAACGTGTACTTCCTTCGAGAAGAAATATTTTCTTTTAAATTTCCTATCCAGTATTTACCCAGCGGTATAAGTGATTATGCTTACCAAGCAGGATGCGAAAAGCTCTTCACACGATTTATTTCCCTGGTGAAACGACAAGGTTAGAATTTTTCTCTCGGACTCTACCATTTACATGACAAACCCACTAACTTTTCGAACAGCTGTTCTGCGACAAATTTCTTTCAGAACTTTAAATGTTTTAAGTATTTACGACACTCTGGCGACCGGGACAATGGCCAGACCTCGTGTCGTCAGTAAGCCCAGCAATCGATTCTTAAGCCTTATCATTGAAGAACTGCGAACTCTCAGACAGTAAAAATATGCCCGCACTCAGAAATTTAATTGAACAAAAAGTGAGGGTGGATTATACCGCGATAAGAAGGGCGGAGATGGGCAAGCTCAATTTCTTACGGTACCACCGAGATTAGAAAAGAAAGTTGAGAATGTTATAGAAGTAATGGAATTTTCCAGCTACATTAAACGAACGGCTGTGTATTTTGATTATCTGTTATAATTTTTCCACGCTTGATAAGGCATTAAGAACCTCTGTGAAGACTGATTTATAACGTTTTATTGTCTCCAAAAGAAAACAATTTTCGCTTCCTAAAGAGCAATGGGAATAAGATAACTTAAAAGTATTCATAAACTTCAGATTATTTGATTTTATTTCATTCTTCGTGCTGCCATTATGAATCTGTTCCATCTTTTCTGTTTCTGTTTGTTGCGACTTTGTGGCTGTGGCCTTTGAAGTATTGTAGCCGCAGCAGTTATTGCTTCTTAAAACTTTTAATCAAAAAGAACAAGTGGTACCATGCGAAAGCCATTCACAGAAGTCCACAAAAATCGAGTAACAGACATTCCAGCGAAGTTAAAGATATGAAAAACTTCCCAAAGATCTCTATCCCAAGGGGTTCGAACCTTATATACCAAAATTAGTCCAGGCCTTCAATAAACTCAAGTTTTACAAAAATATCGATTCATATCGGTTTACAGAAAAGTGTTTCTTTCTGGAGTAGTGGAGACAATAATTTTCTCAACGAGGTTGTTTGGTTTAATGTGGAGGTTTTCGTATTAAATTGACGTGTTAATTCCCATATATTCTTAAACTTTTGGTCCTTGAGGTTGTCACAGACATTCTCTCAGATATGCCAGACAAGCTGTTCTTGCTACCTGGGAGTCTAAAACGCTGATGGAACTGATATTCGGGTGACACTCAAGTCAAAGTGGACCCAAGTTCGGCGAAGTCCGGACGGTCTATGACAGCCAAATCCTCTGCTTGCACCTTCACGATGGTGGGACTGTTAGTAATCCTGGGTATAACCTTCATGCACAAGTACATGGTGGGTGACCACCCAGGTGTGAACCAACGTAAGCAGGGGTCGAGGTGTGGCGCCCACACCACATGGAGGAATGCCGCCCCTCTATGTCACCACGCAGTACTAGGTGGTAAATGACTCTCATCAACCGGTGAAATACCACCACTTTGCTTATTGGAGGCTTGAAGTGGTGGAACCCATGTTTAGTCTCTAGAGCTAAGTTCCGGCCAACCCTTCCCTATCTCTTCCATCATGCAGTATGATTGATGATTTTTGAGGTTATGATGAATGTCGTGGCGAGATCCAATATTCCTTACATTTCGAGGGTACAGCTCTAAAACGGTGTTCGCAGGCCGGCCGCTAGTTAGTACACCGGACTGAACCTATTGGTAACTCTCTAGGAAGCTTCCGGATCAGCTAGTGTATAATCTTGCTACCTCTACTCTGCCAGATAGTGACTGGAGGGAGTCCGAGTAGTGTGTATGCGGGGAGCATTGTCGAGGCCACGTTATGTCAAGGATCTGGGTATATTCTTACCACATGTACGCCATATCCAAAAATTTCATTACTTCATACAGCATGTCCCACCCACTTTTTCTTACTATTGAATACACCATGAATTGTCAAAATAATAGAGCAAGCTTATCTGCGAAAAGATCTAAACCTCCCAAGGACTTCCTAATTCATTTCACAAATATACGTGGTCTCAATTCTAATCTCAACGATGTCCATTTCCACTTGCAGTCTTCCAAACCCCATGTACTTTTTCTGACTGAATCTCAGTTATCAGTTGATTCAACTACTGCTCATCTCAGATGTCCAAATTATTTGCTATGATTCCTTTCACCTCAAAGGAGGTACTTGTGCATATGTCCGTTCTGGTATTCCCTGTCAGAGACTTGGCAATTTGGAATCTCCTCTCTTTGATCTTCTCTGGCTTAAAATCTCTCTACCTCATTGTGTAAAATTCATCTGTTGTCTCTACCGTTCTCCCAACTCCACTAATCACTTGGAGCTCTTTGACTTCCTCTCTTTGCAACTTGACTTTCTCCAGTCCAACTTTCCTAACAGTGAGGTAATTTTTTTTCCTTGGTGATTTTAACGTTTACAACTCCAGCTGGCTTCCGTTTTCTAGTCACACCGACCCAGCAGGTCGAGATGCTGAGGCTTTTGCAATTACTAATGACCTAGCACAGATTGTTCATTTACCTACAAGAATACCGGACAATCCTAATCATACAGCCAATACGCTTGATCTTTTTCTCACAAACAACCCTTCTAACTACAAGGTTGAAGTGAGATGTCCTTTAGGCACTTCAGATCACAACTTGGTGATTGCCTCTTCTCCAATGGAACCTTTATCTCATGGCTATTCCCAACCTCGTATTGTTTGGCATTACAAGAATGCAAAATGGGATGACCTGCGAGACTTCTTTTCTTCTTTTCCTTGGTCTGATTACTGTTTCAAAACTTCTGATGTCAACGTTTGCTCAGATCGTGTCAGTGAAATTATTCTTGCAGGAATGGAATCCTTTATCCCACACTCCACTTTAAAATCTCGTCCTTTATCTAAACCTTGGTTTTCCAATAAATGTGCTAAGGCTGTCCAAGAGAAGAACGTTGCATATCGTAATTGGCTTGTTTCTAATTCTTCAGTTTCATTTTCTGCCTACACCAAAGCTCGCAACAATTGTAAAGCAGTTATTAATCAGTCCAAACTAGAGTTTGAACAGGCTAAGAGTAGAAAACTTGCTTCTTGCCCTAATGGTAGCCGAGCATTCTGGTCTCTTGCCAAAGCTATTGGCCGCAACTTTTGTCCATCTCTGCTCCCACCTCTGTCCAAACCAGATGGTTCTGTTGTCACTTCAGCCAAGGATAAAGCTGACCTGCTAGCATCCCATTTTTCTTTGAGCTCATGTATTAATGATCTTGGTAAAACTCCTCCCACCATTCCTAACACGCTCCATTCAATGCCTCCTGTGGTCTTCCGTCAAAAGGATATCAGAAGGATTTTGATGAATCTTGATGCTAAGAAAGCTCCAGGTCCTGATGGTATTTCTCCACTTATTCTCAAAACCTGTGCTCCTGAACTTACTCCTATTCTTTGCCGCCTTTTTTCACTTTCTTATTCCAAAGGTGTTTTTCCTTCTGCTTGGAAATTTGCTCATATCCAGCCAGTTCCTAAAAAGGGTGACAAATCCCTCCCATCCAATTATCGTCCCATTGCAATTACTTCTACTCTTTCTAAAGTAATGGAGAAATCAATTAACCGCCAACTCTTAAACTACCTAGAAACCTTCCGTCTGATCAACGATCGCCAGTATGGATTCCGTCAGTGTCGATCCACTGGTGATATTCTGGCTTATGTTACCCATTTATGGACTAATTCAATGGAAAGGTTCGGTGAAACACAAGTAGTTGCTCTTGGCATCTCAAAGGCTTTTGATCGTGTTTGGCATAAAGGTCTTCTAAACAAGCTTCCATCTTATGGTTTGCCAACTGTTTTTAGTAATTGGTTATCCAGTTTTCTCTCTGATCGCTCACTGAGGGTGATGGTAGATGGCTCTCTGTCTTCTAACCTCTCTACTAATGCCGGTGTCCCCCAAGGTTCAGTTCTTTCCCCCACTCTTTTCCTCTTGTATATCAATGACCTTCTTCCATTGACTGGAAATCCTATCCATAGTTTTGCCGATGATAGCACATTGCATTCAACTTTCCATTTTGAGAAACCTTGTCCAGCTCAATCAGCTTCAAGTTCTCGAAAATCTGCTGCCAATTCCTTAAATGCCGATCTTCAGGTAATTCTCCAGTGGGGCAAAGACAACTTAGTTGATTTCAACCCTTCTAAAACTCAATCTTGTCTTATATCTCGCAAAAAGGATTCTTCTGCTCCTATGCTTATCTTTAGTGACATTCCGATTTCTAGGCAAAATGATATATCTCTTTTGGGGATTACCCTGACTTCTAATCTCTCTTGGCACAAGCACATTACAAATATTGCTTCCTCTGCATCTAAAAAACTTGGTTTTCTCTTTCGCTCTCGGCGTTACTTTTCTTCCAAACAGCTGCTCACTCTGTATAAATCGCAAATCCGCCCTGCCATGGACTATTGTTCCCACATCTGGGGTGGTGCCCCCAAAACCTCTCTCAGGCTTCTTGATTCCATTCAGAAGAGGGCAGTTAGGTTAATTAATGATTCATCTCTAACAGAGTCTCTCCACTCGCTTTCTCATAGACGTACTGTTTCTGCTGCATGCCTCTTCTACAGATACTTCCATGGGCACTGTTCTTCTGAATTGGCTTCTATAATTCCCGCTCTCTCTTTCAAAACAGTCCGAACACGTGCCGCCACCAGCCAACATCCATTTACTGTCCAACTTCAAACCCACAGAACCAACTTTTCATCTTCCTCATTTATTCATTCAACTGCCGTTTTCTGGAACAACCTTCCTTCATACATATTTCCTGAAAATTACAATCTACAGAAGTTCAAGTCCAATATCAACAAATGTCTTCTTTCGTCTTCTCAACCTCCAACCCAAGCGCGGTACTAAGTACTATAGGTTATAATACCTCTCGTGTTTGGGGTTCTCATAAAAAAAAAAAAAAAAAAAACTGGAAGTGAAAATGTATTGTGATGTCACCGAGAAAACTGTACATAAGGTTTCCAATCAGCAGTAGAAGGTCATTAATGCAAAACAGGAAAATATGAAAGAAAGGAATGGCCTCGCGGATATTCCTTTGGGTATAATCACCTCCTCTCGAAAAAGGTGGGTAAGGCCTGGGTTCCTCTCCCAGTAATGTAATCATTATATGAGGCTATGAAGAAGAATTTTTTTATGTGCTGTTTTTTTTTTTTTTTTTTTTTTACAACGTGGATGAATTAGGCGATCTCAGGACAGTATTACATGAGTCTAACAATGCATGGATTTTTCCCTAAAACTCGACTTTTTTGTCCAGTAAACCCCGAGAATAAATATACGCAATTGCAAACGCGATATTTTGAACCTCATAGCCTTGGTTTAGCAACATCTAACCGAAGAAAGAACTGATTTTTTTTTTTTTTTTGGGAAGGAACCCTAGCATTAGCCGAGAAGTCAGATGACAAACAACCATTTACCAGAAGTAGACACTATTTATCGTGCCCAGATTATGATGTGGAGAAGAGTACTTCATTCTGTAAAAAGGGGTCAATCTCCTAACCTAATTTTTAGAATGTTTGCTTCTAGAGGGTTCCCAAAAGCTCTCACTGTGAAAGTTCTGTCTTATTATCACGCTTCAACAGGCTTGCTCTCTCTCTCTCTCTCTCTCTCTCTATCAAGAAGGTTTCTCCCAACTGAGATGATCCCATTGATCCAGTCCCTCGACTGCGATTGGCATATCTTTGTGCAAGGTTCCCATTACAGAGGGAGGGTCCTCCGTAAACTGCCCACAGGTGTCCACAATGGTTGATTGGATTTCCAAAGGGATTCTAATTCAAAATTGGAGAAAACGAGACGGATTATATGCCTATGTTGAAAGAATTTCCTGTCTGTGATCTTATAATTTAATGTGTGACATACTTGTTAGTATTTTAACTAAAAGATGCGACCACCTTTCCAGAACACTGTACAGCAGTCCACGTGTATTGTAAGTTATCTGTTCATTATATTGTTACATTGTATTTAAGGTACCCCATGTCCTCTGTCTTTATATGTAATCTACTGTAAGGCCTTGTCATCTCGATGTGATGGGTATTATGTACTAAGTTCTGTACTCCACTTTAGTGCATAATAAAGAATCGTTTATTTATTATCTGCAGCAAGCAACGTAGTAGAAAACTGGCTACCCATTTTTCTTTAGAAATCGAAAGACAAAAATATCAAGCGCAATTCTCTTAGTTTCACCGAACTTTTCAACAGAATTGTTCAAAGGTGAATAACATAAACCACCATGTCACCATGGGCCGACATTCACGGAATTCATATTGGCGATAGTTTGTGAAATGTTAAATATCCAGATAGCATGAGTTTCAGGCTGATGAAAATCTCCATTACTTGCAATAGATATTTAAGGGACATTTATAGGGGATTGTATAAGAATTGCCAAAAAGGTCATTTTGAAGAAGTCAGTTGATACAAGTTGCACGAAAATATGGTCACATGACATCAGTGCTGCGTATGACCCCTTCCGAAGGCTAAACAGGCTTGACAGCAGTGAACTGTGCTTTATATAAGTGTGATATAAAATTCTGTGGCAACAAATCCCATTCTTCTACCAGCGCAGAACCTAGCCCATCAAGTGACCGAAAAGTTGACTGTCGGCGTACAATGGGACGCCCCACATAAGTCTGTCGATCGTATTGGCCACGGCAGTCGTTGGATATCTTCAGTTCCAAGATGTTAGCTCCACCACTTGAGTTCTATGTGCAGTGGCGTTGTCGTGCATGAAAAGAAAATCTGGGCCAACCGCATTCCTAAAAAGTCGCACATAGGGTTCGAGAATCTGTTCTCAGTACCTCTGCGTAGTAACGCTACCCCTATCAAAATAAGAAGAGGGGTGCGGCCGTTGATCATTATTCCACCACACACACTAGAACACCGTAAGTGTCCCTTTCTCTGATGTTGAAGGATGGCACCGCATTCCTCGTTATCTACAGATGAAACGTGTAAATTCTATTTGTAGGCTAAAACGGGACTCCTATTTTGTTGTGAACTGTGTCTTCAGCAGCACTGTTCGCAATAAATAGTCATGCAAAACATGGTGTTCTGTTAATTTTCTCGAGTATATAATTTGCGACACGTTAGTTTTAAACTCGGGGGACGCAGTAATCCTTAGTAAGGCTGCCTACATGGTCGCAGACCGTATAATATAAAGGCGCGGGTTCCAAGCGACCTGCGGATTGGACATCCTTGGTAATACAATTAAAACGATGCCAATTATCGACGTGGACAGTTCGCTACGAACAAAACATGGTGTAGAGGGACTGACCCGTTCAATAATGAATCTTAAGGGTAATCACATTGCTTAATGCAAAATAATTGCCCTAGTTAATTATTATTATTATTATTATTATTATTAGTGGGTTTTTTTGCGGATTCAATGATTCCCCATTCGCCGCTTTGTCATCTTGTGGTGAGGTAAGCGCCATCGCCAGCCGTTTGTGTGTAGTGTTGGAACATGTGAAGGTGTTGTTGTTGAGTGGCCGGCGTCAGGAGATTTAGCAACCAGGGGGCAACAAACAAACACTAGTTTGATTGCCCCATGTCTTACATCTCTAGCTGCACAGAGGCAGACCAGATTCATCTTTTAGCTGATGGTCTGGGGAAGCCCGTGGAAATATAGGAAAGGAGAGTGGATCTATAGCAGGGAGAAATGAGGAAGGATGGATTTGGGGGAATATAGTGATAGAAAGGTGGAGATGATAGTTAAAGGCATCCCCATAGCAGTAGGAAGGAGGAGTTAGTTAAAGTGATAGCGTGTGAGCACTAGACAGTAGGTCCAGCAGTGAAGACCCCACCTGGGTCTTCACTGCTGGCCCCTACTGAGGTGGGATATTTGCTGCTGACCCCCAGCACAAATATCCCACCCCTCGGTGAGGGCAGCAGCAACGATCCCACCCCCTCAATAAGGGTTAGCAAGCAGTGAAGATCCAACCCCAGATGAAAGTCAGCAGCAAATATTTCACCCCTCAGGAGGGGTTAGCAGCTAGTGAAGATTCCACCCACAGGTGGGGGTCAGCAGGCGGCAAAGCTCCCACTCGAGTTGGGGTCAGCAGCATAGATCCTGCCGCAGGCAGTGGTCAACAAAGAGGATCCCATCCTCGGAAGATCAGGGTCTGCAGTGTTTTCTGCCAAGGTGTGGTTCTGTATGCAAAGTGAAGTGTCCATCACTGGATATAACTATGAATGAATTTAGGTAAGTCACAGTCGAAGGATTAGTCCCATTAATGTGTCTGATCAATCTAATCTTGTTAGAGCTTACGCGTCAGGATCTGGTTAGCGCTGTTCTTGAGTAATAGTTGTCCTACGCTTGAAGAGGGCATTAGCATACCTACAGAAGGCTGCATAGTTAGCTTGAGTTGCAATTAATTCCGGCGCTTCATCTTGAGTGTAGCAACCAGTCTCAATTTCAAGTTGAGTCCAGATGTCCACGTACAGATGACAATCATACATAAGGTGGCCACAAGATTCCCTGTTTCCACAGGTGCAATCTGGGGTGTCTGTGAGGCACATGCTGTGGAGTTTTTCGTTGAAGCTACCATAGTCCGCTAACAAGAATAGGGCATGGAGCCCTGGAGTGAATCATTTAGTGTGGTTTTTGCTGTTCTCAGCTACCTCTGGTAGGAATTTACGGGTGATTGCTCCGTGCTGTGTGTTGTTCCATTTCTTCTGCCACCTGGAGACTAACAGCATTGTTATTCTATTCAGATCTTGTTTAGCAGGAATGGTGAGGTCTATCTGGATGTTGTGAGCATTGTCCTGTATGTTCCTTTTGCGGAGAAACTTTATCTGGTGATAAACAACTTCCATATCAAGAGGAATCTTGCTGGAATGCAAAGGTGGAGTTTGTTCTGCAAGGTCATTGCTAGGAGGGCAGCCCTTTGATCCTGTAGTAATTGATTTCTCACAGCCTGTATGTTGACTCTGTGCACCCATGCCCCTGCTCCATATGTTATTATTGGAAGCACAATACAATTGTAGTATAGATTTACAGTTCGGGGTTTAAGGCCCCACTCCGTCTTAGTAAAATTAATTATCCTTCTTATATATGTCTTGACTTTTTCTTTGACATACTTGACATGTTGGCGCCTCCGTAGCCAGGTGGGAAGGAGCTGCAGTGCGTAGCACACGCTTCTTGATTAGACCGGGGTTCGAGCCAATCACCACCAAATACGGAGGATTCGGAAAGGTCAGGGAATGACCACCGCATATTCCCGGAGCAATATGACCTTAGTTTCTAATTTAGGCCTGACGTAGCCGAGTGGTCAGGAGCGAGAGTGCATAGCACGCGTTCCTTGAGTGGACCAGGGTTCAAGCCAGTGACTACTAAATACGATAAATATTTGTATTGACGATTTATTGTAAACTCTACTGACTTGGTTGTTGTGCCGGAGTATAAACAGAAAATTTAATGCTCCTAAAAACCAAATAACAAACAACTTGACATGTTGGAGAAAAGAGAGCCTGCAATTAAAGATTACTCCAAGGTATTTTGTGCTGGCCATGCTCCTAATGGATTGGCCATTGTACCTAACAGTGGGTGGCCTTGCTGGGTCTAATTTCCCCTTGAGGAACATCTGTACTGTCTTGTGTGGGGAGATCTGTAGCTTATGCTGAGTAGTCCGGTCTTGGAGGACGTCTCTCATGATTGTAATGATCTGTTGTTCTATTTGAGCTCTGGAGTTTCCCTCTACCAGCATGGTAAGGTCATCTGTATATGCCAGGAAGGTGGTGTTTGGGTATTCTTTTCTCAGCCAGGTATCAAATACCACTGTCCAACACAGGGGCCCCAGGTTGAACCCCTGTGGGCCGCCTCTGGTAACAGGCCTATGAACTTCCAGTTGGTTAGATCTGATAAGAAGTGTTCGGTCGGAGAAGTAGCTGGTAAACGGCAGATAAAGCCGGTTCGAGACTTCAGCCTCCCTGAGTCTCTCCAGGACACTTTGCCACCATAAGGTATCAAAGGCCCCTTTGAAATCAACAAGGAAGGCAAGCAAGTACTTCTTGATGGTGGTTGTTGCTGTCGAGACTAGAACTGTCATCGCATTTTCTGCAGAGCGCCCTTTAGAAAACCCATACTGGTGAGGGGATGCAAGATGTTTGTGATAGTAATAGGTAATTACTCTTTGTGCCATCAACTTTTCAAGAATGTTGCCTGAAATTGGCAGCAGGGCAATGGATCGATACGAGTTTGGATCCAGTGCAGGCTTGGTAGGGCTTTTGATCAGAATTTTGAGTAGTGTCTTCTTCCAGGTCTGAGGGAAGGTTCCCTCCTGTAGACATGTGTTGTAGAGATTTTCAAGAACAGAGGGAATTGTTTTCCAAGCTTGTTTCAGGATTTCTACCTCAACTCCATCAATGCCAGGGCATTTGCCAGCCTTGCTTGACATTATGGCCTCTTCAATCTCTTCTCTGGTAAAAGAATCTTCTTCAGTTGTACCTCTGTGAGTGAGATGGTTGATTCTCATGGTTATTTGCACTGTTGTCTTCTGGCTGGTGTCATCTTGGTGGACAATGGCATCAAGGATCCTATTCAAGGACTCCCTTCAAGAAGTAGTCTATTCATTTTGTCCATCTTGGATAGAGGACAACATTTCCTCAGGATGCTATTTTGTGGTTACCATCCTGTGCACAAGACCCAAAGGGTCTGTGTTGCCACTTGTTTGTACTAGGGTTTCCCAGGTATATCTCTTTTGTTTGTGCATTTCTTGATGATACAGCCACCTCATATCTCTGTACCGCTCCAAAAGGATTGCTACATCATTTTGGCTCCTAGAGTGATTTCTTCTTGCCCTCTGATAATCTCTTCTCGCTGCCCTTGTTTGCATTCTCATAGCTGTGAGATTGTTAGTCCACCAGGGGACATGGTTGGATCTTCTTTTCTTCCGTGGGACATCGATTTCAGATGCTTGTATGATTATGTTTTGCACCTCTTCAACCTGGTGGTGTCGGGGAGCCTTCTGAGACATCCTGGGTCACGTTCAGTTATTATATGTTGAAGCTGGAATATACGGTAAATGTGTCCCAGTCTGCTTTTGCAATTTTTTACCTCGACAAGCTGTTTATGTCGTGTCTATGGCCCGGTGTGGTTCTTTGGATTCTGCTTATGATTGCGTTGTGGTCACTTGTAGTCCACTATATATTAACTCTTCATTCTGTTACTTTTCTGCTTAGGGAACTAGTGGCCATGGTGAAATCTATGAAGGAGTGATCCATGGGGGTAACACAGGTGGGTGGATGGCCTGGTCTGCTTGGAATTTGCATATTGTGTGCCAGTATCACCTCTTCAAATAATTCACCTTTGGGGCATGTACGTTCGCTGTTCCACATGGTTGAGTTTGCATTCGCATCAACTGCAATGAGGTCAGAGCCCCTTAGTTTATTAATAGCATGATCCAAATTATTGATATACGGATCTGCAGATTGGAAGTCCTGACTACATTATGAATGGAGGTTTATCAGATGAAGCTGTCCTGTGGGACCCTCAACACATGCACAGGCAGCATGGGTGGAGCATAGGCCAGTTATTTTTGTCACTGTGAGCTTATGATCAGTAATGGCTATTGTAGCCCAAACTCGGACAATAGCATTTCCCCCTTGTCCAGTTGTAACCACTTCAGACTGGATTATTCTGGTTGTAGATGGCAGCCCCTTAACAACCCCTTTGTAAGAGTCGGGCTCCTGTAAGAGTAAGATTGTTCGTTTTTCTTCCTGGATTAATTTTGCTTACTGTCCCATCACTAGTAGGGATCCATGACAGTTCAATTGAACTATTTTTATTGTTGCTCTATTGTAATTACTTCTGCAGGTGTGGTTATTCATAATCTGTTTTCTGTTGTAATGTTTCAACTGCTCTTATATATTCGTGACACTTGTTATCCCTATAAGAATGGTTATGTTGCTTCCTTTTTGCTTTGCAATTTGGACAGGAGGGGGTCTGTTCCTTATTTTGGCACTCTGTGTGTTTGTGACCTGTGATTCCACAGTGTCCACAGGTTGGGTCCTGTTGTCTGCAGTATTTAGCAGAGTGCCCATAGCACAGACATTTATAGCATCTGGTAGGAACCAGATAGTCTTTAATGGTATGTGCAGTCCACCCCAAGATAAACCCCGTTGTTTTGTGAGAGTAAAGATCGCCTCATGCTGCCCGAGGTCTCTAATACCCAGTGCCTCGTCCCTTTGGCTGTAGGTTTGGTGGCAAACCTAATCTTCAGGTCTTTATTCATCTCTTCTTCAGTGATTCCATGGCCTTCCATGGTCTCATTGTCTATAGGCTTGACTAGTATGATGTGGTTATGCCTTAGTTAATAAATAAAATAAAATTAAGATATATTTTTTCTGTTTATACTCCGGGCGGCCACAGAGGATCAGAGCAGTTTACAATACAAAAATAGCACCGCAAGGGTACAATACTTATAATACTGTATCCTCGCGTTACGACTCGCTACAGCGGGAGTCTAATGTGATATGCTTTTGTTTTCGTTTTTTTCAAATACATTTTCAAAATATAAAAGCTATTTACATTGTACAATTATATATACCAATTTAAACTTTAAAGGTCATTTCAAGAGTAGTAAGTAACAACAACACATAACATATTGAAGCTGTAGGGCAAGGCCGTACTTAGTGTATTGTATTTAACGCTTTCTGTTCACAAGGAGAAACAAGCAGGAACGATACCAGGAATTTCATAAGGGGGAGGAAGTGCTAAAGAAGTGTTCCAGGGAATCATTAAGCTTTAATCGCCATGCAGAAGTTAAAAAATCGACATTATTTGAAAATTTTTAAAATCATAAAGGGGGGGAGAGGGTATAGTATAGTCTCATTACACCCCCGCCCACCTGGAACCATCCTTGGTTATCAGGATTTGTGCATTAGATGCCATGATATCTTCATTGATGGCAAAGAGCAATCTGCTCTGATTCAACCTGTGGTGAAGTGTGCTGGACTTTCTTTGGATGGAATGTTGTGGTAGAATTCCAGTAGGATTCTGCTTTGATTTTCTGCATAGCCTCTACATAAGGTCCTAGTTTGAGCTCCTTGTAGGAGGCTCGTTTTCCCCGGTTCTTGTGTGTGTGTGTGTGTGTGTGTGTGTGTGTGTGTGTGTGTGTGTGTGTGTGTGTGTGTCACGCAGAAGGCGTGTTGTTTTGGCCTTGGCAGCAATAAAGAGTTTCGCAATGTGTGTGTTATCTATTCTTCGTGCAGCAGGTACCAGTACCTAGGTGTGTATGTGTGTGTGGTTGCAGGTGAGCGTATCCGTTTCCAATGCATGTTTGATGACCATTGTATTTACAGGGCAGGCCAGGTGCGTGCGTCGGAGGATTCCTGGGGTGGCACAAAAGAGACAGAGATCTGAGGCGCGTAAACCAAACTTGTGCAGCGTGACTGGAAATCGGAGAACAGGACACAATCTCGGAGAAGATGTCGGCATCCGCTGCAGATTTATTCCTGTATGGTTCCAGTGACAGTTGGATGGTGGATTTCTGAATGTTGATAAGGATGTGAGTTGTGATTGGATGATGCAGAGGTCATAGCTGTGTGGATTGTGGAATTGATATATTGTAGTTGCTGAAGATGGGTGTATTTTTGAACAGCTGCATCAGGTCTATAAATTATCTGCCTCGGGCTTTAAAATAACCTTTCCTGGCTCAAGCCATGTGTGTGGCGGTCTAGGAAAATATAAACAGAAAATTTATTTATTTTTTATTTTATTTATTTGTTTTATTTTATTTTATTTTATGAATATATTTTGTTGTTGTTGTTGTTGTTGTGCTGTCAGCCTTTGCGTGAAAATTTTTATAGTGTAGCACTTTAAATTTCTGTCTAGCTTTTTTATTTTTTTAAAGTCAGTATTCGACTCAGTATTATTATTTTACTACTAAAATAATGATTTCCAGTCACGCATGTCGATTTTCAATACCACCATTAAATATAAGATATTTATATCGCTGTCACGTGTGTGTGTGTGTGTGTGTTCTGAAACCAATAACTTTGTGGTTTGCTACATGACAACGGTCAATATCAACTGTCGCATTCCACAGCTGGGCTTGCCACAAAATGGTGTTTGTATATCTTGTGTCGTTATTAAAGTAATAAAATACAACTGTGGATGCTGACTGTTCCCCATCTCTTTTGAGAAAGTTAATCACTATGAATGTAATTTTCTGATTAAATAATTATTAAAAAATTATTTGTAGAAAAATTATTAAATAATTATTAAAAAATTATTTGTATTACAATAACAAGTAAATCTGCGATTTACTTGTTATTGTATTAATTGGCGGCTTTGTGAATCGAAAGAAACGTTTAAGAAAACGGAGCGTGACATATTATTATTATTATTATTATTATTATTATTAGCCGCCTTATGGTGCAAGGAAGCCTGAGGCTTATACTGCACCGGCCAAAAAAAAAAAAAATTCTCGCATTACCCTGAGAGAGAGAGAGAGAGAGAGAGAGAGAGAGAGAGAGAGAGAGAGAGAAGTAGAAGAGAATCACCAAGAAAGAGAAGAATGATGATATCCAGCTCAAGACCCTGGGTTTGCCAAGCCCATAAGTATCCGTCGTTTTCCTTAACTTAAAAAAAAAAAAAAAAAAACAAAGAAAGAAAGAAAAGAAACATTCTAAAAGAAGTTTTGAAATAATATTTATAACTTTATATTTAAATATATTTTTTAAAATAAATATTCACCGCAGTACTGATACTTAAAAATGTACATTATTTTCAATTCTGCTTTTTTTTGTTGGGGGGGGGGGGGTTGAGCAGAACGCTGTTGTTGCAAAACAAGCCGAAATGACGCCGAAATGAAGCCGCAGTGAAGCGAAAAATCATTGCAGACTTCCTTCTTTTAGAAAAGTAGATATTAAATCATTATTATATTTAAAGAAACCTGTTTTGATTGCTGTAAAATTATGCAATTGAAAACTGCATCTAAGGAAGTAAAATTTTCATCATCAAACAGGTTTCCTAGTTTTATTTATTATTATTTTATTTTGTTGCACCCCCCCCCCCCCCCCATTTTTTTTAATTCAATGAATTTTCCTAAATAGGCTAAATAAATAAAAAAAAAAATCCGAACTTGGTACAACTACAAAATTCAGGCTGGATGCCAAGAATGTGTCAAAAAAATGCAAGAAATAAATTTGCACTTTATCCTAACTCACGAACACTGTTGAACGCGAGACGAAGAGCGGGAAGGTTGGCAAGACGCCAAATAATTTCATACTTTGCTAAGTGCGCTGCTGGAGAATGTATTGTATAGAATTATCGCGCAATATGTAACAGATTTTACCCATTACCATCCGGTCAAGATTGATCGATCGACTTCCCCACTGAAAACCACGAGTAGCCATATGAAGAGATAAAAATGCAATCTAATAGGGTGAGTATTTTATTACTTTCATTTCACTGACTTGTGGGTGTCGAGGTGGAGATTTGGTTAAGCTTTGTCTGTTGAAGCTGAGTACCATTTTAGCAGTCACTTCCTCCTTAGACACAATTATTCAGTCTTCTACTCCTACAATAGTTTGCAGGTAAGACCTACGCGAGAAGTGTTGCGACCTTCGAAAGTCTACAATTGACCCAGTTACATGAAAGCGATGCATTTTTGTGGTTATTAAAACCCAGATGAAAGAGATTTTTCTGTTTCAGCTTCAGTTTCAGGATTTCGTCTCTCGACTTCCCCCTAAAGAAGAATAGGCGAGTCTTAGCCATCGAAGTGGCAATCATCTGCATTACAATTCAAAGTCTATCCGCTTTTAACTTTCCCGTCATGCACCGCAACTGTGTTTATTAGCTACGTTTCCACTGTTTACTCAGTAAATGTTTGTTGGTCCCTTTACCTGTTGTTCTTTCAGTAATGGAGCTACATCGTTTACTTAAAAAACACACATTACTCAGTATAATGAGCGTTTACTTGAGTAAACGATGGGATGCACGACTGAAACTTTAATAAAAATGCGAATATATTGAATTATTAGTGTAATGGCAATTTCATTTTAATAATAAATTTCCATTTGCTTAATGCAAGTTTTTTGATGGCTCGAATGCTCGTGTTCAGCTTTACAATTTTGGCTCATTAAGCCACAAATCGCACGCGCCATTCGCATTTCGCTTGCAGTTGAAGCTCGCGTTTACTTTTATGGTAAAAACCATAACTGAGTAGAGAGAAAAATAAATATATATATAAAACAGAAAAGTGCGCAGAATAAATATCTACACGGGCTTCCCGCTTAGCACCGAACATCCTTCTTCTAGCCTGGAAAAAATTCAAACGTTGTTTTGTAATAAATTCCTGGTAATCGGTTTTTCAATCGGTTACTATTTTTATAACTTGTTTACTACGAAGAATAGAACGCATCTCTCACTTACTCTCTCACAGCGCCCTCAGTTTCACAAAACACGAGGTGTTTCCTTACGACTAAACAACACCCGGCGTTATCGATCCATAAGTTTGCGCTGATGAGTTTTTCCTTCCATTTATGTTCATTGGTTTGCTTATATCGGCTTCCGCACGTATGTGTCATCCCGTGATGAATCCAGATGGTCTCACTGTGGTCGTTGTAGATTTTAAGGCGCATCAACTAACTTGCAACACGATGGCGTAACTATTGTATCGCCACTGAGAATTTAAGCGAAGAGTTGGAGAGAGGGTCTGAAGGCCATCATGATTTAGTATGATTGTTGGAAAGTGGGCAGGATTTCTGCAAGAAAAGGGGAGGAGGAATCGAAATGGATTTTAAAACCTTCCAATGAACTAACAAAACTGAAATATACTTCCGTTTATGTAGGGAGATAACTCGAAATTTTACGAATGAAAAGAAAAAAAAGAAGAAATGTTACCGAATTTCTATCAGTCGAATTTTAATGCAATTTGGGATGTTGTTGTTGAGTTTTAGGGGCATCGGCGACTAAGGTCATATTGCTTCGTGTATACTGTCTGTAAATTGCGTGTGTTCTGAGGTCGATTTTTTATTTGCTGGACGAAAAACCTGAGTTTCCAGGAGAAAACGCCATGGTATCCTCGCTTGAGTCCGACTAATTCAGCCACGTTGTGAAAAAGACCCATAAAAAATTTCCTCACGTCTTCGACGGGATTCGAACTCAGGTCTTTTCCACCCGGTGTGGGGAGGATGGCGATCGTACCAACTGTGCTACCCACGAGGGCGAAATTTGGGATGAATCGAAAAATCTTCTTAGAGGATCCAATGAGAGTCGAGTGTACACCAACGGACACGGCGAAGAAAATAGCGCCTAAAATTGAGCAAGAACTAAAATTTGGACTGACTGAAACAGGAGCCCCAATCAGTAACAGCGCCATTTTCCCTGGTCTAATTTTCACGTAATTTTTTTCTACATTGCATGACTGCTGCTTACCCTAAATTTCAGCTCTGTGCGATTAAGCCTTCTCCGTCTACAGGCCTGTGACTCGGTTTATTTATAACCACCCTGTATACTGTATACTTCACGATAAAGTTTTATCACTCACTTGCCAAGAAATCAGAAACCATTTGCAACTGGCGTCAATAGATAGAAAGTACGGTGTTCAAATATAAGTTATCACATAGTATGACCACAAGTTCTTTGTAATCAAAGAAAAACTGCACGCGTTTCTGGGACTTCTTAGATGATTCAGTCATGGGGAAGACAGGTGATCTTTGAGATTTTCGAAACGGTGTTATTGTAGAAGCACTTTTGGCAGTAGCCACAGATAATTACACAAATATCCTGATGGTGATGGAAAAATGGTCAAATTTGAGAGCATAGTCCCTCTGATATCTGGTAGAATCCATGCCACGAGGTGTACCCGCTGTAATTCTGGCAGAAGTCGTCCTACTGGCTAGTGAATAAATATTTCTAAATTTGTTTGTACAATGAGTGTTTGCTGGACGAAAAACCTGAGTTTCCTGAGTGTACTTTAGTTAATTTAACAATGAGAAAAGGGACCAGTGTTACAGTGAAGGAGGAATGAAGAAAGGACGCCTCCTTGAGTAACACTCATACTAACATGTTTCTGGTAAGATGATCCCATGGATTCAAGGTGGAGAGTACTTTCAGTTAGCAAGTTAGAAATGGTTGTCACCACTTATGGAAAATTCTGCTACTTCTGTGCAGTAACGCTTCTGTCTATCTTAGAATTTTACTCGTGATCCCAACGAGCGTTCCAGCTTATATAGAATCCCTACAGGAATTAGCCTAATAAAATCTACACATTACGAGCAATTCTGCTTTCCTCCCACCTCCCGCTCTACCGCAGAGGACGTTACCAATGCAGATCCTGTATTTTGCAGAGAACTGTTATCTGAAGTGGACAACACCTTTATTTCTAAGAGTGTTCCACTTTCTTGGGACCCGATCTTTACTTTAAAAAAGGAGCTGGGGACTCCCTATTTTTCTCAGCATCCGCTTAGCAATTTATGAATTATCCCACGAACTTTAGCGAGATACATTATCCTGTCAAAAAGGCATGAAACACTTTTAAAAAATGTATATATATATGTACATATACAGAAATCAATAGGCGTTAGACCACCTTTGACCATAATTGCTGCTTAAATGCATCCTGGAAGAAGCTACCGATTTCTGGTAGATGATTTATGGTAAAAAAAAGTAAAGTAAAGTGCAGCCATTATCAACCCACTGCAGGGTGGAAGCCTCCTCAACAATTCATGCTGAGGGAAATGGACCATAATCTGCCACGCTGGTCCAGTGCGGGTTGGCAGATCGACCGTATTCAGCAGTCAGGGGCTTGAACCCCGGTCTATTCAAAGAGCGTGTGCTACTGCACTCCCGCTCCTGCCCACTCGGCTACGGAGTGAGGGGTGATTACGAGCAATTCTGCGATTTATGGTATTGTTCTCTATTCCCCTCAGTGGCGATCCGAGAATTTTCTAAAGGGAGGGGGGCTAAAATAGTGTTCGGGGAATTATTAAGCTTTAATCATCACGTAAGAATAAAAGAATCCACATTCTTTTTATTATAAGGCGGCGCTATAGCCCCTGTCTGGGACCACCACTGCTCCCCTTCTATATGTGAACTTCATTAACGAAGAGGGCTATCTTGGAATCACTCTAATTCTCTCATTCGAATTCGTCCCAAAAATATTCAGGTGGACTGAAGTCTGAAATTCATAGAATATGAACTTCCTGTTCTGGCCGCTATGTTTATTCTCTTCAGATCTCCTGTTCAGAATCTGCTTCGTGAGACGGAGCATTTTCGTGTTGGAAAGTACATGGCCGATTCCATAAAACTTCCGAGTGTAAGGCACACAGAATGTCCAGAACATCAATGTATGACGGAAAATTCATGGATCCATGCTACCAGAGGCCCTATTCGAATGCCAACATCCCGGACCATGGCACTTCTCCCCCAACTTCATAAATGGGACAACGCACTCAGGCAGTAAGCATTCTCCATAGTTCTTCCAATGAAATGCACGATGTATAGTTCACTACGACATGTCT
Source organism: Mastigoproctus giganteus (assembly GCF_048544385.1). Classification (NCBI taxonomy): domain Eukaryota; kingdom Metazoa; phylum Arthropoda; class Arachnida; order Uropygi; family Thelyphonidae; genus Mastigoproctus; species Mastigoproctus giganteus. The sequence goes on from NC_143581.1 coordinate 90,431,916, forward strand.
TGGAAATACAGATTCTCTTGGGTATGATGGCGAGACCAGCCATTTCAAGACTCTTCTGCTGCTGCTGTCAGTCACTGTTTTACATCTGCCTGATCTGATCGTTTCTTGGGCTCAATTCTCATTTTTCCTGTCTTGTCATTTCTTGGACTTCCATTTTTAAAGATCGTTTCCGATGGTTTAATTACTCAACAATGGCACGCACAGACATTTTCGCTACATAACATCCAACTATCATTCTCTTCCAAAAGCGAAACTACAATTCTGTCCCCTTCAGGGTTTGTGGACAGTCCCTACCTGTGTAAACCATGCGATATACTGACAGTGGGGCTCTTTTGATTCTGCTCCCTCTCAGCGGCAGACTAGTCTGTTTGGCAGTTTCGAGTACAGCAGTTTCGCTGCTGTTCTCCTGTGAAACCCTGTAAGCTTATCGTTCGGCGTATTTCGGCATTTATCAAGACGTACAAAACGCTGGATCACAATAGAAAGAAAAATGCTCACGGAAAATAAAAGTATTTTTTCTTTAGTGGTGTGAGTAATTGCAGAAAGCCTTAGTACTAAAATATTCCCACGATATTTTTCTCAGTAACTTCTGGTTCAGAACGACCTTGCTTTGCCATACGCTGACATATCAAGTTTGTGTGCGTGCGTGTTTTATTTTATTATTATTATTATTATTTTATGTATTTTTGAGGTAAGACGCCGTATTTAATCAGTGGCACCATCTGTTGGCGGATTAATTTTTTAAAATATCTCAGACAGTAAGATTAACTTGATAAGCGTTTTTTTTTTTTCCAGATTTTTCCTTTCATATTCTCATTATCTTTTTTTTTTTTTTTTGTTTGTTGGTTTGTTTTGTTTTTTCTGGTCAACAGAATCAGCCAGCTAATGAAAAATTCATTAAAAGTTTAACTAAGTTTTATTAAAATTAAAAGCCTTAATTAAAAGTAAAAATATATTTTCTGATGATAATATCTTCGAAAATAAAAAGATGCATATCAGTTTATCCAGTTGGTTCCTGGACGCACCCAGTTTTCAGGTAGATTATTAATTTTAATCTCGCAAATAATCCACTGGCCAGTCTGTCCCTGTGCAGAGAAATGAATTAAAACTGCATGTTAAAAAAAAAGAAAAAAAAACTAATGTTTTCGTGTTGTTATACAATAATTTCATCGTTAAACATAAATTACTACAAATGTTAATATCCACAACTACAAAATCCATTATATTAATGTAAGAGAGGTTGCTATTGATACTTTCAATGTTCTGTATATTCACGAAGAAATAAATAACACTTTCGAAAGGATGTTTGTCGGGGCCCGGTAGCCGAGTTGGCAGAAATGCCAGGCTGTACTGAGTGGAGTGTCGGGTTCGAATCCGACTGTGGGATTTCCTGCTCAGTATCTTGAGTTAGTCGGTCTCAGGCCGTGGTCGTGAGGTTTCCTCCGGGTACTCCGGTTTCCCCTCACAACCCAAAACCGACCTTAGTACATACAGGGGGAACAGACCCATACACATTTTTCTCTTCAAAATCCGTCACACGGGGTTTTTTCCCCGTGCGAGGGATATTGAAGAGAGGGATCGCGTCGGGGGATACCCGGGTATCCCCCGACACACACTCTATCACTCAGCGGGTGGTATCTGACGTATAACCGTTGGTGATTTTGCACGAAGTGCTTGCTCATTGAATATAGTGCCATAGTATTCTTGTTTAATAAGGTTTCATATTGCCTAACTATATAAACGGATAGATGGCGCGCAGGATGCAGTTGGCTTTCTTAGTTGTGCTCAACAGCTCCTCTATTCAGCACCACACTTAAGTTGCTTTTCGCTACTGGTAAGTATAGTACAATTTGAATGTAGTGAACGTGTTCGTTAACGAAATATTAGTACATATTTCGTGAATGCATAGTAAATATGGTTGGTTACATTGTGAGACTTTCGTATTGTCGAGAAGTGTTCAATTCCAATGTTTAAAAAAAGGTGACATTTCTTTCTCTTTTAGTTTTATTCAGTAAACTTCATAACAGCTAATGGGTAAACAGAACTTGCAGGAGCAGTTTGTGCAATGTGGTTGTATAATCCGGTGAGTAATTTTGCCATTAATTTAAATCAGCTGGGAGAAAAGAGAGATAGAAAATATGCAGCACAGCGCAGCGCTAAATTACCACACTGCACGAGGGGTGGGGGACAGCTTGTCTGCTGCATGACAAGTTGTAACGTGGAAAAAACTAAAGTTAGCAACCGTCGTTATTACGTGCGAAAAATTGGTTGAATTATCCACAGTACATTTTTGTGATAAAAGATCGCATGCACCTCCTTATAATATTCCAAAAGTATTTTTGTCTGTGGAGCGCATTCATCGATATTCTCTCTCTCTGATAGCGTACTAAGTATGCATTTAAAGTTGACATTACAGTACGCGATAGCACTTGCTGTGACTCTTCGTTTATTTGCAGCTACCAAACTGAATGTTATTTATATTTGTAACCACTTGCACTACCTTTTAGTCATTATAAATGACTACAGATGTAAATGTTCATTGAAACGTGCGTCTGAACTGCTCAATACCGAATTTTCCAGTTTAAGCATTGAACTGTAGCAATATACATAATATTTGTAAGTTTTACGAGATTATTCATACTTTTTTTTAGTGCAGTTTTTCTGTTCTACCTGTAGAAATGCAAGGTCTGACATGACCAAGCCTTCCTGATAATGAAAATTAGCTGGTAATTCTCCCCCCCCCCCACACTGATAGCGGTTATTTCAAACAGTAAAAACACGAGCGACTCGTGAGTTATTCACGGATTTTATAAATGAATATTGTTCTCACATTCAATTGGCTGAACAGTTTCTACGCGTCTAACAAAAATTGGATTGCGTAGTAGTTGTAGAAATGGTTTGATGTTCATAAAACATCTTTAGCGATGAGAATTTCTTTCCGATACAAGTGAGTAATTTAGGTTTCGACTTTTCGTGTGAGTACACGCCCCCAGGAATGGTGATGTATCAGTTCCTGTTGTTTGAATAAGACTAAGAAATTTATTATGCGCTTTCCCCCACGCGTATCCCCTCAAGTAAACAGAATAATAAGGGAGGAAGGAGGAGATTCATAATGAATGATGGAACGTTGTTATTGTTCAATCCAATCGCATATGTGTCGAGCAAGAGTGGTTAGTCGGAAACTGCTAAGCCATCTCTCATTCATATTTAAGACGAAGTCTCTCTAATCACTACTTCCAACCCTGAATGAACGCTTCATTGAGCGCACATAATCACGTGATCAATCTTCAAACTCCATAATTCCTTCCTTTCGATGGCGGAGGAGTTTCTTTTTCGTAGAGATTCGACATTCCTCTCTCTCTCTATGCCTCGGCTTAACGGCTGCGTTCATTTCTTCTCGCACAAGGAGACGCACAGATGCAGTGACGCTTTGGGTCTCGCTCATTCTTAGAGAGGGAGGGGGAGGAGAGACGCCAGACTTGCCTTTATTGCCGCCGGTGCTCCATTTGCCTCCTACTCCGGGGAGCGGTGCATTGGTCGTTTGCCTCTGCCCATGTGGGAGGAAGTTACAGAACTATCGAACGCCTGCTGCTCGCAATCCTTTGCCATTGAAGCTGCAACGATCGGAATCGATAGCGGATGGAAGGAATGTGCGGATGAAACGGCGATTTGCGGGCAGGCAGCGTTAAAGACGACCTTCAGTATTGTTTCTCCGAGCATATTTAGCTCGTGTTGTTGTGGGGAGGGAAGGTTTATCACTGCATTCGCACTCATTTCTCCTTGTGTGTGTGTATGTCAATTCGTGTGCGATCCCGCTGTCCCTGCGGACAAAGGTTCGCCTTGGACAATTCCAAAGTTCGTTCGCAGTTTAAATATTGGGAAAGCGGTCAGGTGGACCCGCTGCTGACCGGATGAGAAAGCGAAGCGGAGTGTACAACCGCCAGCTACAGGTAGGTTCCTTCTCGCCATACTTCTCATGCAGTTTAGAAAAGCAGCTGATTATAGGCAGCTCTAGAAGTTAAGCTTATTGCGAATGCTTAATATATTGGCACTTATTGTACGCTTTAATTGGTACTTTTTAGTTTGAGTTGTCATGCGCGAGATGTCTTTAGCCAGCCTGTTGTACAGTTCTGTGTTCTGCTGTCGTTGAGCTTAACATTTCGTTTCCTCTTCTCTCTAGAAATTTCAATTTCTTATTTACATTAAGTAATTGAATAAAGTGCCCGAATTCATCCTTGCAATCAAATTTAAAAAATAAGTATTGTCTGGAGATTCCAAATGGCGCAAGCGTTGCCTGCTGGCCTCATTGTAGTCAAATTGTGCGCCCTGCCTTCCTGGGGTGGCTACGCAGTGGGCAGCCGCTTAACCAAGTGTATTTCCTGCGTCGAATCCTCTTGAACGTAATTAACGTACGCAGTCACTTGTCGTGTACGTCAGTGATAATGCACCGTACACATGGTTTGCTTTAGTTTCTGCAAGTTATTCGATGACTGCTCGAAATTGTGGAGTGTTCGGTACAGTAATTGGAAACTACTCAAAACGACTTGGTTTCTAAATAGGGCCGACTGATGTAATTTCGAGTGATGCCCGACAATGTAAGTAAAACTTTCTTTTTCTAAGTTAAGCTAAACTTACTTTTAGAATCTTTATTTCTGTATTCAAATTTTAACAGTTACAGCTGGCTCTCGGTAGCAGAATGCAGCCATTATCGAGTTTTGAATGTTTTCAGCACTTTGAAAACAAGAAAATCCATTCGTTTAAAAGGAGAAAATTTCATTCGCCCTTTCTGTTTGTCCAAGTTATGGAAGCAATGTTTCGCCGCACCAGGGCCCCGATCTATTGTGCCATAATCGAGGGAGACAGTCTCCACATAAATGAGGTCCCTTGACCCATTTTGCATCCAAGCCTCCCAAGTACCTTTGCACGACCCTATTATGTAGTATAGGGATTATTATATGTTCGCAGTCTTAAGAAAAGTTAAAAGGCGAGGTCCAACGATCGCTTTGGGCAAGCTGCTTGCCCCATCCCCATTGTCAGTTTTGTTTATTGGCAGCAAGGTAAAAGTAACTGGCTGTGATGACCCCCCCCCCCACCCATTGTCTCTCACTTAGGCCTAAATTGGTTAGTTTCAATGATAGCTTTCGCGTGACGTAAAGCGGCGTGTCTGTCTAGACCTCTGCTGCTGTTGGAATGTCATCTGACAACTTTAACAAAAACTTTCTTCTCCGTTCAATGTCCTCTCGCCGCAGTTTGGCAAAATTTACTCGTGGAGAGTTCAGGCGGAAGTTTATTAACGTACTTTAGTTGGTCACACGACAGACAGATACGAATTGTCGCGTGTTCTGTAGACCTGTTTCCGGGCTTAAAGCAGAGCATCCCAGCTTTCGCGTTTTGTCGCCATATCCATTCATTTCTTTGTCTTCATAATAGCCGATCCCCCGCTCGCAATCTTCGCCGTAGCCCTTCATTTAAAAACATTTAATAATTACAAACTCATTGGTGTTATTTTCCATTAGCGCCAGAATATTGAATTGAGTGAAGGCTATTTTACAAAGATTGTTCGTCGTATCTAAGCAAGGAGACTGCAGGACTTTTCCATTTAAGCTATTGTAATCAAAAAGAGGTGCTGGTTGTTGAATCAGCAGTGGTTTCCCAACTGCCCTGATCAGCCAACTTGACTCACAACAGGCATGCGCATAACAATCATCAAATAAGCTTGTCTACATCTAAGGCGAGCCGCGAGTTATGTAGACAACAGCTCTTTAATTTATTGTTAATCAATTAGTTCTCTCACCATTGGACTATTCCCCGAACAGGATCTTCATTTCCTGCAGACACGAAAGGAGCCAAGATTGTTGGTATTTAGAAAATGGTCAGATTATTTTAATTATGAATTTTATCGACATATTCCGGGATTACGTTAACAATTTTCTGCCCTACTAAAAGACAATGTTAATTGAATTAGATAACAGCGATAAGATGGATTTCGCCTTCATTTATCGTAATCATTCGATTCAGCAATACTAATTAAATTTTTGCAACATTTGGTTTTCGGAAATCGTTAAACTTCAGATTATGGGTACACCTCCGGAGGAAGTGGCTTCTTCTGCTTGAATCCGTCCAAAATTTGGCCATGCCCGCAACGCGGTGACAAGGTGTACCCATAATCTGGAGGTAAGCCTCGGGGGAGCTTTTGTTATTGTGAATCAGAAGTCATCTAACAAACTTTACCGTATTGGTAAGTGGAAATCAGCTTAAAGCAAGGGCCTTCCACTGGAGACGTTCTGCAGTGTATATCCTAATGACTTACTTTTATCTGCTGACTGACATTGTAATGTCATCAGCAAATGTTATGCCGATATATTTTTTTTTCCATGATTAATTCCTACAAGCAGTCAGCGCTCCAGGCTTAGAGGCTAATTTTTTTTAAGACTGAATACCGCCTAATAACATTTTATTAATGTTTCGAAGCTTCGGGTTATTTTTGCTAATCCTGTACAAAGTTATGCACTATTCGAAGTTGTTTTCTCCTTGGCCTTCTTCACGTTTGCCGAACAGTATCAATTTCAGCTCTACAGATTCTTGCGGACACTTTACCACGTGACCAGCACCTTTAGTGGTTTTTATATCCCCCTGGGCATTTCTACGGAATTATTGCTAATCCTCGGTGTGGATGGATTTATTGGCAACATTTGGCAGACTAGATGGAATTCTAGAAAACAAAGGCGTCATTACCAAAAAATTCGGTTCTAATGTAACCGCTACTTCCATCATCCACCAAAAAATGGTTTTCACCCTCACTGGTTATCTCCTACATATTAACTGGACATGATTTGCTTAACGCCAAACTTTTTATTAGGATTTCTACTATCGCTCAAAATGCGATTTTTCAGAAAAGCGAAAACAGATAAGGTTTCATCTCAGTTGTGGGCGATAATAATAGATTAGAAAAAAAATTCCAGCTTTATTAAGGTGCAATAAACCTTTTCTAAAAGATTTGTTACGCTGACTGAGTTGTCACTTCTTATTTACTGTATTTGTTTTTTTTTCAGTTGACATTTTTAATATAGGAAAGGTACAGAAAGCTTAAGATTTTGAAATAGTTTTGACAAAAGTAGCGTATTTTGTTAATATGTTTTGAAATGACAATGTAACAAAAAACACAAATGTACTTTTAATTAAAAAAATACAATAATTCTCTTATTAATCAAAATAAGGTTTAAGGTTTGAATGCCGAAACATAAAACGGTTCGTAGCTTTTATGGATATGATTTGTTTTTAATTAGGTCCTGGATATGGATTTTTTTTTTTTTTTATTTAATCTGAAACTTGCATCTTCTTGATGTATGCTGATTTCATTTCGATAGTTTTATCTTTTCCAACCTTCAGTATCTTGATTTCGTGTAACTTCACATTTTCACTGCCTTCCGGCTTTGAGTTATTCCAATAATGCTGACAAGCGTTTTTAAAATCGGTGAAATCGTCATTGGTATTTCAGTTATTCTATATAGATTCCTCGTTTCTTAATGTGTTAATGTAACACAGTGCTAAGGAATATAAATTGGTCCCGATAAATAAATATGTAATTTTTCCAGGATGTAGAGTTCAAGCTTACTCCTATTATATTAAATCGAATTCGACAATTTTTCAGTTGTCACTTTTCCATACGATGTGCGACATGGTCTCCTATCGATGTGGGCCAACCGGAAGACTCTTCTCACGTCCTTTTTTGAATGCTCTATTTACGAGGACCTTAGATCGGCTCTTAAGGCAACAGTTCCAAACTTTTCTGGATGCGAGTTGCTACTCGTATCTATCAATAATTTCCAGGCCCTTCAAACCTTCTGTAATTCTGCTTTTAATCGTAGGAAGGCATTTCAACCTCAATGTCAATGCAAGCAATCAAATTGAAAACACATCGTAAATGAAACTACAACCCGTTGCCTCTTCTGTCGTCCTGATGCCATCAAAAATTTTGCTGGTTTTTCAAGAACACGCCAAGGAGTTTTTCTGGCTCATCCTTTATTTAAGAGTATGAATCTCAATCCGTCCTCTGTACAGTGATTACCGCCATCAATTAATGATACCACTCCAGATAAACAGATTTACGTCTAGAATTTTGCATTGGATAACTTTATTGCTGCTGTTTAACTGAAGACTACACCTTGTGGGCTTCATTGGACAGCACTGGATAAAGACATGGTCGAGCAGTTTCCTTTATCGTACTTCGTCCCACCCCCCTATAATGCTATTTTCTTATTTCCTTCGTCTTTTGCTGTGCTGGTGCCAGCTTTGCTGGCGCGGGATTCTTTTGAATGGTTCTAAACAAGCTTTGGACATTAAATGCGTGACTGTCCTTGCTACGAATTTTTAGGCCTGAAAACCTCATACTAGAGGGTGTGTAAAACATTCAAAGATCAACCACACCTTGCTAAAATAACAAATTTAATAAACCACATATTACTATACACACATTATCTAAAAAAAAAAAATTTGACAATTTTGCATCCGTCACCTTAAACATGTCTTATTTCTATTCAAGTAACACATACTGTCTCTGTTTAGTTACATCTCATCAATATTTATACAATAAACAAAATGAAATCTGACAGTCTTAATAGCAAAGTCCTGCGCAATTTTCTTACCGATTCTTTCACTGAAATCTAGACTGCCTTAAGTCTCGTAAATATAATTACATTTATATGCGTACATAATTAGCAAACAATCCTACCTTTTCTGTCAATAGTTTTTATAAATTCAATTAACCAGAAGATAATTACTGTAATGTACTATTATAGACAACTGACCAGGTTTGATGATATTTTAAAGAATCCTTAGTGCTGTGATGTAATGACTAGATCGTGGATATAGCTTAGCTTAATTTTTCAGCACTCACCTCATAGTAATCCGCTTAGTTGGTTGTAGTTTTGCCACGTGCATAGTGGTTATGAGATTCTAATAACTTACGGGGATTATAAATTTAAAAACTAAGTTATGGGCTTTAAAAATTTTTCTAAGAAAGGAAAGTGCACCTTCCATTCTATGGTTGTCTAATTAAAATAAATTAAGTGAGATAAAATTTTCTCACTTCATTTAATTCATTTATACGTAGTAGTCTATTTCATTCAGTTTTATTTGCTCCCTATCAATGGTGTTCATTTTGTCCCCTTTTCGACAAAAGGAACCACACCTGAACTAGGGTAGGGTCGAGCGCCTTTGTTTTCACTGATCGCGTCAGCTTAATTTCCGGCCACATTTGTCTCGATATTCGCCCGAACACTGCTTAATTTGTGCATTCGTGTACTGGATTGGTCGCATCAGGTGATCCTACGTGGGAAAGCACTCCCCATGTGGTCCTGCAGTATATTCCTCAAGCTTACCCTTGTGTTAAAACTGTTATATTATAATTTAATAAGATTACCCTTTATTAACAATTTACAATATTCTACTGCTTTATTTGAATTTATTCAAAGAGTGTATTCTTTCAAAGTCATCAAATAAAAGTTGGCATTACACGGAGAAATTTTGGTTTTTCAAAAAATAAGTAGTTATGGAAACGGAATTTTATGGTCATAAATGTAGAACTTACCGAAATTTTACGACAGACCATTTCTTAAAGCTGTTTCTTCCTAGTTTTGAGAATAATTACAAGAGGTAGACAAAATAATGGGAACATCTGTGATAAGAGTTAGAGGTATGCAGTAATATGATGTTTAAATAATATGGCCTTTTATTAAAACAGTTTCTATTCTACGTGAAATAGATTTAAATAAATATTGAAGAGGAATGTCGGACCATTCTTCATGGTCTAACATTCCTTCATGGTTTCAAGTTCCATGAGCGATGAAGGTGGAGAATCTACTTCTCATTCTCCTCCAACCAAATACCAGCCCATAGTGGCTCAACGTTTAAGTCTGGTGATTGTGCAGGCCAATTGGAGATGCTTAGACATACTTTCGACTAATTGCGAAAAACATGATAGTAATGGTTGAAGAGAGGGACAAACTGATAAATTAAAACGAAAATCTATTTTAAAAAAAACACCCCTTTTGCTTGAATCCGTCTCGAATTGTGGCCTAGTTAACTTTTTCGATTAAAAACATGACCCTTTTTTTTTTTTTTTTTTTTTGATCCCTTCTAATTGCATTTATTTTTCTGTTCGCATTCTTCACTTGACCTACTGTTCGTCACGCAGCCTTTCCCTGTAACTTATCACGCCCTTCACTTCGACAGAACCAATCACATCCTCCACTTCGACTGTTCGTCGGCCACGCTCAGGGGTACCGGATAGTAAAGTCAGCCAAAATATTTTGAGATGAACTGAATCTGACGAGATCTACTCTGATAATTGAAACTATTTCAAAATTCAGCTAGAAGAATCTTCAAAACATTAAGCTTTTATTAAAACAGTCTTCTCTTTTGTGAGTATATTGAACAGTTCTTAAATTCACAATGTACTGGATTTTTTCCACCTCTAAAATTACTATAAACTTAATTTCGTTAAATATACACCAATTTTTTTTGTAAGTAGGTGTATTTTATACCATGTTGGGGAAACCCCCCCCCCCGAAAGAAAAGCATTCCCATTGAATGCCCCAGTGCTGTAGTTATCTGCCATCCTTAACAATTCTGCCGGAATACGCTTCTGATACAGAACCTATTCTTGCTCTGAATCACATTAGTTCTTTAAATACTGGAAAGCTTTTGCTGTCAGTTTTCCGGGTGATTTTTTGCAGGAATGACCGAATTCAAACAACTCAATCTTCTAGGGGAAATGTCTGTAGGTTCAACTAAGCCTACACCTCTTTTCAGTGAGCGTTTAGTGAAGTTTATTAAAGCTCAAAAGAACTGCCTTTCATAATTCAGTCTACAAATCAACCTTTGCTTATTTATAAATTTAATATTTGTAAAAAAACGGCTTGTCATTTTCTCTCCTTTCTAAATCTCAAAATAACCTCGATTTATCGTCAGTATGACCTTCAGATATACAAAATCGTCACGTACATTCAAATGCTTAAAATACTTTGAAGAATCTCCGGCTCACGTAGAGCCGGAAATTCTTCAAAGAATAACGCGATCCGTTTTTGCACTAGACCCACATAGTTTATGATGGCCAATTATCTCTGAGATTTTCTAGACATCGTTCTTTCTTAACGCAAGATGGTTACCGTATTTTAAATTCTTCTCTCGTAGCCGCTTAATGTATTGTAAGCTTTGGCTTATAAAAAAAATTAATAAATAAATAAATAAAGTGATAATATTCATTTAACATCGGAATATTCTTGCAAATTAGACTGATCCGGTGAACAATTAATTATACACGCAAAGTACAATTAAGATAGGATTAAATCGTTAGGAAAATGTTTAAGGGCAAGACAAAATTTCCAGAAGGAGGGTGAACTTAGACCTACAAAAAGGTCAAGTTAAATTTCCCTGAAATGATCCGAACCAGGAGAAATATACGGAGAAGGTCAAGGACGATAGAACTAATCAGGGATTATATTAAAATAAGGGATAGGGGGAGAATTTAGTACGAAAGGACATAAGGATTTGTTCGGCGGGAAAAAAAGGTAGTTGTTGGTCGGTTTAGAGTGAGTTGGTGGTTTTAGAGTGAGTAGGCCGTATTATAGTGAGTCGGTCGGTGAGTTTTTTGGTACAGAACAAAGGAACCCGATTTGAAGAGCATACTAGAAAGTCGCCCAGAACTCAAGGAGCTGGCCCAATCTGGAGAAGGGAAGAATAAATTGTAAGTATTGTTATACCTAGCCAAGTAATAGTCCCTGGGGAGAAGAGAATAAAATATAAGGCATTCTGTACTCCTAGCTGCGAAGGACATGATTAACCAGTAAAGTGGAAGGATAAAACCCAACTGAGTTCTTAAAAGAACTGTAAATTATTCTTCGTGGTAATTAGATTTAGTAAAGAACTTTTGTAACGGTACATTCCTGTGGAGTTTGCCTGTATTGGACAATTGGTTGAAAATTTGTATGTACGTGAGTTTGAACCCTTGTATTAAACATGTTACAATTAACTACTTGTGTTTTGTCAGTTGTCTCACTCTATACTAGTTAACCCAAAATTCCTGGACCAGTATACGCAGTCAGAGGCCCAAGGGTAACATAGTTACCAAAATAAAATAACAGTAGGTGATAAAAAAAAAAAAATATATATATATATATATATATATATATATATATATATATATATAAATTAATTAAACAATTGTATATAGAGTACACAGAGAAAAAGTATACGCCTACAGTATCTTATGCTGTAACTCAAGCTGCGAATTGCGTTAATTCTTTTGATTGTAAAATGATCTCCTTTCCCCATCTCTCGCGATAAGCTCCAGATAATTCTGCATACAGTTATCTTCCTGACCTTGAGAGACGTCCTAATGGATAATTTACGAAAATTTCTCAGTCTCTACGTGGAATGAAGGTATCCCTCGTGCCAGAGATGATTTCTGTGAAATCATTTATACCAACCAGTGAGAGTAAATGCGGGTTGTTATTGATTAATTCAACTGTAATAGATAATGAAATTTCACGTTATGCGATACGTTTAAAACTGTATTGTCTAATGAGAAATACGCATTTGTTAGTCAAGTTTAAAGCTATATCAGCATTGCCGTCCACCTAATTTTAGTGGACACTGTTTTGCAATTAAATTTCTATGGATTTAATTATAGTGAGTGATGTATGTGGGTCATCTTAATTGGTTTTTGCGATTCCAGTAAACAACGGCCCTTAGATATTGACACTCTGCACTCCGGGTAGGAGGCGACAAATTTTCCTTTACATAATGGGGACTCTTTTCCAACAGACTTCTGTTGTTAAACAGTCTGAATTATGATGTATAGATTATGGTTCTCCAGACTACAGTGTGCTATGTTTACTCTGTGGGATCAATGGTGCTAAAGGATCCAAGAACAGCCTCAGCTTACATGTAGATGTTCGTGGGAGAGAAGGCGCCGATTGCATCATTAGCCTAGGACGTAGTAGTGGCAAAACTACCTTACCGCCAAGTCCCGCTGCGAGGAGTCAATAACTGGTTTCATATGAAAGATTACGAGGTCCGCTCCACAAAAGCTGACGGAAGAGCTCGAAATTTATAGTTACTATTCTGCTAGGTTACCAGTTTCTAGCAGCTAGTCTAGGCTTGGTGCTTTTTATAAACTAATGTCGCTAATGATTTTTAGGAAAGCGCAAATTATCTTCACCATTTCCGTCCGTTCACTCGCATGTAATACTTCGACTCCCAGTGGACGGATTTTCATAATTTTATATTTGGCTCTTAGAAAGATATGTTGATCTTTCCAAATTTCATCGAAATCGGATCAATAGAGCTGGCAGTTATTATTATTTATTTATTTATTTATTTATTTATATATATATATGAACGAACAATATGACGGATAGACGGGAACGAATTTTTCACTATAAAAGTGGTTTCTTTCTTTCTTTCTTTTTTTTTTTTTTTTAGAAAAATTACACCGATAAAACTGCTGTCGACAGAACTTGACTTTCGTTTTGCCCAAGACTTGAACCTAATGGATCTTATCCCTTCTGGAATGATTTTTTTCCAGCATGACCGTATTTCTTCACCATCAGTTCGTTTTGTCTTAAGTCATTAGTACCTACATAGACCACATATACCATTCAGTATATGATTATGTTATTAAAAATAAATGGTTAATGGCATCGTCTGTTTTGACACCCGCCAGACATACTTTGGTTCTGTTGCATCCGTCTTTATTACAGAATACAATTCCGGTTTACTTTACAATTGAATGCCATGAGCTTTTTGCGGTGAAAGATCTGGAATCAGACTTGTGATAATGTCACCCGGCAAAACAATTTGACACTTGTCTCCGAGGCTCTCCTCAGTTAGATATATATATACATATTTAAGGAGTTGCCTCACTCCTGCATCTAGTACAGTGGTGCTCAAACTATGGGCGCGACTCCCAGAGGGGTTGCGGCAATTTTTAAATGAAATTTGTTTTTGTGTACATAAACGCTAAAAAACCTGTTCAAATTACATTTTCAATACTGTAGGTATAGAGACCTTACTACTCGAACGAAGTGTGAGATACGAATGCACCCTATTGCCAATCTTTATTTTTTAGGGTGGTTTCACGTGTGATTCAGGTGCTTACTTACTTATTGCCCTTGTGGGTAATACGCCTTAATTTGCTCACTAGCTATTGGTACACAGAAAGCAGCTGACTAGTGTGACTTCTCATTACTACTCAAATGCTGAACCGTAATCCCTTTAGCTCTTAATTCGTGCTTCCGACAGCAAAGATTTCTGAAATTGCCTAAAGGCCAGAGGTGCGGTGGCAGTAAATAGCAACAGTCTGTTGCTATTGCATGTTTTAAATTTAATATGAAAAAAAAATTTGAAATCGCATACTATTGCTGAATCTCATGTTCTCCCTGCTGCTATAAAATGATTTCAATTATGCATGGAGAAAAGCACAGCAACGATTTAATACCATGTCTCTATCCAGAGACAGTCTTGCATTTATCGGGGACAACATAATTCAATTTATTAAATCGATTGAGAGAAAGTCCAATTTTTACAATACAGTTAGATGAATTCACAGATATTTAAAACCTTGCTCAACTTATTGTATATGTGAGATACTGCTGCGAGGGAGATATTTTAGATAATTTTCTATTTTGCAAAGTTTTGGAAGGGAAATCGACGGGCGAGAACATTTCTGATGTTATAAATATTTTCTTTCAAACATAATCTAATGTGAAACAACTTCTTTGCGATTTGTACTGATGGTGGGGCTGCATTAACGGGATAAAATAAAGGTTTAAAAGGCAAAGTAAACGAAATTGCTCCAAATATAGTTTTGAATCATTGCATTACACATAGGGGGAAGCATTAGTAGCAAAGGAAATGCAAACTGATTTGCACAAAGTTTTGAAAGATGCGATAAGTGTGATCAGCTTAAAAACTAGAGGCTTAAATAGCAGACTTTGCACAATGCTTTGTTGTAATGAAACTGGATGAAACGCTTCTTTTATATACGAAAGTGAGGTGGTTTTTCAGTAGTAAAGAGTTGCGACGTCTTTTTGACCTCAAACATGAAGTTTTGTTTTTATCGGATAAAAATCAGAACCTTGCTCAGTTGTTTACAAATCAACAATGGCTTGGAAAACTTAGTTCCCTTGCTGATATATTTGAAAAACTTAATGATTTAAATTTAAGTCTTCAAGGACAGGGAACAAATATTAATAGTCAGTGATAACATTGAAACTTTCAAAGGGAAGCTTAATCTTTTGGAAACCTGCATTTGTGCGTAATAATACTGAAATATTCCCATGCTTTTCTGATTTTGTTATAATATTGACATTTTGCAATTTAGGGATATAATTGCCACCCACCTGACAATGCTAATTAAGAATTTTTCCAAATGATATAATGTATCTTCAGAAAAAAAGTTATTGGATTCGTGATCCTTTTTGCTTTTGATATTTCTTAATGCCCCGAAATTACCATTCAGCAAAAAGATCTTGTTGTCTGACCAAGCATTACGTGCTCTTTTCAAGACTGTTTGGGAAAAAATTGTGACTTTCTCTTCGAGACGAGTACCACAATTATCGAAAACGGCGATACAAACATTGCTACCTTTCGGGTCTACATATTTATGTGAGGTTGGTTTCTCAAAATTAAGAGCTATAAAAACAAAAAAAGCTTTCCGGACTTGATCCAGAAAATAACACGAGATTAGTAATTTCAAACATTGTGTCAAATATGGACCAAATATTACCGGTTATCCAGGCTCGTTCTTCTCATTAATGGTTTTGTTTTGTAATTGTAAATTTTTTTTATTATTTTGTGATCTTAATTGAAGAATAAGAATTTGATTTGTTATTTTTGCTATATTCGATTAAAATACTAAATTATTTTAATATGTAAATTAAAATGGAAACACTTTTTTTATTCCTTTCTCGGTACTCGAATAAAATTTTTTACTACATAATTTATAAAATGCCATTTTTCTTCTTTAAAAATCTGACCATACTACCTCGGGGTTTACATTGAGGGGTAGCGTCAATTTTATATTTAATAAAGGGGCCGCGAGCAAAATAAGTATGCGCTCATTGATTTAGTACAGTACTGTACTCAGAAAGAACAGCCATCAGCTAGAGCAAGTTCTGCATACATGCGAAGGAGTGTTCAGTGCATGGAAAAATGCTGTAACTCGCTGGTGAATCAACGGTGACGGCTTTCTTATCAGTAAAGACATCTGTGACACTTTATACATGCATTTCCCAGCTGAAACCATTTTATGTTTAAGTAAAGATTTAAATAAACTGTCAAAGTAAGCACCTTTTAAAGATCAAATCAATTACAAAAAAAAAAAAAAACCCTATTTATTGAATAAAGTTAATTTAGTCCTGTCAAACTAGTTCCTTCAAGTTGGGTGCATTTGTTGAGTCATGATGTTGAATCATGATTTCGACAAGTCTGTGACAGTGAATAGTATTGGTGTTTTAGTTTGCATAGGATTATTTTACCTTATGATTTGTCCAGAAATGCAAGAATTCGCCACTATTAGATGGAAATGCTTGAAGTAAAAACAAAGTCCACCCGTTATGCAGAGGAGGGAGGATGTGATTCCTGTCGTTGAGGGAGCTTCATTCCTCATCCCCGCTAATACAAGCAATTCTGAACTCCGGGAGCGTGCAGTAAACCTAAGTTAACTGCTAAAATCATTAATTGTAGACTCCTCTGACCTGGTGGATGGGCTAAAGGTTCCCCCCCCCCATTTAAACTGGTAATTTTGTACAAAGACTTGTTACTGTTATTCTAGTGATGGCATAATCGAATGATTAGTACAGTTGTAAGATATTGACTTACATGTTGGTCTGTTAGAGAATTAGACGAAACATTGGACTACGAAAAAGAGGGGGGAGAAATTTATATACAATTGCAGTACGACTTATGTAAAATTAACGAAATAAAAAAAATTAGTGATAAAGGTAATAATTGAATTAAATGAGTAAATTAATGCAAATCATTTTAATTGTTAAGTGTATCACACAAAAGCAACAAAATCCGGGCTAGTGGGAAAGAATCTTGGTCACGCCTGAGGGTATGCTGAATCATACACCAGGAATGTAGCAGTGCAGTACTCTGGTGAAGTTGTCCATCAAATACGTTGTCGATCACTCCCTAATATAAAGCGTAACTAATTAGGAATGTGAAAAGTAATTCTTAGAGAAAAAGGGGGATCAAATTCTAAAAAAAAAAAAAAAAGCGGTATGGAGAAGGGGAGTTTTTTTAGTGTAATCAAAGCCCTAATGAAACGAAATAATAAAGAGCTTTAGAGTGGAAGGATAATGGTAAACATCTGCCTATAAGGAGAGAACAACTAACAAATTGATTACAATTATACACATATACTTTGTGTACCCAAAGAAACACAAATAGCAGAGTGTATATGACGGATTATATAATATCGGTGTTTTGATACACCATAGACACTCTTAAAAAACTACAAAGTAGTTGTTGTGGGCATCATTTGCTCTTTCTCATATTGTGCTCTGCCTTCACGACGAGTTGCCATGATACTGCACTACCTCAAATCAAAACACCGATATTATATAGATACTAAACTCTTAAAGTATTATGTCATGTGCATTTAATTATTTTAAATATTATCTTATACACCTTTTGGCATCTCTCATAATCTCTCATATTGTGCGATTAACTTCACAACTGGGCCGTCATGCCTGCGATACTAGGGTACCTGCCCACCCACTGATGATAGGCCAATAGCCTTGTAACATGTCTGGGTGGTGGTACTCACTGAGAATAAGTAACAATAGTCTTCTCTATTCGTGAAGCGTTACTTATTTGAGGTAGTGCAGTATCATGGCAACTCGTCGTGAAGGCAGATAACAATATGAGAAAGAGCAAATGATGCCCACAACAACTACTTTGTAGTTTTTTAAGAGTGTCTATGGTGTATCAAAACACCGATATTATATAGATACTAAACTCTTAAAGTATTATGCCATGTGCATTTAATTATTTTAAATGACGGATTATGTACAATAGTTAAAGTAACGTTAATATAAAGTGAGATGAATTCAGTTAGTAGTATACTAGAATAGGTGAAGAAAAAACAATCAATGAGAAGTGAGATACTCTTAGAACTAACCAAGTGTATGACTAATTAAAAGCATATGATTCCTAAAGGGAAGTTCTCTGTGAAACAGATTAATTGTTATGATTAAAGGTCACCTGATCGAATATATTGATGTATACTCACCATTATACAAATGTTAATTGTACACATAATAGGTTATGTATTGTGTATGATATAAGAGTCAACAAGGTGAGACTGAACAGTGGTAATCGAGAAGACTGTCTAATCAATAACTTAGTTGTTGATAATGGATTAACCTTAACCCTTCAAGTGTGTGAGATCCTATGAAATTGTCAAATGTATAGATATGTATCTACATGGTAAGTATTCATTAGTGTGTATTAAAATTGTTTTGTTACCAAAATTATCGCTTATAGTTATTCATAGATTTACTGACACTTACTTGCCGCTATATACAGATTACATTAAATCTGAGAGGGAATACTTAACCCTCCTCGAGCCAGAAATCCCTGAACTATATCGGAATCCTGCAGTCAGGTAGCGCAGTGGGAATACGAAAAAGGAGGGGAACTTTTATAGCTTAAGTCAGTGGAGTGCCAAATTAACGCCTCTATAATATTGGCAAAATAAATTAGCAATAAAGAAAAGAAAAGAAGCTCCCACACAGTAGTTACTGACTATTAGTCATCCGAATGATATCTTTAGCCGCGTAGTCATGCGCGGGGGGGATGCATAAGTACACGTGCTTTGATTGACCGGCGTTCAAGCCCGTGATCTGCAAAATACGGCGCATTTTCTTGTATTCTCTCTAACTTGTGAGCTCTTGATGATCGAGGTCTAAACATGAAATTTGGTAGAGATTCAGAAACGGGTACCCCTTTCAAAATGGCGACGAGGAGAGGAGGGGGAAGCAATGGTTGACGGGATGTGACTCCGCTTTCAGGTTCATACACTAAGCTCACAGCTTTTGGAAAGAAATCCATCCTGCGAAAAATACCTGTGACAAAGATTTCACGGCAGCAAGCAACAGGCACCCGCACAAATCAAGAACTTACCAAAATGTGATTATGCAATCGTAATCAACCAATCAGAGCTAAGTTACTTATTTTTTAAAAATTAATTTTTATTTTTTTTAAAGACTCCAGACCCCCCCCCCCCGTCTCTTTGGGGCTCCAGTCCTCACATCCCCGAAATTATTCAGCCGAGAAAAATGTGAATAAACACAAGTTCCTTTTTTTTTTTTTTTTTTTTAATTTTTCGGTTTCGTAACCCAGAAAAACGCGAGGCCGAACCTCAGCGTGCCTCGTGTTTCCAGTGCCGCTAGGTGCGTGTCACCCATGCCAGCTGTTTCCGTCTGTTAAGGAGATCACGTGACACTGGGCGGAGTTAGCACCCGTTAATCACGGCCGTATCGCTAGCAGTCTGGAAGGGGTACCCGTTTCTGAATCTCGACCTCATTTTTTTGTATACAGTGTTCCCACCACAGCGAAAGTAACGCCAGGGAAATACAAAAGGAAAATAGATAAATATCTGCTGAGATCGGACAGACAAATTCAACAGCTGACGTACCTCGTCTTGACCTTGATTAGGTCAAGAAGGTCATCATGCATTGCGTTTACAATGGGCACCATCTCCCAAGGCTAGGGATTATGTATTGTACGGACGCGAGCGCAAGTTTGGTGGAGGAATCCTGCAGACGCACAGATCCAAAATGTTAGGATCTATGATTCGTATCGTCACCATCTGTAGCAGATGGTGACGTATCAGTGATTCGGATGACTGATAGGAGGTGAAGAGTTTGTCGGTTGTCCATTTCGGGACTTTCCTCCATAAAGGATGGCGAGATAGATGTGGCGATGTCACATATGGCTGCCATAGCCGAGTGGTCAGAAGAGAGGGTGAATAGGTACACGTGCCTTGAGTGACCGGGATTCAAGCCCGTAACTGCTAAATGCTGTGCCGTGTCTTGTATTCTTTCTATCTTGTGAACCCCTCTGACCGTGTGGTCGTCCGGGAGTATAAACAGAATATGTATTTATTTATTTCTTGTGAGGAGGATTTTCCAAGTCCATTATTGTCACGTAGTACACAATTCGTCAGTAACAAACATATTTAGGGATTAATATGCTGGTCGGTTGGCAATTTGTGCATCTCTTGTGTCCTCCATATCTGCGAAGAATTTTGAAGCAACTTTCATGAACAGTTTCCTTAATAATCAGTAAAAAATAACGAATAATTTAATTTGAAGTGAAATTTTGATATATGTCTCAAGAAGGGGAATGTAAGGTTTTTGTGTATCAAAACCTTACATTCCCCTTCTTGAGACATATCAAAATTTCACTAAAAAGTACTCCATATTAAAAGATGGAAGTTATTGCTGAGACATTTCTAATGATTTTGTAACGTTTCTGAAAGTAGCCTTTTATTTTTTTAGATCTAATTATAAGAGTTACTTTACATTTAAAGTGTTAAAAATGCACGATGTAGAAAATTCTTCATAGTATAATTCATCACTGTGAAGCTTCTGATTTATAGGAAACTTTTGACGAATTTTTATATCTGACATTTTGTGTGGTTTTTATATTTGCTATGATTCCTTATATATTAATTACAAGGAATGCCTGTATAATGTATTTTCAAAACAAAAGTAAAATGTGAATACCGGTTAGTCTATCCAAATTATATAGTACTGATTTCACAACTGTCTACCACGCAGACAGCTGTGAAAACAGGAAAAGTATGACGAAACTAAACTTATTGTGATTAAATCCCCGCATAGTTTCTCAAAGTGCTTGAAACAGGGAAGTAATTGGTCAGGAGCGAGAGTGCATAGCACGCGTTCCTTGAGTGGACCGGGGTTCAAGCCCGTGACTACTAAATACGATAAATATTTGTATTGACGATTTATTGTAAACTCTACTGACTTGGTTGTCGTGCCGGAGTATAAACAGAAAATTTATTTTTTTATTTATTTAATTAGACCAGCAGGAATGACACGAACCTCTGCGAGGGCAGGGAAAGAAACATTGAGGTCAGAATCACCATAGAAATAAAATGATAAATATTGAGTGCTGTAATATGACAGAACGTTTAATTTAAGCCAAAGGTAGGTTACAAATGCTTTGTTATGATTGCACATTATGATAAAGTACTGTAATAGCCGAACTAATTGGACGTAAAAATTTTTTCCTTTTCTTGGAGGTTTCTTAAGAAAGGGCATATTTTCACCGAAGTTTATGTAATTTGCATATTCCTTTGCATAAATGCACTGAAATGTATGCCATTTCAAGCAGTACAACTCTTCATGGAAAGAATTTAAAATAGAAGCGCTATTTTACTGTAGGTCAAATTACTCTTTGACTGTTCGGTTAATCAGATTGCAAACGAACTCCAAATATTTTTGGATTCGTAAATCTTGGATTGTATTTGATTTTGTGAAATAGCGAGTAAAGAGGAAATTTACTAACTTACATTTATGCAGTAGGTATTCAGTTGTTACTGATATCGATGAGTTGTAAGGACCAATGAGATTCTTCCTGGAGATTTTCAATTCCCTATTGATGAGAAAATTTGTATTATGATTATGCATTTTAACGTAGTTATCCATTTTTTTTTTTTGCGGAAACTTTCAACCATTTTCTATTGGCTAAAATTGTCAAAAGATACTTTGATCAACAGCGACATAAAAAAAGAGCTTGAAAGCAAACATGCTGGATATGAGTTTGTGGGCAGCTAGATGGAAAACAGATTGTCATTTCGACTCTCGCTCATATTATTGTATTTCCCTCCCATCTCTCTCTCTCTCTCTCTCTCTCTCTCTCTCTCTCTCTCTCTCTCTCTCTGACATTTAGTCTTTTCAGCCAGTCAGTCTCTCAACAAGTTATCCACAAGATGTACTAACACACAGGAGATCGCCCTAAATTGACATTGCGCACATTGAAAAAACAAAAACGAATTTTAAAAATAACGCCGAGCGTGTGCAATATTTTAACATTTGAGATACAACTCTAATTTGTAACTACAAGACTATATATCTTGTTAACTAGAGTAAATTCCAAACTTTTACAGACCTCATCTCTGCTGAGAGAAAAATCAACGTTCAAAACTGCTGATCTCGTACGTATGGTTACAAAAGCAGCGACCTCGAAAAGAGTTTATCTGTACACCAACAGGAAACCACGTGTTTCAGATCCAAACGTGCGTTCTCCGTCTATTAAATGCTTGTAAAAATACCGAAAAGTATTGCAAGAAACGAAGCGTATCTTTCCAGTAAATAACGATTATAGTCGGTGGTGCAATGGTAAAAACACCAGCCGAAGGAGGAACTTTTCAGTTGCCGCATCAGCGTGTAGGCCTTTTTGATTTAAAATAGTCATCAATGGTCACTATTACTTTGAACTTAAAAATTCACAATCGATAATCTTATGAGTTCATTTAAAGCCAGATCTAGGCGTCAGCGGTTGGGGTCACCGCTATAATAAATAGCATCTTATATACGAATGTGTGCGCGTGTATATATGTTAGGTTAGCATTTTTTAAAATTCTTACAGAAGTATTAATGACATTAAAAATGCGAAATGTGCAAAAATATGTGTTAACATATTTGAGGTGTCATTAGTTTCTGGAACTGTACAATATTTAAATTCCATTCTATTCCCATTGAGGGGTAATTCCTTTGATACTTTCACGGCAGGGTCCACTGATTCTGCAGGCGTGACGTAGCCGGAATGATCATGAGGAAGAGTGCAACAGCACATGCTCTTTGAGTGGCTGTGGTTCAATCCCGCGTGACTACTAAATACGATTAAAGATTGTATTCATGATTTATTGTAAACTCTGACCTGGCTGTCGCGCCGGAGTATAAACTATAACATTATTCGAAGCATTTCTAGATCCCATGCTTTGGAATCCTCTTCCCATCTGGTGATTTTCCTTAGATCTGAAATGGGAAAGTTCAGTGCTTTGAGAGGAAATTGAGTTCAATAACAAATGACTGTGAGTTAAATGTAAAACAATACCAAGGGCGAAGGAGGCGTCACGACCAGGATTCTTTTACTTGGGTATTGTGTATTGCGATTGACGGATGAGTTCTGGGCTAAAGATGTCCTCATTAATTTGTGTGTGTGTGAGTGTGATGATGTCTCCTGCAGCAAACTGCTTTCTGCGAGTTTTCATAGCGCTGGACTTGACGTCATGAATATCTTTTTTATTTTCGTGAATTGGACTTTTCCCGTTTGAATTAACTTTCATTTATTATTATGTTTTGTACAACCTTTGCTCTGTTATACACTTTAACTGGGCGAATGCCTGTTGTGTATATTATATGTTAAAAATAAATACAATCTATTCCCCCAGTTATTAGATTTGGGTTTCCCATTAAAAGTGTTTTCAATAGTTATAACTTCTTCCTATGCGATAAAAAAAATAATCAAACACTTCTTTGTTAACCGCACTTCCATTTCCCCCAATGGTCAGAAGCTGATCAAGTAACGGCCTCCTGTCGTGCCGTGACCCAGCTGATACAGGGATATTCATGTGTTGTTGTGGCGGATCCCAGGGTTTCCCCCATAAGCCGCTATTGTACTTCTTGTGCTGAAGCTTGTGCAAAACCGGCCAGTTGTGTGTTGGACGTGTAAGTGTTATGATGTGTTCTGTTGTTATGTTATCGGCCGGTGCCTGACTCTTAACAGGTAAGAAGCAGTAACACCTGGTCATTACGTCTCACCCCACCCCCATCCCCGCCACGTGGAGGCGGCCAGGATCAAGTATCTCCTGCTGGGCAAGCCCAGGGCATAACACCTGACAGCCCAGCTGATCCAGGTGGAATTGCATCATAATTACTGACCTTACTTAATGTGACGCTAGGGGAGTGTGTTCTAGCGGGGGAGTAGAAGGCGAGGAACGCTAATAAGTGCGGTGTTGCGTTTTGTTCTCCCAAAGTACTCTAGAGGGACAAAAGTACAGGGGTAGCTTGAAGGCAGATGGTAGGTTCATTTTACACATTATTGCTGATTTGTATAAATATCTTGCCTTCTAACAGATAACTACCACCAGGTCTTTGGCATCTTCATTCCGGCTTCACTCTTCTGCTATCTCGTTGCGGTCAATGTTTTAATTACACTTTATATATATTTTGTTTAATATATATTTATTAATAGTTCGTTTTGCTTTTCCTATGTGTATGTTGAATATCATGTGCTACATTCTCCATAGTTATATGGTTAACACGGAGTAAGTATTAAACTGAACTAATAAATATCAGAAGAGATGCTACCAATTGTTTGCAAAGTGGTGCACTGTTCATGCAATGTGTGCGTGCACGATTTTTTTTTTTTTTTGTGCCAAGAATAACATGGCTCAAATCTAGTTTTTTTTTCAAATCTAGTATCCTACCTTTCCTTTTCAAATTAAACTTTTGCACCCACAAGGCGGAGATCTGAATACTTCAGAGTTCCAGAAAAATCGCAGGGAGTACTGAAGGGATCATAAAACAGGGGCTTTTAAATGCTTCTGAAATTGAGAGGTGGTGGAGGGGGTTTATCCCGCAGTGATATACATTTGTTTATTAAATTGTCAGATGTCAGTGACGACCAAATAATTACTCAACACTTCTATTCCTTCACGTCATCTGGCAACTATCCAATGTTCACAGCATGTCAATGTGGAACTAATTGTGAAAGACTCGTTGATCGGTAATTAGAGAGGCAAATTCTGTCTAACCACTTTATAACAGTGGTTTTCCTAAGGCGTGACGAGGTTCTATGAGGATGCGAGATATTAAGAATTTTAACTCATATGTTCTTAATGGGGGGGGGTAGCGAGAGATACCAATTGTTCTATTCCTTTGCTGAAGTGAAGGCGAGTAAAAAGATATTTGAACACTGTTGCTCTATCTGAATTCCGTTTAAAAATTAACGGGAAGTAAGAATTCTGACAAGTATCAGAAATAAACCAATATCCATTTCTTGAAATGAAACCATTATAATCACTCCAGGTAAAATTCGCTTACGTATGGCAATAACAAACACGTCTCTACCGCACATCCGAAAGACATTGAAAGAGCTATGATAGTTGCCATCAGTATAGATCAGGGGTGGCCAACAAGTCGATTGCGGCTTTAATTTCAGTCGATCACGAATAATTTTAAATATATATTAAAAAGTAGATTAGTCAAAATCTAAATGTTATTATTATGGGCCCCACTGCATACTCTTATGACAAATCCGTTGAACACGTGACTACTCTTGTCGACGCGCAGCCAAAATTTACCCAAAAGGATGATGAATTCCGATTTTTTAAGTTACCACTATCATCCACCAACAAGTGTTAACCAGGAAAAGATTAAATACTAAAAGTGTTATGGACATAGCTTTCAAAATCGTGAATTCCAACAGAGGACAATCTAATCAAAGGAGACTTTCCTAATTGCAACTCGATTAAAATGAACCAGATCTGATATTATACACAGATGTGAGGTGGTTGAGTCGGAGTAAGTTTCTACAGAGATTTAGAAATTTGCTAAATGAAATATATTTGATCAAAGGGGAGATGATTATCAGCAGCTACAACATACGGAGTAGTTGTGTGATCTGGCTTTTTTGGCAGATTTTACCAGTAAATTGAGTGATCTGAATTTGGAATTACAAGGGGGAAAATGTGGGTGACAGGATTAGTAATATTTCTGCATATAAATATCAATTTTTGGCAGTGACTAAGGATCTCAAAGAAAAAGTTAGATGATTTGGCAAATATGCAAAATCATTTGCAAAAATATCCTGTTTTTGGATTTAATAGTGACATATGTTTCTTAAATTGAGAAAGTTGTACCAGATTCAGCGATTTTAAAACAATTAAAGACATTGTTCAGCATATTTCTTATCCATTTAACGTCGACTCAGATACAAAACAAATTGCAGAAAAAATCGCTGAGATTTTTCACATGGAAAAAATATTACTTGAAAATGAAATTATTACATGGCGAAACGATATCTTCCTAAAAGCCAGATCATCATCAAAAAAGTATTTTGGAAATATGTTTGCCAAGAAAAGTATCCAAATGTACAAAAATGCAGTGAACTTTTAAATTTTTGTTTTGGTTTCACATATCTATGTGAATCTGCCTGTTCTTATTTGAAACAAGCAAAGACGAAGAATAGCTCTACTCTTACGGACTTGCATACAGAAGATTCTTTACGGTTGGCCTTATACAGTGTATCCCCGATTTTGAAAGCTTGACAGATGACACGAAGACACAAATTTCACATAAATTAAAAATTTAAATACGTGTGAATTTAAAATAAGAATTCTGAATTGTATTTAATTTTAAAATTTATAAGCAATATTTTTGAATATGTGTTCATTAACTTTTTTTAACCATGTGCAATGAAATTATTGAGCTGGTAGATCGCGGCACATTTTAAAGAAATAAAGTAGATCGCATCACAAATTAAGTTAGCCACCCCTTGTATAGATAACCGTGCGATTGTCAGGGCCTATCTTAGGCCTAGGCAAACTAGGCATGCGCATAGGGCCCGTAAATGGCATTGGACACATCCAAAATCAATGATATCCAGTAGCTTAACTACGAACATGAGCGCTCGCATTCCTTATAAAATTTGCAAATAAAATTAACATGGTCTTTGTTCTTGATTTTGATACCAAAAATAAATGTTTTATTAGAATACGCATATGTTATGTGTTATATTCTTAATTTTTACCTTTGGAAATATATGCAAATATATTTTTTTTACCGACTGTAATCCTAATTTTGGATTATAGCGTTCATTTTTTTAAATATTAAAGTAGGGCCTTCAAATATTTTGCCTAGGGCAAATACTCCAAAGATGGGCCCCGAGATTGTAATTAGAGCACAGATGCATATTCTGTTTTCGGCATTCTTATTTTTTATTTTATTTTTTTTTAAAACAAACGTGCAGGTGGTATCTTCTGTATCGAATCTGGTTGTTTCATACCTACCGTACAGAGATAAATGTGCATTAACTTTCAGAATTTATTTGTCTCCCACCGCGTGAGAGTATAGTGGTCTCACCACTTCTCGCTAGTTTGAAGTCTGGGTAGAAACTTCTTCGACTGTAATTTTTACAAGTTTCTTTAGTCGAGACCATAATTTCCAATTAGTTATTCTGAGTTTCCTAGAATAATATACTTGTAAAAGAAGCTCATAAATCACTCTAGCTGTAAAATCAGTTAAGTGTAAAACTACGAGGAAAGTGATTTGCACAAAAGGAGATGGATTACTCTTGGCCAGAAAATTTGACTTCTGTGGTAGGAATGATGGAGGTCAGTGGTTAAGGATGCAGTTTAGGGACCATCTTGAAAAGAATGGTGTCTTGAATAGACAATTTTCCATACAGACAATTGTCCGTATGGACAAAAACCACGTAAGGCCCTTTCCTACTATATTAAAAGATTTTCATTCAATCACTTATCACGTAAAGTGAATATATTGGTAAAACACTTATTATGATTGTAAACAAACCTTGAACTAAATATTCGATTGATGATAAAGCTAGCAATAAATATACAACCCCCCCTCCCCGGAATTTCGTCAGTTGTGTCTTGTGCAATAATGCATAAATAATATACTAGGAGCTCTCGAACTTTGGGATACTCGATTCTCTAAAATGATAAATGATTTATGCGACTAGTCCCTTCCCCAAAACGAAACTGATTTCATTTGGCTTATTTTGGCAAGGAATAAATATTCTACTTAATTTTGATAATTAAAATTTAATCTGCGAATCAAATAAAAGAATGATAGAACCTCAATTTTATAAAATATAACTGTCGAATTTAAAATCTGAGGGGGAAAAGTGCTACCCGTCTTCCCTCGAATTGCTTGCTATGCCTAGTGTGAGAACCCCTAACGTAGACACATGTACTGCGTATAATCGTAAGCATTTTTAAAAATCAATTTCGAAATGTATTTACATTCGAACTCTCGTGCTTAGTTTGTTATTGTCGCTAGAGGGATTTGTATAATAGCAAGGGAAATGGTCGTGTAAATGTGATGTGTACTGAATAGCTGATAGTCTTACAAAATCTTATGTATATAGAAAATTTCAAACTTTTATGAGCATAGCTTAATATACTACTGGATTAACCTTTTAGTTATTCATTATAAGTAGCTTAAATCGTAATTCTATTGCAGCAGTGTATGTCGTAAGAAATCTCTGCACATTGTGTGTTTAGGAATTGTGTATTGACGTTCGTATGATTTATTCACCAGAATGGAATCAATTTTCCTAGAGCTTTGATGAAAGCTACGTTCTTCGAGGCCAAATTTCCATCCGGTTTAAATGACGATTCCTTCCTTATATTATAATAATGTGGCCATAACGACTTTTTGAATACTGTAAGTATTGAAATTTTTCTATTGCAAGACTTCAATTTGAATTTGAGCAAATCTTAGATTTTACAGTGAAATCGGCTGAATGCTGTGAAAATAGCCATTTTTCTGCATTGACATCTGGACCCTTCGGGGAAGTAAGATTTACAGTAGTTCACTGCAAATTGTTAGTATACGTTCTTGAATTAAGACTTTTTTTCCTTTCCTCCTGTAAGAGTTACACTAAAGTATTCCCACACGTTTACTTTTGTACTGATTTCGTGATCTTAGTGTTATCTAAGATCACGATGTTTGTTTGTTTATTTGGTTTTTAGGAGCATTAGCAACTAAGACCATATTGCTCCGGGATATGCGGTGGTCATTCCCTGACCTTTCCGCATCGTCTGTATTTGGTGGTGACGATAAGATATAGTGAGTGAGGTCCACGTGCAATACTAGTTCAACATGATTGCACGATCGAACGAAGAAATTCTGCCACTTGGTTTCAGAGCCTTGAAAGACCCACCGTACTGCTCAAATTTGGCTCCGTCAGGCTTTTCCCGAAATTTTAAAAAGTTCTTCGAGGGAATCTCTTTTTCGTCCTTCCCTCGTAATTCTATTTTACGTAAGTTGTTTATGATGATGATGTAATTATATGTAAATAAACCCAAAATACTTCTGTGATAAGTTTGGGTTAACATCGTTGATTATATGACAGTTTTAGATTATTAAATGTTTTTTTAATTAATTATAAATCACAAAATTGAGTTTACTGTGGTTAGAGCCCACTAAATACAATATGGTCTCAGATTCTCTATCTTATAAACCCTTGTTGGCAGTCTGTCTCGAAGTATAATATATATTTTATTTAAATACGATCTGTTAAAAAAAAAACTTTTTTGCTTGCAACAGTTAATGAAAGAATAATGAATTTAAAGGTTTGCTAATCAGAAGAGACGATATGAAAGACTCCAGACACTCGGGTTTAAGAAATAATTTTAACCAAAAATATGCACGCAAGTTGACTATGCTTCCCTTGATAGCACAACAGAAGATGATGCAAATCCTTTTCTAATTACACTGTATACCTATTGACCTTATTCTTAAAATAATTTCTGGTATGTTTATAAAGACACGTGTGTTTAGGTTGGTAACTGAAGTAAGCTGGAAAATAACCGCATGAGCTGTATGTAGTGCCAATGAGGCAACATTTAAATACTCGTGCAGCCGAGAGGAGAGAGATTTCTTGCCAAGAGGAGGGTTTAATATTTTTTGTAGTCTGTCACCTCTACCTGTTAGTTGCTAATGCGCCAATGAATCGTTCAATCGGGCCTCACCTAAAAAAAAAAAAAATAAACTTAACAGTAGAATTTTTTTAAGTCATTGCTATACGTGGTTTTAAATTTCTTTCCAGTTCTGTAACTGAATTTGTTTCTATGACGCGCGCACAGTACTTTTTTTTTCTTTTTTGTATGTAATTATCCTTCTATTCTATTTGCAACTGTGAAAAAGTAATAGTGGACCTGATAGCTTTACACTGTATAGGCTGATTTCACGGATGCGATGCGCTAGCTTGAGGGATTCATGATTACTGTAAGTCACTTATAGAAGTAGATGCTCTTCGATCCTGGTCAAAGAATGAGATGTCATCGGTTTTAATAGAGGTTAATAACAACGTTTATTAAGATAACCAGATTTCTACTACCTGTAAAAAGCCTCCGAAAAAAAGCTTTTTGTCATTGAAAGCTCATTTCGATATTACCAACCACACACATTTTCAAACTGAGACCTTTCTTGAAATTTGGCTTTTAATAGATTACGCGAAGCTAAACTCTACAAAATATAATTTACCATATCATGAAGTATACTGATCAAACTGTCTACAGTTCACGGGGGAAGCGACCGATGTACTGCTACGGCAAGATCAAATAAAGGAGGGGAAGCTGTTTTGATGACAATGAGTAATAGTAATGACAAGCTGTATCGAATCATTTAGCTGTTAGAGGGCACTGATGTCACTAATATCTAGTGCGGCCCTGTTAGTGAGTGCGCTGGGAAAATGGGGTATTATTATCATGCAATATTCATAGTGTACTACTATAAACACGTGACAAGCGTGACCAAATTAGATATTCCTGTGAAAGGTACTGCGTGGTAGCTCCTTGTGCATATCGAAATCGTTTTGGAGTTATCGTCTTGTGCTAGTCATTTTGTAGGCAACGCTTTTCTATAGTCGTGACTTTCTCTGAGAACGAGATGCTCGTACACTAAAAATATAGTGGGCCGTTCCCTGTAGCCTTGGAAACACAAAATCCCTCCATGGAAACGACTGACAGAAAACATGCAATTTCCTGCAATGTAATCCATTCTGTTTTCAGGGTCAAACATGTTAGAGAAGTACTGTATCTTACATGAAAATATTTTCAGATTAATTAAGAAAAATATTTCCCCCTCCTCCATATTCACCGTTTTCAGTGCGACTCCATTCGACATCAACCAGATATTCTGGTATTCCCTAATATTCGAATCGGTCTTAAAATTCTCGGTTTAATATTATTTGAGGCGAATTAAAATACCTGTATTCATATGTACGTTGTATTTCCTTATTTCAGAAGTTGAGACTAAAATAAGTTGCCTTTGCAGTATGATTTTTAAATAATTATATAAACACAAAAAAAAAAACTAAAATTTTAAATAGTCAAACTGGGAACTTTAATTTGCAGTATCTAAATATTTGTTAGAACGTCCAGGTTTATTTTCTTACAGCCTAATTTTTGGAGGGATGCAATTTTTCAAAAAAAAAAAAAAAAAAAAGACTCCTAATTTTTGGAATAATGCGCTTGCCCAGAAAAGTTGGTAACATAATTAAGTATAAGGGTATAATCCCACATAGCAATAACATCATACATAACAGTAACTATCTAATTATGTTTCTTGTAACCGTGGTCAAATGCGAAGACACAAAGTACGCGCACTTTGAGTAATCGCGGAAGTGCTAAATACGGTAATGTCCTTTTATCTTTATCTTGTGAATTCCTCTGACCTTATGTAGCTGGCCCCATTGTATAAACAAAGCATTCATATATTTATTTATACTTATTGAAGCAGCATATAAATCCCTCTTACCGTGTGGTCGTCTTGGAATACAAACCGAAAATTTTATTTTATTTATATGCGAACTGGTAGTTGTACAAAGAATGGAATAACTCCATGATTTATTGGAGTTTGAGAGAACAGTGATCGTTTGGATGATTTGGCGTGAGCTGAAGGGATTATTCTGTTTGTAATTAAATTTAGATGGAGATACTGACATTTTCATGAACGAGTGGCCGTACCAGTCTCTGCTACCAGGGATTGGTGGGGCATGGGCCTGTTCCACTGACTTGGAGGTCATATTCTCTATAGACCCCGTATGTCTTTCCCCCAGTCTACCTCCTTTTCTCTAACTTACAACTAGTGCCCGAATTATCTCTAAATTGCTTGAGCCCTACACCCAAAAACGTAATAACATCAAATCACAACTAGTACTCTTTTTGGCTGACCCCTATCTATAACGGTTTTTATTTATTTATTTATTTATTTTTTTTTTTCTTTTTTGGGTCCTTGCCACTGAAATCTCAGGAAATTAGGTGGCAGGACCTGCCAGAGTAAATAACTATAATACCGGTGTACCTGGTCTGCCTCCACGGGGCGGAGTGGGGCAACGTTGAGTCCCATTAGAGGGCCCAGCTGCTAAATGGCTAGAGAAACAACGATACACTACACATACAAAATCCATACACCTTTAAACCTCTGGCATTGACAGCGTTGTTTCATACCCACAATGTATGCTATGCGGAGATGGAAGAAACTCCTGGTGGCGTTTAACACTCTACTGCCAGGGATTGGACATGTGTAGTAAGTGCGGCACCTGGAACGTCTGTTCAACTCCGCCTCGTATCGCTGTGAAGAACAGAATCAACTGTAAAAGAGCTACAAATGTGTTTGGTGTAGGTTTGTGTAAATAGTTCGCATGTTCTGTTGTTGTGTTCTGGACACTTGGCTACCCAGAAGCATCAGTCACCTGGAGAAATGATTCTAGGTACACGTCCACACCACGGCAAGGTGGGCCAGTCCCAGTAAAACACATACCGTCTCAAAAGAGACTGACCCACCTGCGTTGACAGAAGGTGGGCCAGGATCTTCTGGGTTCTACCAGGGCTTTATCTCCTGGGCGCAGCTGTATAGGAAGAAGTGAAGAATTACATCTTAACATTTGAAAAATAAGGTTTGCAGAAATTTTCTTTTCGCAGATACTGCGATCGCTTAGAAAGTTGTCGCCTCTGATACTGAAATGTATCAGAGATGTATCTGACTCTAATACCAAAAGAAAACTTTGAAAGTGTATTTTTGGCATACCCATCCCAAGAAAAAAATTTTTTTTCCGCATAAATATTCATATTTCTGTCTATCTGCCTCTTCCTTCATCGAAGAGAGAATAAGAATTCTGCGTCCATTTCCCATACATTTACAGTTTGGGAAAGCTGAAGTTCAAAATACTGTCGCATGAGTGAAAGTTTTCTTCTCCCTACAGCTTTGATCTGCCTCATTCTATGCTTTTAATTAATGCTGCAGCAGAATTAATATATTCTGTTGCAGTAACAAGCTTTTAAATAATAGTGGACATAGTCATGCGCACCTCGCTAAGTCCCCTTGGGATCCCACGCGGAAGTCTAAAATACTAGAGAAGACTACAGTGACCTGATTAGCTCCATTTAATCGGGTCACTCTAGTCTTCTGCGGCTGCCAAACATGCATCTTTGCACTGGTGACCTTTAGCCTGCCAATTTCTGGCATGCTGCAGAAGTATCAGGAAATAGATGCCGGATAGCAAAATGTTCGCATCGCTTGGTGACAAATAATCTTTGCTTAAGTGGAATGAACTTCAGCTAATATTGCCTGACTTTGAGGTAAGGAAAGAGGCATTCACCTCTGATATCGCGTTAGTGCTTTCAGTTCGTGTCATTTATCTTTCTCAGTCACTCATGGATTACAGGGAGTGTCTTCTTATTATTCGTTGCTTTTGATAAAGCAAAATATACTAAATTGAATGGCGCCTCCGTAGCCAGGTGGGCAGGAGCAGCAGTGCGTAGCACACGCTCCTTGATTAGACTGGCGTTCGAACCCGTCACTACCAAATACGGAGGATGCGGAAAGGTCAGAGAAGGACCACCGCATATCCACGGAGCAATATGGCCTTAGTTGCTAATGCTCCTAAAAAAAAACAACCCAAAACCAACTAAATTGAACGTGAAAGTAATTTGCCGTTATCTCAGATTTAGCTACAAAAAAGATTCAATGAGAAAGTAATTTAAATATTTTTAACGAGTGTCCGAATTAGCAGTACCCGATAGAAGTCAGAATCTCATTGCAGTCGCCAATTTTCTGTCGCATAAGCGTCCACATTTAGTGGTTTCATTATAAAAAAAAAAAAAAAAAAAAAAAATGCAGCATCGATCATCCTCCACCTTTTACTTTTGACCACCATTAAGAGAGCAAATGACGGACATCCTGTACATACAAAAGATGTTTTCTTGGAACAGATCAATTACAGTTAACTTGATAATCTTACAATAATCACCATATTCTCATTCAACTATAAATATGAGGTGGCTGTTCTTAAATACAAACTCATTCCAGTAACCACCACCTTTTGCCTTCCCTAATCTCTGCCGCTGAATGCACAATGAACGCTCTCAAAGTAGTGTGCTGGTTGTTAGGGCATTGTCCACCCACCTAATTAAATTGAGCCTTTTCTACGAACTAATAGTTCAATTTAATTATCAAGACAATTTTTTTCGGCTCTTTACAATATGTGTGCGTAAAACGCCTATTGTCTTCATGCCCGTCCACATATAATTACTATCCTATTGGATGGATTTTCATAAAATTTTATATTTGGCTTTTTCCATCATAACTGTCGAGTCATGAACGAATGGGGAATTAATTAGCAGTATGGCGGATGCCATATTGCTCATTACTTCCTCAATTAATTGAGGTATTAATAGGCAATTGCTGAAACGTTGGTCACTGATCGGACAAAATTATGGGAGGGAGAGAGAGAGAGAGAGAGAGAGAGAGAGAGAGAGAGAGAGAGAGAGAGAGAGAGAGAGAGAGAGATCTGCCCCTAAAGACGAAACTGAGAACCATTGATTCGTTATTTTTTTTCAATTGTCACTTATAGATGTTTAGGATGGAATCTGAAAAGAGTTGACAAAAGAAAATTGAGGCATTTGAAATGTGGTGTCACAGGAGAATACTGAATATTTCTTACTTGGATCGAAGAACAAACGAGTGGGTATTGAATAAAATTGACAGGCCTAAAATTCTTCATAGCATCAACAAAAGAAAACTCAAGTTTTTTGGTCATATAGTAAGAAGGGAAAACTTTCTGTTGAAGAATATAATGGAAGGAAAAATCGAGGGGTGCAGAGGAAGACCTGCAACTAGGTGGAAGGATGGGGTCAGTGAACTTCTGGGCATGATACACTCCGATGCCGCTCGTAGAGCACAGGATCGATTCGGGTGGAGAAATTTGTTGGTGGCCACAACAGCTCCTCAGGGAGCTATGTGACTGGAAGAAGGTGACGGATGCGTAAAAACGAAATGTTCTCAGTTCTCGCATAAAAGTCGTTACTTGTTGTTGTTGTTGTTATTATTATTATTATTAACAGCTATATGGTACACCAGCCAAAAAAAAAAGTTACACACACAGAGAGAGAGAGAGAGAGAGAGAGAGAGAGAGAGAGAGAGAGAGAGAGAGAGAGAGAGAGAGAGAGAGAGAGAGAAAAGTAAAAGGGATCACCAAGGAAAAGAAGAATGATGATATCCAGCTCAGGACCCTGGGTGTACCAAACCCATACTCACCAGATGTGAGCCCCTGGGGGTTTGCTATTTTGCATACTGTCAGTTTACTAAATACGTAAATCGTGAATTATTACTATTTCCTTATTGTATTAAATACAACAGAAACGTTAAATAATTATATTTCAGTTTTTATTAATCCAAGAAGAAAAAGTAAATAAACTGGATTACGAAAACATTGATAGTTTACTACAATTAATTTTTAAATCGCATTTTTTAAATCAAGAGACTGAACTACGTGTTGCATTTCAAGCGTTTTTGAATATAAAGTACAGTATTACAAAACGTAGACTATTACGTTGAGGTATGTGCAGTGAAACCCATTTTTAGGTATTTTTCGTAAATAAATTAAATTAATTAGTATTTAAATAGTATATAGAGTATTTTAGGGCAAGAACTCCATGCCACAATGACTAGCATATAGGTTTGTGCAATTGCATTAGTTAAATTGTAGCCAT
Organism: Mastigoproctus giganteus; assembly: GCF_048544385.1. Lineage (NCBI taxonomy): Eukaryota > Metazoa > Arthropoda > Arachnida > Uropygi > Thelyphonidae > Mastigoproctus > Mastigoproctus giganteus. The sequence continues at coordinate 90,467,764 of NC_143581.1, forward strand.
CTACCAAAGTAGTTAAGTTGGCATCGTTTTAATTAAATCTCATATTGTGAATACCTTCACAACGTGTTGCCATGGTATTGCACTACCTCGAATAAGTAACGCTTCAACAGTGGACAAGACTAATGTTACTTATTCTCGGCGGATATCACTACCCAGACGGCACCGTTTTGAAATACGGTATGGGATCAAGTTCTCGGTTACCCTCATACTATCCCTATTAGACTTAGAAAAGAGATAAAGATGTAGGAAGGTGATAGTAGGAGAGGTAGAGGAAAGAAAGGGATAGTTGCTCCTTCAACTCACACTCAAAGCTCATATATTCCTCGAATAGGCAACGCTTCCCCAGTAGAGAAGGCTGTTGTTACCTATTCGTGGAAACTGTGGCCATCAGGCCCCCCCAGGCGGCACCGTTTCGAAGCGGTGGGTGGCAGGTACCCTGGTTGTTGCAATAGTGAGAACCCAGTTATGTAGTATAACTCTACAATATGAGAGATGCCTGATGGTGTGCCGTAGTATAGACTATAGAGTATTTTAGGACGAGAGCCTCATACTATATGGTATAATGACTAGCGTATAGGTTAGTGCAATTGCATCAGTTTACTTCGTAGCCATCTACCAAAGTAGTTAAATTGGCATCGTTTTAATTGCAACAATCAGGGTACCTGCCCAGCCACCGATGAGGAGCCAATAAGCTTCGAAGTGGTGCCGTCTTGAGTGGTGGTATCCGCCGAGAATAAGTAACATTAGTCTTCTCTACTGGTGGAGCGTTACTTATTTGAGGTAGTGCAATACTATGGCAACTTGCTGTAAAGGTATTCTTTCTTAACATTAAGAAAGAATAGTAAAATATACTTTTCTTTCTTGTGTTGTCTAGATCACCGCTTGGTAGCTGTGCAGTGCAGTGCAGTGCTTGCGCAACGTTTTGACAATTAAGTTCCAGGACTAAGGTGCATCTAAGTCCGTGTACAGCGTGCCGTGGAACCTACCCTCCGTGACTCCTTTCATTTTACGAGGTCTGCATATCGTAAATCGTTCGCACCTAGTCTTGTTACAGCTGTTGATTGTTCAGTTTTGTTAAGTCACCATTTTGTGTTTGCATGGCTGCCTCCATATGGGAGTCGCCATTTTGTGGTGTAGCTATAACCTATAGCGTTTTTGTATATTGAGTTATTACAGACTGTTGGTAATACCATTTTAGCTTGTTATACTATCTTTGGTGCAGATTATTGGCTGCACTGTTATATAAACATTATCATTGACTATAATATATTTGTTTTGGTAACCAATAGTTACCTTGAAAATATTGTGTATACTTGAATTGCCATTTTTATCACTATGTCTTTTAAATTTTGTAACTTTTGTTTGGGTGCTCCTAATATTTTGCCCTTTAGTATACTTTCTTCTCATGCCCTATAGACCCCCTCCATAAAGTTTTGGGGGTTTTGGCTTATTAGGGACTCAGATATAAGCATAATTGTCTTGTTTGCTCAAACCTGCCTTCAATATTATTTTTGGGCTGGTTTGGGCTGTTATTTTTTTAAACTTAAATCGCCCTTTTCTCGATACCTATTGGGCGGATCCTGCTCATTTTTGGTGTGGTAATTCAGATTAAAAATACTTATTTTTGTGAATTTTTTGAACGCCCCTGGTGAGTAGAAACAGAACTATTCATTATCAAACTTTAGGTACAATTACATTCCAAATGGATAGCTCCACCAGCTCAAGTACTTCTCGTGATGATAATACAGGTAAGTGTCCCCAACTATTGAACATTTCAGTGTTGGACAGTTCTCTTACACAGAAGTTTGGACCCATTGGTTCGATTCTTACCAGTACTCCTTCCAAAGTTGAAGGCCCTCTGGCTTTGAATGAGTCTCAGTCTAAGAGTCTCAAGAACTTGATTGTGGACATTAGTAATCCTTCTGAATTGATTTCAGCCTTTAACTTTTATAAGAATCAGTTTTCTGAAGTTTCACATTCGTATAAGGGCATTCCATCTAAGTTTATTACATCATCTTGGCAACTTTGGAATGGTGTGGAGGAGATAATTCAGAAGTTGGCCTTTGCTTTGGAGGAACAGAAGAAATTTTTCAACGACTTCGCTGCCAAAGACGTTGAGACGACTTCAAAGCTTAAGGAGGAGATTGCTTCTTTGCAGGTTGCAGCTACAGATAATATTTATTTGAAGGAACTATTAACATCAAAGGATTTCCAAATCACAGAACTTCGTACAAAACTTGCAACTGTGGAAGACTTTTTGACTAAATTTGAGGATGTTTCTGCCAGCTTGCTGGCTAAAGATAACCAATTGAAGGATATCCAAATAAAATTGGATACGCTGACGCAGCAATTGGATGAAATCTCCAAACCCTTGTCTGTTTCCTCAGACCCCTCGACAGCATCCACGTTTGCTACAGTAACTACTACTAATTTAAGACCTCAAACTGGTCCAGCTCTAGCCCCTCCACCTTCGGGTGCTCAATCGAAACACGTTCTCTTCGTCAAAGCTGGCGTAAACAGTACGGTAACGTCAAGCGAAGATGTAAAACAACTCCTTTCTTCGGATTTTAAGCAAGAGTTAAAGAAGGTTAAGATTAAATCAGTGCGAAAGCTAAGGGAGAAAGGGATAGTAATAGAG